>NC_081411.1:365754489-367064489 GCF_030272615.1 Cryptomeria japonica
TTCGGCCTTTGCTTTGCATAGTTCACCAAAATCAATAAGTGCTTTCCCTTTTAATTTTGAGATCCACATTGGGCAACACTATTGGTTTAGTTAAATCAACTTTGAAACTATGCTTTCTCACCTTCTTCTCTTTACCTTTGATCAGTTGTACTAAGACAAGTGCTTGTGAGGCTTGCTGACCCTCGGTAGGTTGCTTAGTAGATGCAACACTTTGGTCAGTTCCTGTAGCCATTGTAGTGGCCTTGGGTCTCTCGGTACTAGGGGTCTCAGCTATAACATTTTCAGTGCTTGATGGTGCTTGAGACGTCTGATCTTTAGTTGTATCTTCTGCTGCTTCAGACTTGTGAGCTTCAATGTCTTGTTCTGTATCCTTAGGAGCTTCGGTGGAGACAGGTGGCTTGATAGGGTCATAAGGCTAAACTTGTTCTAAGACAGATTCACTAGATACAAGTTTTTCATAGGTAGTGCCTTCAATCATTTCTTGCTCTGGTGCTTCTGCATCCATGACATATTCATCAATTTGAATAGTGTCAGTTGGGTCTTGCTTGGTAGCATCAGGACCTTGCTCGGTGACATCAGGAGCTTGCTCGGTGACATAAACAATTTCAATTTGAGATTGTTCACCAACATCCTTTATTTTGAAGATTTCTTGCCACTTGGCTTTTGTCTCATTTTCCACATCAATGTATAGCCCATTCATCAATTTTAAGGCTCTTAGTTTGACAAGAAATTTAGAATTGTATGTTGTCAAATGCTCCTTAATTTCTGCTATAGACATATCAGGGAATAGATGGACTAGACTTCTTTCTCTTATTTGTTTCTTTGAGTCCATTGCATATTTCTATCTGTTATCAATATGTAAGTATAATTCACTCAGAAGTGACTTTACTAGTTCTAATGGAGCTAGCCGAAACTTTAGAAGTGTGCAGATGACAACTTCTTCAATTTGTCATTTCTCATCATTATTCCTAGTCTCATACTTGACATATCTAAATCCTACAAATCCACCATATTCTTTATGATTGGCACAAAAATTTTCAACACTATGAATGTTTACCTTCTTGCTTTTTACAATCTGAAATTTGTTTGCATCATCGGATTCTATATTACTAGACTCTTTTGCCAAAATGAGTCTCCGAGTAGATTTCTTGTAGGTCTTGGTTACCTTGGGCATAGTAACACTCTTTTGTTTCTTACTCGGTGATGCAGCTGATGCTCTAGTGTTAGGTCTCTTTGTTGGTGGAGTCGGTAGGGTCTTTGAAATGTCCTATTTCTTTCTTTTCAAAACTTTACCCTTAGGCAACTCGGTACTTAATGTTATTGCTACCTCTTGAGCTTCTGATTCCTCTTTGGTAATGGCAAGAGTGCCTTTGATAGGTTAGAGGAGGATTCTTCTCTGAATTTCTCAGATAAAACCTTTATCATCTTTGTAGCTTTTCTTGTAGCCTTGGGTACTACAATGCTCATTTTTACTTTTTCTTTCACCTCTTCATAAGTTCCATATCTTAGTTCAGTAGCATGCCTTGGCAATGATAGACAGGCATCAATTTGTTGTTGTGTTATATCATAGTCAATCTCATAACCCATTGGTGGCAAAGATTGAGTCCTTGGTTCAACAACATTCATATAACAGTAATCGGTGTCTACCTCAAAACATATATTATCCTTATATTTCTCTACCAGTTATGGTGGAATCCGGTACCTGTTGTGCATCTTCTCTTGAAATTTGCTGAAATAGTCATCCATGATATCATTAAAATTATCTCCCAGTTTCTTGATAAAATCATTGATTTGATGGGTGATAGGTCGGTGTAGCTCCCAAACTACTTTACCGACTGAGGGAAAGAACTTCTCAAAGTAGAAAAACATGCATACAAGAAGTGAACCAAACTTTAGTGTGTTTGCCGAGTTGTTCTTCTTCGGCTTCCTTATTGTGTTCAAGTTCTCAAACAAGTTCTTCAGTAGCACTTCACATAAATCTACTTTCATTCCCTTTTTCACTATTTTATAGGCTAAGTCAACTGCGGCACATGGTACACTGTTTTCCCTTGCTGATTGGAAGAAATAGTAATCAATTACTCTAATTGCAAACTTAAGGTCTGCATCAGTGACATTGTTCAATTTCAATCCTCGGTAATCAGATTCTACTCTAGTTAGACTGATTAGCTCCTTCCGTGATATCATTTTCTATGCTCGTGCATGATCATAGATAGGATACCCGGTGATCACATGAATGATTTCCTTGGTGATTTTGAATGGTTGCTCCTCTAGCCACATAAAATCATCATTAACTCTACTTAAAACAAACTTAACCCACTGGGGTTTGAACACACAGGGATAGGCTAGGGCTTCAGTTAATCCCTTGATTTTGATATGCTCGTACTTGCTATTGATTTTGCCATCGGTACAAAGTTCATCATATGTATCACTGATCTCAACATGACCAAGTTCTTCAACACAACATTTGGTGAAGAATCTAACATCTTCGACTAACAAGACTCGATCAGGGATGAGTGAAAATGCAGTTTTGTCATCCAGTTCAGAGGCGACTTTAGGAGTCAAAGAGTACTTCAGCGAGGGCTTCTCCACATTTTTGACAACTACGGGATCTTGGATCTTGGGCGCCATTGAAGGTTTCAGGTAAAAACTTAGCAAACTATCCTTAGGGTTTGACGGTTTACAAATGACTGACACTTCACACTCAATAGATAATAGTAATTTGACAAGATCGGAAACTAGCTTAACAGTGTGATGAGATTTGATGTAAATACCTTGACATTCGCTTTGAATGAAGTTTGATCACCTTGGTTCGCTCTGCTCTGCTCTCTTGAAAACTTGGTGAATGAAAATGACCACAAAAATACCTTTAAGTACACAAAATACCTTATCGGGCTCCGTGCAAGTTAGGTCAAAACATTAAATGCACTCGGTTCACCTTTAACCGATTTACTCCTTTTTTTTTCATTTTTAACTGAGTAACCAAATTTCCTTCATTTACTGAATTGACAGGCTTCCTATATACACCGACTTGATAGGTTTCCTGTAAAGTACTTTTGATAGAATTTCAAACTTTCTAATGCATCTTAACTATGCAGATTTTGAATTTTGTACCTAATAGAATAGCAACTGTTAAGATTTAACCTTTAGAGAATGCAGTCCCTTCATACCTTTTCAGATTAATTTGGAATAGGTGCACCTAACTCGGTAGGTAAGGTGCTTTCTTCATCTGACATGTTTTCCTTCTTTTTCCAAATCATCTTAAATTTTTCTTTTATCTCTTCAGTGTCTCTTCTAGGTTGATCTCTGCAATCTCCAGCTAAATGTCCAACTTTGTGACAATGAAAACATGCCATACCAGGACTTCTCCATGATCTTCAGTTGTTCATTCCAAACCTTATAAAATAGTTGGCACTAATATGTCCATATCTTCCACAACATTCACACCATATCCTTGTATTGTAATCCCATGGTACTGCTGCATATTGTCGGTAAGGATCTGTGTGAGTTCGGTAACCTCTAGTGTTTGCTCAATGTTGACACCGCATGTAGTTCTTTTGCTTAGACAAGCACTTCTTAGTACTATGTCCATATCTATTGCAGTTTCTACAAAATCCTTTGAATTTTGCCTTCTGATAGTTGTTAACAGACTTTGTCCTACATTGATTAGGTGTGTGACCATATTTATTGCAATTGTAACAATATCCATTGGACTTAGTGATATTCGGTTGCTTACCTTTTCTAATCTGGCATATGTTTGCAGTATGACCTTGATTTCCATAGTAGTAGAAAATAGGCTTCTTCCTTTTGATGTTATTCCTATTTCCAGCTTGTTTTGATGATTCTCCTCTCTCGGTAGTAAGAATTCCTTTCTCGGTTGATTCTTTTCCTTTGTAACCGAGTCCTGCATCTTTGTTGGTTCTTCTTGTATTCAGTTGCTCATCCAACATCTTTGATGCATCATAACTCTTCTTCAATGTTTCTTTGGATTTCTTCTCTATTTCAAGTTCATCAGTCAACCTTGATACTTCAAGTTTTAATGCTTGATTTTCATCATTCTTTAGGATTGCTTCATGATGTGCATAACCTAGTTGATCTGTCATATTTTGTTGAATCCCAGTTAACCTTATGATTTCATCATTCTTATCAGATACTAAGACTTCAAGTTGTTGTTTCTCTCTTTGTAGATCTCTTGCTTTATCCTCTGTTGTCCTCAATGCATCTAGGTTTTCAGTCATCTATGTACTGAAATGTTCATGTTCTCTTTTCATTGCTTTTAGTTGATCAACCAATGCTTTGTTCTTTTCTTTCAATACTCCAATCATTTCTTCAGTTTCTTCAGATATACTGTTCTCAGATGATGTCTCAATTTGTTCCACTAACTCTTGAGAATCCTGCAAGTCATCAGATAATCTTCTTCTTACTTTTTGAGATTTGTGCATTTGCCTTTGCATGTCTGCAATCACTTGATTTGCATGATCCAACTCTTCTTGCAGATACACAATCCTCCGAGATTGTTTATAGCCTTCCATTGATAAGATCTTTCTCTTTAGGTAGTTAAACCCTTTTCCAAGATAGAAGCTTTGATACCAATTGTTAGGCCCAATATGGAAAGCTAATGTACTGAGAGGGGAGGGGTGAATCAGTACTTCAAAACCTTTCTTTAATAATAACCTTACTGTTATGCATAAATAGAATAGTGCAGTAACATAAAACAAAGTTAAAACAAACAGATAACAATCATACATGATTCACTCCATAACACATTTATTTTGGTTACGCAGAAACTCTTGGTTAGAGAGAAAAATTGCGGTGGGGATGGCACCCACAACTTCACTACTGCAATAATAAAGAATGCTCGGTTAGAGCTACATTTAGCTATTTCTGATAGCTTACCCTATTAGGAGTAACAAGATCTATTAGATCTACCTTGCTAAAGGATTTTACAACATTTATTCTGAATGTTGCACCTGGTTAGAGGCTTTACAATTTATAGACTTGGTTAGAGTCTTTTACCCTGTTAAAGGTTTCTCTTTCAACTTCACAATATTACAATAAAATCATTACAAACATCTGCAACTTTACATTTGAAATGTTATAGCAGATTCTATGTGCTTAGGATAAGATTACCTTGCTTATAGCGTACCTCGATAACTCATATAGTAACTCGATAAACCCTTCTATTTACTCTATTCTTCGACTGTTCTCTGAAAACCTTCTTGGTGACCTCTGTGTCTCTGTAACAGTCTTCCCTTCATACATATATGCACTTCAATAATGCTATATATATAGATCTCTTAAAATGGTGATCTAATTCATTGCTTTGATCTTACAAACAAGATTCCTTGAATGAATAACTAAACAAAATATTTCATTGGTTGGATTGACCTCGCAATCATACACAATCTTCTAGTGCAATTTCCAATGTAATAACGGTTAGATGTGCCTCGATCTTGTAACACATTTTCATATGCATGTCCAGGTTCAATGTATCTGGTAACACGTTTCACTCGGTGAATATCAACTCGGTGTGTTAACTTTACTGCTCGGTAGCCATAAAAAGATACTCGGTAGATAGCTTGGTGAATACTACATCCTGTGACTGTTTTCTTCTGTAACCGACTAGACTATGCATACCAACTTCTTTGTTTATATCGACTGCATGATTCGGTAGTGCTAACCGACTAGACTATAAAGTATGAATTTGAAAATAAAAACTAATGGCAACTTGATAAGTAGTAACAAACTATGCTTAACTAAAACTATCATCAGGCATTTGTAGATGCTATCATTGCAGTCCATTCCTTCTGGATTGTAGTCTGAATCATATTGTAAGTTAGTGAGACTTCCCTAAGGGTTGTAGTCTTTCGGGAAAATATCTTTGAGAACTGAGTTCTAGGTAGTGTGTCTGAATGCATGTGCATTCCCCGTTGTAATATTTTCACATACTACTGTAAAGTATTATCTTACTGTGGGTAGGTTCCCACTGTGGTTTTCCCCTTCACCAGGTTTCTACATCAAAATATTTGTGTTGTGTTTATCTATTTGTTGTTGTGCTTCATCAATTTATGTTTTGGAGTTTAATTTGCTGGAAATCTGGGGGAAGACTGATTCACCCCCTCCTCTCAGTTTTCCTTTTTGATTGTTGCTAATAGCAGCCCCATTAGTTAATATAAAAAGGTTTACATAGATATTGCAACCATATCCTTACTGCTATTACCAAACATATACCTCTTACATATATAGATTCATACTAGTATCGTAACTCAAACCACTTACATTAAGAACATTTAATACATAATAGACATAGCAGATCCAGAAAGTGTAAACACTTAGATCACTAAAGCTAATACAACCATCTTAATATTTCAATCAACCCCTCACTAAGCATATTAGCTCTTGCAACCTAGGCATCATTAAGGAGATCCCCATTCACATTAAAAAAGGTAACAAAAGGAACTTTGTAAAATTCCAATATGCCCTCCCTGAAAATCTCCAATGCCTCTGCCATCTTTTTTACCTCCTTCACCGCCTCCACACTGAACACATCCACCACCATACCTGCCTCAGGATCCGCTTTTAGGTAATGCATGTTTGTATCCAAGGAAGCCCTATATTTCTCTTTACCCAGCTTCATCAAAACCCTTGTTGCTTTATCCATTCTCCCTATAGCTTCGGCCACCAAACGATAGAAATGCTCGAGGATCAAATTGTCATGCTAGTGACCTATAGCAAAGAATTATTCTCACATAATATTCTTCACTACTGCTAGTAGGTATCTTCCAGCAATTCAAAAATCCTTCTCACCTACTTATCAACATCTTCTTCCAAACAAATGCAAGTCACTCCAAAATGTACCGCCATATTTACTGGAAAGAAATCCTACAACCCTTGTTGAATAGGCAAAACATTCATCTAGACCTTTCCCTTCCCCTCCCAATAAGACAAATCTCTGCACATAAGAAAATATCTGTACTCTCTTCAAAAAGTTCTCATTACATGCCGCCAAAGGAAAAAAATCTTATCTGCCTAAAGAAAACATCCCATCAAGGGTCCTTTCAATTATCTTTTGCTTGTCAAATTCTAAATGTTGCCTTATATCATCCGCCATATCCAAGACTTTACAGACAATTTCCTCCTCATTTTGAACAACACCTTGATTAGCCAAGGCATCTACCACTTTATTTGTCTCTCTTTGTGTGTGGCAAATCGAGTATGAGTCCAACTTGGAAAGAAATCCCTTAATGATCTTGACCCATCTTTTCAATTTCCAACCCATCACTTCCCCTTAATTAATAGAATTAATACAAAACAAAGAATCTCCCTCTATCTGTACATTGAAAAAATTATTTTTTAGACAAAGATTTATTCCACTAGCCATAGCTTCCAGCTCCGCTTCATTATTGGTAGCCCTATCAATTTTTTTGAAAGACACCATAAAGGATTTCTAGAACTATGTTTGACGATATATTGCGCTCCAGCTATGTCTGGATTGCCCTTTGCTGCTCCATCAAAGCTGAGCTTTACCATTCCTGGATTATCTGAAGGATACTATTTAATTTCCTTCCTCCCATTAATTAGATTTACAATATAATCATATTGAATTTTACAACATTACAATAAACAACATATGAGAAGTATGTTTGAACCAAAGTTTGAAAGTTCCATGCATAACAAAAACCAGTATGGAACCACATCCTCGTTATGCGTTATTCCCATTGGGTCAACATAGGTCAACTTCTCACATGGACCATTCACCAATTGCTATCTCATTTTGCACCTGTGGAATATCAAATTTGGTCTATTAAGATTGAAGAAGGTATTTCACTCAAACTCTAAATATACCACATCAACATAGGGTTATATCGGTATAGTCTCAATAGGTCAACAAGGAGTAATTCATGCCATATCAAAAAGTCATCTTTCACCAAAGAGAAAAAAATGTTTCGTGTAGACTTTTGAAATGTTATATCGAACAAATGGGTTTTATCGCTAAGATTGACCCAATATTATACCGAATTCAACTTATCAGAGTGATATAGCCATGTTAGTGAGATGCAAGAATAGCACAATCGGAATAAGAACAACTTCCTGTTCAACCCGATAGTGCAATAGACAACAAGAAAATAAAGTAACATTGGTGTAGGATCAATGTGAACACATCAACATCAGGCAGAACAAAGTGGGCCCAACTATCGAAGGTTAGATATTGGATAGAAATCATAAGTAAGAATAAAAAGGACTTCAACATTTCAAATAAGATGTGATCAATTGACAAGAGGCTTCTCACCGCAGAGCCCACACAAACTAACACAACTTGAGAGAACAAATCCATAGCTGCCACATGGAATTACCAAGCATAAAAGAGACTGGGCCCATACTCTTATGGCTTGATATGAAGGATCCAACAAATAGATGACATGTGAGCAGATGAGAAGTTGTCAATAGGAGAAGTGGGCTCGACTGTCAGAGATTGGAGGTCAAAATATTTGAGATAATCTCTGACTAACTAACTCAGTAAAATACTTCCACTTTTCCAGTTAAGCGCGATTGCTTGATAGACCATGTTACACTAAAATCAAACCGCATTAGCAAGACTAATCACTTGTCACACCAAAAAGGGACTCTATCTGCATAGCATGTAAAGCCCAGTTGGACATCTACAAACACTATAGACAAAGTGGTCCTGACTATTAGAGCTCAGATTTTGGCTAGAAATCAGAAGTAAGAAAAAAAGGACTTCAACATTTCAAATAGGATGTGATCACACGTCAAGAGGCTTCTCACTGCGGAGCCCACACACACTAACACAACTTGAGAGAACAAAACTGTAGTCACCACATGGCATCACTAAGAACAAAGAAGACTAGACCCATACTCTTATGGCTTGATATGAAGGATCTAACAATTAGCTGACATGTGAATAGATGACAAATTGCCAATAGGATAAGTGAGTCCGATTGTCAGATATTAGAGGTTGGAAGATCGATAGAATCTTGAACTAACTAAATCATTGAAATACTTCCACATTTCCAGTTAAGCGCGATCGCCTGATAGAACATGTTATGTCGAAATCAAACCGCATCGCCAAGACTAATCACTTGTCACACCAAAAAGGGAATCTATCGGCATAGCATGTAAAGGATGATAAGAGATGAAAAGACTATTGGCAACAACAATGAAGGAAAACTGAGAGGGGGATGTGAATCATTTTTCTACTAAATCTACAAGTTTAACTATAAATAAAAATCTAATAAACTACAACAAAAACACAAATAATAAAATTAATAGCACAACACACAACACCAAGATTTTGATGTGGAAAACCCGGTTAAGGGAAAAACCACGGTGGGAACCTACCTACAATAAGATGATACTCTGTAGTAGTATGCAAAAATATGACAACGGGGAATGGACATGCATTTAGGCACACTACCTAGAGCTCACTGCTCAAGATTTAATAACCCAGAAGACTACAACCCTCAAGGAAATCTCACTGACTTACAACAAGATTCAAACTACTATACGAAAGAAATGAACTACTGTAATAGCATCTGCTAATTCCTGATGACAGTTCTAGTTAAGCACATTTGTCAGCTCTGCAACACCAATCTCTGCTCAATACACCACACCGAAAGACAAATCCATGTTCGTACATACACCACTTTCTGATAATGCAGACACAACCTTGATACCCAAATTATATGACAATATCACCTATTTATACAATTCATCAACCTTGACAACAAGGTCGGCTAAACCATCATCTCACAATTACAAAATTACATTATACAATACAAAGATCAACCACTAGACCAATATAATGATATATGATATAACATGGACCTAAATCAAACTTCCAAATTCTCATCTGCACTGGTAATCATACCGAGATCAACTGCAACATGCTACACCACCAGTAAAACCGCATAACACAATGAACATCACCGGATCAACAAAATCACCAAAAACTAGCACAACGATCAATGCAAGTCATCAAAAGAAATAGGACACAATTAGGAAACACCAACAAGCATGTTATAATCATCAGCAATAGCTACACCAACACCACTTATCAAATCTTCATCGATCAAGATCTAAAACTCAAGAACACTCAATCAATAAAAACTATCATGAAGAAAGATAACTTGCAGCACACCAAATTATGAATGATCTGAAATAAAGATACACAAGACCATCCCAAACAATTTTCCAAAATCTTAGCTCAAGATCTCATCACATCGGAATATACCAGAGGAAATACTGAATACTACAAAGCATTGATAAGAAAAACAAACTGCAAATTGAATCATATGATATGATCAATTAGGCTTCCTGGATCACCAAAACCAATACAAAAAGATATAATAACACTAGAAATACTCCATAAACCAAACCATGATCCCAATAAACCAATATGCAAACACCAGAGCAATAAATCACATGAATATATTGACATCAATGACAACAACATATCCTAGCAGCAACAATGTCCAACAAAGACTTTCACTGAAACACCATCTCACACTGAAATAAGATAATATCGCCGAGACAGAAAAGGGGGTCACAGCAAAAACTACCAAACATAGGGTTTTTTGCATTTTTCAATCTGTAACCAACATAGGTCAAATCCAATGGATGAAACACACTATGAGATCAATGTAAATAATTGTCATGATTATCTTCCATTCAATGAATGATGTGCCTTTCAACTTGTATTAAGTTTTCCATGTCGGGATGATTTTCAAATTTAATGTTGCCATCTAGTGTGTCTATTTCCTTATTATCACCCCCCATGTTAGAAAGGAGATCAACAAGCTTATTTCCCTCTCTATACATATGGTACAAAATGTAGCCTTCAAACATATCCAGAATATCCCATGCCCATTGTAAAATATATTTGATGTGGCAGTTACAACTTCTCCTATTTCTACATGCATTGATTATGATCGATCAATCTCCTTCTACACATATTTTTCTATAGCCCATGTTTTTAGCTATTAGTATACCTTGCAATAATGCACATGATTTATCTACGTTGTTTGTCCCATTTGGAAGAGAATGATTTCCTTGCTAGTAACTCACCTGATTGATCTCTTATACAAATACTTGCACTAGAAGCTCATGGGTTTCCTCTTGACACTCCATCAAAATTTATTTTGACAAATTTACCTGACGGAGGATGCCACTTAATTTGGTTCTTGTCAATTTTGTTCTTAAAGGGAAGATGTTGACTATCATTGAATGGTAACAAAATTGATGTCTAATTTTCATAATGAGATCATCCCATGAAGTAAATAAAGAGCTGCAATACTTATGCTTTTGGACATATGAGTTCATACTTCAGAGATAGACTTATCAATAATATCTTATACTTTCTCAATAGGCAAGGCTTCTTTTCTGAAAATTCATTTGTTTCGTTCCCACCAGAGTGACCATAACACCATCATTGGAGTTATCCTCCATATACAAGTAAAGGGTACAGTCTTATATAAGAGAGGCTAGGATTGAAACCATTCCCAAAGTGAGTTGGTAATGGGTATAAAGAAATTAATCTTTTCCATGACATAGTTCCAACACTATATAGAAAATGGGCATTGGATGAAGAGATGGTCCACTGTCTCAAATTCATTTTCATAGAGCACACATTTTATCTGTTTAACAATATTAAGCTTTACCAACCTATCACTGGTGAGGATTCTATTTCGAAGGGCTAGCCATGCAAAGCTCCCTACTTTAGGCATGATCATATTGTTCTGGCAAAATGAATAAGCCCTTTGTGAAGGTTGCCAATTCCCTTTATTCTGAATGGCCCTATATCCTTTCTTTACTAAATAGAAACCATCCTTGGATGGAGCCCAAATGATCTCATTTGATTTGTTTTTAATGTAAAGTAGTCTTTGTGAAAGTAATTATTTGAAATTTTTTTTTTGATCTTCTTGAATTTGGACAACTGATGGGTCTTTCCAGATTCCTTTCCCTGAGATACATTTAATATTAGCTATATAATCTATTACTTTAGTTACCCAAGTATTAGAGAGGACTGTGATTGTTGATTGTAACTCATGTATTTCCCTTATTGGAATGTGCCCATTCCATGAATCATTGCAAAAATGAATACTTTCTCCATTGTGAACTTTTTTGGGATCCAAGAACACTGAGAGCGGGGGGGGGGGGGGGGGGGTGAATCAGTGTTCTACCGGTAAGATATGATTTTACCCTTTTATAACATACACATATAAACCGGTAAATGAAGAAATATATAACTTGAAGCAAATAAACCATCTACACAAATGAATACCATAACACACAAAATTTATAGGTGGAAAACCTCAAAAAGGAAAAACCACAGTGGGATTTGTGACCTACAATATCAGTTCACTAGCCATATGAAAGATATTACATAAAATGGAGGTCTGCACATGTAGGAAGGCACATTACCTAGAGCACACTACTCATCACTAAAGAGTCTCACTGACTACAAGCTTCTGCTGAAATAAAACAGCAATAATGAACTCACAAAATTCATCTGCTATGCCAAAAAGAGTTCCAATTATAGTTCTGATTTGTACTGGTTCATAAACCCTGAACACTTCTACCAGTATCTCCTCTCCTCCAAGAATGCTTTCCAAACTATCTACAGATCATTGCATGATATAACATTCACATACAAATGATCTATATACATATACTTCGCATTACACAGTCTCCTATATCCTTATTGCAATCTTTCACATCACATCTCAAAATGACCTTAACAAACTGACCTATATACCCTTCACAAACAATATGCCTTATGTTGGCTTACAATGCATTACAAAAGATATACAATGTCGGCCTTATAAAAAGATTACAAAATGATTTTACAAATAAAACTTCCTTCGAGTCTAAGACTGATGTCGGCTTCACTGAAGTGCTGGATGCTAGTGCCGGTGCCAGTGCCGGTGTAACCCTGGATACTCCAATGTCGGTGTCTATCGGTGAATGTCTCCTAATGCCGGTGTATGCTTCCTTATGAATCTTGTTGCCAAGCTACCATGTTTCCATGCTGCCATCAATGACAACATATGAATCCAATGAGTGTCAATTGCCAACAATCTCCCCCTTTGGCATTAATGACAACACTCATGTGAAAAATAGATTCCCTACCGGTTCAAAAGTATGCTCCCCCTGAGCAATACACTCCTTTCTGATATCCTTCCCATATTTTTCTGTTTGATATTTTTCACATTATATACACTCCCCCTTTGGCATCAATTGCAAAGACCGGTGAAAGAATTGAAAGAATTTGGTGCATAAAAAGAATGAATAAATACATATTACTTTACCGGAGCTTGCCCAACTTCAAAATTTCTGAGTAAGCCTTGTCTAGCAACTGGAAATATGTATCCTAGCCGGTTTTGAAGGTTTCAGATATGGATCAAGTCCACTCAGTAAGTGTGCAAGTGTTTCCTTCTCTTTGAATTCTGTCGGTGTAGGTTTAGCAATCATATCCATACATTCCCTCTTATGTACACCGAGTGAATCCAATCTTGGACTTACCAATCCTCTAAGACTTCTTGCTCTTTGAATGATCTTGTCTCTTTCCTTTTCAAAAGAAAAAATTTGGTTCTCCAAAGACAAAATTTGCCCATCAACAAATGTTGTTAGCGAGGTTAATCCATCAAAAGAATTTGCAATATTAGAAACCTTATCATGTAACTCCTTTAATCTGCTATCTATATTTGTTGTAAGAGTTTCTATGTTACAAAAGACCCTGTAGATATTTGTACACTGTTTCAAACAATTTTCAATAAGAATCAATTTTCCTTCAATTTTGTTCTTCTCTATTTCAATAATCTGATCAAAAGCGGCTCTCTTAGCCATAGTAAATCTCTCAAGTGCCTGTTGGTCTAAAATTTGCTACAAAGATTGAAAGTTGTTAGATATATGCTCAGTTAATGCCTTAAGCTTGCCAGAAGGGCTTGCTTCATTTTCAATCTTACAATAAGAAATTAGTTTGTGCAAAACTGTGATTGAGTGATCTATTATTCCTTTATCTACTAATCCCTCCTTTATTAGTTTCTTATTGGCCATCGTCATTAACTCAGTGGGACTCATCTCAGTGATTGATTTCTTCTCAACTTGAGAAGTGTCAATTGCCAAAACCTTTGCCGAGAATCGATATTAACTGTCGGTATAGTCTCAGTTTACTTTACCTTATCCTCCTTAGCACTGGTGGCTTTGCCCCTCGGTGCAGTATCAATTATTGTTGGTGGAGTATTATCCACAATATTGTCGGTACCCTGTACATTGTCTTGTTCAAAAGTTGTCTCTGTCGGTATTGACTGTACACTCTCCTTTACTGCCGGTGGTGTCTGTAGACTTATAGTTATTGCCGGTTTATTCAAAATTGGAACCGAGCTACCCAAAATACCTTTCCCTTTAGATCTATTCGAGATGGTGGAAGTTGTCCAACCATCTTTGGTCTTATTTACTACCTCATTTACCCTACCCATCATTAGGCTTATTTGTCGGGGTTTGCTACTAAAAACTGTTCTGTTTGCAACATCAATGCATCGTTTCATTTCCTCATTGTTTATTGAAACACACATACCAAAAATTTCTACTTCCTTAATTTCTCTATCCCTCTTGACTGCATCAAGTCTTCTAGCATCTAATTTATTGTACTGTGATAGAGGAATTTCCTTCAAAATTTCTACTAAGGCTTTCTTATATATCTATGTGTAACAAAATTGCCTCTTCAATCTCATTCTGGTCATTATCCTCTAAATCTTCATAATAAATGGATACATTCATAAAAATTCCATCCTTGGTTATTTCATCAATCAATTCAGCATAGGTCATTGTAGCCTTACCAGATTCAGTAGTATAATCACTCTTCTTCTTCTTCTTGCTGGGGGCTGCCAGAGTGGATGTGACTGATTTCCTCTTCTGAATAGGTTTCCTAGCCAGAGGTGGGGGTGTAATAGGTTTTGTTACTTTTCTCACAAGCTTCCTCCTTGGCTCCACCTTCTTCTCCTCTACCGAAGGCTGGTCATCTTTTTTTCTTTGTACCCTTCTGAATGCTAGAGGTTCATTTGTTAGCATAACCGGTGAGAAATTGAGAGGGGGGGGGGGGAGGGGGTGAATCAGTTGCTAATAGATTATAACTTTTAATCCACAATACAACCTTAAACTAATCAAGTACTGATACAGACAGATACTGGTAGGAACAAATACAACTTAACAATTAACCAGATAATCAATGCAAAGAAATCATACCACATAACACCATGATTTGTACATGGAAAACTTGGAAAGGGAAAAACCATGGTGGGAAGCCTACCCACAGTCAAATGATGCTTTTGCAGAAAGTATGTGCTACAATGAGGGGCCTGTACTTGTAGGAAGGCACACTGCCTAGAGTGTACTCCTCATTACAAAAGAGTCTAACTGACTACAGAGAGGCTACAACCTTCTCAAGGTAAATGGACAACAATCCAATAAAGCGAACTGCTGGAAATAACATCTACTATGCCTGATTATAGTCCCAGTTAAGCTCAATGCCGGAGGACTAAATCCTCTTCTGAAACCAATCTGATCACTAATGATCAATCAACTGCTCTGCTTGAATGATATTACAATATTTGCACATTACATTCCTTGACCATGACCTTTCATGATACTTTACAAAGAGTTTCTACCTCTCATTTATACAAACCCTAAGGCCTAAACCAATTAGGTTAGCCACCTAAAGATATCACAATAATATCATTACATAATTCCTTATTACAATGATATGCCATGTCATCTTAAAACCAAAACAATAACAACAAATACATAAAAAATCTTGAATCATCCATGTAACGTGTAGAGTACACACTAGCATGATACCGATCCATAACCTAGATAGGTACTAGACCTATTCTAGGTCCACCACGGCAAAGCAATGTCTTCAAGCAATTGAAGCATGATCAATGAACATCTTCAACACCTTGAAATCCTCGAAGAAGCTACACTAACACCAATTGTGCATCCTGTGATGATTCCTCAATGAGAGTTCTACCAGTAAAGCCTTAAACTAGTGTCGGTAAGGGTTTACCAGTGTGTATGATAGCATCCAATTACCAAGCCAATATCAATTGACCAAAAAATGCTTATGGAGCTTATAACATATGAAATCCAGTATACTTTACCGATCCAAACATGGCGGAAGTGCTAACCAGATGATCTCTTCTACCGGTAACACTAGATCTTATACCGGTAACCTGTTTGCCAGTAACCATCCATATCAGCCAGTCTTAATATGTCTGCTGGTAATAGCTAGTGTTGACATCAATGACAAAACATCAATGCCACACATATCCATAGTGCCAACAATCTCCTCCTTTGGCATTGCTGGCAACACTAGATGTGAAAAACATCGAAGTACCAAGAAATTCCAAACAAGTCTCCCCCTGTGGAAGACAACCAACAATCAATAGCTCTCCCCCAGTAAATGATATCTCTATAAGGCTCTGAAAAAATCTCTCTCTCCAATGTATACAACTTTTCTTTTATTTTCACATCATTATCTCTCCCCCTTTGACATCAATGCCAGAAACCTAACAAAAATATCAAAGCAATGATATAAACTTCTGAACCTCAAAGCTGACTACTCCCCCTGAGTAGTAGCACCATTCATCAATGCCAGAATGGATAATGTTCCTGATAATGCATACTAGACTGATGACAAACTTCATCAATCAAGTCTCTGCCAGAGGGGTAGAAACCCCTAACCTGTCTCTCAAGTATTCAAATGTTTCTTTAGACAATGGTTTAGTGAATATGTCTGCAATCTATTCTTTAGTGTTCACATAAACCAATTTGACTTCCTTTGCTTCTACCTCATCCTTCAAAAAGTTATACTTTATTGAAATATGCTTAGTCTTAGAGTGAAATTCAGGATTCTTGGACATGTCAATAGCTGCAGAGTTATCACAGTAGATAACTACTGGTTCACTACAATTTACCCTGATATCCTTCAACATTTGCTTCATCCACAAAACTTGAGTGCAATTAGTTGCTGCTACAACATACTCACCTTTTGTAGTAGATAAAGAAACACGTGACTATTTTTTGCTTATCCATGAAACCAGTTTCTTTCCAAGAAAGAAAGCTCCACCAGAAGTTCTTTTCCTGTCATCAGTATCACTTGCCCAATCTGAGTCAGTATATGCATATAAAGTGAAATAATCATTTCTGGAATACCATAAGCCATATTCAGTTGTTCCTTGCAAATACCAAAATATCCTCTTTACTGCACATTCATGATTTTCTTTAGGATTACTTTGATATCTTGAAAAAATACTTATTGCATTCATAATATCAGGTCTAGTCTGAGTTAGATATAACAGATCACCAATCATAGATTTATACCTTGTCGGATTTACAAGTGAAGAAGTATCCTTGATAAATAATTTCTTACTTGTAGCCATAGGAGTACTTACTGGTTTGGAATTCTCCATACCAAACTTTTTCAAGAATTCCCTCAGATACTTAGTTTGACAGATAAAAATGCCTTTGTTAGTTTGAGTAATTTGCAAACCTAAGAAAAATTTCATCTTACCAATCATGGACATTTGAAATTCATTTTTCATGTTGTTAGCAAATTCCATGCATAGTTTATCTTCTCCTCCAAAAATGATATCATAAAAAAAGACTTCAATAATCAGAATATCATTATTCATGATCCTATAATATAGATTACTATCAGCACTGCCTTTAGTAAAACCAAGCTTCAAAAGATATTTATCGAACCTTGCATACCAAGCTCTAGGAGCCCGTTTCAAACCATATAAAGCTTTCTTCAATCTGCAAACCATGTCTTTGTCATTTGTGAGTGAAAATCCATCAAATTTCTCAATGTAAACTTCTTCCTCAAGCTCACCATTCAAAAATGCACATTTGACATCCATTTGATAAACCTTATAGTTCTTATAAGCTGCATAGGCAAGAAATAGTTTAATAACTTCAATTCTAGCTACAAGTGCAAATGTCTCACCATAATCAATTCTTTCCATTTGAGAATATCCTTTACAAACCAATCTAGCCTTGTTCCTTATAACTTGACCATCCTCATTTAGTTCAACTTGAGAAATAAGACATACCTCTTTATTTGCCAATTTTCTTCTCGTCATTACTCCCTTGTTCCTATCTCCAATAATTTGATATTCAGAATGATTTAATCTTACATACCTTGGAGTCTTTTGAACTTTAGGTTCACCACTTTGATCATCAGTCACAATTGAATTTTTTGATTGTGTCGGTGTAACTGTTTCAGCTTCCTGTACTAGTTGAAGCATTGCTGGTTCATTTATGATCATTTCCACTATCAGTTCCCTGTCATATGATATAGAATGATTTCTGCACTATTCATCCACTTTCACATTAGCACTTTCCACAATTTTCTGCAATCTTTTTTTATAACATCTATATGCTTTGCTCTGAATTGAATAATCAAAAAATATCCCTTCATCACATCTAGGATCAAAATTTCCAATTGAATCATCTCTTTTGATATAGCATTTACTTCCAAAAATTCTGAAATACTTAATAGTAGGTGTATGTCCAAACCATAGTTCATAAGGGGTCTTACCCGTTTCACCTTTAATGTGAACTCTGTTGAATGTGTAGACTGTTGTACTCACCGCTTCTCTCCAGTAGATATGAGGCAATTTGTCTTCCATCATCATAGATCTAGCTGCATCCAAAATGGTTTTGTTCTTTCTTTCAACTACTCCATTTTGCTGAGGAGTCCTAGGTGTAGATAGCTGTCTCCTGATTCCATTTGTCTCACAATAACTGTTAAATTCATGAAAAGTGAATTCACCGCCATGATCTGATCTTAGAAATTTGATTTTCAAACCAGTTTCTATTTCAACCTTCGCTTTAAAGATCTTGAATTTCTTAAAAGCTTCATACTTCTCCCTCAGAAAAGCCACCCACATCATTCTAGAATAGTCATTAATAATTAGCTTGAAATACCTATCACCTTGAAAGCTTCTAGTCCTTGCTAGACCACATAAGTCATTGTGAATCAAATCAAGTACATCATTATATTTATCATGTATGCTTTTAAAAGAACTTCTGACTTTCTTACCCAATTAACATTCCTTACATACCGGATTATGAGGCTTCATAATCTTAGGTATATCTCTGACTGCCTTAGTTGAACTGATCTTATCAAAACAATCAAAATTAACATGACACAACCTCTTATGCCATAGCCAACTCTCATCAATATGAGCAATCAAACATGTCTTATTACCAATGTTCAAGTGAAAGATATTACTTCTTGTTTGAATACCGATTGCAATCTCCAAACCAATTTTGTTAATGATTTTGCATTTTCTATCCTTAAACTGAAGTTGGAAACCCTTATCAACTAATTGACCAACACTCAAAAGATTATGCCTTAAACCTTCTACATAATAGACATTATTAGTGTTATTCTTTCTATCCAAAGAAATAATACCTCTACCTTTGATCATACATGCCTTGTCATCTTAAAATCTGAATTGACCACCATTGTATTCTTGCAGGGACAAAAATTTCCTTTTATCTCTAGTCATATGATGTGAGCATCCACTATCAATTACCCATTCATCTTCATCTTCAAATTTTTCTGCCAGGGCCTTCTCTTCATTTTTGATAACTGGTTCTGGTTCATCTTCCTTCAAAGCATAGAACACCCATTCCTTTCCATTTTCAGATCCACTAGTTGAGTCTTTTGCCGATTCATCTCAAGAGTCATCAGTTAACCCTTCCTCATCTGCTATGTAGCAATGTTTTTTTTTCTCGAATCTATATCTGCTTGGGTTAGGCTTAAAAGTTTTCTTAACTCTTTCCTCAAATCTTGCATTCCTTTCAGGACATCTAGATGCAAAATGACCAATCTTATTACATGCAAAATATTTAAAATGTGCTTTCCCTTCATACTTACTTCCAGTTGGACCTTTAGTTACTCTTTTAGCAAATAAGGCTTCAAGTTGCTCAAGTTCTTCATTTTCTTTCCTCATGTCTTCCAATTCTTTTGCATATAGGGCTCTCCGATCACCTTTGTTGGTAGATGTTGATGATGATGCATGAAAAGCAGATTCAAACTTTACAACTCCAGAGGATCCAAATTCTTCAAGCTCAAAAACAAATAATTTCCCAATCAGAATGTCTCTATTGACTGAAGTGTTTTCCATTGTTCTTAACTCATTAATTACAGTTGCCTTCATATTGTAAGCCGGTGGAAGGGCTCTCAAGAATTTGGAAACTATTTCATCTTCACTTAGAAATCCTCCACAACATTTAATTCCCATAACAATCTCATTTACTCTTTCCATAAACACAACAATTATTTTATTTTCTTCCATTTTCAAGTTATCATACCTTACCCGGTAACCATCAAGTTTAGCAATTTTGACAGTAGGGTCACCTTCATTTAGAGTTTGTAATTTGTCCCATATAACATTAGATAATGATTTGTCAGTCAATCCCATGATCTATTGATCAGTAAGTGCACACAAGAGGGCTTCTCTAGCTCTGCAATAATTTTCAATATACTTGTCTAGGTGTGCAGGAGCAGGATTGCCGGATGCCAGATCATAAGGTGTGTATCCTTTCTCATTGATCTCCCAAATATCCTTGCCAAGACATCTAAGATGAGTCTCCATTCGAATTTTCCATATCCCATAATTTGTTCCACCAAGCTTAGGGATTTCTCTTCTGAAAATAGCTGTTGGTGGATTATAAGTGTTAGCTGCCATATGATCTACCTCAAGTGGTTAAGCTTCTACAAAAGAGGACCAAAGCTCTGATACCAATTGTTACGATAACCAGTGAGCAACTAAGAGGGGGGGGGGGTGAATCAGTTGTTAACAGATTATAAATTTTAATCCACAATACAACCTTAAAGTAATCAAGTATCGATACAGATAGATGCCGGTAGGAATAGATACAACTTAACAATTAACTAGATAATCAATGCAAAGAAATCATACCACATAACACCATGATTTGTACATGGAAAACCCGGAAAAGGAAAAACCACGGTGGGAACCCTACCCACAGTCAGATAATACTTCTATAGAAAGTATGTGTTACAATGAGGGGCCTGCACTTGCAGGAAGGCACACTGCCTAGAGCATACTGCTCATTACAAAAGAGTCTCACTGACTATAGAGAGGCTACAACCTTCTCAAGATAAATGGACAACAATCCAATAAAGTGAACTTCTAGAAATAGCATCTACTATGCCTGATTACAGTCCCAATTAAGCTCAATGCCAAAGGAATAAATCCTCTTCTGAAACCAATAGATCATGAATGATCGATCATCTCCTCTGCCTGAATGATATTACAATTTTCACATATTACATTCCTTGACCATTACCTTTCATGATACTTTACAAAGAGTTTCTACCTCTTATTTATACAAACCCTAAGGCCTAAACCAATTAGGTTGGCTACCTAAAGATATTACAATAATATCATTATACAATTCCTTATTAAAATGATATGCCTTGTCGGCTTAAGACCAAAACTATAATAACAAATCCATAAAATATCTTGAATCATCCATGTAACGTGTAGAGTACATGCTAGCATGATACCGATCCATAACCTAGATAGGTACCAGACCTATTCTAGGTCCACCACGCCAAAGCAATGTCTTCAAGCAATTGAAGCACGATCAATGAACATCTTCAACACCCTGAAATCCTCGAAGAAGCTGCACTGACACCAATTGTGTAGCCTGCCATGATTCCTCAATGAAATCTCTACCAGTAAAGCCTTGAACCAATACTGGTAAGGGTTTACTAGTGTGTATGAGAACATCCAATTATCAAGCCAATACCAACTGACTAAAACTTGCTTATGGAACATATAACACATGAAATCGAGTATACTTTACTGATCCAAATATGCCGAAAGTGCCAACCAGATGATCTCTTCTGCCAGTAACACTAGATCTTATACTGGTAACCTGTCTGCCGGTAACCATCCATATCAGCTAGTATAAATCTATTTGCCGGTAATAGCTAGTGTTGACATCAATGACAAAACATCAATACCACACATACCCATAGTACCAACATCATTATCCTCTGGATTAGAGTCAAAAGTGATAGAAGAAATGAAAGTTTCAGGCCTCTTTTCCTCAGGAGCACTAACCATTGCCAGTTCCTTTGCCGATTTGGATCCAGAAGCCACTTCAGTGTCTATCTTATGGATCACATTATGTACAAATGCAGACATCTTATCAATTTTCTTCTCTCTTCTTTTTCCTGTCGAAGCCAATCTTGACTTCAAGAGCCTTTTCCTCAGTAGTACCAAAGTGTTCTGTCTTATCATCCAATGGAGCTTCAAGCAACATTTTTGCATAAAGTTCAAAAATGCTATCATCCACTTCATATCCAAGCTCAATGACCCATATGGTCCTAGGTTCTACTACCTCAGAGTTTCATCAGTCTTCACCATAAAATAGATATTAGTAGAATACTTCTCCATAATGTGCTTTAATATTCTTTCCCTCTCTCTCATATTTTCCTGAAATGTTTTGAAATATCCCCAAAGCTTTTCATCCTTCCCGGTACCAAGACTGGTGATTGCTTCCTTGATTTGCATACCTACCGGTATGTCATGATCCCAATGCTTCTTTCCTAGACCGGGTAGCTCATTTATGAAGTAAAGCATTAAACAAACAATGAGATATCCAAACCTAAAATTTCCTTTCTTAACACTCTTAATCTTTCTAAGATTCAACATTAATTCACTTCTTAGCCATTTGCATAAGTCATATTTTCCATTGTTCCTTAGCATTTGGTGTGCAACATGAATGCAGGAACTGGCAACAGAGTTCAGTCGACTAGATTGAGTTACCTTATAACCGATGATCATGCTGACAAGCTTCACATCTATGTCCTTGATTGTGCTGATCCTCATTGATCTTCAGTCATGGGTTGTGCAATGAGCTTCTTAACCCATGTGCTGGAAATTTTGTTTCTAGGTTATTGTCTGACTTTGGGTAAGCCGGTGACTACTTGAATTGATTCCTTTGTGATCATGTAGGGCAGATCCAGCCAGATGAACTCATTGTGAACACTGCTCAGAACATATCTGATCATCTCATCTTTGAATTCCAGTATGTATAGGATACCGGTTAACCCTAGGTCCTTGATGATATTATATTCCATATTGATTATTTTGGAGCTTCCCAGTATCACATATTGATACATGCCCTTGATCTCTTCTCTACCTAGATCCTCCAAGGTGCAGTGAATATATGCCCTTACATCTTTAACATACATCACGCCATCGGGAACCCTAGAGAATGTGCCCACAAAGTCTTCTTTCTTAGCTATCTGGGGAACTTCCTTGAAAATGGGTCTTAGCCCATCCTTAAGTTCAACAATGGTGGGATTTGCAATAAATGTAGGAGTAGATGATCCGGATGCCATTTTGAAGAAATACCTGAAAAATGATCATTGGTGTGAAGATTTGATTGCTTCTCAGATGATTGTTGGAAATCCTTTCAGAATGCCTTTGGTCACTCTTAATCACCTAAGATTCACTTTTGCTTCGCTCTGGATTTCTTGAATGCTAGGTGAGTGAAAAATGAGTTCACATTCCCTTTTTATTAGCAAGTAAACCCTAATCTTTCACTATCATAAATGCTTCGCGATGTACCCTACCGAATGTCGGTTTCACAGTTCTATGCTAGGTAAATCTTCATCAATGACTAAGACAACTCTCTAGATCTCTTCCAGGTCTCTTTTAGATCTCCTCCAAGGAATATGCAAGATTTGCAATAGATTTTCCAACCCGTAAGGCATATGCCTCAGTTACTGGTGGAATATTCTTGCTGATGCAGGAATGCTTTGTTCTACCGGTGGAGTGACTGGTGTAGAGCCATCTCCACTTGGTTCTTCAGACTTTCTAACCCATCTCTTGGTGTGATCTTGTTGTATTTCATCTACCTTCTACTTTCCTTTCTCATTTGCTTTATCATTGCTAACCGATTGACTCTTGCTTCTGTAGTACTTAGCAATATGACCTATTTTGTTGCATGCATAACATGTAACATTATTCTTTTGAATTTCTTTAACATATCCGGTGTCATTCCTTGACCTACATTGATTAGCCTGTAGACACCTAAAAATGGTCAATGCTTGCAGGGTCATACTTTAACATTTGCGGATTGCCTCATTTTAGGTTTTTGCGTCGCATTAACATTTCTCCTATGTCACGCACTTGGTTTTTATCATTTGCGAGCATCGAGTCATTCTTCTACATTCTTCAATTATATCGTTCTCGAATTTGGTCTTGTCGACAACAACCTTCAGTCATGATTTTGGTCGATCTTTGTCCTTGTCAATCTTGTCATATTGCGATCGATTCGTCATTGATCCTTGTCCTTTCCAATCATGTCAATTTGGTCAATTTGTCATTAATTTTTGTCAACCAATCTCAATCAAATCATTTATCAACACTGGTCATTTATCAAAATCAAATCATGATCGAATCGATATCAACTATCCTTTGTCAAGACCTAATTGTCGTTCTTGCATTGCTAATTCATCTCTTTAGGGTTTCGTGATTTAGTCATTTAACCTTGCTTATCATTTTCTTCCTTTAGGATTAATAAATTACTTATTTATCCTAAGTCTTCTCATTACAATTAAATCTTCATTTAATTGGCTAATTATTCCTCTTTGTGAATTAATTAATAAATGAAAGATTATTAATTAATTTACCTAATTTCAAATTCCTAATTTTCATCAATTTCAATTTTCTAATTTTTCTAATTCCTAATTTCAATTTCCTCCTATTTCTCTCCTAAATTCATGGAAATGACATGACAATTTGTCATAAATTTGTCATAATTGACAATCAATCAATTTTGACATAGAAATTGTCATAATTTGTCATAAATCATCAATCAACAAATTTTGCATAGAAAGTGCATAATTTGTCATAATTTGTCATAATTGACATAATTGATTTGCAATTTCCATTTGAATTGAATCATGCTAATCTTGTCATCTCTCCAATTCTTCTATAAATTGGATGATCTTCATCAATCAAGGCTAATTGGTAATCACTTTTGCAATCACATAATCATAGGATCAGATAATGAGAAATAATCACTTCTTCTAGTACTCTTGTGCCAATATCAATCTTGCTTTCACATTAGGTTTGTGCACTTGAAAGTGAGATCCACAAACAAAGGCTATTTGGAGAAGAAAGAAGAACAATGGAGCCGCATGAAGGAAGCATTCAGATCTGCATATGGTTTGCATATGTCTTTAATTTTGAATGTTTTGATTTCATGTCTCTATTGAGTGTGCTTAGGATAGATCATTGCAATGAATGCTTTTGTGATTGAGCTAGATTAGTTTTTATAATGTTTGTGATGATTTCCTATTTCCTAACATACATTAATTGGTGAACCCGACATGAACACTAACCATCTAACCTCTTTATGGTGTTTTTGAGTGCTTTCAAGTTGATTTGCAGGCTAAAAAACCAAAAACAGGGTCGTGCAGGGTTTTCTGGAGACTTTTGCGCCTGTGTCCTGCATCCTGTGCCTGTGTTGAGAATTCTGCCCCTGTGTTGAAGACATTCTGTGCTTGTGTCCTGCATTCTGCACCTGTGTCATGGGTTCTACGCCTGTCTAAAGTCCAGAACAGGGGTAAAAATGTAGTGTTTTATTTGAGATTTGTTTAGTTTTTGCATTTTGTTTTCTGTGCTTTGGATTTTGGTACTAATTATCTGTGCAGAATCTTGGCATACACATGGAAAAGACAATAAATCAAACTACTAACATGTGTTATGCAGAATTGATAGTCAAAGACAACAAATCAAACTCCTAACTTGGGTTTTGCAGGTTGCCTTGGAGAAACAACTAAACTTGGTGTTTGTCTTTAAATGTTTTAGGCACCTAGTGATTTTTTAAATAGGATGGAATGAATCTATGCTTGATTTGATTGTTGAGTGTGACATTGGTGGAGTAGGAGAGTATGCTCTCATCCTTTTAGGGTGATCAGAAATCCAAATCTTCGATACCATGCTTTTGTCTTTGATTGTGTGTCTCCTTTAGAGGGCCTGCCTTCCCGACCACTTTGCTTTTGCAAGCAAGTGATAATCATGAGAAGGGAATGACCCAAAGTGAGTACGGCTAGAATACCTTGGCATTCTAACTCACTATAAACAAATACCTGATGGGCGAAAGCTTTGAAGGAAGGGTTACGTGGGAATTGCAGTTACTTGGGAAGTGATGACCCTTGAACTCTTTCTCATATCAACATCTAAGTAGGGCCTCACGGTCTAAATCATGCTTGCGCAACTACATTTGTTTGGTATCTTGATGGGCTTAATGTCTCAATCACGCTTGCCTGACATCAAGGAGTAACGCTTAACAGAAATCCTTACTAAACACCTTATTTTTAGAGGCCAAAAACTTTTCTAGTTGCTTGAGAAGGACAAGTTCGGATACTTGGAAGAGATACTAAGTTCGCCATGGGGAGATTTCCATGGGGACTGATGCTTGGCTGCCCTGAGAAGTGAGTGTCATGGAGGGGAGCCCGTGGGGTCAAGCATCTATGTATTCTCCTTGAATCCCATAACGAGTCTACCTCTCAAGTACCTAATGTCCTTGCCTACCATAAGAAATGTGTGAATGAGCATGATTGTCTTGAGTCTATGTTAAAATATCTTGTCTTCTTTGCTTGTCAAAAGTTGAATTACATCTCATTTCAAAAGCAAGACAAATTGATTCAAAACAAGGTTAAACACAAGAGTATTTCATCCAACAAAGTTCAAATTCAACTCATCTTCAAACATGGTTAGCAAACATTGTTCAAAATCTTGTCTTAACATTCATGTCACTTACATTTAGGTTCATCCTAGGTTGCATTTTGCAAAGTTCATTGTCAAGTACCAAGGTTAGGTTTCACCTAAGTCATACTCTTTTCAATAAGAGTCATCCATTTGCATATGTCTTCTTGCATTAGAGTAATAACATTGTCATTCATTCATATTTGCATATCCTAGGTCTCTTCATCAAGTTTAGGTCATTATCATATCATATTAGGGTCATTTTCATAGTAATTGTCCCTTTGCATATAGTGCCAAAACTAGGTTTTGTCATACTTGAGTAATCCAAATCTTTGATAAACCCTAAGTCATTGTTAGGAGGTCTAGACCTTATCAAACCTTTTCTCTTTATGCCATTATTGTCATTTGGTCAAACCTAGCTTAGTATCCAAGCATATAGGGGAGACTTTGTCATTTTGTCCTTTTGTCACTTGGTCCTTTTGTCCTTTGAAGTATAGACATCATTTCAATTTCCTAAGGGTCTCTTTTAGATTTGCATTCCAAGAAGTTTGTCAAAATCTTGAAAAACAACCAAAAACATAGGTTGCATTCTTGCCATAGATTGCATTCTCATTTATTTAGTTTGCATTTAGTTGCATATCATACATTATCCTTGAAAAATTCCAAAAATATTGCATTTGCATAGTGACATGTCTATTGAAACAAGGTTCCAAGCACCAATGATGCAACAAAGTTTGACATATCAACCGACAATGCAATCAAATTTTAATCCAAGGCAATCACAATTCTATTCAACCCAACAACAAGGCAATATTGATCAAACTTTTTATGATGAAACAAATCTCCAAATACAAAAACTAGAGGAGAAGCTAGCTCAAGAAAATGAGATATTGGAACAAAAAGTGAAAAACATTGCGAAGAATAGATCACAAGTGTCCAAAATGTTTCAAAAATTTCCAGGTCGAAAACCAAATATCGAGCCAATTGATGTAAAATCTCTTCTTGAACGATCAAACATACCAGCTCTCCTCTCACAAATAGAGATGATGAAACAATTTCAAGAAAAGAGACAACAACATTATGTGCCTTCACAACAAGAACAAGAAGGTGTTTACTATCAATCAGATTTTCAACCATCACAACCAATTGTTCAACAATTTCAACATATTCAACCAACACAACCAATGGTTCAATTTCAACAATATGTCCAACCAACTATACAATGTCAACAAATAGTTCAACCAATGGTGGGATATCGACAAGTTCAATCAACATATCAATGTCAACAACCACAATCAAACATTCAAAAACAAAACTTGCAACATGCACCAAGCCAAGTTTCAAACATGTCAGAACAATTGAACCAAGTCCAATATCAAAACATGACATTAAATCAAAAAAAAGTTCAAATTCCAGGTCCAATCATGTCAAAACCTCGAAAGAAAGGTGGCTTTATTGCAATGATCTTAAGGAAATTACCAAGTGAGTTTATTGAGGAAGATCAAGATAATACACTTATGTCTAGTAATGCCTCATCCTCCCGCAAACAAATTGACTCTCCAGTGGTATCTATCCCTACACCTTTAGAAGTTTCCCAAGAACCTTCCATATTGTCCTCATCAAACAATACACCCAAGGATGCAATTATCCAAGAGCTATCCATAATTGATAGCCAAAATAATCCAATTCATGATGCACATCCTTGTCATGTTTTAGAAATACAAGACCCAATGCAACCATGCACTTTATTGCCATTACCTGTTTTAGAGGACCCCATTCGAAGTCCCTCTTCCTCATGTTCAAGCATTGATTCCTTGTCAGAATCCATCACAAATGTTCAAAGTGCATCCCCTTCGTGCCAAAGCATTGATACCTCGCCAAAATCCCCTATGCATATCCAAAGTCCAACCCCATGTCAAGAGGATAATTTAGAGCATGAAGAAACGTGTCCTAAAGAAAATCAAGATCAAGATCCTGAAACCTTATCATCCCATCCAATTGTTGACCAGGACCCCATGTTCCTAGACACTCATAATGATTTCCCTATTCTTGTCCATCCTATCCAAAGTCCTATTGACACTCCATTCCCCGAGCAAGATCAAGATATCCCAGTCCATCCAATCCCAAACGATCCCCTTCCATTTCATGAAAAAAATGTCCTTTCAAATCCCATTGACATTCCACTTCTTGAGAAAGATCAAGATATCCTTTCCATCCTTTATGATGATCCCATTGAAAGTCAAGAGCAAAGCACCTTTAAAGAGGATTCCAATGATCTTCTTCCTTGTCAAGATCAAATTATTCCTTCAGATCCTCCACAAGATCCACTTGTTCCTCCATCTCCATGTCTTAATGCTCCATATACACTCCAAGATTGTATTTCTTTTGATGATCCCATTATTTCTCCCATTCCATCTCTTGAAGAGCCTGTCATTGAACCATGTCCACAACATGATCCTCATCGCCCTCATGATCCTAATCCTCCTCATGATTCTAATGTGTTAGTGCAAGATGTTCATGAACCCTCGACATGCATAATGGGTTCTTCCACTTTGGTGCAATCCGATCCACTTCAAGATCTCGTTATTTCTCTCATATCATATCCACCTCATAATGGACTCGCGTCCTCTTCCCAAAGAAAAGAGTATCCTACAAGTCAAGATATTCATAAAGGAAAAGGAGTAGATCTCCATAAGCAAGAACCCCTCCATATCAAAGAAGATCTTAAGGGTCATGTCTACACAACTCACTCTCAAGACGTTGGTATCCCTCCATCAAAATCCAAACATATCCCTTCCCCATCATACTTTCCATCCATCTTAGGTCCTTATATTCCTTCGTCCTCTATGCAAGGTCAGCAAAGGCACACATCGTTGAGTAAATTTCATCAATCCAAAAGAGCCCCATTTCATTCCTATCCATCCATGCATTCCTTTCCCCCTCCAAGCAATTTGGATGCCAAGTATAAAAGTCGTAAGTCTAGAAATCCACATGTATTCAAAGATCAACATGTCCAATATAATCGACATGTCAAAACAAAGAACAATATGATCTATAAAGAAAAAGAAATATCCAAAAGGCCACAAAGGCCCACTGAGCAAAATAAAGCAAAGTCAAAATATATATGGGTTCCTAAATCCCTCGTGCAAGCAATGCACTCCAAGGAACCACAAAAGCATGAAAAATCAAAAACCATGTGGATTCCTAAGCAGCTCCTTGAAGCACAAAAGCCTAAAGAAACATCCAACTTGGCATCCAAAATTGCTATTCCTCCATCCAAACCTCTCAAATTTGTCCCTCCATCACCTTCTTCATCCATTTTGGGCCCTTATGTCCCAAAATCCATAGCCTTTCCTTCCTCAAAATCTCAATATCCAAAATACATCTTTCCTCCATCAGTCCATCACCCCTCAAGGTGTGTGCCAATGTCAATCTTGCCTTCATTTCCATCCACTCAAGCCCAATTCTTCCAATACCCTATTCATTATCCAATGCATATTTTTCATCCTTCGATCCCTTTGATCCAATCCTTTACATAAATTTTTGCCTTAGTTTCATCTTATTTTCCATGTCCTTATCCTACCAACGTCTGTGAGCATACTTTTAAAGGTCATGGTCCATTTTTTTCAAGGATACTATCCAAACAAAAAGACACTTGATTCCTTCTTCCATCCCTTATCATGTGTCCATCTTCTCTTGAAAAAGTCAAAATACAAAAAGTGAAAAAAAAGTGAAAAATGAAAAAATTGAAGAAAAAAAGAAAAGAAAAAGAAAGAAAAAGAAAGTAAAGCAAAAAAAATAAAATTCGTCCACTGGTGAAAACCTGGCAAACAGGCGCCTTGGGCAAGTACCGTGATGAAAACCTGGCAAACAAGCGTCATGCGTAATTTATGAACTTCTTGCACACCACACTTGGGGGTAGGTTTTATCCTATCATATCCTTTTGTCCTTCATTGTTCCATTATCCTATCATATCATGTCATACTCCTTCATGTCCTATTACCCTTCCTTGTCCTATCATCCCTCATGTCCATTTCCCCTTTCCACATTTGATCTTGACAAGGCTGAGGATCGTCATGAGCATCATGCATCTTGTTTGCAGCTTTCAGTCTATCATAGCTTTTGGTATTTATCCATTTGCTTATTACAACCTTTCATCCATATTCCCTAGCTTATTGCAACTTTCTGCCACTATCCCTTATCCAATCCTGACCTTCAGTCCATGTCCCTTATCCATTCTTGGTCTTGCTTATCCTATCCATATCTTATCACTATCCATACACTCTTTTTCATTCTTTGATCTTGATCTGACATAAGGACGCAAAATGTAAAACATAGTTTCAAAAACCTCTTGACATGTCCCTCATGTCATGTCACTGCTTTACATTGTCATATCCAGTCTCTTGTCCCATCACGCAATAGCCCTTGGAAATTGCATCCGTATTGTCTCCATGATAAAAGGCCTTTGTCTTCCCTCTATCCACCAACATTTCAGAAAGCCTATTTATTCACCTATCATATTCCTTGCCTTGCTAGACATTGGGGGCAAAATAAAAAAATAAAATATTGAAAAATGTCCTGAAAAAAATCCGAAAAAATTTAAAAATGTCCTTAAAAAAAGTCATAAAAATTGAAAAATGTCCTGAAAAAAATTCATAAAAAATCAAATAATGTCCTGAAAAAAAAAAAAGTCCTAAAAATTGAAAAATGTCCTGAAAAAAATTTCATAAAAATCAAATAATGTCCTGAAAAAAAAGTCATAAAAATTGAAAAATGTCCTGAAAAAATCCCTAAAAAGTCAAATACAGTCCTGAAAAAAATGAAATTTTTTTTTTTTTTTGTAAAACTCCAAAAACAAAAACAAACATTTTACAATAAAGGATTCCTTTTGTGCATAAGACAAATCACTGAGCATTCATCCAACGACACTCGCAATCACACGCTGTGCTTTAATGAAATCATGCTTTAACCAGATGAACTTTTTCAATCAAAACCAAACATTCAAACTGATCACAATTGTCATATCAATCGAATATCAACCTCAAAATCATTCATCCTTGGCACACTATCATGAGTCTTATACAGGGTGTGGTATACTCGAAACCAGACTGTGTCCTGTCTTCGACGGGGTACCGCATGTCCTGAAACCAAATAGCATGATCGTCCCATTAGCACTTTCAACTTTTGACAATGAAGATCAAGATGTTTGTTTGATTTGTTGGAATTTGTGCATCTTATCTTTTTACTGATTTATTTTTGGCTTCGATCATGTTCCTATGTTGCTCGATGATGTCACTGAGTGATTTAGAGTGACCGGGATGGATCATGGTCCCTTTCTTTTTTTGTGATTGTTGTTTGTCTGTGATGTGTCTGTCTTTTGCAAAAAAGGGTTGCATTTCAGCTCTGGCCTTCAATGCCATGATGCTACGCATCCATTTTGCTACATTAAAATAAAGGTTCTCACCTACAAAGTGCATTACTGAAAGTAAGTTTTTCTTCATCTCTACCTATCCTCTGTCTAATTTCTGCTTACTAACATTTCTTCCATCAGTCTTGTCAGTCTGTTTGCTCCTATCGTTTTCTGTCATTTTTATCGATCAATTGGCCTCTTTTCTGCATGTTTCCGGCCAATTCCTCGAGGGGGCATGCATATATCATTGTTATTGTCTGGGGCATTTTCATATGTCATTGTTATTGTCTGGGGCATTTTCATTATTGTTCTTTGAAACAACGCTTAAAATCGCATTGTCTCAAAGAGGGGCAAAATGTAGACACCTAAAAATGGTCAACGCTTGCAGGGTCATACTTTAACATTTGCGCATTGCCTCATTTTAGGTTTTTGTGTCGCATTAACATTTCTCCTATGTCACGCACTTGGTTTTTATCATTTGCGAGCATCGAGTCATTCTTCTACATTCTTCAATTATCTCGTTCTCGAATTTGGTCTTGTCGACAACAACCTTCAGTCATGATTTTGGTCGATCTTTGTCCTTGTCAATCTTGTCATATTGCGATCGATTCGTCATCGATCCTTGTCCTTTCCAATCATGTCAATTTGGTCAATTTGTCATTAATTTTTGTCAACCAATCTCAATCAAATCATTTATCAACACTGGTCATTTATCAAAATCAAATCATGATCGAATCAATATCAACTATCCTTTGTCAAGACCTAATTGTCGTTCTTGCATTGCTAATTCATCTCTTTAGGGTTTCGTGATTTAGTCATTTAACCTTGCTTATCATTTTCTTCCTTTAGGATTAATAAATTACTTATTTATCCTAAGTCTTCTCATTACAATTAAATCTTCATTTAATTGGCTAATTATTCCTCTTTGTGAATTAATTAATAAATGAAAGATTATTAATTAATTTACCTAATTTCAAATTCCTAATTTTCATCAATTTCAATTTTCTAATTTTTCTAATTCCTAATTTCAATTTCCTCCTATTTCTCTCCTAAATTCATGGAAATGACATGACAATTTGTCATAAATTTGTCATAATTGACAATCAATCAATTTTGACATAGAAATTGTCATAATTTGTCATAAATCATCAATCAACAAATTTTGCATAGAAAGTGCATAATTTGTCATAATTTGTCATAATTGACATAATTGATTTGCAATTTCCATTTGAATTGAATCATGCTAATCTTGTCATCTCTCCAATTCTTCTATAAATTGGATGATCTTCATCAATCAAGGCTAATTGGTAATCACTTTTGCAATCACATAATCATAGGATCAGATAATGAGAAATAATCACTTCTTCTAGTACTCTTGTGCCAATATCAATCTTGCTTTCACATTAGGTTTGTGCACTTGAAAGTGAGATCCACAAACAAAGGCTATTTGGAGAAGAAAGAAGAACAATGGAGCCGCATGAAGGAAGCATTCAGATCTGCATATGGTTTGCATATGTCTTTAATTTTGAATGTTTTGATTTCATGTCTCTATTGAGTGTGCTTAGGATAGATCATTGCAATGAATGCTTTTGTGATTGAGCTAGATTAGTTTTTATAATGTTTGTGATGATTTCCTATTTCCTAACATACATAGCCAAATGACCAAACTTTCCACATGCATGACATTTGACATTCATTCTGTAATCTTCTGATTTATGACCATATTTCTTGCAATTTGTGCATTGACTGGGAACAAAATTGTAGTTTAGATTTGTTCTATTTCTACATTGTTTAGCCATATGCCCAAATTTATTACAAACAAAGCCTCTACCATTGAATTTATAAGCATTAGATTTCCTTACCATTTTCCTCTAGTCTGATGAGTTCTGCATACTGGTTGCCTGATCTTCATTTGTAGTACCAGAGCTTTCACCTTGTACAAATCCAAGTCCTCTAGAATCATCATTCTACCTTTGTCTTTTCAATAAGTCATCCTACTGTGCAACACTAATCCTGAATTTTTATTTATACTCACTTGCAGTAGTCAGATCATCTCTCATATTAGTTATTTGTCGTTCAAGCTCTTGTTCATTATTCTGGGAGTGCACCAAATCCATTCTCAATAGATTATCCTCATGAGTCAATCTGCCACATTCATCAAATTTTTTCTTCAGAGATATAACAAGATTTTCTTCCTTCTTCTTTTTATCCTCAATATCTTTTGATAACCTCATAGTTAGGTCTTGCATTACATTCTTCATGAGCATGTTTGCTTGACTTAGTTTCTGACATTGTTCCTTAAGTGCATTTTTCTCTTCATCATCCTGGTTTTACAAAAGTTCCTTTCTCTTAGCTTGAGCTGATGATATCCTTTCTTGCCAGATAAGAATGAATTCATTAGAAAAATTCAATTCATCTTTCAATTTTAAATTCTTCATCGTTTCAGCATCATAATCCTCAAGAGCCATCTCAAGATGCTTCTCGATAGCCATGTTCAATGATTCTGGTTTCACGATCTTCCTTAAGTTGTTAAACTTCTTCCGAGGAACCAGGCTCTGATACCAATTGTTGGGATCCAAGAACACTGAGAGGGGGGGTGAATCAATGTTCTGCCAGTTAGATATGATTTTACCCTTTTATAACATACACATATAAACCGGTAAATGAAGAAACATATAACTTGAAGTAAATAAACCATCCACATAAATGAATACCATAACACTAATTTATATGTGGGAAACCTCAAAGAGGAAAAAACACTATGGGATTTGTGACCCACAATATCAGTTCACTAGCCATATGAAAGATATTACATAAAACGGGGGCCTGCACATGCAGGAAGGCACACTAACTAGAGCACACTGCTCATCACTAAAGAGTCTCATTGACTACAAGCTTCTGTTGAAATAAAACAATAATAATGAACTCACAAAACACATCTGCTATGCCAAAAAAAGTTCCGGTTATAGTTCTGCTTTGTACCGGTTCATAAAACCTGAACACTTCTACTAGTATCTCCTCTCCTCCAAGAATGCTTTCCAAACTATCTACAGATCATTGCATGATATAACATTCGCATACAAATGATCTATATACATATACTTCACATTACACAGTCTCTTATATCCTTATTGCAATCTTTCACATCACATCTCAAAATGACCTTAACAAACTGACCTATATACCCTTCACAAACAATATGCCTTATGTTGGCTTACAATGCATTACAAAAGATATACAATGTTGACCTTATACAATGATTATAAAATGATTTTACAAATAAAACTTCCTTTGTGTCCAAGACTGATGTTGGTCGGCTTCACTGAAGTGTTGGATGCCAATGCTGGTGCCGATGTAACCCTGTATACTCCAATTTCGGTGTCTGCCAGTGAATGCCTCCTAATGACGGTGTATGCCAGTATATGCTTCCTTATGAATCTTGTTTCCAAGTTACCATGTTGCCATGTTACCATCAATGACAACATATGAATCCAATGAGTGTCAATTGCCAACAAACTTTCCATGAAATATAATTTGTAACAGTGTCCATGGCTTCCACCATGAAGTTCCACATTGTCGATCCCTCAGGAGGATCTGAGATAGTGAAAACTCTAATTGGATTTGGATTGTCTAAGTATTTTGCCTGCATAATTTGACACCAAATTGCAGATGATTTGGTATAAATTTTCCAAATCAGTTTTCTACCAAAAGCCTGATTATGTTTAGATAGTTGATGCATGCCCACTCCCGAATATTTATCCAATATCATGTTGTCTAGAGAGACAAGTAGAATTTCTTTAACATTAGATAAGTTTCCTTTCCAAAGGAAATCCCCGATGAGCTTCTCAATTTTCATTACAACTGAATTGGGGGATTTTAGGATAATAATAAAATAGTAAGGTATTGATTCTAAGAACGACTTTATGAGAAGTATATGCCCAGAAAGAAGCAACCACCTTTCTTTATAAGCAATTATTCTTGATTTGATTCTTTCAATGATTGTATTCCAGGATGTTGCTTTGTTTGTCCCCATGAAAAAAGGAATGCCTAAATAAGTTACCGGGAGCTCATCTGATTGAAAGCAAAAAATTTGCAGAATCCTTCTTTTTACAATTTGTCTTGTATTGAGAATATAGATTTTGGATTTGTGTTCATTAATCCTTTGTCCTGATACAACAGTATACAGACCCAACACCCTTTTGATTTCTTGGGCCTCTTTTATGCTTGATTTTCCATATAACAATGTGTCATAGACAAACAAGGTGTGTGTGACTAAGATGTTTGTATTTAGAATATGTATGCCTTGCCACAATCTTACTTCACTTTTGTGCTTGATTCTTCTATTGAGGGATTCAACCATGATGATAAATAAAACTTGAGAAAGTGGATCACCTTGTCTTAGTCCTTGTGTAGCATTAAAGAATCCTGAGGGTGTGCCATTAATGATGATTAAAAAATAAGCACCTGATAAGAATGAGAGAATCCATTTGCACCACTTCTCCAAGAATCCAAATTTTCTTAATACCTCAAGGAGGAAAACCTAGTTCACCCTGTCATACGCTTTCATCATTATCTAATTTGACAATGAATGAAGAGAGTTTTAATTTATGGATAGAATGAAGAACTTCATGTGTTACTAAAGACCCTTCCATTGTTTCTCGACCTGGAACAAATCCACCTTGCTCTGGAGAAATAATTTTAAAATTAGAGACTGAAGCTTGAGATATATTGCCTTGGTGATAATCTTGTAAATTGAGTTACATAGTGAGATGGGCCTAAAATATAAAAATATTTTTGGTTCCTTTGTTTTTTGAAATACTTCTATGTTAGTCACATTGAATGATTTCAAGATTGATCCACTCCTCCTTGATTCTTCCGATACTTGCAAAAAATCAAAACCATTGACATCCCAAAATTTTTGATAGAAAAGAGTTGTGAATCCATCTAGACCCGGGGCTTTGTTTGGCGCCATGGAGAACACTATACTATGTACTTATTCTAAAGTGCAGGATCTCATTAAGGTGTCATTTTCTTGTTGGTCTATAATTGTTGGCAGAACTCCTAGAAGTTCTTTCTCTTGCCGCAGATACTGACCATAAATCAGTTGTGGGGGAGCCAAAGTATCTGTATAGAATTGAACCCCTTCTTCTTGTATTTTTGATGCATTTGTCTTAGTTGAAGCATGAAAAAACTTTGTATTATGATCCCCATCTTTTAACCAAAGCTCTCTTGATTTTTTCCTCAAGTAAAATTCCTCCCTCTTGCTTAACTCCACCCATGATTCTTGGAGTTGTTTCTATTTACAATAAGTATTTGTATCTAGACCATGTTGGATAATGTGCTCATGAACCTCTGATAACTCTTTATCCACTTGTTATTTCTAAATAAATATTATTTTGAATACATGTACATTCCAGTTTTTATTATGGGACTTTACATTTTGTAACTTCTTTTGGAATTCGAACATTTTGGTTCCTTTATGATAAGGGGTAATTACCCACCATTGTCATAATAAAGGAAGAAAGTGAGGATGTCTAAACCACATCCTTTCAAATTTGAATGATGGCTTACGCAAGAATACAATGTTACCTTTTGTTATATGCAATGTGATGGCATAATTATCCGAATAAATTAGTGGTAAAATTTCACATTGCATAGTATAATTGTCTATAGCCCAATTATTTGTTATTGAAATCTATCAAGTCTCTCAGATATCTACAAGAAGTCTTTCCATTTATTAGTCCATGTGAAATGTCCTGTTTGGAGATGAATGTCTTGTAGATCATTGTCCATTATGAAATGTTTGAAGTACTTAATTATTTTATGTGGGGGGAGTATCCCACCATTCTTTTCTTGTGTGGATACAATATCATTAAAATCTCCACCCAAAATTATTTTAAGACCTAGATCTTGTTGAATATGTGCAATGAGAGTATTCCAAAGTCTCTTTTTCTCATTAGTCGTTGTAGGCTCATAGATATTAATAATGATGAAGCTGAGATCAAAGTTTTTTGCCTTCATAGTCTTCCAATTAGAGCCCAAAGTATCCATTTCAATGACCATGGTTTTAGGATACCAAAGCGTGATGAGGCCCGCAAAAGCACCTACTACTAGAGTATGAATAACTTTCCAATTTTCTCTTTTATTCACTATATTATCAAAAGTTTGTTGAGAAGACTTGGTTTCTTCGAGTAAGATAATGTCTGCCCTAGATACATCCAATTGATTCTTAATCTAGGCTCTTTTGTCAAAGGTGTTAAGGCCTCTGACATTCCATGAAAGGAGCTTCATTTCACTCGAGGAGAGCAGCATGCTCTCCTTGATCTTTCAGACACTAAAAACTTCCCATTTAAAGTTGACTAGATTCCTGCATTAATTTTCCCTTTTAACTTGGCCAATTTTGATTTCCTTCCTCTTTGCTTTGGCAAAGGTTTGAGAGATTGATAGGGTTTGTGAGTAATCATAGTCTGAATCTTGCAAATCCTCCAATTGTGGTTGTGGCTCCGTTTCTACAATTAGTGTTTCAAACTGATCATTTATAAACTTTAAGTGAACTTGGATCTGAGATGATGTTATATTTTCAATGCTCAATTTGTCTTCTTTATCAAAAACTTCTTCTACGATGTGATCTATCAATTATGAGCCTACAAAGTATAGAGTCTAAAAATATTCTACCATCTTTTGAAGGGTAAACTTCACTATTGCTTTCTTAGCAGATTGAACTAGAGCCATGACATGAGTTTGGATGCTTTAAGGAGAAAATGCATTTGTAATCTGGATACTTTGTTGAGCATTCCGAAGAGAAATAACACTTGTGGTTTTCCTCCTAGGAAGCTGAATTTGGAAGCCATTCTAGATTTCTTTTGGGATTAAGACTTTCAGACATACTTGGGTGGAAAGAGGAGAATCCAAACCCCTTGAGACCTTATCTGAGCTTAAAATAATATTAAGAGCCAAACTATTTGACCCCCCAAAATATGCATGGCAAGGACATAGAATTTTAGGACTAGTGTATGCTCCTAACATGGGGGGTTCTTTGATCGAAGAATCCCACCATCTGTTGGCTTCCTCATCAGTCATTTGACCAAATTCTTTGATCAATTATGTCTTGCAAGTGCTATCCAGTTCTCCTAAAATAAAAAGATATTTAAAGTCCATCAAAAATTTATTATTGATTTATAGGACTGAAGGATGGCGAGGGGTTGTCAACAATGGACAATGAGTAATTCTTTTTGTTTGGCCGAAGGGGAAAATCCCACACAACTAGATCCAATACAGGAAATTATATAACCATTGAACATTGAAGGCATTGGAATCAGGAGGGTTAATAACTTCAACACATTGATCTGCATCCTGAAGGGAAGTGTTGTTAAAGGAGGCTAAGGAAGCCCTACACAAAAGAGGATTAGTGGAGTGATCCTCACAAACTTTAACTTCATCCTTAATCATGTCTGAACACTGTGAAGAAAAGTGGCCCAACTAATTTGAAAATTTTCTAACTATGAGCGAATCATCCTTGACCATTTCTTGAGTCGAGATCCCAAACTTTGGGGTAATAGATAATTATTTTGGGAACAACTTGGATAGATCTACCAAGAGGAAAACTCTAACAGTGAACTCAGTGTGTTCAAATAGAATTAGGTCATGTTTAAAAAAAAATCCCATTTGGTTGGCAAAGGTTTCAATCAGATCAATGTCTCTGAATTCCAATGACAAGGTAGGAAATGAAACCTTGATGGAATTTTTTTAAATTTTGTTAACCTTGAGTTAAAATTTGGAACCCAAGGAAGAGTTGTTAAGCCTTCCCCTTCACAAAACCAATCTTTCTAGCTATGTACTCTATCTCTATCAAATTTTGAAGCAAAAATGACAATAAAAAACCCTTCCCCTTTATCAATGTAGAAAATATTGTTGATTCCCTCCCAACTTTGAAAAGCCCATTTTCTCAAAATTGAAATTTGGGAGTACTTATTGTAAAACTTACCAATGAGAGCTTTGTCTCTAAGAAGAGATATTTGATAAATCAAGGCCAAATCCAATAAGGTCATCTTGTAGCAGTCTTCCTTGTCTCCTCTACCCCCATTTACAAGGGTCAGCTGGGGTTTTGCAATAGTGTGAATGGGAACTTTCTTTCGAACCCAAGTTTTGAATGAATTTGTACCCTATTGTGATGTCTTCCCTTTGAGTTGTGCCTTGAGAGATTTTCTCCAATCATCTCAGGCCTCAGAAGGAGTGATTAGGTTTGAGGAGATTCTTAAAGGAATGTTATTTGGGAATGAGATAAAACCCCCATCTCCTTTCCTTTGAAATTTTTCCTAACCATAGTGAATTTATAGAGAATGGAGAGGAATGCTATTTGGAAATGTGGGAAAACCCATTCCTTCTTTATGATAATTTCCTCACATGGTTAAAAGCTTTGAAGGATGCAAGGGGATGTTATTAGGGAAGCTTAAACATGATCCATCCTTTGAACCAAGCCTTAACCTTGAAGTGATCTTTTGATGATGGGAACTTGATTTTGACTTTTGGGGAGGTGGGTTTTTGTCATCTTCATAGATATCAAAGACTGCATGTTTGTCTTTGACCAATCACCTAGGCCAACGTGAGGGCAATTTTTTGTGTTTCTGGTAACCATGTTCTTCTTTCCTGAAGAGACGTCTATTGCTACCATAATAACCAGAAGAACTATTGAGCTTCCGTAGACTCTGCCATTTTTAACCCACTTCAAGCTTGAGACAAGAGCCTGAGGTTTGCACGGGCAAGCTGCAGAGCGCAAATTTCAAAATGCACTTAGATCTAGTTTTAAATTTAAATTTTAAAATTAAGAGGTTCTTTTTGCAAGACCCTAATTTTAAATTTAAATTTCCTTTGGAGGATTTTTAAATTTAAATTTTAAAATTAAGAGGTTCTTTTTACAGGGCCCTAATTTTAAATTTAAATCTCTTGTGGATAATTTTAAATTTAAATCTCCTAGTGGGCAATTTTAAATTTAAATTAAGAGGTTATTTTAGCAACTCCCTAACTTTAAATTTAGATTTCCTAGGGGGTTGCATTATCATTCTTTATCTTTTCAATCAATTTTGTTATTTAATTGAATAACCATTTTTCTAAAATTTTGCATTATTCAACTATTTTGCAAATTTTACATTCTAATTTCCTGTTAGCATTGTATTATATGTTGTCATTGATGTCAAATACTCTGGTACAGAATAGGTTTGGATGTGGTATGATAAGGAGTGTTTGGTTTAGGTATGTTATGCGGTTTCTTGATTTTCATCGGATGCATTTGGTATCTCGAAAGATGTTTCTTAGTATTATCTTTGGCTCCCGATAAGTTCGGAGCTCAAGGCCTTGGACCGAATATTGAGACTATATAATAAACAAATGCATTTTGGGTCTAGCTTTGGTATTGTATGTAGCATATTGATATGTTCAATGAGAAACAATGTGATATGATCCACTTCGCATTCCTTACCACCACCAGAATGTCTAGTGGAGACCTATTTTAGATTTTTGTCTCAACTGACATTGAGAATTCTGATTTTTAGAGATAATTTATATAGGATTTTGATTTGATGAATTGATAGATGGATTTTTGGGTTGAAGACATGCGAGATTGAAATAATTCAATAGTTATGTGAGTATAGTGTTGCAGATTGTTATCGAAAGCAATTCTGATAGTTTTTATGGTAAATTATCTTTATCTTTCTTTCTTCTTCTACAGTAAACCTTTTAGGGTAGTGATCCCACCTGCAGTGAGAAAATCGATAGTTAGCCTTTTAGGGAAGTGAGTCCACCTGTTGTGAGCAAATCGACAGAGAGCCTTTTAGGGTAGTGAGCCCACCAACAATGAGCACCTTGGTAGTGAGCCACCCTTTGTAAAAAATCACCTTAACCAGTCTTTATATATTGATAACTAGCATTCTCTGTAGTTTTTCCCTTCTTGGGTTTTCCACCTAAAATATTGTGGTTTTTGTCTTTTATGATTCTTGCATGCATTTTTAAGTTCTGCTAATTCTGTTTATTATTCTGGATCTATGAATTAAGGTTAAAAAGGAAAATTGTTTGTCAAATGATTCACCCCCCCTCTCAATTGCCTAGATATTCAACATTTCCCTCCCTCAGTGCATGATTTTTACTACTACTAGTCCAACCTATATGATGCAGAGGGTTTGGTGTTGTGACCAACTTGATTGGTTTCTCCCTTCAAAGGGGTCTTCACTACTCACCATCCAATGGTATATTGTCTTCAACCTTCCCAAGGCTTGGTATCCTTCCCAAGGATCTCTTACACTAAGACAACTCAAACTTGACAAGGAGTCTTCTACTCCTATAGACTCAACCCCTCCAACCAAGAACACCTAACAACCCCAAACCCTTAGTTAACATGATCTTTTACCAAATGGAAAAGTATGACATTTGTGGATGAAAAAATATGTGAGACATGAACAGATTCTACAAGATCCCCTATTATTTCTTACCCTTAGAGACCTAGTAAGGGCTATAAGTAATTAGGCCTCCTATTTGGGATTTTTCTCAATAACTTCCAATATCTCTTAAAAATACCTAAAATAAATTACATATTTGGATACCCTTTTGGATTCCCTTAGAAAATTCACACTTTGGCATCTGGGTTTTGTGTTTAAGAGGTATGTCCATAGTACCCCTAATTAGGCCTATTTAACCGGTACTGGGGATTTGTCACCAAAATATTTCACCAGTCATATTAGAAATAATATTTCACACTTTTATATGGTCTATAAATGTCCAAGGGTCCCTCCCATGTCAAGTTCACACACCCTTCAATCCGTTGTCCAAGGATTTCATCCACTTCTTCTGTTGCACAAGCTTGCCACATAAGAGATGTCAAGCCTAGAGAATCATCTTAAAAATAACAATTGACACTTCCTACCTCCCAAATCACATGGAAAATTTAATATATAGGACAATTCAACATTCCCCAAGGTTTAGGCCATTCCCACAGTGGAATGTTTAATTGAGACCCTTTTTGCATCAAAACCCTAGTTTTAAGGGTTTCTCAGACCAAGGATAGGGAAAATGCTCTAACTTTCAAACCAAAGAGTTTCAAGGCCTCACACCAATCCCAAATTAAAGGTAGTTAAAAAAATCATTTTTCCTTCTCTTATTTCATGCCAATCATCCATACAAATCTGTACAAAGTGCAGATTACACAATGAAAATGGAGTAAATTACAGTTTTTGTTTGATTTTGAAGCAAGAATTTCATCACCAACTTCTCGCAACCTATTGGCATCATTCCTCAGGCTTATATCATTCCAAGGAACTCCTCCAACCACCCCCAACATGTACATTCAACCAACTAACCATGGGGAAACAAAAAATGCAAAAACATGTCAAAGTTGCTCATGACAACATTGCAACTTTTGACCATTATGACAATTTTTCTCTTGCCTTCACACCAAAAGGACAAGAATGAACACACAAAATATCTAAGACCCCTAAACACTAAAACACATATAAAATTTCCATATAAGGCTTTGGACCAAATTTACACATCTGGGAGCCTTATGACTTATTACATTGTCTTAGGACCACCATGGACATCACCATGGATCAACATGGATCAGCACACATCCTACTAGAAAACATCACCATAGACCAACACACATCCAAATGATGTAAACATGTCTCCTTGTGCCCCTGTACCATACTCCTCAGGATAAGAAAACTCAAGTCCCTTGCTAACTGGGTGATTGTGCTGCCATGCTTGATGATATCATGTTCAGACATCCATGTAGCTTGAGATTCAAGAAGCCCCTTCCATTTGACCAGGTAGTACTTGTAAATTCCTTTTCTATTTTTTTTGATCACCTTGGAGTCAAGAATTCACTCCAATTCCAATGGCTTTCTAGGTGGAAGATCCTTCACCCGGTCTACATCCTCCTCCGCAAGAGATGAATCAGATGCTACCTTAGTCAAAGGCCCCTTGAAAGCTGTGAGATCACAAACATTGAAGATGGGAGATATCCCCAAGTCTGGTGGAAGTTCAACTTCATATGCATTGTTTCCAAATTTGTGAACCACCAAGAGAGGACCTATTTTCTTCATGAGTAGTTTGGAGGGTTGGCCCTTGGGTAGTCTCTCTTTCCTTAGGTAGTCCATCACCAAATCCCCTACCTTGAACGAAACATCTCTCCTCTTAACATATTCTCAGAGTTTGTACTTATCAACACTTTTTTGAAGTGAAACTTGAACTTGATCATGAATCTCCTTCATAGTGATGACAAAGTCTTCTCTTTGGGCACTCCTTTTGTCCATGCCTCCAAGATCTCTAAGTTCAAGTATCCCTCTAGGATGTAAGCCATACACAACCTCAAATGGACTCCTCCCTATACTCCTATTAAATGAATCATTGTATGCATATTCAGCCTATCCAATCACCAAGTCCCAACCTTTTCCATGCTGCTTGGTAAGGCATCTAAGGAGATTTCCAAGAGATCTATTAACCACCTCAGTTGTTTATCAGTTTGAGGGTGGTATGCTGAAGAAATTGATAGATTGGTACCCAATTTCTTCCAGAGAGTCCTCCAAAAATGATCCACAAATTTGGAGTCTCTATTAGTGACAACATTGAGAGGCAAACCATGTATCCTTACAACCTCTTTCAAAAATAGAGCTACAATGCGAGATGCATCATTTGTGCATTTACATGACACAAAATAAGCCATATTATTGAACTATCAACAATTAGAAAGACACTATCAAACCCCCTAGGAGTTTTGGGCAAACCAAGTACAAAATCCATACTAAGGCTTTCCCAAGGCCTAGTAGGAATCGATACAGGTTGATATAATCCAGCATTAGTTGAAACACCTTTTTCCCTTTGATAAATAGGACAATGCTCAACAAATCTTCTTACTTCTACTTGTATCTTAGGCCAAAAGTAAAACCTTGATACCCGCTCCAAGGTCTTATCCAAACTAAAATGACCTCCAAGGCCGCCATTGTGCTTTTCCCTAATGATATTCTCCCTCATAGAGCATTGAGGAATGCATAGTTTATTCCCCTTGAAGAGAAATCCATCCTGAAACATGAAATTAGGAAACTCAACATGAAAAGAGTCAGCAAACTTAGTACATACATCATATGCATCTTTAAAATCTTTATCTTCCTTGTACATGGCTTTAAGAGAATCAACACCAATGCTTTGCAACTGAATTAATTGGATAGTGAGGATTCTTTTGCTCAAAGAATTTGCAACCTTCTTAGACACACCCTTCTTATGTTTGATGGTGAAGGTGTAAGGTTGGAGTTGTTCAACCCACTTGATGTGCCTTTGATTCAACTTCTCGTGTCCATTAAGAAAACTCAATGCATGGTTATCAGTATAAACTATGAACTCCTTTGGAAGAAGGTAATGGTGCCACTTTTTGAGTGCTTACACCATTGCATAGATCTCCAAATCATAGGTTGAATACATTTGCTTATCATCATTCAAATTCTCTGAAAAGAATGCCACCAGATGTCCTTCTTGACTAAGGACTGCACCTATTGCCTGCTTGCTTGCATCACATTCAACTGTAAAAAATTGATCAAAGTTAGGGAGTCTCAATGTGGGAAGTTCTGCAACCTTCATCTTCAAAATCTCAAAGCTTTGGGATGCCTTCTTTGTCCATTCAAATCTGCATTTGATTCCTCCTTTTATAGTGTCAAGAATAGGAGTACAAACATGACTAAAAAATTTGATGAATTTTCTATAAAAAGAAGCCAATCCATGAAAGCTCCTAACATCACCTATAGTCCTAGGTGTAGGCCAATTGACAATAGCTTCAACCTTTGAAGGATCCATTTTCAAACATCCACTAGAAACCACAAAGCCTAGATACACCAATTCAATTTTCATGAATTCACACTTCTCTAGATTGATTACCAATTTCTCCTCATGAAGCTTCCTCAAAACTTGATCCAAATGCTTCAAATGTTCTTCCTTGGACCTGCTAAACACCAAGATGTCATCAAGATAAATAATAACAAATTTTCCAATAAATTCAACCAATACCTCATTCATGAGGTGCATAAAAGGTACTAGGTGCATTTGTGAGCCCAAATGGGATCACCATCCACTCATATAAGTCCTCAGCTTCCTTGAAGGTTGTTTTCCACTCATCACCAGGTCTAATTATGATCTGATGATAACCTGATTTCATATAAATCTTTGAAAAATAACATGATCCTCTAAGATAGTCCATTAGGTCTTCAATCCTAGGCATAGGAAACCAATACCTAATTGTGATCTTGTTGATGGCCCTAGAATTGGTGCACATCCTCCATGTTCCATGTTTTTTTGGTGCCAAAATTGTAGGTACAACACATGGGCTCAAAATCTTCCTAATCAACCCCTTATCTAGAAGTTCTTGCACTTGTTTTGCTATCTCTTCATTTTTACTAGGAGTCATCTTGTAGGCAACTTTGTTAGGTAAGGTTACACTAGGGATTAGATCAATTTGATGGCTGATATCTTTGATTGGAGGCAAGTTATCAAGCATGTCTTTGGCCACAACTCCCTTTTGTCTATCCATCATGACTTGTACTTCACTAGGAATCTCCTTTTCACCATTTCCTAGTTTAGGTTTATCCCTTGGGTGCAAAACTAAAGCATAGCCTTGGGTCCCTTCTTGTTTGAGGATCTCTGAAAAATCCTTACCACTAAGAAACATGACATTTGGAATAAAAATCTTATCTTCCCCTTGATTAGGTAAAGGATCCATCCTAAATTGTCTACCATTCTTATTAATGATGTACACATTCTTCTCCCCACCATGCTGTGCCTTGACATCATATTGCCAAGCGTGGCCTAATAATAGATGACAAGCATCCATAGGTAGGATATCACACAATATTCTATCCTTATAATCCCCCATTTCAAAATCAACCTGGGTTTGTTCATCTACTACTACATGCTGCACCTTGTTAAGCTAAGACACCCTAGAAGGACTCATATGTGGTAACCTTTTCAATTTTAATTTCTCTACCATTTCCAAAGCAACAATATTCTCTGTGGATCCAGAATCAACAATTACCTTACAAAACTTATTGTGAGACTTACAAGTGGTCTTGAAGAGTGAATTTCTTTATGGAGGCTCCTTGTGTTGGGGTACCTTCAATAATTTCCTCCTTAGCATGAGACTATCTCCACTCATGGTAGGACCTGCATTTCCCATGGGAGAATTGACACTTTTACTATCATCCTCTTGCACAAGTTGGTTCCTCCTTTCAGGTACATGTGAAATAGAATCTTTCTTAGGACATCTACTCATGCTATGACCCACTTGGTTGAAATTGTAGCACTTTCTAGTGAAAACACCCAGACCTCTGCCTTGACTTCCTTGTCTACCCTTGCTAAAAGTTCTCCTTTCTCCTCTATAGTCTCCATTCCTATTATTGGATTCTTCATTGGGCTCTTGTTGACTTGACTCACCATTTTTATTAGGAGTGTTCCTTCCTCCATAGCCACCTCTACCTCTGAAGCTTTTTCCTCCTCTTCCTCTGTTGTTTTTCTCTCCTCTCCTCATCTTATCTTCCACTCTCAATGCCAATTGAAAACACTTATGTATAGTGTTCGGAGCCAAGATGCTTATTTCATCTTGAATGTTTTGCCCAAGCCCATTCAAATATCTAGCCACCTTCTCCGCCTCCTTTTCATGCTTCCTTGATATATGACTTAGTTTGTGGAATTCTTCAGTATATGCACTCACATCTAACTCTCTCTGTCTGAGATTTTGCAGCTTCTTGTACATCTGCACCTCATAGTCTATTGGTAGGAATTGGCTCTTGATTTTGTTCCTTATCCTCTCCTAAGAGGATATCTTCTTCTTCCCTTCATTCTCCCTTTCTTCTTGTAATACCATCCACCACAACAAGGAAGACCCATTGAGTCTAGATTTATCCAAACTCACTCTCTTCTCCTCAGGGATGTCTTTATATTCAAAGTGGTTGTTGAGTGCTTCTATCCATTCAAGCACCTCTTCTCCATCCATGCTACCACCATAAGTAGGAAAACTCTCCAAATTGTCTCTATCAATTGAATTCAAAGCATATAAGAACATCTTTTGATCAAGTGTCATCTTCTGGGCCTCTTTAGCAATAGCCTCCTGCTCCTCATTCTCTTTCTCTTCCTCTGAGTCATCGTCCCATGCTTTGTCCTTTCCTTTGGACTGTCCGGTCGAGTTTCTCAACAAGAAACTCCTCTACCATCTTCTTGATGACCTCTAGGTTCATTGCCTTAGGAGGCATTGTGTCAGCCTCTTCTCCAAATTTTGTGTCTGACATACACTACTTCACCCCAAGTATCTGCTTTGATACCAATTTGATGTAGAGGGTTTGGTGTTGTGCCCAACTTGATTGGTTTCTCCCTTCAAAGGAGTCTTCACTACTCACCATCCAATGGTACATTGTCTTCAGCCTTCCCAAGGCTTGGTATCCTTCCCAAGGACCTCTTACACTAAGACAACTCAAACTTGACAAGGAGTCTTCTACTCCTATAGACTCAACCCCTCTAGCCAAGAACACCTAATAACCCCAAACCCTTAGCAAAAGGGATCTTTTACCAAATGGTGAATTATGACATTTGTGGATGAAAAAATATGTGAGACATGGCTTTTTCTTTGACTTGGACCTCTTGAACAAATTCTACAAGATCCCCCAATATCGCTTACCCTTAGAGACCTAGTAAGGGCTACAAGTAATCAGGCCTCCTATTTGGGTTTTTTCTCAATAAATTTGAATATCCCTTGACAAACCCCAAAATAAATTATAGTTTTGGATACCCTTTTGGATTCCCTTGCAAACTTCACACTTTGGCATCTGGGTTTTGTGTTTAAGAGGTCCGTCCACACTACCCCTAATTAGGCTTGTCTAGTCGGTATTGGAGATTTGTCACCAAAAGCCTTCACCAGTCATATTAGAAAGAAGATTGGTAACTTTTCTATGGTCTGTACATGTCCAAGGGTCCCTCCCATGCAAAGTTCACACACCCTTAAATCCATTGTCCAAGGGTTTCATCCACTTCTTCTGCTGCACAGACTTGCCACATAAGAGATGTCAAGCCTAGGGCATCATCTTAAAAATAAAAATTGACACTTCCTACCTCCCAAACCACTTGTAACATTTAATATACAAGCCAATTCAACATTCCCCAAGGTTTCAGGCCATTCCCATAGTGGAATGTTGAATTGAGACCCTTTTTGGATCAAAACTCCGGTTTTAAGGGTTTCTTAGGCCACCAATAGGGAAAATCCTCTAACTTTCAAACCAAAGAGTTTCAAGACCTCACACAAATTCAAAATGAAAGGTAGTTCATAGAATCAATTTTTCTTTCTCTTAATTCATGCCAATCATCCATACAAAGTGTAGAAAACATAATGAAAATGGAGTAAATTGTAATTTTTGTTTGATTTTGAAGAAAAAATTTCATCACCAACTTCTCCTAACCTGTTGGCATCATTCCTTAGGATTATATCATGCCAAGTAACTCCTCCAGCCACCCCCAATGTGTATAGTTAACCAACTAACCATTGGGAAACACAAAATGCAAAAACTTGTCAAAGTTGCTCATGACAACATTTTAACTTTTGACCATTATGACAATTTTGCTCTTGCCTTCACACCAAAAGGACAAAAATGATAAAAAAACATATAGAAGACCCCTAAACACCAAAAAAACAAATAAAATGCCCATATAAGGCTTTGGACCAAATTGACACATCTGGGAGCCTTATGGCTTATTACATTGTCTTAGGACCACCATAGACATCACCATGGATCAACACACATCCTACCACAAAACATCACTATAGACCAACACAAATTCAAATGATGTAAACATGTCTCCTTGTGCCTCTGTACCACTATAATATCCCCGTGAGAAGAAGTTATAGAATGAAGGCTTTCCAAGATTTAATTACCTAGGAGATGGATCCTAATTTGGATAACTTATTCCATGAGGATGTTGGTGGTTCTTCCAATCCTACAAATGTCCCCATTTATCCTCATTCTTTTTATAATTATCATGATGTGGATGAATCACTAACTAGGGTTTCCGTTGACCAATTGGAGAATATTCACAATCAATTTGAAAATATTCAACAATGCACGCGTCAACAATACCCAAAAAGTGAATCTCTCCCATTGATTGAAGGATTGAAAAGAATGGTTCAAAGTGATAAACTTTGTGTTGATGTGTTGTGTGGTATTTCTCATATCATTGATACTAATATTATGCCTATGAAGAGTTGTGCCGAAGTCCTTGGTTATACACAACCTCCTAGTCAAGTTAACCATTCCATTCCTTTGACTACTCCTATGGATAGTGTTCACACCTTTACATAAAACATCATGGCTACCTCTACACAAAATGTCATACCTACAAGTGTTAGTCAAGGGGGAAATTCCTCTAATCATTATTCCTTCATTCCTCCTCCTATGAGCCTTCCATTTGTTACCCAATCTTCTCCAATACCTACCTATCATAGTGTTCCACATCCTTATTCTCAAACCCCACCTTAATATAACAAAATCCCTCCTCATTATCAACCCTCTCCTTCATTCAAGAATGTTACCCTAATGCTGAGATATGCAGCAGAAGGGTGGCAAACCCCCACTCATACTCACCTCTCACTCTTCCAATCTCAAGCCTTTAAAGGCTTCAACTCACACAAAATCCAAATTTAAGCTTCTACCCCTCCCAAGGGTTAGGAAACACTTTTCCAATGTTCTTAGGTCCTGACAAGATCTTTCACAAATTTCTTGCTTCACAAGAGTAATGAATTTTCTCTTTTACCCCTAGTCACACCTAGCCGACTGGTAGCCTTATTTTCCTGCTTTTTCATTCGTTACTCCAAAAATTTCCAAACAAGGCCTCAAACAAATTTTAGTTTCAAATACCATTTTTGAACTTCTTCCAAACTCCAAAGAATCAGACCTCCAACCTGCTCTAGCACCCTTAGGCACCTACTTGGGTCATAGACCTAGTTGATCAAATTGGGCCTGGGTTGCAAAGGAAGTGTATAGGAATGAGATCACAAGGAAGATCCAATGCTTCAGAGGGATTGTCTAAGGTCTAAATAAACCAATTCTATCATCTAAATCCTTTTCCCACTGATATCCATCTGGCAATTAATCAATCTCTAATTGTTCTAATCTAAACCCTCACAAAGTTTAGACTAGGGCTTAGTGGAAAAATGCCAAACCAACTCCTCTGACCTCGCCTCTTTGGAATCTCATAATACACCCTCCTAAATTTCATTCTACCAATGGCTGTTGAAAACCAATGAATATATTACAAGTTAGGACATCATCTACACGACACCCTAGGAAAATGGAGGGTTTCAGACCTACAGGGAGTAAACTGTCAATATCTTTCTTCAAACACAACTTCAAGAGGTCAGAATAGGTTCATTTGAAAGGTAACTCAATACTCTTCCATACAAAGCCAAAATTTCAATAAACTATTCAATTCCCTATACGGACAGTACAAAATGTAACATAGTTCTAGCAAAATCAAATTTGTTTATTCCAAACACTCCACCAAACTTCTCCAAATCATCACTCACTATCAACAACCTTTCTTCTTTGGTTGTGAAATCATATATGGGCTCCTATCCATTAGGATTCCCATAGATACTAAGAGGGGGGGGGGGGTGAATCAGTATCTAATCGGTGAATTGAATTTCTTAACTTAAAACATGTAGAACATATTATAACAGTTTACTGATATGCAAGAAATAATGCAATAAACAGAATTAAAAGCAACCACATGAAAAACACACCATAACACAATGATTTAATGAGGAAACCCGATGTGGGAAAAACCTTGGTGGGATTTGTGACCCACAATATTCACTTACTGGCCAATAAGAGAATATTACTGCTACAAGAGGGGCCTGCACATGCAGGAAGGCCAACTGCCTAGAGCTCACTGCTCAATGGGAAGTCTCACTGACTTACAATGATGGATTATACAAATCCAGTATCTTGTACTGCTTCAGAATAGCATCTATAATGCCAGATCCAGTACCGGTTTCTGCTCTGCTTCTTACATAAACCCTTAACCTATAATTCGCATAATAGGTCTACCTTATTTCACCTAAAATATGATCTTCTTACTTACTTAAAAATGTTCTACAATGATCTCTCTTATATAAGAGTCATTTTACAATGATTCCAAGTCGGCTTACAAAGATTTTACAATAATAAACAAAGTACAATATAACAAAAATCTTGTCGGCCTCTGTGCCGGTATGCTTCCTTTCTCTGTCGGTGCCGGTGGTCTGAGTGTCGGTGTAGAGTCTGATCTTGCTAGTGCCGGTGTAATGCCTTGTCAATGTAATAGGATTGTAAGGTTTCCATCAATCACAAAACCTTCAATCACCTACAATGTCTCATTGGAGAGTGCATATGCCAACAATCTCTCCCTTTGTCATTGATGGAAACACTCATGAGAAAATTCAAAAGTTTATCCAAAACTTGTAATCCAAAAATGTTTCCAAAAATATGTTACCAAAAATATAAGAGCTCCCCCTGAGGAGATAAGTCTTCTGCCGGTTATTTTCTCATACTACTACTCCCCCTTTGGCATCCATGACAAAGGTTGCCAAGATGTTAGTAGAGTTGTAGTCTCACTCAACCTTGTAACTGGGTAGTTACAATTTGAAAAAGATCTGCCAAAATCAATTTTATACTTTCCATAAACTTCTTGCTATCCTTTATTGCTATCTCTATTCTTTTGACTGTATCAGTGAGGTGCTGCATATGCTCTGCCGGTGTTCTCTGTCCTTGTACTAGTGCCTCAGATATTTCCTTTCATAATGATGCTAGATAGTCCAATCTTGGACTCAGTCTTAGTCTCAAATGCTTTGCCTTATTTACTATTCTCTCCTTTTCTCTTTCCAACTTAAGTAATTCTTCCTCAAAACTTGTTATCCTTTTCTCAAAAACTGATAATGTATCAGGTGAGTTAACAAAATTGTCTGTAAGTTTATTGATTTCATCTTGTACCTTGCTCATTTTCTTATCTATGTCTACTGTCAAAAAGTTTGTCTTGCAAGTATCTTTATATAGAGTTTTAAATTCCTTTAATAAGTTGCATAGTTCCAATACAAGTGTGTCAAATTCCCTAGTACACTTCTTTATCTGATCTTCAAAGAATTTTTGCTTTTCAATTTCTACCTTATTCTTCAATATCTCTTCCTTTATTTGCTCAATAGTCACTGTGTTCTCAGTGATGTACTTACACAAAGTATCAAGTTGTTTTAAAGAATCCTTATTGTCTATGTTACAGTTAGGAGCTATTACCTTCAAAATTGGGATTGTGTCATCCATAGCTTTATAAGCCTGTGAACTACAATCTGTTATCCTTTTGATGGAGTCCAAAAGTACTTCAGTTACATTTGTTGATTTGTAGCTTGCTGAGGAGGAACCAACATTATGAATTCCACCAGTGGAGGAAGTAACCAAGCTTGCAGTGACCTCTAGTAGGTCAGTCTATGTTTCCATTTCTTTAAGCAATGGTTTTTGATCTTCTCCTATTGCCGGTGGCACTGTTTCCATGTGAACCTGTTCCTATTTCAGATCCTGTTGCTCTGCTTGTCTCTCTGTATGTTACTCTGTTTTAGTCTCAGTCTGAGTCTCTACCTATTGCTATGTTGTATTGTTAATGTTGTCAGTTGCCGGTGGCTCACTAGCCATATCTGTCTTGCCGGTTGTTTCTTTATCCATCACAATGTTGACCTTTTGTGTATCAACATCAACTGTGTATAGTACTTCAGGATTAGGATTTGTATCCTCTGTGTCCATACTCTCATCTGTCGGTTGATCTTCAGTAGTTTTTACCGGTGATGCAATTTGAGGCAGTGGGGATAAGTTATCTTTAACTTTGATACTCGGAGGTCCACCAACCTTTCCTTTTCCTTTGTCTCTTTCCTTCTGGTATACCTTTATTCATTTGGGGTTCTTGTATTCTTCCTATTTTTCTTTCTCAACAAGAAATATGTCCCATGCATTTTTTGTTTCCTCTGTTACTTCATTCACTCTTCCAACCATTAATACAATATGCCGGTGTGTAGTAGAGAATATTGACTGGTTGGCTTCAACAATTAAGTCATCTATCTCCTTAGGTGAGTTTACTCGATAAACAACAAGTAACTTTTCAATTTTGATTTTCTTATCAAGCTCTACAACAGCTTGTCTTCTTGCTTCCAGTCTTTTGAACAATTCATCTGGTAGATCATCTATTACTTCCATTAAGAACTTTTTATAGATGTCCATGTGTAAAATAACACTGTTTTCAACTTGTTCTTTGTCATCTGCTGACAGTGTATCATAGACCTTTCCTATGTTTTTGAGTTTCCCTTCCTCTGTGATTTCATATAGAAATTTGTCAAGAGGGGCCAAGTTTTGTTTAGTCTTCTTCTTCTTTAGTGTCAACTTTTTATTTGGTGTTGTCTTTCTAACCGTTGACCTCACTGCCTATTATTTTTGTCTAGTCCTTCTAGGAAAAGGTGTGGATGCCGGTGAAGGATCCCTTTTCCTTACAACTCTTTTGAAAGCTGTAGGCATGTCACTCTCTGAAGAAGTAGCTACTGGTGATAGGTGAGTCTCAAGCTGTAGAGTTCCTAACTCATCCTCAGTGATACCGGTTTGTTTCAATACATCTTCTTTAATAGCCTTAGCCTGTCTAGAACCTCTTCTCACAACTGCTTCAACCTTTTTCACTCTCTTCTTAGATTGAATTTGTTTTTCTATGGTCTCATCACTACCAAATACTTCTTCCTTTGGTTCATTTGGTGCTTCCAGAAGTGCTTTAGCATAAGTCTCAATTATATGATCATCAGTCTCATAACCCATCTCTGTTACCCAGATTGTTCTTGGGGTGACTACTTCCATCCAGATCTCATCCTTTTTTATTACAAAACATATATCATCCTTATATTTGTTGACAATTTTCTGTTATAGTCTGATTCTTTTGTTCATCCTAACCTTTAGTGCTTGAAAATAGTCATGAATGTTTTTTTTTTGTTCTCACCCATGTTGTTGAATAGGTCTGTCAACTGTTTTCCTACCGGTATATCAAATCCAAGATTCTTATGGCCAATACCGAGAACCTGTTTAGTTATGTGTAGCATCAAGCATACAAGTAGATTTCCAAATCTAAAAATTCCTTTCTTATCCTTCTTGATTTTGCCTAAGTTATCAATCAACTCATCTTTTAACCATTCACATACATCTATTTTCACATTGTCTTTAACCAAGTCATAAGCACTTTTAATGCATAAATTGGAAACTGAGTTAAGTTTGTTTGCATGAGTTGCTTTGTACCCTAAAATCATGCTAACAAATCTCACATTTATATCTGTCACATCATTAACTCTCAGAGGCCTTCTGTCTGATGTTGCACCAGTTAAGTTCATTACTAGGTCATTGGAGACCTTCTTGGTTTTGTCTGGTCTATTACCGATGGAAGGTAACCTTGTTATTGCTTTCACGCCCTCCTTTGTTATTTTGTGTACTGAATCAAGACAAAATAATGAACCATGTACCCTGCTTAAAACTATCCTAATCACCTCCTTGGGAAATTTAGGAATGCAGAGGATTTCAGTGAATGCTAGGGTTTCAACAATTTTATGTTCTGGTTTTACATTATTGGAATTGTCACATATAATAGTCTTACACATGCTTTTGATTTCTTCATCTCCTAATTCCTCTATGTTGCAATGAATATATATTCAGGGATCTTTTGCGAAAACAACTCCCTTTGGAATTTGGGAAAAAGCACCTACATTGTCATCTTTCTTAGCTACCTCAGGGACTAGTTGAAATATGGGCCTAGGTCATTTTGTAATCTCGAATACTGTAGGGTTTGCTATGAATTTAGTTGCAGAGGAGGATGCCATGATAAATACCTTTTTATTCCTTTGGATGGATTGATTGCTTGAAGTGCTTCACCTCTTTTCTTAGCTCTGCAAATTTTGCGCTCTTCGAATGTTTGAAATCTTGGTGAAGTGAAATGGAGCCAAAACCACAAATTTATAATGTTTAATTTTGCCATCTACCACATTTAATGCATGCCGGTTAAGTAGTCACTTAATATTGTCTACTGGTATAGAAGTAGTTGCCAACTTCTCACCATTAACGGAGGGAATTATAGCATATGTCTCATTGATTGCCAAACCCTCAAGAAAATTTTCTTCAATTTGATGAAGAGCTTCCTATCGATGGAGTATTACTCTGTCCTACTGGTGAAGCATCACTCTGTCCTGCTGGTGAAGCATTTATTGGTTCTACTGGTGGAGGAGTATTCCCAACAATATTTAGGTCTGACTTTCTAATCCATTGTTTTGAGAATTCTTGCTTAACCTCTTCAACTTTTTCTTTACCTTTCAAGCTAGAGCTTTTGTTGTCTGCAGGTAATCCTTTACTTCTACATAATTTTGCAATATGCCCAATCTTGTTACATGCATAACATGTCACATTATTCTTCTGAATAGCTTTCCCATAACCTATGCCGGTTTGTGTTCTACATTGATTAGATAGGTGTCCAAATCTTCCACAAACATAACATCTCACATTCATTCCACAATTTTCAGAGTTGTGACCAACTTTGTTGCATTTTGAACATTGACCGGTGGGTGTGTTGTAATTATGATGATTTCTAGATCTACATTCATTTTCTCTACGACCATACTTATTATAGTTAAAGCATTTTCCATTGAATTTATAAGCATTAGGTTGCCTTACCGGTTTGCTATGATCCTGTGTGTTTGCAGTACCGGAGCTTTCACCAACTTCAAAGCCAATTCCAGAAGTGTCACCTTTAGGTTTTTGATTCTTCAGCAAGTTACCAAGTTCCTCTGAGATTTTCTTGGATTTTTCTTTATGTTGATTTGCAGTATCTAGTTCTCTTTCTAAGACTTCTTTCTGCCTCATCAGTTCATTGGAGTCATTCTGAGTGTGCATCAGATCCGTCTTCAATAATTCATTTTCATAACTAAGTCTTGTGTTTTCATTTGCCACATCACTTAGTCTTCTGGTCAAATCTTCTTCAATCTTCTTTCTATCTTCAATTTCTTTACAAAATCTCATAGTCATATCCCGCATCTCATTCTTTGTTGTCATGTTCTCTTGTTTTAGCTTGTTTATCATATCATTAAGACTTTCTTTTTCATCATTCTCATTTTGCATCTTTTCACAAAGTTCTCTTCTCTTGTTTCCTGAAATAGTAAGATTTTCTTGAAGTGCCTGAATGATATCCTGAGCTACCTTTAGATCATCTTCTAGTTTGATATTTTTCAACTTCTCTACATCATAGTCTGAAAGAGCTTCTTCTAGTTGCTTCATCAGATTTTCCATATCTACCGGTGTCAAGATCTTCCTCAAGTTGTTAGGCTTCTGAAAATAGAGGACCAAGCTCTAATACCAATTGTTAGGATTCCCACAGAAACTGAGAGGGGGGGGGGGGGGCGTGAATCAGTATCTAACTGGTGAATTGAATTTCTTAACTTAAAACATGTAGAACATATTATAATAGTGTACCGGTATGCAAGAAATAATGCAATAAACAAAATTAAAAGCAACCAAATGAAAAACACACCATAACACAATGATTTAACAAGGAAACCTGGTGTGGGAAAAACCTCAGTGGGATTTGTGACCCACAATATTCACTTACTGGCCAATAAGAGAATATTAATGCTACAAGAGGGGCCTGCACATGCAGGAAGGCCATCTGCCTAGAGCTCACTGCTCAATGGGAAGTCTCACTAACTTACAATGATGGATTATACAAATCCAGTATCTTTTATTGCTTCAAAATAGCATCTATAATGCCAGATCTAGTACCGGTTTCTGCTTTGCTTCTTACATAAACCCTTAACCTATAATTTGCATAATAGGTCTACCTTATTTTGCCTAAAATATGATCTTCTTACTTACTTACACATGTTCTACAATGATCTCTGTTATATAAGAGTCATTTTACAATGATGCCAACTCGACTTACAAAGATTTTACAATAATAAATAAAGTACAATATAACAAAAATCCTGTCAGCCTCTGTGCCGGTATGCTTCCTTTCTCTGCCGGTGCCGGTGTAGAGTTTTATCTTGCTAGTGCCTATGTAATGCCTTGCTAGTGTAATAGGATTGTAAGGTTGCCATCAATGACAAAACCTTCAATCACCTACAATGTCTCATTGGAGTGTGCATATGCCAACACTGTCAACGACCACAACCAACTTTTAAATGGTTATGACCATTGGGGAGAAGTTACATTTCAACCGACAACTTTTGAAAAGTTGCTTGACAACAATGACAACAATTGTGCAACTTTTGCAGCTTTTGCAACTTTTAATCCCTAAACACCTAAACCTTGTCAAACACATCCAAGGTCATCATTAGCCTTAAAAACACCTAAGACAACATTCTAGGGTCATAAAACATAAAAGTTCATAATTCAAGCCCACATGGCCTAATAGACCTTTAGGTTTATATGTGCACCTGAGAGGTTATTGACCACACAAAGGAATTTTAGTACATCCAGGGTGATCTTTGAGATCTAACCCATTATAGGAACACAAGTAAACACAATACAATTACTAGACACCCTAGGTCATGAAAACACTATGAAAAGTAGAAGTACCCTGCACCATACTCCCCAGGCCAAAGAAACTCAAGTCCCTTGAGTTGGAATGTCTACAATTTTAGTTCCTGTCTTCTCAATGGCCTCTAAAGTCATCTATGTAGCATCTTATAAAGGTTAATTCCTCCATTTGACTAAGTATTCCAAATAAGTCTTCCTCCTTGTTTGCTTGCTGACCCTTTGATCCAAAATATATTCAATCTCGGGTTTGATTTGTGTGGGAAGTCCTTCCATCATGTCTGTAGTAGATGAATCAAACTAACTTGCATCGCAAATATCATCAACAACACCCCTATATACATATACATCAGAAACATTGAATATTGGTGACAGTCCTACATCCGAGGGTAGATCTATTTTGTATGCATTTTTTCCACATCTTTTGGGGACCTTGAATGGAATTATCTTCTTCATGAGTAGGTTGGTGTATTTCTCCTTAGGGAGTCTTTCTTTATTGAGATGAATCATCACCATATCTCTTACCTTAAACTGAACACCTCTTCTTTTTAGATCTACTGCTTGCTTGTATTTCTCAGAGGTGTGAATTGGTTTGTCCCTTACTTGGTGGTGTATATCCTTCATGACTTCAGAAAATTCATCTACCTGAGAAATTCTTCTATCAATATTATTCACATCTCTAAGTTCAAGAGCACCCCTGGGATGTGTGCCATACACAATTTAGAAAGGACTTAACCCTGTACTTATGTTCACAGAGTCATTATAGGAAAATTTTGCTTGTGGAAGAATGGTATCCCAAGTAGTTCCATGATCCTTGGTCAAGCACCTTAACAAGTTTCCAAGGGACCTGTTTATTACCTCAGTCTGCACATCAGATTGAGGATGATAAGTAAAAGAGAAAGACAAGTTAGTTCCTAACTTATGACACAAAGTTCTCCAAAAGTGTCCTAAAAAAATAGGATCCTTGTCCAAGATAATGTTCAAGGGTAACCCATGAAGTCTAACAATTTACTTGAAGAATAAACCTACAATATTAGAAGCATCATGTGTAACCTTGCATGGAAAAAAGTGTGCCATCTTTGAAAACCGGTCCCCCACAACATATACACTGTCATACCTTGATTTAGTCCTAGGAAGGCCTAAGACAATGTCCATGCTGACCGAATCCCAAGGTTTGCTAGGGATTGGTAAAGGAGTATAAAGACCTGAATTTGAACTTGTACCTTAAGCCCTTTGACATACCAAATATTCTGAAACAAATTTCCTTATATCTGATTGCATTCTTGGCCAAAAATAGAACCTTCTAACCAACTCAAGTGTCTTATCAAGTCCACAATGTCCTGATAAACTCCCACAATGCTTTTCCTTAACAATATTCTCCCTCATTGAGCAATTAGGAATACAAAGTTGACTACCCTTGAAAAGTAAACCTTGTTGAAGCATATACTCAGAAAAATCAGTATGATACCTTTCATTCATAGCTTGACAAACCTCATAAGCCTCCTTGAAATCTGCATCTTCTTGGTACATATCCTTCATAGCATTGATCCCCATTCTTTCCAATTGAATCTCTTGGACTACCAAGTTCCTCCTACTAAGAGCATCTGCAACTTTATTTGTCACTCCTTTCTTATGCTTGATAGTGAGTTTGAAATATTAAAGGTACTCCACCACTTCATGTGCCTGTGATTGAGTTTCTTCTGCCCATACAAAAAGATTAGAGCATGGTTATCAATATATACAACAAATTCCATAGGTAATAGATAATGCCTCTGCTTCCTAAGAGATTGTACCAAAGCATATATCTCTAGATCATAGGTTGAATATTTTTGTTTTGCTTCATTTAACTTCTCACTGAAAAAGGCCACAGGCCTACCCTCCTGACTCAAGACTCCTCCTATAGCCTTCTTAGATGCATCACATTCAATAGTAAAAACCTTATGAAAATCAGGGAGGACTAAGATGGGCTTCTCTGCAATTTTTGTTTACAAGAACTCAAAAGACTTATTAGCTTCATCATTCCAAAAAAATTGACACTTTCTTCCACCCTTGATGGTATCTATCATGGGTGCACTAACCCCACTGAAATTATTTATAAACTTTCTATAAAAGCTTGCTAAGACATGAAATTTTTTTACCTGACTTGCAGACCTAGGTGTTGGCCAATTGAGGATTGCCTCCACCTTAGATGGATCCATTCTTAGATTACCTTTGAAAACAACAAATCCAAGAAACACTAGTTCCTCTTGTAAGAAAACACATTTGTCCAAGTTGACCTTCAACTGCTCCTCATGCAACCTTTTCAACACCAAATCCAAGTGCATTAGATGTTCATTTCTATCTTTACTGAAAATCAGTATATCATCCAAGTATATTACCACAAAATGATTGATAAAGGGATTAAGAACCTCATTCATTAACCTCATAAATGTACTAGGGGCATTGGAAAGCCCAAATGGAATTACCATCCATTCAAATAAGCCTTCATTGGTTTTAAATGTTGTCTTTCATTGGTCTCCATCTCTGATCCTAATTTGGTGATAACCACTTTTCAAGTCTATTTTGGAGTAATAGTTGGCCCCTCCTAGACAATCCATCAAATCCTCTATTCTTGGCATTGGGAATCTATATCTTATTGTTATCCTATTAATAGCCCTAGAATCTATACACAACCTCCATGTTCCTTCTTTCTTAGGAGCTAGCACTGCTGAGACTGCACATGGAGTTATACTCTTTCTAATGAACCCTTTCTCTAGCAATTCTTGGATCTATCTTGCAAATTATACATTTTGTTCAGGGGTCAGTTTATAGGCTGCCTTTTTAGGCAATGTAGCACCTGGTATAAAGTCAATGCAATGACTGATTTCTCTTTGAGGAGGTAAGGTATCTGTGGTGCTGTCTGCAACTATTCCCTTATACTTATCTAGAAGATCTTGAACCTCCTTACGACCTACTTTCCTCTTTTCCTATTGGCTCTTAGGCTACTTCTTAGGTTCATCCTTAGGCTTTAAAACTATTGCAAAGCAAGGGGTATCCTTCTCCTTCAAATATTTTATGAACTCCTTCTTATCTACTAGAATGACACTAGTCACAATGTGCTTATCCTTACTGTCATCTGGGAGAGGGGTCATGGTGAAGATATCTCCATTTTTAGTGATGGTATAGACTTTCTTCCTACCTTAATTCCTAGCATCTACATCATATTGCCAAGGCCTTCCAAGTTACAAGTGACAAGCATCCATTTCTACCACATCACACAACACTCTATCCTTGTATCCACCAATTGAATAGTCTACCCAAACTTGTTCACTAATCAACACTTGTCCTTTTTTTAACCAGGATACTTTATAGGGATAGGGATGAGGTATCCTTTGTAGGTTAAGCTTGGTGACCATCTCAATAGAAGCTATATTATCTCTAGACCTAGAATCTACAATGACTCTAGAAACCTTACCTTGTACCTTGTAGGAGATTCTGAAAAGAGACATCCTTTGAGGTGGTTCCTTGCTAATAGGCTCCTTCAAGAGTGTCCTCTTGATCATCAAGAGCTCTCCTTGCTTTGGGTCTGTAGGTCTTGAAGTTGATGTGTGGTAGGAGGTCATACTTTGACTATCTTCCTCTTGAATCAAATGTTCTCTTCTTTCACCCCCTTGGCTACCATTTCCTTTCTTCTCTGGACACCTAAAGGATTGATGTCCAACCTGGTTACAAGAGAAACACCTACCAGTGAAAACACTAGGTCCTCTTCCTCCAAACCTTCCCCTACCACTTGCTCTTCTTCCTCTAAAACTACCTCTGTTCCCTAATTCTCCTTCATGTTCCTGACTGCTTGTTTCTCCTTGGGGTTTAGGATATGATCCTCTACCATTGAATCTTCCCTTACCTCTGAAATTTCTACCCCTTCCTCTATTATGCTGTTCTCCTCTCCTTTTTTGCTTCTCCTCAATTGTAAGTGCCATTTGATAACACTTATGCACTGATCCAGAGCTAGGTCCAGGCTAGGAGCCCCAAGAACACAAGAGGTGTGGTTTAAGGGGGGGTGTTGGTGTTGGAAATAAGCCACACCTGGACTAACGATGGACTGGTCCAAGAGGGGCCAGTAGCTCAATGGTAGAGCACTCCAACAACATATGGAAGGTCCTAGGTTCAAGTCCTAGTTGGTCCATGTCTCAACAGAACTTAAGGCCATTCATGTACCTTGCTATATTTTGTGTGTCACTCTCTGTTATCTTTGCTTTAAGTGTCATTCTATGAAACTCCTCGGTGTAAGCACTAACATCGAAATATTTTTGCCTCAAGTTTTATAGTTTCTTATGAAGGATTATCTCATAATCCTTAGGGACAAATTGCTTCTTAACTTCTGCCACCATCTTCTTCCATGAAGTGATGGGGTTCTTACCTTCCACCACTCTTTCCCTTTATAGGACATTCCACCAACTAAGGGTAGGACCCTTCAATTTTGACTTAGCCACCTTTACTCTTTGGTTATCTATCACCTCCTCATATTCAAAATAGTTTTCTAAGGCCTCAATCCAATCCATGCACTCCTCTGGATTCATCTTCCCTTGAAACATGGTTAATTTTGACTTAGTATCTCTTCCACTGGATTCTCTCCTTGTTCTCCTCCTCCTCCTCCTCCTCCTTCTTCTTCAAATTCTGAGACAACTTCTTTCCCAGCCTGATCCTTCTTCAACTTTGCTATTTCCGCTTCCATCTATCTGTTCTTCGTTATTTGCTCCCTCGCTATCCTAGCCAATTCTACATTGGTGACTCTAGAGGGTATCTCCTCTTTATTTTGTCCATATTTCCTATTTCCCATGGTTTAAACTCTTCCCAAGGTTCTTCTAGGGCTCTGATACCACCTGATGTAGAGATATGCAACAGAAGGGTGGCAAACCCCCACTCACACTCACCTTTCACTCTTCCAATCTCAAGCCTTTAAAGGCTTCAACTCACACCAAAACTAAATTTGAGCTTCTACCCCTCCCAACGGTTGGGACAAAATTTTCCAATGTTCTTAGGTCCTGACAAGAACTTTCACAAATTTCTTGCTTCACAAGAGTAATGACTTTTCTCTTTTACCCCTAGTCACACCTACCCGGCTAGTAGCCCTATTTTTCTTCCTTTTCAGTCTTTACTCCAAAAAGTACCAAACAAGGCCCCAAATTTTTTTTAATTTCAAATACCTTTTTTGAACCTCTTCCAAAATCCAAAGAATCAGACCTCCAACCTGGTACAACACCCCTAGGCACCTAATTGGGTCACATACCTAGTTGATCAAATTAGGCCAGGGTTGCAAAGGAAGTATATGAGAATGGGATCACAAGGAAGAGCCAATACTTTAGAGGGATTTTCTAAGGTATAAATACACCAATGCAATCATCTAACTCCTTTTCCCATTGATATTCATTTGGCAATTAATCAATCTCTAACTGTTCTAATCTAAACCCTCACAAAGTTTAGACTAGGGTTTGGTGGAAAAATGCCAAACCAACTCCTCTAACCTCACCCCTTTGTAAGCTCATAATACACCCTCCTAAATTGAATTATACCAATGTCCACTGAAAACCAATGAATAGATTGCAAGTTAGGGCATCATCTACATGACACCCTAGGAAAATGGAGGGTTTTAGACTTATAGGGAGTAAATTGTCAATATCTTCCTTCAAACACCACTTCAAGAGGTCACACTAGGTTTATTTGAAAGGTAAGTCAGTACTCTTCCTTACAAAGTCAAAATTTCACAAAACCATTCAATGCTCTATATGGACAATACAAAAATGTAACACAGTTTTGGCAAAATCAGATTTTTTAATTCCAAACACTCCAGACTTCTCCAAATCATCAATCACTATCAATAGCCTTTCTTCTTTGGTTGTGAAAGAATATGTGGTCTCCTCTCAATTACCACAACCAAATTTTAAATGGTTATGACCATTGAGGAGAAGTTACATTTCAACCAGCAACTTTTGAAAAGTTGCTTGACAATAATGACAACAATTGTGCAACTTTTGCAACTTTTAATTCCTAAACACCTAAACCTTGTCAAACACATCCAAGGTCATCATTAGACTTCAAAACACCTAATACAACATTATAGGATCATAAAGCACAAAAATTCATAATTCAAGCCCACATAGCCTAATAGACCTCTAGGTTTATATGTGCACCTGAGAGGTTATTGACCACACAAAGTCATTTTAGTACATCTAGGGTGATCTTTGAAATCCAACTTATTATTGGAACACAAGAAAACACAAGACAATAACTAGACACCCCTAGGTCATGAAACACTTGGAAAAGTACCCTTCCATTTGTTACCCAATCTTCTCCAATACCTACCTATCATAGTGTTCCACCTCCTTATTCTCAACCCCCACCTTGATATAACAATATCCCTCCTTATTATCAACCCCCTCCTTCATTCAAGAATGTTACCCCTCCTTCTCAATAAAACATGTCCAACTTCAATCCATCTATTGAAGCTACTATCAATAGTGTATCCCAAACAATGTCTTCCTTACAACAACAAATTGCTTCTATAAATCAATCTAAGTATAATGTGCCCACATTTTATGTAGCGAGACCACTATCCAATAACATTGTCCAAGCTATCTCTCCTAAACATGTTGAAGTCCCTCAATCAGAGCTTTATAATGAAAAAGGTGATCCCTTGACTCATGTGAAAACATTTCAAACTTTGTGTAGTGACTTTTCTTATGACCAAATATTGTTGGCTAAATTGTTTTCTAGAACACTAAGAGATAAAGCTTTGCAATGGTATTGTTATTTTCCTCATTCTATTACTTATTTTCAACAATTGGCTAATTCTTTTGTTCAACAATTTCACAATAATATTGGTCCTAAGATTACTTTGACTGATTTGATGCGTGGAAAGTAAGGTATTAAAGAAAAGTGACTGATTTTATTGGTAGATATAAGCATTTATATTCTCAGATTTCTTTTCCTGTACCTAATCAAGATATTCAAAGATTTTTTATTTCTAATTTGTGAAAATATATTACGAATAAACTTCTTTTTTCTGAGTTTACTTCCTTTACGCAGTTGTATGCAATACTTCATAATTATCACCTTACCATGAGTCAATTACAACAATCCTCTTCAATGGCTTTGAATGATAATAGTAAATGTGCTCAACAAACTTTTGCGAAGTTCAAACTGAATAAAGGATTCATCAAGTTCAATGACAACAACAACACTCAAGTAGCAGCCACAATAGGTGTGCCTCCTTTGTCCAAATACTTTAGAAAAGAATTCACTCCTCTTAATGAATCTTTGCATAGTATTATGTTGTGAAATTGTTACAAAGGAATGTATTGAAACTTCCCCCTATTAAACCAATTGATACAACTAAGCCTTTGCCACCATCTTATGATGCTAAATCTTTTTGCCAATATCATTGTCAACCTAGTCATGACACTGAAAAGCATTATTCCTTGAGAAGTAAGATTCAAGACTTGATTGATAACAATACCATATTTGTGGCTAGTGTGAATGATAAAGGAAATAAATTAGTATCTCCTCCTAATCAAAATATTCAAATTTTCATTGATCCTTTACCTTCCCATTCCAATAATGTGATTGAGATTGATCGTCTTGCCTTCTCTCCTAGTTATCTTGGCCTCGAGTCTAATAATATGGTGAACCTTATTGATAAAAAAAAAACCTTCTAAGGACTTATGCATTACATTTGATCCTAGTGAGACTATTGAAGCACCCAATGGCCCATTATATATCATTACGAGAATCAAAGGCATAACCTCTTGAGGGGTTCGCATTGATCCAACTTGTATGGTTAATTTAATAGCTAAAGAATTTTTTTATATCTTACAATTGCATCGAGTGACATGTGAGAAATATGATGTGGTGATTAAAATATTTGATGGTTTCTCTTGTCCCACCATTGGTTCGATTTCTCTTCCCATTGAGGTTGGTACTAAGACTTTAAATGTTAACTTTTCTATAATTCCTACATCAGAACAATTTCGTGTGAAGTTGGGACATCCTTGGCTCTCTTCCATGAAAGCAATCCCTTCTACTATTCATAAATGTTTGAAATTTATTCTTTATGACAATATTATAATTGTTAATCATAGCACATACTAACCCACATTTAGGCGAAGATATGTTTGTCTTGATTACTTTCGGTCTGAGCAATTCCAACATCTTAAACCTAGAAGTGATCCTCTTTTCCAATCTTATCAAAAATAGAAGAATGAGATGATCTTATCTTTGAGTAAACCTAAAAATACAACACTTAGTCTTCCTCCAACTATTTATCATATACCTCTTCTTAAGGAAGGAGATATTCTTTCTCCTAAGGAAGAGTCTATTCCTTGTCTTAAGGATGAATCCATTCATCCTCCCAAGGATAGAAAAGTTATTTCTCCTAAGCGTCAACTAATTCCTCCTTCAAGAGATATACATATTATTCCTCCTAAGGATAGACCTATTCCTCCTCCTCATGATCAACATGGTCTCCTTCCTACACCTCCCATTCCTCCCTTGTATGGCATGGTTCTGCCTCCTATGTCTTACAAAGGGAAGTGATCAGTCTCTCCTATTTTTCAACCTAAAAGATATTTCCCTATGTATCCTTCCTTCAAAGAATAAAATAAGCCCATGCCCGATGAACCTAAACCTTCACAACCTTCAGCTAAAACTAAAAGAAATTGTTGTGCAAGAGAACGCCAATAGAAACATCATGCAAGGGCTCATGAACTTGCTTCCCAAACCATTTCTTCCTCCTCAAAGACACCAAGACTTGATCTAATACCATTTGCTCAACAATCTCCTAATTAATAGGTTCAACCTACATCTCCAAGATGCAAAATGATTAAGACAAATGATGGTTCAAGTTCCATTCCTATTAGAGCTCTTATTTTGGTTAATCTTGATGACGAAATAGGTGACGATGTTGTTAATGATGAAAATGTTGATCCTAATATTTTAGATGATAAATATGAATATGTTGATGTTGAAAATGATTTATCTAAATAATTTTCAAAATCACTAATCCTATCTCCAAGTAACAGAAAAAGTGACTCATCATTAGAACATGGTTTGAACTTATGATAGCTCCATCTATTGTGCTTGATATCGCTCCTCTTGTATGTTTTCCACCTTCCTAAAATAATGATGAGAAAGGTCAGGGGGAAGATGACGTGCTTGATTAGTTTCATTAGCACCGTATATTCTCTCTCTCTATCTTGTTTGCTTGTGATCTTCTTCAATCTGTCTCTCAATTCCTCTATTTGTTTTCCCTAGTGTTGTCTACTTGAGGACGATGCAAAGCATTGTGATCTCTTTTGGTCTCTCCTATGTTGACTCAAAAGACACATGTACCCTTCTTCTGTGGTGGTTTTTCTTTCTTTGGGGGATGAGGATAATTATCTCTCTCTCTCTCTCTCACTCTCTCTCTCTCTCTCTATATATATATGATATACATTATTTCTCATACAAAGCATACTAACCCTAAAGTTAAGTGAAACCACCCCATATTTTTGTTTTGTGATCATTATCCTTTGATTTGTCCTCTCTAGGGGGCTTATTATTGCAATAACATGATTGTATTTTTGAGGTGTATCCTACATTAAAGCAATCGCTCCTGATGAGGCATACACAATCTCTTTAACGTGGGGGCATACACTCCACTTAATGATTCTTTCTCTTGCATATCTTGATACTTAAGTTACTTAGCGAACTTTATCTTTTTCTTTGTAATTTTTTGTATTTTTCTTTTCATGACTCATAGTACGAGAACCTTACTAGTTTGTAGTCATGGTTCTCTCTTTCTCTTTCTCTCATGATGTCCCTTTTATCTTGTTATCAAAGTTGTGAGATCCTAAAGTCCACTGGTGGCTTGGTGTATCTTTCCTCCTTGATGACTTGGTGAAAGTTTTTCAATGTGAACCCTTTTTACTTTACCAAGAGTATGATTGATTTCATACTCCCATGAAAGTGAGGGCTAAATGTAGCATCCTAAAATTGCACCTTGTACAATTTTGACCGCATTGGGTTCCTACCTTAGCGTTTGTGCCCCTTGGCATGATTGGGACTTGATTATGCTCATGCCCCTCATGATTTGCAATTTTTTAGAATTTTCCCATGCACATAGTACCTTATCCTAGCCTTAAAAAGGGGTAGGACTAGGGAACCATGCCTTGGTCCCCCCTAATTTGGGCCCCATTTGACCCCTTGGTCCTATTTCAAAATTGAGCAGGATTTCTCTCTTTGTGTTGGTGCATGTAAGAAAATTAATGCATTTTTTGACAAGAAAGTATAAAAGGAGGTTTTCCCCTCTTATTTTAAATCTATCATTGTCTATCACATCAATCAGGCATACATCATGCACACATGAGAAAGTATTCAAGAGAAATTGAGCATTAATCACTCTTCCTTCAAGCCTTGGAGCAACAATAAAGTCAAGATTCAAGCATTGAAGAAGATATCATTCATCTTATTTTTGGTGAAGATTTCATGAAGTCCTAATTCCATGTGGAGACAAAGAAAAATTCACAAGGAGGTATATCACTTGATTTTCAGTCATTATTTAGCATCTCCCTCCAAAGGAGAATCTTCCATTATAGTAATTTCAATTATCTTTATCTCAATTTCATGGTTAATTCCAAAAATGGGGTTTGACCTAAGGAAAGCCATTATTCCCAACCTATTTCCTTTTCTTTCTATGTGTAGGAAATAGGTACAGAGTTGTACTCTTCAGAATAATTACTATTTGCAAAAATGAATCAACCCTCTTTGGTGTGCGAAAAAGTAGGAGGATTAGGGCAACGAGCACACCGATCTTGAAATTTTTGGAGATTTTTTGAGGATTAGACTTGAATCTACATATACTTCTTAGATCCAGGTGCATGCAAAAATCTTGCATTTGTAGCTCATTGTTTTCTAAATTTTACCTTCATTTTTCAACATTTTACCTTAATTCAACATTTCCACTCACAAAAGACGAGACCCCCTAAATCAATCCAATGAGTATTTAGTCTTAGTCTTTTCTAATTTTTTACTGAATCTATTGGATTCTAACTCTTTTGAATGTAATAGTCATCCTAAGCAAAAATTAAGGGTTTTCATATATCACCCTTAATTTTCACCATTACATGTATACATATGTATATGTACATATATATGTACACACATACATGTCTATATAAATATATATAAGTACACATATATACACACACATAGATCTATATATCTATATATATGTGCACATATACATATACATATACATATACATATACATATACATATACATATACATATACATATACATATATATGTATGTATACATACATATGTATGTATGTATGTATGTATACATACATATGTATGTATATATACCTATATATATACATACATACATATATATATATATATATATACATACATATACATATCTACACACACACACACACACACATATACACACACACACACATATACATATACATACACACACACATATATATGCATATACATACACACACACATATATATCTATATATACATATACATATGTATATACATATACATGTACATATACATATGTATATGTATATACATATACATATGTATATACATATACATGTACATATACATATGTATATGTATATACATATATATATATATCTATATATATCTATTTATATCTATACATACATGTACTAGATTGCCTGCATGAACCATGGCCGCTTGCATTAAATTTTCGTTTACTTTCTAGCGGGCTCCACTTGTTTTCTTTTGTCTCTGCTTGTTTGCTTTCTTCATCCTGGGCCCATGGGAACAAGCGACGATAATGAACTTTGAACCATTGGACCACTTTGAAGCATTGAACCACTTTGAACCAGTTCAAAGTTCAAGTTCAAAGTTGAATTAAAAAATATAGACATCCTCTCGTCTATAGACTTTTTCCATGTATCAGCCTCTGATTTTCTAGAGGGTCCACTTTGTCTGCCATCTGGACCTGGACCCACCTTGTTGCCAAGTCGCATCGATAGCTAGGCGAGCAACTTTTCCTTGTGGCTTGGTGACCACCATCTGATCTTTTGCCTAACCATTGGATGTGATCAATCTGCTCAATCTTTAACTCTTGGTCTGCCTTGGTTCTTCATATTCTCTCTACCATGTGGCGCATTCCCATTTTCTCTGAGCCCACCTGGATGGCAACCTCAAATGCCACATCATCAGTTGCCAAGTCGCATGAGATAACCAACGAGTATCTTTATCTTGCAGTATAGCGATGACCGTTGATCTACCCTCAAACTACTCGATCTTTAACCTCTTAGCCGCTCACCTCCCCTTTTCCTTTTCCCATGTTCTTTGTCGCCAAGTCACTATGATAACTGGCGAGCATCTTTTCATTGCAACATAGCAACCATCATCTGATCTCTCACATCACCATTGATATTTCTTCAACTTGCTTGACCTTTAACTTCGACTGATTTTCTCTCTTGTACCGCGTGTCAACATGTGTCACCTCCTGATTGGCTCATGAGATCCGCCTGGGCATCACCTGTCTATCGGGCCTGCCATGCATCTTTCTCTATCGGATATCCTTCTTTTGGCCAAACTACTCTCTCGGCGAGCCATTAACCAGTATCATCGAACCTACGATTTCATCGATATTATTATGTCGATGAAACTGAGCATTCGGTGAAACTTTTCGAGACTCATCACGGCCAAGGTCTTCTTGATGTTGCCCATCCATGCCATGTCACCAGCCACTGGACCGCCACCTCAACTTTGGTCTTATACTCTCTGTTTTGCCACATCATCAGTCGCCAAGTCGCAGGGATAACCCGGTGTGCATCTTTCATTTGTGCCTTAGCGATAGCCGTTAGATCTCTGTGATCACCGTTGATCTTTCTTCAAATTTCTCGCTCTTTAGTCTCCTCCCGCCAGCCAGTCACAAAATTAGGATGCCTTGAGATACGTGTGCATGGGGTCCACCAGGCCACAAGCCTCTTCTTGCCAAAAGCCTGTAAGCTTTGACACTATAGTTATATGTGACTTTAGTTTTAAATACAAAAAAGCTCTTCCCCCAACCAATGTGGGATAAATGTTCTTCATGCCTGGTGACTGAAAATGCTTGGAAGTTCTCTAGCCTTTTAAAAACCCTCTTTGGTGCCCAAGTGAAAAATTTAAACTGGCCGATTGCATTTGCTTTGAGTTTCTTTTTTCCTTACTTCATTAGGCAGCAGAGTGAATTTGGCATTCTTAAGTCAACATGCTGAGCTCAACCTCTTCGGGAGCCCATTTTAACCCACATGCTGCATTGCTTCTCCTATATCTGCACATGAAGCAAACAAGTTAGAGAAAAAAGGTGTATTTCTAATTTCTTGCTCATGACTTGGACCTTTTAAAAAATGAATGCAAGGTTTCATTAAGACACCAAATTTGGCATGTGCAAAGTTTTGGTAACATGAACATAGCATGAGTTTGCATTTGGACATAGAATATCAAAGCATTTATCTCCATTGAGATGCTAGAAAAGGATTGAGCGCTTAAATGGACAAGCATATGCATGTAACGATTTTAATCGTTTATCCCACATTGGCGATATTGTTGTACTTTATGGTCTTTATATTAACTAGTTGGCAAATAGATTGGTCACTTCAGAATTTTTAACTATGCACCAAATGGAGAAGTGACAAAAGTTCCCAATGGTTTGATAGATTGCCTATGGGGTGCAATCTTCCTCTGCGTTTGAGAGGGGGAGTTCCCTCGTATGATTTAATATTTTGGGTTTTTTGAATAAGAATAGCTTGAAAAAGAAAGGATAAAACTAAAAATACTAAATTCTAAATAAATCTTTATAACAAACATACGGTTGCTATCAAGATTTCATAACCTTCCAATTTCACCATTAACAATCTAGGACTATGCACAAGAAAGTATTATGATGAAAATATAATTTTGCATGACATATATACATTTCAAAGATCCCAAAGAAGACTATATTGCCATATGATTATTGTCTTTATGAAAGTGGGAAAGTAATCCACAAATTATTATTTCACTATCGAACTATAATTACATAACATTGAACAAATGAATATGAGGAAATCATGATAACACTTTCCAATTATCTTGTATTCATATGATGGAGTTATACAACCCAAAATTTCTAGCTGTCCCAAAACACATAAAGTCCAAAAATTCCTTTTACTATCAGCCTTTCAACTATTTATAAGCCTCCCACGTATAACTACCTCACAACTACTTTTTAGTTTTAAATTAGAAACTACCTCTTTTCTGCACAAATTGTAATGAGTTAATAACTATAAAATTTATATGCAAAAAAGGTCAACTTTCTAACTTGGACCATATGAGGTAGAAGGTCCCAATTTACAAAGTTTGAAATGAAAGTCACAATAAAAAGACTTATTGAGCCAACCACAAGAAAAGAAAATATACAAAAAGGGAGAATGAATCTAGATTTCAACACGATTGTTGACATCTCTAGAAGGAATATCCTAACTGATAGCTTGATCTTGTCGAACTAAAGATTTAGTCCTAAATGATTTGTATGCTTTAAGAGTATCTATCATGAACTTGTATCTGGGAATGACCACATCATTCATCTTCAATTTCATAGTAGCTTGATTATCCTAGATATCGAGTAGTTCAAGATGATATGAAGGCACATCACAAGCATCCAAAGTGACTGAAATAACACTTAGCCTTTTCATTTTATTTGAATTGCAAACTTGCATTTCTATTAGCTTTGCATTAATTTTATCATCAACTTTTCTCAAGAGAATCTAACTATCTATTTGATGAAAATTTTCCTTTACTAACATATCAACAATGATGGCCACTATACCTTCCAATAATTTCATTTTTGTCTATTCACAAGTCATTAGGAGTCTTTGAATTCATCCAGGCTTTGACTGATGGTCTCTAGTTTCCAGCTTATACTCTTGCACCATGAGCTTGATTGGTTTTCTTGTTTATGAGTAAAGATTTTTTTAATCAATTATCGTGTCTATCTATTTTGGATATCATTTGGAACTCTTTCAAGGTGTCGCACTAGGATAATTCTTGCTCTTTAGCACTTTTTTAATTCAGCTGCAATTTCTTGTTCTTGCTTATCAAGTTTCTTATAAATTTCTTTAGCTTTATCTATGAAGTCTAATGTTTCAAAATTCATTTGATTTATCCACTTTTCAAATATTTTGATATGTTTCTGGCACTTATGTATATCCTCAATCACATTCTTTTCATCAATTCCTTCAACATATATTAGTGCAAAAGTTGAAGCTACTTCCAAATGTGAGTTAGAAGAATCTACAATTGATTCGATGTATGATGAGAGAACCTATACTTTCTATTTTAGTTGATCTTTTGTTTGTTTCTCTTTGTTTTCTTTTTTAAAAAGTATAGCTATGAAGACTTGGAAATTATGGATAGCTCCTTCATGTGTCATAGGACTCAAATCCACTCGTGTCACATTAAAATCAACTTCATTGGCCTCACTTACATCTTTTTTTTGCAATAGGTTGAGCTACTTATACACATAAGTTTCTTGGTGAGGAATCGATTCCCAACCTAGATGGGATCTTAAATTTCTTTGGCACGACTGTCTTATGAAGCACATTTGCAACTATATCAAAACTTGGAGCTATCAAGTGGATGGTCCTGTTTTTCCTATGTAAACTCTACTGTAACCAAGAAGAGGAATATGTTTATAAAGGCTCTTGAATGTTGATGCATGATGAACCCAATGGTGCTGAGGTGTTTGAAACAAATGGTACTTGAGCTCCAATATAAGTGACACCAATTTCAGCTTCTTGATGAATAGAAAAATATTTACACTGAGGTGATGTGATGATAATCATGAGTGAAGTAGAAGGAGTTTTCTGGTCATTGATATTGGGAGGATGTTTTGGAGTCATGTACTCCATTTCAACTTCAAGTTTTTGTAGGGGGTTCATTGTCCTTCCTCTTGTTTTTGACCTCTTCTTTTTGGTGATAGAGTCATCTTTACATGCCTTTACAAGATCTCTTCCTCTTTTCGGATCTTCATCATCACCACCCTCATTTGATGCATTTTGTTGCATACTCATAGATGAAGTATATATTTGTAGGTTAGTAGGAGGGGAAGAAATATCCCGAGCACCATGCTTCTTTCTTGAAGTACAACCTTTTTCTTGAGGCCAAGTAGCTATAGATTCAATCATCTTATTCCTAACCCGTTATTTTGCCCTTTGGATCACATATGTTGTTCTTTCATGTATTCTTTTTATTTAAGGAATGACCAATTAATAGGTGGGAAAGGCAGTACTTGGATTTTCTCAAAATAGAAGGAGTCAACTAGATTTGACTCATCATCTTCAATGCAACTTATATTTACTTCTATTTTCAAATCTATTATTTGCTTGATAGTGAATCTCATCCAATCTCATCTTCAAACTTCAAATCCATCTTCACAATCTTCCCAAAATATCCTCAATGTTGGGAAAATGATCAAATCTAGAACCAAGATGTAATCTTCTTGAAGCATATCCTTTACTATCAAAGGGAAATATCATGTTGTATTGGCAAAGATTAATCTTAGCTATTGACCTTTCAATATCTTGGGCATCCAAATTAGTCTTGCAACTATAGTGGCTAATGTTGATGGGAAATGACCTATGCAATTTGTACGTATGAGAATACAAGAATGCAAGAGTATGAGAATACGTGTACGGGGAGAAGATTACAAGAATATTCCTTTAGCATTAGGATTACTCTTTATTATCCAACTTTGTATGTTTCCCTAAAATTGCATGTTATAAGCAGCTAGAATGCATAAGGCATTACTGGATAATAAGAAAGGATTGGATGACTGTGTTCTGTGGATGTAGCCCATCTTGGGTGAACCATGTTAAATCTTTGTGTTTCATTGTGTTGTGTTTTTTTTCTTATCTTTGTGTGTTTGTATCTGCATATAATTGTTAATTTGTATTTTCTTTGGATCTGCCTAAACCCTAACACTAGATATTTATACTTCATTGTGCTTAGCTGATTTTTACCAAATTCACTTGTAATCATTTTGTTCATGAGTTGGAATCTCATTGAGGCATTCTACCATGCTTTGATGAAGGTCTACAAGCTATTTGTCAAATAATGCAAAATTCAAAATTACCTCCGTCGATTGCATTTGATTGAAATTTTGTAAAGCCTTTTTAGAAAAAAGGTTGTCTCGTTCATATCCCTCTATCACTGCCTTGCACAAGACTTCATTTCTTTAAGGCATTTTGTCAAACAAGTCCTTTGCATTATCTATGATCTCACATTTTGCATGCATATCTACAAAACCATTTCCAACTAAAATATAAGAATTGATGTTCTTTGAAGGATGTTATTAACATGTCCCAAATTTCTCATTTTTGTGTAGGGATGAAAGCACAATCTATCTTAGTAAAAAATTTGTCATTTTATGACCTTCCATCTAGCTCGATAAGTAATAGCATCATAAATATGCTGCCTCTGTTCATATGTGATCCATAGGTACTATGAAAACACATCCATATGACCACCACATGTCTAAACTGACATCATATTAATATTATTTTTGGTGCCTTCGAGATAGCCACTATGAGCATGAGGATCAAAATGCAAAGAAATCTCACAATTTTAGTAAGTTTGAGAGTGCTTTATCAAATCAAGAATTTTGAAAGATTCCTTGCCAAATATATTTTTTGCACATTCTACAACCATTTAATGTCATTTCTTTGGCATCTCTTTGGCATCTCTTTGAGGTACTCTATCAAACAATTCACAATTAACCCCTTCGAATTATATTAGCTATGAAGTTACTTAGAAGGCTTTTTCAATGAAATTATTTTGTACACACGCTGAAATCATTACATTACATGAGGTGACATCGATTTGAGGCATAGTGTCAAACAAAACAAAGGCGTTGCTGAAGACTCTAAATTTTGTATGCATTTCTACCAAGCAATTACAATCACAACATATAACAAAAATCTTCTATCCTTTATGCTTTGATATATGTCTATATGTTGGTCAAGGCTCCCATATTGGCGCGAGTGAGAAGAGATTGATCAAATGGGGTTTCACTCCTGACAATTGCATTTGCTTCAAAGTTTCTAAATCTTTTTCAATATTCCCATTTCGTGTATATCCTGCAATCTGGGCACACCACGAGACGACATTTTATGGCATTTTGAAAACCATTCACATGCCTTATGTATGCTGCCTCATTTTGCACGCATATCTACGAGAGTGTTTCTAACTATAAGACCATTATTAATTGTTCATTGACGAGTGCAAATATTCTATTGCAAATAATCCATATTGGCATGAGCAGGATGAACTCGATCTTATGCATGTTAACTGTATTTGTATAAAAGATCTCTAAAACTAGATTCAATAAATCCAATATGTTCTTTTCTTGTGATCATCCCATTCTCTAGGAAGATATCTCTATTAGTTAATTTTAAAAATAAATCAACTGCAAGTTGCACAAGTCACCAATGGAGTTTGTGGCCAAAGGTTGTGGATTTAGTCTTTATGTGCTTGCAAATTGCATTTGTAATGCCCGTCAAAATATCCTAGAGAAATACAACCAACTAACACACAACTAGAGATAAGCATGTACTAACACAACACACTAAACCATAATTACTCAAAAGCATTATTTAATATCTACAAGATTACATAAATTATCATTAATATTTACATAACATCATAAATATGCAAGCATAATATAATACAACATCTCTCATTCCCTAGGGTACTTTAACGTCATCATGTAAATAACACATAAACACATCTCCATCTATGATACCATTTAAGATTCTTTACATTCATTTCCTAAGAAATTACTTTCATTCTAAACATGAGAATGATTATTCAGCAAATGAATATGCTTACATAGCCTCATTACACTTTGGATTCATTTTATTATACCAAACCAAATGTTCCTAATCCCTTTCCAGACCATCTAACATATCAAGTCATCGTGAATTATCAATTAGGCATAATTTAATGCAAACTAGTTCACTTCCTTAAGTATAACCACACATGGTACAAGTTTCTCATCCCTTTCCATATTTTAGAGATATCCATGAACCAAGAATAACATCATATCTATTAAGAACATTAATATATCTCTGACATGCACATCATTCAATAATTTGGTTTCCTCCAATCTAGAATTACATACATAATAAATATCCAATTACAACATAGTCATTTACAATAATTTCAAAAATCGTATTTTATTATAATACATCATGATCCCAATCCACTACAAAACCTATTACAGGTGATTGCAAATTACAAGTACTTATTCTTTCTTTACAATTACGCCTTTCTCATGATTCAAGATACATAATATCAATTTCCAATACATAGAATATACTCAAAGAATCCATCTATATGAAGAAAAGATATGAATCCATATCCATGCACAAGAGCATCCAACGAAGAACATCCCAATGGAAGAAGGCATCAAACCACCTGACCATGTGGAACCACCCCCCATACTAGGAGATGACACACGATCCCACTCACACTCTAGATCTAGGCTAACACCTAACTACCAAAGAGATGGAAAAACTCCAAGACCACAAGCATGACATAATCCACCATACATGACATCTAGAGGAACCACAATTCAAGCCTAAGGAACTAGGATCAACATGTAGGTGTAGCGTCCTAAAATTGCGACACTTGCAATTTCGACTGCATTTGGGTCTTCACAATGGCGACGCAACACTAAACCTGAATGGAGACCCCGAAACTTGCTTATGACACTGAAAACTGCATTTTCTTGCACCCTGGCCTGAACCTCCTTTGCACCCTGCTGTCCCGGGAGGTGGGACCAGAGCGCCCAGCGCCTTGGTCCTTCAGGACCAGGGCGCCCAACGCCCTGGTCCCCCAGGACCATGGCGCCCAGCGCCTTGGTCCCTGGCCCTATTTTGGGCCTGGTCTCCTATGGGGCTTCGGGTCCTTTTGTTTGCAATTTGGAAAATAAACTTTCCTGGTCGGCCTAAGGTCGGGAAAATCAGTCTATCAGCCCTAATTGACAAGTATATAAACTACATTTTCCTCTTTCATTCGATATGATGGAAAAAAGCGTGGAAACTATACTCAAGCATTCAAGCATTCCAGCATTCCTTCAAGTAATTGATCATTTCAAGTCTCCATTCAAGGCTAAGTGTTGCATTCAAGACAAGGATTCAACCATTGAAGAGGAGATCACTTACAACACATGCTACAACATACAACATACAACAAACAACAACATCTATACCTTCGCATATAAGGATACAAACATCCTTACAACAAGGTATTAGTACTTGTTTTACATTACATTTACAGCAATTTCTCATTTCTTGGTTAATTCCAAAACCGGGGTTTGACCTAAGGGCAAACCCCTAATCCCTAACCCCCCAATCGTCTTCGCTTTTCTGTGTGTAGGTTGCAGGTACGCGGCTGAAATTGAAGATCTGGAATCCTTGTGCAGAGACGAACAGATCCCCCTTCGTTTCGCGGATTTTTCGAAGGACCGTGTGCACGCCGGGCGCCATCATCCCGTCAACTTTTGTTCAAATTTGCAGGACAGTGCCGTATCGACATTTTACTGCAAATTCCAGGTCCGCAGCTTCATCCTATATCCCTATCTCAGTTTATAAGCGAATCTTTGTCACTTTATATGCATTCCTAGCTTAATTCTTCTATCAACATTCTTTACAAAAGAGGGTAGCCTTGCTTTCTTAACCCTTGAAACACATTTAGCATCCAATCTTGCATTGTGTGGGATTGGATCTTGTGGGTTTCAACCCCTCTTTTGAATGTAAAGTCTCTCCCCTAAGTGAAAACCATCAACCCTAGTGAATCTCCCTTCTCTCTCCTTGGAGTTGGAAGAGGGGAGAGCAACTAGGGTTCGATCGCGATTTTTCGCTTTACATTTTGGTGAACCCGACGTGAACATCCTTTCTGATTATTCATAATTAGATCTGAAAATTGGATTCCTTGATTACATTTCCATGTTTGATCTTTTGCAAAATTTTAGAGGTTAATTGCATAAAAACCCTAAATTTTCTTTTTAGTAATTAAGCTTGCGAAATGTTTAATTGTTGATGCTTGTTTCAGATCTGCCCTTCTATTACAAATTATCAATTCATATTTGTGCTTTAATTTTGAAAATTAAGTGGTTAAATGTCAAAACCCTAATTTTTAAGACCCTCTTGATTCAACCTTTGTCCGACAATTTCACTGATCAAAACATCTCCAAATCGGCTGTAACTTTGGATTCCGCAATAAAATCACAATATCTTTCATCCCTGAAAATTTGGAAAAAAGTTGCGAGGACCGTGTGCACCCCGAGTGCCATCGTCCCCGACATTTTTTCCGAAATTTCGGGAGCTAGATCTTACTGTATTTTTCTGCTAAAATCCAGAATTTTGGCTGATTTTATCAATTTTAACACCTTCAAAATTACAGTCAAAGTTGGTCTAGTGATTGCTTGGATTGAGGCTTCTAATCAATCAAAAATTGTTGGAATTGAAATTTGTGTCAAAATTGTGTTTCTTACAGTCCTAAATCTGAAAAGTGTGTTATCATTCATTCGAAATTTCAGTAATTCATTCAAATTTTTGCAATTTGTGACTTTTGAGATTAAGTGCTTAATTACAACAACTTTGATTTCCGCTTTCAAAATTGAATTTTGCATGAAATTGAGTCAACTTTCAAATTTCAAAACTTGCATTGCTTTTGGTATTCCCTCTAAAATCATAAAATTCAAAATTTCAGTTTCCCTCTCTTTTTCAAAATTCAAATTTTGCATTTTTCGACAATCTTGGTAGGGTTCAATTTTGAGATTGCAACTTTAATTTGGCCTATCTACAGATCGTAAAATCACTCAATTTTTTCAGGTTAGCTATAAAATCATCATAACTTTCATCCCTGCAAATTTCGAAAAAAGTTGCGAGGACCGTGTGCACCCCGAGCGCCACGGTCCCGGACATTTTTTCCGAAATTTCAGGAGATTGTCTTGATTGTATTTAACAGCTTAAATCTAGAAGATTGGCTGGTTTTACTGAAATTTGCTACCTCTAAAATTCAAAATCTTCTCTCTTTCTTTAGTGCATGAGTTTTACAACAATAAGCCCTACTTACACTATTCCCGTTAGACGAAGCCTTAGAATTAAGTCTTTCCAAGGTTTAATTACTGAGGAGATAGAACCTAATTTGAATGGCCTTTTTAACGAGGACATGGGTGTAGACGCATAAAAATGACCACATTCCTAAATGAATATTTTATGTTCATTTCCCCATTTAATTAAATCCAATTTAATTAAATTATCCACATTCTTCTATTTTATTAAGTAAATTACTCAATTTATTTAAATAAAATTCACTATACCCATTTAATGAATAAATCATTTTATTCAATTAAATCCCCCTAGCCACTTTTAATTAAATTCAAATTTAATTAAATAATTATCCTAAATTGAATAAATCAAATTTATTTAATTGCAACCAAATTGAATGAAAATCAAATAATTCAATTAAATCCTATTATCCCCTCATCCACTTGCAAAATCCCAAACCCCTTCCTAACCCCTTCTAGAATCTTCTAATCGATTCTAATTAACCTAACCCTCCTCTAAACTTTGTCACATCCCTAAGCAAAGGGAGGTCACTTCTCAAATGGCCCAAAGTCTTGGATAACCATTGAAGGTTTTCAACCTTCAACCACTAAAACCCTAAAGTCTTTGAAAACCATTGAAGGCTTCCAACCTTCAACCACTTAATCCACAAAGTCTCCAATAACCATTAATGGTTATTTCAAACCCTCCCACATGGTTAAAACATTTGTTTTGACTCAACCTCTATCCAACCCAAGGGTCTCATCAGGTTATTAATGCTTTGACCATGATTATCTCTTAATCATTTGCACAAAGGTTTATCTTTGGATTAGATCCTAATTCAGTGGGTAAACCTAACTTAGACTTGACCCTTAGCCTTTAGATAACCATGAGGTCTCCTCAGGCCTTTAATGCCTCCAACCTCTTCTTTCAACCCAATCTGGTGTGGACACTTGTCACCATGTCATTGGTGCCAATTGTGCACATGGATCCCCAACTTTCAAACCTGGCCCTTGATTGAACCTTTCAATCCTGACCATCCATTGCCCTGTTTGTGCTATAAATAGAGCTCTCATTCCTCCATTCTTAACAATCATCTTTCAAAATTTGAAGCATCACATTTATGCTCAAATTGTTTCAAGCTTTCATTTTATATATGCTCTTCATTTAGCCTCTTTTAGATCAGAATTAATCATGAATATGCATGCTAGAGTAATTTATTTATCATTTTAGCTCAATCATAGATTAAATATAGTATGCTAGGATAGTATTCATACTAACCTCGTCATCTTATCATTTAGTTTATTGCATTTCAAGCATCTCATCTAGCTTATAACACATCTCATACTAAGATCAGTTAAAATCTCTCTCGTTCTCATATTTGCCATCCCTAAGCCATTTTGCTCAGTAATCTGAGAGCAAAACATTGGTTTGAGGGACATTGTGAGATAGAGAACCATGGGACCCTCCTTGGGAAGCTGAGTAACGCATCGTTACTCCATAGCTTGCATCAAGAAGTCCTGTGTGTGTGTGTGGATTGATATTTATCGTAATTTTCACATTTTAAGTTTTATTAATCCATTTTTCCCACATACAATGGGTAATTCCTCTAATCCTCTTAATGATGAAGAAGCTCTCCATGAGGTTTCTATAGAACAACTTTCAAAATTGGATAACCAATTTGACGATTTTCGACAATGGATGTCTCAAGAATACCCTGATAGTCAAGCTCTTCCTTTAATTGAGGGTCTAAAATGTATGCTTCAAAGTGATAAGAATGGAATTGATATTTTGCGTGGTATTGCACACATTGTGGATTCAAATGTGATGCCTATGAAAAGTTGTGCCGAAACCTTAGGTTATACACAACCTCCTACTCAAGACAATCATTCTATTCCTTTGATGACTTCTATTGCTAGTATACCTACTTTTACATCAAACATAATGACTACTTCAATACAAGACATTCCTCCTATGATCACCAGTCATGGGGGCAATCCCTCTTCTTCAATCAACCCTCTTCCTTCATTCAATCCAACTTCTTCATTCATTCCTTCAGTGAGTGTTCCTCTTATATCTCCACAAATGAACATGACGCAAGGGGGCAATTCATTCAACCCTTCCATTCCTCCTTGTAGTGTTCCTCCTGTCCAATCATCTCCTATGACTAACTATCATAGTGTCCCACCACCTTACTCTCTACCTTCTTTCAATAACATAACACCTCCATCACAATCTAACACGTCTAATATGAACTCTTCGACTGAAGCGACCATTAACAATCTTGCACAAACTATCTCTTCTTTACAGCAACAAATTGCCTCTATGAATCAATCTTTGTTTAGTGTGCCCACATTTGATGTTGCGAGTCCACTTTCTCTTGACATTGTTCGAGCTATCCCCCCTAAACATGTTGAAATTCCGCATTTGGAGCTTTATAATGGTAAGGGTGATCCTCTAACACATGTTAAGACCTTTCAAACAATATGTACTGATTTTGCTTATGACCAAAGGTTGCTTGCAAAATTGTTTACTAGAACATTAAGAGACAAAGCCCTACAATGGTATTGCTCATTGCCTTCCTATTCTATTACTTCTTTCGAACAACTTGCAAATGCTTTCATTCAACAATTTCAAAACAATATAAGTCCTAAAGTTTCTTTGATTGATTTAATGCATTGTAAACAAGGTGTTAAAGAAAAAGTGACTGATTTCATTGGTAGATATAAGCATTTGTATGCTCAAATTTCTTTTCCAGTCCCTGACAATGATATTCAAAGAATCTTTATTTCTAATTTACAAAAAGACATTAGAGAAAAACTCCTGTTTTCTGAGTTTACTTCTTTCCAATAGTTGTGCGCAACTCTTCACAATTATCAACTGACTGTGAGTCAAATGGAACAATCACATCCTATGGCTCCGAGTGATAAGGGTGATAGTAGTCAACAACCATTTGGGAAGTTTAAACCGAATAGAGAGTCCATTAAATTCAATGAAAACATCATCAACAACAATGTGAATGCAGCATCAGGTGTGTCTCCTATTTCTAAGTTTTTCAAGAAAGAAAGAAAGTTTACTCCTTTGAATGAATCATTGCATAGTATTATGAATAAGTTATTGGAACAAAATGTGCTTACTCTTCCTCCTATAAGGCAAATTGATCCTGCAAAGATTAATTCACCCTATTTTGATAACAAATCTTTTTGTCAATTTCATCGTCAACCTGGGCATGATACTGAAAAATGTTTTGCTTTAAAGGGGAAAATTCAAGATTTGATTGATAATAATACTATTTCTATTTCTGGAGTGAATGATAAAGGCAACACATCTGTAGCTCCTCCTAACCAAAATCTTCAGATTTTCACTGATCCATTACCTTCTCATACCTCTAATGCGATTGATACTACTGATTCCTCTGTCTCACCTGATGATCTTGTGTCCATGACTCCGAATGTGATTAACTTTGTGGAGCAGCAGAAAATCCCTAAAGAACCTTCCATCACCTTTGATTCTAGTGAAACTATCAGGGCACCTGATGGTCCTTTATATATAGTTGCAAAAGTCAAGAATACACCTTGTCGTGGAGTGCTTATTGATCCTTCTTGTATGGTTAATATCATTACTGAAGAATTTCTTTTTACTTTGCAACTGAATCAAGTAATCTATGATGAAACAAATGTGGTTGTGAAATTATTTGATGCATTTTCTTCTCCTGCAATTGGTTCTATTACATTACCTATTGAAGTTCATAACAAATCCCTTGAGGTGGACTTTGTTATTATTCCATCATCTGAACAATTTCATGTGAAGCTAGGCTATCCTTGGCTATCTTCCATGAAAGCTATTGCTTCTCCTATTCACAAGTGTTTGAAATTTCCCCATAATGGTGAAGTTGTTACTGTCAATCATAGTCTCTTTAAACCAGCTGAAAGAACTTCTAGCGTTCCTATTGATTATTTTTGGCCTAAACAATTCCAATCTCTTCCTCCGCGAAGTGATCATCTTTTCAAATCTTATCAAAAGTGGAAAACAGATATGATCCTATCTCTAAGTGAACCTAGAACACCCAAACTTGACATTCCTATCGTTCTTGAGAAGGAAGTTCTTCCTTTGAAAGATAAAACCAATGTCTTTCCTCAAGAAGATTCCCAACCCATTCCTATGGATGTGACTATGTCTATGCCGAATAAACCTCGTAAGAGTAGACCTATACCTCCTCGTCATGATGGACTTGGTCTCCTTCCTAAACCAAATATTCCTCCTTTATATGGAGCAGTTCCTCCTCCTTCCTCTTATGGAGAGAAGAGACCTTCCTCTTCTCCTATTGTCCAACCTAAGAGACCACAACCTAAACACCCAAGTGATAAGGATGAGAACATTCCTCCTCCTCAATCTTCTCAACTTCCTACTAAGACTAGACGAAATCGTTCTGCACGTGAACGCCGATGAAAGCGTCGTCTTAAAGCTCAGGCAGCTGCTTCTCAAACTTTGCAATCCCCAAAAACACCTTCAGCTAGCATTATTCCATTTTCTCCTCAGCCGACGATTGAGCCGAAATCTCCTAAACATAAGATGCATGATGGTCTTGATCCTGTGCGAGTTAAAGATCCTATTTTTATAAATCTTGATGATGATATAGATGAAAATGTTATTCATGATGAAAATGCTACTTCTCCTGTTCATTCTGATAATGAATATGAACTTGTTGATATTGATAACCATTTATCTAATGAATTTTCTAAAGCACTTATCCTAGCTCCTAGACAAGAACACCGTGGCTTGGGATATGAACATAGCCCTTGTTTGGATCTTGTGATAGCTCCATCTGCTATGTTGGATGTTCCTCCTCTAGCATGTTCCCTACCTTCCCGAAACATTGATCAGCAAGATCGGGGGGTAGATGACGTGCTAGACTAGTTTCATTAGCATAGCAGATTCTCTCCTCCTCTCTTTCTTTCGTTACTTCTTCTATGTGTTATTCTCATTCTTCTATTTGTTGTCCTTAGTGTTGTCTACTTGAGGACGATGCAAAACATTGAGATCTCTTTTGGTCTCTCTCATGTTGACTCAAAAGACACATGTGTTCCCTTCTTCTAGGTGACCTTCCTTGATTGGGGAATGAAGAACAATTATGCATACATACATATGATATACATGAATTATCATACAGCATACTGACCCCAAGGAAAGCGAAGTCACCTTGTGCTTTGTGTTTTGTGTCTATTATCCTTGGGCTTATCTCACACTTGGGGGCTAAATCCTTGTGATAACGTGCTCCTTTCCCTTTTTCATTTTCTTATATGTATCACTACCTTAAAGCAATCACCCCCGGTGAGGCGTGTGTGATTGCTTTAACGTAAGGGGGCATACATCCCGTTCATATCTTTTCAAGATACTTGAAAATTTCTTGGCAAATTTAGCCTTGCCTTGAAAATTTTTGATATCTTTCTTGCATGACTGATAGTGAGGGAACCTTGCTACTGACAGTCATGGTTCTCCCTCGTGATCTTCCCTTTTACTTAGTCAATCGAAGTCGTAAGATCCTTAGTCCACTGGGGGCTTGGTGTATCTTGCCTCCTTGACGTGGTGAAAGTTTTTCAATGTTGTTTCCTTGTACTTTACCGGAAGTATTGGCGTACGCCTATACTCCCGCTAAAGTGGGGGCTAAATGTAGCGTCCTAAAATTGTGACACTTGCAATTTCGACTGCATTTGGGTCTTCACGATGGTGACGCAACACTAAACCTGAATGGAGACCCCGAAACTTGCTTATGACACTGAAAACTGCATTTTCTTGCACCCTGGCCTGAACCTCCTTTGCACCCTGCTGTCTCGGGAGGTGGGACCAGAGCGCCCAGCGCCCTGGTCCTTCAGGACCAGGGTACCCAGCGCCCTGGTCCCCCAGGACCATGGCGCCCAGCGCCCTGGTCCCTGGCCCTATTTTGGGTCCGGTCTCCTATGGGGCTTCGGGTCCTTTTGTTTGCAATTTGGAAAATAAACTTTCCTGGTTGGCCTAAGGTCGGGAAAATCAGTCTATCAGCCCTAATTGACAAGTATATAAACTACATTTTCCTCTTTCATTTGATATGATGGAAAAAAGAATGGAAACTATACTCAAGCATTCAAGCATTCAAGCATTCCTTCAAGTAATTGATCATTTCAAGTCTCCATTCAAGGCTAAGTGTTGCATTCAAGACAAGGATTCAACCATTGAAGAGGAGATCACTTACAACACATGCTACAACATACAACATACAACAAACAACAACATCTATACCTTCGCATATAAGGATACAAACATCCTTACAAAAAGGTATTAGTACTTGTTTTACATTACATTTACAACAATTTCTCATTTCTTGGTTAATTCCAAAACCGGGGTTTGACCTAAGGGCAAACCCCTAATCCCTAACCCCCCAATCATCTTCGCTTTTCTGTGTGTAGGTTGCAGGTACGCGGCTGAAATTGAAGATCTGGAATCCTTGTGCAGAGACGAACAGATCCCCCTTCGTTTTGCGGATTTTTCGGAGGACCGTGTGCACGCCGGGCGCCATCGTCCCGTCAACTTTTGCTCAAATTTGCAGGACAGCGCCGTATCGACATTTTACTGCTAATTCTAGGTCCACAGCTTCATCCTATATCCCTATCTCAGTTTATAAGCGAATCTTTGTCACTTTATATGCATTCCTAGCTTAATTCTTCTATCAACATTCTTTACAAAAGAGGGTAGGCTTGCTTTCTTAACCCTTGAAACACATTTAGCATCCAATCTTGCATTGTGTGGGATTGGATCTTGTGGGTTTCAACCCCTCTTTTGAATGTAAAGTCTCTCCCCTAAGTGAAAACCATCAACCCTAGTGAATCTCCCTTCTCTCTCCTTGGAGTTGGAAGAGGGGAGAGCAACTAGGGTTCGATCGCGATTTTCCGCTTTACAGTAGGCAAGAGTGTCATCACATGATATTACCAATAAGGATATCCTAGAACTCATCCTGACATCCATAATACACATGCGGAATCGTCTCAACCTTTGAGAAATTCAAGGGAGTTCATTTTATCCAGTTACTAAATCTGCCACCTCACTCTAGTCTTCCAAACTATGAGATGGGACACCACAAATACATTTCTTATCTTACTTAGATGAGTTACTACTACCCAACCCACGTAAGATTAATTATTATGATATCATTTGATTAGTACAATAAACCTCTAATGAGCTATCCAGATGGTCAAGAGCCCAACTCCAACCAACAAGGAATCCTAGCAGTCTATTCCTCATGACCTCAAGAGACTCATGGAAGTCCACTCTCCCTAATGATGCACTTAGACCTTAAGGTAAACATACACAACAAGAAAAAGGGCTCTCAAAGCATAACTTGAATAACCAGGGTCTCCAAAAGCATAATTATATCATAAATGCACAATAATACAAACATCGCTGCCTCATAGGCCATGTAAATCACATATCAAACTTAATCCAAAGAGTCCAATATATCAACAAGGCATAGCATAGTCCATAAAGCCAATATCGAAACAAGAACCTCCACTATGAAAGACATAGCAATAAGAAAGAGTAAGGCATACATATATCATACTCAACTATAACATTATACAATCCTGAACATGCAATCATAGACCTCACGTTGGACCATACTCAAATCACCCTCAACAACATGTATTCACTCAACCTACTAGAGAAACATAACAAAACCTCAATGGACAAGTATAAAACCTCTTGCTAGAGCCCAAATGAAATCAAATACATCAAATAGGAGTAGCACAGAGCCCCAACAATCTCAAACATATCATAACAAAACCTATTGAGTCAAAATCAATCAGAAAAGCCAACTTCAGAAGGCCAAAAATGACAAAAAGACTCACTGATACTAGACTACTAGTGCTTTTTCACCTAAAGTGGTGCTATTGTAGCCCAAAGTTGCACTTTTGTTCTTTGAAGTGGTTCTTTTGTCACCTAGAGTGGCACTTTGGTAACATAGAGCAACACTCATGGAAACATAACTCAGAATGACTCAGACTTGCCCAGATTTGGGCACAAACCTCAAAATGGCATAAAATTTACCCAAATGGTCTGTGATACCACAAGGAAGTCAAAATAAAACTCTAATTAGGCAATCCAAACCAAAAATCAAAGGATCAACAACACCTACTGACAAAACTGTGCTCAATCCAAATTATAGAGAGACTCAAACCTCAGAACAATCCATCAAAAGGATAAATGACACAATAAGGTCCTGAAACAAGATATCTAATGGCAATTAAAGCCTCAATATACCAAATCAAAGACACAATGCACTCACAGGAAAACATATTCTAATACAATCAAAATCCACAAATACTCTCTCCCAACAATGCACAAACATAGTATCAGAAATCAAATAAAAATCCCTTTCCCAAATCAATCCTTTAAATTTACTAATAATAATCAAATAATTTATTTCCCTATTTCCTTAAAAAAAACAATCTTCACAAACACCGACAAACAATCTTTTCAAATCAAGTTGAGAAATGGAATCCGAAGCCAACATGAAAAATGAAGCAAAGGCAAGGAATCTGATGAAGAGCACTTTGAAACCCAAAAAGCTCCAAAGCAAATCATATCCAAAGCCAAAATAACAATGCTTCAAACAATCTCCAACAATCTCCCAAAGTTCCAATCCCCATGAATGCGCATGAAGTCCAATATATTCAAAAATTAAAACTCAAAACTATATTTAAAGCCGACCAATTAAAATATTGCTTTTATTATATATTATACATACCAAGTATAATTTCAAGGCAAGTATTTAATAATTATATTATTTACCTACCTCCCACCATTCAACCAATAGGGTACAAGGGTAGGTAGTTTCTATAAAATTAAATCAACCAAGAGGGGTACAAAGGCAAATTAATAAAATAATAGATCAAAACCCCATAAATATGTAACAAGCATGGGTAATATTATTTATCCACCCAATAAAATGATAAAGCCTTGGAACTATACAACATCAATTAAATTAATAGTTAGTACTAATATTAAATAAATAATAAACAATAATAAATCTAAAAGGCACAATTAAATAAAAAAAATAAAAAAAACATTAACTCCCAATAAATAAATAAATAATCATTAAACAATAAATAATTTAATAAAGCATTAAATCAATAAATCAAATAAATTAAACTCAATAGATAATTCAAATAAATAAATAAAATTAATCTCAACAATAAATAAATATCAAAAGATCAATTAAACAATAAATAAACTAAATGAATAAATATCGACACTATAAGGTAAACTGATTTAAACATTAACAAATTATATTAATCCAATTACTAATTAAATAATCACTACACTCACATCACCTCAAGCAACCCATTAAAAGGGTCAAACAATGACACAAGACTCTAACCACGAGCTAGCACTACAACACAACTGACATGGTGAATAACTAAGCCTAGAGTGAGAGAAGAAAACTCATGCTATCTCCAATAACTTGCCATTGGGATAGGACACACTCTGACTTGTGAAACTAGGTGGAGTCGCTATCTGGTACCTGCAATCCTATAATCATCACCAAACATAATATGATACACACACAACATATATATACACCATGATAAGAAAACAAGTGAAAAGAGAATCGTAACACTGTATCATGATCACAATGAGTGTGGTGCAGGAGAAACCCTTCAAGTTGATCAATCAGGCTCAAAGGAGGAAGGATAAGGTATCAAACATGTCTTTAGGATGTTTTACATGTGTTTCAATCATGCATTGTGTGTTTGTAATTAAAACCCCATGTTGTGAGCCAAACTCCTATTTTGGTAGCTTGATAAGCCAATTAGGACTTTTGGACACAAAGGGGATCAAGTGTGTGTAGGACATAGTTATCCTAGTGGTTTTAGTGCTTCTAGGGTGTTTTAGGAGGGTTTAGTCTTAACCCAAGGCATTAGAAGGCGAGGAATGACATTTTGACAACTTTGTCAAAAGTTATCATAAGCAACTTTTATGCAATTTTTGAATTTTTGTTTGTTTGAACTCCTCTAATGGCTCTAACCTCTTTTTTTTGGTTGAGAGCAGTTGTGGAGAGGTATATACACCTTGAGGATCCAATTCCAAAGGTGATACTGTACGGAGTAAGGTTTTGATGACTACAAACTAATGCAATTCTAAGTTTTTCCTGTAATTATGGAGTTTTGGTATAGGGTACAGTATTGTACAGATTGGGATCAATCCCCTATGATGCAATTTTTCCAGAGTAATGAATCACCTTTTCTTTGGATTTGGTTTGAGGTTAAGACTGTTTGTTTTGCTCCTGTTATTCCAATTTTGCTGTAGGTACCCAGAAAACCAAGGTTTACCTAGGGTTTTGCTTCTCCATGGCCATAAATTGCAATTTATCTATTTGAATCTCATAGGATTGGGTGAAATGCAAGTTTGGCCTATGTATTCTAAGATTCCAAAAGCATTTTGCAGGAGGAGCAAGGGAGGTGTGTGTTTGATCAGACCCTAGGTAGACATCTCTATGTGGCTACCTAGTCCTTAAACAACAAAGCTACCCTAGAAGGCAAATGGCGATGATTCCATGCATGTAACCCTGGAGTCCATGAGCGTTTATGGTTCCTCACATGATCATGGAGTTTTTATTGTATGGTTTGTTCATTTGGATATATTTTCTTCACAAACGGAGGCCTAATTAGCCCTTTATGATAGTTGACCTTCACTGGGTTCAAACCTTTCTTTATCAGACCTTGACCTTTCCTTTTGGGGAATCGTGTAAGACCTAAAAGGGTATTTGAATCTGTGAATTATTTGCTAGGGTGTTTGGGAAAGTTTGGACTTAAGGTCCCTTTACCCATTTCGAAGGTCTACTAGCATATAGGCTTAATTGTGAAGGTGCTATAGAATGTGGTTTTGAACCCTTAAAACTAGTGTTTGATCTAGTCCATGTGAGTCATGTTTGACCCAAAATAGGGGTGGTAATGATCAGGAACCCTTGGAGGCTTCATGGTGCATGATGGAGCAAATTACTCAAATTTGGGTAAGTATTAGTCTTGTAGATTGTGAGATGTTGAACTAATGTTACAGAGCCTTGCCTTGATAGGATCCTATTGTAGTTTTGAGGGGTCAGTGTCATACATCTTGGAGTGTTTGGTAGGATACAAGGAGGGCTCTGCATCAAGTGGTATTAGAGTGAGTAACAGCTTTGGTAAAGAGATAGTGATTTTGAGAAAATGGCAGAGGGAGAGGAAGAAGTCCCTAGGGGACCAATCACCAACATGGAATTGGCAAAGATTGTGAGAGAGCAGGCCAATGCTTACAAGGCCATGCAGAAGGAGTTAGAGAGGTTGAGGGGCAGAGTAGATGGGAAGGAAGATGGAGGCACTGGTAGTGGTGAAGAAGGGGATGAAGATGAGATCCCTATGTTGGAGGAAGAGGTGATCCCTCCTAACCAGAGGCACTTCCTTAATACCCTCAAATCCATGGAGAGGAGAACCATGGAGCGAAAGATTGATTTGGCAACTTTCAATGGGAAGATGGAACCAGATGTAGTGGTAGATTGGATAGACGCCCTGTCTAGTTTATTTGAATGTGAAGACATTCAAGGACACCATAAGGTGAATATTGCTAAGTCCAAGTTGAAGAGAGCCACCCTAACTTGGTGGAACTTTGTCCAAAAGGAAAGAGAGAAGGACAACAAACCCAAGATTGTTTCTTGGAAGAAGATGGTTGCCTTAGTAACAGAGGCCTATGTACCCAAAGATTATGAAATTAAACTTCATAAGAGGAGAGAAAATCTCAAGCAAAAGGAGATGGATGTGAACTCTTACACTTAGGAGTTCCAAAGGCTATGTATGAAGTCTAAGACAAAAGAGGAAGAGAGTGAAAAAGTTGCCCAGTACCTAAATGGATTAAGGTACAACATTCAAGAAGAACTAAACCTCCTTAGCTTGGATACAGTTGGTAAATGCCATCAACTTACCATCAAGGTGGAAGATAAAAAAAAAGGAGGTAAGAGAAGAACAATAAAGGAAGAGGAAGACAACAGAGGGGTGGAAGAAGTTTTTTCAGAGGTAAGGGAAATGGTTTTGGAAACCAAGGTGAAACCAATCAAGAAGGCACTAAAGGAGAGAGTAGTTCCAATAACAATGGAGGATACAATCATAGAGGTAACTTCAGAGGAAGAAGACCACCATTTATGAGAAGATCTCAAGGTAGAGGTCCAATCAGATGTTATAACTGCAATCAGAAAGGGCACATGGCCAACATATGTCCTGACAAGCCTACTAGCTTCATGGGGGAAAGGAGAAGTAACTTGGTTCTAGAAGCTGATTGCCAAAGTGTGGCAAGTGCAAATACATACCAAAGTGTCAATAACCCTGATAGTTATGGATACCCTAAAAGAGGTGAAGCTTTGATGATTAGAAGAGTAGTAACTACCATGAAGATGGATGACAAAGAGCCCCCATAGAGAAAGTCTCTATTCAAGACCACTTGCAAAGCAGGTGGAAAGGTATGCAAGGTTCTAATAGATTCCAGTTCAACTAAAAACTTTGTGTCTCTAGAAATGGTGAAGCTAAAGTTGAGGAGACTACCTCACCCTTACCCCTACAAGGTCTCATGGCTCACCCAAGGTCAACAAGTTGTTGTGGAAGAGTAGGCTTGGGTAGAATTCTAGATTGGAACCTATAAGGATAGATTTTTGTTTGACATTGCAAAGATGGATGCTTGCCATCTCCTATTTGGGAGACCATGGTAATTTTATTTGAAGGCACAACAAGATAGTGCTAGGAAATCATATTCCATCACCAAAGATGGTAAAGTGATTGAGTTGTTACCTTTGATGGAGAGTGACGAGGAAACCAAACCAAAGGAGGCCAAGGTGTTGGTGTTAGGAGGAAAGAAATTCATGAAGAACATAGAAGATGAAGGCATTATTTATTATGGCCTTATTCCTAGTCCAACAGTGACAAAGGTGGAGAAGTCTGAAGACAAGAAAGAAGACAGATTGAGGTTGGTTGACCCTGCAGTGAAACAACTACTAAACAAATACAAGGGTGTCATCTCTGATGGCATGCCAAGGTCACTACCTCCCATGAGGGATATAAACCATTGCATAGATCTTACACCTAGATCCACCTTGCCTAATAAAGCAACATACAAGCTCACACCGGATCAGAATGTTGAGATAGCAAAACAGGCTGAAGAATTGTTGGAGTCTGGACTGATTGGCAAAAGTTTGAGTCCATGTGCAGTCCTTGCAGTCTTGGCACCCAAAAAGGAAGGCACTTGGAGGTTTTTCACCGACTCAAGGGCTATAAACAAAATTACTATCAGGTATAGATTTCCAATGCCTAGGATTGAGGATTTGTTAGATTGCTTGGGGGGTGCTAGATATTTGACAAAAAATGACTTGAAAAGTGGCTATCATCAGATTAGGATTAGGCTGGGACATGAGTGGAAGACTGCATTTAAAATAAATGAGGGGTTTTATGAGTGGAAGGTCATTCCCTTTGGCTTATCTAATGCACCTAGTACCTTTATGATGTTAATGAATGAAGTCTTGAGGGATTTTATAGGAAAATTTGTCATATTTTACCTAGAAGACATTCTAATTTTTAGTCAAGTCAAAGAAGAGCACCTAAAACATGTTGACCTGGTCCTAAGAAGATTGTATGAAGAGAAATTAATGATCAATTTGGAAAAGTGTTTCTTTATGCAGGAAGAGATCATTTACTTGGGATTTGTAATCGCATATGGTGAATTGAAAATGGATCAAGAAAAGGTGAGTGCCATATTGTCTTGGCCTATGCCTAGAACAATGAATGATGTTGAAAGCTTTCATGGCTTAGCCACATTCTATAGGAAGTTTATAAGAGGCTTTATCCATATTTGTGCTCCTATGCTTGATACCATAAAGGGAGGACAAAAGTGCAGGTTCAGTTGGATAGAAGAGGTAGATAACTCCTTTGAAACATTGAAGAGAAAAGTTGCAAAGCAGTTTGTCCTTGCCCTACCTGATTTCAACAAGATCTTCCAAGTGGAGTGTGATGCCAGTCACATGGCTATTGGGGTAGTGCTCAGTCAAGATGGAAGGCCTATTGCCTTCTTTAGTGAGAAGTTAAATGAGGCAAAGAGGAGGTACTCATCCTATGACCTAGAGATGTATGCTTTAGTGCAATCCTTGAAAATGTGGAGACACTACTTGCTACCAAAGGAGTTCATAGTTTTCGAAGACAATCAGGCCCTCAGTTTCATAAATAGCCAAGAAAAGTTGAACCATAGGCATATCAAGTGGGTAGAGACCCTACAAGCCTTCACTTTCACTCTTAAGCATAAGAAATGGGTCAAGAATAAGGTGGCAGATGCTTTGAGCAGAAGTGTCCTAACTACAAATCAGATCCAGTTGGATAGTGTTGGAATAGACTCCTTGAAAGCCATGTATGAGGATGATGAATAATTTGGAGAGATCTATAAGGTATGTGCTTCATTTGATGAGCAGTTTCATGTTGATTTCTTTGATTTTTTTATTCAAAATGGATTGTTGTTTAAGGGTGCACAATTATGCATACCCAAATGCTCTATGAGACTAAATATAATTAGGGAGAAACATTGTGGAGTAATGGTAGGCCACTTTGGCCTTGACAAGACACTAGATTTGGTGAAGAGGCACTACTTTTGGCCCAAACTACAGACATATGCCAGGAGATTTGTGGAGACATGTGTGATATGCCAAAAGGCAAAGGGGAAGTCCATAAATGCATGCCTATACTAGCCTTTACCCATTCCTTCAAGACCATGGGAAAGCATAAGTATGGATTTTATTTTAGGATTGCCTAGGACAAGGAAGGATATGATATTTTTTTTGTAGTGGTGGATAGGTTTAGTAAAATGGCACATTTCTTGCCAGGTAAAACCACTTGTGATGCTTCCTATGTTGCAGATTTGTTCTTCAAGGAGATTGTTTGGATACATGGTTTTCCTTTTACCATAGTATCTGATAGGGATGTGAAATTTATTGGACACTTTTGGAGGACCCTTTGGAAGAATCTTGGTGCAAATCTAGCCTTCTCCTCAGCCTACCATCCCCAAACATATGGCCAAACTAAAGTTGTGAATAGGTCATTGGAAAATTTGATAAGGTGTTTGACTAGACAACATGGAGAGAGATGGGATAACATATTGTCTCAAGAAGAATTCTCCTATAATTATATAGTGAATAGAAGTACTGGTAAGTCACCCTTCCAGGTTGTATATGACATCCACCCAAGGGGTGTGTTGGAGTTAAGAGAACTACCTCAAGGAGAAGTCATTAGTGCTAATGGGGAAACCTTTGCTACCGCCATAAAGGAGATCCATGACCAAGTTAAATCTCACCTTCAACAATTTGCATAAAGATATAAAGCTTATGCTTACTAGAAGAAGAGGGATGTCCATTTTGATGTGGGAGACTTGGTGTGAGTTCACTTGAAGAAGGAAAGACTTCCAAAAGGCAGATATACAAAGCTTATGCAAAGAAAGATTGGACCCTGTCAAATCTTGAAAAAATGTGGCCAAAATGCTTATGAACTAAAACTCCCACCTAATCTTGGTTTGTCACCTATCTTTAATTTATGTGACTTAACTCTTTACAAATGTAGTGTTGATGCAAGAGAAGAAACAATTCAGGTTATGGCAGATGATCACATTCCCAAACATGAACCACCAAAGTTGCATAAGGTTTTAGACACAGAGGTTGCAAAGAGAACAAGGAAAAAAGTTTATATGGAGTATTTGGTGGCTTGGAAGGGACAACCTAATTTTGAAGCAGTCTGGATGACAAAACAACAAATCAAAGACCATGGTGCAGACCTGCAGGCTCTCATCTCAAGTGGACTTGAGATTTCCTCTTCCGGGGAGTATGGTGCAGGAGCAACCCTTCAAGTTGATCGAACAGGATCAAAGGAGGAAGGATAAGGAATCAAAAATGTATTTAGAATTTTTTACATGCGTTTCAATCATGCATTGTGTGTTTGTAATAAAAGACCCCATCTTGTGAGCCAAACTCCTATTTTGGTAGCTTGATAAGCCAATTAGGACTTTTGGACAAAAAGGGGATCAAATGTGTGTAGGACATAGTTATCCTAGTGGTTTTAGTTCTTATAGGGTGTTTTAGGAGGGGTTAGTCTTAACCCAAGGCATTAGGAGGCGAGGAATGACATTTTGACAACTTTGTCAAAATTTGTCAAAAGTTGTCATAAGCAACTTTTATGCAATTTTTGAATTTTTGTTTGTTTGAACTCCTCCAATGGATCTAACCTCTTGTTTTTAGTTGAGAGAATTTTTGGAGAGGTATATAAACCTTGAGGATCCAATTCCCAAGGTGAGACTATATGAAGGAAGGTTTTGATGACTGTAAACTAATGAAATTTTGAGTTTTTCCTGCAATTCTGGAGTTTTGATACAGGGTACGACATTGTACGGATTGGGATCAATCCCTAATGATGTGATTTTGTTAGAGTAGTGAATCACCTTTTCTTTGTCTTTTGTTTTAGGTTCAAACTGTGGATTTTTCTCCTGTTATTCCAATTTTGCTATAGGTACCTGGAAAACCAGGGTTTACAGAGGGTTTTGCTTCTCCATGGACATAACTTGCAATTTATCTATCTGAATCTCATGGGATTGGGTGAAATGCAATTTTGGCCTATTTATTTTAATATTTCAAAAGCATTTTTCAGAAGGAGCAAGGGACGTGTGTGTTTGATCAGACCCTAGGTAGACATCTCTATGTGGCTACCTAGTCCTTAAACAACAAAGCTACCCTAGAAGGAAAATAGAATTGATTCCAAGAATGTAACCCTGAAATCCATCAGGTTTTATGGTTCCCCACATTCTCATGGGGTTGTGCTTGTATCGTTTTTTCATTTGGATATAGTTGCTTCACAAATGGAGTCCTAATTAGCCCTTTAGGACAGTTGACCTTCATCGAGTTCAAACCTTTCTTTGTCAGAACTTGACCTTTCCTTTTGGGAAATTGTGTAAGGCCTAAAAGGGTATTTGAATCTATGATTTTTTTTCTAGGGTGTTTGGGAAAGTTTGGAGTTAAGGTCCCTTTACCTGTTTCAAAGGGATACTAGCAAATAGGCTTAATTGTGAAGGTGCTATAGAATATGGTGTTGAACCCTTAAAAATAGTGTTTGATCTAGTCCATGTGAGTTATGTTTGACTCAAAATAGGGGTGGTAATGGTCAGGAACCCTTGGAGGCTTCATGGTGTACGATGGAGCAAATTATCCAAATTTGAGTAAGTATGAGTCTTGGAGATTGTGAGATGTTGAACTAATGTTGTAGAGCCTTGCCTTGATAGGATCCTATTGTAGTTTTGAGTGGTCAGTTTCATACATCTTGGAGTGTTTGGCAGGATACAAGGAGGGCTCAACATCAAAGAGATAGGCATCATCCCTTCCACAAAGACAGTCACACAATAACATCATCAATACATCATATAACCATAATCATGAAATAGGAGTTAGTACCATCATAAGATATCAAAAAATCATCATTAAGAAGACTAAGCCATACCAATATGATCTATTGTTATTCAAAAGAGAAAGATGACTTGGGGAGGGGCACTACATCCTCCCCCCTTGGGCTCGACTTACTCTTGAAAGTCGCAAAAATTAAGTTGAGAGCATGCACACATTAATCCAAAAATTACTTGAACATACACAAATGAAAATATTTCCTTAAGACAATTATAAATAATATACATATTCTTTCCCATTTAAGGACCATCAATCAATAAGACATCTTAGTTCAAGCATTTTCTAGTTCAAAATAAGGCAATGACAACAAAAGTTTTCTTACTATGCTTCAATTATTCAAGGTAAAAGAATCACTCAAGAGATAAAACAAGTCACAAAACTCTTTATAGTTACAAAAAAAGCATGCTAAATCATTAGGATACCTTCAAGATTTTTTCATTTAACCATATTTTGCAAGAAAAATCTATCATTCTTGACACCGAGTTAGCATCCATAAGCAATAATCACAATAATTTACACCATTCAAGCATGACAACATTCATTTAGCATCTAGGTACATGCAATTAAGAAGACAAATTTATATTTTGCACAACATTTCACACATAGGCACATCCTTAAATTATTGAAGAAGCCATGCCATAAATCTCACTATCAACACAAACATTGAATCAAATTATCCAAAGGCACTCTTATCCATTAATTACACATAATATGCATACATAAGCACCCATTGAAGACAAAGAATTAATAGTTCATTTTTATTTAATTATTTCAAATATTATAAATTTTTCAATTTCCAAATGCACTTCTATCCAATTGTTCACTAAGTCTAGTGCACTTCTCCATGATGTCCTCCCTCACACACACTATCAGAGGTTACAAGTGAATATGATTTAGACTATACTCAACACAAAATGAGGGCCCACAATACTCAACATTCAGAATGACCACAAAAGATAACAAAAAGAAATAGAAGTTCCAAAAAAGAAAAGATTCTCAAATTTAAATCACAAAAAATTGTCGGTGTAATCAACAAGAAATAAAGCATGTCAAGTTCCACCAAATAGAACAAAAAAAAATGAAAGAAGAATTACAGAAATCCAAAAATTAAATTAACTCCAATGATACTTAATTCAATCACCAAATAAATCAAGGCAACATAGCCAACTCATCCAAGTGTACATCACGAGGTGACCATTTTTCAGTCACACCAAAGGGAATAACCATAACACAACCTCCAAGAGTACAATTCCTCTGATGTGTTAGAGATTGCACATCATATAATTATGACCATATTTTATTTAGATAACCATATTCCTTTATTATTTTTATTACAATGAAGCCTCTTAAAAATTTCTAAGTAATTATTCCCAATGAAAGAGGACATTACTGAGAAAATATAAATTGTCTCGTACAAGTTCTAGAATTTTATATCATGATCTACACTGAACAATTCTTACACACACAATATAAACACTTCAACTTATATTCTTAAGGAAAATAATATATTATTCCAATATAACATGTTAATTCTATAAGCTTTAATTAAGAGGATATACAAAATTTATCTTACTCTGTAGCATAATCATTTATACATTGCTAGCATCCAAAGGTCAAGCATAAAAAAATAAATATACCGCTCCACACAACTATGATTTCTAGGGAGTTTTAGAGAGAGAGAGAGAGAACAAAACAGAGATTTATAAAATCCAAGTTCTAGTGATCACTCAAGAACAACTTCATTTACAATGAACATCAAAGCACACTACGCAAGACAAAGAGTAACAACCTTATCCAGAGATCCCAATGCTTGCAACACTAGCTCTGATACCCAATGTAATGCCCACCAAAATACCCTAGAGAAATACAACCAACTAACATTCAACTAGATATAATTTTTTTAAAGCATGTACTAACACAAAACACTAAACTATCATTACTCAAAATCATTATTTAACATCTACAAGAATATATAAATTATAATTAATATTTACATAATAATATAATTATGCAAGAGAAATATAAGACAATATCTATCAATCCCTAGGGTACTTTAATGTCATCATGCAAATAACTCTAACACATAAACACATCTCCATCTATGATACCATTTAACATTCTTTACATTCATTTCCTAATCAATTACTTTCCTTCTAAACATGAGAATCATTATTCAACAAATGCATATCCTAACATACCCTCATTACACTTTGGATTCATTTTAAGATACCAAATCAAATGTTTTTAATCCCTTTCCAAACCATCTAACATATCAATTCATCATGAATTCTAAATTAGGCATCATCTAATGCAAACTAGTTCACTTCCTTAAGTATAACCACACATCCTACAAGATTCTCATCCCTTTCCATAGTTTAGAGATATCCATGAACCAATAATAACATCATCTCCATTAAGAACATTAATATAATTCTGACATGCACATCATTCAATCATTTGGTTTCCCCCAATCTAGAATTACATACATAATAAATATCCAATTACAACATAGTTATTTACAATAATTTCAACAATCATATTCTATTATAATACATCATGATCCCAATCTACTACAAAACCTATTACATGTGATTTCAAATTACAAATACTTATTCTTTCTTAAAGTTATGCCTTTTTCATGATTCAAGACACATAATCTCAATTTCCAATACATGCAATATACTCCAAGTGTCCATCTACATGAAGAGAAGATATGAATACACATCCATACACAAGAGCATCCAATGAAGAACATCCCAATGAAAGAAGGCATCAAACCAAATGACCATGTGGAACCACCCCCCGTGATAGGAGATGACACAAGATCCCACTCACACTCGAGATCTAGGCTGACAACTAACTACCAAAGAGATGGAACAACTCCAAGACTACAAGCGTGACATAATCCATCATACAGGACATCTAGAGGCACCACAATACAAGCATAAGGAACTAAGATCAACATGTAGGGAAGAGTGTCATCACATGGTATCACCAATAAGGATATCCTAGAACTAAGCTCGACATCCGTCATACACATGTGGAACCGTTTCAGCCTTTGAGGAATTCAAGGGAGTTTGGTTTATCTGGTTACCAAATCTACCACCTCACTTTGATCTTCCAAGCCATAACAAATACATTTCTTATCTTACTTAGATGAGTTACTACTACCCAACCACCTAAGATTACTTATTATGTTATAAATTGATTAATACAATAAACCTCTAATGAGATATCTATACGGTCAAGAGCATGGCTCCAACCAGCAAGGAATCCTATCAGTCTATTCGTTGTGACCTCGACAGACTCATGGAAGCCCACTCTCCCTAACCATGCACCTAGACCTTAAGGTAAACATACACAACAAGAATAAGGTCTCTCAAAGCATAATCCCAAGGTCTCCAAAAATATAGTATATCATAAATGCACAATAACTCCAACATCACATCCTCATAGGCCACGTAAATCGCATAACAAACTTAATCCAAAGAGCCCAATATATCAGCAAGACATAACATAGTCCATAAAGCTAATATGCAAACAAGAGCCTCCACTATCAAAGACATAACAATAAGCAAGAGTAAGGTACACATACATCTTACTCAAACATAACATAATACAATCCTCAATAATGGATCATAGACCTCACGTTGGAGCATACTCACATAACCCTCAACAACAAGAATTCACTCAACTTGCTGGAGCAAAATAACAAAACCTCAATGGACAAGTATAAAACCTCTTGTTGGAGCCCAAATAAAATCAAATACATCAAATAGGAATAGCACAGAGCCCCAACAATCTCAAACATATCATAGCAAAACCTATTGAGTCAAAATCAATCGAAAAAACGAACCTCAGAAGGCCAAATTTGACCAAAAGACTCATTGATACTAGACTAGTGCTTTTGCACCTAAAGTGATGCTATTGCAGCCTAGAGTTGCACTTTTGTTCTCTGAAGTGGCGCTTTTGTCACCCAGAGTGGTGCTTTTGTAACAAAGAGCAAAACTCATGGAAACATAACTCAGAATGACTTAGACTTGCCCAGTTTTGGGCAAAAACCTCAAAATGACATAAAATTTACCTAGTTGATCTGTGATACCATAGGAAAGTCAAAATAAAACTCTAATTAGGAAATCAAGACCAAACTTCAAAGGATCAACAACGCCTACTAGCAAAACTATGCTCAATCCAAATTATAGAGGGACCCAAACCTCAAACCAATCCATCAAAAGGATAAATGACACAATAAGGTCCTGAACCAAGATATCTAATGGCAATGAAAGCCTCAAAATACAAAATCAAAGACACAATGCACTCACAAGAAAACATATTTCAATACAATCAAAATCCACAAATACTCTTTTCCAAAAATGCACAGAGATAGTATCAGAAATCAAATAAAAATCCCTTTCCCAAATCAATCCTTTCAATTTACTAATAATAATCAAATCATTCAGTTCTAGATTTTCCCCCCAAAAAAATATTCACAAACACCAACAAACAATCTTTTCAAAACAAGTTGAGAAAATGGAATCCGAAGGCAACCTGAAAAATGAAGCAAAGGAAAGGAATCTGATGAAGAGCACTTTGAAACCTAACAAGTTCCATAGAAAATCCAATCCAAGCCAAAATAACAATGCTTCAAACAATCTCCAACAATCTCCCAGAGTTCTAACCCTCATGAATACATATGAAGCCCAATATATTCAAAAGTTAAAACTCAAAACTATACTAAAAGCCGACCAATCAAAATATTGCTTTTACTATATATTATACCTACCAAGTATAATTTCAAGGCAAGTATTTAGTAATTATATTATTTATCTACCTCCCACCATTCAAATTAAATCAACCAAGAGGGGTACAAAGGCAAATTAATAAAATAATAAATCAAAACCCCATAAATATGTAACAACCATGGGTAATATTATTTATCCACCTAATAAAATAGTAAAGCCTTGGAACTATACAACATCAATTAAATTAATAGTAAATATTAATAATGAATAAATAATAAACAATAATAAATCCAAAAGGCACAATTAAATAAATAAAATAAAATAAACATTAACTCCTAATAAATAAATAAATAAATAATCATTAACAATAAATAATTTAATAAAGCATTAAAAAGAATAAATCAAATAAATTAAACTCAATAGATAATTCAAATAAATCAATTAAATTAATCACAACAATAAATAAATATCAAAAGATCAATTAAACAATAAATAAACCAAATGAATAAATAGCAACACTATTAGGTAAATTGATTTAAACATTAATAGATTATATTAATCCAATTACTAATTAAATAATCACTACACTCACATCACCTCAAGCAACCCATTAAAAGGGTCAAACAATGACACAAGACTCTGACCACGAGCTAGCACTACAACACAACTGACATGGTGAATAACTAAGCCTAGAGTGACAGAAGGAAACTCATGCTATCTCCAATAACTTGCCATTGGGATAGGACACACTCTAACTTGTGAAACTAGGTGGAGTCGATGTCTGATACCTGCAATCCTATAGCCATCACCAAACATAATATGATACATACATAACATATATATACATTATGATAAGAATACAAGTGAAAAGAGAATCACAACACTGTATCATGCTCACAATGCATGATATGGCAGTGTCCCTTCCACTAAGATAGCCACACGATAACATCATCAATACATCTCATATAGCCATAATCATGAAATAGGAGTTAGTAGCATCATAAGATACCATTATATAATCAATAAGTAGACTAAGCCATACCAATATGATCCATTGTTATTCAAAAGAGCAAGATGATTTAGGGAGGAGCACTACAACAATATATTAACAATTTCTAAAGTCTTTTCATCAAATACATTTCATAGATATCCCACAATCATCGATATGAAATGATTTCTCTTTGAGACACTTTGTCAATTTGTACTTTCATCTTCTTTATACTTTGATAGATGCATATCTTTGTTCCAGGATGGATGTAGGTGAAAGTGGTGTGGATTTTGGCTTTACATGACCAAATAATTTTCTTGAAATGTTTATAAAACCTTCTCAACAAGTTTGCTATGTTCATTGTTTGTGACTATAACATGTTATTAAAACACATTTGTATGAGGCATTTTCATTTAATAGCTCATATACCTCTTTTTCATTAATTTCCAACTATGATATCAGACCAAACCCCCCTTTCCATCATGCTTTAATGAATGCCAATGCACTGTTACCTTGGTTGCTTTCTTTCCAACCCTTTGAAGATTCTTGAAAAACTGTTACAAGCTTCTTGAAATAACTTTTAAAACCCTTAAGCAATTAGGTTGAAAAGTTAGGAAATTCGAGCAATTGAGCATAAGGTTAGATTTGCTCAAATTTTGAGCAATCTTAACCTTTTAGAGGTTGGGATTTTGACTTTTCAAATAAATGAGAATTGTGTAGGTTAGGATTGCTCAATTTTTGAGCATTTCTAACCATTTGGGAGGTTAGGAAATTCAAAATTTTGAACATGTGAGCACATGGATGTTAGAGGGTTGGATTTTTGGAGCAATGAAGCACAATGAGGGATAGGAAGAGTGAAATTAAAGGCTTTGAATTATTTCCCTCCAAAACCATTAGAATGGGGAATAAACAAAGTTAACTTAAAAATATTAAAATTATTTTTGAAATTAAAAAATACTTTAAATATTTCCCATTAAAAACCAAATGACCCAGTTTGAGAAAATAATCATAACTTTTGATTGGTAAATAATTTGGCTTTGAAATTTTAATCAGGTATAGCGAGGTTTGCAATGACCATAATCCATGAAATTTTATTTATGATGAGGCATTGATTTTAATATTTTTTAAAGGTTGACTTTAGAAAATAATAAAAAAATATAAGCATTAAAACCTCAAGAATGGTGAAATGGGCTCTCTTGAAAATTGGCCTCATTACTAAAAATGGTAACAAATGCATGCTCATAAGATAGTTTGGTATAGTCACTGGTTAGGAGGGACTAGAAAGAGATCATTCCAAAACCGGTAAACAAGAGTAAACACAATAGAAACACAAGGATATGATGGACGAAATGCAGAACATAATGAATTATATCATGAAAACTGATTACAATCAACCGGTAACATCTAGGTTACAGAAACTGGCTCACTAGCCTACTAAAACATGCTCAATTAATGAATAGGCCATAACCAGGACCTCAAATCTTAAGATCTAGCATCTATGTTTTGTCTACCACCTTCGATCTACATTCTAATGCTTAATTACAATGATTTATATGATCCAAGGGATCCGATCGACCCAAAAAGGGATCAAATGCCGAAGGACAAAACCTAACGTGTAAAAACAATAAGGTTGGCCTTTGCCAAAGAAATTCCTCCAGAAAATCCAAAGGATGAAGTGTAGATCAAAGGGAAGGTTGACCACACACCAAGGAACATCAAAATCAACGCTTAGGGCTCCACAAGCTACATAAGGGATCCAGTAGATTACTAATGCAAATAGGTCTAGGCAATCGGTACTAGAATAATGTCTTGGAAACTAGGAGAGATAACTTGCTGGAAAATAAACCAAATGCTCCACGGTTTGGGAATAAGGTAGATGATCAAGTCCTCAGGAAAAATCCAACTCCGCAGGATCCGGTGAGCCAACACAAGAAAATGCAGAATGAAATGCTGAAACTGCAAAACAAAAAGAAAAACAAAAAATAAATATTTTTGGTTGATGCAAGATTGCCAAGAACCGGGGATGCTCTTGCATCAAATATCCAGGGTTGTTGAAAAAGGGAGTCTCTCACTTTTTTGGGTCAGAGGAAAACCCAAGTGGTCTACCTCTTCTTGAGAAATCCAAGATGAATCTTCAACTGGTCTGCCTTTTCACTTCACAAGATATTCCTTATATTGATTGCTCTGGGTACTACGCCCAATCCTACTATCCAAAATGTCTTCAATTTGCTTTGGTTCCTTCCAGAACAACTATTTCACCAAGTATGCAATACTATCCTCATTGAATTCTGATTCATGACATTGATGTAGATCTGTAATGTTGAATATAGGTGAAATACTCAAGTATCTGGTAACTCCACTTCATATGCATTTCCAGAACTGAAGTTTCTCAAAATCTTGCAAGCTCCAAACTTCCTCATCTGTAGCTTGTTATAAGTTCCAACTAGGAATTTTTCTTTTCTCAGATACACCATCACTTCATCACCAACTTTAAATTCCTTGTCTTCTCTCCTCATCTTCTTTCTCCTTATAATTTTTGTTTATGTCCTCCAAATGCTTCTTAACTTGAATATGCAAGGCTATCATGTGGTCTCCAAAGTCTTCTTCTTTTGCATTTCTCTTATCTTCACTACTGATAACCCTCAATTTTAATATACCTCTAGGGTGTGCTCTGGTAACAATCTCAAAAGGTGTTCTTTCAGTACTCTTGTTTACTAAATTATTGTAGGCAAAATTTTCTTGTGAAAGAATCAAATCCCAACTTTTGTTTTGTCTCCAACTAATCATGTAACGCCTCACCAGGAAACCCCAAAGGGATTAAACTAAAACACTTGAAAATAGTGTAAATATATATTTTTTAAACTTTAATTAGTTTAATGATACATTGAGTTAACATCACATTTAGTTTACACAACGAAAGACTTAAATTAACACCTAAAGGGTTTCCAAACTTGGTCAACATGATTTAAATTAACATTGCTTAGCACAAATTAATCCAATTAAGATGATTAAACATAAAACCATAATTACATTTAACCAATGGTTAATTTATCTAATAGTATGATATTATTAACATGTCTAGGTTTCATTCATGAAGAATCTTTCTATCACATTACATTTGATATTCTAATAAAACACATTTAACATTTAATTTTTATTCATACATTTGTTTTGCATCATAAGATAGAAATGCCATTATATTTCACTAAATCACTAAGTCTAAGATAATCACATAATGTTTACATTACAATGTACATCTTTCCATGAAGGCATACATATCAAATAATACAACTGACCATAAAAGGCCCAAGATATACAAAGAGCGATCCAAATGAAAAATAGGATTGAACTAGAAGAACAAGATTCTTAAATCCAAAAGCAACTGGAACACTTGTGAAGCCAACTCCCACAAGAAGGAACAAACATACCCGATGGAAAGTGGCACTACCACCCGACCATGTGGCTCAAAAAGAACCACCCCACCGTGCCAAGAGATAAAAATAAGACCCACTAGCAACCTACAAGGTATGCACACACATGGTCAAAACATCACATCGGGAAACTCACATAAAGCATAAACTCATAGAACATGACTCCACAACAAAACTTAGGTGATACCAATGAGGCTATATAGTAGTAACCATAAGGGAAGAGTGTCATCACATAGCTTGGTATGGTTATCCTGGAAGGCCTCCATAGGTCTTGACCACCATCTTGGGTTATCCTAGTAAATTCTACCAAACCCCCAAACCCATCCAAGTCTCATGTGGACCCAAACAATCCTTTCATGAGGATAAGGTTGTTAGTTTGTCATTCTAGGCCTTCCCACTACATCTTGAGTCTGTACTAGCACTCAACCATGAGCGAGGTACAATTATCTTACTTAATATTTTAGCTACCCAACCCCCTAATATATTATTAGGTTATCACTTACATAACCAACTCTTGAGGGGTTATCCTGCTAACCTCTTTGGGCATGGCCCCCACTTGATAACCACTCTCCCTTATGACACTAAAAAAAAATGTCCCAATGAACTCCAAAACAAAAGTACCAAAACAAAGTTACACAATGGAGTTCAAGACAACAGAAAAATACTTGCCCATACAAGCCCTTGCACAAAGATTAAACCAACCGACAAAAATCAGTCAACTCACATGATCGACCAATGAAAAAGACCACATGAAAAAAGACTAATTCCATTAAACTAAGGACTTGCAGTTTCCAAATTAAATGCGTAGACAGTAAGAAATAAAATAGACACTTTTGCTAATATAAAATAACAATTCATTTTTTTCCTCTTTCATTCAAAACACAAAATTGACTAGGGTTTTTATACTTTTTGTAGTTTCCAAAATTCACCATTTGTTGATAATCATTTCACTAATCCAATTAACAATATTTAATCATTAATAATCTATTCATTTAAAATTTAACCAAAAAATCTTAAACACCATGATTCATAATACAAATATATTTATATAATTACACACATACACACAATTTAAAACAGTATAAAATCAATCATTATATAATAAATTTAATATTATTTTCTTTTCAAAATAAAATAAAAGGGGAGGGGCAGTGGCTGGTAGGCCACGACATGGCCCTCACCACAACCATAGGTTGTGAGTGGACCATGGTCCATAGTTAGTCCCAACTAGTGCTAAGAGGGGAGGGGTGAATCAACACTTAATCAAATTTTCACAATTTAACATTTATCTTAAAACTGCATTCATCTAAAATCCAACAATATACCTAATCACTAAAGTAAAATATGCAAGCATGAAAAGTTGACAGTGACACCAAGGATTCATCTCGTGGAAACCCAAAAGGGAGAAAACCACAGTGTGAGTAGGAACTCACAAAATTTGTAATCTTCTGAAGTGCGCCCTGTTAGGAGATTACAAAGGCACTGTTAGGTTCCACCCAGTTAAAGGATTTTTATCAAGGCTGGTTAGTGCCTTTACCATGTTAAAGGTAGCCTAGTTAGAGGGCTTAGAACATTAGTTAAGATGTCACTCGGTTAAGGGATTTTACATTAGGGACCTGTTAAAGTCCACCCGGTTAAGGGATTTATGTTGCAGTTGTTACAAAGCAATAGATGGATGATCTATTGAATTAGCTACTGATAGCTTGATCGGATCTCAATATGCATCACACTTAATACACACTGATTGTGTCTTCTCTGTATAACACCGGTATCCTTCTTACACCTTCGGCTCTTCACTCAACTGGTCACCTATCCCTCGACACTACACTCTACCAATCCTCAGACCTTCGACTCTGCACTCTGTCGGTCTCTTGACCTTTGGCTCTGCACTCTACCGGTCCTCTAATGTTTGGTTCTGCATTTTGCTGGTTCACTGTATCTCAACTCTACACTTAGTTGATCTAATTCAAACACATTCTACTGTGCTAATACCTTTTAGCATTCCTCTCTCTCTACTCTTCACTTTGGATTGCCTTCAACAAATTCTCCTTGTTGCAAATCTCACGATCTAAAATTTCTGAATTAACTTCAAGAACACTTTATACATTTTCTAGTCGACACCTTCAGGCATTCCCTCAATCAAACCAATCATGGATTTCAGAGTAATTCAAATTCAAAATCTCCCACTCTTTCTTTGCATGCCCTACAACAATTTCACCAAGTGTTCACCCAGTTCTACCACCGCATCTCCCAAAGATAGAAACTTCTGAGTCATGTTCAACCAAATAAGTGTGAACTAGAAAATCCACATGTAATCATGCTTGACTGCATGATAACAGAAAGTTGACCTTACCATTATTTGGCATAGACACAAGCTCACCAACTCATCCTTTGCCACCGCAACTGAATAACTGATCACTGCTCCGAGATTTATGGTGATCATCTGTCTTCCTTCTATCATACCGATATACTGGTATGCCATTGCACTTCTATATTACCATTTCTTCCTTTGATTGCCGGTTTGTTGTGCTAACACCAAGTCTCTTCCCCTGTTTGCCAATGAGTTACCATTTTGCATACAACTTCAAGTCTTCTTGCCTGAGTCACCTTTTGTGACTTCACTATCATCAAAGTGACCGATCTTCCTGAATGATAGACCAATTGGCTTAGTCTATTTTTCCTTGAGTTGATTGAAACTTTGATCATTCAATACCAATGTTGTTTCCATGTATTGTAAGTCATCACTTTTTCTTATTGAAAAGTAACACCACTCCACCTATACCACTTCATCAATTAGTGTCTTCACCAGTAAGTATTGGACATCAACGACAAACCTTAGCACATATATCAGTTCCCTAGATTGACTGATATTGTCAATGCCAACAATCCAATAGTTCACACCATGTGGTCCCTCCCCATGACAGTGGTACGTACTCTAGTATCACTTCCTTTTCTTGAACTTGTTCCCTTAGATAGTGATATTTGATGGCTATATGCTTCATTTTGGAGTGCATCATCAGGGTCTTGGATATGTCAATGACACTAGTGTTGTCACAATGAATCACTACTAGTCCAACCACTTTTTATTGTATTCCTTCTAGCAATTGCTTGATCCAAACTATCTGTGTGCAGTTGATTGCAACAACTACATACTCAACTTCAACTATGGATTGATAAATGCAGTTTTGTTTCTTACTTGTCCAAGTTACAATCCTATCACTGAGAAAGAATGCACCTCCATTGGTGCTCTTATTGTCATCAATGTTTCCAACCCAATCTAAATTAGTGAGAACACTTAAATTGAAGTCTCCCTTGTGTGGATACCAAAGACCGTACTCATCAGTCCCCTTTAGGTATTTGAATATTCTTTTGACTACCATCATGTGAGTCTCTTTCAGGTTTGTAGAAAATCTGGCAACCAAGACAACAACTTGTGCTATGTCCAGTCTTCTATGTACTTGTTGGTAAATAGATCTGTCTTTCGTACTTTATTTAATTTGGATACTCTTAAGACCAAGGAATTAAAGAAAAATTTTACTAGATAGTTGGAAAATCATTATATTGATTTACCTTTGAATTAAGGTACAACTCCCTCTAGCAAATATTCAATCAACTTCAAATTACATACAACCAATATTATACTTTTCACCAAAAAGCATAGAAAAGGTTATTGCATTCACAAGTCAACACCAAATGAATGCAAGCATTGATTTATATATAACTTTTGTATAAAGCCGACATACTTCACATGTACACTAAAACAAAATGAAAAGCTTATAAGGTGAATCCTACTAGCAATCTTTTGCACACATGAAAGCTATAACAGATCTTTACTTGAAATAGATCCACATAGAAATCAAATTTCAGGCATCAAATACAAAGATTTGAAGTCAAAGATAACTGTTATATGATTTTCATTCATAGATGATTATCAACTTTCCATACATAGAGTCTTTCAGCAAAAAATCAAGAAGTCATTTTTCAAAAAACTTAGTGAACCATTTTAAAGTCATTACAAAACATATAAATAGGTCCCAGACCAATAGTTTATTTTAACCATAAGTAAGATTAACTTGTAAGAGTTAATAGAAAAATACCCTAACTGCATAACCAAAATTAAAAATGACTAGACTCGCTGGAAAACAACTGCCAGCAGTGCTAGTCATGCCGTTGATTTGGTCTTGGTCGGATTGCCTGGATTGGTGTTTTGGACAAACACCATCACCGCCTTCACCGCACTTGACTCTCGATGCACCTTCGAAAATTCCTGAATTACAGTTACATGCGGCAAGCTGATGTGTATCACTCTTTGATTCCAGAGCTCTTTCTTTCTCTTCACCATCTACACTTTGTCCCTGTGTGAGTCCAGGTGATCCAGACAAATTGTGAGCATTGATTCCACTTTGGAAATTCTTGTAAAATCCTCCACAGCCAAGGATTTCTCCACTTTGATTTGTTTAATGTGGCTGCTAAACTAATTAATCATTTCTGTAGTATCTTCTAGAGTTTGGCTATCTTCTTTAAGCAATTGGACATCCACACAACACAAATCCTTTTGCACGGTCATCCTCAAGGTTGTTAATTCGCCAAATAGATTGGCTGATTCACTATGGCCTTGTTCAATGATCTCGTTGCACCACTCAATGCTTTCTTTGCAAATAAACATTACATCTTCATTTAACCTTGGCACTTGCCTTTCAGCAAGAAAATTCATCAGGCCATAATGCTGAATATCACGCATTTGCTTCGAAATCACTGCCCATTTAGTGTTCTCTTTCTGCCACGAGATTAAGTCGACATCCAATTCTTTGGTGACTTCATTAGCATTCTTGAAAATCTGAATCAAATCTGAAATTTAATTGGTCCCTTGATGCACAATTGAGGTGAGCCATTCAGAGAAAATCTCTGTGATCATTTTATTTCGTTGAACCTCATCAAAGAATTTTTGATTACCTGGTGATTTTGATCTAAATGGCACTGAGCTTTGAGGCAACAGTAATGAGCTAATCTGCAGAGCATGAATATACTAAGCCATTTGCATTAAATTCTTCTTCAATTCAACCTTGTCTCTTTCATCCTTCCAAGTATGAGAGATAATCCGTTTGGTTGAAGTCTCCAAATGCTTCACATCTATGGCTCTCATTCCGACCCCCGAATCAACTCATTCAATGACATAATTTGCTTCTGAAGTTGTAACAACATCTTTATCCGATGCGGGTTTGGGAATGTCTGCAGTCCAATGCTTTGTGCTTTCGTCAAAACCAATCATAGCCTCCATTTTTAGCCTTTTGGGCTTCGTGGATTTTCCTAGACATTTACTCATAGCATCCTCCATTGATAGTGAAATAGGAACCATGTTTTTTTCCCTAGTAATTGAGTCACTTAACCACTTAGGTGCCAGAGTTAGTTCCTTAGATGGCATGTGGGGAGATCCTTCTGAAGGTGGCAATGTAGCATTGTTTGCATGAGGTCGGATATCAAGTATCCCTAAGTCCTGGAAAGTAGCATTTGCGCCAGTTGAAACCTTGTCTGCATCAGAAATAGTGGATGTCATATCGCACAATACTTCCTCTGCATCCAAATCCAGAATGAGATGGGAAGCCGACAGCTGAAAACTCTTCTTGGACCTAGACCTGGTAACCCGACCACTAATAGAAAGTTTAGCCTCGGTGTCAAGTTTCTCTTCTTTAATCTTTGCTTTCCTTTTTCCTACAACAGATTTAGGAATGTTAGTTAAAATAGAAGTTTTTCTTGCGATCTTCCTCTTCCCACTTTTGTTTCTTGAGCTGGTTTCCCTCGTCAGATGAAAACGACAACTCCTAAGCCAATTTTTGGTCCTGCGGATTACACTGAAAGTGTGTGTCTGAACACTATCTTCCATTTTTTTACTCCAATCCACCTCTGGGAGAGGCTCATTATGTATCTGCTTCATAAACTCTAAATCTAGTATGTCTTCATTATCAATGGTGACACCTGAAGTATCCATTGGCAATTTCATATCCTGAATCTATTTCAAGGTTAACCTGGACCAACTCCTTTTCCTTACTTCAAATTCATCCGGGCAATCCTCCCAATAATCCTCCAACTGGGACACATGTTGGTCAGGCACCATCTTCTTCACATATTGAGCGATAAACCCTTTACTATCAAAGTTATCCCTTTTCACAAAGGTTTTTCAAATGAAATCTCTTAAATTCTAGCTCAAGATTCAGCGCATCAGAGACAGACCTACAACTGTAATGGCCTAACTCAATGGGAAAAATTCTACTTTTGTCAGAATCCTAGCCATAATCCTTTGTGACATAGGCCAGCTTCCTGGAAACTTCAATCAAAATACAGGAGTCTGAAACATACCTTGGTAGCCTAAAGGGTTTGCCTTTAAAACCTCTAACCCTTAGGTAAGTGAAGTGATTAAATTGTGTAAAGAAACTGCCATAGATGTTAACTAGTTCAACGGCCTTTGCAGACCGCCTCCTATGCAAGTTACCTTGTAATTCAAAGGTCAACCTCCTAGCAAAAATATCATTCCAGCAGAGATAATCATCATGTCCTTTTCAAGTCAAATTCGGGTGATACTCATAAATTTTTATGCCTTGAAGCCATTTTGCATGAGGTAGTCCAGACCATTCCCTCACACAAGCGAGCATATATAATAGGTATGAAGACATATAGAAGTTTGACATCCCAAGGTAATTACTCAAACCCTCATGTAACCTTTCCGTAATAATAGTTCCCCAGTCAATGAACCAATTTTTGTCTAGAGTGACCTGGATGAAGAAGTACATCCAGTCCTCCCAATAGGAGTGTAAATTACCCTTTACTCTACTTAACAGTACCACCAAATCCTGGATTGCAGGAATTAAATGCTCATGGGTTAGGGGTCTTGACAACCTTGAGCCTCCTTTTTGGAACTTCAAAAGCCAATTTCATGGAATGACAGTTCAGTAATACTGCTTTTTCTCAGAGAAAATTCCATAAGATTTTCCAATTGTCCAATCTTCATAGGGTTCCCGATGTGGGATACCCATGGCAGCAATTACTGTTTGTCTATTGATGGATAACCGAACCTTACCATTGTTTTTCCTTATGCATCTATTACCTTTGTCATAGTGATTCATACATTCTAGAACCAATTCAGGGCAAGGAGCAGCCGTGGGAAATGCGACTGCTTCTAATAATCCGCTCTGTGCAATATCTCTCATCATAGGATCAGCAATTGGGTTCTGTACTCTTTCTAGGAAATCCTCTAAATCTAGTTCAACTAATGTTGTATCACCTAGCTCTGGTAAAGAACTTACAAGGGAAGATGAGTTCACTAATTTGGGCAAAGTAGGCCTCATGTTTTGCTCGTGTTTTCCTCCAATTTACCCAGACAAAAGAGAAAAGGGAAACGGAAACAAACAACTAACAAAATATCCATAGCTTTCCTAAAACAAACTGCAACAATTTATAAAGTTGTTGAACATACCTTCCTCTGTCATCTGCAAACGGCTATCGCAGTCTATTTCTCCCACTCCAAAAACTTCTTCTTAAAACTTATCCAAAGAAAATTATAATCTTGACATGACAACTACTCAATTTTAAATTCAAGAAAATCTTACCCATGATTACCATGAACTATCCCCATTACTCTTCATTCGTGTGACCTTACTTTGAAATGATTTCACTCAAGCATGCCTTAAATGCTAAGTCACTTCACACCTGACACTACGGATCCTCACACCATACTTGCTATAATTGTCAGATTTCAAATCATTAAAGAAAGAATATTCCTCTCCTCTGCCGCCGTTTGTCATATCTTAAAATCCGTGCCGCCACCTCATGCCAAGTCACATGATCTCCAAGAAGCCTAGACATTGAACTCTGAACCTTGTGAAACAATTGTGACACAAGTCATAAACATGACAAATCTTGAACTTTGAACCTTGAACCAAAAAGGTTCAAGTTCAAGGTTCAAAGAATGTAAAATGTTTACAAGGACTAGCAAAGACTTAAAACTGCATGAGAGGAAAAACTTTTAAAACAACGCCCATTGAACTTTGAACCTTGAACCAAAAAGGTTCAAGTTCAAGGTTCAAGCTCAACATAGTGAAACGCTAAACAATATAACAATGACCAGATTACATGAGGAATTTTAAACAAATGACTTGACCAATAGATTCGACGAGGCATTACTCAAGCAAGGAAACATATAGAATGGAAATTTTTATATGTGCTGCCAATAGTACTGCATACTGTAACTTACCGATCATGGACCGGTAAAGTATCTCGTTTACTTCTTCAGCCTCATCATGTTTAGATAGCTTGCAACCTATAACCATTGGAGTTCCAACAAGTTTGCAATCTTCCATTCCAAAAGTTTTCAGAATTTCTCTTACGTACTTAGTCTGACTGATGAAGATGCCATTCTTTAATTGAGAGACTTGTAGGCCAATAAAGAACTTTATCTCGCCAATCATTGACATCTTAAATTCTTGTTGCATTTGTTCTGCAAAGCTTCTACTCATGTCATCATCTCCCCAAAGATGATGTCATCTACAAAGATGTTAATAATTAGGTGTTTTCCCTTAGCTCCATTCTTTAGATACATGTTACTGCTATCATTGATTCTTTTGAACTCTATGCTTAGCAGATATGAGTGTAACCTCTCATACCAAGCTCTTGGTGCTTGTTTCAGCCCATACAGAGCCTTCTGCAACTTGCCTACCATATTCCTCCCATCTTTAGATGCAAACCCTTTCGGTTGTTCTATGTATACTTCTTCTTCTAACACCCCATTTAAGAATGTCAATTTGACATCCATTTGGTAAAATTTAAACTTTTTATAAGAAGCATAGGCTAGCAAAATTCTGACCCCTTCTGGCCTGGCTACCGGTGCAAAGGTTTCTCCATACTCTAAACCTTCTTCTTGAGCATAGCCCTTACACACCAATCTTTCCTTGTTTCTTATCACCTTACCGGTTTCATCCATCTTATTTTTGAACACCCACTTGGTGCCTATTACATTTTTATTTTACGGTCTGGGCACTAGAGTCCATGTATCATTTTTCTCTATTTTCTCTAGCTCTTCTTCCATGGCTTTGACCCAGTCATCATATTTTAGAGCCTCTTTTTCTATTTTGGGCTCAAAAATTGAGAGCATACACCCATTCTCTCTTGCTCTTCTTTTGGTTAGAACTCCTGCATCCTTGTCATCGATGATATTTTTTGCAGAGAGATTATTTCTGACATATTTATCCAATACCGGTTCACTCCTTGGAGCTTCTTCTACCGGTTGTATAGGTTCTACTTCACAAGCTTCTTCATTAGCCACTTCAACAGGATCTTCTTCAGTAGGTTCCACTGGTACATTGTACTCAAACCCTTTATAGTCCTCTGGTTCACTCTTACTGTCATGTTCATTTTTCTCAGAGTACTCATCTACTCTGACATTTGTACTTTCCACAATCTTACTTGTCCTTTTGTTTAAACACTGGTATGCCTTTCTCTTTGTTGAGTAACCTAAGAAGGTTCCTTCATCACTCTTGGGATCAAATTTTCCAGTGTACTCATCCCTTTTTAATATAGCATCTTCTTCCAAATACTTTTAAATAACAAATGTTAGGTGAGTATCCACTCCATAATTCATAGGGAGTTTTGTTTTTCCCCTTATTTACCTATATCCGGTTCAAAGTGTATACAATAGTGCTTATTTCTTCTCTCCAAAAGATATGTGGGATGTCCTTCTATATCATTACAGTCCTTGCACAATCAATAAGAGTTATGTTTCTTCTTTCAGCAACTCCATTCTGCTAAGGTGTTCTGAGTGTAGACATTTGTCTCATGATTCCCCGTTCCTCGCAGTAGTTCATGAATTATTGAGAGGTAAACTCTCCTCCTTTGTATGATCTCAAGAACTTCAGATTCTTACCAGTTCCTATTTCTACTCGAGCCTTAAACACCTTAAACATGTGAAAGGATTTAGATTTTTCCTTCAAGAATACGGCCCACATCATTCTTGAGAAGTCATCCATAAATAACATAAAATACTGATCTCCATAGAAACTCTTGGTTCTCATGGGACCACACAGGTCTGTGTGAACTAAGTCCAACACATTTCTAGATGAGAAAGTTTTACTACTGAAAGTGGACTTGTTCAACTTTCCTAGTTGACACTCTTTGCACATAGCATTTTTCAGGTTTTACTATGTTAGGCATACCTCTGATAGATTTTGCCTTTTACTGACTTTAATTATGCTATCAAAATTAACATGACACAATATTTTGTGCCACAACCAGCTATCTTCTACCTTAGCTACTATACAATTACCTATGATGGTGTCTAGATGAAATGAATTGCCTCTTGACTATTTACCGTTGCAATCAGACTTCCAGATCTGTCATTTATTTTATATATCCCTTCATTGAACTCTAACTGGTATCCCTTATTTTTAAGTTGTGAAACACTTAAAAAACTATATTTTAATCCTTCTACCCAATAGACATCATTGCAATTTGTCTTATCATTCAAGGCTATAGACCTCTTACCTCTTACTGCAAATGGGAAATCATTTCCGAACCTCACTATTCCTCCATTGCAATCCTCCATGTTGAGGAATTTGTTTCTGTCACCAGTCATGTGGTGAGTGCAACCACTATTGATCACCCATTCTCCACACCAGTTTGTGCTAGAAAACAATGCCATATCTCCTTCCTCTATGCTGTCCTCTTTGACTACCACAAATGCAATGCCATCTCCATTAGATCCCTCCAATTCTTCATCAGTGACTCCTTCTTCTGCAAGATAACATTCCTTCTTGCTCTTGTCCCTGTAACTTCTGAAATTATCCTTCATGTCTCTATCATTGTCAGGGCATCTTGAAGCAATATGACCTATCTTATTACATGAGAAGCACTTTAAGGGTACTTTACCTTTGTATTTACCTTTACCTCTTCGCAATCTTCTTGCCAATAGAGCTTTAATTTCATCTTGCTCCTGTTCCTTAAAGAGAAGATTGTCACTCTCATGGGAATGAATGGTTTTGGTAGTAGAGATACTACCGATTTATTTCCTACTCCTTGTTTGTGCATGCATCATGGATGCTTTGAAAGCAACATCAATCTTTGGTATGTTGTTGTCATAATTGCTCAATTCAAAAGAAGTCAACTTACCGATCAGTGAGTCAAGAGTTACATTGACTATTCCCAAGGATCTGAGTTCCTGGATAGCAGAGATCCTTATGGCATATTGTGGTAGTAGAGTTCTTAGGATTTTGCTAACCACATCCTCCTCCTCGAGCTTTCCTCCTGCACTTTTAATGGAGTTTACTACATCCTTTATCCTCTTACTATACTGCTCTATATTTTCACTTTCCTGCATTCTCATCTCATCATATTTTCCTCTTAGACTATCTACTTTGGCCTTTTGAACATGGGGATCTCCCCCATAGAATGTCTTCAGCTTATTCCATATCTAAAAAATTGATTTCAAATATTGTACCTCAGCAAATTCATTATCTGAAAGAGTGCTAACAATTAGATCCATAGTGGTAGTATTATCTTGCCTTTCCTTGATCTGGTCCGAAGTAAGAGTCATTGAAGGTTCATTGTACTTAGTGATCACATGATTCCAATAGTGTTCACCTAGGGATCTTAGATAGAGTTTCATTCTTCCACACCATAAGGTGTAATTCTCCTAAGAGAACCTAGGACCCTCCTTACACATCATCTTGGATCTCTCCCTAGGCTGGTTAAGCTTCTTCTAATTCTAGGGACCTGATACTTTGATACCAATTATTAGTCCCAACCGGTGCTGAGGGGGGAGGGGTGAATCAACACTTAATCAAATTTTGACAATTTAACTTTTATCTTAAAACTGCATTCATCTAAAATCCAACAATATACTTAATCACTGAAGTAAAATATGCAAGCATGAAAAGTTGATAGTGATACCAAGGAGTTATCTCGTGGAAACCCAAAAGAGAGAAAACCAGGGTGTGAGTCGAAACTCACAAAATTTGTACTCTTCTGAAGTATGCCCTGTTAGGAGCCATTCCTGTTAGGAGATTACAAAGGCACTGTTAGGTGCCACTCGATTAAGGGATTTTGGTCAAGGCCCGTTAGTGCCTTTACCTTGTTAAAGGTAGCCTAGTTAGAGGGCTTAGAACATTAGTTAAGATGTCACTTGGTTAAAGGATTTTACAATAGGGACCTATTAATGTCCACCCGATTAAGGGATTTATGTTGCAGTTGTTAGAAAGCAATAGATGAATGATCTGCTGAATTAATTACTGATAGCTTGATCAGATCTCAATATGCATCACACTCAATACACACCGGTTGTGTCTTATCTCCACAACACCGGTATCCTTCTTACACCTTCGGCTCTTCACTGAGTCAGTTACCTATCCCTCGACATTGCACTCTACCGATCCTTGAACCTTCGGCTCTGCACTCTGCTGATCTATTGACCTTCGGCTCTACACTCTGCTAGTCCTCTTATCTTCGGCTCTGCACTCTACTAGTTCAATGTATCTTGAATCTGCACTTAGTCAATCTAACTCAAACACACTCTAGTGTGCTAATACCTTTTAGCACTTCCTTTCTCTCTTCTCTTCACTTTGGATCACCTTCAACAAATTCTTCTTCTTGCAAGTTTCACGATCTAAACTTTTTGAATGAACTTCAAGAATACTTTATACATTTTCTGTCGACACCTTCAGGCATTCTCTCAATCAAAACAATCATGGATTTCAAAAGATTTCAAATTCAAAATCTCCCACTCTTTCTCTATGCTCCTTACAATGATTTAGCCAAGTGTTCACCCAATTCTGCCATTGCGTCTCCCAAAGATAGAAACTTCTGAGTTGTGTTCAGCCAAATAAGTGCGAACCAGAAAATCTGCATGTAATCATGCTTGATTGCATGATAACTGAAATTTGACCTTACCAATATATTATTTGGCGAAGACACAAGCTATCCAACTCATCGTTTGCCACCGCAACTGAATAACCGATCACCGCTTCGAGATTTATGGTGACCACCTGTCTTCCTTCTGTCATACCGGTGTACCGGTATGCCAGTGCACTTCTATATTACTAGTTCATCCTTTGATTTCCGATTTGTTATGTTAGCACCAAGTCTCTTCCCCTGTTTGTGAATGAGTTACCGGTTTGCATACAACTTCAAGTCATCTTGCCTGAGTCACCTTATGTGACTTCACTATCATCAAAGTGACTGATCTTCCTGAATGATAAACCCAGTATATTTATTTTTTTACTAGTAATTTAAAAAATGAACCCTAGTAGCATTTCTATAAATCTTTTTTAAAAAAGAGAGGTTTTTGAAACACTAAAATAGGGTATATGGTCTTTTTTCCCAATTTCTTTTCAACACACAACAAATTCAACTTCCCCAAATTTTCCCAAGTTTGCCCAAAATGAAAAAAATTGGTAGCATAATCCCTCCATTTTCAATAATGGAATAAAATTAAATCCTTATAGTCCAACAGGGAAATTGAAAACACTAAAACAAATTCCTTTATACATAACCCACAAATTTAACAGAGAGATAAATTTTACATCAAGAATTTAATAAAAATAAAAAGATTCAAACACCAACCTAGTGAGCTTTCCAGGAAGACAAAGTTGAAGCAGAGAAAACCCCCAACTACCAGACAGACTCTCCAACCTTAGTTTCCAACCAAAATCACCCACAGAGAAAACTTCTACAAAAATATTTCCCAAATGGAGAATGAATGATTTTTTGAAAAATTTCCACATTTTATAAAACTTTCTCCTACAAAATATCTTTTAGGTCAATTTTCAATTTAAAAATGAAAAATAGAAAATAACATTTTTTTTCCCAAACAACGACTTTCATTTAAATTTTCAAATTTGAAAAAGAATTCCATTTTTTAAAAAAGAAAAATCAATTTAAATGCTAACATTTCATAGAAGTAAAAGTAACTTTATTTATTTTTAACAATTGAAAACCCATAATATAACATTTTATTAATTAAATCAATATTTTGACTTTAACTAATCAATAAAAATAATTGATTAATCTATTAAAATATTAAAATACACTTAATCATTTATTTTCGTAAATTTAATTTAATAAATGCATAACACACAACAACAAAGCAAAACAAAAACACAACCCACATACCAACAAAAGGAAAGTTGAGCAATGACTAACACTGCTCAGTGACGAGCAAGGCTAAGGGTGAAACTTAGGGCCTTAAGACTATCTCCTCCACTTCCATCAGATTATTTAGGTATGCTTAGACCTATGGAACTAGGTGAAGTTAGTACCTTGTACCTACAATTCTTGCATCACCAGACCACACATACATATATATATTCAAACATGGTAGACACATCGATGAAGGAGAATCATGACATTCCCTGTCTCACCAAAGTGAGTGAAGGAAAATCATCTTCTTGCACACTATACACTTACACACATACATGATACCATATACATAATGCATCTCACACATAAAGTAAATGTGTTAGTCCATGGTTAGTAATTCAATAAAATAACATCTAACCATCAATGAGTAAATAATGCGTAAACAACATACAGTAAAACTCAAATCAAAGTATAACACAACATAGAAAAATATTAGAGTAAAACATCACCATATAATGTATCCACTAATATCCATTGAAAAAGTCAACTATAGCCAAAATAAGTATCTAAAAATTTTGATCAAGAGAGGGGTACTACAAAGCATCTTAACAAATTTCCCAAGATCTAGTTAACTACCTTTGTTTGTCCATCAATTTGTGGGTAAAAAGTAGAACTGAACTTCAAATCTGTCTCAAAGTGTTCTCACAAAATAACCAACAAACTTAGTATCTCTGTCTGAAACTATTCTCGTAGGGAATCCATGCAATCTTACCACTTCCTTGAAAATAGGTCAGCTATATGCACTGCATCTAATGTATTCTTACAAGGGTATGAATATATAATCATTTCCTCTTTGTGTCTTAGGAAGTCCTAGTATGAAATCCACACTGATATCCTCCCAAGGTCTTTTTGGTACTGTCAAAGGCTTATACAATCCTACATTCTGACTACTACCCTTTGCAACTTGACAAACTCTACAACTTTGCACAAATTTTGTTGGTGTAATTATTTGTTCATCTTGGATATAATTACACTTTACTTAAGTTTACTTAGGTACATGCATAACATAGTAGTTTTCATATGAGACACTTAGGGAGATTTGCATACATTGGGAGTGTGTATGTAGGAGAATTTCCACCTTTTATGGTGTGATCTTGTTGTTACTCTATCATATCCACTTATTGGAGTAATAATTCCACCTATGGTGGGTGATCCATCTCATGTGGAATATTTAACTATTTCTCCTACCTACCTCTACCTACCCTCACATCTCATTGAGCCACATGTCATTATTGTGTGCTCTCTTGTCTCTTAGCCTTGCCTTTATAAGCAAGATCATCTACATTGTATGTAATGTTCTTGATGATCCAATTGATCTCTTTTGCATCTTGATGGGAATATAGTTTATTCTTGTCATATTTTATCTCTCTTGTCATAGTGCTATCTTATGGTCTCTTTGATCTTGGTTTCTTCAAGCATAATCTCACATGGTATAAGAACGGTTGGAGCGCCATTATATAGCCTTTGGAGAGATTTTATTGCATGATTAAAGGAGGCAAAGAGGTAGATCTAAGGAGAAACAAACTTTGGAGGTGTCCTAGACTAGATCCAACCTTGCCATTGAATCCAAGTGACCGTTTCCATGAATTTTGACTATAAATTCGACTATATTGGATGAAAGTCAATTTTAGGGCTTAGAGGAAAATTTTTGCTCAATTAGGGTAGTACAGTATGATTTTTAAAAAAAAAATATATATATATATTTTGTATTTTTTGCGAAATTTTTTAAAATTTCTTACTTTGTATTTTTGTAGTATTTGTTTTTTTTAAAACAAAAGTGGCAAGCCACTGATATATATATATATATATATTAATAAGAAAACAGATTCAAGAGCTCAATAGGGAAAGAACTAGAAAGAAAACCCTATATCCTTGCTCAGATACAGTGAAGACGAAGGAAGGAGGCTATGAGAAGAAGCCACCTGATCCAGAGAGATAAATAGGGGCTGCCCATAGAATGAGTTTCTTAGGGGCCAAAAAGAGAGTAACCGGTTGGGACGAGACCGAAGGAAACCAAAAACAAGCAACCCCCTTAACCGGTTACCGTGGCGACTGAGAAGCGTGAATCTTCTTGTCGGAGCACTGACGAGATGCGACAATCGGTTTCCAATTATGTTGTACCAGTGCTTTGATACCAGTATGATGTCCTTATGATCGGTTCATAAAAAGAAAAGCCTCCAATACCAGTGCAAGTCAACAAGCAAAGAAGATGACTCCTCTACCGGTTCGGTTGCCATTAGATTTTCCACCCGACAAAAAAGAGCATGTTCTGGGTAGAAAAAACAAAGCCAGAATAACTTTACTCATTCATGGTGGTGTCTTCCTGGGTCTGAATTGCAAGGGCATCAAAAGTGGGTAGAAGGAAAGTAGTCCATCCCGTGACTTCATCCTGTGTCGGTACATTAAGGTCTGGAGCCCTATCTGTAGTCCGACCGCTTTCCATAGGTAGCGATATTTGCAAGCAAGGGTCAACATTTTCTATTTCCAGGATTTCCATTAGAGCCCCAACTTTAATTTTGACTCTGTGTACAATGTGGTCATCCAATTGTCTGCCTAATTGATGCAAGCCATTCTTCACATGGCAAAAATTTTGCCTTTCAAGGGCATGCTTTATTCGGTCATAGAGTATCATGTAAGCATGGCTAGATTAAATAAAGTGACATGGAAAGAATCCCCGAAGGAGAGCCGACCCCTACCATAGATTATATTTTGCCAGGGCTTCATGGAATGGGGCCGAGAGACACACATCTTGTCTTACCAATTTAAAGAACACTAATTCCAGCAGAGGAATAGATTGCAAGAGATCCAAAGCATTTGACAGAAAGGAACTGAGAAGTTGATGGGGATATAGAATCCTTTTAGCTTGTGGGGGTATCATCTCCTCACCAATGAAGTCTTTGATAGCTCTTCTCAATTGTGGATTGTGTAACAAAAAAAGTTGGTCGAGGTCCCTGTCATTGATGTGTCCATGAAAAGCCACCGAAGGTTTTGGAATTTGCACTAAAATCCAGTCGATCCATGGCATATACTCCAAGTGAATTTGCCTGCATCCTCCGCAAGAACCATTTTCCATATTATAGAGCATTGTGATACTTCAAAAATTTAAATTTTTGAAAATTACGGCTAAGAACTGTGTGTGTAATAGCAGGCTGGTTCCATTTATAAACAAAAATTACCATCTCAAAGTGTAATAAATGATTAGATATTAGGATCATGTTTGCGATCCTTGCATTAATTTTGTGACCATAATATAGTCGAGGGGATGTGTGAGAGGCCCAATTCTATTTTTCCTCATGTGAAGTGATGTATTGAGAATCCCCGGGTACTTCGCACTAAAGTTCCATACATACCATCTACAAAATGCACTTAAAAGCATAAATGCAAGTGTCTTGTCATCCTTCTTGTTCATCGACATAGGTTATGCGCTTGCATGCGAGTATTTAATAGGAAGTAGCTTGTGATAAGAGTGTTGTACTTTCCTTTTGTATTAATTCGAGCAATTTGAGAAATGAAGACAGTTTAGTAGGAATCGCGATCGACTCCATGGAAATGCCATCGTAGCCCGTGTTTGCTAACAAGTCACCAACAGAGTTGCCCTCTCTTGGTGTGTGACTAACAGAGTAGTCCGAAAAAGTGTTGAGAAGATCCAAGGTATGCTTTAGAACATAAGATAGCTGCCAGGTCTTAGATCTTTTCGAGGTAATTGAGTTGATAATGACTAAAGAATCCCCTTCTATGTGTATATTGGAGAGGCCACACTTCCTTGCTAACACCAGACCAATAAGTAAGGCATTTGCTTCCGCCAAGTTATTCATACCTGAAGGGATGGGTGAAGCTTGGAAAGAATGCATTTTTCCAAAATGGTCTTGTATGCAAACTCCAATTCCCGGTTTCCCTGGATTTCCATGAGAAGAGCCGTCAAATTTGATCTTATAAAAAATTGGAGCTGGGGGTGTCCATTTTATGGACAACCTATCTTTCACATGGACTGAAGACCAGTTCCGGGGAATCCCTATTGGCAAAATAATACTGTGCCAAGATTTTGCAATCGCCTTATCCCACCGGGTAAATGACTGGATGTCCTTGGAATTTGTAAGAGAAGAGTATATGATTTTTGCAATCGAATTTTCCAATTTGATCAAAACTTGATCCAGAGGAGGATGTTTTTCTAAAGATTCTTTTGTTCCTCTCCCACCAGATTGCCCAAATAATGTGAGTAGGAGCACATTTCCAAATACCTAAGAAGGTTGATGTAGAGAATAAAAGAGGCCAAGAATTAAACATATCCCATAGTGATTTCGGAAAGGGCAACATGAGTTGGAGTTTATTCATGATGAAGAACCAACATTGGGAGGTGAAAGAGCAATGTAAAAATAAATGATGAATTGATTCTTCCTCTAAGTCACAAAATAAACAATTAAAAGCTTGTGTAATACCTAGTTTTACTAATCTCTCTGCTATTAAGATTTTTTTATTGAATGTTAGCCACGCAAAACAACCTTCTTTTGGTAAGACAATGTCATTCCAACAGAAGGAGTATTCCTGACTACTTGCCTTACTGCTGCAACCCTGCTGCAAGGCATTGTAACCTTCTTTGATTGAATATTGCCCCGATTTTGAAGTTGCCCAAAATAACACATCATCTCTATTAGATATGATAACTAATATATTCAATAAAATGTTGGCCAATGAGGAAGCTTGTTGGAGGGATATTGGGAGAAGAGTAGGATCTTTCAAGATTATTTTCCCTGAAAATATTTCTACAACAGATACATAGTCACTCAATTTTGTACCCCAATGAGCTATGGTTGTATTCATAATGTCTGCCATGTTATCCAATTGAGTAATAGGAGGATGCCCACACCATGAGTCTATCCAGAAGTTTGCACTAAGACCATTGTTGATTTCCCATGAAACATACTTGGATATTAGATTCCTTGAATCCATCATGAAATTCCAAATAACAGACCCCTTTGGAGGGTCTAAAAGTGTCAATACTCTTGATGGTTGAGTGTTGTCCAAATATTTAGCTTGAATAATCTGGCACCATTTGGAGACCGGATTAGTGTACATTTTCCAAATCAGTTTCCCTCCAAAGGCCTTGTTGCGGTGCTTAAAATTGTGAAGTCCAACTCCCCCTTGGGATTTTTGGCATGACATATTTTCTAGAGAGGTTAAGGGGATTTTCCTTTCATTTGTCATATTACTGTTCCATAAAAAATCTCTAACGAGTTTCTGCAATTGTTGGATGATGGATGAGGGAGCCTTGAGGATAGACATGTAATAGTTCGGTATTGCTGTTAGCATTGACTTGATAAGAAGGATTCTACCTGATAGTGAAAGCCACCTTACTTTCCAAGCTGAGATTTGTTCCTGAATTCTACCAATGATAGCAGACCAATAGGATGGATTGTTTGATCCCATAAAAAAGGGGGTGCCAAGGTAGGAGGATGGCAATTGGTCCATTGAGAAGCCCAAAATCTTGCATATTCTTGGTGATAAGATTTAAGGTGTGTTGAAAATGAAAATCTTAGACTTGGTAGTATTAATTTTCTAACCCGAAGCAGAAGAATAGATATCCAATGTTTGCTTGATGAGCTTGACTTCTTTTAAAGAAGACTTACCGAATAACAATGTGTCATTAGAGAAGAGAGAGTGAGTTACTATTATTGAAGTACCTGGGAGGGTGACCCCAAGCCAGAGCTCTTTTGAAGATTGAAAATTGATGTATCTGCTCAAGGCATCTACCATAAGAATGAAGATAAAAGGTTTATTTTAATTTTTTTATTTTAAAAATCATATTTTATTTGGGGAGGGGTTATTTCACCCCACCACCATCGTACACTGTACTCTGCCGCAACTTTTGCATGAGTTGTCATTTTCAGGGGCCCCGCCTCCCCATAGTCTGTTGCCGACCCATCGACCTACCGACATTCTCGTCTTGCAGCTGACACTCTTGTGACCCCCATGTTCCTAAAAACCACCACTCTGGAAGCTCCTATAAACTGTCACACCGACATCCCCCTACAACCAGGATCCTCCCTGCTCCGGCTGCAGACTTCTCCGACAGTCCTCCTGCCAACACCCCACTCCCCTGGTGGTTACTCTTGCGGCCATCCCCACTGAGCGGCATATTCCTCTGGCGACGCTGCATACCTCCCATTGGTAAAGTTTTTTGGAACCTCTCGACGATGCTGCATATCTATCACCACTTCGGTTCTGCTCAGCGTTCATTCTTTCTATCACACCTATCACGTGGTGATTGTTACATCATTGGGCCACACCGCCAGTACAGAGACACGTGGCTCCCACTTGGTGCCACATATCAAGCCACTCAACTACACAATCAATAGTGAAATGCAACTATCCACATCATTCAGACACATGTCTGCCACATCATTTTCGTATGACCGTATGACATGTGGTATCTCTTGATTCAGTCACGTCAGCAGTCCATACTGTACGAACATCCACACATGCATGGAGACAAAGTTTTGGCAATGACCATATTGCCATCAATTTTAATCATGTGATTTGACGACATCATCATTTTTTTTGAAAATTTGGCAGGCCCCTCCTATTGAGCTTTTTGATTTTGCAGCTCAACTTCAAATGGCCATATCTTGCTCATTTTTGCTCCTTTTTGGGTGGAATGTTTTTTGAAATGGGCTAATTTTTTGTGTACGTTTATGTGGTGGCGTTATTTTCTGATTTTAGTGGACATAAGTTTTATAAATTTCAGTTTTGGGTGACTCTACCTGTCTAATCCCCATTTTTGCAACTTCCAGGACTCCGTTTGGGCTCATACGAACTCCTTTTTAGGTGTGTTTTTTTTTTAAAGTACATAATTTTTTGTCTAATTTCAGAATATGCTATCAGTTTGTAGTTATTTTGAGTGGAAATTTCACTTTCAGCATATGGTATTTTTTGGCCACTTTTGGCACTTGTATTGCATAGCTCTATTTTTTTGGTCTTTTGCATTGTAGTTCTTTGCCTATTGGGGCATTTAAAAAAAAAAAAAAGAAGTCCACCTTGCCATTGTTTGCAAGTGGCCTATTGTACATGCACTACATATAAAGTGCCAAAATCATCATTTGGGGGGCGGGTACATTGATTGAGTGAATTTGGGGGGGTGTCTCTTGTTATTTTGTGCTCTTGTGTTCTTTCCTTTTTCTTCTATGGGTTATCCTAAGTTTCCTCTCTTAACTCCTCATAATTATGCTACTTGGAAAATTGATGCATGGAGTAAACTTATGGAAAAATGACTAACTCATTACATTGATGGAACTATTGTTGCTCTCATTGATCCTAATGGTCACTTGGATTGGTTCACTAAGAAAATCATGTCAATTGGTACCTTAAGAAAGTATGTATCAAAGGATCTCATCTTTCATATTGAAAAATGTACCTTAATTAAGGATGCTTGACAAAAGTTTCAAGACTTGTATAGTCAAGTTGACGAGATTAGGGGATATCAAATTGATAGTGATCTCACCATAGATCCCAAGAAATTTGATACTATACAAGATTATGTCACTAAGGCAAAAGAGTTGAGGGCACAACTCAAGGATTGTGGCATTGATAAGAGGGATACTCAATTGATCTTCAATTTGATGGTCAAGCTTCCACAAGAATATGCAACATTTATTTCTAGTTTCCAAACCCATAGGATGACAATGTGTTCAAGCTACACGATGCCTACATTTGATGCTTTTGCCAAAAAGTTGATGATGGAACAAACTAAGTTGATAAGCATGGGCATTCTCAAGACTTATAAGTCTCAAGCATTAGTGGCAAATCAAGGGAACAAAGGAAATCAAGGAAAGGACAACTCAAACAGAAGAAAGGCAAATCAAAGCCCAAGGACAAAGTACCACCTTCTCCACAACAAGGAGAATAAGCCTCTTCAAAGAAGGATAATTCACCAAAGAAGGAGAGACCTACTTGTGCCTATTGTAAAAAGGTTGGTCATGAGGAACATCGTTGCCATTCTAAGAAGATTGATGAGCTCATACATATTCTCAAAAAGCACAACATTGATTTTCCTAATGCTTACAAGAAGGAGAATTGATCACCTTGCACTTCCTCACAATAAAAGGGGAAAGGGAAAGCATTCATGATCTCAACAAGTGGGAAGACCCATTCTTTTGGGAAAAGAAAATAGAAAATCTCTTTGTGCTACTACAAGTCTTGATTCAGGGAGATGGCTTATAGATTCAGGGGCTTCTCATCATATGGGATCTTTGCAGACTATGTTTTCTACATTTGAGCCTTGCACCATGCCACATATTTTGATGGGAAATCATACATACATGGATTTGATTGGGAAAGGAACTATTGCCATTGGGAATGACTCCTTCAATGATGTGTTGTGTACCCCACTTGACAAACAATATTGTTTCTATCTATCAAATCACACATGGGGCAACTAAGAGAATTGTGGAGTTCACACTTGACTCATTTTTCATTTGAGACTTGGAGACTAGAGCTCTCATTATGATTGGGGTCGTCGATCATGCATCTCGGTTATACTAATTTTCAGATTTTGTTGGTGAGGATGATTTAATATATGATGATTCTTCACATGATGATCACACTTCTTGTGATGATTCAAATTTTGAGAACTTTGGGTACTTGAACTTGGGGATTATCACATGTGACCCCTGTTGGTATTTTGGTATGGTTTTGTCATTGATGTCAACACCTACTAAACAGTTATCAACTCTGGCACTTTGGAGAATCAGCAACATTCACCGACAAGCAAGTGACTCATGCACAGTCACTGGTATCTAGTACACTGGCAAGATATAATGATCACCAACACTTGGAATGACATGGAAAACACTTGGTAATGTCAAAAACATCATTTTGACATCTTGTTTTGGAGAATTGGTTATTGGTATATTCACATTTGCATATTTGCTATTATAGGCAAATAAGTCTAGGGTATACACCGGCAGGTTTATCTTTTCCAAATTAGCATGGCACGCTTTGGAGATGATTAATTATTGTTGTAAATGCATTAAGCTGACATGTTCAATCAGTTATTGCATCAGATATTATTTTGTTTGTAAAATGCTTTTATTGTAAATATCTTGTAGAGCCAACCTACTAAAATTGGTCTTAGGTTATGGTATAAATGTAAGATCTTATTTGTAAGATAAAAAAAGGAATGCGAAAAAGGATTATGTGAAGGTATATGCAAAAATAAGTAGAGCTATACATGCAGACATAATTTGAAGATTGAAGGAGGTTTTTTGTGAAGACAATCAGAACTACACCGGTACTGAATCCAACAGATGAAGATTCTATTTTGTGCAGTACATTCTTATTGGATTTAACCATCCAACTGTAGTCAATGTGACTCCCATTTTTTGATTGAGCAGTGAGCTCTAGGTGCTTGGCCTTTCTGCATGTGCAAACCCCATTTATGTACACTTACTATCTGCAATAGTATCATCTGATTGTGGGTAAGGTTTCCCACTTTGGTTTTTCCCCTTACAGGGTTTCCACATACAAATATTGGTGTTATGTGTTGTGGATGACTTTGTCTTTATGTTTCATGCACTAATCCTTACCAGTATAGCAATTAACTGTTAAATCTGTCTACCAGCATATTGAACTGGTTTACTGGTATTAAGCATTAAGTTGGTTAAGTTGTTTTGGTTTGAATTTATTTGACAACTGATTCACACCCCCCCCCCCCTCTCAGTTGTCTCTGGGACCCAACAATTGGTATCAGAGCCTAGTCCTCTTTTTGCATAAGTTTAACAACTTGAGGAGATCTAATGTGTACTAACTAGTTTAGGAAGGGTAGTCCTAAACTTGATGGAACCAAATATGGTATTTGGAAGATCAGAATGGAGACACATCTAAATTGCATTGGAAAGGACATATGGGATGTTACAAAGAATGGATATACTGCTCCTACTCTTGGTTAGCCTAATCCACCTACCTTGGGAAAAGATGAAGAAAATGATTGCAAAGCAAGAGAAGCACTTTTGAGTGCATTATCAGATCAACAAATCGTGGGACTATCAGATAGGTCTACTGCTAAAGCTATTTGGGATCATTTGGAAACACTGGATGAAGGAGATTCCACAGTCAAAATTGCAAAACTTGAAAGCTTTCGGGTCAGGTATGAACATCTGAAAATGGAAGAAGATGAAAGGATTTCTGCTTTCATGGAAAGAGTGAATGAGATTGTTTTGGGTATTAAATGTTGTGGAGGAACCTTAAGTGAGGATAAAATTGTTTCAAAAGTTTTAAGAGGATTGCCACCAGCATATAAAATGAAAGTCACTACTATAAATGAGTTAAGAACAATGCCTAATACATCAGTAACTAGGGATACATTGATTGGGAAACTTTCAGCTTTTGAAATTGAAGAATTTGGTCTTGTTGCTACTATAAAGACAGATTTGGCCTTTAAAGCATCAACATCATCTGCTCCATCATTTGACAAATCTGATTGGAAAGCCTTTTATGCAAGAGAACTTGAAGAAAGAAAGAAAGAGAATGAAGAACTTGAAGAACTTGAAGCACTATTTGCAAGGAAAATGCCTAAAGGTCTAGTTGGAAGTAAGTATGAAGGTAAAGCACCCTTTAAATGTTTTAACTATAATAGATTGGTCATATGGCTTCAAGATGCCTTGGTAGACATGCTGGACTAAGAGAAGAAGCTAGAAGAACATACAAGCCTAACCCTGAATATCAGAGATACAAATTTAAGAAGAATAAAGACACATCTTGTTACATTGTTGATGAAGGTGTGATTGATGATTCCGATGAGGATCCGATAGACAATGGATGGGTTTTTGTTGCTATAATAGAAGATCAACTGGCACCTACTGCTCAACTAGTAGAACAGGCCTTGGCAGCTAAAGTTGAAGTAAAGGATGAATGGATCATTGATTCAGGATGCTCACATCATATGACAGGAGACAAAGGTAAATTCTTGAACTTTCAAGAATACAATGGAGGCTTAGTGAGATTTGGAGATGACAAAGCTTGTTTGATCAAAGGTAAGGGTACAATATCTCTTGATGGTAAGCATAACACTGACAATGTTTACTATGTTGAAGGATTAAAGCATAATCTTTTGAGTGTTGGTCAATTAGTTGAGAAAGGATTTCAGTTACAATTCAAAAATGGAAAATGCAAAATCATGAATAGAATTGGTTTAGAAATTGCAACCAGTAATCAAACTAGAGGTAACATCTTTCATCTGAATAACAATGAAAAGACATGCTTGATTGCAAATATTGATGAAAGTTGGCTATGGCATAAGAGACTCTGTCATGTAGACTTTGATTGTATGGTAAAGATTAGTACTATTAAGGCAGTTAGAGATTTACCTAAAATTGTCAAACCTCACAATACAGTATGTAAGGAATGTCAATTTGGAAAACAAGGTAGAGCTAGTTTCAAAAGTATTCTAGAAAAATCCAATAATGCTCTTGATTTGATTCACATTGATTTATGTGGTCCAGCTAGAACTAAAAGCTTACAAGTTGATAGATATTTCATGCTAATCATTGATGACTACTCTAGAATGTGTTGGGTTACTTTTCTTAGAGAAAAATCAGAAGCACTTGGAAAGTTCAAACTGTTCAAAGCAATGGTAGAAAATGAAACCGGTAAGAAAATCAAATGTCTAAGATCAGATCAAGGAGGAGAATTTACATCTAAGGAATTTAATACATTCTCTGAAGTAAATGGAATCAAAAGACAACTATTAGCACCCCAGACACCACAACAGAATGGAGTTGTTGAAAGGAAAAACAAAACTATCTTGGATGCAGATGGAAGTATGTTATCAGAAGCAAACCTACCACATGTATATTGGAGAGAGGTAGTTAGTACAATGGTCTATACATTCAACAAATTTCACATCAAAGGTGAAACCGGTAAGACCCCTAATGAACTATGGTTTGGTATTACTCCTACTCTTAAATATTTCAGAATTTTTGGAAGTAAATGTTATATCAGAAGAGATGAGTATATTGGGAAATTTGATCCTAGACATGATGAAGGAATATTTCTTGGTTATTCATCTAAAAGAAAGGCATATAGATGTTTTAACAAAAGATTGCAGAAAATTGTTGAAAGTACAAATGTAAAGATTGATGAACAATTCAGAGGAACTTCAAGGTATATAGACTCTGAACTGGCAACATAAATTTTAACAAATGAAACTACACTGAATCCACCGGTATAGAATGAAGATCCAGTTACCTTAGTATCATCTGAGGATTCCACAGTAACAGAGGAAAAACAACAAACAAAGACACCCCGGTATGTAAGACTGAATCATTCTGAAGATCAGATAATTGGAAACATGTTTAAAGGAGTTATGACAAGAGGAAGATTGGTAAATGAAGAGGTACGTCTTATTTCTTAAATTGAACCATCATCTGTTAATGAGGCATGTGAAGATAAACACTGGATTAAAGCTATGGAGGAAGAATTAGAACAAATTGAGAAGAATAACACTTGGACATTTGTTCCCCAACCTAAAGATAAAAATGTAATTGAAACCAAATGGGTATTCAGAAACAAACTTAATGAAGATGGTAAGGTTATTAGAAATAAAGCAAGACTAGTGTGTAAGGGATATTCTCAGAAAGAAGGAATTGATTATAATGAAACCTTTGCACCGATAGCTAGAATAGAGTTAGTCAGATTATTCTTGGCTTTTGTAGCACACAAGAACTACAAAGTTTATCAAATGGATATTAAATGTCCATTTCTAAATGGAGATCTTGAAGAGGAAGTCTACATTGAACAACCCGATGGATTTTCTTTGATAGATGACAAAGATATGGTTTGTAGGTTAAGAAAAACTTTGTATGGATTGAAGCAAGCTCCAAGAGCTTGGTATGCAAGATTGGATAAGTATCTTCTGAAATTGTTTTTTCTAAAGGAAATATAGACAACAATTTATACTATAAAGTGACTATTGATGACATCTTGGTTATAGAAGTATTTGTTTATGATATAGTCTTTGGAGGAGAAGATGGATTATGTAAAAAAATTTCTATTAAAATGCAGCAAGAATTTGAAATGTCTATGATTGGAGAAATAAAATTCTTTTTAGGATTGCAAATTTCATAGACTGATAAAGGTATATTCTTGAGTCAATCCAAGTACTTAAAAGAGTTACTAAAGAAATTTTGGATGGAGAACTCTAAACCGGTAAGCACACCTATGACTACAAATGACAAACTTTCACTAAGGGATGAATCTACACCTGTTAATCCAACTAGATACAAATCTATGATAGGAGGTTTACTATATTTAACACAAACCAGACCTGATATTATGAATGCAGTATGTATTGTTTCAAGATTTCAAAGTAATCCTAGAGAAAATCATGAATCAACAGTAAAAAGGATTTTCTGGTACTTACAAGGAACTATAAATCTTGGATTATGGTATCCTAGAGATGAAAACTTTGAATTATGTGCATACACAGATGGAAATTAGGCAGGAGATGTGGATGATAGAAAAAGCACCACCGACGGAGCATTATTTCTTGGATATTGTTTTGTTTGTAAAATGCTTTTATTGTAAATATCTTGTAGAGCCGACCTACTAAAATTGGTCTTAGGTTATGGTAAAAATGTAAGATCTTATTTGTTAGATAAAAAAGGAATGCAAAAAGGATTATGTGAAGGTATATGTGAGAATAAGTAGAGCTATACACATAGACATCATTTGAAGATTGAAGGAGGGTTTTTGTGAAGACAATCAAAACTACACTAGTACTGAATCCAGCATATGAAGATGCTATTTTGTGCAGTACATTCTTATTGGATTTAACCATCCAACTGTAGTTAGTGTGAATCCCATTTTGTGATTCAGCAGTGAGCTCTAGGCGCTTGGCCTTTCTGCATGTGTAGACCCCATTTATGTACACTTACTATCTGCAGTAGTATCATCTGATTGTGGGTAAGGTTTCCCATCGTGGTTTTTCCCCTTACAGGGTTTCCACGTACAAATATTGGTGTTATGTGTTGTGGATGACTTTTTCTTTATGTTTCATGCACTAATCCTTACCTGTATAGCAATTAACTATTAAATCTATCTACCGATATATTGAACTGGTTTACCCATATTAAGCATTAAGTTGGTTAAGTTGTTTTGGTTTGAATTTATTTGACAACTAATTCACACCCCCCCCCCCCCCCTCTTCGTTGTCTCCAGGACCCAACAACCCCATTCTTGAGCCTTGAATTTCATCTCCTCCTATTGATATCAGATCACCTATTGCACCCTATGATGTACATAGTGTGATAGTTTTGCCTTTTTTTGATTTAGCACAACATGATATATCTTGTCTTCCAGCTTCAGTTTCATGGGATGAGTACTTGACAGACATTGTAGGCTTGTTTGTGGAGTCCTACATTGTAAATTTGGGAGACATCATTGATGATATTCATCTTCTCTTTGATGAAGATGATCCTTATTTGATTGTTGTGAGGCAACACTCTGGCCCTCTTGTTCATTCTCTACATGATCATTCTTTCGAGGTTGACATGATTGTGGATACTTTAGTACAACAATTGGAGGAGGTCTCTTTATCCTTGAAGGAGACATGTGAGTCTTTGGGACTTGTTCTACATTCATCTCCACTAGATCTTGGAGTACCTTTTTCAGTAGTGAGGATTAGTTCTTTGGAGGGGTTAACTTTCAGCATCGACATGGGGACATTTGAGCAGTTTTCATAGACTTAATTCATCATGAGTTTTTTTCATACATCTTCCCTTCAGGATTGGGGAGTCTTCATGGATACACGTTTTGTTTTGTTTCTTCCCAAGGGTAGGAACGTTGTTCGATGTTCATGGATTATTTTCTTCATTCATCTTCGAGCTTCTACCATTGGTGCAGATTCTACATTGAGGGGGGGCACCTAGATTCTCTTCTTCTCTCATATGGGGGGGAATTTTTCCTCACATCGGGATTTGTTCTTCACATACTTCTATGAGAGTTATTTGTATATAGTTTTCATCTCTCTTTTTGGGGAGGGTTTTTTCCCATTGGGTTTTTCTCTCTTTCCCTGCTTTACGAGAGATTGCATTCATTTTCTTTGCATTTGCATTTGTACATGGGTACCTAACATGGCCTTGTAGCCGAGACCCATCTTGCATTGCTTAGTTGCATTGTAGACTTAAGTGCATTCACCTAAGTTGAACTTAAGGGGGGGTGTTGGTGTAATTATTTATTCTTCTTGGATATAATTACACTTTACTTAAGTTTACTTAGGTACATGAATAACATAGTAGTTTGCATATGAGACACTTAGGGAGATGTGCATACATTGGGAGTGTGCATTTAGGATAATTTCCACCTTTTATGGTGTGATATTGTTGTTACTCTATCATATGCACTTATTGTGGAGTGATAATTCCACCTTCAGTGGGTGATCCACCTCATGTGAAATATTTTACTATTTCTCCTACCTACCCCTACCTACCCTTGCATCTCATTGAGCCACATGTCATCATTATGTTCTCTCTTGTCTCTTAGCCTTTCTTTTATAAGCAGGCTCATCAACATTGTATGTAATCTTCTTGATGATCCAGTTGATCTCTTTTGCATCTTGATAGGAATACAAATTATTCTTGTCACATTTTACCTCTCTCGTCATTGTGCTATCTTATGGTCTCTTTGATCTTGGTTTCTTCAAGCATAATCTCACAAATTTCCTAACATCCTTATGAATCTGGGGCCAAAATTAATGCTCACTCATGAATGCTACTGTTTTATCAACACCAAAGTGTCTGGATAATCCTCCACTATGCTTTTCCTTTATTAGATTCTCCCTCATAGAACTCTTAGGTATGCATAACTGAACTCCTCTGAACAACATCCCATTGTGATTGAAGTAATCCAACCATTTGCTTCTATCTACCATAACGAGTTCTCTACATGCTCTCCAAGGTTCTGCAAAAGCCAAGTCACCATCATACAATGTATTCAACTCCTCAAATCCTAATACTATTACTCTCATCTCTGTCAACAAATTCCTTCTTGTACTCAATGCATCGACAACTTTGTTCGATTTACCACTTCTATACTTCAACACAAAGGTGTAACTCTGAAAACTTCTACCCATCTCATATGTCTCTGATTCAACTTACTCTGGTTGTTCAAATACTGCAAAGCTTGATGATCCATATACAACACAAAATCCTTAGGCAACAAGCAATGTCTCCTCTTCTTCAAGGCTTAAACTATGGCATAAAATTCCTGATCATACACTAAATATCTCCTTCAGGCATCATTCAATTTATCACTTAAATAAGCTACTGCTCTCCCTTCCTGACTCAAGACTACTCCTATTGCTATTCCACTTGCATTACAATCTACTTGAAATACTTTGTTGAAATATGGTAAAGCTAACACAATCTGCTTAGTCACTTTCTGCTTCAATAGCTCAAAACTTTTGTTTGCTCTTATGGTCCGCTTGAACTCCTTTCTTTCTCCCCTCATTGTTGCAGTCATAGGACTACAAACATAACTTAAATTTCTCACAAACTTCTGGTAGAAACTAGCCAATCCATAAAATGATCTTACCTCTCCAATGCTTTCCAGTGTAGGCCATTTAACAATTGCTTTTACTTTCTCAATGTCCATCTTCAAACCATCCTCAAATATCACAAATCCAAAATAGACTAACTCTTCCTTCATGAAAGTACACTTCTTAAGGTTTATCAACAAATTTTGTTCTCTCAACCTTTGCAAAACCTGTCTTAAATGCAACAAATGCTCCTATTTTGTCTTACCAAAAATTAGAATGTATCCAAATATAAAATAATAGACTTACCCAAGAATTTGTTTAATACCTCATTCATTAGCCTCATGAAAGTCCGGTGCAATAGTCAATCCAAAAGGCATCACCAACCACTCATACAATCCTTCATTTGTCTTGAATGCTATCTTCCACTCATCTCCTTCTTTGATCCTAATATGATGATATCCACTCTCCAATTATATCTTTGTAAAGTATTTGGCTCCACTCAAACAGTCCATTATGTCATCCATCCTAGGAAAATGAAACTAGTATTTCACTATGATCTTGTTTATTGCTCTAGAATCAGTACACATCCTTCATTCTCCATTCCTCTTAGGTGCTAATACAACTCGTATTGCACAAGGACTCAAACTTTCTCTGATCAAACCTTTCTTCAATAGCTCTTGCACTTGTTTATACAACTCTTCATTCTTTGTCGGTATCATCCGGTGTGCAAGTTTGTTAGGCAAACTAGCTCTGGGAATCAGGTCCATGCAATGACTGATACTTCTCACAGGTGGCAATCCATCAGGAACATTATCTAAAATGATGTCTTCATACTCTGCCAATAACCCCTTTGTCTCTTCGAATTCTTCTTCTTCATGCTCTAGATTCTCAGTCTTCTTAGGAACTAAAGTGAAACACACATTCCCATGTCTCATCCCATCCAAGAATTTCCTTCCATCCACCAAATAGATTCTAGCATTCATATAGACTTCACTCTTCAAAGGCTCCTCCAAGGGTAACAAGGTTTGCTTCATCCCATTTGCCACAATAGTGTATATTTTCTTTCCCCCATCATGTATTGCCTATCTATCAAACTGCCAAGGTCTACCCAACAAAAGGTGACAAATATCCATAGGCATAATATCACTCATGACTTCATCATGATAATTCCCAATTTTCAATTTCACCAAACATTACTCACTTACCAGCAACTTATGTTCATCTTGAATCCATGCTATCTGATAAGGCTTAGGGTGTTTCAATCTTTCCAAATTCAACTTAGTCACCACTCCTCTGAAATAAGGTTATCTGAGCTATCAATATAAATAACAACTTTACAACACTTATCAGATACCTTAGATCTAGTCTGGAACAAATTCCTCCTCTACAAGGGCTCTTCATCTCCTCTAGTATGACACAAAGCTCTCCTCCTCATCAACAAATCTCCATCTTTCAGTTTATTAGCTGATTCAGTGGGGATTTATTCCACCACTATTGTTCTCACAGTGCTCTCTGCCTTCATACACTCAAAAGAATGTTGTCCTTCTCCTCCACACTTAAAGAAAGTTCCTCTGAACACTCTCTTGTCTTGTCTTCTATCATCTTTTCCAAAACCATGTTTCCAGTAGCCATTTGGTTCTCTCCTCTGGTAGAAATTTTTGTCATCCTTCCAGTATGAATTACCATCTTTTCTTACTTCCATGTCTTTGTTTTGATCTATTCAGGTTCCTTTTCCTCTGATATATCCTCTTCCTCCCTGAAATATTCCTCCGATAAACCCTCCACCTCTACCTCTCTGTCTCTACTCATGTCTTTTGAGCAACTTCTCTTTTGCTTTTAGGGCATATTGATAAGCCTCTTTAACACTCTGAACCTTGATCAAACTGAGTTCATCTTGTATAGACATCTGCAATCCATTCAAATATCTTGTAACTTGTTATATTTCATCATCAACATATCCGGGTCTGATATTGAACTTGGAAAATGCTTCAGTGTTCTTCTTCACACTAGATTCCTTCTGCTATAATTCTGCAACTTTCAAAACAGATTTAGTTGATAATCAAGTGACATAAATTTTGATTTCAACTTAGCAACCATCCGATCCCATGTCTTGATCTTCTCTTTACCTCTTCTCTATCTATCGACCTGTAAATGATCCCACCAAAGAGATGCATGTCCTTTCAATGAGGTATATGCATATTTCACCTTCCTTTCCTTTGCAGTGTTCTCAAAATCAAAATATTTCTCCATCTCCGAGATCCAATCCATCAATTCATCTGAATCCAAGTTTCCATCATATTTTGGTGGGGTAAAATGTGGTTTAGTATTCGCCTTACTCAAAACCCTTAAGAACCCTTCTTCATGTGGATCAATCGCCAGTGGGTTTACTTGTTTTTTCAGTGCTTCTTCTCCTTCACCTTCACTCACATCTTCAATATGTTGGCCTCTTCTCTAGGCTGTCTCAATGGCTTCCAACAGGGCAGAGATTCATCTCAACATTTCTATCGCTGTTGGGTCTGCATTCCCATGCGCTTCACCATTCCTATTTCCTCCTCATGCCATCTTCACACCAATCCTCTGCAGGTGCAGGTCGGATCTATAATCCGCCACCCAACAAGAAAATTCTCAGGACAACAATATACATAATGAATTTTTCTCTGATACCACTTGGCAAAGTCACCGGTTAGGAGGGAACTCAAAGAGATCAGTCCAGACCGATTAGCAAGAGTAAACACAATGGAAACACAAGGATATCATAATGTGGAACATAATGAATTATATAATGAAAATTGATTACAATCAACCGGTATCATCCAGGTTACAGAAACCGGCTCATTGGCCTACTAAAACATGCTCAATTACAGAACAAGCCACAATCGGTACCTCAAAACTTAAGATCTAGCTTCTATGTTGTGTCTACCACTTTCAATCTGAATTCTAATGCTTAATTATAGTGATTTATACAATCCAAGGGATCCGGTCAGCCCAAAAAGGGATCAAATGCTAAAGAACAAGACCTAACGTGTAAAAATAACAAAGTCAGCCTCCGCCAAAGAAATTCCTTTGAAAAATCGAAAGAATGAAGTGTAGATCAAAGGTAAGGTTGTCCACATGCTAAGGAACATCATAATCAATGCTCAATGTAGTACCCCTACCCTAATCAGATTTTAAAACCTGGTTTGACCTTGTTGACTTTTTAAAGTGGCCTTCTTGGATGGTTGATTTACCATGTTGTAATGTTATAGTTAGATATTATGATTATTGTGCGTACCTATAAATGTTGTTTTCACATCAATTCTTATGTAGGATTAGTTGTTCTTCTGATTTGTGTGATTAATCTCGAGCTAACATTTTCATTCAATATATATGTATGCATGTGTGGTTCATGGTTGTAGGAGATTGCAGGTACAGTACCACATAGGTATGAGGTTCGCCTCCACCTAGATTCGCAGGTTTGAGTGTACCTTACTGGTCCAAAGGAATTGGATTAGGTAGTCATAAGACCCTATGTTTTACCCTAGTCATGCTCAAGTGAGTGTCTCAGTCGTCCGTCAGTTTTCCCTTTGGTTGGGAATGCGGGTCATGTATTTGTTTGGCTTTCTTGGGTTGCGTGTTGTGCATGTGGTAAAATTGATTATTAAATCCCAAATATTTAAATTAGGTTAAATGTGTTTTTATGCATTAGTAAATTAAAGAGACTAAATTAAATAGGACCCCTTTGTGTGATTAATCAATAATTAGATTTGCTCAATTCATGTTTGTAGTAAGTTTGATTAAATGGTTATTTTAAATGATGAATTAATTAAGTATATGCATATTAATAGGAAAGGTGAAATAGTATTTGAAAATAGAAATATCTTACCCTCTTTGGCATTTTGAAATAGAAATGTTAGTTTTAATTCAATTGAAAAAATCAATTTTGGAAGAAAAGCAATTTTTGCATATTGAATTGTTTGGAAAAATGATTTTATTTGAGGAAAATATTTTAAACAAAAAAAAATGACTTTTGGTCAAACAATTTCCTTTTTAACCTAGGTTCTGAAAAATATTTTAGAGAGTTATTTTTGGAATGAAAAATTTTGGGGCATTTGTGGGAGAAGAAATTTCTTGAGCTTACAGGTTGGGCTCTTCAACAAATCACTTCCAGGATTGCATATGGAGGTAGGATTTTTGTTAATCTCCTTTGTTGTCAAGAAATTTACTGATTTTGTTTTGAGAAGAAATTTGTATGTGGTTTGGGTTTGATAATCTTTTAGATTTATGGAATGACAAGAGTGTAGTTAAATTTCAGAATTTAAAACCCTCTTTGCTTCCTTTTCCCACTTCCAAATCAGTCTCTTACTTGTTTAAATTCATTTCTAAATCAAAATTTGGGGGTTGGTTGTTCACAATAAGATTTTGTTTAAATTCAAAATATATGCATTCAAATTCAGTTTTTAAAATGAGAACTATGTTGTGCTTGGTTGAATGGAAGTGGAAGAATGATTAGAATTTCACCAGTCTGAGTATTTGGGGCTTTCTGGTGTTTTCTTTTTAAGAAAAGAATATATATTTAAATCATTTCTTTTAATTTTGGAAAATGTTCCAAGAGTTTGTTCTCAAAAAAAATTATGAGTATTGTTTTATGTTAAAAAATATATATATTCAAAAAAAAAAGAAAAAAAGAGATTTCGTGTATTACCATCGGCGTGGGGAGCCATGGCTCTACCCATGGCCCATCATGGACACCACCGTCTATGGCTCCATGACTGTGGAAACCACAGACTGTGGATACCATAGTCTATGGCTCCACGGCTGTGGAAACCATAGACTGTGGTTCTCCACGGTTGTGGAGACCACAATCTGTGGAGACCACGATTGTGGTAACCAAAGTCCATGGTAACCACGGATGTGGGGGCCACTAGTGTGGCTTAAAAACAATTAAAGAAAATGTTTTAAAATGTTTTTTATTATTAATTTATTAATTAATGTATATTAATAAATATATATTAATTACTGTTCTATTATTAATTTATTAATTAATGTATATATGTAAATATATATATACTAATTAATACTTTAGTTTGTATATATTTTTTAAATATATGCAAGGAAGTATTATTTTATTTGGAAAAATGATCATTGATCTTAGTTTCTTTTTAAATGTATATTTCCATATTCTGGAAAACTTGTATCTTGGTTTGGAAAAGATAAGATTGGATAATTTGTTTCGAAAAAGAATGGAAATGATGATTTTGTTTTGAAAAAAATATATCAAATTTTAGTTAATTTATTTATATATTTAATTAGATCTTTGTATGTATAGCATATAAATATAATTATGTTAATGTGATTTTGGGTTGAAAATTCATTGTGAAGTATTTATATTATTTTATAATGTAAATTGAATTATAGCGAGTTAGTAAACCATGGGTGACATGTAACTAAATGAGGTAGATAAATCACAATCAAATTTAGATCTATTAGAAAACTGGATCGATTGTAATATTTTAAACGATATAGAAGAAGACTGTCATTTCCGATTTATGTCTATGCATGTATAATTCTTTGTATTCACATTTGATTAAGAAATGGCAAGTCCTTGATTGTGATTTGTGGATATTGTCATATGTTTATTTTGGTATCTTCTTATGTCCTTGATCTCGAGTATTGATTGTTTTCATGTGATGGTTTGGTATCTGGTCATGTCCTTATATGCGAGTGTTGGGTGTTGTTTTGTGGTTGACTATAGCTGGCCATGTCTCTAGTCAGAGAACCATCAGTCAGTGCACCTCGTATGAAGACTTGTTTGGCCAAGTGGGCATTCCTACCGTATTTAACTCTGTATGCTTGACCTTGTGTATACCTTGGTTTTAGGAATTCGTTTGATTACGGTCTAGTATCATATGGGAGAGTGGCTTTCGAGTGGGGGTCGTGCTCAAAGTGGTTGCAGGGTAACCCATCGAAAGTGTGTCTAAATAAGTGATAACCTAATAGCATATTAGAGAGTTTAGTTAATGAAAACACTAAGTAAGATAATTGTGCCTCACACATGGGATGAGGGCTAGTACAGACTCGACATGCAGTGAGAAGGCTTGAAATGGCAAACCAACAACCTTGTCTTCACCAAAGGATGTGTTGGGTCCACATGAGACTTGGATGGGCCAGAGGTTCGGGAAAGGTTTCCAGGGTAACCTAGTAGATGGGGCTGGAACCTATGGAGGCCTGACAGGGTAACCATACCAAGTTATGTGATGACACTTGTGCCTTATGTTCACTAGTGTGTAGTTTGTGTTGTCTTTGCTAGGAGCACTATTGTGGAGTCATATCTGGTTGTTTATGTCTTTGGGAGTACTTGATATTCATGTTAGACCATGGGTTGCTTATGATGGGTTGTGAGGACTTAGTTTCGTAGGTGCTCCAGTTTTTCTTTTGAGATTGCTTCTTATCATGTTTCAGATGGATCCTTTTTCCTTTTTTCTAGGATCATTCATGTATCTATTGGACCGATGTGGTCATATGTATTACTGGTTTATGTATGCCTTGATGGTAGGATGTAAATGATGTGAACCTTTTGTATTCTTCACCCTATTATTTATCAGAGGGGTCTTGTAGTTGAGCAGACACGAAGATGTAGCCCACTAGGGGTGAACTCCGATATCATTTTGGTGTTATGTGGTGTTTGTTCTTTTGTTTTCTCTTTATTTAGCATGTATGGATGGCATTATGGTTAAAATGTATAATGCAGATTAGATGATGTTAATCTTAAATGCATGTATGTAGTTATCTTATTAAATGTAGTAATATGGATCATGAAGAATGTAGGTTGGTATAATGGAAAGTATTCATTAGTTTTTAATGTAATTAAAGTATGTAAGGAATTAGATGCATGACATATGTTTTAAATGTAAGTTTGGATGTAATGTGTGGTTAAATGGTAATGGATGAACTTAATCATGTTATCTATATTTTTAACCTATCGAATGAATTTATCCTTTGTTTAAAGTTTTATCATGTCATTAAGTTAATCGACTTAATTGGATTAATTAGCGTGAGTTGAGTTAAGTGTTGAATCAAGTAATCACGTTGGGAAACTCTTTAGGTGTTATTTAAGTCTTCCATTGTGTAATTCTGAGCTTAATGTTAACTCAATGTATCTTTGATTTTGTTTTAACTTCAAAAAAAAAATGTTTGCACTCTATTATTGTGTTTTAGCTTTATCCCTTCGGGGATTCCTGATGGGGCATTACACTCAAGGCTCCGCAAGCTATGAAAGGGATCCAGTAGATCAGTAATGCAAATAGGTCTAGGCAACCGATACCAAAAAATTGTCTCAGAAACTGATAGTGATAACTTGCTGGAAAATGATCCAAATGCTTCATGGTTTGGGAATAAGGTAGATGATCAAGTCCTCAGGAAAAATCCAAGTCTAAGGATCCGATGAGCCAATGCAAGAAAATGAAGAATGAAATGCTGAAACTGCAAAATAGAAAGCAAAACAAAAAGGACATATTTTTGGTTGACGTAAGATTGTCAAGAATCGGGGATGCTCCTACATCACAATTCCCCTTGACACTTTACATTTCTCAAGATTTAATTATTTTTGCATTTTGACCAATGCATGAGAGGATTATACATGACAAGACTTATAGATGATGACCATGAATTGAAACCACATAATTACATATCTTGAAAGCTCTTGAAAGAACACATTAAGGCTTTGTATGACATTATCTTCAATGCTAAGTTCAAATTTTGAATGTTTCAAAATTAGTGCAACATAACTAGCCTTGAAGATAATGCTAAGTTCAAACATGACATTATTTTTATTTTTATTTTTTTGTTTTTGTCCCCCAACTTGGAGTGTGTGTTGAGTTAGCAATATCGATGAGACACTATGATATCAAATAGAGTGGATTTTGGTCTTACTGATATGACAATGTCTCTTCAATGAAGTGTTGTGGAAGATCATCAAGGTGACATGAAAATGTCTCTTTGACTAGGAGTATGAAGTGGGTGTCAAGGTGACATGAGTAGGTCTCATTGATCGGTCAATGAAGTAGTGTTCAAGTGCATCCTCATTGTATATATTATATACGAATAATATATTATATTTTATATAATATATAATATATAATATATAATATATAAAATATTTAATATGCAATATACAATATCTAATATGTACTATATAATATATAATATATAATATTTTAATTACTTAATATATATTTGTGGCCTATGCCTTTTACCAAAAAAATAAAAAAATATATAATATATTATATTCATATAATATATTATATCAATGTCATTAGATTTCCACAATCCCTTAATCTATTTGTATAATGCTTTTGGATTTTTGTCCCAATACTCTCTATCATCCTGATGATGGATCACAGAGTGTGATCCGAAACATCGATGCAAAAAAAACTCACACAATCAAATCGAGAAGCATTATACATATAAATATATAATATATTATATATATTATATATATATAGTATATTATATATTATATATAATATATAATATTCATTGTATGTTCAATTGAAAAAAGGTAAAGGTATCAAATATCTAATACCTATGGGTATTTTATATACCTAACTGTGGCTTCCTGTGAGCCATTTTTAACCACACGTTTGGCAATTTGGGTGATCCAACATCCGATATCCAATTTGTGGAGCATATTTTCATCAAATCTTGACACCAGGTATGAATTTTTTTCAATTTCCTTATCTTTTTATCATTCATTCACATTTTTTGATTTTTTAAATTTTTTTGATATAAACTAGATTTTTCTATTTCAAATACACTTTTATTGAAATTTGTTTATTAAATAAAAAATTTCATTTTCAATCAAGTAAAATGGGTGATAACAATGACAATAAAAAACTACCACAACCGCTAAACCCTTTGTTACCGAACCCTCCCTTACCAAACCCCCCCTCAATTGCATATTTAATTGGTCAAAATTTAAACCAATTGAGGGACATTGCTAATGTTTATAGTAGAATCCTTCATCTATCCTAGATGTTAAGCACACTAAATGCAATAATAGCCAATGGAGAATCCATCACCACTAAGCACAATGTCATTCTCTTGTGGTGAGAGCCTGTGAAGAATAAATATGTGAATGGCTTGTCCTATGACGAGGTGAATAACCTCAATTTATCCAAAAAATCGATATTGCCACCTTGTTTATTAATCCCCACACCAAACAACCCATAGATGTGAAAAAACCAAAACTTTCCATCAAATGGTGTCAAAATGAAGATATTGTAAAACACTCATGGGATCATTGGTGGATGGTTTTTGATAGGCCACCCAAGATGAATCTTGATGTGCCATTCTACTTCATCAAAAAATTATATGCTCAGTTCATTTTGGCTAATCATGTCAACTACTTTGACATCAAGCATTTCTAGGTTGTGGGGGGAGGTATGCCTCATGATAGACCTAGGGAAGTTCAAGTATTATAAGGCCCATATGTTCCTACTCTTCTCATTGATCACCCACCTCAAATAAAACATCTAGATATTATTGCTAAGGCAACACCATGGACTATATCAACTATTCACTCTTTTAGTAGCCTTTTGGTTTCTTAGGCTAGGGTAGTACCTCAACAACATGTGGGTGATGCTATTGGTGGATTGTGGCACTGACACATCCTCCTCAACTCCACATATTTGTGTGCAACATACTTGCGCTATCTATCATCATGTATGCTTAGGTCCTTTTGGTCATCCTATTGATCCTCCAATGGACATAATTGATTACAAGGTGCATGATATGGCCGATGCACCAGATGAGACGATATGGATTGTAGCACACCTAGGGGATTCCTTGCATGCTAAAGACAAGGAGGTACCTTCATCATACCTTAACAATACAATGGTAAGACTTGTAATTTCATAGTGCATTTTATTTTAAATGAATATTTATAAGAGATAGTATTAAGTAACAATGTTTGTATACATGGTCTATTTAAAAGTTGATGTCTGAGGAGGAGTTATCATAGGTCCCTGACACCTCCCTCACAACCATTTCATTTGGCCTTAACAACTATATGATACATATATTATTGCACCTAGTCATTTATATTTTTATTGTAGACACGCTTGTCATTTAAATTGTCTTAATTAAATTATATATTATATTACATGTTTATCTTGTTGTAGATGTGATCGTTGTGGATGAGATGGTGTTGTTAAGTGGTTGTCATTGATGTCAACATATTGGTTGGCATTGATGTGTTTGTTGTTCTTGAAATTGGTGATCTAGAATGTGTGTTCCGAAAATCTTTGGTGCTTTGGAAGATGTGTCGGTGATATAGATATTTTAGGTTATTGGATATGGAGTTGATCATTTGTGTGTACTCTTATTCTTGTTTCTTTGGGAAATGGTATTTGGGTCTAGATTAAGTCCAAAATTTGTGAATGTGTAACAGCTTGTGGTGTAGCATGTATCATGATTTTAGGGTCCAAAATTAATAATGATTATAACGTGTTGGTCTAACCATTGATGTATGTTGTAGTGTGGTCTACTACACATTCCTTTCCACCATCAAAATATTTAGTGTTGACCTTTTATAGATCTCTGTCTTGGCCGACTTCGAATACTGTGCTTCCTGAAAAATAGTATATATATGAGAGTGATCTGATTGTGTTAGCTATAGAAAAAGTGTGACATTGTTTTAAAGATATGCGAGGCTAGAAAAAAAGATTTGATTGTTGGTGATATGTGAGAGTGTGTTGGTATTGAGATATAAAAAGCAGTCCGATTTGTGGAAATTGTGATTAAGTGGTTGATTCTTCTTTGTTTCTCTCTTTGTTTGGTAGTGAGCCTTTTTCTGGGTAGTGAGCCACCCTTTGTAAAAATCACCTTAATAGGTGTTTTTATTGAGAACTAAAATTCTATATTGTTTTTCCCCCTTCTTGGGTTTTCCATGTCATATTTGGTGTTCATTGTGTTCATTGTTGTATGTTTCTATTTTCATGCTATATCTGTGTTAATAAATTTTTTTAGTTTGGATCTAGAGGTGAAACGAATAAAAGTAATTGTTTTAAGTTGTCAATTGATTCACCCCCTCTCTTAGTTTCTTGAATGTTCAACAATTAGAATCAAAGTTTTGGTTCCTTTGAGAAAAACTTAACCGCTTGAGGTAGATCCTGATCTGATGACACATAAATTGACTATTCCTATCTTTGAAGGACCCAAGTATAGTTTTTGGAAAGTGAACATGAGAGGCTACTAGATATCTTTGAGACACAATACATGGAAATCAATGGAAACTAAGTATGTTCAATGGACAAATGGTCTTACCACTCCTGATGAGATTCAATCTTATGAAGAGAATGAAAAGGAAAGGTATAATATCTTTATTTCTTTATTTCATTTAATAATACTTATGAGGTTTGGGAAAAGTTGAGAGATATCAATGAAGGAAATGATAGAATGAAATTATCAAAGAAGTTAACAGCTAAGAACAAATATGAAAATTTGAAAATGGAAGAAAGAGAGGACATAACTAGCTATTTTTAGAAGGTTGATAGTATGGTAAATGAAATAAAAAATCTTGGCAACACTTTGTCAGATGAATACATAGTTGAGAAGATCTTGATGTCCCTACCAAAAAGTTATACTGGCAAGATTCTGAGCTATTGAAGAAACCTATGATCCGAGGAAGTTCGCTAGAGAGAAAATTTATGGAACTCTATCAGCATTTGAGATAAGGAATTTTGGAAAAGACAAGCCTAAGACTGAATCTACATTTAAATTGTCTAAGGAATATTTGAAAGATGTAAGTTCAGATGAGATGGAAGTGAACTTTGTGAGGAAATTGAAGAAAGGCATCGAAAAATACAAAGGTATGTTACCCCTTAAAAGTTTTAGATGTGGAAAGATTGGTCATATTGCTACTAGGTATCTAGAAAAGAATTCAACAAAAAAAATATTGATAAAAAAGAGGAAAATTCAATAAGAGAGCCTAGTATGTCAAAGATGATACTGGCATTTCATATGATGAATTAGATTATGAAGATGGTGATTGTTTATTCTTGGTAGAAAGAGATGTTCCTAAGATTAATATCCCTAGGACTATTGCTATTGATTTACATGCTAGAAGAGAAAGAAATGAATGGTTGATTGATAGTGGATGTTCAAATCATATGAATGGTGGTAAAGTAAGTTTGTGAAACTTGACAAGTATGATGATGGTTCTATTAAGTTTGGAGATGATTAGATAGGATCAAATTGTTGGAATTGGTTCTATTTATTTTTATGGAAAGAATAGCACTGACAATGTTTACTATGTCAAGGGTTTTTCCTCACAATCTTTTGAGTGTTGGACAAATATGCGAAAATTGATACAATGTTGTATTTCAAGATGATGGTTGTGAGATCCAGTAAGGATCCAAAATTGTTATTGCAGTAGGGAAAAGGACTAGTGGAAACATGTATCTTCTAGGAGTTACGAAGCATTGTTTGTTATCTCAGATCAATGATAGCTGGCTCTGGCACTGGATAATATGTCACATCAATTTTGACAACCTAGTGAAGATTCGTCCACAAGATTGTTGGATTTAGTGCATACAGACCTATATGGTCTAACTAGAACAATGAGTATACAAGGTGAGAATTATTCCATGTTATTGATTGATGATTAGTCTAGAATGTCATGGGTTACATTTTTGAGAGAGAAGTCATAAGCATTAAAGAAATTCAAGATATTCAAGGCTAAAGTTGAAAATGAAGTTGACAGGAAGATTAAGTGTTTAAGGTCCAACAGAGGAGGAGAATTTACTTCTGATGAGTTTAACAAGTTTTGTGAGAAATGTGGTCTTAAAAGACAGTTATCTACCTCAAGAATACCTCAACAGAATGGTATAGTAGAAAGGATGAACTAGAAAATTCAAGAAGCATCTAGAGTAATGATCAAAGGAGCAGAACTCTCAAAAATATATTGGAGACAAGAAATTCATATGATATTAAACACCCTTAAAAAAATTCTATACCAGAAGAAACATGGAAAGACATTTTATGAGCTATGGCATGATAGATTTATGACAGTAAAATATTTCAAGGTATTTGGAAGCAAGTGTTACATCTAGATAGATGAGGATAACCTTGGAAAGTTCTATCATAGAGTTGATGAAGGCATAGTTCAAAGATATTCTACAAGGAGCAAGGCATATTGGTGTTGCAACAAAAGAATGAACAAGATTGTTGAAATTGCAAATGTGAATGTTGATGAAGACACTTCTAAAGAGTTTGACAAATTGGTAGGATATGAATCTGATGAACTAGATAATAGAAAAAGAGAAGATAAGTTAGAAGAAGATAAGAAAGTTTAGGAAGCTCTGAAATCTATATCTAAGACTCCAAGATATGTTCAAAAGAATCACTTAGTGGATCAGGTTATTGGAGACAAGAATAAATGTATCATCACAAAATAGCTCAAGAACAAGTTCTATTATGTTGACTTTCAGAGACTGAACCAAAAATAGTAGAAGAAGCTTGCAATGATAAAAAATGGATGAAGGCAATGAAAGAAGAATTGGATTAGATTGAGAAGAATCGGACATGGGAATTAGTCAATAGACTAGAAGACAAGAATGTGATTGGAACTAAGTGGGTATTTAGTAAGAATTTGGATGAAGATGGAAAGGTTGTGAGAAATAAAGAAAGGTTGGTTTGCAAAGGTTATACTTAGATTGAAGGAATTGATTTTGATGAGACATATGCCCCAGTTGCTAGGATGGAAGCAATTAAAATGTTTTTTGCTTTTGCAGCTTTTAAAGATTTCAAAGTCTACTAGATGGATGTGAAATTGGTATTTTGGAAGGGGAACTGAAAGAGGAAGTTTATATTGAACAACAGAAGGATTCAAGTTGAAAGATGATTTGAAAATTGTTTGTAGATTGAAGAAGGCGCTGTATGGACTAAAATAAGCCCCTAGAGTTTGGTATGGAAGGCTAGATAAGTGCTTGACTAATGAAAGATTTCATAAGGGTTTGACTGGAAACAATTTATATTTCAAAACATATTTAGGTAAAATCCTAATTTTTGTGGTGTATGTTGATGATATAATTTTTGGAGGAAATGAAGGCATGTGTAGGAAATTTGCTAATGAGATGCAGAAGGAATTTGAGATGTTCATGATTTGTGAGTTAAATTTGTTCCTTAGTTTGCAAGTTAATCAGAATGACAAAGGAATTTTCATTTCTTAGTCTAAATACATCAAGGAATTGTTTAAAAAGTTTGGGTTTGAGAACTCCAAATTGGTGTGTACACCTATGACCACCAGATGCAAGTTGAAAAAGGATGATAAGTCCCCTAAAGAAGATGCAAGTTAGTACAAATCAATGATTGGAGGATTGTTAAATTTGACTGCTACCAGACCAAATATCATGTATGTAATTTGTTTGGTAGCTAAATTTTAGTAAGAACTGAAAGAGTCTCATGCTATGGTAGCGAAAATAATATTCAAATTTCTAAAAGGAATAGAGGAATTTAGTTTGTGGTACCCTATAAGTTCATATTTTACTTTGATAGCTTATACTGATGCATATTGGGTAGAAGTGTTGATGAAAGGAAAGTACAAGTGGTGCAACAGTCTTTCTAGGTTTCTGATTAGTGGCTTGGTCAAGTAAGAAGCAAGATCTATCTCTTTATCTACAACTTAAGCATAATAAAATGTGACATATTCATTTTGTACATAGATTCAATGGGTGAAGTGGACTTTGAAGGATATTGGTGTAACATTCAATGAACCTATCTCTATTATGTGTGATAACACTAGTGCAATAAACATTCTGTTGGTATAAATAATTATTCATCTTGGATATTATTACACCTTACTTAAGTTTACTTAGGAAATTCATTTCATAGTAGTCTGGGTATGAGACACTTGGGTGTTTGTTCCACATTGGGATAGTGTGTGTAGGAGAATTTCCACCTTTTATGGTGTTGATCTTGTTACTACTTTATCATATCCACCTATTGTGGAGTGATAATTCCACCTTTGGTGGGTGATCCATCTCATGTGGAATATTTTATTGTTTCTCCTACCTACCACACCTATTTCCTACCTACCCTTGTTTCTTATTGAGCCACATGTCATTTTTTGTATGCTCACTTATCCATATTGCCTTGCCTATATAAGAAGGCTCATCAACAACTATTGAACAAACTTTTTTTTATCTATTGATGAGAATATAGTTTATTCTTGTCCTATATTTTGTTTCTATTTTTTAATTTTCATTGAGCTCTTGATCTTGGCAAAATCTCACAATTTCTAAGAATTCAATACAACATTCTAGAAAAAAAACATATATCCATTTGGTTTCATTTCTTGAAGGAAAAGGTTTTGGATAATAAGGTAAAGGTTGAGTATCTACCTACAAAGGATAAAATTGTAGACATCTTCATGAAGACATTATGTAAAGATACTTTTGAGTATCTCTGGTAGAAGTTAGGGGTATTACCCCTTTCCAGTTTGAACTAATGTACATTTTAATGTGCATTGGTCCAGTGAGTAGATTGCATAATTTTATTTAGACTAATGCTTAAGTGCTTCCTCTTAGGGGGAGTAGGAGTGAGTTTCATAGGGAGATTTATGTCCACCTTTGTCATTGTTGTCAAAGGGAGGGAGATCTTAAGAGTTTCAACGAGTTTCAGTTTAATTAGGTGAAAATATTGTTTTGTGTTTGTTGTTGATGGATGTTGCCATCAATGAAAAATGGGGTGATTGTTGTAGATGTGATTGTTGTGGATGAGATGGAGTTGTTAAGTGGTTGTCATGATGTCAACATATTGGTTGGCATTGATGTCTTTTTTGTTCTCAAAATTGGAGATCCAAAATGTGTTCCTAGAATATTTGGTGCTTTGGAAGATGTGTTGGTGATCTAGATATTTTAGGTTATTGGATATGGAGTTTATCATTGGTGTGTACTCTTATTCTTAGTGTTTTGGGCAATGGTGTTTGGATCCAGATTGTCTAGATTTTGTGGATGTGCAATGACTTGTGGTGTAGCACGTATCATGATTTTTGGGACCAAAATTTGTAATGATTGTAACATGTTGATCTAACCGCTGATGTATGTTGTAGTGTGGTCTACTACTCATTCCTTTCTATCACTGGAATATTTATTGTTGACCATTATTAGATCTCTATCTTAGCCAACTTGGAAGACTATGCTTCCCAGAAGATAATATATATATGAGAGTGATCTGATTGTGTTAGATATAGAAATAGTTTGACACTTTTTTGAAGATATGCAAGACTAGAAAGGAAGGATTTGACTGCTGGTGATATGTGAGAGTGTGTTTGTATTGAAAGACCAGAAGAAGTCTAGTTTGTGTAGATTGTGATTTAGTAGTGGATTCTTTCTTCTTTCTCTCTTTCTTCGATAGTGAGCTTTTTTCCTGGGAAATTGGTCCACTTGTAGTGAGCATTATAGTAGTGAGCCACCCTTTGTAAAGGTCACCGTAATTGATGTTTTTATTGAGAACTAACATTCTCTATGGTTTTTCCCTTCTTATGTTTTCCACATTATATCTAGTGTTCTTTGTGTGATTTGTTGTGTGTTTATATTTTCATGCTATATCTATGTTGATTAATTCAGTTAGTTTGGATCTAAAGGTGAAAATAAGAAAAATAATTATTTTAAGTTATCAACTGATTCGCCCCCCTCTTAGTTGCTAGGATATTCAACATATATTATTTTACTCTTGTAGGACATACCTAGTGCAAGTGCGTTGCTGTGTGATCTAGACTCTGGAAGAACAATCAACGATAAGGGAAATACAATTCAATGCAAATATGATTGAATTAAGAATTTAAATAACTTATAAAGATTATACATTTCTACATAGATTGATAGTTTCACATACTTGTTGTCTTTATGTACAAAGAATTATTGGCTTCACATCCTTGTTGACTGCTTCCACAATATCTAAAGAAGCAAAAGAAGAGATGCCTCAGGTACATGTGTTTATTTTATTTTGTGTTTAGTAGATATATTACTATCATTTCCAATTATATGCCAACTTTTATCAATATTATGTTTGTGAACATATATAGGTTTTCTACAAAAATCTTGATGACATCCCCTGTCTACCACAAACATATTCTAGGACTCCTGATCATCCTAAGACAAGAGGTGGACTTGAGGTAATCAAGAATTCAATTTTAGAGTTCAATTATAGTTCAATGTATATTGATTTTGATGTTAACTTTTTGAATGTAAATTATATATAATATAACTAATCTCAATTGTGGTTTGAATATTTATTGTGTGGGAGCCTTCAGAGCCAAAGAGTGCTTCAAAGAAGATTGATTTTGATGTTCCATTAGTAGTTTAGAATGTGATAGAGACATTTTGGGATATATATATATATGTGTGTGTGTGTGTGTGTGTGTGTGTGTGTGTGTGTGTGTGTGTGCGTGCGTGCATACACACACACACACACACACACACACACACACACACACACACACACACATATATATACATCTAGTTGGCATGTATATGTTGTATATGGACATACAATTTGTTTGAGTTGGTGTTTATGCCATTTTTGTATATGGACATACGCTTGTAATCATTCGACAATTTGATATATAGAAGTTGAGATTTGATATAATTTATTTGGCTAAATCTTAAATGTTAAATTTAGTTGCCTTAGGAAACTTCACCAAATTTAGTGACCAAATTCGTATCATTATAAATCATAACATGGATGCTTAGTTATAAAAAATTAAAAGTAGCAAATAATCTTCTACAACAGAATGCAATTTTTTCATAATCTAGTAGCTACATCCAGCAACAATCCCCCACCATTAAAGAAATCTCAACAAGGAGACCATTCAAGAGGTCCATTTCTACACATTGCCCATTAAATTTAAAACCTGAATATATGAACTTTGAAAATAAACTTGTTTCGATTGTCATTCAACTGCTCAAAGATACAAATGTCACCTTCATTTATATTATTATCACATGCATAATAGCTCCACCTCTCAATTAAGGTAGGAAAGTTATTTGCTTGTTAAGGATGCCTTTTTAAATTTTTTGTTGGAATCAATGAACACTAAGAGGGGGGGTGAATCAACGTTCTACAATTAACAACTTTCTTAAAATGATTCTTAAACCACCAGATGCAAATGAATAAAAGAAAAGTGCAAAAACTAAATACAAATAAGTACAAAAACATAACACTGGAATTTTTACATGGAAACCCAGAAATAGAAAAACCACGGTGGGATTGAGACCCACAATATTATAATACTGTGATCAGGAGCATCATAATATTACAAGAGGGGAATGCACATGCATTCAGGCACATTGCCTAGAGCTCACTACTCAATTACAAAAGAGGGCTACAACCTCGAAGAACTCACTGTCCTACAAATGATGACAAATGATAACAAGAATGTCTAAACTAATTAATAGCATCTACAAATGCCAAAATGCAATTCTGGTTAAGGGAAACTTGACTGTCATCCATTGTTCTAACAAAATACTCTGTTCTACTGCTTTGTCATATATCAAAGCACAAAATCAAAGATAGTGCATGTGAAACTATTCTTAGATGCTCATACAGTCTTCCCACATCAAAATCCATACACATCCATACTCAAAATGATCAAGTAGACCGATCTTATATATCTGCACCACTAGATTAGGTCACCAATACGTCAACTTCAAAATATTTGCAAAACATGAAATGCGTAATAATAAGTCAGCTCAATCCGATTATAAATCCATATGAAAAATTAAAAAAATTGATAATATGCTTCACACATGTTAGATCGACCACCTTGAACTCAAAACCAATCATCGAAAGCATCCCAAAGATTCCGCATAACACGCTACACTAAAATAACCTTGTTCTTCTTGAAGTACTAGATACCAGATCTTCTATCTTGCATGAGAATCAATACTGAAGGATAGGATTGTGAATTAAGCTATCTCAAACATCCAATTACCTAACTCTTCCACCACAACCAAAACTATGAAACCAAAATTGAGTTCTACTCAATGTACTCATACTCTACCGCATACTATATTCTACCTTCCATACTTAAGCAAAATGGATATCAAACTATCAGTAGAACAATTCAATATATATCAGATGTGATTTTTGATCTAAGTTTCCATCAATGATAATCCTGAAACATCCCTCATGCACTAATCTCTATCGGTATAGTGTATCTTGCCAACATTTTCTACTACAAATTTAAACTTTGAAAATGTCTATAACTAGAGAAGGCAGCGAATTGGGTCTCACTAAATGGTATGGTTCGCTAATATTAAATGGTTTCATTACCATTATATGAAATGGTTTATTGGATTTGAAGAACTAGACTCCATTATCATGTTATTCTGATAGGAGAAACAATTTGCAGGGTTCTTTGATGGTTTTCCTGCAAAATATTTTATGTTTTTGTTATACCATTTCTCTCCAAAAATGTAATTTAAATGTCAACTTCATATGTTATTTATAAAAGTAATTTCAAAAGTCATCATGGGCATGAATGTTTGGTTCCAACATATTCAATTAGGCATTTTTACCCTAGCCATTCTTGTATTTTTCCTCCCTACTCAGTCGAACGCTCAGGGCCATATTGTAGCAGCACCATCCCTTGAGTGTCCTAAGTGTGAAAAATTGTCAAACTTTGACAGGCTATTTCTCAAATTCCATAGCACTTGCAAATAATCTTCCTAAACCTGCAGGGTCCCGTGAGGGCCTACTACAATAGCTTGTCTTGGATTTTTAAGTTTCAAAATAGTTTTCCTAGGGTAGCAATTTTTTTAGTTGACACAACAATGGTCAAATGTATTCAATGAAAAGTTGCAGCAGAGCCATATTCTCATTCTATTTGTCATGGGAACAAACCATTAGTTCCAACACATCTAGTTAGGAATTTTTACCCTAGGCATACTCCTATTTTTCCTTCCAACTCGATCAAACACTTAGGGCCATATTGTAGTGGCGCCATCCCTTGAGCATCCCAAGTGTGAAAAATTGTCAAACTTTGACAAGTTGTTTCTCAAAATCTATGGCACTTGGGAATGATCCGTTTGAACCTATAGGGTCACATGAGGGACCACTACACCAATGTACTCATGTATATATGTATTATATATCATCAATACAACTACACCAATGTACTCATGTACAAAAAACATTGTATATCATCAATTTACAACTACACCAATGTACTCATGTAGAAATACATTATATATCATCAATACAACTACACCAATGTACTCATATACATATACATTGTATATCATCAATACAAGTACATCACTGTACTCATGTATAAATACATTGTATATCATGAACACAACTACAAAAATGCACTCATGTACAAATATATCGTATATCATCAATACAAAGTTACTTCAATATACTCATGTACATATACATTATATATCATCAATACAACTACATCACCGTACTCATGCACAAATACATTATATATCATGAATATAACTATAACAATGTACTCATGTACAAATACATTGTATGTCGTCAATGCAACTACATCAATGTACTCATGTACAAATATATTGTATATCATCAATACAAAGTTACATCAATGTACTCACATACAAATAGAATATCCTACTTCAAGCTCGTGTAGATAAATCCTTGCATATAAATGAAGACCAACATAAGCAACATGAATGAACATTCTTTGAAATGAAAATAGGGATGACCATCATAAACTTATGTCCTACTCCAAGCTTGTACTCACAATGTTCGATAAAAATGTTGACACAATAGTATTGTCGATGAAAAAGACCTACATTTGCTAAGAATTTTTAAGAAACATAAACAATGTTTACAACAAAGCTATATGATCATTATTTGAAATGAAATGAATGATAATAAATGAAGAGGTAGGATTATATACCATGAAGATAACTCATGAATTACATCGAATGTACCCACAAAGTTGAAGCAAAATGGTGATGCAATAGTATTGTCCATCAAAAAGACCTAGATTTTTTAAGAATTGTTAAGAAACATAAACAACGCAAGAAAAAAAGTTTTATGATTATTATTTGAAATTAAATCCATGATAATAAATGAAGAGGTGGGATTATATACCATGAAGATACGTCCTTATGAATTACATCGAATGTACCCACAATGTTGAAGCAAAATGGTGATGCAATAGTATTGTCCATAAAAAAGACCTACATTTTTTAAGAATTGTTAAAAAACATAAACAACGTGAAAAAAATGTTTTATGATGATTATATGAAATTAAATTCATGATAATAAATGATGAAAAATTAAGAGATAAGATTATATACTTTCCACATTTGGTATGAGATAGATATGATACTCAAGTGTGCCTGATCGGTCATCTCTTTTCTTAAGATTATCCAGTATTTATTCATGATCAACACTACTAACTATCCATAGTTATTTTGTCTTTGGTCTTGCATGATGCTTCAAAAAATTGACATTTGTAGGTGTAACAAGGTGTGAATACATGAGAATCAGTTTGTCTCTCATAGTCTTCAAATGCAGGTATTCCACTCTTTCTAATCATGTATGTTCATAACCAAGTTCCCGCAACAACAACTGAACCTGTAGGATACATGAACCCATCATCATTTTCCATCAGTTGTGTTAGTTTCTTCTTATGCTATATACATCATGCCAACTAGTAGTCCAACCTCTCTTCATTCCCTTGTAGTGCAACAACTATAAAAACATGTCCTGGCTATAGAAGATTTGAAAGACAGACATACTCAATAGAACTTTTCATGTCATCATTTGATATGGATATTGTTTGAGATAAAGGAGTTAGATATTGTGGAACCCATGTATCCACCCATTAACTTGACCCACATTGATCCCAGTCATATTGAATACAACTCTCACAAAAATAAGCTAGCTCTCATGTCCAAATGGTCCACATACTTGCATTTGAGCTATGAAATGAATGCATCTTTGAAGAATCTCCAATTGTTTGAAAATCCAATCTGTTTCCTACAGTGTCCTCCTCAACCAACCAAAAGACTCTACGCATTACTAAATCAAGTGTCCCTCCCTATGATATTTTTGAACTACGACAATCAATATGTAGCATCATAAATTGTATGCCCTTAATTGGGTGGTGCAATTCCATGCTTACGTTAGCACCCGCCTTAATGTGTTTGCATCTTGCATTTCAAATTATCTTTAAGCATTTAATTAAATCTAAAGTCTTATTTCATCACTCTATACATCATAAAATTGGGCCCTTAACCCTAAGCCCCTTTTTATTTTATTATTCCAATTAATTATTTCATAAAAAACCCTAATTATGTCCTATTTCAACCTTCAAGGTTCGATTTTGCATATTTAGACATCTCGAATCTCCACATACTCCTAGAATTGACTTTAGAAACACAATATCTTTCTTCCCCAAAAATTTGGTAAAATGTTGGTTGGACCAAGAGGCGGCCTCTTGGTCCTAACATTTTCTCCCTGAATTTTGGAAGCATGTTTTGGTGGTATTTTAATTTTTGAATCTAGAGAATTGTGAAATTATATTGATTCTAGGTTGACCTATGACCAAAAACAAAGTTAGGGTTTCATACATATAGACTTTCCTTTCCTTATTTGAAGGATCCATCTACAAGCAATTGAAGGATCCTCTTATGAAGTGAAAGCACAAGTTATGTGAAGTATTCATCAACAAATTAAGTATCTATCAAGTATACATCAATCATCTTCAACATGAATTAGGAGATTTGAAGACATTGAAGAATAGTAGGAGATCACCAACTGTTGATTGTCTTGTACCTTTCCCTTAGGGTTTGGTATGGTTTCATGTTATTTTCTTGTCTTGGTATGAGCTTCATAACATTTATTTTCAAATTTACATTTAAGCTTTAGATTCATTATTGCATTTGTGATTTGAAGCATTTACATTTACTTTTACAATCATTTAGGGTTTCTCTCTAAAGTGTAGGAGAAAACTCTAGATCTACTTTCTTGTTTATTCAACATCTTGCATATACACAAGATTATTGCACACACATTTTCAATACATTATTGGCTATTTGAGGAGGTGAAAATCACCAAAATAAGGGGTTTGACTAAGACAAAACCCTAAATAATCACCTAGACACCATTTTTCAAGTTGCAGGTGTAGGTACACGGATTTGACAAATGCACAAATTTTGGGACCAACAAAACACACAATTACAAATTCAACCTCAGGAGAAGATTCCAATTTTTTCAGGACTAGGGCATGGCGCCTTGCTCTTCCCTCTTTTGCAACATTTTTTGGTAGTTCAACATTTTAGACTCTCAGAATAAAAAATCCAAAGTTTTAGCTCTCTATGGTATCAAGGACTAGGGTGTGGCATCTTGGTCCTGATCATTTAGTAGAAAGTTTCAGTAACACATGCACATCCCAGTTCCTTTTCTAGCTCTATACTGAATCATTCGGTTTTAGATCTATAAGTTTCTGCATTTTTGGTTCATATTTGCATCTTTATTCATTTACTCACCTAGTTGATCATTGCATTGCATTTTGTACATCTCCTCTTTATAGTAGCAAAGGAATAGAAACCTTAAAGACATTACTTGATCCTCTCTCTCTCTCTTACAAGAAGTGGTCAAATTGAATTATCTCTTAGGTCATTTCATATTCCAATGTGTGCATGGTAGTGGGATTAGTTATTAGCTTCTTGACTCCATTTTCATACATCACACAACAATAAAACATGCATCAAAGAATTTAGCACCTGAAATCCTCAATGTCTCCTTAACTAGAGCTCTCTTTAAATATGCACTTGATCCATCATGCTCCCCTTTCCCATTCCTAGATTAAAAAACTCCAAATATAAGGTACACGATTCTCTGTATGCATTATAAAAAACTAACAAAACATATGAGCATTATTGAATTGACTCATGCAATTATCGAACCAAATGAAATGCCACTCTATATTTCAATACCTTTCCCTACAAGAACTCAGAAAACATCTCAAAATGATGTTGCAAATACTCGAAGGAGTGAGATCTATCATCAGTCATATAATAATGATAGTCCTTGATTATCTTCCTGTCTTCTTATATACTATTAGGGGCATGTCTATATGCTATGTGAACAAAAATAGAAATATGAATTGATTGTAAAATTGAGCCTGTACCTTTATTTTGTGGTTGCAATGTATATTTTTCTACAAATTCGACCATCGATATAATTGTGCCAATCAAGAAAGAGTTCTTACACATATTGAACTGCTGATACAACCACTAAGACTTGTGGGTATGTCTTGTATACTTGTAAAAAATATTTTCTAGAGAATCTAAAATAAAATCAACAACATTTACTTCTCTGGAGACCAACTCACATCTAGAACCTTCACCTCCAATGTTCAAAGTATATTTGACTATCTCATATCTCTTTTTCTCAACAATAGTCTTTCCAAATTTGTGTTTCCTGCCCTCATGAAAACATGAAACAAAATTTGACAAGACACCACATTGTGAGCACTTCTAATTTAAATAATCATTTCTATAGAAAAAGAATCCATCATCTCTAGGACATAAAAATAGATCTAGCAAGTCTCTTGATGATCTCAAAAATTGCATTGCATTGTACTTCTACAACATTTCATTAGTATGCAAAGTAGAACGAATATATTATAAAATTTTATGGTACATTGAAAACTCCACATGGTATTTGCAACAACAAGTATTATGAATCTTAAGAGCTACACCATAAAATGGCTTCAAATATTCAAAGACCCTTTGCAAGATTTTCAAATTTGGATGTGTTTCACTAATTTTTTTGTACAACATTGTTTGGCTTGATTCCAAGAAATGTTTAGGATACAATGTGCGGTTTCGATTGCCAATTATTAACTTTAAAGCATCGTTTACATTGGGTGATACTCTAGAGTTAGAGTGCCAAATTTTTTGAATTTTCTTCTTTACATTGTCGGTCTACTTCTTATCAACACATGGAAGTCTCCTTCCAAAAGCTCATGTATGATTTTAAATAGTATCATTGTGTCTTTTTATTCTTGCAAGTTCTCTATCCAAATTTTTACAATTTATGTACAAATCAACACAAGTTTGTCTCATAAAGTGAGCCTTTCTCCAATGATGGCTTAATAAGGAGGTTGTAATCACTCTTCAAGTGGCTCTCTTATCTTTTTCTTCACTATTATTTCCAATAGAATTGACAACATTACAAATATTTTTGGTCACAATTGTTAGGCCCAATATGGAAAACTAATGTACTGAGAGGGGAGGGGTGAATCAGTACTCCAAAACTTTTTTTGAATAATAACTTTACTGTTATGCATAAACAAAATAGTGCAGTAACATAAAATCAAGTTAAAACAAATAGATAACAATCATACATGATTCACTCCATAACACATATATTTTGGTTACGTAGAAACTCTTGGTTAGAGAGAAAAACTGCGGTGAGGATGGCACCCACAACTTTACTACTGCAATAATAAAGAATGCTCGATTAGAGCTACATTTAGCTATTTCTGATAGCTTACCCTGTTAGGAGTAACAAGATCTATTAGATCTACCTTACTAAAGGATTTTACAACATTTATTCTAAATGCTACACCTGGTTAGAGGCTTTACAATTTATAGACTTGATTAGAGTCTTTTACCCTGTTAAAGGTTTCTCTTACAACTTCACAATATTACAATAAAATCATTACAAATATCTGTAACTTTACATCTGAAATGTTATAGCAGATTCTATTTGATTAGAATAGATTATCTTGCTTATAACTTACCTTGGTAACCCATATAGTAACTCGGTAAACCCTTCTATTTACTCTGTTCTTCGATTGTTCTCTGAAAACCTTCTCAGTGACCTCTGTGTCTCTGTAACAATCTTCATTCATACATACATACACTTCACTTATGTTGCTTAAAGAGATCTCTTAAAATGGTGATCCGATTCATTGCTTTGATCTTACAAACAAGATTCTTTGAATGAATAACTAAACAAAATATTTCATTGGTTAGATTGTCCTTGTAATGATACATAATCTTTTGGTGCAATTTCCAATGTAATAACGGCTAGATGTGCCTCAATCTTGTAACACATTTTCATATGCATGTCCAAGTTCAATGTATCTGGTAACACATTTAACTCCGTGTATGTCAACTCGGTGTGTCACCTTTGCTACTCGGTAGTCTCAAAAAGATACTTGGTAGACAGCTTGGTGTATACTATGTTCTGTGACTGCTTTCCTCTGTAACCGACTAGACTGTGCATATCGACTTCTCTATGTGTACCGACTGCATGATTCGGTAGTGCTAACCGACTATAATATATAGTATGACTTTGAATATAAAAACTAATGGAAATTTGATAAGTAGTAACAATCTCCCCTTTTGACATTAGTTGAGATGTTTGACAAAAACTAATTTCAAAGTCATAACTCAAAAATCTATATATATTGCAAAATGACTACACTTGATAGTAAATACAATAGTTAATGAACTAGTATATTCAGATATACTCCCCTTATCATTATTCTATACATAACTCTGATTTTGCATGCTCGGTTCTGTGCTTGTGTGCTCTGCTTGCTCTGCATACTCTGCTCAATATACTCCCCCTGTATACTATACTCCAAATACTGTAACAAAACTATATCACTCCCTAAATATATGTACTCCCCTTATGTAGTATTACTCCCCTTTTTTTACAAACATCAAAAACTTAATTTCCATCCGGGGGCGCTAATAGATCAAAAATAGATTTATACTTTTTCTAGGCGTCAGTGAGTGCGACTGAGAGTGCATCCTTCACACTTTCCATTAAAGAATTTTGTGCTTGAATATAAGCCAATAGTGATATTAAGCCATCAAGAGTGCTTCCCTCTTGTGTAGTAGATAGGTGTGTAGCTCGGTTAATCTGTTCTTGAACTGATGAGAGATGACAAAGGAATAATGTCTGGAGGGTCATTATATCCATCCTGATCTTATGTTCTTCATTTCTGAGTTATAACTATTGAGCCATGAGCTGTTGAAGCTTGGTATAAAAATTTTGAACTGAATTTGGCTATGTGGTCAACTTATTTGAGAGATCGGTAATCTCTTTCTCAATTGCATCAGTTTTATTCTTGATATCTTTAATGAATAAGGAAAATGTACAAAGTTTTTGAAATAAATAAAGAATATGCTTGAGTTGAGGGGACAACTCAGCAATGAATTTGACAAGCTTGACTTTTCCAATAGCTAGAGCTTTTTGTACCTCTTCTATCATTTTTGTAGTAAGCTCTTTGTCTTTTAGCTTGCTCAAGTACTCAGATGCATCAAATCTAGATGTTTCTATTTGATTAAGGAGTTCATCTAGTTGAATGTGGATGGCTGCATCGGTTGACACTATAGCTAATGGTAGCATATCTGTCAGCAGTGTCTTTACCTTCTGTGATATCAACTTCTGTGCTTGTGCATGATCATAGATAGGATACCCGCTAATCACATGAATTATTTCCTTAGTGATTTTGAATGGTTGCTCCTCTAGCCACATGAAATCATCATGAAATTTGCTCAAAACAAACTTAACCCAATGGGGTTTGAACACACGGGGATAGGCTAGGGCTTCAGTTAATCCCTTGATTTTGATATGCTCGTACTTGCTATCCATTTTGCCATCAGTACATAGTTCATCATATGTGTCACTAATCTCAACATGACCGAGTTCTTCAACATGACATTTGGTGAAGAATCTAACATCTTCGACTAACAAGACTCGATCCAGGATGAGTGAAAAGGCAGTTTTGTCATCTGATTTAGCAGCGACTTTAGGAGTCAAAGTTTATTTCAGAGAGGGCTTCTCGACATTCTTGACAACTATGGGATCTTGGATCTTAGGTGCCATTTGTAAATTTCAGATAAAACTAGCAAGCTATGCTTAAGGTTTGACGGTTTAGAAACGACAGACGCTTCACACTCGACAGATAATAGCAATTTGATAAGATCAGAAAACTAGCTTAACAGTGTGATGAGATTTGATGTAAATACCTTGGATTCGCTTTGAATGAGGTTTGATCACCTTGATTTGCTCTGCTTTGCTCTCTTGAAAACTTGGTGAATGTAAATGACCACAAAAATACCTTTAAGTACACAAAATACCTTATCGGGCTTCGTGCGGGTTAGGTCAAAACATTAAATGCACTTGGTTTACCTTTAACCGATTTACTCCCTTTTTTTTCATTTTAACTGAGTAACCAAATTTCCTTTGATTACCGACTTGACAGGCTTCCTGTATTCACTGACTTGATAGGTTTCCTGTAAAGTACTTTTGATAGAATTTCAAACTTACTAATGCATCTTAACTATGCAGATTTTGGATTTAGTACATAATATAATAGGAATTGTTATGATTTTAAGCTTTAGAGAATGCAATCCCTTCATACCTTTGCTGATTAATTTGGAATAGGTGCACCTAACTCTGTAGGTAAGGTGCTTTCTTTATTTGACACAATTTCCTTCTTTTTCCAAATCATCTTTAATTTTTCTTTTATCTCTTCAGTGTCTCCTCTAGGTTGATCTCTGCAATCTCCAACCAAGTGTCCAACTTTGTGACAATGAAAACATGTCATACCAGGATTTCTCCATGATCTTTGGTTATTCATTCCAAACCTTATAAAATAGTTGGGACTTATATGTCCATATCTTCCACAACATTCGCACCATATCCTTGTATTGTAATCCCATGGTACTGCTACATATTGTCGGTAAGGATCTGTGTGAGTTCGGTAACCTTTAGTGTTTGCTCAGTGTGCAGACCACATGTAGTTCTTTTGCTTAAGCCAACACTTCTCGGTACTATGTCCATATCTATTGCAGTTTTTACAAAACCCTTTGAATTTTGCCTTCTGATAGTTGTTAACAGACTTTGTCCTACATTGATTAGATGTATGCCCATATTTATTGCAATTGTAACAATAATCATTGGACTTAGTGATATTCGGTTGCTTACCTTTTCTGATTTGGCATATGTTGGCAGTATGACCTTGATTTCCATAGTAGTAGCAAATCGGCTTCTTTCTTTTGATGTTATTCCTATTTCCAGCTTGCTTTGATGATTCTCCTCTCTCGGTAGAATGAATTCCTTTCTCAGTAGAGTCTTTTCCTTTGTAACCAAGTCCTGCATCTTTGTTGGGTCTTCTTGTAGTCAGTTGCTCATCCAACATCTTTGATGCTTCATAACTCTTCTTTAGTGTTTCTTTGGATTTCTTCTTTGTTTCAAGTTCATCAGTCAACCTTGATACTTCAAGTTTCAATGCTTGATTCTCATCATTCTTCAGAATTGCTTCATGATGTGCATAACCTAGTTGATCTGTCATATTTTGTTGAATCCCAGTCAACCTTATGATTTCATCATTTTTATCAGATTCTAAGACTTCAAGTTGTTGTTTCTCTCTTTGTAGATCTCTTGCTTTATCCTCTGCTGTCCTTAATGCATCTAGATTTTTAGTCATCTATGTATTGAAATGTTCATGTTCTCTTTTCATTGCTTTTAGTTGATCAGTCAATGCTTTGTTCTTTTCTTTCAATACTCCAATCATTTTTTCAGTTTCTTTAGATATACTATTCTCAGATGATGTCTCAATTTGTTCCACTAACTCTTGAGAATCCTACAAGTCATCAGATAATCTTCTTCTTACTTTAAGAGATTTTTGCATTTGCCTTCTTGCAGATACACAATCCTCCAAGATTGTTTATAGCTTTCCATTGATAAGATCTTTCTCTTTAGGTAGTTAAACCCTTTTCCAAGATTCAAGCTCTGATACCAATTGTTAGGCCCAATATGGAAAGCTAATGTACTAAGAGGGGAGGGGTGAATCAGTACTCCAAAACTTTTCTTGAATAATAACTTTACTATTATGCATAAACAGAATAGTGCAGTAACATAAAATAAAGTTAAAACAAATAGATAACAATCATACATGATATCAAATATATCACCCTATCCTAAACAAGGTATCAAATATCCCTATCTCACTCTCTCTCTAGATCCCTTTACCCTTCTCTCCCTCTCCCTTTAACCTTCTCTCCTTATCTCTCCCTCCCCCTTTCCCCTTCTCTCCCTATTTAGATCACTTTTCCCTTATCCCTTGTCGACCTCCCCTTCTATCTCTCTCTCTAGATCCCTTTACCCTTCTTTCCCTATTTGTCTCTATCTCTCTCCCTTTACCCTTCTCTCCCTATCTCTCCCTCTCCCTTTCCCCTTCTCTCCCTATCTAGATCACTTTTTCCTTATCCCTTGCTAACCTCATTTCTCTCTCTCTCTCTATCTAGATCTATTTACCCTTCTCTCCCTATCTCCCCCTCTCCCTTTACTCTATTGGAATCAAGGAACACTGAGGGGGGGGTAGGGGTGAATCACTATTCTGCAATATTTTAATTTATCAACTTGTTCTTTTACCCAATTAATACCTTGAACCAAAAGAAAGATGCAAGAATACAAGAAAATCAACCACAACACCATAACACAAGGATTTTATACATGGAAAAACCATGGTAGAGATTAGACCCACAATATGAGTATACTCAAATATAATGTTTACAATGGAATGCACATGCATTCAGGCACACTTCCTAGAGCTCAATACTCAAAACAAAGAAGGGCTACAACCCTAGGAAGGCTCACTACCTTACAAATGAGTTACAAATGATCACAAGATAATATGAAATATTGAATAGCATCTACAAATGCTTGGTTATAGTTCTGTTTAAGCACAATGTCCACTGATTTCAAACTCTACCTTATACTGCTCTCATCCATAATTCTGCAATATTTCAGAGCACAAATCTCTAACTTGCGCATGCAAAACTGCACACAATCGATCACAAATACCTCTCACATAACCACCAATATCCAAAATGATCATGACAATCAACCTTATATATCTACAACAAGAAATTAAGTTAGTTACATGTCGACTTCAAGAACACTTTTCAAATAGTGAAACATGTACACACTACCAGTTGAATCCGAACCAAAATACTAATGCAGACCAGAATAATTGTCCAAACACTACCATAATGTTTGGAGTAAACACCTGGACCACAAAAAATGTCACCAAAATAGATCCACATAATCTGCATAAGGATTATCCAAGTTCAAGATTACTGTATTGCATTGATAGACTAAGAAATGATATATTGGATTTTCTAACTCGCATCACAATAATCACCAGAGGCTAAGATCATGGGATAAGACTATATCAGACATGCATCAACCTTTAACCAGATCCACAACACAAGATATTAACTTGAAATGAAATGCTACCCAAAATAATGAACTCTATTGGATACTCTATTCTAGTTGCTGGACTTAACCAAATCTTCATTCTAACTTTTGGTACGATGAAATCACATATTGTAGATGGGATAACTAAATTTGGTTGCCATCAATGACAACACTAGATGGCCTATGCAATGCCTCTTGCCAACATACTCTTCTCTCCCTATCTAGATCACTTTTCCCTTATCCCTTATCAACACCCCCTCACCTAATCTCTCTCTCTCTCTCTCTCACACACAATAGTTCAATATCCTCCTCTCTCCTCCTCACCCTAATTACCTAATTACTCCCTAGATCCCTTTCCCCCTCCCCCTTGTCTCTCTCCCTCCCTTTCTCCCTCTCCCTATCCCATTCTCTCCCTATCCCTATCTCACCCTATCCTAAACAAGGTATCAAATATCCCTCTCCCCTCTCCCCTCTTCCCCCCTCTCTCTCTCTAAATCACTTTACGCTTCTCTACCTATATCTCTCTCTCACTTTCCCCTTCTCTCCTTATCTAGATCACTTTTCCCTTATCCCTTACCAAACCCCCTCTCTCTCTCACTATCTAGATTCATTTACCATTCTTTCCCTATCTCTCCCTCTCCATTTACTCTTCTCTCCCTATCCATCCCTCTCCCTTTACCCTTCTCTCCCTATCTAGATCAATCTCTCTCTCTCTCTCTCTCTCTCTCTCTCTCTCTCTCTCTCTCTCTCTCTCTCTCTCTCTCTCTCTCTCTCTCTCTCCCTCCCTATCTTAAACAAGGTATTAGATATCCCTCTCCCCCCTCCCCCTATACCTCTCTATCTCTCTATAAATTCCTTTACCCTTGTCTACCTATCTCTCCCTCCCCATTTCCTCTTCTCTCCCTATATAGATAACTTTTACCTTATCCATTGCCAACCCCCCTCTCTCTCTCTATCCCTCTCTCTCTCTCTCCTTATCCTAAACAAGGTATCAAATATCCCTCTCTCCTTTTCCCCCTCTCCCCCTCTCCCTCTCTCCCTCTCTATAAATCCCTTTACCCTTCTCTCCTTATCTCTCCCTCTCTTTCCCCTTCTCTTCCTATCTATACCACTTTTCTCTTATCCCTTTCCAACCCCCCTTCTCTCTCTCTCTATCCTCCTCTCCCTCTCCTTATCCCATTATCTCCCTATCTATCTTTCTCTCTCTCCCTATCCTAAACAAGGTATTAGATATCCCTCTCCTCCCTCCCCCCTCTACCTCTCTCTCTCTCTAAATCCCTTTACCCTTCTCTCCCTATCCTAAACAAGGTATCGGATATCCTTCTCTCCCTCTCTCTCTCTAAACCCATTTACCCTTCTCTCCCTATATCTCCCTCTCCCTTTTCCCTTCTCTCTCGCTCTCTCTCCTATCCTAAACAAGGTATTAGATATCCCTATCCCCCCTCCCTCTTCTATCTCTTTCTCTCTCTCTCTGAATCCCTTTACCCTTCTCTACCTGTCTCTCCCTCCCCCTTTCCCCTTCTCTCCCTATCTAGATAAATTTTCCCTTATTCGTTACTAACTCCCACTCTCTCTTGCTCTATCCCCTTCTCTCCCTATCAATCTCTCTCCCTATCCTAAATAAGGTATCAAATATCCCTCTCTCCCTCTCTCTCTAAATCCCTTTACTCTTATCCCTTTCCAACACCCCCCCTCTCTCTCTCTCTCTCTCTCTCTCTCTCTCTCTCTCTCTCTCTCTCTCTCCTTATCCCATTCTCTCCCTATCCCCCTCTCTCTCCCTGTCTTGAACAAGGTATTACATATCTCTCTCCCCCCTCCCCCCTCTACCTCTCTCTCTCTCTAAATCCATTTCTCTTCTCTCTATATCCTAAACAAGGTATTAGATATCCCTTTCTCACTCTCCCACCTCCCCTTCTCTCTCTAAATCCATTTAACCTTCTCTCCCTATCTAGATCATTGATGCAGCCATAACCAACAAAAAAAACGTTAGAAGAGTCAACCAAATTATGCAGCAAGAGAAATGCAACGAAAGCAGTAAGAAAACACAACAAATTCACATAAACCAATAATTACATTCACCAATGTAGGAAAATGAAATGTGTAATTAGGTCGGCCCTAAGATTTATGAAATCTTTTCGAAAAAAATACGCAAGTGATGTAGTTCAGTATGAAGGTCGGTCACTTGCTAAAGAACATCAGACAAGACCCAAGATGGATCCACATGCCAAGAATCGCACTAATAATGAAGGAAAACCAACCAGTAAGCACAAGAACTATTTGGGAAACCTAGAAACAACCAACCGAAAGCAATAACTGATCGGAGAAGAACCCAAATAAACTAGAAATCTAGAATCAACCACATGAAACCACTAGGAAACTACAAACAAGATTTGCCATGAAGAACAAGCATCTACTGGTACATACTGGTAATTATGCAAATTTTTTCTCAAAGAACTAAACAAGAACAAAATTGGAAGGAAATATTTTTGGTTGATGCAAGATTGCTCATCGACTAGGGATGCTCCTACATCAGACAACCCAGGTAGAAAAAGATGTTCTATGAGAGGTAACTTATGAACATCTAAAAGGACTCGAAATAAATATCGCATTCTTATTTCGGATCCAAACATCTTCTTTATCTGCCAATCTCTGCTCTATTTCTCCCAGTGGTTCAACCACATTCTCTAACCTATGACTCTCCTTGTTTCTCTTTCTTTGCTTTAGATCTACATGTTGCCTTTGTTTCTGCAATTCTGATTTAGTTCTGCCACAAGACTTCATCCGGTTTGTTACCATCAACTCCCTGTCATTTGGTTCCATTTGTCCATCAGACTCATGTCACCCTCCATTATAATCTCTGCAACTAGTTCTATCTGATCTTTCTTTGAAACCTCTGGTATAACCTCTGCAACTGGTTCTGTCAAACCTTCCTCGGTATAACCTCTACCACTAGTTTCTTGCAACTTTTCTTGGGACTCGGATTCCTCACGTCCTTCTCTTTCTCCTTCAAATAAATTAATGTGAACTTCTTCCCATTCTTTTCAATAGTAACTAGGTTTCTTCTATAGTAATAAATAGCTCCTCTATCATACTGCTAAGGTTTTCCCAACAAGACATGAAAAACATTCATTGATAAAATATCACATAAAACTTCATCTCTGAAAGGCCCAACATTGAAACTCACCTAGCATTGCTCCTTTATCTCTACCTTCTGATCATCTTGTAACCAACTTACCTCATAAGGAAAAGGATGCTCAATCCTCTTCAACCCAAGATTCTCAACCATCTCCTCAGATACTAAATTATCAGTACTTCTACTATCTACAATTACCTTGCAACACTTACCACCTAATTTGCATACAGTCTGGAAAAGACTCCTCCTTTGAGTAGATCCGGTATCATTTCTTCTGAACATAAGGGATTCTCCTTGTTTTGGTGCACAGTCAAGTCCGGTACCATCTGGTTATTCACTTGCCACACAACTTCTTGACATTCATTTCTTACATTCATAGAATCTATGTCTGGTTTCTCCAAACTCGAAGCATTTTCAAGGGAATTCTCTACCGATACTACTGGTACCCTTCCTTGGTGTCTTTTGTTCTAGTTCTTTACTCCACTTAAGTTTGGACTCCTATTCTTGAACTGATTTCTTCATACTATCATGCATCTTGAATTTCTCCTTTCCCTTATTTAGTTGTCTTCTTCTCATCTTCTCCTCAGTCTTCAAAGCATACTGGTAAGCTTCTTCAACTATTGAAATCTTCAACATACTCATCTCATCTTGAATGTTTAAATCATGCCGATTGATGTACATTGACACCTTTTCTCTGTCCATCTCTTTATGTCCATATCTAATCACCACTTTATAGAATTCCTCAGTATATTCCTTCACCATCATGTTTCTTTGTTTCAGGTTCTGCAACTTCTTGAATAGTTCCAATTAATAGTCTCTTGGTATTAACTTGGCCTTCAATCTTGCAACCATTTGTCTCCACTAGGTGATCTTTAATTCACCATTCTCCACTCTATCTTTCTGTAACTCATTCCACCATAAGGCAACATGCCCTTTCAACTTGGTCTATGCTAACCTGACTCTTTGTGGGTCCTTGACATTCTCAAACTCAAAGTAGTCCCCCAACTCTCTAATCCAGTCGATTAGATCCTTCGGGTTCGACATTTCAGAAAAGTTAAAAACCTCAAATTTATGCACTTTAATTGCTTGTGCCACTGCTTTCATGAACCTTTCCTCTCTCTCATGTTTTGGTCCTTTAGCTTCCTCAAGCTCTTCACCGGCTTCCTCATACTCATCCTTAGAGTTAGGGTTTCTTTGTAAACTGGCCAAAGCATTCTAGATTTCATTCCTCACTTCATTCTTGAAGTCTTCCATCATCTGTTCTACCCTTTGGTGGTATGTCCTTCTTAATGGCATCTCTCCTTCACTCTAGAAAAATGCATCAACTCGTCAATCTGACTACCTATTTCAATTGCCTTCCCTTGGTGATCTATTGAACACACATGTGGCCTGCCTCCAATCAATGATCTATCCACCTCAAGGAATGCCTCAATGTTTGCGAATGATTTTTCCACTAGCTAGTCCATAACCAGCTCTGATACCAATTGATGTAGCCATAACCGATAAAAAACCCTCAGAAGAGTGAACCGACTTATGCAACAAGAGAAACACAATGAAAGCATTAAGAAAACATAAAAATTCACATAAACAGATCAAATTACGGCCTTACAACTTTCAGAAATCATCCGACAATCTTCATATTATCATCAAAGAACATCCCATAATTAACTAGTTAAATGTAGACTTCAATCTAGAAACAACCCAACGGCGATTCTAAAAATCAACCAGATCACAACATCCGAATATAAATACTCATTCCAAGTTATGCTCCCTCTACCCTTACAAATGATTAGATAACATCATATTTATACCCACTAGAACATATCTAGGTTGGCCTCAAAAAATTACATTCACCAATGTAGGAAAATGAAACGTGTAATTAGGTCAGTCCTAAAATTTAAGAAATCTTTCTGAAAAAGAACAGCCAAGTGATGTGATTCAACATGAAGGTCGACCACATGCCAAAGAACATCAGACAAGACCCAAGATGGATCTAGATGCCAATAATTATGCTGGTAATGAAGAAAAACCAATCAGTAAGCACAAGAACTATCTCGGGAACCCAAAAACAGCCAACCAGAAGCAATATCTGACTAGAGAAGAACCCAAATGAACTAGAAATCTAGAATCAACCACATGAAACCGCTAGGAAACTACAAACAAGATCTTCCATGAAGAACAAACAATTATTGGTACATACCAGTAAGAATACATAAAATTGTTCAAAGAACTAAACAAGAACAAAATTGAAAGGAAATATTTTTGGTTGATGCAATAGTTCTAATCGATTGGGGATGCTCCTACATCAATCAATTTTCTCTTGTTCCTTGCAAACCCCCCTCCTCTCTCTCTCTCTCTCTCTCTCTCTCTCTCTCTCTCTCTCTCTCTCTCTCTCTCTCTCCCTATCCTAAATAAGGTATCTGATATCCCTCTCTCCCTCTCCCTCTCCCTCTCCCATTCTCTTTCTCTCTCTCTCTCTCTCTCTATCTATCTATCTTTATCTCTATCTCTAACTCTATCTCTATGTTTTTCTCTGTCTCTATCTCTATATATATCTCTATCTTTGTCTCTATCTCTATCTCTTTCTATCTCTCTCTCTCTCTCTCCATTTCTCTATCTATCTATCTTTGCCTGTTTGTTTGTCTATCTGTCTGTTTGTCTATCTGTCTGTCTATCTATTTGTTTGTCTATCTGTCTGTTTGTTTGTCTGTTTGTCTGTTTGTCTATCTATCTATCTATCTGTTTTCCTGTCTGTCTGTTTGTATGTCTATCTCTCTCCCTCCCTCCCTCCCTCCCTCTCTCCCTCTCTTCCTCTCTCTCTGTCTATCCCCATGTCCCTCTCTCCCTATCCTAAAGAAAGTATCAAATATCCCTCTCTCACTCTCTCTCTAAATCCCTTTACCCTTCTCTCCCTATCTCTCTCCCCCCCTCTCTCCTTATCCTAAGCAAGGTACCAGATATTGAATATTATCCAATATTTGATATCTTTTATTGTTAATATATTAATATATTATAATATTAATACATAAGTATATTTTCATATATATATATATATTAATATATTAATATATTATTATATTAATACATAATATATATTATTATATATCATATATTATTAATTATATTTATAATAAAAAATAAAAAATAAAATATCAAATTTAAATTCGTTTCGATCGAATGTCTAATATGTCTAACAAAAACCAGAAGCCTTGGTATTTGCCTCGGGATTGCATTGGGATTTGGCTAGGACATGCCAAACCTAGAAAGTCAACAAAAAAAAGTGTTTTTGAGTCTTCCTTTCTTTTTCAGACTTCACTCTAGTGGTTGATGACCTTTTTTCTAGCTGAAATTGATGAAATGAAAAGGGTATTTTAAGGACAGTCTCAACTTTCCAAAAATATAAGTTTTGTCTTATTTTGACTTTAATAAATAATAATTAGTCATTTTCTAATTGAATTTTGAGTTAAGTCCTTATTGATAGCTTGATCAAAAAACATCTATAAATTTCAAGCCGTATCACTTTTTTTGAATCTAAAACATGCATCACATTCTATGCTTCTCCCATTATAGGAAAAAAAATGAATTTCATAAAGTTTTGATCAAGTTAAGGTGGTTAGATATATGAGTTTTTTATATTTTTACAAAGTTGTAGTAAATAATTTATAATTAATTACTTACATCAAAAAATTGAAAAAAATATGTGTCACATCTCAACATGAGTCTTCTACTTATATTTAAAATATTATTATTTGATTGTGGTTAAGCTGATCAAACAAAAACCCACTTCTTTCTTTTTCCTACAATTTTAGTACTACTGCATTGAAATTTCAAATTTTCATCAAACATATATATATTTTTCATAAAACAACTAGTATCTGTTGGCATTGGGTTGTCATTGATGTCAACCGGTATGAGAGATGTATGTGCAACACTGTCATGGAGGAGTATAGGTTGAGATATCCTTGATATCACTTTTTGTTGCAAGACACTGATAAGGTAAGGGAGAGAATGTCATTCAGATGGATGACCACTGGTGTTACCGGTACACAAGTTGGTACCTGACTTGTGTGGATGAATTGGTAAGGTGATTGGTACTGGTACAATGTCTTATTGACAAGGAAAGGATGCCAACTGGTAAATGATGTGTTGACATGGAGAATTCAAATCAACCAAGTGAGTGGTTGTTAGCTTGCAAAGGTCATGACCAGTGTACAAGCAAGATGAGAAAGGTGTTTGAGTGGTTGTTTGTGATGAAGAAGCAAAATGTTACCTGAATCACATCAACACTGAAGGAGAAGAATACACAAGTCACAGATATGGTGTAAGGTTGCATGACAACAAGACTCCCACCTGATGAAGATGCAGTCATCATAAGAAGCAATGACTGATAGTGAGTGTGCCCACACCGGATCTATCGATGAAACAAAGGAATGCCTTGAGTATATGAAATTAGTGTTATACAATGACCAAAATAGAAGACATGTTGAGATGCCAGTACAAATGAAGAGTGATGTGTTTGTCACTTTGACAAACAAGTTATGATGTGGTCAAAGATGATCAGGGAGAATGGTTGGACTGAAGATGAAGTCTATTGAAGGATGATGACAGAATGTCATCAAGAGTGTTTACCAATATAAAAGTCCACTAGTAATATGGATAAGGTGCAAATGTAGATGTCTTGCCACCTTGAAGGAAACAACAAGGTAACCGATCAAGGAGTTCCACCGGCAGTTCAATAGAGAGAAAACATGATGAGTTAATCGGTAGAGTGTGAGATGCTAGCATGGTTTGTAAACCAACAAGAAAGAGGAACTAGTAGAGGGTTTGGTTGGTGATCCTATCTAGACTGACTTGAAGAGCCAAGCTAGTAGATGGTCGGCGTGGATGCCACATGGAGTCAAGGTGGTGAATTGCATTCGGATGAAGATGGAGTGTACACCAACGAAGTAGTTGCAGAGTTGGTCAACATTAATGGAAGATCCCACAAATCACAAGATGCATTGTAGAGTCCTTGCAAAGGTTTGCGGCTTGAGGTCTAGAGGACAACTACGAGCTAGATAAGAGTGATTGAGAAGATCGAGGTGGATGAAGGAAACAATAAGATGGATCTTGGTGTTTGACCAAGAGATCAGTCGATAGGGTAAAAGAAGATTGCCAAAGATAGAAGGCGTGATCAAGAAGGAATGGTAATAGCAGAGATGTCTAGTTAGCTGTCAGGGAGATCAGATCAAGAAAGATCTGATTGGATTTGGTTTTCCTCGAGGATGACGAGGAAACCCTAACCGCCTAGATTTTGAATTGTCTTTTGGCGGGAAAACCTGGCTATATATATGCAAGCCAAAGACATTTTTAGCAACTGTTGAATAGAAGAAATATATTGTGCTATTGCGAAGTGATTAAGTGTTACTTCTGTATGTGAGAGAAAATCAACCAAGTGCTTAGAGAGTATTTGAGAAAAGAGGGAGAGTGAAGAGAAGAACCGATAGTGGTTATACCAGCAGAGCAAAAGTGAAGAGAGCTGCAGAGAAGGTAGATAGTGGACCAATAGAGTTTAGCACTAGTAAAGTGCAGAGCAGTGAGGAGGAGATTCTGCAGAGAAGAAGAGTAGAAGAGGTGTACTGGTAGGGTTTTCTAATAGTAGAAAAGTAGGTGAAAGCAATAGAAGAGTGAGTCGGTGGAGCAGAGAAGGTATCTCACTGACAGAGAAAGGTATATGAAATGGTTTCAAGATTCACTTGTAACAAGACAACTACTTTTATATTTTAAGTTATCATTGTGAACATTGAGTTGTAGCTCAGTGCAAGGGTTGTAGCCCATAAACAAATTAGGGGTTGGCTCTCCTTGGGTTGGTGCCCTAAATAAGGGGTTGGTGCCCTAAATCAGGGGTTGCAGCTCCTTGGGTTGGTGCCCTAAACAATGTAAAAGTTTTCTTTGTGAGGTTGGATTGGAGCAGTAGACTCCAACAACATTGCTCACCAAGGTTTTTCCCATATTGGGTTTTCCTCGTACATCCTGGTGTTATGAGATGCCTCTTTGTGTGTGATTGCATTTGTGTTGGTCTCCCCACTAACCGGTAAGTCTGCATTGAGTTATATCTATTAACTGGTATGCTCACATAGGATAGCTAATGGGAAAAGTTTGAGAACCACTGATTCACCCCCTCCACCTCTCAGTGGTGCATTGTGTCTAACAATTGGTATCAGAGCATAGGTTCCTAGCTAGACGAGCTTTTTCTAGCTTGGGTAGATTTTGGCTTAAGGACACAATGATTTGTTTAGTGTTAATCCTTGCTCCTGTGTTTGATGGTTCAAACTATTCTATTTGAAGTTGTAGAATGGAAGTCTTCCTATCCTCTCTAGGGTTTGATGTATGGATGTTGGTTATTAATGGTCTTTCTAAGAATGTTAGTCCTCCCACTGGATCTGAAGAAGAAAGAAGATGCTTGTGCAATGAAGAATCCATAAAGGCCATATTCAGTGGGCTCACCAGTGATGCTTTCTCATAGGTGGATAGATGCAAAACAACAAAAAGATTATGGGAAAGATTGAAGAAGCTCTATAGAAATGAGCCTACTACTACAGGATCGACTTTCAAAGACAGTATGAGAAATGCATCTCATAAATCTGTAGATGATGAAGGAAGATCTGCTAGCAGTTGCAGCAATGATGATGAAGGAATCCACCTCTTCATGGCTCAAGAATTAGAAGATGAAAGGCACACATATGAAAATGATCATGCAGATCACTCCTACTGACAAGATGTGTTTGGTAGTGATAGTGAAGGAAAAGAAGAAGATGAAGCATAAGTTGATCTTGAAGGAGAGCTTGTAAATGCACTTAAGGAACTCAATAGAGTAAAAAAGGAATACAAGCTATTCAAGAATACTGCTATAGTGGAGCAGAATGGGTTGATAAAGTGCCTTGAATAATCTAAGAAAAGCATCTCATAGTTGAAGTCCCACAAGGAAGACATCAAGGAGTACTGGTGTGAAGATCTAGCATCTAGGACAGAAGTTAAAAATGATGAATATCAACAGCTGCATGGAGAAATGGAGATTCTCTGAAATGACCTTGAAAAATGTCAGGATGATCTCAAGGTAAGAATCTGGTTTGATGGTAGCAATGATGCCTTGGAAATAATGTTGAAGAAGTAGAAGCATGCCAAGGAAATTGGAGGATTAGGAAGTGGTGTAGGTGAATGCTTCACCAGCGAGAATTTCCCCCACAATGACATTTAGTTTGTCTCCTCAAATGGAGAAAACAAGGGACATTCCTTCACAGTCAGAAATTCTCCCCAAAAGAAGGTTGACCTAAGAACAACTAGAGAGGAATTGTAGACAGAAAGGAAGACCCATGTTGCAAGAAGAAGGAACAATGAAGATCCCAAAGGAAAAGGAAAGATGGGAGAAGATAACTTCACCAAATGCAAGAAAATGAGAAAGCAACAAAGAATACCTCCTACTGGCAGAGGACAAAAAAATGCTACCACCCATAGGGAAAAGCACGTGTGGGAGAAGAAGAGACTAGATGGAAGATCCACATAGAATGGACAACCAAGGATCCATTCTCAAAGAAGGAGAAATGGAGATGCAAAACCGGTAAGATCTCCCCATGCATGAAAAAATAAATTTGTAAGTCATATGCCATCCTTTACCTATTATTGCTTTGCATGTAATGCTTATGGCCATAGGGTAGAGGAATGTATAAAGAGATCTAGAAAGAATAATATAGGATCTCATGGACACACTTGAAATGGAGGACTCAACTATAACTGACACCAATTGAGCATGCAAATGTTATACCATTTGTTACACTACTTAATTTCAGAGGGATGTGCCAGTAAACATTACTCACCTGTCGGCCAACATGCATTACCTCCTATTTGGTCCCAAAATTATTTAGGAATCAAATGTGATTATACTACCAATACAACCAGCCAACTAACAAGTAGGAATCAAATGTGATTGTACTATGAATACAACCAACCACATGACAGGTAGATACCCCTTGCAATGAAATTATCCTAGGTATTGCTACTATGACTTTTCATCATCTATAGTTTTGGGTAGTCAGTGCACTTACTCTTCTAAGTTCAAACATCTTGACTTTTCATCATAGCCACTTGAACTCCCCATGATTCATACATCTCAGGTCCTTATCTCTGATTATGTCCAACATCGGGGCTTCAATCATCTTCCATGTACTAGTTGAGTTGTGCATATGTGATTATCTGGTGATCTTTTGGCTCCATCATATTCACCACAACCCATTCCATCTGGTCTCTTCTTCTCCCACACTTGCTTTGCCTTGTGTGTAGTAGAATTTATTTGTCCACTACCGATGGGAGGTCTTCTTTGCTGAGTTCTCATGTTCCTGCTTCCGGTGAAGCTATCTTCTCCCATCTTTCCTTTACCTTTGTATTGTTCCTCCTTCTTGTAGCACCGCTCTTCATTCTTGTCCACAAATATTTACTAGTTATACTTAGATCAACCTTGTTCTGGGGAGCATTTCTCACTGTGAAGGTTTGGCCTTTTTTTTCTCCATTGGAGGAGACAAATAGAATGTCATTGTGGGGGACATTCTTGCTGGTTGAGAATTCACTGACACCACTTCCTAATCCTTCAGTGTATTTGGAATGCTTTTTCTTTTTAAGTATTTTGTCCAAGACGTCACCGCTACCATCAAACTGGATTCTTACCTTGAGCTCATCCTGACATTTCTCAAGGTCATTTTGGAGAGTCTCCATTTCTCCAAGTAGCTTATGATATTATTTATCTTTAATTTCTAGCCTCGATACTAGATCTTCACACCGACACACTTTGGTGTTCTTTTCCTAAGAATTCAACTATGAGATGCATTTCTCAGATTCCTTAAGGCATTTTGTCAGTTGGTTCTGCTCTACTATAGAAGTATTCTTGAATAGCTTGTATTCATTTCTCAAGTTCTCCCTTTCACTTTCCTTGGAGTCCAAGACTGATTTCAAATCATCAGTCAATATTTTTGTCTCTTCTAGTTGAGAGGTGAATAGGCCAACCTTTTGGTTTGACACATCAAGGCAAGTTCTCAACTGACTGCAATCCTCATGAACTGATCTTTTGTAGATTTTAAAATCATTTCTAACATTTTGATGCTCTTGTAAAGAACCTACTAGTTCACACTCAAGATCTACTTCTTCATCTTCTTCTTCTTCTCCTTCTCTATCAAATAGATCTTGATGGCTAGATCTATCTGTCTTGTCTCCTTCTTCCTCATCATCACTGCCAAACACATCTTGTTGGTGGGATCTATTTGCCTTATCGCTTTCAGATGTGTTCACCTGATCTTCAAATCCTTGAGCCATGAGGAGGTGGGTTCCTTCTTCATCAATGCTATGATTGCTAGTGGATCTGCCTTCATCTCCTGCACATGTATCTACTGCATTGTTCTTCTCACTTCCACACATAGATCCAGTGGTGTAGGGTTCATTTCCATAGAGCTTCCTTAGTCTATCCCATAGACTCTTTGTTGATTTACACTTATCCACCTATGAGGAGACATCATTGGTGAGCCCATTGAATATAGCCTTTATGGCTTCTTCATTTCACATGAAACTTCTTTCTTCTTCAAATCTGGTGGGAGGATTGACATTCTTAGGGAGACCAATGATAATCAACATCCATACATCAAACCCTAGAGAGGATAGGAAGACTTCCATTCTACAACTAATAGAATAGTTTGAACCATCAAACATAGGAGCAGGGATTGATACTAAGAAAACCATTGTGTCCTTAAGCCAAAATCTACCCAAGCTAGAGAAAGCTCATCTAGATGAGAACCTAGGATCTGATACCAATTGTTAGACACAATGCACCACTGTGAGGGGGGTGAATCAATGGATCTCAAAATTTTCCCTTTATCTATTCTGTGTGAGCATACCGGTTAATAGATCTAACCCAATATAGAATTACCAGTTAGAAGGGAGACCAACACAAATGCAATCACACAAGGGACATCACATAACACCAATATATACGAGGAAAACCCAAGATGGGAAAAACCTCAGTGAGCAATGCTGCTAGAGTCTACTGCTCCAATCCACCCTCACAATGAAAACCATGTTACACTGTTTAGGGCACCAACCCAAGGAGCACCAACCCCTAACTTGTTTATGGGCTACAACCCAAAGGAGCTACAACTCTTGCACTGAGCTAAAACTCAGTGTTCACAATAGAAAGCATCAATTACAAAAGTAGTTGTCTTGTTACAAGTGAATCTTGTAACCATTTCATATACCTTACTCTGTTAGTGATATACCTTCTCTTCTACACCAAATCAGACTTTTGCTACTGTCACCTACTGCTCTACTGTTGAAAAACCCTACCAGTACACCTCTTCTCTTCTTCTTCTTTACTGGATCTCCTCCTCATTGCTCTGCAGTTTACCGGTGCTATACTCTACTGGTCCACTGTCTTCCTTCTCTGTAGCTCTCCTCACTTCTTCTTTGCCGATATAACCACTACCAGTTCTTCTCTTCCCTCTCCCTCTTTTCTTAGATACTCGTTGAGCACTTGGTTGATTTTCTCTCACACGCAGAAGTAAAACTCAATCACTTTGTAGTAGCACTATCCTCTTCTCTTCAGTAGCAGCTTGAATATATCTTTGGCCTTCATATTTATAGACTAGCTTTCTTGCCAAAAGATAATTCAAAATATAGGTGGTTAGGGTTTCCTCATCACCCTCGAGGAAAACCAAATCCAATTAGATCTTCCCTGATTTGATCTCCCAGACAACCAACTATATAGCTCCACCAATAACATGCCTTCCAATACACATTTTCCAAATGTAGTGAACACAATGATGTATCTTGACCTACCTCTATCAAATCATCTTTAATGTTTCTATTGTTTCCCCCTCGATATTATCTCATAGTCTGATCATCTTGCTTCGATGCAGGTACCAACAACTCCTTGATTCTTCTCTATCATTCATTCTTCCTCGAGCCACACTTCTCTGATCCAATCCATAAATCATGGGATCCATATTTAATGCACACCTGTAGAAATACCTATCTCTACATGACACTTCACCAATCTCTGTGAGCTTGCCACCTTGACTTCAAGTGGCATCCATGTCAACCAACTACCAATAAGGCTTTTCATGTTGGTCTAGATGGGATCACCGACCAAATACTCTACCAGTTCCTCTTTCCTATCGATTTTCTAACCCTACTAGTATCTCACATTCAATGAGGTTAACTCCTCATGTCTGCACTTGTGGAACTACCGGTGGAACACCTAAACTGGTCTTCAAACATGTCTATCCCAAGCATGCACATTCCCACAAGGTGGGGGGGACATCTACATCTGCACCTTTCTCATATTTCTGGTGGACTTACATATTGACAAGCACTCTTCATCTGTATCGACATCTAAACATGCCTTCTTAGTCGATCTAGTGCATATCCCTAATTTCATGCACTTAATGCACACCTCTTCTTCCTTATCTCACAAAACTATGATGCACAAAATGTATGATAGGAGATAAGTTCCACTTACTGGTCTCATGTGACTTCCCTATTTGTGCAACATATCTTCAAATAGGCACATATGATCCAGTATGGGCACATTCACTATCAGTCATTACTTCTCATTATGACTGCATCTTCATCAGGTGGGAGTCCTATTGTCTTGCAACCTTACAACATACCTATGATCTGTTCATTCTTCTCCTCCATTGTTGATGTGATTTAGGTAACATTCTACCTCTTCATCACAAACAACATCCAAGCACCTTTCTCATCCTACTTGTACACTGGTCATGACCTTTGTAGGCTGACAACCACTCACTTGGTTGATTTGACTTCCCCATGTCAACACATCACTTACTAGTTGACATCATTTCCTTACTGATGATGCACTGTATCGGTATCGATCACCTTACCATTCCATCCACACATGTCAGGCACCAACTTGTGTACCGGTGACTCCCGAGGTCATCTTCCTTACCTTACCTATTGTTTGCAACACAAGTTGATATCAAAGATATCTCAACCTATACTCCTCCTTGACAGTGTTGCACATACATCTCTTATACTGGTAGTCATCCCATACCGGTTGACATCAATGACAACCCAATGCTAACACCCTTGCCACACATTTATGATTTGTTTGATAAAATGCATTGAGATGCGGTATTTTACAAAATAGATTTATGTTCAAGGTACTAATAGTTAAGGCTTAGGGAAAAAGATATCCACAAAACAACCTTTAGTACTCATTATGGGCATTACAAGTTCATTGTATTACCATTTGGGCTTATGAATTCCCTGACGATATTCATGATCCTAATGAACAATATATTCCATGATTATCTTGACAATTTTTTATTGGTGTTCTAAGATGATATTTTGATATACTCTAAGAATGAGGAAGAACATCTATAGGATTTACAACCTATCCTTCAATTCTTGAGTGAAAATAAATTATATGGCGAGTTATCCAAATGCACTTTCTTTCAGAAAGAGGTGTAATATCTAAGGCATATCATCATATCTAAGGGTTTAGATGTAGATCCGACTAAGATAAGGGCTATTTCAAAATGGCCAACCCCTAGAAATATGCATTTATCAAGAATCTTAATGGTCTTAGCAGGTTAATATAGGAAGTTTGTAATGAACTTCTTGCACATAGCTTATCCAATAACTTCCCTTCAGATAAAAGGGAAGAGATATTAATGGACTGAAAGGTGTTAGAAATTTTTTTAACTCCTTTAAAAAAAAAGGTTGACCAAAACACCAATATTAAAGGTGCCAGATTTGAAGGGGCATTTTATGATGGTAACTGATGCAACATGGGGAGGACTGGGAAAATTCCTAATGCAAAATGAGTCAGTGATAGCTTATGAGTCTCAAAAACTCAAAAATTATGAACAAAACTATGAACCACATGACTTGGAGCTTGTTGCAATAGTCTATTCTTTATAAATATACTGTCACTACCTTTTAGGCAAATATTTTGAGCTTCAATCCGATCATCAAGGGCTAAGCTATATTTTCACCTAACTCATTCTTAATGCATGATAGGGGCGATGGTTCAAATTAATTTTTGACTATGACTTTGAGATTATCTATACCAAAGGAAAGGAAAATTATGTGGTAGATTCTTTAAGCCATTGACATCATATTAATGTTGTAACTAAAGTGCATATAGATTTCAAGATTCAAGTACTTCAATAGTTAGATGAGAACATGTATTATCAATATGTAAGAGAAGCCTTGAATCTTAATCCTCAAGATCCAAGATATGAGGGTTTCCATATTGAAATTAATGAGATACTAAGGTATCAAGGAAAAAATTATGTTCCTGTATCTCTTGAACTAAGAAACTTAGTATAGAAGGAGGTGCACTCAACACCATATTCCACACATCTATGAGTGACTAAATTCTTAGTTGATATTAAATCCTTATACTTCTGGAAGTGTATGAAAAAGGACGTCACAAGGTTTGTGGATGGTGGTTTAGAATGCCAAAGGGTTAAAGAAGAGCATCAACATCTCATCGGTTTGTTACAACCCAATGTAGTCGCTAAATGGAAATGGTAGATAATCAGTATAGACTTCATCCAAGGATGGCCTATGTCCAGAAATAACTATAATACTATATTGGTAGTGGTTGATAGGTTTCCAAGGTAGCCCACTTCATACTAAGAAACCTAATTGATGGGGTGCCTACTATTGCCTATAAATTTGTATAGGACATATTTAGATTACATGGAGTACCTGAAAAGATAATATCAAATAGGGATGGTAGAATGACATCCAGATTCTAGCAAACCTTGTTTGTAGCCCTAGGTACTCAATTGAATATCATATCTACCTATAATCCTAAAATAAATAGCTAGACAAAAGGGGTCAATCAGGTGCTAGAGAATATTTTAAAAATGTATTACATGGAGTAACAATACAAATGGTAATACTATCATCTCTTAGTTGAGTTTTCTTATAAGAACCCCTCTCCATCATCTATAAAGATGGTACCCTTTGAGGCATTGTACAAAAAGAGGTGTAGAACTCCTAACAGCTGGGATAAAATAAAAGATAGGATAACCCTCAATCTGAAAATGTTCTTAGAAATGGAAGAGAAGGTAAAAATAATTAGAAAAAAGTTAGTAGAAGGTTAGTGAAATCCTAAACAATTTGAAGTGGGAGAGAAAGTTCTTCTATGAGTCAAACCACACAAAAGTGCCATAAAATTCAGGAAATCATCTAAATTTGCACCCCTATATGTAGGACCATTTGAGGTTTTTGATATGATTAAGTTGATCACATATAGGATTTCTCTACCACCATCTCTCACCTGGTTGCATGACATGTTTCATGTTTCATACCTTAAAAAGTACACATCTGATTTTACACATATAATCGATTGGAACTCCTTGCAATTACATGACCTTGGGGTGGTCATGATCGAGCTGGTTAAGGTGCTTGAGTTACATACGTAAGATTAAATTATATAATAGAGAATTCACATAGTGCAAGGTCCAATGGGACCAATATTCTAATGATAGTGGCACATGGGAGGACTGTAATGAAATCCACCCAATATTTCCCTATTTGTTTAATATTTACAATAGCTAAACTTATTTTATTATGTTTATAAAAATGATATTAAACTTAATTTTTTACTTTATGATACTTAAAATTATTGGGGGTGATGATTCACAAGGGGAAGGATGTGTTACATCCCACTTGTGCCCTAATATTTTGATAATGCTTAATTGTACTAATACATGTTGCTTTATATTATTGAATAGTGATTCATAATGCACATGCAAATGATTTTGTTTTAAATCATTATATTTATATGAGCTTATTTTGGTCATGTATGTAAATTCTAGAGTTATGATAAGATTTTGGACTAACTACATGGTTTTGACCTAGTGGATGCAATGAAATCATCATCCTTGAGAAGGGAGGGAAAGTATCATCAGGAATGGGAGATGCTAGAAGTAGGACCTAATGCTATATGGAATCCTATCCTATAATTTAAAGACTTGTCATGATGAGTTAGGGATTGGTATCTTCAATCCAGTGTCTATCCTGGTAAGCTCTAGATGGTCATTCTAGTGGATAGGATCGTTTCATCCTTATTTAGACTATGCTATTATTTTAAAGAAAATTATAAATTTAAAAAACACTCGAACAAATGATTAAATATCTTTTATTATAATACATACATGATTAGGTGTGAGTTATATATATATACCCACTCATAAACATGTATGTATAAGAATATGTTAATGCCACGACTTGAGTGAAAATTTCCTTATATAAGTAAGTTCAAATATTTTCAATATGGCAACTTTGGAATATATTTGATGTGCAACATAATAAGAACCATCGACTCTTAGTTGATGTGAAAGAGGTTTAAATTGGAATTCATTTAAATGTAAATTTTATGACCACCCTTCATACAATAAGGGTCTAGGAATATAGTAGAATGAAATGAATTTTGTTGTAAATGAAACCTAAATTGGTTTGAAACGTCTCAATATACATATAACCGATTTTTCATTCACTAAATTGAGGACATGTTTTGAAGTCTATAATACATATTATGGTTAAGGAATTTAGTCTAAACACAATATTTTATGTGAGGCAATGAAAAAATAATCTCTAGAAAATAATTTTGTCGAAAAATAGTAAAAAAATGTTAAGAATGTATACATCTATAGCTGATAGAGGAGGAAAAGAGGCAAAATCTCTTCAGTTAATAGAGGAATTCTCACAACTGCATTTATCACATATCTCCTATCAGGTTATGTTTTCTAAGCTTTGTTTGAAATGAAATAGCTCTTTATGATGTAATACCATAAAAGAAAGGAAGGTTCTTCCTCTTTCATAGTTGATAAAAGCATTATAATCTCATATGAAGGTAACAGATGAAGCTTGTGATAATGGTCTAAATAGTAGTTGTGAAATTCAATAAACTGTTTAATAAGTTTCCACTCCTGGTTAAGGAATTCAATTCATTAAACTTGATATATATATGGGAATCTTAAGATTGAGAAATGTTCATTTAAAAAACATAAACTTTATAAACTTAAAAAGGGGAACATAGGAATTAAAAATTGCCCTACCAAATAAATACTATGACTCAATGAAGAAAACAGAGTAGTACATGTAAAGCTAAACTTGGAAAGGAACTTATCATAATTTATTCATTAAAATTGGTCTTGAACAGTTAACCATGGTCAATTATTGTCTACAAAACCTTTGTAATCAGTATAGAGATGTATGATTGTTGTAAATTGTGAACACCCATAAGTGTTGCAAATTGAGAATTACTTTAATCTAAAGGGGAATTTAAAATATAGTTAAGAGGAATAGACAATTTAGTATGGTTTTTAGGTTGAGATTTCATACTTATAAACATGAGAGATCAAGATGATATCTCACGAGAACAAGTATGGAATCAACAATTGTAGCATCCTAAATTGTACTTGCCTACAATTTTGTCCTCACTTGGACCTCACTTCGGCACTTTGGCTTCCAAGACCTAATTGAAGTACTACTATTTCTCACACAACCTATCAAACATGATTTTTCACCATCTTGATAGTCTCTCCCCAAACTTGGTGATCTTAATTCAATAATGAATTCATAACAATACAAGATTAGCGAAAACCTATAAGTATTGTTCAACAAGATGGACAATAGCAAGAACTCTAAAAGCTAGAGTTGTATGCATCAAAAGTCACATTAAGTTATTCAAAAATAATTTTTAAACATAATCATGGAATTCCAATGGTATCTAGAATCCAACAGATTAAAAAATTCTAGGAATTCAGGTACCCCAACTTGGTGGGGCCATAAGTTTGAGCTCCTAACTCAAAATTTGAAACCTCTTACACTGTTGGAAAGGTCTTGCAGAGAAGTAATTTCAATCCCATAACATGCTTTATTTTTCTTATTAAGTTAATATATCAACAATAATTTTGACCCTGAAAATGTGATTTACTAAAATCTAGAAAATACCGAATTTTTTTTTTTTGTTGTATTTTTCAATTTTATCACCTTCGACTTGTTCTAGATCATCCTTGGAATCCTCTAAATCATTCCTCCCCCCTTGAAAGGAAATGGGTCCCATTGCACTAGCCTATTGCAATAGACGAGGGAAGCATGTAGCAATCTATTCACTAGTAAACCACTTGCCTTGACATGGATGCTTTCCTGCTTGGACAACACGATACAAAGGAATATATGTACCATGAAGAGATTTCATAATAAAATAAATATTTTGATCACTATCTAATGGAGTGGTGGTCACTAGATTCAAATCTCTAGCATGAATTGTGTCAACAACATCTGAAGTATCCAACAAAGGTGGAAAATATCAATGAAGAGACTCCACATTAAAAACAGGGTGAATGCCTAAAAATGGTAGAATATTTAATTCAAAAGCCTTCTCTCCAATTTACTTGATGATAGTGTCTGGGCCATATCACAAAGGGCATAGTTTCTTATGCATAACTTGAAGTCTTTGTTTCTGAAAATGAAGCCAGACCTTGTCACCCACTTGAAAATGATGTGGTGTATGATACTCATCATGGTGTTGTATTTTTTATTTTCTTGCTACAATATCTCATGGACCTATTGCTACAAATGAAAAATTTTGTCAATAAATTTAGAATCCCTATCTACCTCCTTCTCTACATATGATGTTGTCTCATGTTACATGGCTGCAAGAGATACATCTAGTGGAGCTAGAGGCTAGTATCCCCAAAACACCTCAAAGGTACTATGTCTAGTAGTACCATGAATGGTATGATTGTAAATATGCTTCAAATATGGAAGACTCCCATCCCAAGTGCGAGGATGATGAGAGTGATACATACAGAGGATGTGGATAATCATGTGATTGAGTACTTTGGTTTTCCCATCTATTTCTAGGTGAAAGGCTGTGGAATTTATGAGGTTTTATATCCATCATTTCCCAAAGTGCTGACCAAAATTTTCCAACAAATCTGCTACCTCTATTAGAGATGATAATCTGTGGTAACCCAAAATGGACCCAGAAATGGATGAAGAAGAGCTTGGCAGTGTCTTTTGCAGAAACTCCTTTCTTGCAAGCTATCATAATGACCATCTTATAAAACCTATCCACCACTACATACACATAGTCATGGCCATGTTTGGTAGTTATTTAATTAGACATGAAATCCATGGACATAGACTGCTAGGGTCTATCAAGAGTAGGAAGGGCATAGACAATCCTTTCTTTCGATTTGTAGGCTTTGCAATTGTACATGCTACACATGACTGGATATAAGAAGAAACATTAGATTGCATCTTGGGCCAAAATAAATACCTCTAAAACTTAACAAGAGTCTAGATAATGCCAAAATGTCCTGCAGTGCGACTATACTGTACCTCCCATATCATCTTCTACCTCTCTTTTTCAAGGACACATATATGGTCCATAAAGAAAAGGATGCCGTTTTGCAAGTAGAGGTTAGAAACTTGCTTACCTTGGGTCAACTAAGTATAGACTTCCAAAAAATCACCATCCATGACATACATACTAGGCCAAGTTGTCATCTCATGCCCATAATTGTCCAATACTATGAGTAGTGATGCAATTGGGGGTCTACTCAAACAATATGTAACCTTGTTGTTGCTACTCTTTTTGTGATGAATATTAATGTGGAATTTTTGCAAGTATGCTGACCCGCTCTAATGTCTATCATTCTAAAACTTCTCTTGTGTTTGCAAAAATTGCAAGGGTTTATGACCTATGTTAATGATGATCTCTTTCCTTAGAATGTAGTGCTTCCACTTTTTACAAGCATGCACAATCACATACATCTCCTTGGCATATGTCAGATAACGACGAATTGTATCAAAAAATGTCTCACTGTGATAGGTCACCAAATGACCCTGCTACATGAGGACTACCCCTAGAGCATAATCACATGCATCCATCTCAATCTCAAAGGGTTGTTGGAGATCTAGAAGTGCTAAGACTAGTACCAAACATAACCTACTCTTCAATCCCTCAAAAGCTCGATGTTGCACCTCTGTCCAAAATTGTTTTACCTTAGACCCACCTTTGAGGACTTGGCTCATAGGCCATGTCAAATGAGAGCATCCAAGCACAAACCTGTGATAGAAATTTTCCAATCCTAAGAAGCTATGCAACTCTCTTATATTCTTAGGAGAAGGCCAATCCTTGACGAATTGAATCTTTGTAGGATCTACATGAACACCCCTATCATCCACAACATAAACCAAATATTGAATTCTCTCCAATCTAAAAGAACACTTTTCTCTATTGGAATAGAGTTTGAGATGTTGTAATGTTGAAAGTACCTACTTAACATGTTGTAAGTTCTCATCCCACGTTTTACTAAAGATGAGTATGTCATCTAGGTAGACCACCACAAAATAATTAGTGAAGGGTTTGAGAAAATTAATCATCATCCTCATAAAAGTGGTAGGGGCATTTGTTAGCCTGAAGGGAATCACCAACCATTCAATAAATCCTTCTCTAGACTTGAAAGTAATTTTCTAAACTCTACAGGATCAATTGGTATTTGGTGGTATTTGGGCTTCAACTCGATTTTGGTGAAGAACTTAGTCCCATGAAACTGGTCTAGGAGATCATCAATTCGTCCCACAAAGCTAGTCTAGGAGATCATCAATTGAAGGAATTGGATATCTATTCCTCATAGTGATCTTGTTCAAAGATCGATAGTCAGAGCATAGTCGTCATGTGCCATCCTTCTTCTTAGCCAAAACAATTTGTTTGCTACATGGAGATGCACTTGGTTAGATATTGCCCTTTTGAGCCAGCTCGTTAATTTAGCGTTTGATCTCATCATTTTCTAAAATTGATCTTCTATACATTGGCCCATTTGGAAAGGATGTCCTAGGAATAACATGTCAATTGAATGCTTCACCTGACAATGCTCATGAACCCTGCTAGTGAAGTAAAGATATTTTGATATTTTATCAATATTGAGTCCATTTGTTTTTGTTGAATATAGGTGGCTTCTATTCTAGTGTTGTTGTTACCTATGTTTTTTTATCCTCTTATGGCTATATCATTAGCAATACAAAATATTTAATGTGTGCAATCAAATGTCTACATTATTTTTCACAAATTAAAGAATCATATTGTGCAGGACTTACCTTTGGATTTGGATTATTTTGTTCATTCACCCTAACAATAACACTGCATGGCCTTGATTCGTATATATTGTGACGTTGATACATATATGGTTGTCCTAGTAGCACATCACATACATCCAATGGTGCTACATCATAAATGACCTCATCTTTGAATGGATGAAATAAGATAAGCAACACTGCTTGTTTACCTGAATGTCCCTTCCTTCCCACCCAACCCATGGATATGGTTGTGGATGAGGTTTTATATTCAAGTTCAATCTCTTTGCTTCTTCAACAGTGATTATATTTTTCTACTACCATTGTCAACTATGAAATTTAAGGCCTTTCCATTCACCCATATCTATGAATGAAATAAACACTCATATTTTTGGTGTATAATCTCTATAGTGGCAATGGTGACATAAGGATTTGCTTCAATAATTATTTCACCACTTTTCTATTCAAAGGGTTATGTGGGTAACATGTCAGCCTCGTACTCTACTTCATGTGTTTTTTTCATCAATGTTTTTGTAGCCCTACAATCCTTTGTATTATGCCAAGAGATTTTGTGGATATCACACTAGACATACCTGTATCCTTAGGTGTGTTTTTTTTCTCCCATGTTCCATATTGGTGATTGAGAAACAAACTTACTAGTGGTAGTTTGTTTTCCTACAAATTTGTTGGTATCCTCCCCCTTGAATTTATTGTTTGTTAAAAACTCTTTCTTCTCCTTTTGTTTGAACTTCTCCTCAATTTTTGTGGCATACTTATAAGTAGTCCCCAATGTTTCAATATTTAAGAAGGAAATCTCTATTTGTATGTATCTATGTAGTCTACTATGATATTTTAAACCTTGGTGCTTCTTCGAATCTTGGATACCAAGCTTTGCTAATAAAACATGAAACTTATTGGTATAACACTATACAATATGGTCATCCTTTTTCTAAAACAATTGCCACTCCATATATTTTTCTTCATACGTGTCAGGAAAATACTCATCTTTGATGAATTCAACAAATTTGTTCCATGCAAGATCATCATCTATTACTCCATTCAAACCATTCTCTAAATTATTTGAGGTGATTTTGTTTTCCCACGATTGGTTCACATGTGCCTTAGATTTTAGGAGAGAAAAGGTTATCTTTTTAGCACTCAAAAATGTATTCACAAAAAAATACCTATCCAATTTTTATATCCATTCATCCACAACATCTACATCAATTTTACCTTCAAAATTTGGAATGTCAAAATTTACCTGCACCTTGAAAGGAGTATGAGTACTCAATGGCTTTTCTCCTTCATTTGATTGATGGGGATTTTGCAGAATCTGAGAGAATTACCTAATCATTTCTTCTTTCTTTTTGTTCAAATCTTCTTCCACCATGGCCATAATAAGATCTGCATCTGTGTCTTCCATCTTTGGCCGGTTATGCCTCAGGGGGAGATAAATTGATGGGTTATGTGTCTCCAATGCTAGCCTTTGATAAGAAGACCATGTACGATGTGACATAGAGGAGTATACCAACTTTGATACCAATGATTTGAATTTAGTAATAAATTCGTAACAATACAAGGTAAGAAAAAACCTGCAAGTATTCTTCAACAAGATGGACAATAGCAAGAACTAAAAGGATAGAGTTGTATGCATCAAAAGTTAAATTAACTTATTCAAAAATGAGTTTTAAACATAATCATGGAATTCCAATAGTCTATGGAATCCAACAGATTCAAAATGAAGAGTCTTCGAAAAACTCTAAAATGACAACAAATTACATTTTTTCAAAAAATCTAGGATATAGGTACCCCAACATGGTGGGGCCATAACTTTCAGCTTCTAACTCAAAATTTGAAACCGCTTACACCTTTAGAAAGGTCTCAATGAGAACCAATTTTAGTCCCTTAACATGATGACCTTTGGCTTATTGAGTTAAAGGACCAATGACACTTTCAACTCCAAATTTTTCTTCGAAGACCAACGAAAAAATGTGATTTACTAATATGTAGAAAATATTGAAAGGTTTTTTGATATTGTTTAATTTTATCACCTTCGTCTTGTTCTGGATCATCCTTGGTAGGCTTTGGATCACCTAGAGCCCTAATTTATAGGACCATGGCACTAGGCACCCTAGGCCTAAATTAGGACCATCACGCCCAATGCCATGGTCCTCTCAAAAAGGGCTCAATTTGGGGCCTCATAATGGTCACAATTTTTTAGCAGGGACCTAGATCCCATGTTGGCTTGTGTCACAATTTCAATTTGCTTTTCAACAAGAAAGTATAAAGGGAGGTCTACCCCTCTCATTTTAAACCTAACAAATTAAAATCAAGATCTAAACTCTAGCAAATTCAAGTGAGCAATCAATCAGTTTTTTATTGTCCATTGGAGTAGAAGTGAAATCAAGTTTTAGATATTGAAGATGACATCCATGATCTACGTTTTATGAAGACATCATACATGAAACCCTAATTCCTTTGTGAAGGTCAAACAAAAATTCATTGAGGTATATCTTTAGGTTTTCAATCATTTTCAGCCTTTCACTCAAAATGAAGGCATTTAATTGTATTCTTTCATTTACATTTATCAATTTGATCTCATGGTTAATTCCAAAACCAAGGTTTGACTTAAGGAAAACCCCAATTCTCAATAATTTTCCTCTTCTCTGTGTGTGTAGGAATAGGTATGAAGAAATAATTGGGAGGATTGATAGAGTTCACTTTGATGAACAAGTTTACATTTCGATGGTGGAAAATTTGTAGGACCATGGAAAATTGATACTACCCGGTCCCAAAAAATCAGATCGAACTTTTGAGACTAGATTCCAGACAACTGATTTTATCCAGATCTAGGTCAGTGGGTCCAAGGGACATCTATAGATTATTATTTCTATAAGAATACTTCATTATCACCTATTTTTCTCTAATCATCAATAATCAAATCAATTCAATTTTAGGAAGGAGAAAGGCCTTACCTAAGAGACTTGGAATTTGATTAGAATCTTAGTCTTCTAAGACTAGATCTTTTATATTCCTTATCCTTCCAAATGTAATTTAACAATAACCTTAATTTTCATCTTTACGACAATATAATCAACCAAGTAATTAAATAAATGAAATGAAATTCCATAAAGGATGAATATACACTATAAGATTATCTTGTCTAGTATGCTTCTTTAAGTTTAACCATAGGAGTAAGCCTAGTAACCCTCAACAGGGTTAGTATGCAGTTAACACAAGAGACAAACATGATGACTTGGAAACCCTCACTTGTTTGATCTAGTTGGGTAGGGTGTCAAAAAATGACTACAGACATTGACATGTTGCAAACTTATAAAACCTTTGGCCAAGGTGATACTACAAGGTGTAAGTGTTAGTCAATTCATTTGTTCTAGATATACAACCTAGTTAAAGCTCATATTAGTTAAGAGTTGCTTATGATGCATGGTCAACCAAGGTTGTGTAGGGTCAAACATCAATCTCAAATGAAATTAGATCCATCATCTATTACTTCCCTATGAAAGGTTAGGCCTTTCTATTTGGGAATGACATGGAGGACTAGTAGGTCTATGGTTGGGTGAAAAGTTCCCTGATGATACTTCTTCTCTTATCAGCATTGTAAAGATTATCTAAAGGTTCAAGATGAATCCAAGAAATTGTATACACTAAATCTCTCTTAAATCATTTATTTATGTTGTGTACTATGTTAAATACTTATGCAAATAAATCTTGAACAAGTGTTATTTATTCTTCCTAGCTAATTTCATTTCTCTTATATAAAAAAAGGCTATCTAGTTTCTCAAGTTTTAAGTTTTTAGTTTCAATGTTATAATTTTTAGATGCCAGTTAATGCATGTTACTATTGGCAATATGCTGGATTTGGTTATGTGTTTTCATTGATGTCAACACTATATCCCAATTGGAGACTATCTCAGTTGGATCTATCTCGGTTAGTCTTGGTGATCTTCTTGGTTCTGGTTGTGATTCTGATTTGATATGATCGGATCTCTAGAATCTATTTTGGATGCTTATTTAGATGGTTACATGCTTGCTATTCTAGTGGCTTCTTGATTTGGTTATCACTTTTGGTATTTCCAGTTACCGATTGGTTTGTTCCTTTACCAGATAGCTTTTGGCTTTACCAGTATGTTGTTTTGGTGACTTTGGTCAATGGATTTTGGATCCGGCTTATGGAATCAGTTTCTATCATGCTTTTGGTACTTTTTATCATATCTAGAGCATTTGGTTAATTTGCATTGGATGGTGTGCTATTATGGTGATCCTATTTGGATCCGATTAAAATTTCACTGAGGGTTTCTACCCGCAAGTGAAGTGTGTTGGATTTTGGTCTAATAGAATCCCCAATGGATATAATTGTTTGGTTACTTGATTTAGGTCCATGCTATGTAATATAAATCAAAATATTGGTCCGGTGGCATTATGTGATGTATTTTTTGTAATAATGGGTTTATTGGTTTAGGGTTTAACTGACCTTGTCAATAAGGTTGATGATTTGTATTTATAGGTCTTATTCATGTAATTAGTCATGATTGATGGTTATGGTTGGTTAAATCTGCATTATAAGAGAAAGGATTATGTGCAAATAAAGTCATATCATTTAGGTGAAGGTTGGAAAGGTTTTGTATTGCAGATCAGACATAAGTGCTTAACCAAAACTGTATCAGCCATTGGTAGATGCTACTTCCATAGTTCATAGCTTTCTGGATTATAGTCCGATATTTATGTAAGTCAGTGAGACTTCCCCTTGTGATGAGAAGTGTTCTCTAGGATGTTGGCCTTTCTACATGTGTAGAAACCATTATAATTATTCATAATTGTACTGTAGAGTATTCATTTGATTGTGGGTAGGGTTTCCCACCGTGGTTTTTCCCTTTCCAGGTTTTCCCCATCAAAACATTGGTGTTATGCATGTTGTGATTTCATGTTATGTCCTTCATTGTGTTATGCTCTGGTATAAGGTTTATAATTGAATTGATTGTTGTTATTGTTAGTAAAATGATTCACCCTCCCTCTCAGTTTACTGTTGGTATCAATGCATTTCAACAGTTGGTATCCGAGCGAGGTCCTCTCGACAGAAGCTTAACCACTTGATGAGATCTGATGGCAACTATATCAAGTTCTACATTCAATCCTTACCAGAAGGAGAGTCCTAGATTTGATGGTACAAATTACAAGATATGGAAGGAGGTAATGAAGATTCATCTCAGATGTCTTGGAGTTGAAGTTTGGGAGATAGTTGAGAAATGGTATATACCTCATGATCCTAATTCTGGAACACCGAGACCTGTTGATGAACAAAAGTGAGCTGAAAATAATGTAAGATCAAAAGAAGCATTGTTAAACGCCCTATCTGATGAAAAACTATTGAATGTCATAGAGTTGGAGAATGCTAAGATGATTTGGACAAAGTTTGAAACTCTCTATGAAGGTGACTAGGCTGTGATTATTGCTAAACTTGAAGGTTTCTAGGTAAGATATGAAACTTTGAAGATGGAAGAAGATGAGAAGATAAGTTCTTTCATGGATAGAGTCAATGAGATTGTCATGGGTATCAAATGTGAAAGATGTATTAGTGAGGATGAGATGGTGTCAAAAGTTCTAAGAGTTACACCTCCAACTTACAAGATGAAGACTACAACTATCAATGAACTTCAGATAATGTCAAGTACCCCTGTGACCAAAGATACACTACTTGGGAAATTGACTGCTTTTGAAATTGAAGAACTTAGAGATTAGAGTGCTGCTAAAACTAAGACTTCATTTCGAACATTTGCATCCGGTAAACAAAAGATAGATTAGAAAGAGACATGTGCAAAGGATATGGAGGAAATTGAGAAAGAAGAAAGAGAGCTTGAAGAGCTGGAAGCCCTAATTGCTAGAAGAATTCCTAAAGGACCTGCTGGAAGTAAGTATGAAGGAAAAGTCCCTTTTAAATGTTTTTCATGCAATAAGATTGGTCATTTTGCATCTAGATGTCCTGAAAGAGCTGCTAGGAATCATGAAAGATTTGTGAGGAATTATAAGCCTAATCCTGAATATCAGAGCAGACCTAGATTTAAAAGAAATAAGGATAAATCATGTTATTATGCTAATGATGATGATGATGCACCTATGACTGGATCCGGTAATGGTGCTTCCTTTGGAAAATATTGGGTCTTTATTGCTATCAAGGATGATTCTCTGGTATGTGTCATTGAAGCAACACATACTAAAGAAAAGGTGTTAGCTGCTAAAATTGAAGAGAAGGATGAATGGGTTATAGACAGTGGATTCTCATATTACATGACTGGCGACAAAAGGAAGTTCTTATCATTGTAAGAATTTGATGGTGGATTGGTCAGATTTGGAGACAAGGCATGTAGGATCAAAGGCAAAGGAACAATATCATTGGATGGTAAGACTAATACTGATAATTTTTATTATGTTGAAGGCTTAAAGTATAATCTCTTAAGTGTAGGTCAGATGGTGGATAGAGGATTTCATTTGCAATTCAAGGATGGAAAATGCAAGATCATTAATAAATATGGATTAGAGATTGCTTCTGGAACTCAGACCAATGGTAATATCTTTTATTTGATCTCCGGTGAGAAGGCTTGCTTGATTGATCATATTGATGAAAGTTGGTTATGGCATAAGAGGATGTGTCATGTAAATTTTGATTGCATAGTAAAGATTAGTTCAATACTGGTTGTCAGAGATTTTCCTAAGATTGTTAAACCTCGTAATCTGGTATGTAGAGAATGCCAAATGGGTAAGCAAGTTAGAACTTATTTAAGAAGTGTACATGATAATTCTAATGAAATTATTGATCTTATTCATACTGATTTGTGCGGATCGGCAAGGTATAAAAGTTTTCAAGGTGATAGATATTTTATGTTACTTATTGATGACTATTCTAGAATGACGTGGGTAGCATTTTTGAAAGAGAAATCTGAAGCTTTTACAAAAATTCAAAATCTTTAAGGCTATGTTTGAGACTGAGACATGAATGAAGATAAAGTTCTTAAGATCAAATCATGGTGGTGAGTTTACATCCGGTGAGTTCAACAACTTTTGTGAAAGGAATGCTATTAGGAGACAAGTTTTTGCACATAGAGCTCCACATCATAACAAATTAGTGGAAAGGAAGAACAAAATAATTTTGGATGCTGCAAGGACTATGATGATAGAAGCTAAATTACTTGATATCTATTAGAGAGAGGTTGTCAATACCTCTGTATACACTTTCAACAAAGTACACATTAAAGGTGATACTGGTAAGACCCCTTATGAACTATGGTTTGGTCATACTGCTACTGTCAGATATTTTAGAATTTTTGGAAGCAAATGCTACATTAGAAGAGATGATGCATTAGGAAAGTTCGATCCTAGAAGTGGTGAAGGAAATTTTTTGAGTTATTTTACTAAGAGAAAAGCATATATATGTTATTATAACAAAAGATTGAATAGGATATTAGAAAGCATAAATGTCTAGGTGGATGAGCATGGAATTAATCATATCAGAGTATATGATTATGGACCAGAAGATGATTTATTAGACCTGAACACTGAACCAGTGACACTGGTAGCATCAAAAAATTCAATAGTGACAAAGGAAAAATAGAATGAGTCAGTAAATCAAGAAAATTTAAAGACTCCTAGGTATGTAAAGCTAAATCATTCTGAAGATCAAATTATTGGAGATAAAAGGAAAGGTGTGATGACTAGAGAAGGTTAGTTGTTGAAGAGGTATGTTTAATTTCTCAAATTGAACCAGAATCATTTATTGAAGCAAGTAAGGATGAAAATTAGATACAAGCAATGGAAGAGGAATTAGATTAGATCTTTGGGGATTATTACATAGTGTGCACCCTTGGTTTCCTTGTTTTTTGCACCGTAGTGCTTGGGTTTGTGGCATGGTATGCATTCTTTCTTAGGAATAAGTTGGTTTCATGGTTTAGTAAGAAACAATCACTCACTTCATTGTCTACAACTGAAGTAGAATATGTTGCATCTTCTACCAACTTTACTCTGATTATATGAATGAAACAAATGCTAAAGGACATAAGGGTACATAATGATGAGCCTATTGTTATTCGCTATGATAACACTCCTGCTATTGATATGTCAAAGAATTTAGTATTTCATTCCAAATCAAAACACATTTCTATAAGGTATAAATTCTTGAAGGAAAAGATTGAAGCAAAGGAAGTCAGATTGGTTTATGTGCCTACTAAGGAACAAATTGAAGATATTCTAACTAAACTATTTCCTAAAGACATTTTTGAATATCTTAGAGATCATTTGGGGGTTACCAACCCTTTGAAAGAGACTTAGAGATGTAGAGATGCATCAATCCGGTGAGCTTATCAGACATACTTTTCAGAGCTAGGTAGATGAAGATGGTGCTACTACTCAGGGGGAGTAGTCAGCTGTTTGGTTTAGTAATCTTTGTTTAGTATCTATCCTTGGTCATTGATTTCAAAGGGGGAGAGGGTATTCATCTGAAAACTACTAGATCTTTTGATGGTGTTTTGGAGATTGTTGGCATTCCTTGACATTTGGATGTTTTTCACATTCAGTGTTGCCATCAATTCCAAAGGGGGAGATTGTTAGAAATATGTTGGATTTGGTTATGTGTTGTCATTAATGTCAACACTATATCTTGGTTGGATCTATCCTAGTTAATCTTGGTGATCTTCTTGATTCTGGCTGTGATTCTGATTCGGTATGATCAGATCTCTGGAATCAGTTTTGGATGCTTATTATGATGGTTACATGCTTTCTATTCTGGTGGTTTCTTTATTTTGTTATCGCTTTTGGTATTTCTAGTTATTGGTTGGTTTGTGCCTTTACTGGCTAGCTTTTGGCTTTATCAGCTTCTGGCATCCTCAGTTAGCTTTATCGGTATGCTTTTTTGGTGACTTGGTCACTGGATTTTGGGTCCATCTTATGGAATCGGTTTCTATCATTCTATTGGTACTTCTTTATCATATCCCAAACATTTGGTGACTTTGCATTAGATGGTGTGCTGTTATGGTGGTCTTATTTGGATCTGTTAAACTTTCACTGAGGGTTTCTACAAGGAAGTGAAGTGTGTTGGTTTTTGGTCTTAGCGGAATCCCCAATGGATATAATTGCTTGGTTACTTGATTTAGGTCCATGCTATGTAATTTAAATCATAATATTGGTTTGGTGGTATCACGTGATGTAATTTTTGTAATTATGGGTTTATGGGTTTAGGGTTTAGCCGACCTTGTTAATAAGGTTGATGATTTGTATTTATAGGTGACTTATTCATGTAATTAGACATGATTGGTTAAATCTATATTATCAGAGAAAGGATTATGTGCGAATAAAGTCATATCATTCAGGTGAAGTTTGGAAAGGTTTTGTATTGCAGAGAAGACATCAACACTTAACCAAAACTATATCAAGCATTAGTAGATGCTACTTTCATAGTTCATTACTTTCCAGATTGTAATACGATGTTTATCTAAGTCAGTGAGACTTCCCTTTGTGATGAGCAGTATGCTCTAGGATTTTGGCCTTTCTACATGTGCAAATCCCATTTTAATTATTCATAATTCTACTACAAAGTATTCATCTGATTGTGGGTAGGTTCTCCCACCATAGTTTTTCCCTTTCCGGGTTTTCCATGTCAAAACATTGGTGTTATGTGTGTTGTGCTTTCATGTCATATCCTTCATTGTTTTATGCTCTGGTATAAGGTTTATAATTAAATTGATTGTTGTTATTGTTTGTAAACTGATTCACCACCCCTCTCAGTTTACTGCTCGTATCAATGCATTCCAACATTTACAATTTTAACATGATTGAATGCAATGATGATTAAGGTTGGTGGTCTAGACATGGGTTGGAAGGGAAATGAATTTTTCCTATCAAATGAAGACTAAATTGAATCTCTTTGATCTGTTGGAAGATCTTAAGAAAGTAAATAAAGGAATCTGGTCCACATAGTGCACATTTCAAAAAGATAATAAGAGGATTTATTTTAGGCTTGATAGGTTTATGCAAATATAGACCTATTATATTTTGACATAGTGGATAAATAATTTAGATTGAAGGTACACCCTAGTTCCTTATCTAATTAACATCTTGTGAAGGTGACAATTATTTATAATAATGATACTTCATTTTTACATTTAAAGAAGAGAAATCTATTCATGTTGAACACTTTACTGCTGAATATAGAAAATTGTAATGATGCCATATTTACCTTAAAGGAGATTAATAGACTTATCCTAAATGATTATTCCCTATTAAGAGATGGAATAAATATTTCAATAGATAGTATCTCTAAGGATGAAATTATTCATGTCATCTTATCACTCAAGAATGAGAAGACCCTAGGGTTGATGGCCTCCCTACAAAATTATATAAGGAAAAGGATTAATGGATTAGTGAGGACCTATTATAGGTATACATGGAGGTCATTAGTGTCTAGGCTGTCTTCGTAGTAACATCAATAAAGGTATTATAAGGTTACTACCAAAGGATGGTGGTAAGTCATTAATAAAGAATTGGTGCCCTATTATATTATTGAATGTTTCTTATAAGATTCTTGCTAAAGTGTTGGATTTTACACTTGCTAATAACCTCTCCACATTTATTAGTAAAAATCAGACTAGCTTATTAGAGGGAGATACATTCTTGAGAATCTAATCACGAGAAGAGAAGCAATGGAGTGGTATAAATTTTTTGAACAAGATACAAGTATACTACTTGATTTTGGAAAGCTTATGATAGGGTGAAGTGGTCTTTTGTGATCATGACCTTGGAGGATTTTGGATTTTCACCTAATTTTATGTCAAATGGTTAAGACCCTCTTCCATGCTGTTGTGGCACAAGTTGATTTAAATGGTTCCCTATTTGATGATTTTACTCTTCATAGATCCATCAAACAGAATTGCTTGTTATGCCTTACCATCTTTGTCACTACCTCTGATTGCATACACTAACTTCTAAGTAATACTAATCTAGGGCCTCATGAAAGTTATTCTACTTCCAAATCAACAGACTATTGGCCATTTGGAGGAAATGATTATGTGTTGCATTGATGTTTTGTCATTGATGTCAACACTAACTATTTTGGCTGCTTTATTAGTATCCTTCTGGTATCAGTAGGTTGTTTGGTTTCCAGTTGGATTAGATCATGATGATCTGGTATGCTCTGGTATATTTTGTCTTATGGAATTAGCTTAGATATGGTACTCAGATTCATGTTCAGTCAGTTGGTTTTGATTTGGTGATCTGATGCTATGTTGTATGCTGGCAAGCTTGGTTTGTTATTCCGGTGAGGGTTTCACTGACAGAGCTTTGTTGAAGATCTTTGATGTTATGCATAAGTGGTGTTGGTGTGGCTTCTAGTAGGGATTTCATTTGTTGATGGTGATCATGTTTGAGACTTGTTTGATTAGCATCATTTCTTTAGCATGTGTGGACCTAAATTGGGTCCCGGTTTATCTAAGTTATGGACCAACTTAATGTAATAAGTGGATTGGACTTCTCGATGTGCTTTCAAGATGTCTTATGGGTTGGATATTATTTGTTTGGTCTCTAGCTGACATGTTTTGTAATTATGTAATTATTTTATTATATGGTGACCAACCTTATTGTTTGTGGTCAAGGGTTTTCCTATATATGATGTAAGATCTTTGTAGATCATATGTGTAAGGGATATGGATATGTAAGGAGTGAATAATGTAATAATCATTTAGGAAGAGGATTTGATCGATCATTAGTGATTGAGTTGGGTTTATATAAGAGGATTTAGTCCTCCAATATTGAGCTTAACCAAAACTAGACTAAGGTATAAGAGATTCTATCTTTGCAGTTCATCTCTCTTCCAGATTGTAGTCTAGATTTTTATGTAGTCAGTGAGACTTCTTTTGTGATGAGCAGTTTGCTCTAGGCTGTTAGCCTTCCTACAAGTGGAAACCTCTCATTTGTAATTACATACTTACTATAGAAGTATTATCTGACTGTGTGTAGGCTTCCCACCATGGCTTTTCCCTTTACTAGGTTTTCCACGTACAAATCTTGGTGTCATGTGGATGGTATTTATTCTCTAATTGTTGTTTATGCTTAATTGGTTTATCTTCTATTTTGGTAATTGGTTTATGCATTCTGGTATTGATCTTTTGGATTCCAGTATTATAGTTTTAATTTCTTAAGGTATCAATAATCTGGTGACAACTGATTCACCCCCCCTCTCAGTTGTCTTCCATTTATTTGAATTTTCCAACATTGGTATCAGAGCTTTGGTCCTCTCTGCAGAAGCTTAACCACTTGATGAAGATCCTATGGCATCTAACAGTTCAAGTTCACCTAGTTCATCTATTGCTATCTTTCGGAGAGAAATTCCTAGGCTTGATGGAACAAATTATAGAGTATGGAAGATTCAGATGGAGACCCATCTAAGATGTCTTTGTAAGGAAATTTGGGAAATCATAGAAAATGGTGTTACCCCTTATAATCTGGCATCTGGAAATCCTTCTTTGGAAAACTTGGATAAGGAGCTTGAGAATGATTGTAGAGCTAGAGAATCCCTCTTGTGTGCACTGTCTGATCAATAAATGATGGGATTAACTGATAAATCAACTTCAAAGGCTATATGGGACAAGTTGGAGACTCTTAATGAAGGTGACCCTACTATTAAGATTGCTAAACTTGATGGTTACTAGGTGAGATATGAAAACTTGAAGATGGAAGAAGATGAAATGATTACTACATTCATGGAAAGGGTAAATGGAATTATTATGGGAATTCAATGTTGTGGTGGATCTCTAAGTGAAGATGAAATAGTTTCTAAAGTTCAGAGAGCTTTTCCATCAGTTTACAAGATAAAGGCTACTAAAATTAATGAATTGAGAACAATGGTTGATACTTCTATCAATTGAGATACCTTGGTTGGGAAATTATCTTCTTTTGAGCTTGAAGAATTTGAACCTTCTAGAGCTATGAAGTCTGAACATTCTTTTCATGTATCTACATCATCAAACGACAAGCAATATTGGAAAGCTTTGTATGCAAAGGAATTGGATGATATGAAAAGAGAAGATGAAAAATTTGAGCAACTTGAAGCCCTATTTTCTAGAAGAGTACCTAAAGGATCGGTAGGAAGTAAGTATGAAGGAAAAACACCTTTTAAATGATTTGCATGTAATAAGACATGCCCTTTTGCATCTAGATATCCTAAAAGGAATTGAATATTGAAGAGAGCGCTAGAAGATCTTTTAAGCCTAACCCTAGATATCAGAACAAGTATAAATACATGAAAAAAAGAGATAAATCATGCTATGCAGATGAGGAAGGTGTGACTGATTCTGATGAATAATCAACACAAGACTCTGCTAGTGGTTCTTGCTACTAAAATTGAAGATAAGGGTGAATGGGTAATTAATATTGGATGTTCACATCATATTAATGGAGATAAAAGGAAGTTTCTATCTTTGCAAGACTTTGATGGTGGTTTGGTTAGATTTGGAGATGACAAAGCATGTATGATCAAAGGAAAGGGAAGTATATCTTTGGATGGTAAGCACAATACTGAGAATGTTTATTATGTTGAAGGTTTAAGGAATAATCTTTTGAGTGTAGGATAATTGGTGGATAAGGGATTTCAATTACAATCCAAGGATGGAAAATGCAAAATCATTAATATATCTGGATTGGAGATTGCAACCGGTACTCAGACAAAAGGTAATATATTTCATTTGAATTTCGGTGAGAAGATATGTTTGATTGCACAAATTGATGAGAGCTGGCTATGGCATAAATGACTATGTCATGTGAATTTTGATTGCATGGTAAATATCAGTTCAACTAAGGCAGATAGAGATATACCTAAGATTATGAAGCCCTATAATATGATATGTAAGGAATGTCAAATGGGAAAATAGGTCAGAACCTCTTTTAAGAGTATATAAGACAAATCTAATGATGTTCTTGAACTTATTCATACTGATTTGTGTGGCCCTTCTAAGTTTTCAAGGCGATAGATAATTTATGCTAATCATTGATGATTACCTAGAATGATGTGGGTTACTTTTCTAAGGGAGAAATATGAGGCTTTTGAAAAGTTTAAAATCATTAAAGCTAAAGTTGAGACTGAGACAGGATTGAAGATTAAATGTTTAAGGTTAGATCATGGTGGAGAATTAACATCCATTGAGTTTAATAACTTTTGTGAGAAGCATGGCATAAGGAGAAAATTTTCTTCTCCCCAGATACCTTAGCAGAATGGAATTGTAGAAAGGAAGAACAAAATTTATCTTGGATGCTACTAGAAAAATGATGATGGAAGCTAATCAACCTCATACCTACTGGAGAAAAGAAATGAGCACAACAGTCTATACATTCAACATAGTACATATCAAAGGAGAAACTAGTAAGACACCTTATGGATTATGGTTTGGAAATACACCTACAATTAAGTGTTTCAAAATCTTTGGTAGTAAATGTTATATTAGGAGAGATGATTTCATTGGAAAAATTTATCCTAGATGTGATGAAGGAATATTTATTGGTTATTCTAATGAAAACAAATCATATAGATGTTATAACAAGAGATTGTAGAGAATTGTAGAGAGTGCTAATGTCAAGGTGGATGAGCTGAATAGAAGTCAAATCAGAGTTTATGAGCAATAACTAGTAGTGGAAATGATCATAACTAAACTAGTAATACTTTTACTAGAACATAATGTTGAACTAGTTACTCTGGTAGTATCTAAAAATTCAACAATAATTGAAGAACAAGAAAAAGGAATAGAGAATCAGAAGACAACTAGGTATGTAAAGCTGGATCATTCAAAAGATTAGATCATTGGGGATAAGAATAATGGAGTGATGACAAGAAGGAGATTGGCAGCTAATGATGTATGTTTAATTTCTCAAGTTGAACCGGTATCGGTAATTCAAACATGTAAAGATGAAAGTTGGATGAAAGCTATGGAAGAAGAATTAGATCAGATAGAGAAGAATAACACATGGACTTTAGTTCCCTGGCCTAAAAATAAGAATGTTATTGGAACTAAATAGGTTTTTAGGAATAAATTGAATGAAGATGGACAAGTTGTAAGGAATAAAGCTAGATTGGTTTGTCAAGGATATTCTCAGAAGGAAGGAATTGATTATGGTGAAAATTTTGCACTCGTAGCTAGGATTGAAGATGTAAAATTATTTCTTGCCTATGCTGCACATAAAAACTACAAGGTTTATCAGATGGATGCTAAGTGTGCCTTTTTGAATGGGGATCTTGATGAGGAAGTTTATATTGAGAAACCTAATGGTTTTTCACTTTTAGATGATAAAAACATGGTTTGGAGGTTAAGGAAAGCTTTCTATGGATTTAAATAGGTACCTAGAGCTTGATATGCAAGGTTAGATAAATTTCTTTTGAAGCTTGGTTTCGCTAAAGGTAATGCTAACATTAATCTATATTACAAAGTTCCTGATGATGACATACTGATTATTGAGGTCTTTATTGATGACATCATTTTTGGAGGTGAAGATAAGTTGTGCATGGAATTTTCTAAAAATATGGAGAAAGAATTTGAAATGTCTATGATTAATGGGGAAATGAAATTTTTCTTAGGTTTGCAGATTACTCAGACTGATAAAGGTATTTTCATCTATCAAACTAAGTATGCTAGGGAATTGTTGAAGAAATTTGGTATGGAAGACTCTAAACCAGTAAGTACTCCTAGGGTTACAAGTGAGAAATTGACAAGGAAAGATGTTTCTGCACCGGTAAATCCTACAAGATACATGTCTATGATTAGAGGTCTTCTATATTTCACTCAGACTAGGCCTGATATAATGAATTTTGTTTGCATTGCATCAAGATATCAAAGTGATCCTAGAGAAAATCATGAGAGTGCGATGAAAAGAATATTTAGATACTTGGAAGGTACATCTGAATATGGTTTATGGTACCCTAAAGGATGATGACTTTAATTTATGTGCATATACAGATGTAGATTGGGAAGGAGATGTTGATGACTAGAAAAGAACTTACAGTGGAGCTTTCTTTCTTGGAAAGAAACTTGTTTCATGGATCAGGAAGAAACAATAATCTACTTGTTTATCTACTACTGAAGCTAAGTATGTTGTTGTCGCTACTAACTGTACACAAGTTCTATGGATGAAGAAAATGTTGAAGGACATAAAAGTGCATTGCAATGGACTGGTAGTTATTCACTACGATAACTCTACTGCTATAGACATATCAAAGAATCTGGTATTTACCTCTAAGACAAAACACATATCTATCAACTATAACTTTTTGAAGGACAAGGTAGAAGAAAATGAGGTTAGACTGGTTTATATGAACACTAAAGAGCAGATTGCGGATATTTTTACTAAACCTTTTCCTAAAGAATCATTTGAGTACCTCAGAGACACATTAGGGGTTTCTACCCCTCCGACAAAGAACTGATTGATGATATTTGGCATCAAGCTGGTATACATTATCAAAAATAACATTCATTTCGAATTGATGTGGGGATGCTACTACTTAGGGGGAGTAGTTAGCCTTGTGATTCAGTGCTTTTTTATTTTTTCTTTGATATTTATGCCAAATATTTGGCATTGATGTCAAAGTGGGAGAGATATTCATGTGAAAAACTAAATGGATATATACATTAGGGGGAGAAATTTGCAGAACTTATTTGTGATATCATTTATAGAGAGTATGGATCAGAACTTGATTGCTATATTCTTTTGTTGGAGATTTGTTTGGCATTTCTTGGCAATTGGATGTTTTTCACATATAGTGTTGCCATTAATGCCAAAGGGGGAGATTCTTGGCCATTTGGAGGAGTTGATTATGTGTTGCATTGATGTTTTGTCATTGATGTCAACACTAGTTGTTTTGGTTGCTTTACCGATATCCTTCTGGTCCCAGTAGGCTATTTGGTTTTTGGTTGGATTAGATCATGATGATCCGGTATGCTCTGGTATGATTTGGCTTATGGAATTGGCTTATATATGTACTTAGATTCATGTTCAGTAAGTTGGTTTTGATTTGGTGATCAGATGCTATCTTGTATGCTGGCAAGCTTGGTTTGTTGTTCCAGTAAGGGTTTCATCGATAGAGCTTTGTTGAAGATATTTGATGTTATGCATAAGTGGTGTTGGTGTGGCTTCTAGTATAGATTGAAGATGCTGATGGTGATCATGTTCGAGACTTGGATGATTGGGATCATTGATTTAGCATGTGTGGACCAGAATTGGGTCTTGGTTTATCTAGGTTATGGACCGACTTAATGTAACATGTGGATTGGACTTCTCTATGTGTTTTCGTGATGTCTTATGGGTTGGATATTATTTGTTTGGTCTCTGGCCAACATGTTTTGTAATTATGTAATTATTTTATTGTCTGGTGGCCGACCTTATTATTTGTAGTCGAGGGTTTGTATATATATGATGTGAGATCTCATTATAGATCATGTGTTAGGGATATGGATATGTAAGGAGCGAATAATGTAGTAATTATTCAGGCAGAGGATTTGGGTGATCATTGGTGATCGAGTTGGGTTTATTTAAGAGGATTTAGTCCTCCGGTATTGATCTTAACTGGAACTATACTTAGGCATAGGAGATGATATCTTTGTAGTTCATTCTCTCTTTCAGATTGTAGTCTGAATTTTTATGTAGTCAATGAGACTCCTTTTGTGATGAGCAGTGTGCTCTCGACTGTTGGCCTTCGTACAAGTGCAGGCCCCTCATTTGTAATCACATGCTTGCTACAGAAGTATTATTTGACTATTGGTAGGCTTCCCACCATGGTTTTTCCCTTTACCGGGTTTTCCACATACAAATCTTGGTGTGATGTGGATGGTATTTATTCTCTAATTGTTGTTTATGCTTAATTGGTCTATCTGCTATTTTGGTAATTGGTTTATGCATTTTGATATTGATCTTTTGGGTTCTATTATTAAAGTTTTAATTTCTTAAGGTTTCGGTAATTTGGTGACAACTGATTCACCCCCCCCCCCCTCTGAGTTGTCTTCCGGTTATTTAAACTGTCTAACAAAGACTTTACTGCATGTTTGATTCAACACTACAATGTCTATTGCATTAAATGAAAAGAATTTTGATAATTTGATGAATAGACCTGAGATCTTTTGTAGGGCTTCAAGTGGAAAATTTTCTATGGTCAAATCAATGGTATTAGGATGGAAGGACAAGCCGCCTAATTGGTTTGGTAAATACACTCTTCAATGGAGTGACCCTAGTAAGAAATTTAGATATTTAGGAATTCTATTTGTTGTCATCCTTTGCCTCAAAAGCATGTAGAATTGGATTAAAAATTAAACTGTACAAAAATTTCTAAGAAGAACATACATTCTCTCTCTAGTAGGGAGACTTCAAGTTTGCTAGAAAATTCTTTCATCTTATAGCTTGTACTACTCTTCATCTTGGTTGTTCTATAGTTACCAAGTGAATGAAAAAAAATAAAATATTAGAATATTTCTATAGTTAGATGACAAAGGGAAGAAAAAAAGACACTCAGTAAAATGGGGTTGGTGTTATTTAGGTAAAATACAAGAAGGTATTGGGCTCAAATACTTGAAGAATCATTGTATTTTCTTAGTAGTCAAGTGGAGTATAAAATTCCTAGAAGGTATTTGAGCCATGGAAAGTACTTGTTAAGAATAATATTTAGATTTCCTTATCTATGCATGCTAAAGTTTGGAAAGGTTTGAATATATATTGACTATCTTTTTGGTAACTTCTCTATTGTCCCTTCCAGATCTAGTATTTTCAAGAGCATTTGGAAGGCTTGGGAATATGTAAGAGAGAAAGTTAATGGTTGTGAACTTTTTAGCCAAGTGGATAATAAATATTTTTGACAGTAGGTCAATATGGTGAAATAATTCAAGCCCCTTATTTTATTGGAGGTTTGATCTTCTAAAAGTTGACATAGTAAGGGAGTTAAAATTTTTGCTCATATTCTTGGCAATTTTTATCTGAGATCTTGGCTTGACCTAAGAACTTAGTATGGGTTTCCTCAATCCCATTGGAGGATATTCTTAGTTCTTAGAGATGCTTACAAATTATTATCCTTTCCTATCAAATCTACTCATGATATTGAGGTGGTTAATAGTGCTAGATTGTGTGACATTACCTTACTGGGTAAAGTTACTTTACATTTGATTTACAACTTTATGGTGGAAATAAATGTTTTGACAAAACACCTTGATAAAATATTGGAATTTGAGTCTTGATTCTATCCAATAGCCTAGGGTCCTTTCTCAGATGTGTTCTAGTAGTTTAGAGCTAAAAAAATCATGTCTTAAGTAGTTGATATTGTTGAAAAAGCTTCCCTTTCTTAGATTGTTGGAAATATGAGTTTGTATGGATTCTAGTCTACATATATTCCTATTTTATCTTGTGTTTGGTGTTGCAGTTAAGTTTGATTTTTTGGTGTTGGTTGTGGCAATATGCAAGATTTTTTTTTTAATGTATGTAGGAAACAATATTTAATGTCTCATTGGAAGAATGATTTGGATTCCTTTAGACAGTAAAGATTATTTTTCATCAACTACTTTTCAATTTGTGGATTGTAGAAATTAGTTGTTACTATTCTTTGATAGTAAGGGTGTTTGTTAGAATAGTTCACAAAGTCTTTGGTGGCCTCTAAATATGTTGAAGTTTATGTTGCGCTTTAGTGGACATGATTATGTGGTTTGTGTTGTATTTTTAGTGTGTTTCTCTGGTGGTGTTTCTTGTTGGAAAATGCACACTCCAATGAGAAATTGTAGGTGATTGAAGGTATTGTCATTGATGGCAACCTTGCAATCCTATGACATCGGCAGACACCGACACTGGCAGACTCTACATCGGCAGATAGTTTACCGGCAGCGGCAAAGATGATTACCGACACCCCAGTCGACATGATTTTGTCTATTGCATAATTCATTTAATTGTAATATCTTTTTGTAAGATGACAAGGCGAATTGTAATAGGAATCATATATAAGTATGAGATCTTATAGATCATTTGTGCAAGTAGTAATAGGAACATGCGAATATTAAGGCAAATTTTGGAGTAAGGTTTATGGTTATTTTGTGAGCTTAAACTGGTACTGAACCTGGCATAGCAGATGCTTTTTGTAGTAGTACATCACTTTGGATTTTTATAATCCACTTTTGTAAGTCAGTGAGACTTCCCTTTTTGTAATTAAGCAGTGAGCTTTAGGCAGTTGGCCTTCCTGTTGTTGGTATTTTGGATATGTTGATATGGTTTTGTCATTGATGTCAACACTTGTCATTGCTTGTCAGACACTTATCATCACGAAGAAACTTTGGTTATGTTCATCAGCAAGACAAAGACTTATGCAAGTCAATGGTATTTGGTTCATCGGTAGATTATATTGTTCATCGACACTTGGAATGACTTGGAAAATAATTGGTTATGTTGAAGACATTATTTGATCACTTGGTTTTGCCAATTTGATTAACTGTTTATTCGGGTTTGCATATTTGCTGTTATCGACAAATAGGTCTAGGATAAGCACTAACAGTCAGATCTATTCTAGATCAGCATGACATTTTATGAAGATGATTTATTATTATTGTAAATGCATTGAGCCGACATCATGCATCAGATATTGATTTGTTTGTAATTGATTTTATTGTAATGTCTTTTAGCAAGCCAACCTATTCAATTGGTCTTAGGGTATGGTATATATGTAAGATCTTATTTGTAAGATCGAACATAGATGGGATTTTGAATGCGAAAAGGATTGCAATAAGGTTTTTGCAAAGATAAGTAGAGCTATACATGAGGACATCATTTGAAGGTTAAAGGAAGGATTTTGTGAAGGCAATCAGAACTACACCGGTACTGAATCTAGCATATGAAGATGCTATTTTATGCAATACATTATCATTGGATTTAACCATTCAATTATAGTCAATGTGACTCTCATTTTGTGATTGAGCAGCGAGCTCTAGGCAGTTGGCCTTTCTGCATGTGCAGAATCCATATTGTAAACACATACTATCTATAGTAGTATCATTTGATTGTGGGTAAGGCTTCCCACCATGGTTTTTCCCCTTACAGGGTTTCCACGTACAAACATTTGTGTTATATGTTGTGGATGTTATTTTCTTTCTGTTTCATGCATTAATCTTTATCGGTATTGTAATTAATTGTTAAGACTTTCTACCGGCATAAAGTTTGGTTTATAGGTATTAAGCATTAAGTTTTGGTTAAGTTAATTTTGGTTGAATTTATTGGACAACTAATTCATCCCCCCCTTTTAGTTGTCTCCGGGACCTAACAATTGGTCTTAGAGCATAGTCCTCTTTTTGCAGAAGTTTAACAAATTGAGGAGATCTAATGTCTTCTAACTATTTCAGGAAGGACAGTCTGAAACTTGATGGAACTAACTATGGCATATGGAAGATCAGGATGGAGACACGCTTGAATTTCATTAGAAAGGATATATGGGAGGTTACAAAGAATGGTTATACCGCTCCTACTCCCGGTCATCCTAATCCACCAACCTTGGGAAAAGATGAGGAAAATGATTGCAAAGAAAGAGAAGCATTTTTTAGCGCATTGTCAGATCAACAAGTAATGGGATTGTCAGATAGATCTACTGCTAAAGCTATTTGGGACAAATTGGAAACATTGAATGAAGGATATTCCACACTCAAAATTGCTAAACTTAAATGCTTTTGGGTCAAGTATGAAAGTCTAAAAATGGAAGAAGATGAAAGAATTTCTGCTTTTATGGAAAGAGTAAATGAAATTGTTCTAGGTATAGAATGTTGTGGAGGAACCCTAAGTGAAGATGAGATTGTTTCTAAAGTTTTAAGAGCTTTGCCACTGGCATATAAATTAAAGCTACTACTATAAATGAATTAAGAACAATGCCTAATGCATCAGTATCTAGAGACATTTTGGTTGGAAAACTTTCAACTTTTGAGCTTGAGGAATTTGGTCCTATTAGTACTATCAAGACAGATATAGATTTCAAGGCATCATTATCAACTACAACATCATCATCATCACATGATAAATCTGATTGGAAAGCCTTCTATGCAAGAGAACTTGAAGAAAGTAGGAGAGAAATGAAGAAATTGAAGAACTTGAAGCACTATTTGCAAGCAAAATGCCTAAAGGTCCTATTGGAAGTCAGTATGAAGGTAAAACACTCTTTAAATGTTTTAACTATAATAAGATTGGTCATATGACATCTAGATATCCTAACAGACATGCAAGATTAAGAGAAGAAGCTAAAAGAACATATAAGCATAACCCTGACTATCAGAAATACAAGTTCAAGAAGAATAGAGACAAATCTTGTTATTATTCTGATGAAGGAGTCACTGATGATTCTGATCAGGATCTGATAGACAATGGATGGGCTTTTGTTGCTATAACAGAAGATCAACCGACACCTACTATTCAACAGGTAGAGCAGGCCCTAGCAGCTAAAGTTGAAGATTAGGATGAATGGATTATTGATTCAGGATGTTCACATCATATGACTGGTGATAAGAGTAAATTCTTAACCTTTCAGGATTACAATGGAGGTCTAGTAAGATTTGGAGATGATAAAGCTTGTTTGATCAAAGGAAAAGGCACTATATCTTTTGATGGTAAGCACAATACTGATAATGTTTACTATGTTGAAGGTTTGAAGCATAATCTTTTGAGTGTTGGTCAATTAGTTGAAAAAGGATTTTAATTACAATTCAAGAATGGTAAATGCAAAATCTTAAACAAAACTTGTTTGGAAATTGCAACTGGTAATCAGACTAGAGGTAATATCTTTCATTTGAACAACAATGAGAAAGCATGTTTGATTGCACATATTGATGAAAGTTGGTTATGGAATAAAAGACTTTGTCATGTAAATTTTGATTGCATTGTGAAAATCAGTACTACCAAGGCAGTTAGAGATTTACCTAAGATTGTTAAACCTCACAATCCCGTATGTAAGGAATGTCAATTTGGAAAGCAAGTTAGAGCATCTTTCAAAAGTATTCCAAAGAAGTCCAACAATGTTCTTGATTTAATTCATACTAAATTATGCGGTCCAACAAGAACTAGAAGTATACAAGGAGATAGATATTTTATGCTAATCATTGATGACTATTCTAGAATGTGTTGGGTTACTTTTCTCAGAGAAAAATATGAAGCGTTTGGGAAATTCAAACTATTCAAGGTGATGGTAGAAAATGAAACCGGCAAGAAAATCAAATGTTTGAGATCAGATCAAGGAGGTGAGTTCACATCTAAGGAATTTAATGCATTATGTGAAGTGAATGGGATCAGAAGATAGTTGTCAGCACCTCGGACACCCCAACAGAATGGAGTTGTGGAAAGGAAAAACATAACTATCTTGGATGCAGCCAGAATTATGATATCAGAAGAAAATCTACCTCATATATATTGGAGAGAAGTAGTCAATATAGCTATTTATACATTCAACAAAGTTCACATCAGAGGAGAAACCGGTAAGACCCCACATGACCTATGGTTTGGTAATACTCCTACTCTTCAATATTTCAGAATATTTGGAAGTAAATGTTATATTAGAAGAGATGAGTATATTGGCAAATTTGATCCTGGAAGTGATGAAGGAATATTTTCTGGTTATTCATCTAAGAGAAAGGCATATAGATGTTTTAACAAGAGATTGCAGAAAATTGTTGAGAGTGCAAATGTGAAAATTGATGAACAGTTTAGAGGAAATTCAAGGTACACAGACTCTGAACCGGCAATAGAGATAATCACAAATGAACCTATTGTGAATACATTGGTACAGAATGATGATCTAGTGATACCGACATCATCTAGAGATTCAACAGTCGCTGAAGAACAACAACAAGTAAAAACACCCTGGTATGTAAGATTGAATCATTCTAAAGATCAGATAATAGGAAACAAATTTCAAGGAGTTATGACTAGAGGAAGATTGGCAAATGAGGAGGTATGTCTTATTTCTCAAATTGAACCTACATCAATTAATGAGGCATGTGAAGATAAATATTGGATTAAAGCAATGTAAGATGAATTGGAATAAATTGAAAGGAATAACACTTGGTCATTAGTTCCTCAACCTAAAGACAAAAATTTAATTGGAACTAAATGGGTTTTCAGAAATAAACTTAATGAAGATGGCATGGTAATCAGAAACAAAGAAAGATTAGTGTGTAAGGGATATTCATAGAAAGAAGGAATTGATTACAATGAAACCTTTGCACTGGTAGCTAGAATTGAGGCAGTACGACTTTTATTGGCTTTTGCAGCACACAAGAACTATAAAGTATATCAAATGGATGTTAAATGTGCATTTCTGAATGGAGATCTTGAAGAAGAAGTTTTTCATTGAGGAACCTGATGGATTTTATTTGATAGATAACAAAGTCATGGTTTGCAGGTTAAGGAAAGCTTTATATGGATTGAAACAAGCTCCTAGAGCTTGGTATGCAAGATTGGACAAATATCTTTTGAAGCTTGGTTACACAAAAGGTAATGCTAACAACAATTTATACTACAAAGTGACTAATGATGACATCTTGGTTATTGATGTTTTTAGTTGATGATATAATCTTTGGAGGAGAAGATGGTTTGTGTAAAGACTTTTCTAACAAAATATAGCAAGAATTTGAAATGTCTATGATTGGAGAGATAAAATTCTTTTTAGGATTGCAGATTTCATAGACTGATAAAGGTATATTCCTATGTCAATCTAAGTACTTGAAGGAATTACTAAAGAAATTTGGCATGGAAAATCATAAACTGATAAGCACACCTATGACTACAAATGATAAATTATCTTTGAAAGATAAATCTACACCTGTTAATCTCACTAGATACAAATCTATGATAGGAGGTTTACTGTATTTGACACAAACAAGACCTGATATTATGAATGCAATATGTATTGTTTCAAGATTTCAGAGTAATCCTAAAGAAAATCATGAATCAACAGTGAAAAGGATTTTCCGGTACCTACAAGGCACTACAAATCTTGGTTTATGGTATCCTAGAGATGAAAAATTTGACTTATGTGCATACATGGATGCTAATTGGGCAAGAGATGTGGATGATAGAAAAAGCACCACCGGTGGAACATTTTTTATTGGTAGCAGACTAATTTCATGGTTGAGAAAGAAACAGAGTTGTACAAGTCTATCAACAGCAGAATCAGAATATGTTGCAGCAACAACTAACTTTACATAGGTATTATGGATCAAGCAAATGTTGAAGGACATAAAGGTAAATTGCAAAGAACCTATAACTATTTACTGTGACAATACAACAACAATTGATATATCATATAACCCGATACTTCACTCTAAAACTAAACATGTTTCTATTAAAATGAACTTTCTAAAGAGAATGTTGAGGCAAAAGAAGTAAAATTGGTTTATGTGAATACAAAAGAGCAGATCGCAGATATTTTTACAAAGCCTTTGCCTAAGGAAACATTTGAGTATCTCAGAGAGCAAATTGGAGTCCTACCTCCACTGGTAGAAACTTAGACAGCTGATGTTTGTCATCAACCGACAAAATTAACAGAGAAATATTTTATTCTAGCTTTGATGAGGAGAACTACTTCTCAGGGGGAGTAGTTGGTATATTGAATGAGTTGGTATTTTCTTTGAACTAATTATATTTGGTTTTGTATTCCTTTGGCATTTGATCTGAATGGGGGAGAGATTGATATGGAAAAAAACATGCATAACATATATTATTCTTAGGGGGAGAGACTTTATCCCTTGGTGAGAGATTATTACTTTGGGGAGAGATATTATGTATTTTTGATTTCTGGATTAATGATCTCTTTGGGAGATTGTTGGTTTTTGGTTTTTGGCACTTTGATGGTTTTTCCATCTTGTGTTGCCATCAATGCCAAAGGAGGAGATTATTAGTATTTTGGATATGTTGATATGGTTTTGTCATTGATGTCAACACTTGTCATCGCTTGTTAAACACTTATCAGCACCTGGAGACTTTGGTTATGTTCACCGACAAGATAGAGACTTATGCAAGTCACTGGTATTTGGTTCACTAGCAGATTATATTGTTCATCGACACTTGGAATGACTTGGAAACTACTTGGTTATGTCGAAGATATTTTTGATCACTTGGTTTTGGCAATTTGATTAACTATTTATTCGGGTTTTCATATTTGTTTTTATCAGCAAATAGGTCTAGGATAAGCACCGGCAGTCAGATCTATTCCAGATCAACACAACATGTTATGGAGATGATTTATTATTATTGCAAGTGCATTGAGCCGACATCATGCATCATGCATCGGATATTGATTTGTTTGTAATTGATTTTATTGTAATATCATTTAGTAAGCCGACATATTCAATTGGTCTTAGGGTATGGTATATATAAGATATTATTTGTAAGATCAAACATAGATGGGATTGTGATTGCGAAAATGATTGCAATAAGGTTTTTTCAACGATAAGAAGAGCTATACACACAGACATCATTTGAAGGTTAAAGGAAGGATTTTGTGAAGGCAATCAAAACTACATCGGTACTGAGTCCAACATATGAAGATGCTATTTTATGCAGTACATTATCATTGGATTTAACCATCCAATTGTAGTCAATGCGACTCTCATTTTGTGATTGAGTAGTGAGCTCTAGGAAGCTGGCCTTTCTGCATGTGTAGAATCCATATTGCAAACACATACTATCTGCAGTAGTATCATTTGATTGTGGGTAAGGCTTCCCACTGTGGTTTTTCCCCTTACAAGGTTTCCACGTACAAACATTTGTGTTATGTGTTGTGGATGTTATTGTCTTTTTGTTTCATACATTAACCTTTATTGATATTACAATTAACTGTTAAGATTGTCTACCGACATAAAGTTTGGTTTATTGGTATTAAGAATTAAGTTTTGGTTAAGTTAATTTTGGTTGAATTTACTGGACAACTGATTCACCCCCCCCTCTCAGTTGTCTCTGGGACCTAACATCTGCATGTGCAGGCCCCTATTGTAAGTAATATTCATTTATTGGCCAGTGAGTGAATATTATGGGTCACAAATCCCATCGAGGTTTTTCCCACACTGGGTTTCCTCACCAAAAATATTGTGTTATGTTGTGCTTTCTATGTTGTGCTTATTGTTCCTATTTACTGCATTAATTTTGGTTTACTGGTACACTGTTTTGGAATGCAATTTGTTTAATAAGATTAGAAAATCTGTAAACCGACAAGATACTGATTCACCCCCTCCTCTCAGTATCTTTCGTAATCCTAACAATTGGTATCAGAGCCTTGTCTTCTATTTTCAAAAGACTAACAACTTGGAAACAACTCTTGTAGATTATGATGCAGAAAAGTTGAAAAATATGAAACTTGAAGATGATCTGAAGACTGCATAGGAAATCATTCAAGTAATTCAAGAAAATCTCACTATTGCTAGGAAAAAAAGAAGAGAACTTCATGAGAAGATACAGAGTGATGATGATGAAAAAGAAACTCTTAATGATCTTGTAAGAAAGATGAAGCAAGAAAACATGACCTTGAGGAATGAGATGCAAGATATGACTACGAGGTTTTGTAAATACATTGAAGACCGAAAGAAGAATGAAGATGACTTGGCTAGGAGAATCAATGATGCTGCAAATGAAAATCTAAGACTCAGTCATACAAATTATATGTTGAAGAAAAATCTGATTCATTTGGAACATGATAAAACTGAACTCATGAGACAGAAAGATTTCTTAGAAAATGAGTTGGCTACTACAAATCAACATAAGGAGAAATTCAAGAAAATCTCAGAAGAACTTGATGACATGCTGAAAAATCAGAAACCTAATGGAGATACTAATGGTCTTGGCTTTGAAGTTGGTGAAAGCTCTGGTACTGCAAACAATCATGACCACAGTAAACCGGTAAGACAACCTAATGTCTACAAATTTAATGGAAAATGCTTTAACTATAGCAAGTATGGTCACAAAGCAAATCAGTGTAGATCTAGAAACTATCAGAACACTAATGCACCCACCGGTCAATGTTCTAAATGCAACAAAATTGGTCAAAATTCAGAAAATTGCAGAATGAATGTAAGATGCTATGTTTGTGGAAGATTTGGACACTTATCTAATCAATGCAGAACACATACCAACATAGGATATGGAAAAGCTATCCAAAAAAATAATGTGACTTGTTATGCCTGTAACAAGATTGGACATATAACAAAATTTTGTAGAAGTAAGGAATCATTGGCAAATAACAAAGGACCCATTTTAAAAGGTAAAGAGAAGGTTGATGAGGTAAAGGAAGAATTTTCAAAATAATGGATTAGAAAGTCAGATCAGAATGTTAATGAAGCTATTCCTTCACTGGTAGAACAAAGTATCACTCCACCAATAGGAGAGTCTTCATCTAACTGAAAATAAATCCCTTGGGGGTATGGCAACAAATTGAAAGCATGCCAGTTTACCCTTGGTTGACAGTAAGAAGATGAAATGCTTCTTTATCGGCAGATGAGTTAAGTTTTCACTTAACCGGCAGACATTTATTGTGGTAGTTGAAGGAAATGACATTATAAAGCAAGTGTTTTTCACTCACTGAGCATTCAAATTTCCTAAGAGCATGAAAAACTCGAGCATAGGCATCCACAATGAGAAGTGAAGCAAATCATTCAAGCATTCAAACCTAAAGGCAGATTAAGTTATTTATACAATGGCTTCCTCCTCTACACCTAAATTCATTGCAAATCTTACAGTAATTGAAGTGGTTAAATTCCCTAGGCCTATATTTGAAATCATTCCCGAAGTAGAAAAGTAGGATGATACCCTAGGATCATTTTCTAAAATACCCAAAGGAGTTGCTTATGCTGAAGACCCTAGGATTTACATACATTGTCATATTGAGGAACTTGGTGCTAATGAGATTATAAACATCTATAGGACTGTAATCTGTGATGAGAATGGTAATGTGAAACCAGATTACAAGATAATTGAAACCCTGGGTTTTGTGGAGATACTTAGCATTCCTGATTTTCCCAAGGAAGTTATAAGGATTGTATTGAGCAGAGTTCATGGGGAATTATTTTGGCTAGATTCCATCCACAAGATTACAAAAGAAGCAGTTAGGGCAGTGACTGGCTTACCTTCCACCCGTAGGAGACCAGAAAAAGGAAAGAAGGTCTCTAACGATACTGTGATGACCCTAACCGGTGTAACATATGACAACAGATCCTTGAGAGTCAATGACATGAAGGATATTAATGTAAGATTCATTAGCATGATTCTAGGATACAAGACTACACATGCCAATAGACTAAACTTTGTTTCTAGTTTATGTATCAAAAGTGCTTATGACATGGTGAACAACAACACAAAGATTGACATATGTGAATGGCTAAAGGATGAACTAATTGACAATCTGAAGAAAATTAAAGGTGACAAGAAAGGCACATTCAGATTTGGTAACTTACTTGTATGTCTATTTCTATACATCACCAAGGAAGTTCCCAGTATAGGTAGACAAGAATTTGGTTTTGAAATAACGGTAGGGAAACAACTTTTGGATATCTTCAACAACATGGAATATGACAGGGAAAAGAACATAATTGAATACTTTCAGACATTTAAGGCTAGAATGAAGACTAGGGAAAGACTATCTCAAACCACAGTTGACAAATACCAAAAGGAGATATGTTTTGTTATAAAGAAGGATGAAATCTGGATGGAGGCAGTGGTTCCAAGAACAATTTGGGTAACTGAGATGGGTTATGAGGCAGATGAGAACATAATAGAAACATATGCTAAAGCACTCCTTGAAGCCCCTAGAGAACCAAAAGAAGAAGTATTTGGAAATGATGAAACCATTGAAATAAAAGTATAAACCATGAAACAAAAGAAGAGAAGAGAACAAACAATCAAAAAAGTAACTAAATAGGCAAAAGAAACTAAGGAAGACATGTTGAAAAAGACTGGTATCAAGGAGAGTGACATGGAAGGGTTACAACCAGAAGTACGTCTTTCACCGGTTGGTTGTTGGCATATTTTTTATGTTTATGTTGTGATTGTCATTGATGGACACACTTGTATTGAGATCTCCTTTATATGTATGAGCTAGAGCTCAACTGGTATCTATTCCAACTAGTATGTTGTATTCAAGTCTTTCGAATATTGGTGGTTTTGCAAAATGTGTTTCCTGGTGTGAAGCGGCATGTTGACCCCAAGAGGTTCATAGATCTCAAGCAGTACAAGGGAGAAAAGTAGCATAACACATTCTTACCAGTCTTCATTTTTATCAAACCGACAACCAGTATTTTGTATGAATCGATAATACTCTATGATGAGTTACCAACCGACATTTTGTGATGAGTTACCAATCCATTGATTGTTTGATGGTGCCGACACACTGATGGTGATTTTTGTGTCGTGTTACTGAGAATGTCTAGATTCATTGAACATAGGAAATTGTAATGTAATCCTATTGGACCAACATGAAATTAGATTCCTTTAAAAGGACATCATGTCTAGGGTTTTAGGTTGTTGCGGAAAAGGGTTTATGTTGTGACTAGGGTTTAAGGTGGTTGATGAGTTGTTGTAAGAACGATCTTATTTGAAGAAGATCAAGTTGTAATTGAGTGAGAGATAGAGGAGACTGAAGTAATGCTGGAATGCATTAGCAGTGAGCAATACTAGATCTAATCAAGCAGTTTGTGCTATTAGATAGATCAAACACTTGTTGATTACTCACATCTTTGACAAGTCTGTAGCCCTTAACCGGGTAGGCCCAAAAGCCTTTTGCGAAATCCTCTAACAAGGTGGTTCACCTCTGTGAATCTAAAATCCTCTAACAAGGTAGTCTTTAATTGAACTTATCTCCTAACAGAGATTGAGATTCCTAACAGGATCTGTTCTGGTGAAGAACATTGTAAGACCTTAACCGGTCTAGTTTCTATTCTGCAGATAGTGACTTGTGAGTTCCATCACACCGTGGTTTTTCCCATTTGGGTTTCCACGTCAAATATCTTATGTTATGGTTGTATTGCTTTTGTGGGTGAATGCTTTATTTGCACTTTGGTTTGCATGTGTGTTAACCGGTCTGTCTGTGAAACTGTTTTACCAGTTTGTCTTCAGACTGTTTAAGTGTTTTAACTTATAGATTTTTGGCATACTAATTTAGCCCCCCCTCTTAGTATTCATCAATTGGTATCAGAGCCTACCTTTCTACAAGGCTAACCACTTGGAAAGAGATATGGGGGAATACACCTTGAGGGAACTTACTCAATGACTCACTCAGTCTAAGCAAGCCTATGATGATCTTATGGTCAAATACAAGGCATCCGAAACAAAAAGGAGAGAACATGCAGAGAAGCTGATGGAGCTATCTGAAAATGGTTCTGAAGATGAAGCAAATATGAAAGCCATGATTGCAGAAGTAAATAAGCTGAATGATTCAAACTCCAATCTGAGAAAGGAGTTGGAAGGACTGACTATCTGGTTTAGCCAAGATCTTGAGAACCAGAAGAAAGCTAAAGATCTGGTAAAGGACAGAGATCATGAGATCTCCAAGTTGAAACAAGAGATTTGTGCACTGACTGCTCGCCTTCATGAGAGAAGAATGGAGTAAGAAGGAGTACAAGATGAACTGAACATAGCCATCTTTGAAAATGCAAGCCTAATGGAGATAAATACTACTATTTTCAAAGAACTCTCTGAGTCAAAGGAAATACTTGCTAAGTTTGGCAAAAGTACTGTCAAGCTAGAGCAAAAGCTTGAGTACTCTAGACCGGTAAAGAATATGAATGGACTTGGTTTCTCTGGACATGAGGAAGGAGAATCCTCAGGAACAAATGCTAAAGCATTAAAGAAGCAACTGGCTCTCAAAGGAAAAGGTAAGCAAAAATTCAAACCTGTTTGCTTTAACTATCTTAAAGAAGGACATACTGCCAATGTATGTAGGAGCAAAGCCTACAATAATTTTCCTTACTTTATTAACAATGTGCCTAGATCCAATAAGTTTAATGGTCATTATTATGCATGCAACAAGTTTGGGCATAGAGTATCTGAATGTAGGTCTGTCATGAACAACACCGGAAGATATCCTCAGAGGACCCAAGGAGCTGTTCCAGAATATTTTGTGAACTAGAACCCTAATCAGTTTAATGCTTACAATTATCAGTCAGGTAAAAATGGTTATCAACCGGCAACCAGCTGGAGAGCAAACTGTTGGATTTGTCATGGTCATGGTCACACTGTTGCTACATGCAGAAGGAATAATGGGAACATGAACAATGGACCTTGGAGAGCACCTGGATTGGTTTGCTACCACTGCAACAAATTGGGTCACATTGCAAGATTCTACAGAAGCAGAAAGAGTATATCTGATGATATACCGGTCACTCAGGAAGGAGAAATTGATGTTGAAATAGTTCAAGAAGACATGCACAAAACCTGGAGGAAGAAACCAACAATGTTGGAAGAGGAACCGGTTTTTGCACCTAGTGTGGAAATATTGGAACTAGCAAACTAAGCTCCAAAGAGGCTTAGGGGGAGCAAACGATGAAATGTTTGTGAACCCCTAGTTACACCGGTAAAATACCTTAACTGGTATGTGATACTTATCACTTGGAAGAAGACCGGAAATGGTAAAAAGGCAAATTAGGGTTTATGCCCTAATAGAGGAGCATTAATGGTGGTAGGTGAGAGACATGTATAAAAGCATATTTCAAATCATTTCTCACTATTTGTTTTCGAGTGAAGAAATTTTTTTCAAAGTGTAGAGTGAAGAAAAGGTGATTTGAGCAAAGGTTTCAAGAAATTGACAAATCTTGAAGGAGATTCAAATCCAGTTTGCAAACGGTCAAGTGGAAAACACAAAGTGGTGATTCGGCAACCGACGGAGTGTGGAGTGAAGGAGAATCAGGAAGCCCTAAATTCACATTTCAAAGGTATTTTTGTGTTCTTGAAATACTCTACAATGGCTTCCGCATCTCATACCGGTTCTAGTATATCCATTGAGTCAGAAAATTTCATTCAAAGGAAGTCAAAGTATAATGCCTTATCACAAGTTCCAGCTGGAGTAATAGTAGAAGAGGGAATTTCTGATTATTTTGATTGCAAAATAGAAGACCTAGGGTCTTTAGTGATTCACACCTAGTTAGGTTTATTTTGTGGCAAGGACAAGAAAATCAAACCGGAATATAGTATCTTAGAGAAGAAGAAACTCCACAATGCTATATACTTGTTGGAAGACTTTACAGAGGATCATATTAGGATCATTTTGAGCAGAGTCCATGGTGACAAGATGTACCTGGAGAGGACACATGATATCACGCCACAGGCAATTCATGCAGTCACCGGTTTTTGCAACATAGGGGAAGTGCCAACCCTAAGAACCATAAGTAGAACGGAAATGGCCAAGCTCACTGGTTCAACAAGCGACTCACGAGGTATGATAGTTAATCCTATCAAGGATGATATGGTGAAATACGCCTGCATGGTGATAGACTACAAAACATTCTCAGCCAATAGGATTAATTATGTATCTTCTGCAGTGGTAAATGCCGCTTACTGGATGATTAAAGAGGATGCATCATTTGACCTATGCACCAGTATGCAGAGGCAACTCTCGTCTAATCTAAAGTTGATTAAACAGGATAATGCACTAAGATTCAAGTTTGGACAAATACTGGTTGGGTTGTTTTTCTATTTCCAAGGCTACTTTCCTAGAGTAGGAGATGTCTAGTGGTCTCCTGACCAACCAATAACCAAGATGATCAAGGAAAGCATTCAAACCATTGGAACCGGTTACCCTGATGTGCTGAACAAGTATTTTGATGAGTTCAGAAGGAAGATGAGTCAAAGGGTGAGGATCTCAGGTGACATCATTAAGAAATATGAAGATGACATTTGTTTCACCATCCAGGTGGACAAATGCTTAGTGGAGGCTGTTGAGCCTAGAATGGAAGAAGTGGAGCCAATGGGCTATGAGGTGATGTATGATATGCTGGAAGGGTATGCCTCAACCCTTATTGCCTCGCCTCTTGATCCTAAGGCTAAGAGGACCGGAACCTATCTGGAGAGGATTGCACCGGCCGAGGAATTCTCTGTTAAGAAAGGAAAAGAATCGTCAACAAAGAAGGCAAAGGCAGTGCCTGCAGCATTGCCACCGACTACTACTGCAACTCCAAGAGTGACCAAGCGGTCACCTACAAAGAAGAAACCAGAAGTGGCACTGGCAAAAGTCTTTGAAAGGAAAAGGAAGACTAAGTCAAATGAAAAGGACTCTAAAGAGACTTAGTCTAATGAAATGCCAAAGAAGGCTAGACAAACAAAGAAGATGAAGAAGAGTGAACCGACAGCATCTGCACTAGTAAATATCGATATCTCCTCATATAAACCTTTGACACATTGTCAAAGAATAATAAAGAATATTAGGAGAAAATTACTGCATGATTTAGTAGATTATTATGATGATTTTAATGGTGAGGAGAAAGATGAAGTACTTTAGGAGATCATTATTTATTTGTGTAAAAATGACCGGTCACCATCAGAGATTAAATTTTAGACATCAGATTCTTTATATAAGGCATTAGATAATAAATGGCGCATTGCCATAGAAAAAGAACAAGAGATTAGGGAGAAAGTCTTTGCATAGTACTTTCCCGACCTCTCAAACTCAGAATTATTTGATGTTTTGGATCAAAATAAAAGGCTCTTCTTCACAAGGAGAAGAAGACTCTGGCTGTTAGAGGGAAGAATTGATGATGTTGAAAATGACACTCATCAGCATATGAATCATGCTATTCAAGCTCACAAAGAACGAATGGCCAACCTCCAAGCAGAAAAAGAACTGGTCATATCTAAACCGGATGAAGTTTTTTATGAAGAAGGAAACCCAGTTGAAGAACCAATCGACACTATTGATATCGATGCCCTAGACAAAGAAGATGTCACTTAGGACATACCGTTTGAGGGAACAGAACAAGTGCAACAAGCCGAATAGGGTAGTGAGCAAGCCGAGGATAGACATGAAGTGGCTAAGGAATAGGAAGCGAAAAAGAAGAGGGATGAAGACGAGAAAAAGAGAAAAGAGGAAGAGAAGAGAAAAGAGGAAGAGAAGAGAAAAGAGGAAGACGAGAAATGAAAAGATGAAGAGAAGAAGAAGCAAGAAGATGATAGGAAAAAGAAAGAAGAAGAGGATAAGGAAGAAAAGAAGAAGAAGGAAGAAGAAAAGAAGAAGGAAGAGGAAAAGAAGAAGAAGGAAGAGGAGGATAAAGAAAAGGAAAAGTAGAAGGAAGAAGAAAACAAGAAGAAGGAAGAGGAAGAGAAAGAAGAGGAGAAGAGGAAGACAAGGAACAAGAAAAGAAGAAGGAAGTAGAGAAAAGGAAGAAGGAAGAAGTGGACAAGGAAGCGGAAGCGATGAAGAGCACACAGATGGAGACTCCGAAGGCAACCAAGAGTCAAGCCAAACCGGCTGATATCTCTAGTCCTATCGATCTCCAGGCTGCAAGTGAATCGAAGCTTATGTAGAGCATCAAGGTTGCTCAAGAGAGCCTTGAAATCATATGAAGGAAAAAGGAGCAAGATATAATTCAAGTGGTTGTAGACACCCTTACCGGTTTGATCCCCGGTACTAATCTTCCTAACATTGAATCATCACTAGCACAACTTAAACTACTATGTACTGTAGTGGATGATCAGGTGCAAAGCCTAGAAGATGCAGCTAAGGCAAATGTCAAGAAAGAGCATCAAAAGGCTCTTAACATTGCTCTGGTGAAAATGTTGAATGAACTCTGATCTGAACTTCTGAAAGACCAAAAGGATATAATGGACACTTTGGATGAGGGAAATCTGCTGCTAAGCCAAATCTATCAGCCCCATCTATTCTATGATGATGTGCTAGCTCAGAAGCAAAAGCTTCAAATGGACTTACAGTCCTACTTGAGCACATTTAAGCCACCTTATGATTCCTTTGCAACTTATGGGCAAACTGTTCACCGATTCTAGATCCAGTCAGCCAAAATGGAGCAAGAGATAAGTACGCGGTCTAGAGATTTGTAGGAGCTACAACTGGTTTTACTTCCACATCTCCAAATTCTTCAGAAGTGTTATCTGAACCTGGATGCCTTGACAGTTACACAGGAGCTGAGCATAGTTGATGCCATGGAGGAATAGGTATCCCAGATGCAAACAGAGAAAGAAGTGGCCACCTCCCTACTTGAGTCCTGGTCTCTATCCATGAAACATTTTTTTCAGGACTATAAATTTCTTTTTGACAAGTATTATTCATTATTGTCATAAACTTTTATTATTTTACTGTCAAATGGAAACAAGGTTGTTCAGCGATACTTTGTCATTGTTGGCAAAGGGGGAGAAGTACTCTATCTATTTTGGAGAAGAATAGGGAGAAGTATCTGGTTTTAAAATTTTGCTATATGCTTTGATATATGCTATATGCTCTGATATCTCAATGTTTGTGCTATTAGATAGATCAAACACTTGTTGATTACTCACATCTTTGACAAGTCTGTAGCCCTTAACTGGGTAGGCCCAAAAGCCTTTTGCAAAATCCTCTAACAAGGTGGTTCACCCCCGTGAATCTAAAATCCTCTAACAAGGTAGTCTTTAATAAGACTTATCTCCTAGCAGAGATTGAGATTCCTAACAGGATCTATTCTGGTGAAGAACATTGTAAGACCTTAACCGGTCTGACCTTAACCGATCTGACCTTAACCGGTCTGGTTTCTATTCTGCAGATAGTGACTTGTGAGTTCCATCTCATCGTGGTTTTTCCCTTTTGGGTTTCCATGTCAAATATCTTGTGTTATGGTTGTATTTCTTTTCTGGGTGAATGCTTTATTTGCATTTTGGTTTGCATGTGTGTTAACCGGTCTGTTTGTGAAACTATTTTACTGGTTTGTCTTCAGACTATTTAAGTGTTTTAACTTAGAGATTTTTGCCATACTAATTCACCCCCCCTCTTAGTATTCATCATTGGTACCTCCTTCGACAGTGAAATACCGACAGAGTTTCAGAGAGTAGAAAGAAAAAGGAAACCTTCATCGGTACCCGCTCCTACACCACAGAGAACAAGACGGAAACAACAGGTAGTAAGGCCCCCGACAAAGAAAATAACACCAAGGAAGAAGAAGGAAAAACAAGTTATCCCTCCACTTGGTAATCCTTTCAATGAAATAACTGAAGATGGAAATCTGTCAAATGTTAGCAAGTTGTATAACACTTTCACTAATGAGGAAAAGGAAAGTATAGAAAACAATGTTATTTTACACTTAGACATTTACAAGAAATTCTTGATAGAAGTTGTTGATGATCTACCAAGTGACTTGTACAAAAGATTAGATGCAAGAAGATTAGCAATTGTGGAATTAGACAAGAAGATAAAGGTAAAAAAATTACTTGCAGTTCACCCAGTGAAGTCAGCAGAAGAAATTGATGAACTAATAAGTGAGGCTAACAAGACTGTATTTTCTACTGGTTACCGACATGTAGCTTTAATGACTGGCAGAGTGAATAAGATAGCTGAATAAACTATAGACAAATGGGATATTTTTTGTGTGGAAAAGGAAAAGCAAGAAGAACTTAAATGGCCAAAGACTTTCAGAGTCTATCAAAAGGATAAGGATAAAGGTAAAGGCAAGGTAGGTGGTCCTCCAAGCATAAAAGTAATAGATAACTTGCCGCCACCTGTTGAGACTATTGATACACCATCGATAACAGATAATGTTGAGAGCAAAAACACATGAAGATACCAATCGTAATTCAGAGGTATTATATACTATGAACATTGACACACAAGAGGTAAACATTATGGTTGATAAGGAAACCACTGAGAAGAAAGATGTGGTAACCGAGCCATCGATAGAGAACATTGCAGTTGAGACACATGACGAGGATACAGTTGGAAATGTTGAGATTAGGATTGAAACACACACCAAACAATCAACTGATCCCCTGGATACTGGAAAGACAGATACCACTGGTGCACACACTTAGAAACCTACTGAGTTAGAGCAACTGACTACTGATAACAATGAGACACAATCAGAGAAACCGACAGTGGAAAGCTCAGGGAAACCGACAAAAGTACATTCTAAGAAACATGAAGGGAAAAAGGTTCAAATAGAGACAGTACCACCGACAACAGCTGAGAAACCCAAGCCTTTGCGAGTTGAGATGTAGACTCAAACTGACCTACTAGAGGTCAACATAAGAAAAGAGGTTACTCCCATCGGCGGATTGCAGATTGTTAAGGCAATTGGACAATCATTTGGTTCCTCCTTAACATAATTTAGACTAACAAATCTAATAGCGGTATTATTGGATTCCATCAAGAAAATAGTAGATTGCAATGTACTTGTATATAAGGCAATTGATGACACCATCCCAATTTTGAAATTGATTTCACCCAAGTGCAATGTGGAAAATAAAGACTCTTTGAGCCAATTAGACACATTGTCTAAGTATATAACTAGCAACCTACTAACAATTGATCAAATTAATGAGGAGACTTTTAGTGAGAAAATGAATAAAGAAAAAGAAAAATTCTTTGAAGAGTCAATAAAGAGATGCAAGGAACACATTGGTACATTATTACCGACACTAGGAAAAGCAATAATGAACTTTAAGAAGTTGTATAGGGATTCATGCAAAACTAACATTTTAACAAAAGACATAGATAAAGAGATCAGCAGAGCACAAAAGGAAATAAATGATATTGCTGATAATCTCATAGGTTCATTAGAACCCATATCAATAATAGAGCAAGAAATTGCAGGCTTTGAGGAGAAAATTGAAAAATTTGAAAAATATAAGGAGAGATTAAAATTCAAGGCTAAGGAACTAAAATATAGACTACATCTTAAACTTGACATCCTCATTTCTTTGAGGAAAGAGATTTCAGAGGCACTTGTTCCAGGACTTAAGACACCAGAAGAGAAAATGTACATACTCACCGGTACCGTCCAAAGGATAGAAGCAACATTGAAGGATAGTGAAAGGTTCACTAACAACCGAAATTTTGCACTAGCAAATCTATATCAGATTGTAACCCACTAGTTACAGGAAGCCAACTGAGAACTATACTCAGTTGACATTTTTGACAACCTTTGTCATTGATGTCAAAGGGGGAGTAGTGGAGATGAGAAAAATAAATGATAGAAGAGATCATTTGCCCAGGGGGAGCACACAATTTTGGAACACACAGTTTTAGTAAGACAGCTTTGGTAAGATTTTTGGACAACACATTTTGGATACAATTTTGACTTTTTCTCACGAGTGTTGCCATCAATGCCAAAGGGGGAGATCGTTGGCAAATGCACACTCAAATGAGAAATTGTAGGTGATTGAAGGTATTGCCATTGATGGAAACCTTGCAATTCTATGACACCGGCAAGCACCGACATCGGCAAACTCTACAACGGCAGATGATTACCGGCATCCTAGCCGACAAGATTTTGTCTATTGCTTAATGTATTTAATTGTAATATCTTTTTGTAAGACGACAAGGTGAATTGTAATAGGACTCATATATAAGTATGAGATCTTATAGATCATTTGTGCAAGTAGTAATAGGAACATGCGAATATTAAGGTGGATTTTGGAGTAAGGTTTATGGTTATTTTGTGAGCTTAAACCGGTACTGAACCTGGCATAGCAGATGTTTTTTGTAGTAGTACATCACTTTGGATTTCTATAATCCACTTTTGTAAGTTAGTGAGACTTCCCTTTTTGTAATTAAGCAGTGAGCTTTAGGCAGTTGGCCTTCCTGCATGTGCATGCCCCTATTGTAAGTAATATTCATTTATTGGCCAGTGAGTGAATATTGTGGGTCACAAATCCCACCGAGGTTTTTCCCACACTGGGTTTCCTTACCAAAAATATTGTTTTATGTTGCTTATTGTTCTTATTTACTGCATTAATTCTGGTTTACTTGTACATTGTTTTGGAATGCAATTTGTTTAATAAGATTAGAAAATTTGTAAATCGGCAAGATACTGATTCACCCCCCCTCTCAGTATCTTTGGGAATCCTAACATTTCTATTCCACAAGTGAGTTATGTTGATTTATGTTTTGTATATTTCGTTGTGTTATAGATTGGTGTATTCGTTTGGATTATCTTGTTTGGAATATGCTCTTTGGTCTAGATATGCATTGGAGAATGAGTTATAATGTTTTTATGGGTCTCAATATGGTGTGTGGAGATTCACTTGGTATGATTTGCATTGGAAGATGTCTTTTGGTTGACTGATTTACAAGATTTATTGTTCATCTATATGTTACATTTGGTGGCATCTCTAGAAGTTGTGTTAGCATGTGTGGATTGTTGGATTCATCTTGGAAGGATGTGTCATGATGTATTTGGGTCCCCTCTTTCTCTTAGAATTGGTTAGCCTGAGAATTTTTGGTTTGGGTGTCTTATTTTGTGTAATAATGTTTATTTCAGTTGTGGCCAACCTTTAATTAGTTTTTTGATGATCTATCTCATATTTAAGGAGTGTGTTTGTATGAGTTGAGTATGTGATGGGTTCTGATATAGTGTGGATTAATGAAAATAAAATTTGAATGATGTGTAAGTAGATTTGAGACTGCAAATATGGGAAAGTTAGTTTGTGAAGAGCTTTGAAGGTAATACATTTTGTGAGATAGTGTGTTGAGACAGTGGTAGTGATCAAAGATGTTTTCCATGATGTTGGTTTCTTGATACAAATTTTTAAGGCTAATTTCATGATTAGGAGATTCTTCTCATATTTTTTCTACTATTTTTACTATTGCTGATTGATAGTGGGTCCTTTGACAACTCTTTGTATCTTACCATTAAGCAACGTGCTTCAGTAGTGCAAGTCCATGTATCTTTCCCTAAGGTAGTGTGCCTTATTCTTGCAAATCCATTAGGTCCATGTTTCTCCTTGGCAGTAAGCTTAATTTTTTTAATCATTTTATTTATATTATGTTTGATTCTCATTGTGGTTTTTCCCTGTTTGAGTTCTCCATGTAAATATGGTGTTCATGTGTTGATGGTTGATGTGTTTTCAATATTGTTGTAGAATGGTTTTAAATATTTTTTATAATTAATCTATTTTGAAGATTCAGATTGATTCACCCACCCCCCCTCTCAGTCTTGTCGTCGGTTCAACATAGATTTGATATCAATATTTGTTGATTGTGTACTGTCCCTGAAAATGTTGTGCATATCTTTTACAACTACCTATATGCTAAAGAAATTTGGTCCATCTTCTTGTCTGATTTAAGTGTTTGTTCTCTTAACAATAGTCAAAGCATTTTTTAGTTTAGTTGGCTACATTAGAAACATTGGTAAAGCTTATAAATTTTATGGCTTTTTGTTTCTATTAAGATTATATGGATTTTATGGAAGCTCATAAATGATGAATGATATTAGAGCTAGATGAGAAAACCCACTAAGTCTTCTAGAAGACTCATATTCAAAATTGTGGATATGTAGGTGACTATTATACTTGAGATTTTGAGAGCAAAACTTGACACTAGTACATTTAGGGCTAATTTTCAATGGTCAATCATCAGAATTGCGACTACTTTTCGTCGAACTGCCGACAAAAGAAGCTATCGAAAACTCATCGTCGGACTTTCTGATAATTCCTTTGAACATTGGAATTACGATGACACCATGGACTCTGCCGACGACGGGCATGATCACTCTTTGGGTCAAAAAAGTCATTAGATGTTTGTTTAGATTGCGTCAAAATTTTGACAGAAGTTTGAAACTTTGCACCGATGAGAATGTTGTTGGTCCGACGGTTTTGTTGTTGGTCCAGTAATATGCATCGACGACCGTCTGACAAGGAAGTGTCATCGGACATACAACATCCTCATCGGATGTTTGTTTAGTTGGCGTTGGAATTTTGACGGAAGCCTGAAACTTTGCACCGACGAGAATATTGTTGGTCCGACGATTCCATCATCGGTGGAAAGTTTAGTCTCCATCGTAATTCTGACGGAAATTTATTTAAATAAAAAATAAAAAATAATTATTATCTAGATGTAAAGCACACCTCATTGATATGCACAACGAATGATATTCTATCCCCATCAGATACCAATGGGGGGCATAGGTTTCAAGATAGTATGAGGCGCACTGGTTTCAAGCTAATATGATCAGGTGCACCATGGTTGAGATGGTCCAACTCCTAAGAGGACTATATGAATCATTGAGTACTGGTAAACCTATTAAAAATGGTGTTGATAAGGAATTAGCTAACCCAAATACAAGAGCCTTTAAAGCCAATCAGGGAGAAGAAATGACTTTATCTACCTTATCTAAGTTAGTTGTTCTTGGGAGATACCAAAACTTATCTACTATATATATACATGAAATGAATTTATCTAATATATATACACATATTTCTTATAAGTATATCCCAGATTGATAATCTCATATAAAGTATCATCCTATGTCAATACATGACATATACCTATTGAATGACATGTATATATCTCATACTAAGTAGTCACTCATTATTATATATTCAACATATATTCAAAGATGATAATCATGCATTCCGGACTACATGAATATCCTCTTTAATAAAATAAATCACATGTACAAGGTTATTGTGTTGATCGAGTCCAATAGAAAAGTACAATAGGTAAAGATAGTACTAAAAATAATGTTACTAACATCTTAAAAGAAAACATAAATGCATTATGACCACCCACAAAACACTTGATATAAAATAGTTCCAACCTTTCTTTTGTTTAAGTAACTAGGGTATTTGAATTTAGATTTTGGTATAAAAAAATAAAATTTTAAAGGTCATCTCTCCCCCTGTATTGTTCAACATGCCCACATGTTTACTCCTAAAATTTTTCAACTCATTTAGATATGTTATTTTCTAGTTATGAAATTGATCTTGGGACCTATGGGGTATGGGCCCATAATATACTTAGGTGAAGTTAGCATAAACCATATCAATTATGTTCAATTACATCAATCTCCACTTGGAGTGTTTAATATACATATCAATAATGATTACAATGCTTATTTCAATATACATTTGAATTACAAATTACAAGAATACATGAAAGAGAAAGAACATGTGTTGAGGGAGGTGGAAGTGCTCTCCGAGGTGATCACAAATTGAGTCCATCAGTTCCCAACGGTGGTTTGAAATGCCACCCAACATGTGGAACCCTTAGCTCCACCCCATCGTGCTTGTGGAGATAGTTCCAAATAGTCAATCAAAGTATACAAGGGGGATGATAGGCTCACACATGCCATACACGATGCATACATGACACAAGTAATAGAACAATAGAATGCAACATCAATACAGAAGGATGATACCAAATTATGAATCCACATAGGGTCACTACTTTAAAACTACACAAGGCATTAGATTCTAGAGTGCAGTGAAGGAAGTGTCATCGTATGTGCTCATGGGGATGCACCATATGGAACCAAGCATTCTCTCATATGGATGAGAAGGATGATCGTGCAATCCTTGTGCTACATGAGCAGGCATGTCTTTTCCAAAAATTCCCAACACTCCATGTGCGGACATGCCTTTCATCGTATGTGCTCATTTGGATGCACCATATGGAACCAAGAATTCTCTCATACAGATGAGAACAATGATCACACAATCCATGTGCTACATGAGTGGGCATGTCTCTTAGCACAAGTCCCAATGCTCCATGTGCGATCTTCCCTTTCATTGTATGTGCTCATGGGGATGCACCATATGGAACCAAGCATTCTCTCATATGGATGAGAACGACGATCACACAATCCCTATGCTACATGAGCGGGTATGTCTCTTTGCACAAGTCCCAATGCTCCATGTGTGGGCATGGCTTTCATCATATGTGCTCTTGGGGAAGGACCATATAGAACCAAGCATTCTCTCATGTGAATGAGAACAACGATCACATAATCCTTGTTTGAGTGGGTATGCCTCTTCGCACAAGTCCCAATGCTCCATGTGAGAGCATGCCTTCCCAAAACACCCTTGGTGTTGTGATAGTGCTCAAGGAATTCTCAAGGAACCAATTATCTTGTTATTTGTTTTAACCCAAGTCTATTGCTATGTTATCACTTCATTACAAAACTCCCCAAACATGAATGCCAAGTGTCCCACTTTAAGACGAGGGAAGCAAGTGGGATCCACTCCCTAGACTCACTCTAGGACTAAGCTCATGCCATATCTAAATGCAAGACATCTCAAATACATCAAATTATCTCAATTGCAAAATGCCATTTTCATACATAAGCAAGACATACTCAATTGGGCACAACACCAAGAGAATAGATCCCAATTGATCCCTTATCAAAATTCACATAAATGTTATCGTGATTCTATAATAGAATATCATCTCAAAATCATCAAATGCCACTTTTCAATAATTCGCAAGTTTGGACCAAAAACTAGTCATGAGGCCAATTACCATTTATGAATGAATGAATGAAGGATTTTAATGATTTCTAAATAGTCTATGGGACCTCAAAAACCTTGAAATTTCAAAGTGCATAAAATGAAAATTCAAGAATAGCCTTTTGATTCTAATCAACTCAACAATACAATACTCCCTCGATTTGTCATTTCAACATCCCAAATAGAATTGAACAATATAACCTTATATATACTCATAATTTCCAAATTTGGTTTATACAAATCATATAATCATCCAAATGGAGAGATTTAAATTGGAAGAATACTTTAATTCACTCAACAATTCATTTGCAACAAACTAAAATCAATTCAATTGAAAAGCAAAGGAGGAATTTGAGTTTCTACCTCAAACTTGACCAAATCTTCAAATTGACAATGTAATTGAACATAATTGAGATGAGACATAAGTTTCTTAAGTGAAGTTACCCATAAACTATGTACAATTGTTTGAATTATTTTAGCATAAACCACAATGAATCTACACCTATAGTCCAAAGTAATCTAGCGAGGCATGCTATCTAAAATCCAAAATCATGAGTATTGGATCCAAGAGTATAGCACAAAAATTCAGTTATAGCAATCTGTTATACACAATATATCAAAGCAATTTGCAACCATATCTATTTAAGAATGGTTCAACATATAAACTCTTATCTTTCTTTTTTTGCTAAGCATTATCAGCTATAATGAATATATAATACTGTAAAGAAGTCTTTATTGTTCATTATATAAATGGGGATATGTATAATATGGTATTGTTATATATATTTAATTGTAATATATAAGATTTTAAAAATATGTTTTATGTTTATGTTTATATGTATTTATTCAAATAAATGATCTTTTGTCATTGAAATATAAGGATATATACAACTTTATTACTATTGAAAATAACTCACTGAGAATTAAAACAAAATAAATCTAGGATATGGATCAGATTTTTCTTAAGGTTTGACAATGGATGTATCCCTCAAATCAATCACAAAATTAACTATATAGATAAATATCTTACTTGAAATCACATAGAGAAAGATTATTGATTAACTATGAGCATGCTACCTTAGGATGAGCTTAGATATCAAATTGGAGTTATCAAAGCAATGTTAACAACATGTATCAGACATCTGGGATAGCAACATAGAGAAAGTGGAATATAAGATAGGTGAGAGTGAAGTTTTTTGGATGGAATGCTGGAAGAGATATGTGGGACCCCTTCACACCCCATAGAAGCATTTAGAAGCCATAAAAAGGTGCCATAGACCAAATATTAATGACTGTCCTAAGGGTACCAATTGTGAAAATCACAAGTTTACCAGTGATACTGCCTACTCAAACAAGTTGTGTTTGGAAACTCCACTAGGTGTGTATATGTAATGGTAATGAAATGTCCTAAGAGTAGCCCTTACACTAGTATGCACAAACCTTGGTGTCACAACAGTGTTGGTGTGGCCTTGGGCCAATGGTGGTTGACTGTTACAATTAGGACAATGATCTCAAATGCAATTTATGGTGTTTATAACTCTAATGTCCCAATCTACTTGTATATATTTTTACAAAACAATTAACAACCCAAACATAGCTATTAATAAGATTTCCCCATAAAATGCATGCAAAACGTATCATCATTGATAGGATAACTGACTTGCATGAAGTAAGAGACCTCAATGAGTGGAGTTTCATGTTGAAAAGAGTACTTGCAATAAAGATATTGAATCAACGAGACATTATGCATTCAAAAATCCACAAGGAAGACCTAATATTTATGAATGAAATTGCAAATCAATCTAAGTTACATGTTTGATATCTTACTTATATCATGGCAACATAAAATGTATATATGCACTCAACATACCTCTTTGCTTATTTATTTGAGAATGTTGCTAGGAATTAATAGGTGAATGATACATTGATCTACACATGAATCACTTGTACTTTCACGATACTTTCATCCCTTGGTCAAGGCCGCGTACCCCCTAACACATGAAGATTGTTTCTACCCTCATGATTACTTGAAGTCCATGCTCAAATCACACTAAATGACAATAGTTAGTAAAAAATAGTGACCATAGCCAAGGAAGCCCAAATTTACTCATACTCAACATAATAAGAAATAACTAAATCATCTAGACCATTATTCATAACATAACCTCTTTTTCACATCATGGAAGGCCAAAATTACAAGGAAGGCCAAAATTACAAGGATCATGCTTCTTTGAAGGAGCCATTCTTTAGAGCCACCAAACTATCAACAAGAGTAGAAGCTACTAGGCTCATACAATTTTAGGACATATAAAGAGTTGAATCAGAAGCGAGAAAAACAAATGAAAAATTGTTGAAATATAATCTTGACAATTCTATCATCACGAGTGCAAACAATTCAATGAGGAGGACAAAGCTGAATAGTGTGACGAGGGTCAGAGGGATCCAATCTAGGAGGCATAACATGAGACTTTTTCTGAACCAATGCTAAGGGCTATTATGATTTGAAGCTTCTCTTAAATCCTCACATTTTGTTGTCACATAATGAGGTAGAAGATGCAGATTCAAAGTCTTAGAATGAGGTCGATATATATATGGATGGTAATATATGAAAGGATATATGAAAGATATATGAAGGCCAAGGTAGAGGAGAATAATTACTTCACACTAAGTGAAGTTATGAAGGTAGTTGCCATGGATGTAAAGTGGGGAGTGTAAAGGAGTCTTTAGATTCATGAAGAACATTAAGGAGAAAAGGTTAGTTATATAAAGGAAAAATAAAGAAAAATGGAATTGATAAAGAAGGGAGGAAGAAAATAGGGAAGAAAGTGAAGGATAAAGAGGGAGATCTAATTTATTTTGGTATGTAGCCTCTACTACTCTTTTTCTTGTTGAATCATTTTGCAATATTTTGAGAAGAATGCAAGGCATGAAGGAGCTATGTAAAGAACAAACCATACATATGAATACATGCAAGGCATGAATCATACATGTAAACCATGAAGTAATACATAAATACACATAAGGTACAAGCATATATGAAAAAGGTTCTCATGGAGTGGACATGTTGAAGACACATCAATCATGAAGCATACAATAGAGAGGTATTCATGTACTAGACATCTGAAAACATCTCATTCATGAAGTAACAAAATGCTAAAGAAAATGACAAGTAATAAAAAAAATTACAAGGATGAGGCATATTCATAACTTTTGCAGTCCCGTCATGGATATCAACACTAGAAGCAACTCATACTGTTAGTGTACATACAAGAAAATATGGGAGTTCATTATACCCAGAAACTTGTGGTGTTGTTGTTCATGTTGGCTCTGTTGGACCCTGCAATTAAGATTCAATATCCATTATTCAATAAGATTAACTGTGCAACATAATGTAATATTGAAAAGTGTGTTATCTTGTTGAGCTTCACTTGGTTTTGAGAATAGTTTAATATTCTCTACTTAATAGGGCCAACCACATGAAGGTGGAAGCTCATTTGGCCCCTCCCCCCCCTAAAATCACTCTAAATTACCCAATAACATCTTATAACATTTGTTCATTCATTCTTTCTACCATTAATAAAATATAACATTTATTCATTAATATCACATAAAATTCATTAACACATAACATTGATTAACATTAATTAATACGCAACATTCATCAATATTAATTAACACATATCATTCATAACCATTAATTAGCACATAATTATATTCATTAACACATAAAAATCAGTCATTATCAAATAAGGTAGATTACAATCATTTATTTTTCTATTTTTTCTTTGAAGCTATGATAAGACTAAGTGGAACATTAGTTTCTTCATCATTTCCCCCCTCTGCAGTTGTTCTGCCCTCTTCTCGTGATCTTAATGTATTCCTAGTCCTATATTGAGGACGAGGACACTGAAGCGAAGAGGGGTCCTCTTCAATAACAAAGAAATGGGTTAAATTCAAAACATTTTTTATTATTGTTACAAGTATTTCATTAATTTAGAGAACATAACTATTGTGCTATTTACCTGATGGGGCCACATCATTTTGTCTTGCCTCAACCTCAACATGCTAAACACCCTCTAGATCATCTAGAGTTGAAATATTAAAGGTTACATTAATGCTGAACACCAATTGCAATTATATTTGTTTAAAGGAATAACAGTGGTCCTCTTTACCTGATTGGGGAACATCACTTTCCCGATGTTGTGTACCTAGATCATGCTCCACTTGGTCACCACCGACTACATGCTCTAAAATATTATCAAAAAAGGTTACATTAATTACTACTCTAATTATAAATTAAGATGTTTAATTGTATTAATAACTACATAAATAAATTTGAATAGCAAATGAATACCTCCACTACTAGGATGAACATCCGGACCTTCATGTGCAGGTGGTGTTTCACGATTAGCAGGTTGCATTCCAATGTCATGCACATTGTTACCATTGCTTTCTTATTTAAAACAAATATAGTCACTTTATGTTGGAACTCAACATTAATTAGATTATTGGTAAAGTATTCAATTTGAAACAATTTCCATTTAGCATATTTACCTGTGTGATGGATGCACTCGAATATTATGTATGCCCACTCAATTCTTGTAGCCAATCAGCCATGGCTATATAGCCTTACTTGTAGGCAATTCTCTTGTCATATTTTGTGGGTGCTCTATTGAATTCAGAGCCCTGCATTTTTTCTTGGTATCATGAATTTTGCTTGCATTGTTTGATAAAAAATAAATTGTTTGCAATTTATTAATATTTTGATGCAATATTTCATTTACATGAGATACTTACAATTCGTGCAACAAGTTTCATATAACCACCAAAGCCAAGTTTGTGTTGCCCGTTCTTTTCTTGTCTTGCCTTGGTTGCCTTTGACGTGTCACTTAGTCTATAAAAAGTTTGAAATATGTTAGATTATATAAATATAAAGAGGAATTAATTAGTACATAATTACATTCTCAATAGTATCCCGCACCTTCTTTTGGTGTCTGGTGGTGAACTTCCTTTTTTTCCTTTCAATTCTCTCCTTGGCATCCAAAATCAGGTCCTTCCACTCCCTCTCTAGAATCACGGGGGGATGCTCGTACTTTAGGTTCTTCTCTTAATGGGTCCTGTATTGGTCCCTCATATACTTTAGATATGTGCCAACTTTTTCAAGGAGCTTGGTTTTGTCAAAGGTGTCATTTCCAAACCACTCAACCATTTGGAACCTTTTTTCTTGGTCATTCCACCTTTTAAAGCAAAAACAAACCCACTAGATTCAGAATGAAATGAAGCTACATTTATTATAGTTCAAGAAATGGATCAAAGGAAAACTATTCTAGCAATGATATGAAATCAAAATAGTGGATTAGGGTTAGTTCACATATGATGTACCACCTTTTACATATGGTGGGCCCAAATATCTGCAATGCAATGTCACTAAGATGTTTATAGAAAATATTATTTCATGCAAAAAATTCATGGGATCATTAGTCCAAAATGAGTGATCATAAATTAAATTACAATTAGACTATATATAATAATAATTTTAAAGTAACTAGAACCTTCTGTATCTTTAAGGGAATCATTTCTTCATCGCTCACCACCAATGTGGCCTGCAACGTTCCCATAGTAGAAATACGAGAAGATCTAGGAAATGATGGTATGTTATCAGTAGTAGTCACCTCTGGCACATCCTCATGTGCATCTCCTCCTACAGAAAATAAATCCACTATGAAATGCCCCCAAGAAAGAACGCTTGAAGGGAAATAAACACATAATAGAAGATAGAGAAAAAGAGGGATCTACCAACAGTGGGCGGGCCAATATGACGTGCAGTAGAGGATGTCTGCATGCTACATGTTTTCAACATTATAGTCAGAAATACATGTGGGGATAACCTTTGATAAGGAGGCAATGACATTTGCACAGGAACATTGAGAACACCTGAAAAATAATACATTAAATATATGAAAAGTGCAAGAATTGTAAACAAGGATGAACCTTTATTATGAATATTGACAGTATCAAGTATGATGTGTTTTGGGTACTCAAAGTGATAAGCCAAGCAAGTGATAATCCAAGAAAATCGTCATCACCTGAAGTACCTGCAACACCCTGATCATGGCCACCACTTTCATGAGGGCGCATAAATTGCTGTAAAAACAACACGTACATATTTTAGTTAATGACATAAAAGAGAATAAAATATAAACCATTATTGAACTTTTGTTATAATTAAAGCTTTCATTACTACTTACTTGCAAGTTTTCTAGCTATCTGAATCAATACTTGCACCCTCTCATATCTCATCAGTCATAGGATACACGGATGCCAAAGCAACAATCTCTTTACTAATTTTTCTAAGAGGCTTTTTTATGAATTCCATAGGGTGTGTGGAATTTTTCAGGGTCATTATCGCTTAATCCTATTGAGTCCACATCCCTAGAGAGGTGCTCTGGTACTGCAACTCCCTTTCCCTTTCCCCGAACATCTGTCTGTGTCAAGAATATCATTAACAATTATTTTATTAGTCTAAATCACTAAAAAAAAGAGCATAATAATGTAACAATTTGCTTCTATCTAATTTGTACAATTACAATGAGGTTTACTTGCTCGGTAGATGTGTCGCGACCTATATCCTTGTTTGCGCTATGCGATGGATCCATGTCACCCTATGACAAAGAAAAAATATAAAAAAATGTTAGCAAAATTAAACCAATAGACTTAGCAAAAAAACTTCATAATAAAATGGTATATTGGATTCATTAATTGGAGGTTGGTTAATTTAAATATTATATAGTACGTACCACCCCCATGATATTAACTTTGTCTGTATCTATACGATTCAAACTGTAATCGATTTGAAGCTCTTCACCTGCACTTATTGATTTTATCACACATACGAATAAATGATTTCCCTCGCACGCCACAAATATGCAATTGGGTTGTTTATTAGTTGACTCAGGTCGCATACTATTTATAAAACTTGCAATATTCCCTATTTCTTTTGGCTGACCATCAATGTATACAGCCACTCGTTTACTTTGATCATTATCTTTTTGTTGTATATAATTTGCTGACAATGCATACCTATGCATACTTTTTTTATATCGAACAATCTGCATCCAATTATTATAATTGTAACAAGGTCCAAAAAATTCCATCAATTCAACAACTTTGTTGTAACAGACCTTTATGCCGTCCATCGAACATAGGCCAAAACTATGTAACGACGAAGGTGCTATGCGATATATCCTTTCATTAACACAAAAATTGGTGTTTATTGGAGGAAGCTCCTTGGGTACCCATTGTTTCTGTAGATATTTGTACCTCAATGGAACCTCAATGTCGCCTTTTTTCTCATCATCATAAGAACATGACCGCCCTTGAGCAAGGAAAAATTTCATGCGTTTATTGAATTTTCTTCTAATCTTTTGACCTCTTGTTGATCTCCCTATTGTAGACCTACTACATGTCTCACTTTCGTTTTCTATTCCAGCATTTTCCTCACTCGAGGAAGGCACATCTGACAAATACCTATTTGGGGGTACCTGCACTCCATCAAATGAAAGAGTTAATTGGTAATGAGAGAAATTTTGCAAATGAGGGTAATGTTGATGAAGAACTTGACCCTAAAGTTGATATTGGGATTAAAATTTGAATAATTCCAACTAGGGCCTCAAGTGTTGATAATTGTATTAGATTTGCTACTATTGTCGAGGTTTGAAAAACTAAGGTAGTCTATTTTCCAAGTAATTTTTTAAAAATAAACTATTTCTATAGGGTGTATTGACTAGTTATACCTGTCCATCCATGAGACTGCACTAAATCCTCGTGAAAGGGGTTCAGGTTCCTGCACATGTAATTCAATTATCTTATGTTAGCTAAAAATTACATAGTACATAACATGAACAACATGAACTTTGTAGACAAAAAGAGTATTTGTCGTGCCTGTGTACCTACAGCTGCAACACAAAACACTCAATAAATCAATACAAGCAATGGTTAGAAAAATTAATCAACGAAAGATAAAACCATAACTAATCAATCTATTGCCTCCTAGTAAATGCAAGTATGAATTTTGCTCTCAGATCTAGTTATGCAAATTCCAGTGACTTGACTACACTTAAATGGATGATTTAAATGATGAAGATGCATAAGCTAGCAATTATAGCATGATTAAGCTACAAGATTTCATGATTATTCTAGAAAATAAGCTAGAATGAATATGCAATTAAGCTAAAATTGAACATGATAACAATGCTAGGAATGATTTGCTAAGAGCTATATGCCTATAGTAACAATGCTTGAATGCGAATGAGATGGGATACTTATTGCTCCAAAATGGGGTCTATTTATAGGATTTCCAAGGTCAGGGGTGAGGTGGCAGGAATCAACGGTCAAGATTAAGTTTGAAGATATCAATGGTTAAATTGGAGGAGGTTGGCAAAGAGGTTGGATTAAAGGGAACATTTGGAGGTTGGTAGGAGAAGGGGTTGGATGAAAGGGGACAATGTCATCTCCATGGTGACAAGTGTCAAAAAGCTTCTAGAAGGTTGGATAAAAGGGAACATGTGCCATCTCTATGGTGACAAGTGTCAAGAGGCTTCTAGAAGAGGTTGGATTAAAGGCAACATTTAGTGACACATGTCACAAAGATTTTCTCATGAGAGGGTAAAGTGTTCAAGGAAAGGGGACATGGTGGTTAGGATGTGCAAGCTATGATGGGGTTAGTTAAATCTGAGGTTAGATGGAATGAGTTAGGTTTAGAAGGGGTTAGGTTAGGTGCTTAGAAGATAGGAGAATTTGAATTTAAAAATTTAAATAATAGGAAAAAGGCTAATTAATCTCAACAACTCATTAATTGATTTGTTTTAATTAATTATGGGATTTAGAAGAAATGAACTTAATGATGAATTTGATGGGGTGAATTAATTAATTAAAGGGGATTATGAAATGAACCTATTAAATAAATCCTTAGATTTATTAATAAGTAGATGAAAGGGAGATTTTAATCAAATTGCTTAGTGAATTCAATTAAATTAGGAAGGGGGATTAATTAAATAGTTTCTTATTTAATTAATTATCTTTAGACCATTTTTAGGTGTATACATTTTTCCCCTCTTTGAAGCGAGATGTGATGATGTGTTGATTAAAAGAATAATCTCATTTTGATGAAGATATTGGTTTGATAGGATACCCCAGCTATTGATTGATAGATTGCAGTATGATGATGCCCCCTCGGGAGATCAATGGAGATAATTGATCTTTGGAGTGGTTTGGATCTTTGTGAAATTGATGTCCCGATTAGAAATGATTTGATTTCTACAACTGTGATTGATGAAAATGTGAGTTCTATGGTCACGATGATGTAGTTCTTGATTATTGGTAAAGCTTGATTGGTTAGATTGATAAAATCGAGATTCAGTCTGGTTTCAGGAATGACACCTCCTGTATAAGACAAAGATGATCAAAGTGTCTGGTTTTAGGAAAGATACATCCTGTATAAGACATGATCAAAACGTCTAGTTTTAGGAAAGATACATCGTGTATAAGACATGAGAGAATCAATTTAGATGTGATTGATTGATAGAATTGATAAGATTGATTGGATAAAGAATTGACAATTTGTTGATATCAAGTTGGAGAAAGATTTGAATATGCCGATGTTGGTTCTGATGAGAGGGTAGCATAAGATTTTCGCTGGGCTGACAATATCTGGAGATATATGAGTCATCAGTCTAATTGCATATACACTTGTGATGATACCTTGACGATTCCTGCGATAGATTTAACCTTGGATGAAAGGAGCATGCAGGATCCCATGCAAGAATGAAATGCAAGCTAAAATACAAATGCAAATGCAAAGCTATGAATAGATCAGTCACTGGATTATTGCATTTTTTTCATCATTAAGATTTTTAAAATATGGGAAGTGAGTGCAAACATCGAGGGTATAATTAAACCATGATGACCTAAGCACTGCTTTCCTAGATTTTGATATGGCAAGTTAGCACAAGCATCGAGGTATAATTGAACCAAGATGAGCTAAGTGTTGCTTGTGTGAAACAAGTAGTATTAATCATTTCAATACACAAATCGGAATTGTGTTCAATGATACTCTGATAATCATGTCCAGAGACAAAGTTACACATATTAATGATCAATTTTCAGACAATAGACAAGAAAAATATCATGTCCCTCCCATTCCTCTAGTCAAAGACATCCTGGAGTCACTCAGAAATCATGATAGCGAAAATCAATATAGAAAAGTTGAACAATAATATTAAAATAATTATCCAAAAGATATAATCCATGCGTTTAGACTGACTTTGTGATATTTTGATGGTTGATAATTTGATCTTATGTTCAATGTTGGATATGTCACAGTTTTTGCTTGATAAGAGTTGTCTAACCATTTGTTCTTCCTGTTTGATTAAGCTCAAAAAGATCAAAAGTTTTGCCCCTAGCTAAGTGCATGATTTTGCCCAAAGCCTAGAAACAAATTCTTTATGATATACCCAATTATCCAAACCATGGGGAGAGAGCAACTGTGAAACCTGTGTATGTACAAAAGCTTTATGATGGATATGAACAAAACTGATGGAAAATGAATGCAAGCAAAAAGATGCATGAACTAATAGATGAAAGAGCGAGCTGACAGATAGTGCCTGTTTGCCAGGTTTTCACCATCTATTTTTATTGCACTTTTTCTCATATTTGTTTTTTTGGATTTTCTACTTTTTCACTATTTTTTTTTTTGCTTTTTCAGAAATATAACTTCTTCAGATGTATGCTATTGATGGGTTCCTCGAGCTGATCTTTGTCCTGTTTTGATAGCTGATATGCTCCTAATCCAAATACTACTGTGATCACAAATGGACCTAACCAGTTTCGTTCAAACTTTCCTTTCTTTTCTCGATCTACCTAATTGCGTGGATTTTCTTTTAGTACTGGTTCCCCTACTTGAAAAATTCATGGTTTGACCCTGTGATTATAGCTTCGGCACATTCTTTGTTGATATACCTTTAAATGATCAAAGGAATTTTGTCTTTGTTCATGGATCAGTTCTAACTCTTGTAATCTAGATACTCATTGTTCTTCATTTGGGATGAGATCTTTTAATGATACCTATAGAGAAGGTATCTCTACTTCTATTGGCAGTATTGCTTCTGATCCGTATACAAGAGAGAAAGGTGTGGCACCTATTGGTGTGTGGATACTAGCATGGTAAGCCCATAGAGAAGGGTTTAACTGAATATGCCAATCTCTTCTAGCATCGTTTACTGTCTTTTTGAGGATTTTTAGAATAGTTTTGTTTGATGCTTCTACTTGCCCATTCCCTTGTAGATAGTAGGGTGTGGAGAATCTGTGTTGGATTTTGAATTTATCACATAGCTCTTGTACATCTTGATTCTTGAATGGTCACCCATTATCAGTGATAATGGTCATTGGTATTCCGTAGCAACACATGATGTAATACAAGATAAATGCAGCAATTTATTTTCCTGTGATGTTTGTGAGAGGTACTGCCTCAATCCATTTTGTGAAATATTCTATAGCTACTAGGATGAATTTGTGAACATTAGATGAAGAAGGATTTATTTTTCCTACTAGATCAAGACCCCATTGACAAAATGGCCATGATGTTGCTAAAGCATGAAGTTCTTGTGCTAGTGCATGAATCAAATTCCCATGGATTTGATATTGTTTTCTTGTTCTAGCTATCTGAAAAGAATCTCATTCCATAGTTAGCCAATTATAGCCCAAACGTATGATTTTTTTTGAAAGGGTAAGACCACTTGAATGAGTGCCACAAATGTTGCTATGGACTTCATGTAAGGCCTTCTCAGATTCTTCTTGTTTGAGACATCTTAAAAGAGTACCATCTAGACCTCGTTTAAAAAGGGTATCCACAATGAGAGTAAAATGGGAGGATTGCCGAATAAAGTTTCTCTTTTGGCTCTTCGATAAGTTGGGAGGTAGGGTGTTATCTTTCAGGTATGTGTAAGCTTGTCCATAGCATGAGGAATAATGCCCCACAAGGTGAGAGATAGCTTGGGAATCAGGAAAATTATGAGCAGGGTAAAACAACTCTTCCACCAAGAATTCATAATGTTGTTGATTTTCCTGTGTCTGAAGGAGAGAAGCAAGTGTAGCCATGGAATCTGTTGCTTTGTTATCATTCCTTGGAATGTGCTGAAAAGTTATTTCTACAAAGTATTTCTTGATATCATCAACCATCTTTTTATAAGGCATTAATTTTTCATCTTTTGTTTGATAGTCATCATTCATTTGATTGATGATGAGCTGAGAGTCTCCAAAGACTTGAAGTTGTGTAATATTCCATTCTATAGCCATTTTGATGCCTGTAACCAAAGCTTCATACTCTTTTGTGTTATTGGTGCATGGAAAGCTTATCTTGTATGCTTTTGGGATTGTATGACCTTGTGGTGTGATGAATAGAATACCTGCTCATGATCTGTGTTGTGTTATATTATTGATGCTTGCTCCTAGAGTGATATTCGGGTGATGTATTGTAAGATATGGATTGAACCCTGGAATGTCTGTATATGACCATCTTTTGATTTGCCTCCTTTTGAAGAGTTCCAAATATTTTTGTCTTGCTAGTTTTGATAAAGAGATTGCTGGATGTAGATAAGTTGTACCAATGATAACTACCTCTACTGGTTCTATCAAAATGGATGACCTTTCTTGATAAAATTCAGATAAGGTGTCAAATTTCCCATCCTCCGGTACCTCGAGGAGGTTTTCACCATTAGATTTGTCCTTTATTTTTACTTTTTCCTGGTCTAATGTTGCCAATAAATGGTTTTCAGCATTATACCTGATATTGTTTTCTTGATTTTCACTTTTGCAATTAGGAGATTTGACACCCACTTGACTGGAAGATACCTTAGCAGAATCCTTGGTGAAAGTTGTTGTGGGTTTGATTTCATTAAGATATAAGGATATGGTCTGGTCATTAGTAAAGGGATCAATGGTGGTATGTCCTTCATTTTCCTAGTCCATAGGTTTAGGAGGGATTAAGGATAAAGGGTCCTCATGTTGAATTATGTCAAGGATATTAGGGGTCATGATAGAGATGTCAAAGCTTTCAATATGTATTTCCATATCTAGAATGGTAGTCTCATCAGAATGACCTCGCATAAGAAACTCATGGTCATCCTCGGTTAAGTCCATGTCAACCGAATGTGACTCTGATTCAAGTAGGCTAGTTCCTACTGTTTGTCCTGCATACACATGAACTACATCGACATCTATATATGTTTCTTCTCTTTCCCTTTCAAGTTGCTCTTGTTTGTTTGTCCATGATAGCAAATATTCTCCAATCCCTTGATCTCTTAGCTACATTTGTTTCTTCATGTTTGATAGAATTGATATAAATGGTTGTTCCTTGGATTGTGTGCTTGAAGATGCTACCTCTTTGTTATGTGAAACAATGACCTCTTGAGATGATTTCAGATTATTACAACATTGCAATGGATTTGAATCTCATGATATTATGATTTCCTGTCCATTGTATGGAAATTTTAAGCACTGATGACATGTTGATGTAATAGCTTGTATGTCCTATATACATGGTCTCCCCAAGAGTATGTTGTATGGTAGGTCCACATCTAGAACTTGGCATGCTATGTCTTTTTGCAAAGGTCCTACTCTGAGGGGTAATGCCACAATTCCTTTAGAGGAATGCCCTTCTTCACCATAGGCTTTGATTTTTATCTTTTTTCTGGGATCAACTGCATTTCTGAATATCGTAGAGCATGAACAATAATCAAAGAGAAAATGTTCAAGCCAGCTCCCCTATCTATTAGGACACGTTTAAAAAGCATTCTATGAATGAGGACTTCAATTTGCAAGAGAGCATTATGGGGATGGTGCAATGAATTAGTGCTTGGATATGAAGTAGATGAGCTTTGAATAGGATCCTTTGAAATAGGTTTGATGGTAATTATGGATATCCCTTAGGAAACTTCATATTTGGATGTATCATTTGGCAAGGATGCTATGGAAGGTTATTGCAAGCTTTCAAGAGGTGTAGGAATAGATGCCTTTGGTGAGTCAATTTGTTTATGGGGGGAAGAGCCATTGCTAGACATAGGTGTATGATTTTTATCTTCTTTAGCCAAATCCTTTAGGGACATTTTTAAGAGTTGCATAAAAGAGCCACCTTTCTTTGGAGATGTGTTTGAATCCTTGTGAGGTTTTAACATAGTTGGATTTTGATTTTGAACTTGTTTGATTGCTCTGATATGTTGGCTAGTTATGTCTCTTTCTTGTGTTTTGCTTTGGAATGTCATGTTGATATGATTTTCAGTTATTCTCAATGTTTCAACGATCTTGTGTCTCTGCTGTCTAATTAAAATGGGCATTGTCTTTGATATTGTGCTAGGATTTGATTGTCCAAAAAGTTATTTTGATAAGTGATAAATTGTCAATGTAAATGTGATAGCGCGATATGACATGAAAAGATGGTTCAAGTGTTTAAAGGCTTGCAAGTTTTTTGATCTTCGATTTAGGAGTACAATGATGATGATTTGATAAAAACTAAGTCCAGTAGGAACAGTATATCCTACGACGTGGGACAAGATTATCCTGACCAAACGTTACAGTTTCGTGAAAAAGGATGATAGATCTTGATGAGAAACTAGTTTGAGTGATCAATTTACCAAAAAGGGTGATAATGCACTTTGAGATGTTTAGATCTTTAACTTGTTGAGGGTGAGCACTTGAAAATATTGAGGTGTTTATGTTCTAGAGTCTGATTTTGACGGATGATAACTTGACCAATAAAAACAAGAAGATAATTTAAGCACAAAATGATAGATAACAAATGTTTATGATTATTGCAAATTGATCAAGCAAGAATGACAGACCTAAAAAAGGCATGCAAGAAACAACTTTGAACTGATAAAAACAGAGACTTGTATGACAGAATACACCTTAGAACGACGAGATATAAGACCTAATGAAAAATCATAAATTTCATGTAAAAAGATCAGTTTCATACGATATTTCTTTCTAAACTATATGAAAAATCACCAGATAGTATGACAAAGAACCTGATTCGTATGACAGATAACATAGCAAAGATAAAAAAATGTTTGTTTTGCCAAATTTGGATTAGTTAATTTTGATGTTTTGCTTATGTTTTTCAGTTTTAGATGTCTAATTTTTCAATTTAGGGATGAATACATAGCAAAGAAATGATGTGATAAGTGACTCCAAGCATGCTAAACCCTAAGGAAGTTGGCAAAGGAAAGAAAACCTTTGCTTGCAAACTTAGGTACACACCCAATAGCTAATCAGAATACAACCATTGAGTCTCATGCAGTGGATTCTCAATGTCGTATTATCCGACTCCAAACGCTTATGGGGGCACGATATGGCAAGTATCTTGGGAGAGTTATTAACTCTCTTGCACAAACATTATCACCCTTTTGGAGGTGAATCGAGTAGCTTCTAATTTAACCGGAACTAGTAAGGGATCTGTTCGGTGCATTAGGGTATAATACTCAATTAAGAGGACTCCCAGCCTTGAAAACCAAGGTTTGCTATACCCAAAGGTATGGAGGAGAGCTATTCCCAAGCACTGCCGTTGAATTGATTTTCATCAAATCACATTTATTTTATAGTGGGTTGGATTACTTGGCATTAGTCATTCCCACTTAGGTCGTTCCCCTCACACTGGCCATAATGGCTTTAAGAGTTATTAACTCCTCAGGAGGGCAGGCTTGATAAAGCAATGCATTAATGAGAGAAAAAGATGAGTCTAGCTTTCTGATCACCTAAGAAAGATGAGAGCATACTCGCCTATCATCAAAGACACAAAATACATGATTGCTCATTCCTTTAGTAAAATCCAAGTGTGCCTAAATTTTTTTAAGAAATACACAAAGTTTTGTTGAATTCCTTTAGGAAACCTGTAAAATAGATCTATTAGTAGTCATTGATGCATTTTGAATTTGGTCTTTGACAAGCATATCTTTGTCAATCGCCCTGTAGAAAAGAGTTAAGCTACCAAAAATTTCACAAACAAGTCAGGGTTAGCATTAGTAAAGCTCAGATTAAAAACAGAAAACCCTAAAATGTAGTTTATATTAAAATCACAGAGGCAAAGACTCATATGAAATGATTTATGAGCTGAAACGATACAGATTTAGATCTCAGACACAAGCCAAAAAAGGCTCGTACAACACAAAAACAAGCTAATACGAGTTAGAATATATTTAGTCAGAAATTCATACGATACAACTTTAGATCTCGTACAATAAGGTAAATGAGCTCGTACGAAACAAAATTCACTTGATACAAGTAAGGATTAGGTTTCATCCTAGTCTAAAAGGAAGTTCGTATGAGTTGGAAAATCAACTCGTATGACATTCTAAAATCAAGATCCGACAGAGATGAAGTTTTGTTGAAGCTTGAGAGGCCAAAAATGATAATTTCGGCCCCACGGTGGGTGCCAAAATGTCGTGCCTGTGAAGTGTACCTATGTACCTGCAAGTGCAACACAATACACTCAATAAATCATTACAAGAAATGGTTAGAAAATTAATCAACGAAAGATAAAACCATACCTAATTGATCTATTGCCTCCTAGTAAATGTGAGTATGAATTTTGCTCTCAGATCTGGTTATGCAAATTCTAGTGACTTGACTACACTTAAATGGAGGATTTAAATGATGAAGATGCATAAGCTAGAAATGATAGCATGATAAAGCTACATGATTTCATGATTATTCTAGAAAATAAGCTAGAATGAAGATGAAATTAAGCTAAAATTGAAAATGATAACAATGCTAAGAATGATTTGCTAAGAGCTATATGCCTATAGTAACAATTCTTGAATGCAAATGAGATGTGATCATTATTGCTCCAAAATAGGGTCTATTTATAGGATTTCCAAGGTCAGGGGTGAGGTGGCAGGAATCAAAAGTCAAGATTAAGTCTAAAGATACCAATGGTTAAATTGGAGGAGGTTGGCAAAGAGGTTGGATTAAAGGGAACATTTGGGGGTTGGTTGGGGAAGGGGTTGGATGAAAGGGGACAATGTCATCTCCATGGTGAAAAGTGTCAAGAAGCTTCTAGAAAGGTTGGATAAAAGGGAACATGTGCTGTCTCTATGGTGACAAGTGTCAAGAGGCTTCTAGAAAAGGTTGGATTAAAGGGAACATTTAGTGACACGTGTCACAAAGATTTGCTCATGACAGGGTAAAGTGTTCAAGGAAAGGGGACATGGTGGTTAGGATGTGCAAGCTAGGATGGGGTTAGTTAAACCCAGGGTTAGATGGAATGAGTTAGGTTTAGAAGGTGTTAGGTTAGGTGGTTAGAAGTTAGGAGAATTTGAATTTAAAAATTCAAATAATAGGAAAAGGCTAATTAATTTCAACAACTCATTAATTGATTTGTTTTACTTAATTATGTGATTTATAAGAAATGAATTTAATGACAAATTTGATGGGGATAATTAATTAATTTGAATTAATTAATTAAAGGGGATTATGAAATGAACCTATTAAATATATCCTTAGATTTATTAAGAAGTTGATGAAAGGGGGATTTTAATCAAATTGCTTAGTGAATTCAATTAAATTAGGAAGGGGGAATAATTAAATAATTTCTTGTTTAATTAAGTATCGTCAAATCATTTTTAGGTGTATACATTTTGCCCCTTTGAAGCGAGGTGTGATGGCACGTTGATTCAAAGAATAATCTCATTTTGATGAAGATATTGGTTTGATAGAATGCCCCAGCTAGTGATTGATAGATTGCGGTATGATGATGCCCCCTGAAAAGATTAGTTGAGATAATTGATCTTTAGAGTGGTTTGGATCTTTGCAAAATTGATGTCCCGATTAGAAATGATTTGATTTCTGCAACTGTGATTGATGAAAATGTGAGTTCTATGATCATAGTGATGTAGTTCTTGATTATTGGTAAAGCTTTATTGGTTAGATTGATAAAATCGAGATTCAACTTGGTTTCAGGAATGACACCTCCTGTATAAGATAAAGATAATCAAAGCATCTGGTTTTAGGAAAGATACATCCTATATAAGACATGATCAAAATGTCTGGTTTCAACAAAGATACATCTTGTATAAGACATGAGAAAATTGATTTAGATGTGATTGATTGATAGAATTGATAAGATTGATTGGATAAAGAACTAACAATTTGTTGATATCAAGTTGGATAAAGATTTGAATATGCTGATGTTGGTTCTGATGAGAGGGTAGCATAAGATTTTTGCTGGGTCAACAATATCTGGAGATATATGAGTCATCAGTCTGATTTCGTATACACTTGTGATGATACCTTGATGATTCCTACGATAGATTTAACCTTGGATAAAAGGAGCATGCGGGATCCCATGCAAGAATGAAATGCAAGCTAAAATGCAAATGCAAATGCAAAGATATGAATGGACCAGTCAAAAGATTATTGTGTTTTTGTCATCATTGAGCTTTTTAAAATGTGGGAAGTGAGTGAAAACATTGATGGTATAATTAAACCATGATGACCTGAGCACTACTTTCCTAGATTTTGATATGGCAAGTTAGCACAAGCATCGAGGTATAATTGAACCAAGATGACCCGAGTGTTGCTCGTGCGAAATGGGAAGTATTAATCATTTCAATATGAAAATCAGAAATGTGTTCAATGATACTTTGATGATCATGTCTTGAGACAAATTTGCACATATTAATGATCAATTTTCAGACAACAGACAAGAAAAATATCATGTTCCTTCCCTGTTCCTCTAGTCAAAGACATCTTGAAGTCACTCAGAAATCATCATAGAAAAAATAAATATAGAAAAGTGGAACAATCATATTATAATCATTATCCAAAACATATCATCCATGTGTTTAGACTGACTTTGTGATAGTTTGATGGTTGATAATTTGATCTCGTGTTCAGTGCTGGATATGTCACAGTTTTCACTTGATAAGAGTTGTCTAACCGTTTGTTCTTCTTGTTTGATTAAGCTCGAAAAGATTGAAAGTTTTGCCCCCAACTATATGTAGGATTTTTCACCAAGCCTAGAAACAAATTCGTTATGATATACCCAAAGATCCAAACCATGGTGAGAGAGCAGCTATGATGCCTACGTATGTACAAAAGCTTTAAGATGGATATGAACAATGCTGATGGAAAATGAATGCAAGTTGAAAGTTGTATGAAATAATAGATGGAAGAATGAGCTGACAGATAGTGCCTATTTGCCATGTTTTCACCATCTATTTTTATTGCACTTTTTCTCATATTTGATTTTTTGGATTTTCTACTTTTTTACTATTTTTTTTTGGCTTTTTCAAACATAGAACTTCTTCAGATGCATGTTATTGATGGGTTCCTCGAGTTGATCTTCATCTTGTGTTGATAGCTGATATGCTTCTGATCCAAATACTACTGTGATTACAAATGGACCTAACCAGTTTGGTTCAAAATTTCCTTTCTTTTCTTGATCTGCCTGATTGCGTGGATTTTCTTTTAGTACTAGTTCCCCTACTTGAAAAATTCATGGTTTGACCTTGTGATTATAGCTCCGGCACATTCTTTGTTGATATACATTTAAATGATCAAAGGAATTTTGTCTTCATTCATGGATTAGTTCTAACTCTTGTAATCTAGATACTCATTGTTCTTCATCTGGGATGAGACCTTTTAATGATACTTGTCTTCGTCATCACCATCATCACCATCACCATCACCATCACCATCACCATCACCATCACCATCACCATCACCATCACCATCACCATCACCATCACCATCATCGTCAGCATCAGCATCATCGTCATCATCATCATCATCATCATCATCATCATCATCATCATCATCATCATCATCATCATCATCATCATCATCATCATCATCATCATCATCATCATCATCATCATCATCATCATCATCATCATCATCATCATCGTCATCATCATCATCATCTTCATCATCACCGAGAAACTATCGATCATGATCATGATCTACTTCATCTTCTACTTCTTCGATATCTTCTTCTTCCATCACATTATACTTTATCGACCTTCCTCTTGGATCATGTCTAATAACAAATGACCAACCTGGTTTATGTGGAACCTCTGAGTAAAATACCTACTCACATTGGCTTGGAAGAAAATAGGGCTCATCCCCAACTGGTTCAAATGACCTTTTACTAACCATTGTAAAACCATTATCATGTTCAATAACAGTTCTATCAGGTTCATTTTTATTCAATCGTAGCCTATACCATTTGACGACGAAGAAAACTAATTTGAAGGAATTAAAGTCACACTCAAGTATATCATCCAAAATGCCATAGTATCGATTTTGAGATTGTTGAGGATGTATGTCATTTCTTGATGAAATATTTGTCACCTCAAAGACTATAGTGATGCTAGAATCACAAGTTTTCTTCGTGTCATCCAACTTTTTGATGCTAAATTTATGACCATTGTAGCACATAGCGTTGTGGTTTTTGACCTGTGATATGTCAAACATGTAAAATTTATTGCATTGTGAGTTGATAAACATATGGGTGATTAATAAATTTATACGTACCTTTTTATCTCTTAAACCATATGCTAAATCAATTACCCTTTATGTAACATTGGAATCTCCGTTACGATGAGCTTCTTTAACCAATGAAGCCACACCTTCCCATGTTAATGTGAGACCAAAATGCTGATAACATTCAATCCATACCATCATCCAGTCAAGATTGTGTGAAATTAACAAATGTAATGCATTCCACTCTCGACCAATTGTACAAAAAATAAATAGACGTCTTACAATTGATTTATTTTGAAGATTAAGAATTAATTTTATTTATTTTTATCGATAAAAGGCCGAGGCCAAAGAATTTTATTAAGTTTCAAAAAATAGATAGAATTACATTTACACCCCCATTCGGTGTGGGCACTGGTAGGAAACAATCGAGGGAAGAAAACCTCTGGTCTAGCTCGGATCCCTCAAGGATAAAAAAAAATTAAGAATGCGATACAAAATGGAGATACAAGATCACAAAGGGAACTTGTCCAAAATAATGAAGATTGTCTATAGAAATCCTCTATGTAAAGTTGAGCAATAGATTGCCCTTTCTTGGGGTGATGCTTCCATTTGTGGGTGACAGTTCTTGCTATTCCTAAAACATAGGGTTACGCATGCTTTGTTCCATATGCTGCACAAAATCTTGAGAAAATCTCTCACCAGAATGTTAGGAAAAGGAAAACCGAACATGTCAACTTATACAATATATCATACCTGCCTGGATGGTCATCCTGTTAGGATACACAACTCAAAATATTAGTCTCAAAAATTCTATAGAAACATAATGTAAGAGTGATTACCCATCAGAGAGCATAAACTCAATAAATATTAACGAGGCAAATTCCATAAGTATTCTTGCAAAGAGATTGCGAGGAGCTACCATCTTAAAGAATATACACAGCTTAACAAGATTATGAAGCTAAGTTAAAGCAACCTAGAGATATTAAAGCTTGAAAGCTTCTTAATAACGAAACAAGAGACAAAACATCAAGAATATAGGGGACCGGAAAGGTAAAATAGAGATGAAGATAGCTAGGTAAGTGTTAGTCCTAAAAGAAGGCAATATCTATATAAATAATAATACCTATATATCCATGATCACATATATCTGGAAGCGAGATATGCCAGCACGTTTATATACCTATGCTCATTAATGTAAGGTATTGCCTCCTTCTAGTCTTAAATCTTATCCTAGCAGGGCGGTGATGAACTTCAGAAAAGACTCATCGAAGACAGTAATTCCATTGACAAAAGATAACGAGGAAAGCGAAGATGGTTTTCATCGACGGGAAAAGGTCTTCAAGGAGATAATACCATTACTGTAACATAAAAAGGGCTCATCGAAAGGAAAGTTCTCATTGAAATAATAATGTCGATCAGACAAAAGGAAGCTACATCGATAAAAGATATCGATGAGGAAATAGGTTTTGAGGATGCTAAAAGGCATGCCTCCGAAATGCATAGTTTCACTGATGCGCCTTTATCGGTGGAAGATGATAAGAGAGGATAAAGGAAGGCTTCGGTGAGACAATAGATCCATTCATCGACAGGGCATGATGATTTTGATGGAAGAAGTGTTTCAGTGGAAAAAATAAAGGAGGTTACCGAAGTCCGTAGTTTCTTAGACATAAAAACCCAATGGATATCAGAAAGGTATCGGTGACGAAACAACCATAGTGACTGAATACAGTATTTCGATGAAAGAAGGATTATCTGTGAAGTTAAATTATAAAATCCCTCTATTGTTAAAGGAAATTATCATTTTCGTTAATACCATGGTAGCCCACAAGTCATCAAGCGGGTGTAATAGCATCCTATTTAAGATATCCGGGTTCAAATAATATCGATGAGACCGAATGATGTCTCATCAATATAGAAGGGCCATCAAAGAAAGGAAGCATCGATGAACTTCAAAAAAGACTCATCAAAGACCGTAATTCCATCGACAAAAGATATCAAGGAAAGCGGAGATGGTTTTTATCAACGAGAAAAGGTCTTTGAGGAAGATTAAGAATTAATTAACTACAATAACATCTTATAATTACCTTTCACTTTCCTCAATCTACCTTTCCTCGTCAAGTACTCCCCTTCAAATTTATTAAATGGGGTTTGGATCCCAAATGCGATCCACATGGATCTTTGCTGCAAACTTAGGAAGATATTTAGAAATGTACACCATAGTCTGGTGTACCATATATCCCTCCACCATAGAACTCTCAGGATGTGCTCTTTGTTGAAGTAAATCCTTGAAAAATTTCAAGTGCCTCTCAACCATAAATTTCAAGTGCCTCTCAACCATCCACATTGACCTAGTGTGTACAGGTCCACACAATTCAATCTCCTCAACTTGGTGTATGAGGTAGTGTTCTTGTGCATTGAAAAAGATGAAGGTAGACACTTTTGCATTTCACACATTAGATGAAGAATTTTTCTCTTCCAATATTTAATATCCTCTTTATGGATTTCTTTACATGACAACCACCTACAAGATATTCAAGATACAAAAAATATATTACATAACAAGTAAAACAAATCGTAAATATAATATCTATACAACGAACTGAACAAATATCACTACTTATCTCATGTATTTTCCAAAATCATATATGACTTGCTTGACATTATTGTCGAAGTTGTTTGGGAGAGATAGAGGTAGAATGTACTACAACAATTATAAAATTATCTTTTCATTTTTTTCTAACATAATACAATGAAAAGTACATGTGCAATACTTAAACACATAGTAAAAACACAAGAACATGAATTATCTTAATGAAGGTATGCCAATCATGCGTTTTCATCCCTAGCCCAAATTCACTTTTCTTTGATATGAGATTGTTTATGTTCGCAACAAATCCTATGGGAAATCGAATTTTTTGTATGACTTCTTTTATAGCATTGCTTTGCTGGTCCGTTAATAACCAAGGAAGCTCACGTATATTAATCTAGTCTCCATGGCTATTTGATTGAATGACATTTATCATTGCATGATTGGAATCCTGAATGTCACTACATATTTTGACAATTTTTTCTTTGTCATGCCTTCCATCCAATATTTTCCATAATGTCTCTGTTATATTCTTTCCAATATGCATAGTATCAAACAAATGCACAATTTGTAACTTCTCGTAGTAGGGCGACCTACTAAATTGTCGAGGATAACTTTTTAGTCCTTTAGGAAGGTGGTCATTTATGCCTTCACGACCTTCACGATCATCAATCATATCATCAATAAACAAAACACAATAGAAAAGATTTTTTATGACATAAACCATTAGATGGAATGGCATTACCTTGACAATTAATTCTATTATATTCCAACTTCCATAGGTGAGGTGTCATTCTTTGTGGATTTTATGTATTCTCTTCTTTCCCATTGAAAAGATGTTTTTCAGTATTTTGATACTTATGATTTTTGTGGAGAAAGTTTCTATACTCATCAAACACCTTCTTTCCTAAACTTTTTGAATGATGAGATTTCATCTTTGGACCACAAACTGGACATGCAAATTTTCCCTTTGTTTGAAGACCTACAAGATAATGTATAATTGAATTAAATATGTTAACTTTTTGAATTATTATGTTCATGCACAACTTAAACACTATAACATACCACAAAAATGTGTTAGCCCTGGGGCATCATGTATTGCCCATAGAAGCATCGCATGGAATTGAAATTGTCTTTTTCCTATTGGTCTAGAGACGTCATACATAGTAACACCATTCCACAACTCCAGCAACTCATCACTAAGAGGCTCGATATATACATTCATATCTTTAACTTGGTACTTACCTAATCAAATGAACAAAAACATTACATAATTATTATGACCATTTTACTGCAATATTTATAATTAAATGTAGACGGCTATATTTAAATGATAAAATACTTGGAACAATCATTGCCAACATTATGTGCTCCCTCTTTATTGACATCCATGGAGGAATTTTATTGTTGATAACAAAAACAATGCCACACTGAGTAAAAAAATCTCATCTCTCCAAATGGATTGACACCATCTGCTACCAATGAAAGCCTGAGATTACAAGGTTCTTCTTTAAAGTGTGGCCACTTTTCCTCTATGTCCATAAATGTTGAACCATCTGCAAGAATTCGAATAATGTCATATCAACTTCTATTGTGTGCATGGTAATTCATAAATTGTGCCAAGCTAGTGCACTTGAATAATCGTTGCATACGTAAAATAATGGGAATATAGCGAAGAACCTTGCGAGGAACCCTTTTTGTTATTTGATTTGTTCGATATCTACTGATATGACATTCAGGGCATTCATTTCAAAATTTATGTTGTTTGTGATATATAATATGATCATTGGGACATGCATCTATTTCTTGATACTCCATTCCAATATCTTTCATAATGGCAGATAATTCTCGGTATGAGCGAGGTAGAATATTTGATGGTGGTAACAAAAACTCACCTATCAATCTATAACAAAAAAATATAATTTGTTAATATAAATAATATTAATGGTACAACATGATTCACCATTTATTATGAAATATATGACATACCTTAACATACGTGAGATTGTTATGTTGGATAAACCATTCATAACCTTCAAGTTCACCAACAACAATACAACGGAGAGAAGAGTTGTTTGCGAGCCTTCATAAAGGGCCTCAGATGCCATCTCAAGTAGAGGGACATTATGAAAAACATCAAGGTCATCTTGATCATCACGATCAACTGCACGAGTACTAAATGTGTCATGGATCAATGTATTTGTACCATCATGTTCAATTGTGTTTTTTGGCTCATGATTGTCATCTTCCATGGGATCATTATCTTCAGCTTCGATATTCACACCTCCATGTTCGTCCACTTTGAAAACCATATTCTCTGGGTTGTGTTGATCCATATCATGTGCTCTAGGGTGCTCGACCTATATAAAATTGATAACATAAATAAACCATGATCATGATCTCATCATCAAGTGATTTCTTATGTATATAAATCGTTAAAATGATATAATGAAAAAATTACCAATGGATGATAATCATGTCCACCTTCAATGTGACCATGCAGCCTACAATGTTTCTCAGCCATTTTGATTAGAAGTCTTTTACTCATTAACCCCTTACAAATTTTGTAGGGTAAACAACATTTTTCATCACCTTTTCTTTTCAAGTTAGACCACAATCTAGCAATTGTCTCCTTCTTTTGTTGTTCACTGAAATTGTCTAGCATGGTCTTTCTTCATAGGTAAGAAAATTGGGCTATAGAACTAGTTATATAGAAGTTGAAATGTTAGTTATGAAATCACGTTCCAGTATAATATATCAAATTAAATTACTTTAACATAGAAATTATGCAAATTGAACCAAAACCATTTCTCTTCTTTTTCATCTCTAAACATATCTAATGGCTTTGTGGTATGCAATCCTTGTATCATATCTTAAGTTGACTAATGTCTAATTGGGGTAATCCATGAGTGTCCAATGTGAATTCATTATCAATGTTGTGAAGTCATCGAGAGTATGGTGATAGTCATTCCTTATAAGATCCTCTCAATACTATCCAAATCAGTCTAAAAGGAAAGCAACTATCCATTCCCATGCTCATGCATAATTACATGACTAATGCTTCTCTTGTCTATCCTAAACATTGGAGAGACCTTATCTAACTTTCCTAATCAATGTGGTTGCTGTCCTAATATGAAATACTGAGTTCTACCCTTGCCTTTGCATCAAACTTCTCACATCATGTTTCTTCAACAAAACACACTAATATAAAATGAGCCAACACCATGAGGATAGGGTCAAGTATCATGACAACTAATCATAATATGTGAAGAGGAGGTTCACACATAGGTGTTGGCTCTCAAAAATGCCACACTTCCAAAATTGTCAGTCTCAAGACTTCTCCTATTGGGTCAACACTCATTGATGGCCACAAGGCCAAATCAATGTATCTAGGATTCAAACTCCTTACTCTAGGCTTGGAGGACCCTACACAAGGTCTATGAACACTCACTTAGTATTACAATTGAAAGAGCCTTCCTCTAGAACTTTGTTTATAACACACACATCATTGGTAATCATTGTTATGATGGATGATCTATTAGGATGGTAAATAAAATGCTTATTCTTTTTCCACCCTTACAAACTACAACAAGGTATTTGACTTGGCAGGGTCCCCACACATCACTTCAACACCAAACATTAGGCAATTCAACCTTTTTCCTTCTCAATGCATTTTTTTGTCTTTGACTGGTTTTCTCAGTCTGATACATAGGGATATCAGACCTTTCATGGCATCATCACATGCACCTTCCAATATGTAGTCCTTTCATATTTTAGGTGCCTACATACAATGTTGTTATTAAGTATTGATGTAGTCTTAAGACATCTCATGACTCCATTACCTATCCACACTTGGGTTTACAAACACAACCCTATCAAAACAAAACCAATATCACTAGTAAAACTATGACTATGACAATCAATACCATTAGGACAATCATAGAAATTTAATCTATTTCATTTGGTTTTGATCCACAAACCCTTCCGAAGGTTGCATAGGGTTCCCTCACCCCTCTCTCTATCATCAACCACTTCAAAATACCAATCGCTTGGTCTTCCCACCAAATTCTTCACTTTTACTGCCTTTTACTATCTGATACATAGAGATATCAGATTGTCCTCATGCCCAAACACGTACCAAATCTAATTTGGAGCTCTGCACACAACATAATATGATACATAGTATGAAAAAAGGTCTTCCCATACATTTGGGTGAATTTATATGCATGTGAGACCAAACTATACATTATTTACTCCTCTCGGTAAACACTAGACAAGCTTTTGACATTTTTTGGAAAAACTATGATATCTTCTTTAAAACACTATGAAATTCAATGCCACAAAAAGACAAAATGAAGTTAACTCTATAAACTGCAATCTTAGATTTTTTTTTAATCGATTCTTTCCTACATTTTTTGATCTACCATCTTGTTAGAAATCTCATCTCTATTATGCTTTGATGGATGTCACATCCTATTACAAACCTCACATTTTGACACTGGCAGAAAGGATTTTAGCAAAGGTTGTGAAATATGGCTTTTACATCTACCAATTGTTATTCCATCTTGTGCATATCGATTTTACATTTAGAAAAAATAAATTTGATAAATAGGCCAAATGGTGGATGATAAGTGAAGGATGTAAGTACTAAAGGTGTGACACTAGTGTCTTTGGTACATGAAGGTGACTAGAGGTTGTGGAAGGAGAAATGGTGGAAGTTGGATCTATGGTAGAGGTGGGAGTAGATGTTATTTATGCATAAAAATGTTAAGCTAATACTCATAAAATAACTAGGAATCCAACTTAAGGCATTCTATTTGTTAATAGGTTTCTCTACCATTGAGCTACTACCCCCTTTCTTACCGTTTCATTGTTGGCTTGAGTGTAGATTATTTTCAACACCCATTATAAGGTACATTATAGGTTCTTGGGGCTCCTAACCTAACCTAGCTTTCATAACATTTTGAGCTACTACTCGTGGACTAGTTAGGTTACCAAGATATGACCTTCTATTTGTTGTTAAAATGTGATCTATGACTAAGTATTAGAGGATCTTACTAAATTGGGTATCATGCTTTTATGTGTCTCTGACACAACTCTTAGTAACTATATAAGGATCTTACTAGTCCTAGATATATGCCTTGTCTTTTTGATATGGTTCCTAGTGAGAATATATGAATCTTACTAGTTCTAAATGTCATAACTTTGTGTTTTGCATGCTCCATGTGTGTTACCAATGCTACTCATATTACTCACTTTGTACTTCCCTTTTATCTCAATATTGTAGATTCACAATATCATAAGTCTTGGGAGCTACCACCTTTCCAAACTTGTAGTCATCTTGACTCTTCAATATCTTGGTGAAAGAATATTTGGTTTCTCCGTATTTTCCCAAGAGTACATGAGCATAATTTCATACTCTTGCTAAGAGGGGGCTAAATATTGCATCATTAGTTGTATCTGTTTATAAATATACACTAGTTTTGGACTCACTTTAGTGGTTGTGCCTTATTTATGCCTAATTGTACTTAGGTTTCAGAATGTTTCCATAAATTTGGTTCATTCCCTTATTCATGATGTTCCTCATGGCTCAATTTTCTAAGACTAGGGTCTTGGGAACCCTTATTCATGGAAATTGGACCTAAAATTTGAAAGATGAATGTTGGATTCACAAATAGTAGGAATTTCCTCTCCAAATTTGGAATTTTCCAAAAGATCAATTTGAAAACGTGCAAACTACATATAGATACAAGTCTATTTCTCATTTCAAACCCATATAAACTCCAACCCACATCTACCAATTTCTCAATAAAGCAATTCAAATCAATTGAGCATAGATCTACAATCAAGGAACAAGGCATTCAAAGATACAACTTTGTTACATTAGTTATGATAAACTACATTATGTTTTTGCATGATGAAAGCATACACTAACATGTTCTAGAAACATTAAATCATTTCAAAATTGAGGTATATTTGTCAATTTTTTATTTACATATATATTTGGAACATATTAACACAAACTGTAATGTTATGACGCTTCCTCTACTAGTTACCTTCCTAGAATTGGTTCAAGATGACTCTCACACACATTTGTAAATGTGCAAGGAAACACATATATGCCTAAGTTTGAGAGAATAGTATAACTGAGGTATGCAGATGACAATGACAAGCCTTATGTATAGGTCTAAGGAAACAAATAGTGAGCAACACATCACTTTGAAGCACAAATTAAAAGAAGACATAGAAAGGAATAGCTACACCAACAAAATAGTGAATAAGAAGTAAACAAAGCCAAGTTTGATTGAAAATATAGTAAATATCTTCTAGGATAGTGTTAAGAGCAGACACAAAGCCTCTTGAAGAAGTCATGAGAATATGATACACAATAAGAACCAAATACACATGGAAAAGTACAAGTGATAACAGTCCTAGCCAAATTAAAAATAGTGAGATCATGGGAAAAGATTTGAAATGTAAATCTAAATGACAACCCAACCAAAGAGAAAAAGTTAGGACAAAGCCTATAAAAAAGAGATAGCCACAAAATAGTAAAAATTAGTCTATACACAATAAGATAGATCAATCCATGGTATAAATCATAAAACAACTAAAATCATGAACCTTAATACCATGAAGAGAAAACCCAAAAGTTTATTTTGATAGTGAGATAAGTCATGAAGAATCCTCAAGTAGAGAGACTACATATTTGGCTAGTAAGAGGGCAACATATAGGCAAACACAGTAAAAAAGAGCCATCACTAGCTACTGTGTTTGATAATATTTATTGTACATTCAATGTTTCAAAAGAAATAAAAATGGCCCATTATTTTCATTGGAAACATAGTCAATCACTATCAACTTATATACATAAAAGACTCAGACCAAATCTAAGAATAGAGATAAAGTAGTAAAATGAATGTTCACTATCTGTTGGTGTAAATAAATATTCATTATGGATATTATTACACTTTACTTAAGTTAACCTAGGATAATGCATCTCTTCGTAGTTTGGATTTGAGACACTTAGGGAAGTGTGCACATAGGGATATAGCTTGTAGGAGAAATTCCACCTTTTGTGGTCTTATCTTGTTGTTACACTCCACATTCGGTGGGTCATCCACCTCTTATGGAATATTATCATATTTCTCCTACCCACCCCTAGTATTTCTTACCTATCCTTGTTTCTCATTGAGCCACATGTCATGATTGTGTGCTGGTACATCCATATGGCCTTGCCTATATAAGCAGACCCATATTCATTTTATTGGTTAATTGAGTTGATCATTTGCATATTGATGAGAATACAGTTTGTTCTTATCATTCTTTTGTCTCTCTTTTATACTTTTCATTGTGCCCTTGATCTTGGCAAAATCTCACACTATCAAACTGGAAAGAGAGTAGTCTCAAAATAGCAAAATACTTTAGGATAATTGAACAGAAGACTTTGTCTACAACTCTATCTTGTCTTTTCAATGATGATGAAGGCTCTTGTAGAATTAATTGTGCACTATATTTCCATCTTTGTTCTAATCCTTAGCTTGGAAGATCACCATGTTCTGGGTATGGGGTGATCATTGTTTTCTCTCTCACTACTGCTATGGTACTCATTGATGTTGATATTGAACCCAAATCACAAGCCTGGGTTGTCCCTTTACTTCCTCTAGGACTATGTAGGTCTTCATTATCATTGTGATCTTTGACTATAAATGAAAATTTGTGTGTTGTAATCCTAAAGACTATTTACACATACAATGAACTTCTTGTATTCCTCTCACGAGGACCTCTATCTTGGCTATTCTATTTAATACTTCATGAATGTGTACTTTGTGATAGTTAAAATAATTGTGACTCCCATCTGAAACTATTTTAAATGTGATCTAGCATGGTGATGATGTCATTTTTTTATTTGAAGTTAATGATGAATGACAATCATTTTCATTGATAAAACTATTGTGCTAACATGCACTTCATTTCACTATAAAATCTGACTTAGACTATCGTTTACTCCTTTTAATTCTTATTCATAGGTATATATCGTTGTGCTTTTGACTGTTGTAACTTATAGCTACTTTTTTTGCCTTCTAGGCCTAGATACATCTTCATGAAACTAATTATTTGGAAAGATGCATGTTGTGTTTGATCATGACTTTAATAATTAAGTCTCTTTAAATTAGATGCTTTATAGTATGCTTTCAGACTTAGACATATCTGCTTCCTCTGCTAGATACCTCCCTAGAACTGGTTAGCTTGTTCTTCGCTATGTATACATCCTAGTGCCATGGTAGGGGTAGGGTGGGTGAGAGAGAAAAGAGAAAGAGAGGTTGATTGCCCTCTGGGGCATATAGAATTCATGGTATCGAAAGGGGAAGATTGAACATCGACAACCGAGGCATGGGAGCAACATTAAAAGACTTCCGATTATGTTGACCTAGGAACGACAAAGCACGGGTAGTTGTGAAATGCAGTGGATAACTCAAGAAATGGGTGGGACGCAAGAAATTTCTCATATATGAAAATCAATGAATGAAGGTGAAGATTCAGCTACCTCGAATGGTGAAGATTCTATCCAAGCAATTCCATAAATTATGCAGATCCGAAATTCCTCATGCAAATATTATGCAAATCCGAAGATTCAATGAATGAAGGTGAAGATTTAGAAATTCCTCATATTATGAAAATCCGAAATGAAGGTGAAGATTCTACCTCGAATAGTGAGTGTGTCGTTTGATCTTGCCAGGGGTTAAGCTCGATGTGGAAGCCTGCGCGGGATTGCAAATGCACAAATGACTTGCCCTCTTTTTTTTCAGTATAATGTCCATTGTCATCACAATTTCGATGAAAGCGGGCACTTTTTTGAAAAAAAAAAACAAATTTCATTGCTAATGCCTTCTCTGTCGAAACCAAATGTGAAATTATCGTCGGAATTCCAATGAATTTGTGCATTTCTTAAAAAAAAAATCAAATTTGGTCACAATATACCTTCTCCGTCGGAAACCTCCATCTGAATTATAGACCAAATGTATTAGTGTGAGGAGATAAAGGACCTTGATAATACAATTGTCAACAAATTTGAAAAAAGTTGCTCAAGCTATTGGACTAATTCTAGAAAGGGTAATGAAATATTCTTGAAGGATTACTTTGAGTCTTAGAAGTAGCTCAATTTAAAGACTATGGATCTTTCTCTAGAGACTTGGGTTTTAGATATGATTTTAGAGTATCTTTACTTGCTAATGATGATTTCATGCCACATATTGTGACGACTAATGAGGAATTATCTGCCAATGTTGCCTTACCTAAGACTTTGGTTGGTGGTCTTGCATTGTAAAGACTAGTTTTGCAATGAGTATAGTTGTAAGAATTCTCCACTTATGTTCTTTCATGGCTTCTAATTACTATTTGGTAGGTGGTAGTTCAGTTGGGATGCTCCTCATCCTTTGTCCCAATCAATTTGGTTAGGTTAGAGGAAAATGTGGGTACTATTCATGCAATTCAATATCATTTTTTGCTTCTATGGTTATATCATTATCCTATTATATATGAAAAATGCTATCTAGATTTGATATCCTTTTAGTGAATCTGGTTGGTTTCATGCTTTAGATTAGTTGATTTTTTCCCTCTCTCTCTAGTATTGTTTTTAATATGCTATTTCATTCAGATACTTTGGTATGAGCTCGCAAGACTATAAGTGGACTTTGGAGTCATGTTGTTATGTAATCATGCTTTGGGGTAGAAATATTTGTAATTTTCCCTCTTTGTTGTGATAATGTACTCTTTGTATTCCTATTGTTAATCTATTATCAATTCCAAAAAAATAGTGCCTTGTTATCTAATATCACAATATTACTTTAGTACAAAATATTGGATAGCAAGAATTTAAGTCATTCTTGATTAGTGACTTACAATTACTACAATTGTGTACTATTTATGCACTCTAATTTCCACTAACATTCAACTATAATTTCATGTATCAAATCACAATTATAAATCAAATACAATGTTGATCTAAAAAATTAAATGTTGGAGTTTTAATTTGGAGCTATTTAAGTTCACAAATAGATATATTCTAGCAACTCTTTTGTCCTTAATAAGAACAATTACTATTTCACATTCTTTAGCTCCACTAAATACATAAACTAATCAACAATAGAAAATAGAAACAATGTATCACATATTTTATTGGTTGTTACCTAGATAGTATATTACATGTATCCCTTGGATGCAATTTTATGGAAACTATTTACTCTATTGAAATGCAAAACTAAATAGTTGAATAATAATATTATAATTTCTATTTAATTTTTCCTTATAATTTTGAATAAGTTAGTGTATAGATCAATTCATTTTCAATTTTTATTGCATTTGTACTTAAATAAATGCAAAAGTTTATATCATCTTTAACTTTTGATATTATAATCATTTCAAAAATAAATTTGACAAAATTATACATTAGATCATAAAACTTTGTTTATGAAATGTTTTTCCCTCCTAGCAAGTTCTTTTGCAATATGAACAAAGAGCTAATTATTTTTTACCTAAATTTCTTTATTTATTTCAGACTTTTTTAAAGTTAATAAAAATATTTTTTTTCCTTCATTCACATTGGATAAGGTATTTTGTTTCTATAAAAAGTCTTATTGTGCCTACAAATATTTCTATAAAGGTATTCCCTAGATAAATAAAATATTTGTATTTGTCCTACACTTTTATATTTATCATTATATTTATTTTAATCTCATAATTTTTCATTTTATATTATCATATGAAACTTTATCTAGATGAAATAGGAATGTCAATTAAATACACTTTTTTATAGAAGCAACTAAATTACATAAATATCAACATCTTTGTATGTTTTAAACAAGTGGATTACAACAAGATAAGTAACCATATATATAAACTAGAATTAATCCTCCGATACAACAACAACAAAGGGGATACCGGTCATTAAAGTTACTCATGTTAGGATTGAGGTGTCTCAACTTTATAAATCCTAGCATTGATTATTGTTGCATGAACAAAGGATTAAGAACACTTGGTATACCTTCTGTATGTATTTCCTACATGGAGTTGATTTCCATATCATTCATCTTCCTCATATGAGGAAGATGAATGCTATTTAAAAAGGCTACAAATATTATCTTGCATAAAATTAATATAACTATTTCTATAAATAATATAATGCCATGCTGCTCAAGGAAAGTTATATTTATAAGAAAGCTTGAAAAATTATTCCTTGAAAGTATAGTTGGATTCCTTTTAGTTTTAGATTTTATTTGGGTCAATCATTGTAATGAATTTATCCTAAGGGATCAATGCATCTATAGAGTTTATAACAATAAACTACAAACAAACAATTGTTTTGTATTTAGGTGTAATATATTATGAGAATTGTGGGGTGCCTCTTTAGAGAAGATTTGGCTATTTACAAGATAATTTGTATTGTAAAGATCATAGGTGTAAATCCATTTTTAAGAATCATCAACACGTCTCCCCTTGGAATAGATCATGGGTGGAGAAAATCGTTCTATTCTAGACAATACAAACTAGAAGTGAAGACAACTCTTTTAATTTGAAAAGTAAGAATGCGCGAGGGAAATCAAAGCTAATTTAGAATGTTCCATCTGTTATAAATAGAGTGAAAGTATTTATAATTATAGATTGAAATCGCCCAGGTATAGGATTGAAAACCCCGTTTAACGCACTTGTATATTCAAATTAATCACATTCCTCGACTCTGGCTGGACCGGATGCATTGTCTCTTTTAAAAAAGCATTAACACGTGCAAGTTAGAATAGATGGGGTTTCTTGAAAATCCTAATGTAGAATTATTGAAATGGAACTTTGACTTTCAAGTTTAAATAACCAATAAACTAATAAAAAATGTTTATTTTGCAGAATTTTGGCTTCTAAGTTTAAATAATCATTCAATAAATCAATAATGTTTATCTTGTGTTAAGATGACTAATATTTTATTTTTTTAATAATGGTTGATAGGTAATTAACACATGATTTTGATTTTTTTTTATAGCTAATCATATTATAAATATTTTGTTAGGTAAAATTGTAATTTTTTAATTAAAAAATTATTAAATTTCAAATCTAAAATAATATATATATTTGTATATATCTTTTATTTTTTCAAAATCTTTGTTAATATATTTAATGTTAAGAAAATTTAATAATATATTTGTTTATATACAAATTATAATTTTTCATTTTTTATTTTTAATAAAAAAATTAATTATAGTAAAATATAGGGTAGGTAAATGTTTACTAAAATACAAATTCATGCTATTAAAAAAAGAAGAAAAATTAATTTTCTTACAAAAATATTTGAGAGTATACAAGCCATATGCTAAAATGATTTTAAGTTTAGTTTGATAATATTGATTGTTTCAAGTCGATTGAGATGGATAATATCTCCAACTTCTTACATTAAATATCAAGGAAGCAAGAGTTCATTATGGTCAGCAAGGATTTTATACCTTTCTCATACTTTGGTCATGTCATAATTTCTTCACATCTCTTCTCCATATCTCTAAAGATTTGTGATTAGGGCATGGTATCTAAAATACCTAAGGATTTCCTTTTGGAAATAGAATGCATTATTGGATTACTAAGATATAAAGATTAAAAGAAGATTTATATAGAAGGGTAAACTACTCAAGAAAGATTGATCTCTATTTAGATCCCTTCTACTCTTCATGACTTGAGAAATCTAAACTACTTCTTTAGATGCTCAATTGAATTTTCTTACTGACCATCTATAGATGTGGAGGTGTATAAAACAACTTACCATAAAGAACTGTTGGATATTGTTTCAAACATGTGCTTTAATGATATTTGAGAGATGTGTTGTCATTGATGTCAACATATTTCTCTGTTTGAGATAGTGTTGCAGCGAGGTCTGTGAGTTGATTTGTTTATCATATTGATGATTAGTATTTGCGGATTAAAGGGTTTGTAGAGGATTGTGTTTAGATGGTTCAGTACAATTTTCTGTGGTTTGCATGAAGATTTGAGTGAGTTATGGTCATTTGTGTTGTGGTTGGCTTTTTTGTTATTCAGTGATGCTGGAATGTCGGTATTTTGATCTGCATTGCTCCACATTGCAATATCTTGATCTATAGATTTCTAAGAATGTTTGGGACATTGATGTGTGTCTTCAATTCAAGTGGTTCATGGTTTAGAACTCTGCAAGTTAATTTTCTAGGTTGACAGTCGTTGCAGTTAGTGTTCTTGAAGTTTCGGATGATGATGATGTGATTATTGTAATTTGAGTTGTTGTGGATGTTGCGGTGGTGATTCATGATGCTTGTGGATGTTTCTAAATCGTGTGCCTTTTGTGTTGGTGGTTTGCATTGATCATTGTGCACGTGATTGATGATTTTATCCGATGTGTTGGTGTTCTTCATTGTTTTGGCTGACCAGATGCTTGTAGCATGTTGCAGATGTTTGATGCATAATTCTTGGAGGTGTTTCACTTTTGAGGTGTGTGATTTGGGTCTGTGCTATGTCTTTTCTGACATTGCTTGGTCCACATGTGATTTTGTAGTGTCTGTGATTATATTTTTGTAATTGGGTGAGATTGATGTTATGTATAAATAAATGGAATATCTTTGTAATTGAGTGCGCGAGTAAGTCTATGGATGGGAATCAGATATATATGAGTGAATAATGCTTACATCTTTCAGAAACAGAGAAGAAGCATGAAAAAGAGAAGTTGTTATGTGCTTAAATGGAGCTATAAACATGCATTAGGAGATACTATTTATTCACTTCATCATCTTCCAATTGTGATTTGAATTTTTTTGTAAGATAGTGAGTCTTCCCTGGGTTGTAGCCTTTGTTCTTATTGTTATTTTGAGTAGTGAGCTCTAGGTAGTGTGCCTGAATGCATGTGCATTCTCCGTTGTAATAATTTATATACTTCTAACAGAGTATCATCATGTTGTTGGTAGGTTCCCACCGTGGTTTTTCCTTTGACTGGGTTTTCCATGTCAAAATCTTGGTGCTATGTGTTCTCATGTTGTGTTTCTAATCTATGCTTTCATGCTTATCAATTGGATTTAAGGTTAAGATTAATTTGTGTAAGTTTATGAGACAACTGATCCAGCACCCCTCTCAGTTGTCTGCCCTGAATCAGAGCTATTTCATCAATTGTTATCAGAGATATTTCATCAAGCACATGTAAACATTAAGATAGCTACCAAATAGATGATATGAGAACCCAACCAATTTTGAGAAATAAGAATATTCATCAAGTACTGCTATTTCTTTTTCTAATGCTTCTACATGAAGACCACAACAATATTGACATAGTTGTGTAGAGTGTTAGAGAGTAATGCAACTAAATCCTTTACTAGTGAGATTTGTTGCTTAGTTTGTAATTACTTGTAATTAGACACTTGTTTTACATCATAAGGTTAACAACCACAAGCTAGAGAAGGGACGCTTAACATGCCCATGTAATTGCAATGACATGCTAACATGTTAGCCCAAGGAATTTCACCCCCAAAGAATTATTTATGTACTCTTTACGAATAGTCCCTATAAACCTAGATCATAATATACACACCTTTTCCATTACAAAGAAAAATCTAATACTACATGTTGACAATTAGATTTGTGACCAAAACATAGAGAAATAAATGTGTAAGGTCAAGTACTTTAGTTTTCTCTTACTAGTGTTATGAGATGCATTACCATTGTTAGGAGATTTTGAATTTGCTTCACATTCTCATGAGTGTTTCATCTTACAATTACACAACATCCCTTTGAAACATATAGATAAAATTAATCTTTGGCAAAAGCTCTAATCCATAAAATCGATCTCCAGTCTTTAGGAATTTTAGGATCCAACCCCATTAAAATTTAGCTAGCACTTGATGAAAAGTATAAAAAATTGAATTATATCATATAGAAATAGATTTAGGATATTTGTAGATCTTTGTGAGAGAAATGTAAGAGATTTGAAAAAAATTTAAAAAAAGTGGGTTAATTGTACAACTAAGAAATTAATGTTGATAAAGATGGATTATTATTAATTTTGCTTTTATTTTAATATATAAGATGAGATAATGATTCTTTCTTTAAGAACACCAAAATTTGAATTAAATCTTATGAATGTTGGATCTTTGTATTATACAACAAGATTATGAATGTGGTTTTTTGTATTGTTATTATCTTCTTGTTTATGGTGTGGCTTCTATGAAATACATCTTTTATGGAAATATTTTAATTTTAATCCTATCCAATTTAATTATTCTCATATAGTTAGAAAATTTTTAGAACCTTTTATTTTACCTTATAAAACAATGATCACTTTCTTATAATAATTAGAAATTTTTATTTTTATCTATTAAAGTCCCATGCTTATTGAAAACGGGAGTTGAGAAATAAGAAGAAAAAATAGTATAAGAGAAAATACCACGCTATCTTTAATGTAGAATGAGATGGTTTAGGATAATTTATCTGTCTTATAAGAATGAATGCCTCTCATAATTGTTACATCATACCCATACTCAAATTGGTAAGACAAACCCTCTTCCTAATTGATCATTTATGCTTAATTTTATTGCTTGGAGGAGGCTCTTCTGATAATGATGATAGAGATGTGTAGGTAAATCCATTGAATATGAAGAAAAATAAAGAGATTAAAGATACAAACCATTAGAGATATTTTACATTCTATATTTAACAATATTTTTGTAGATTTTATTCTAAATGTATCTATGTATTAGAGTTTTTAATTATTTTCTATTTAGAGTTTTTTGCAAGCATAAGAATTTTTTATCTAATATTTTTTTTATATTACAATAAGTTATCTTAAATCCTTTTATTTATATCCTTGTAAACCTTGTTGATTGATATAAAAATTAATTAGCTAAAGTGCAAGTCTTGACAACACCTCATCGTACACCACTACCACTGCTCATAAGAAAGGTATTGATCAAATTCAAACTAGTAGACAAGTGAAGTGACTATATTAAAACGAGAAGGGTAATAATGAATAATATCTATGGTAGATGATAAAGAAATTATGTGACGGAAAAATACCTCTTTCAATAAAATATCACAACATATGTAGCATAAAAATATAGGAGAATATAAAGGATGGCATAATCACCAATTGCAAAACATGTGAACATACCCAAATATGTTATATAAGAATGTGCATAGGATAGGGAAAATGATTATGATAATCCATGACATAACATATTAATAGAGAAAAAATAAAGGGTGGGTTAGAGGGTTCAAATAGAAATCTAACAATATAAGGACAAACCGCAACAAGGATAGGTCAACAAGACATAGTCATGTAGGTATATTGAGTTCACCATAAAATGTAATGAATAAATACATACATAGATAAAAATCTAGGTTAATTACATAAATAAGAAATTGAATAACCATTCTACAAAAATTGAAGAGCTCTAAGATTGACATCCTATTGATGTGAGGGAATCCAGTGGTGTAAAGGTGATCTTGCATCACCAAAAAAATCATATTTTTCTTCCATTTTTTAGGGTTTCTTTTGTTGTTTTCGATTCCATTATGAAGCTTATTGGGTGACTTTGATATGTATCAAGGAAAATGGTGTTTAGAAGCACTACTTGGAAACCTGCTACATGAGAAGCATGTTATCCTTAGTTGAGCTACTTGATGGACTCTTTCAGTGATGATGAACCACAATTAAAAGACAACATACAAGCTTTGACGTAAAAAAATTCTTCTTTTTGATAAATGAGTAAGCTAGATTCTCTCTATTTTGAATATATTTAAATGCATCAGGGTTAGTCCTTAAATACGCCATTCTAGTGTGCAATTTAAAATAATTTTATGTTGTGGTTTGCTTAGAACAATAAGACATAAGTCCAATTTCAAAATTTGAATTTAAAAGTTCAAAATTTATGTCTTCAAACATGAAAATAACTTAACCCAATTCCTAAACAAAGATGACAAATAATAAATCATTAATGAATTCACAATCTTAAAATGTATAAAACTATAACTAATTTAAGACAAAATTTCTTGTAAACTTTTATGCAAACTTATACCATCTTAATACAAATTATTATAAATTTCTTTTATTCTTTTTCTAGATTTTTATATCAAAATATAATTTTCATTTAGTTCTATTAACCTGGTATGGTTACTAATGTGGCAATTTTCAATTTCAATTTACAATTTATAAATCGTACTTCGAAAATTTGTGTTTGACATCATGACAATATTGTTTCACAGGAAGGTGTGCCCGGGCCAATTATTTTTATGCAGGTTTAATGAATCCGTTATGTATGTATATGTACAGTTTAGGAGAGCTGATTATTTTGTTTGAAATAAAAACCAGACACAGAACGGGAGACGTTTAAGCTCAACATTTAATCAATGAATGGGAAGCCTCTTTACATTTCTTTCCTATTATTTAGCTGAGACTGAATATCCTCAACATATTACTAATAAATATTTTGTAAAGCTGCGTTCAGACGAGGTTCGATTTGGGTCATTTGTAATGAGTTATGGCCATCGATGCTTACAATTACTGTGGCGTGGATATAGACAAACACATTGGATTCCCCTCTGTAAACATCTGAGCTCTGTATTTCCAATGCATCTCTTTCAACTACTTCAAAAATCTTGTACAGAGAGAGTGGCATTCTTGAGGCACTGGTCCTTATTATCACCGTTTCACCGCTATAAACTTGTACACATACATCAAGTCTTATGGACTCTCTATCAGTGGCTGATGAATTATGATCAATCAATGACCCTCTTGTCGCCAATAAATGGGCCTTCTTCTTCTGCAGCTCCTGGGCTTTATTCTGGAGAGTCTGAATATATTTACCTGTCTCTTCTATGATGGAACATCTTTCTACCTGAAATCCCACAAGCTCATAAGATTAACATTATCCCAATGAACTCTTGCTCTAAACAACAGCTGGGTTATAGTCAATACAGAACCTGTGTCCTCACATAAATATATCAATCTTTTCAATCACACACAGTGATCAGAATGAGGAAAAGAGATGAAACAGTGACTAAAATTACCTTATGGGTAGTTGAAACAGTCAGTAGAGACTGTAAAGTGGAGAACATTTGTCTCATCTTTATCCTTCTTATTTTCTCAGACAAGATTATACTCTGATTTCTTTTCCTTCGCTTATTTTCTTCCTGTGATTGTAGAATGAGCTGTTGTGTATTTTCTTCATCCAGATTGGCGTCAGATGGCAGCTTCAGGGGACTAGAGTAATGTACAACAGCATCAAGCAAATCATGGTTAGTACTAAAGTTTAAATTATAGTGGTCTTCAGCCATTGTTATTCAGTGAGGATCTATCTTACGATGCTCTGCACATTCACATATATAAGCATATGCAACATTTTCCCTTTGTTTCGTATTGAAGTGTCTTTTTTTCCTGGGAAAAAGCTTCATGAAAGGTTCCTCTCTTAGCTCAAAGGGCGAGATGTTGAAAACTTTATAGAAGGTTTGCTAGTTTTGGGAGAAGGAATAGTAAGGAGCAGATTGGTCAACTTTAGAGAAATTTTGGAAAAGTTTAATTTGTTTATAAACACAAAAAGCGTATATGCATGCACGCACGAGGGAAATCAAAGCCTATTCTCTTCTAAACTAATGTGAATGTTTATAAAACTTCAACTTGTTTATAATGTGAATGCTTATAAAACTTAAACGCGGTTGAGCATTCAGAAGATTAAAACTATCAACTTTCCTGGTCTGTGTGGTCTCCTTGACTAGAGTATTGGCACGTGCAAGGAATCAGGATTATATATATGTCATATTTGTGTGTATATATATATATAGTAATATAAACAATTAATATTTTATATTATGTTAAATGAAAATATAATATAATTCATTTAAATAACAAAATGTATCGTTGAAATGTGTGTGGATTTTGACAGCAAATTCAAAGTTAAAGGTACACCATCAAATTAGCAGGGATAAAACCAAAAGCAGACTTACTTCTTTATCTTGAGGTATATAGATATAGATTCAAATTATTATGAATTAATAGTAAGTTCACATGCTCCTCTTTGCATCTAATTTAGGGACGAATAAAGTGGCTTTGATCAAAGTATTCGAGAACTGTATAGGTTTCACTATACTCCCACATGTATTTCCCAACTGACATATCATCAAAACAACCGAAAGTTAAAAGTGGCGGTGAAAAATAGGCAAACAACGTGTTTACAAATATTGTTTTTGATTAAGGGTAAACATGTTTTGAGGTGACTCGAAATCCTACAGGTTTTGAAGGGACCCAAAACCTTCAAATTTTACTAAGATTTGGAACCCATAGTACAACACTGTTAAAAGAAAAGAACATCAACACACCAGTAGCAAATCCACAAACTAGACAAAAAAATCGTCCCTAACACATAAGCAAGGGTTTTACAAGGTTCCCTTAACCTACAGATGTTTCCATGGGTGTATCCAGGCACCCATCACCTTCAACAACAATAGATTACAATAGATCAACATATGCTCACAATCTGGACTAATGAGATTTTGACAGGCTCCCCTAACCTTCATCATGGGTTTTAAACTGGCTCCCAAAACCAACAAATGAGGGTTTTCCCAGGCTCCCTTAACCTGTAACAAAGAATTCAACTTGCCAACAACAAAAACCAACCCTTAACCAAAAACCACAACTGGTTAGACTGGGCCGTTTAAAATAGCTAGTGCCGCGCTTGCCTGTGGAAAGAACAAGGCTCCCACAACCAACACGCAGAGAAAATAAAATTACCTGAAAGCACAAGTGGGGATTTTGAGATCCTCCCCTAACCTTCAAGACAAACACAAGGAGGGTTTCAGAAGGCTCCCTCAAACCCCACTAAAATAGAGGCATGCACCATATAGCTTCCAAGTAGCTAAGCATCCCCAACATCTCCACCTCAATAAGAGAAGAAGGAAAGAGACTCAACTGCAAGGTAACATAAAAATTGTCTGCCTCAAGAAACAGAGCAACCAAAATGAAACAAATAGCATACAGATCTAAGAACAAAAATCTCCCTAACATCACCACTTCAAAAGGGACCAAGAGGGGAATAAAAACCTTAAGCACAAACTCAGACATATGCAATCCACAAAAAACAAGAAACACCACCTCTCCCTCAATAGGAGAACGATTATCTCCAATACCCACCATCTCTACCTCAATAAAAGACAAGGCCACCTCAAAAGGAATGACTGGAAATAACCCAAATAGCTGAGATAAAAGTGACATAAATAGTTAGAGGAAGGAAGATAGGGAACAAACAAAAATAGGGCATAAGGCCCCTTGCAGCCTCACAACCCAACCCCGAGAAGGTGGTAGACTCCTCACAGTGCAGTAGCCAAAGGATGAGAAAAGCCATTGACAACAACGACCATCCCACCGGGAACACCTCTCTTACATCCAAACACAAGCACCATATCTCCATCCTCTAATGTAATCACGAGCACCATCGGAGGAACAACTTCAACCTTGCCACAGACCCAAACCCCAACGCTGGCAAAAGAAACCGAATGGTTGAGGAAAGAACCAATGAACATTATTTAGCAACCAAAAACAACATCCACCAGCAAGAAAACACAAGCAGCCCAAAAAAGTCGCTGTCGCAAACCATCTGCATCCCCCATCCATATTCTCCACCTCGAGCCATGATCCATGAGAAGAAGCAAACAAGAAGCAACATCAGAGCCAAATGGCTTAAGATACATGCCCAAGATAGCAACAATACCATCGTAAAAAAAAATGGAGGCCAATGCGCTAGAATACGGGGAGGGGAAAAGAACGAAGCCACGAGACTCGCATCCCGCAACAGGAAGGCATGGGAAGAAAATATCTCCTCCCATGACCGAAAAACCTCCATCTCCATCCTCATCAGCATCCCCTGTGCTTGCATCTTCCTCCCCTGCTTCAGAAACCCTAGCTCTAGAAACACTCCCACCTCTCTCGCCCATCTCTCGACTTTGTGTTTATCAATATTATTTTTATTCATATTGTTTAATATTAATTATATTTCTTATACATATTTTATTTATATTTAAAATCTAATAAATTAAAAATTAATATTTTTTTATTCAACTATTTATTGACTTAATAAATCTATTATATATTGACATTATTGTTATTTATTAATATTATTATTTTTCCTAACATTTGTATTTTATATATTTATATAATATTTTAATTATTAATCAATAATTGATATTTTTTGAATTCTATTTAATATTATATAACAAATAATAATTTATTTTAATATTATTGAATATTTTTTATTTTATTTTATTTTATTTTGTTATTATAGCAATAATATTTTTTTATTTAATATTCAAGTTTGTAAATAATGTATAGACATTCTTCTATAAGTAAGAATCTGGAACAGATTGTGTGCCAATTTTTAGATCAACGTTTTGGATCATTCTCTGATCCATCATCCGGATGAATGAGGTCACAAGAAGCAAAAATTCTATAGATTGTGAAAATCTCATATCATTAATGTATGGAATAAATAGAACAATTTGGATTAAATTAAACTTAATATGGTTGTTGAATAAAAAACTAAGTGATTATTAGCACATAAGAGTCATTATAAGGGTGTGAGATTTAATGGGCCTTAGGAGGACTTTGCCTCATAATTTAAGAACACGTAATCATAATAGTATATTCTTAGTAAGGTTGTATGTGAAACTAAAGCAAACAAACAAGAAAAAATATACAATAGATCAATTGCAATAGAGTCAAACTAACAAATATCTTGTAACATTATACATACATATATATGTGTGCACACACACACACACACACATATAGATAGATAGATAGATAACTAGATAGATAGATATATGTATATGCATATGCACATGCACATGCACACACACACACACAAACATATAGAAAAATATAAATAAATGACAAAAAAACTATTAAAATTTGTTTATAAATGACCAAACTTGGTCATGTGACTAGTGGTATTTTATTACCCGCAATTTATAACGTGACCAAATTTATGTCTAAACTCTTTTGGTCATTTATTGGTTGTTTCGATTGATCAATTTGGTCATTGGTTTAGTTATTAATCAAATCATTGATTTAGGCATTAATTTGGTCATTGATTCATTCGTTAATTTAGTTGTTGATTATTGTTGACTAGACATTTATTTAGTCATGATAGTAATTTATTTAGTCATTCTAATCATTAATTGTCGTCGATTAGTAGTATATTTAGTCACTAACTTTTGTCATTTCATAGTATATTTAGTCATTGATTTCCATCAATTGGTAGTATATTTAGCCACTGATTTTCATCCATTGGTAGTATATTTAGTCATATTTATTCACCCATTTCTATCAATTGGTAGTATATTTAGTCAATTTAATTATTAATAATGTCAATTAATAGTACATATAGTCATTTTATTACAACACGCTAGAAGATAAAATATTTGTCTATTAATTATAGTGAGGGAACCATACAATAAGTTCGTTACATTAGTTGTGCAGTACTAAACAAACAAAATCTCGAATATACTATTAATTGACATTATTAATAATTAAATTGACTAAATATACTACCAATTGATAGAAACATCATGATTAAAAAAAAGATAATCAACAATAAAAAATACACCATGATAAACATAGGAAAATAAACATATTGTTAAAGATAAAGATCCTTGAACAACACATTCAAACCACTACATAAAGCAGTAGGTAAAGTTGTCTAACTATTAGTACATGATAAACATCATCTATGTCTTTTTTTGTAAAAAAATTAGTGGCCACTGTGTGAAGTTTCCTTGTTTCTCTTTTAGATGGACAACTCCCTCTATTTTATCTCCGTAAACAAGGGGTATGTTACTTGTGAACTTTAAAATATTTACATTTGCATCTCCCTTTTCTTTCAAATTAACTCCATGTATAATAATATTGAGTGAATCCACCCAATGCCCACAACAAGACCATCAAATGGATCTAATACCATAACTTTACCCCCTTCTTGGAGTTTATCAACACATTTCTGCAAAAACAAAAAAACTACATATCATATTGAGATATAAAGCATGCGATAACACATATGAACATTTAATAAATATTTATAAGAAAAAAAATTATAATAAATGAAATTTTGTATGTGCTTTTTTTATTTTGTTGATTAACAAAGAAGTAACCTTTTACTGTGAAAACAAAACTAACTCATTGCAAGGTACAAACAAATGGAAGGAAAGACTATAATAGTGCTAGAATTTACAAGTACTCTAGAAAGAGACATGGATTGACAATCAAAGTCCCCCCAACTGAGGACCATGAAATCCCCAAGCACAATGCACTAATGCATTGCCAAAATCTATTTATGCACTTTATTACAACTAAACTCTAAGCTTCCATATGTAAGTTATATGTTCTCCCTTATTTTCGTAATCTTATATGTATACTAGCTAATTACACTTCACTGCATTATTCTAACTTACTTGCATGTGGTTTCATAACACTCACCTTGAGTTCAACACCATTAGTACATTGAATATGATGCACATTCTCTGACATGAAGTTGTGCAGCTTTGCAGAGAGTTGTATTGACAGGGCCTTTTTCTTTTTGTTCTGCTTTCATAGAATTTCTCTACATGTGGTTTAATCATCATCCAAAAATTAATATGTCAAGTAAAGAATGAAAAAGCTATCAATTTTTGTCCAAAATAAAAGTAAAATAATTATAAAAAATATGCTGGTAATATAATCAGATTTAAAATTTAACACTTTTAGTCACAAAGAATTGAATAAATATTTTCATAAAAAACTACTCTCAATTAGACTTTGCATACAACAAGAGAGAGATAAAATGTAACACATACAACTATATTGAAATCAAGAGTTTCTTACAAATAAATAGAGCTTAATGTCTTCATTGAAACGACTAAAAATAGTAGACTTAAAGAAGCTATCTGCTTGTTCTAAGCGTTCTTTTGATGCTTCTGGATTTGATTGTGAGAAAATTTTCATCATAATTTTTTTTCACACAATCAAATCCAGAAGCATCAAAATAATTATAGCATGGATTGTGGAAATCTGATAGCGTTAATTGTTTGAAACATTGAAAAAATCCATGCCTTTCAAATGCATGAAATTTACATGACATATAAAACATAAAAAAACTAATGTAAGTTGTTACACACTACATGAACTACAGTTTACAAGACAGGAAAAGAAAAGTAAAAATAAAGCTAAGAGGGTTGCAGTTAACTGGAATATTTTATTGGAAAAAAAACTAAAAATAATGGCCATTGTCGTTATCATTTTAAGCATAAAGAATGACAAAACATAGGGACACATAACTGACAACAACTATTAAGAATTGACAGGTTGGAACTCAACGTTAAGAAGATCGCATACCAAAATTTCCAAATCCTCAAATCCTCTGTGGACAACATGAACATCCTCATAAACAGGTTTGAAAACAATGCTGAGAAGGATCGTGATAAAGAGCAACTGGACAAGAAGGGTCATGAAAGGAGGACCAAAGCTAACACAAAGATCAAGGGCAACATCAAAGGTCATGAGATGGAGGAACTGAAGACTTCAGCAAGCAACATGAAACAAATGGTTGTTCATGCTGAAGAAATTATGAATAATATTTAGGTCTCTATTGGTGTCCTAGGTTCTACCTTTTTGTTGTCTCTATGCTTTCCTTTTGCTGTCTGCTCTAGGTTTTTATGTTATGTTATGTTAGCTGATTCCTCTCGGTAGGATCATTTTGTCTTTTTGAAGTGATCAGGCACTTTATCTAGCAGTTTTGTTCTCTTGGCTTGTACAAGGTTCGGGTACCTTTCAAATACATGTTTTTACTTAATCAAAACTGACAACAACTATTATATTACCTCAACTTCAGCACAACTATGATTATGGCTCACATTCTTGTCTAGTTCATCATGATCACTTACAATATTGGTAGGTCTGTCAAATGAAGGCATTTTCATTTTCATGTTGCTTTGATTAAATTTCTCTACATGGGGTTTAACCATCATGCAAAAAAATATACAAAGTATTAAATATTCGAGTAAAGAATTCAAGATATAAATTTGTCCAAAAGAACATTTTTGGATCACACCAACAATAAAGAAATTAAGTTGGATTATCCTACACTCTGATTTCAATCTACATATTAAGAGGAATTTGTATACAAAATTTCCAAAAAAGAAGAGAAGAGATTGATAGAGCCTCTTACCTCATCTGAATCCGTGGAATTATGGTCATTCAATGTAGAAACTATAGGCTTAATGGAGCCAACCAACTGCAAAACTTTCTTAGTGAGACCATATATGCAACTCATTACATGTTGGTACTCTTAATTTGAGTTGACATGATGTGGAGAGGCTCTTATGACTGTGAATATAATAGATGGATATGAAATCTCTATTGACAAACTAGACTTTGACTTCATCCTAGTCTTAGATTTATTAGGATCTAGTTCTAACATATAACTGGGAATATCTTCTGCACCTGGTTCTCTTTACTATTTTCCACCTAGAATACAATGTCAATTTCAACATATAGTTAGTTCAATAAAAAAGAAAAAAAAAAGACTTGATATAAATTGAACCAAAAAGCCACACAAATGCTCCAATTTGGTCAATTTTGACCTGCAACCCGCCTTGGCCAAATGTATATCCATCCCTCACATTATGTCTTTCTCTCTTTCCTTTGTTACTCATTATCAAATATTCTTAGACTACAAACTTTGTTTCAATGCCTCCCACTGTTTGGGAGATAGCAGGGATGTTAGGTCCCAGAGACAACTGAGAGGGGGAAGGGGGGTGAATCAGTTGTCCAATAAATTCAAACCAAAATTAACTTAACCAAAACTTAATGCTTAATACTGGTAAACCAAACTTTATGCCAGTAGATAGTTTTATCAGTTAATTGCAGTACCGCTAAAGATTAATGCGTGAAACAAAAAGACAATAACATCCACAACACAACACAAATATTTGTACGTGGAAACCCTATAAGGGGAAAAACCACAGTGGGAAGCCTTACCCACAATCAGATGATACTACTGCAAAGAGTATGTGTGTACAATATGGAGTGTGCACATGCAGAAAGGCTAGCTGCCTAGAGCTCACTGCTCAATCATAAAATGGGAGTCACACTGACTACAATTGGATGGTTAAATCCAATGATAATGTACTTCTCAAAATAGCATCTTCATATGCTGGATTCAATACTGGTTTAGCTCTGATATGCCTTCTTCAAACCTTCCTTCAATCTTGAATGATGTTTGTGTGTATAGCTCTTCTTATATTTGCATATACCTTATTACAATCCTTTTTCCAATCCCATATCAATCTCACAAATGAGATCTTACATTGTACCATAGCCTAAGACCAATTGAGTAGGTCGACTCACTAAAGATATTACAATAAAATTATTTACAAATGAATCAATATCTAATGCATCATGTTAGCTCAATGCATTTACAGTAATAACAAATCATCTTCATAAAGTGTCATGTTGATTTGGAATAGATATGCTTGTTGGTGCATAACCTAGACCTATTTATCGGTAACAACACATATGCAAACCCGAATAGACCAATGAACAAATCACCATAAAAAAGTATCCAAACAATGTTTTCAACATAACCAAGTAGTCTCCAAGTCATTCCAACTATCGGTGAACAATATAACCTATCGGTGAACCAAATATCGATGATTGTGCATAAGTCACTGACTTGCCAGTGAACATAATCAAGAGTCTCCAAGTGCTGATAAATGTTGACAAGTGTTGACATCAATGACAAAAACATATCAACGTATCCAAAATACCAACAATCTCCCCCTTTGGCATTGATGACAACACAAGATGGAAAAACCATCAAAGTGCCAAAACAGAAATGCCAAAAATAAAAAACCAACAATCTCCCAAAGATATCATTAACCAAAAACCAAAATACAGATACAAAGAGTAATAATCTCTCCAAAAATTTCTTCCCAAAGTAACAGTCTCTCCCCCAAGGGATAATGTGTTTTTCCATAGATATCTCTCCCCCTTTGACATCAAATGTCAAAGTAATAGAAAAACCAGATTCAAATACAAAATACCAACTCAATAGAAAATACCAACTACTCCCCCTGAGAAGTAGCTCTCCTCATCAAAGCTGGAATAAAAGATTTCACTGTTAATTCTGTCAGTTGATGACAAAAATCAACTGTCTAAGCTTCTACCGGTGGGGGTAGAACCTCAAGTTGCTCTCTAAGATATTCAAAAGTCTCCTTAGGCAAAGGCTTAGTAAAAATATCTGCAATCTGCTCTTTAGTATTCACATAAACCAATTTCACTTCTTTTGCTTCAATATTCTCTTTCAAAAAATTGAATTTGATAGAAACATGTTTAGTTTTTAAGTGAAATACTAGATTCTTAGATATATCAGTTTCTGCCATATTAGCACAGTAAATAGTTATAGGTTCCTTTCATTTTACCTTTATGACCTTCAACATTTGTTTAATCCATAATAACTGTGTGCAATTACTTGCTGCTGCAACATATTTTGATTCAGTTGTTGATTGTTTCTTGCTCAACCAAGAAATTAATCTGCTACCAAGAAAAAATGCTCCACTAGTGGTACTTTTTCTGTTATCTACATCTCCTGCCCAATTTGCATCTGTGTATGCACATAAATCAAAGTTTTCATCTCTAGAATACCATAAGCCAAGATTTATAGTGCCTTGTAGGTACTGGAAAATCCTTTTTACTACTGATTCATTATTTTCTTTAGGATTACTCTGAAATCTTGAGACAATACATACTGCATTCATAATATCAGGTCTTGTTTGTGTTAAATATAGTAAACCTCCTATCATAGACTTGTATCTAGTCGGATTAATAGGTGTTGATTTATCCTTCAATCATAATTTATTAGTTGTAGTCATACGTGTGCTTACCGATGTAGAGTTTTCCACGCCAAATTTCTTTAGTAATTCCTTCAAGTACTTATATTGACATAAGAATATACCTTTATTAGTCTGTGAAATCTGCAATCCTAAAAAAAAATTTATCGCCCCAATCATAGACATTTCAAATTCTTGTTGTATTTTATTAGATCATCAACAAAGACTATATCATCAACAAAGACTTCAATAACCAAGATGTCATTATTAATCACTTTGTTGTATAGATTGATATTTGTCCAATCTAGCATACTAGGCTCTAGGATCTTTCTTTAGTCCATACAAATTTTTCTTAACCTACAAACCATATCTTTGTGATCTGTCAATAAAAATCCATCAGGTTGCTCAATATAAACCTCTTCTTCAAGATCTCCATTCAAAAATGCACATTTAACATCCATTTCATATACTTTATAGTTCTTGTGGGCTGCAAAAGCCAAGAATGATCCGACTGCCTCAATTCTAGCTACCCATGCAAAGGTTTCATTATAATCAACTCCTTCTTTATGTGAATATCCATTACACACTAATCTTGCTTTGTTTTTGATTACCTTGCCATCTTCATTAAGTTTATTTCTAAATACCCATTTAGTTCCAATTATATTTTTGTCTTTAGGTCGGGGAACTAATGTCCATGTATTGTTCTTTTCAATTTGTTCCAATTCATCTTCCATAGCTTTAATCCAATATTTATCTTCACATGCCTCATTAATTGATGCTGGTTCAATTTGAGAAATAAGACATACCTCTTCATTTGCCAATCTTCCTCTAGTCATAACTCCTTGATATTTGTTTCCAATTATCTGATCTTCAGAGTGGTTCAATCTTATATACCGGGGTGTTTTTACTTGCTGTTGTTCTTCAGTGATTGTTGACTCCTCAAATGAAGGTTTAAATGGATCAACATTTTGTACTAGTGTACTCATTGTAGGTTTGTTTTTTATTATCTCTATTGCTGGTTCAGAGTCCATGTACCTTGAATTTCCTCTAAACTGTTCATCAATCTTCACATTTACACTCTCAACAATTTTCTGTAATCTCTTGTTAAAACATCTATATGCCTTGCTCTTAGATGAATAACCAAGAAATATTCCTTCATCACTTCTAGGATCAAATTTTCCAATATACTCATCTCTTCTAATATAGCATTTACTTCCAAATATTCTGAAGTATTTAAGAGTAGGAGTATTACCGAACCATAGTTCATGAGGGGTCTTACCAGTTTCACCTTTGATGTGAACTCTGTTGAATGTGTAAACTATTGTATTGACTGCTTCTCTCCAATATATATGAGGTAGGTTTGCTTTTGATATCATGCTTCTAGCTGCATCCAATATTTTTTTGTTTTTCCTTTCCACAACTCCATTCTGCTGGGGTGTTTGGGGTGCTGATAACTATCTTCTGATCCCATTCACTTCACAGAATGTATTAAATTCCTTAGATGTGAATTCACCTCCTTGATCTGATCTCAAACATTTGATTTTCTTACCAGTTTCATTCTCTACCATCACCTTGAATAGTTTGAATTTCCCAAAAGCTTCTGATTTCTCCCTGAGAAAAATAACCCAACACATTATAGAATAGTCATCAATGATTAGCATAAAATAGCTATCTCCTTGTAAAATTTTGGTTCTTGCTGGACCACATAAATTAGTATGAATTAAGTCAAGAGAATTATTGGATTTATCTAGTATACTCTTAAAAGATTCTCTAACCAGCTTTCCAAATTGACATTCCTTCACTAGTACATTCAGAGCTGATTTCCAACAGTTGTTTGTTGGATTTGCAATGATTTTTCATCGGAGTGCCGACAATATAAACCATCAAAAACTGGGCATCAGATTGGTCAACAATGCCATACCCATTAGAAATATGACAATCCAATGGACTCTGCTGATGCTGTATGTTCGTCGATTACATCGTCGGGCGAAAGCTTGGTAGTCATCGTAATTCCGACGATGATAATTTTTATCAAAAAAAAAAATTATTATCGATGTCGGCATTTCCTTCCTTCGATGGCTCTTTTATATCGATGAAACATCGCTCAGTCTCATCGATACCTTTTGAATTCGGATCGATGAGACCCAGGGATGTCTCATCGATATAAAAGAGCCATCAAAGGAAGGAAATGTCGATGAATTCTAGAAAGGACTCATCGAAGATAATAACTTCATGGACAAAAGATATCGAAGAAAGTAGAGAGGGTCTTCATCAATAGGAAAAGTTCTCGAGGAAATAATACTATCAGTGCAACATAAAAAGGACCCACTGAAAGGAGCGTTTTCATCGAAAGAATAGTATCGATTAGACAAAATGAAGCTATATCGATAAAAGATATCAATGAGGATATAGGTTTTGAGGAGGTTAAAAGGCATGTTCTTGATATGCGTGGTTTTGCCGATGTAACTTTATTGGTGAAGAATGATAAGGGAAATTAAAGAAAATCTTCGGTGAGATAATAGACTCATTCATCGACGGGGCATAGTGATATCGATGAAAGAAGTATTTCGATGGAAAAATAAAGGAGGACAACGAAGCCCAAGGTTTCTTCGACATAGGACTCGATAGATATCAGATATGTTTCGATGAGGTCCATTAAATATTTTAAATTTTATATGCCTATTACTTTGCATTTTTTCTAATGTTTATCGGGCCCTGTAAGTGTCATGCAACTCTTTGTTGATCCAATGGCCCACATTGATTCATAGTCGGGAGATGCTCGTGGTTTACCTATTGCGAAGCAGTGAAAAGATGGTAGGCCCGGGTGAGGTGGTCAATAGAAGGAATAAAAGCAGTGCAAGTCCCTAAGATCTAGCAGCCCACATTATTTCGTGGGATGAAGATGATCGTGAGTTACCTATCACGAAATGGTGAAAAGGAAAGTGGGTCCACGCGGTAGTAAAGCTAAAGTTAAAGACTGATCATTTCTCTTTTGATTGGATGGATCGTGTGATTTCGTGGGATGAAGATGATCGAGTTTTACTCTCTGCGAAATAGCAAAAAGTGGCGGCTCCTAGAAGCAAGTAGGTTCTCCAAAGAGTAAAGAGTGGTTGGTTCAAAGAATGATCAACGGCCCGCATTGATTCATGGCCAAAAGGTGCTCGAGATTTAGCCTTCATGAAGTAGCAAAATGACATGGCAGTCCAGTTAGTGGTTCAGGCGGTTTAGGTGGTAAATCAAAAAGTCACACGTGGCCTCGAGGTTAAGTAAATCAAAGAATAAACTTGGCAACTAGGTGGTGGGCCCAACAGAAAGATTGAATCATATTGCCAATGAAGAGGTGACCTATCAGGCACAGGTGGCAGTTTAGAAGTGGATTCCATGGAAGTTTTTTGGCAAGTAAGAAGTTTCCACGTTGGTTTCTTAGGAGATCGAATGCTAGGGTGGATAGCATTGAATTAGAGGGCCCACATCTACTGGATTAAAGTTGTTAAAGAGTGGGTATCTCAAGGAGGATCCAATGGTGGGCGCTATTTCGCAGCCGAAGGAGCAGGAAAGTTACCGTTCGCGAAATAGTGAAAACTATTAGCCTTAACCGCTTGGTGTGTGGTTAGTGAGGTAAACTGTCAGGTCAGGACATGATAAAGACCGATCAAGTTCTATCTGATTGGATGGCTAGTGTGGTTTCGCTAGGTTAAAGTGCATTATGGTTACCGTTTGCAAAATAGTGAAAGGAATTTTATCCCGTTGCCAGATGAGGAAAAGTCAAAAGGTAAAAGAAGTGCAAGTTCTACCTGATCGGATGGTTCGCGTGACTTCGCTAGATGAACATGCAAGGGTTTTATGCTCTGCGAAATAGCAAAAGAGCGAAAAGAAAAAATACTCAAGATAGTTTTGACCCGTTGAAGCCAAATTTTTGAATTCTTTCATGAATTCAATTTTGAAGGGATGACCAAAGCATGCGGTGTTAATGTTGCATTTAAGAAGCCCAATTTCCATATATACTCTCACATCAATTGAATGAAGGTATCATTTAATTTCAAAGAAGTTGTTGCAGAGAAAGTTTGTGCAAAGGAAAATTCTTCAAGCTGAAATGAGGTTTTCTTGTTCTTTTCTTACCCATTGCTTGAAAATAATTGAATTGTGGTTTTGTTTTGTTAAAGAACTGCTTTGATTGATAATTAGCATAGTTGCATACTTTTAAAATGGCACCAAGATGGGAATTGATAGGAAAGGTGAACTATGAGGACAGAAACATCTGTGATGAATTTCTAGAGCTGTTAACCATGTCAACTAATGTTGGGGATAGGGCCAAAGAGTTAGTACCAAAAAACCCTCGTTTGAAAATTGGGGATGGCCTGTATGACAAAGGAAATTGGTTAAGGGACCCCAAAATAGGGATATCAGGTCTAAGTCTTTTTAAAGTTGGTTTTGGTCAAAGACATGCCCTCGCCCCTTTGAATAGCATCTGGGAACTGGATGTGGGGAAGCTTGTGGTCCCTGGTGTGTTCATGGATGTAGATTTGTTGACCCTGATTGCATAGAATTATGACCCTGCTCCGAGATGTATCAGAAATATAAGGGATCAACCCTAGTTGAAATCAAAGATGATGAGTTTAGAAATGTTTTCAAGCTTAGTGAAGCTTCAAATTATCTTGAGCCTATGGATTTTGAAGCATTAGGTCAATTCTACAATGCACAAAGAGATCATCTTATGAGTGGCCCATTGAGAGAATTCTTTGTTAAAATAGGAGGGTTAACAGTTGTAGGCCCCAGTACAATAGAACCATTTTCCCTGAATTTGTTTACTTTAAGAGCTAAGGGTATGTATTCAACACTGTGTCAGATCTTTGGAGAAGATGCTGAGAAACATAGGCCAAGCCATTATATGCTAATGATTTCCCAAATTCTAAACCCTTCCCTGGAAATAACATTTAATTTTGCCCCATCCCTCACTGATGCTATTCATGCAAGGCTTGTAGATATTAAAAATGGTAAGGTGGATAGGCCATTTGGATGGTACTCCCTATTAATGCACATGTTTTTATTCAAAGGTGCCGATTATTTTGCAAAAGATATGGATTTGGTCAAGGTTAAAGATAAAGAGAAGATGCCTATGCAACATTGGAGCACTGTTCTATCATGGGATAGAGAGGATGCTAGTTTTCTGAAGTTTGATAGATGCTTTGCATCTAAGATTAGAGTTCTTTTATGTGAAGAAAACCCTAGGATTCCTAAGGCTCTTTTGGAATTCCTTAAGCCTAAAGAGTTTGTAGAAGATATCAAGATTGTTCACAACTGGGGAGACATGTATTTGTACCCTATTTCTATTATTTTTAGAGCATATGGCTTTAGAGGAACCCCCTATCTACTGCCCTATCAGGTCCCATTGAAGATAGGGATTGCAGAAGTGTTGAGACAGATTGGAGGAGTACAAGAGGCTGAGCTAACCAATAGGGGTAAAGGGACGATTTTCCCAACTATTACCATTGCCCATCATTTTGTAATTACCAAAGGTGGCTGGAAATAATTTGAAGAATTCTTTAAGCCATATATGTTTTCAACTATAGTTTCAAGGTGTGCAAATCCTGAGGATTTCTTCAATGGCATGTTCAGAAAGAGGGCAGTATGTAAAAGTAGGCCTCACCAATTTCAATTTCCTGAAGATTTAATTAGAAATGAATTCAGCTTAGACAAGCAGGAATTAAGAAAGGAGAAGTGGGCTACATACAAAAGAGGATTTGATTTTATTCATCAATTTGATTCTAGCTATGACCCTCTTTCTAGTTTTACCCCTTTTGAAGAGAATGTTAAATTCTTAATTCTTTATTTTGAAGACCTAATGCAAACCCTGAAAGAAAAAAGGGAGGCTATAATGCAAAATGATCATGATAGGGCTAAATTGGTCTTAGCTAAGCTTGCATTTGCTAAGGCTATCCCACCTGGTAATTATATGATGCATAAAAAATCTAAATATACTATGATCATGCCAGTGACAAGTGAGCCTTCCACTTCAAGAGGAAAAAGGGCCATTGAAGATGTCATTGATATTCAAGATTCCCCTAAAAGGCAAAGAGTAGGGAAGAAAGTTGAAACTGATGATCCTCAATACTCTCCATCTCAATCCCCTATTCACATAGGAGATGAGCAAGCAGTGGTCGAACAATTGCTATAGTTAGGGAGTCTTGGTGAAATTGCATACACCTATGATGAGGCCCAAGAGGGAATACCGGAAGAGCCACCTATTGCTGAAATGAATATAACTGATGGTGAGCTAAAGGGAAAGGAATTAGACCTCACTGTCAAACAAGATAGTGAAGAGTTTCTAGCTAACAACAATTTTGTCACAACACGGGCTTTCATGCAATTTGTATAGAAACAAAACATTGAACAATTCAAGGCTAGATGCGAAAATAGAATGAGTGAGCAGCCTCACAAAGATACAAATTCAATGGAAGAAGAGGTTAAACAAGAAATGATGGTTGAATTCAAAGCTATCACTCTTGAAGCTGGGAAAGAGATGGTGTCAAAGACTGGTGTTCTAATTCTCCCTGAATGGGATATAGCAGATGCATTGGTTCTTGAAGTAGTTAGAAAAGAAACCAAGGCAATGAAGGGAGTGACATTTAGAAAAGATAATGCTTCTCTCGTCATGTGGTCCCTCAAGAGGGATGAAAGTAGAAGAAGGAAAGATACCTCGGGATCTAATCTTCTAGGAGGTATGATTGTAAAAAGTGTCCAGGATATAGGGGTGGTAGAAGCTTCCAGTACAGTCTTAGAAACTGCAGAGTTTAATGTGGCAGTAGCAAAGAAAGAAGCAAAGGAAAAAGTTGATCTCCAAGTCAAGTTGGAGACAATTTTAAAGGCTTGTAATGAAGCCAAAAAGGAGGTAGCCAACAGGGATGCTATTATTGCTAGACTTCAGAGTCAGTTGGTAGGATAACACCAAGGAGGTGAGTCCTCTACCCTGGCGATCTCTTCTTCTCTAGCCAGACCTCCACCTACCAGTCCTATTATAGAATTCCACCCTTCTCCTATGCCTTCTAGTTTTCAACAAGCTGAGACTTTTCAACATGAGTTGGAAAAAGTGAAAAAGGCTCAAGCCTTGTTTGCAAGTAAGTATGAAGAGAAGGTAAAGGCCACCATTTTGAGTTTTTCTGATACAGTAGAGGCCCCAACTGTGCACACTAATATGAAAAGAATTTTAGACACTCTGTGTGAGTTAAATGAGGACAAAGCTATTTTAGAGCCTATTTTGAATAAGTGGATGCCAAAAGAAGTGGGTTTAGAACTTATGTGTGCATCCTATGATGAAGCAGGATCTGATGTTACTATCAAATCCACATGTGAGTTGGCAAAAGGTTTGACCAAGTTAGCAGAAGGAAGAGCAAATGTAGAGAGGAAAGCTAACTTGTATAGGAAAGAATATACTGAGCATAAATTTGAATTATTTCCTGGGGGTTTTGTCAGTCAAAATCAGTTGAAGGACAAACAGGTATGGCTTGATGAGCTGGGAGCTAATTTGTCTTTGTGGGTAAATGTAATTGTTAACAAAGATGACACCTCTCTATTTGCTAAAACAATCAAGGAGATAGAAAAGATAAAATCACATTACGGTTTTTTGGAATAAGAGGTTAGGAAAATAAGAAATGCTTGGAAAAGGTTACTTAAGTTAGAGAAAAAGAGTGTTGGCTACTCATGGCCTATTAATGATGTGTTCCAAGAGTGGACCAGAAGGTATGCAGTGCAAGAGGAAGATGCTCCAGAACAATTGGAAGATGCTCTGGGACAGTTAGAAGATGTTGTAGAAGAGTTGCCAACCGAAAAGGCCATTGAGACAGAAATAGACTTGTAACTGCTTCTTGAAAGAAGCTATGGTTGTAACTAATTTTCCTTAGGGATGTCCAAAGCTTGTATGCATCCATAATGTTATAAATTGATACCAGGATAGAGGAAACATGATCACAAGAATTTGTAAAGAAACTCTGCAGAAATTTATCTGCGTTTTTTCTAGTGTTTCACATAAAACTATCTAAGTTTTGTAAGATTTTCCAAATTGAATATAAATATGCAGACCATTAACTTTGAACCTAAAATTTGTGTTGTCTTCTAGTATGCTTTCAAATATTTTACTAGTTTCATTTAGGTAATTTAGGGTTATTTCAATTGAACAGATATTGTAATGCAATCTTTATAGATATGTTTCTTAGCTTTCTTCTTTAGGAGGGGAATTAAATACGCGAGAAATATCTTTATTAGTAGGTTATTTTTTGTGAACTTTGAATTTGATGAACACTGTTTAGTATAACAAGGGAGGATTCTTATACATGTCAGTCATGTATGGAGTTGGTAGAATCCAAAGTGATTGAGATGTATGGATATGTTTAATTCTGAAGTTCTTGTTTAAAATAGATGACTCTGTAGCATGGATAAGGCACTGGTATCTGTTAGTGTTTTCTTTTGTAAATCTCTTGTTGATCAACACTGAAAATCAGCCTAAGTTTTCCTATATTTTTTCAATTTTTTGTTTAAGGTGATAAGATCCACTGGTTTTTGGACAATGGTTACTGTGGAATTTGTTTAAAAGTGTGAAAGTATTCACATAAGGTATACCCGCCTGAACTTTAGATAAGTTCAAAGTGTAGAAGATTATTAAAACCTTGTCATATGTTGCTCTAAGGTTCTTGTTCCTTGATTTCTCCATTCACATATAGAGTTATTCTTTCTCATCAAAGGTGATAAGAAGGGGATCAAAATTTGAGAACAACAGGTCCCACCAACAAAAGGTATCAAAGAAAGTAGAGGTGGCCCCCACCGATGAGAAAAGGCTTTCGAAGAAAAAATATCATTGATGCAAGATAAAGAAGATTCACCGAAAGAAGAATTCTCATCGAAAAAGTGATATCGATAAAACAAAAGAAAACTACATCGATGAATGATATTGATAAGGATATGAGTTTCAATGGGAGGACAAAAGAAGTCACCGAAGTCCAAAGTCTCTTCGACATGAAACCTGACGGACAACAAAAAGATTTTGATGAGAATATAAGTTTCAAGGAGACTAAAAGGCATGTCTCCGATACACATGGTTTCATCGATACAATTTTATTGGTGGAAGATGACAAAGAGAGGATAAAAGGGGCTTCGGTGAGACAATAGCCCATTCATCGAAGGAGCATAGTGATATCGATGGAAAAAACATTTCGATGGAAAACTAAAGGAAGCCACCGAAGCCCAGGGTTTCTTCGACATAAAAAGGGACCGATGGATACCAGATAGGTATCAGTGAGGAGACAAAAATACTCAATTTGTTTATCTTCCAGTTTGTTAAACAAAAATGTTGGTTACCGGTTATATGCTGAAAAGCCACAACGCTTGGTAATAATGTAACTGATAGACTCATCGAGAGGTGGTGGCTTTAAAAATTGTCTCATAAGGTTACATAATAAGTCCTAAATAAATATAAAGACTTTGTAGCCCAAACATCGAAGAAAGGCACTGGTCATCTAGAGAATACAATTCATCAGTTCACCTTTCATTTTAAAGCAATAGGAGTAGCTGAGTAGGAAATATAGAGTAGACTATAAATAGTGTATATATATAAATTTCAAGCACAGAAATTGAATAATTTCTACAACAACAATCTAGAACTCATCTGCTATATCTCCATCTTGGAAATTTATGCCATTCTGAGATGCATTAGGTTAGTCTCAGTCACTAGAACACAATTTGCAACATGCATTAGGAGTTGTCCTCCTTAAAAATAGTGCAACATTAAAAAGGTATTATCAAAGCTACAACCACAATTCAAAGAGGAAGCTTACAAAGATAGGAAAAAGCTAGGTACAATCATAAGTCAAGGCAAATTCATAGTTGAAACTCAGTCCAAAATAGTGAAGAAGTGCAACAAACGACATGAGAAGTCTAAAGAAGTATTATAGCAATCATGAGTCAAGGATTAATGAAGAGATTTTTTCCATCCATGATACAATCCTTAAAAGCATCCATGATACAATCTCAAATACACTTTCTACTGTTCTCTTGGTGATTTTGCCCAATTGTGTGTGTCTTGCTTATGTATGAAAATGACATTTTGCAGCTTTCCATCGACCATGTATTTGAGTTGTCTTTGGTTTAGATATGGCATGAGCTTAGTCGTAGAGTGAGACTATGGAGTTGGACCATCTCAACCATGGTGCGCCTGCATATGTATATAGTTTTGTGTATTCATTAAATATTTTCATTTAATTTTAATCAACTAAAGAGCAATATTCATGACTTACAAGTAATAAAAATACTTACAAGGATGAGGCATATTCATTACTTACAAGTAATAAAAAAACTTACAACGATGAGGCATATTCATTACTTACAAGTAATAAAAAAACTTACAAGGATGAGGCATATTCGTAAATTTTGTAGTCCTACCTTGGATATCAACACTAGAAGCAACTCATATTGTTCGTGTATAGACAAGACAATATGGGATTTCATTATACCCAACAAATTGTGGTGTTGTTGTTTGTGTTGGCTCCTCTTGCACCCTGCAATTAAGATTCAATATAAATTATTCAATAAGATTAACTGTGCAACATAATGAAATATTGAAAAGTGTGTTACCTTGTTGAGCTTCGCTTGGTTTCGAGAGTAGTTTAATATTCTCTACTTAACAGGGCCAACCACGTGAAGGTGGAAGCTCATTTGGCCCCTCCCGAAACCCCCCCCCCCCCCCTTAACATCACTCTAAATTCCCCATTAACATCTTATAACATTCATTCATTAATTCTTTTTACCATTAATAAAATATAGCATTCATTCATTAATATCACATAATTTTCATTAACACATAACATTGATTAACATTAATTAACACGCAACATTCATCAATATTAATTAACACATATCATCCATAACCATTAATTAGCACATAATTACATTCAGTAACACATAAAAATCAGTCATTATCAAATTAGTTAGATTACAATCATTTCTTTCTTTTTTTTTTCTTTGAATCTATGAAAATACTAAGTGGAACATCAGTTTCTTCATCATTTCCCCCCTCTATAGATGTTCCGCCAACTGCTCGTGATCTCAATGTATGCCTAGTCATATACTGAGGACAAGGACACTGAAGCGAAGGGGGGTCCTCTACAATAACAAAGAAATGGGCTAAATTCAAAAAAAGAAATTATTATTGTTACAAGTATTTCATTAATTTAGAGAACATAATTGTTGTGCTCTTTACCTAATGGGGCCACATGATTTTGTGTAGCCTCAACCTCAACATACTGAACACCCTCTAGATCATCTGGAGTTGAAATACTAAAGGTTACATTAATGCTGAACACCAATTGCAATTATATTTGTTTAAAGCAATAACAATGGTCTTCTTTACTTGAGTGGGGAACATCACGTTCTTGAGGTTGTGTACCTAGATCATGCTCCACTTGCTCACCACCGACTACATGCTCTAAAATATTAACAAAAAAGGTTACACTAATTACTACTCTAATTACAAATTAAGATATATATACTTGTATTAATAGATAAATAAATAAATTTGAATAGCAAATGAATACCTCCACTACTGGGATGCACATCGAGACCTTCATGTGCAGGTGGTGTTTCACAATTAGCAGGCTGCATTCCAATGATGTGCACATTGTTATCATTGCTTGCTTATTTAAAACAAATATAGTCACTTTATGTTGGAACTCAACATCAATTAGATTATTGGTAAAGTATTCAATTTGAAACAACTTCCATTTACCATATTTACCTGTGTGATGGATGCACTCGAGTGTTGTGTATGCCCACTCAATTCTCGTAGTCGATTAGCCACGACTGAATAGCCTTGATGGTAGGCAATTCTCTTGTCATCTTCTGTCGGCACTCTATTGAATTCAGAGCCCTGCATTTTTGCGTGGTACCGTGAATTTTGCTTGCATTGTTTGATAAAAAAAAAAGTTTGCAATTTATTAATATTTTGATGCAATATTTCATTTACATGAGATACTTACAATTCGTGCAACAAGTTTCATGTAACCACCAGAGCCGAGTTTGTGTTGCCCATGCTTTTCTCGCCTTAGCCTGGCTGCCTTTGATGTGTCACTCAGTCTATAAAAAGTTTGAAATATGTTAGATTATATAAATTATAAAGAGTAATTAATTAGTACATTATTACATTCTTAATAGTATCTTGTACCTTCTTCTGGCGTCTAGTGGTGTATTTCCTTTTTTCCTTTCAATTCTCTCCTTGGCATCCAAAATCAAGTCCTTCCACTCCCTCTCTGGAATCATGGGGGGACTCTCGTACTTTAGGTTCCTCTCCAAATGGGTCCTATATTGGTTCCTCACATACTTAAGATATGTGCCAACTTTCTCTAGGAGCTTGGTTTTGTCAAAGGTGTCATTTCCAAACCACTCAACCATTTGGTTTGTCAATTCATCTTTTAACCTTTTTTCTTGGTCATTCCACCTTTTAAAGCAAAAACAAACCTGTTAGATTAAAAAATGAACTGAATTTACATTTATTACACTTCAAGAAATGGATCAAAGGAAAAGTATGCTAGCAATGATATGAAATCAAAAGTTGATAAGGGTTAGTTCACATATGAGGTACCACCTTTTATGTATGGTGGGCCCAAATATTTGCAATGCAATGTTAGTAAGATGTTTATAGAAAATATCATTGCCTACAAAAAATTCATGGGATCATTAGTCCAAAACGAGTGATTATAAAGTAAATTACAATTAGAGTATATATAATAATAATTTTAAAGACCCTAGAACCTTTTGTATCTTTAAAGGAAACATTTCTTTGTCTCTCACCACCAATGTGGTATGCAATGTTCCCGTACTAGCAATACGAGAAGATCCAAGAAATGATGGTATGTTATTAGTAGTAGTCACCTCTAGCACATCCTCATGTGCATCTCCTCCTGCAAAAAATGAATCCACTATGAAATGCCATTAGAGTTCAAGGAAGAATGCTTGAAGGGAAATAAACACATGACAGAAGATAGAGCAAAGAGGGATCTACCAACAGTGGGCAGGCCAATATGACGTGCACTAGAGGATGTCTACATGCTATGTGTTGCTGACATTGCAGTCGGCAATACAGGTGAGGGTGACCTTTGATGAGGCATTGGGGACATTTGCACAGTAACATTGACAACACCTAAAGAATAGTACATTAAATATATCAAACATTAAATATATGAAAAGTGCAAGAATTGTAAACAAGGATGAACCTTTATTTTGAAAATTGACAGTATCAAGTATGATGTGTTTTGGGTACTAAGAGTGATAAGCAAAGCAAGTGATAATACAAGAAAATTGTCATCACCTGAAGATCCTGCAACACCCTGATCGTGGGAATGACTTTCATGAGGGCAGATAAATTGTTGTAAAAACAATACGTACATATTTTAGTTAATGACATAAAAGAGAATAAAATATAAACCATTATTGAACTTTTATTATAATTAAAGCTTTCATTACTGCTTACTTGCAAGTTTTCTGCCGTCTTAAACAATAATTCGACCCTCTGTCATATCTCATCAATGGTAGGATGCACGGCTGCCAAAGCAACAATCTCTTTTCTAATTTTTATAAGAGGCATTTTAAAGAATTTCACAAGGTCTGTGGGATCTTTAGGGTCATCATTGCTTAACCCTAATGATTCCATATCCATAGAAAGGTGCTCAAGTACTGCAACTCCCTTTCCCTTTCCCTGAACATCCGTCTGTGTCAAGAATATCATTAGCAATTACAAAATTAGTATAAATCACTAAAAAAAAGAACATAATAATGTAACAGTTTGCTTCTATCTAATTTGTACAATTACAATGAGGTTTACCTGCTCGGTAGAAGTGCCGCAAGCTACATCTCTGTCTGCGATATGTGATGGATCCATGTTGGCCTGTGACAAAGAAAAAGTATAAAAAACATTAGCGAAATTACATAGTATACAACATGAACAACATGAACTTTCTAGACAAAAAGAGTATTAAATAATAAAAAGATGTTGTCATCAAAATCATTGTAAATTTTTTAATTCCTTACCTTTACTTTATGTAGACTATGCAGGATCCTCAACTAAATGGTTGACGATGTCTGTAGTCAATGACCTGTTCCCACCAAGGGTGACAGCATCACATAGGGACTATACCTGAAATCAACACCATCAATTGACCATCATAAGCATTACTAAATTTATAAGTTGATAAACAATAAATACATACGTATCATAAGCATCAGAAGCATCACACGATGTGTCATCATATATGTAATTGAGCATCACAATTAGCATCACATATCATGTATCGTAATAAACATGTAATCCATCACCTTCATTATCATCATCATCATCATCATCATCATCATCATCTGAATCATCACCTGAATCATTCTCCCCTTCTGCTTCATTTGAAGAAGCACCTCCAAGGATATCTTTCTTCAGTTTTTCGTAGGTTGCCTCATGCTCTGAGAAATCGGGATCTGGCTTGAAAACATCCAAATCAGCTTCTTGATCAAGTTCATCTTCTAGGAAAACTTCATGTGTTAATTGATCTGGACACACAGCTGGATGACCCTCAAACTTAGCTTTGTGAATTGCAAAAAGGCCTTCAATTAAAAACTGTACTCATTTGTCAATTTCCCCCTCATGGAGAATACCTCTAAATCTTTCAAAAATCCCATAGAGACCTTTGGGTGAAAGGTCTTGCAACAAAGAACCACATTCTTTCACGAACCCAACAACAACCTCTACACTGTCATCTGTGGGGTTCTCTAGTAAAAGGGTGAGAAGTTCCAAGGCAATGATCTCATGTGCAACTTGTTGATTCACTAAATGAGCTATGAATTTGGCTTCTTCTATCAACATGTGCTTATCATTGCGTTTGTATGCCCTCTTAAGCTGCAAAATAATTCTTCGCAAAAGAAGATTACCAACTTTAGGAAATTTTGTATTTACCACAACAACCAACGCAGCAAAAACATCTGTAAATCCAGATGATGCCATTTGGGATTTCATACTTGACCTACAAAATAGACCCCTCCCATGGATGAGATTCTCTGCAAACAACTCGAGAATGATGTTCTTGATGTTAGATGCATTTACCTTGTTTACTAACCCATTGATACTCTTCCAAAGGGCATCCCATGTCATGCCCTAGTATTCCACACTGCTCTCGTCTTCCACATCTTTCATCATTTGAGCCAGCTTAAATGGGGGAATGTAAACACCCCCACTTCTTCCAACACCCTTCTTAGCTCCTCTTACAACACCTTCGCCATTCCCATTCTGAGATGGAGCAGACACAACACCAGAAGTTTTCACTTCCACTGCCTCTCTGTCCCTCTTGTTTCTAGAAGCCCCTTTTCCACTTAATTCATGCTTATTTCTATACATAAACCCATTAGGAAGCATGAGTTTTTGCATATAAGCTCGCCCAAATATTTTATAGTTATTTTTCATCAAGATACCCTCAAGAGCTGGCAGATCCTACTTCCATACTTTAATTATGTTTTCTCAAAGGACAATCCTAAAAATTCCATGCATTGCAAACAACTTCTTACACCTTTTTTTGTTGTGGTGGCATCATAGAGAGTTTACATCAATAAATGAAGAACATGCCAATGCTTTTAATGCAGCAGTAGAAGTCTATCTCTTTTACAATATCTCTAGTGAAACCCCCATGATCTTTTTTTGGAGTAGAATTTGTTATATTCTAGAAAGGGTCTTGTCCTTTGTTGATGTGATATTCATGTACCTCAAGAAATAACTGTTCTTTTCTCCAACAAGAAGTGGAACTAAATGAAGATCTAGCACCATGAAATGAATCCTCAAAAGGATTACTATAGTTAGTTCTAGTAGATAATGATCTGGGTAAAATACTAATGTGGCTTTAGGAAACATTATGTACTAGCTTAGCATACACTAACAACTTTGGTGTGACATGCTACATCCAATTAAGTCTCCATCGGTATCTCTATTGTGTTTATGGATTGGGATTCAATGTACTCTTTTTATACACAGATTTTAATTTCAACTGAGGAGGTTTTTATGTACTTACTTGTCTTTCAATTGTATTCCTATTTCAAGAATTTCTTCTATCAACAAATCATTTGTTGTAAGTTGTACAAGTGGAAGATTGAACATGCCTTCCATGCTAGCCTTGTTGATACGTTCAACACCATCTTGTGCAAAAAATCTATAGAACTCCACTATTTCATTGAAGAGTGAGTAGTAGGGACAATCTAGGACACTTAAAGAGGTTTTTGCAAGAGAGATAAATAGACCTAAATATTATGGCTTAATAATGATCAATAGGTAAACAGATAAGAAACTCTCAATATCAAAATGACTTTCTCAATTGTCTTTACTAGAAATGGATAGATCTGCTAATAATGGCTTTATGACTGTATGCCAACTTTAGACTTAATCCAAGAAGAGCTAGAACTAATATGCGATATCTAGATTTATGATCTCTATAATATAACAATCCCATAATTATGTTTCCATGCATCTATACCACAACACAAACATAATGCTAGTATTCAGCCATAGCAATTGATATCCTAATTATAGAATGTGAAATATGCACATAACTATGAGTAAAGATTAAGAAAAACAAAGAAAGATGCTTATTGCAAACATAAATGACTAATGGACAAGAATTGAATTCATTGTAGATAGTTTTGAATATCAAATTCACTTATTTGTGTGCTTTTACTAACTCATGTACTTGTGGCTAACCATTTATCTCTTTCATAAATTAAACACTTATTAATAACATTAAATGACTGAGTAATTATGTTTTAGTTGAAATTGAAAATAAAATATTTTATTTTAGGACAGCTCACACTATTCCCTATCATATTTAGACTCTTGGTTTTGTTAGTAGTGGTTTGATGTTTTTGGAGCTGATCATTGCATTTCTTTAGTTACGTTTGCCAACGTACTCCCAGCCTGTGCCAAAATGGGAGCTTTGGATAGGGTATGGACATCCATCAAAGCATAAAAGATAGAGGAATTTTGTCAGATGTAGTTGCAACTGCACAAAATGGATTTGTTGAGAAGGCTTTAGAAAAATTCAAGCAAATGCAATCGGTAGGTGTAAAGCCAAATTCCATGACCATTTCTACTATCCTCCCTACCTGTGCAAAAATGGGAGATTTGGAACAGGGTATGGACATTCATCGAAGTATAAAGGATAGAGAAATTTTGTTAGATGTTGTAGTTGTAACTACCCTGGTAGACATGTATGCAAAATGTGGAAGCATAGACAAGGTACGTAAACTATTTGATAGAATGCCTGAAAGAAATGTTGTCTCGTGGACTGTAACGATTCCTGGATATGCACAAAATGAATTTGTCGAAAAGGCTTTAGACACTTTCAAGAAAATGAATTGGTATGAACATCCATCAAAGCATAACAGATAGAGGAATTTTATTAGGTGTTGTACTTGCAAATGCCCTACTTGACATGAATGCAAAATGTGGAAACATGGACAAGGCTCATGAATTGTTTTGTATGATGCCACAAAGAGATGTGATCTCCTGTGAATAATCAACGCACGCGTATATGGGAGGAAGGGATTGCTGCTATAAAATTGAACACTCACTCCTCAATCATAGTTCTATGGTTTTACGAGATTAAACTAGGACAATTAACCACCACATGTATTTTTTTTGCAACATGAAATTAAAAACTAGGGTAATTTGAATCTACCTCCTGCGTGGGATTGCCTTCGATGTGGGTTTGATGTTCTTGGGGGTTGAAGTCGCCATGAATGCCTACGTGGGATTGCAATTCACAAATCAATTCCCCACCCCTTTTTTTATTTTGTAATGATCACTGTCATCAGAATTACAATGAACTCAAGCACTTTTTTGAAAAAAAGAAAATTCTCATTACTAATGCCTTCTTCATTGAAACCAAATGGGAAATTTCCGTTAGAATTACGACGAATGCGGGCATTTTTTCAAAAAAAATCAAATTTGGCCACAACATACCTTCTCTGTTGGAAACCTCAGTCGAAAATCTAGTCCAAATGTATTAGTGCTTACATACCGGATTGTGAGGTTTAACAATCTTAGGTAAATCTCTTACTGCCTTAGTTGTACTGATTTTCACAATGCAATCAAAATTTCCATGACAAAGTCTCTTATGCCATAACCAACTTTCATCAATATAAGCAATCAAAAATGCCTTCTCATAGTTATTGAAAATAAAGATATTACCTCTAATATGATTACTGGTTGCAATTTCTAAGCCAGTTCTATTCATGATTGTGCATTTACCATTCTTGAATTGTATCTAAAATCCTTTTTCAACTAATTGACCAACACTCAAAATATTATGCTTCAAACTTTCAACATAGTAAACATTATCAGTATTGTGCTTACCATCAAAAGATATAGTGCCTTTTCCTTTGATCAAACAAGCTTTATCATCTCCAAATCTAACTAGACCTCCATTGTATTCCTGAAAGGTTAATAATTTACTTCTATCATTAGTCATATGATGTGAACATCTTGAGTCAATGATCCATTCATTCTTATCTTCAATTTTAGCTGCCACGGCCTGCTCTACCGGTTGAACAATAGGTGCCGATTGATCTTCTTTTATAGCAACAAAATCCCATCCATTATCTATTGGATCCTCATCAGAATCATCAGTAACTCCTTCATCAACATAGTAACAAGATTTGTCTCTATTCTTTTTAAACGTGTATCTCTGATATTTAGGGTTAGGCTTCTCTATCTATATTATGTTTGATTCTCATTGTGGTTTTTCCCTATTTGAGTTCTCCATGTAAATATGGTGTTCATGTGTTGATGGTTGATGTGTTTTCAATATTATTGTAGAATGGTTTTAAATGTTTTTTATAATTAATCTATTTTGAAGATATAGATTGATTCACCCACCCCCTCTCAGACTTATCGTCAGTTCAATGTAGATTTGATATCAATCTTTGTCTATTGTGCAGTGTCCTTGAAAAATGTTGTTCATATCTTTTACAACTACCTATATGCTAAAGAAATTTGGTCCATCTTCTTGTCTAATTTAGGTGTTTTTTCTCTTAACAATAGTCAAAGCATTATTTATTTTAGCTGGCTACATTAGAAACATTGGTAAAGATTATAACTTTTATGGCTTTTTTTTTTCTATTAATATTATATGGATTTTACGAAAGTTTAAAAATGATGAATGATATCAAAGATAGATGAGGAAACCTACCAAGTCTTCTACAAGACTCATATTCAACATCGTGGATATGTAGGTGACTATTATTCTTGAAATTTCCAGAGAAAAACTTGAGGAGCTAAAGGACCTTGATAATATAGTTGCCAACAAATTTGAAAAAAGTTGCTCAAGCTATTGGACTGATTCTAGAAAGCGCAATGAAATATTCTTGAAGGATTACTTTGAGTTTTAGAAGTAGCTCAATTTAAGGACTATGGATCCTTCTCTAGAGACTTGGGTTTTAGAGATGATTTTAGAGTATCTTTACTTGCTAATGATGATTTCATGCCACATATTGTGATGACTAATGAGGAATTATCTTCCAATGATGCCTTACCTGAGAGACTTTGGTTGGTGATCTTGCATTGTAAAGACTAGTTTTGTAATAATTATAGTTGTAAGAATTCTCCACTTATGTTCTTTCATGGATTCTAATAACTATTTGGTAGGTAGTAGTTCAGTTGATGCTCCTCATCCTTTGTCCCAGTCAATTTGGTTAAGTTAGAGGAAAATGTGGGTACTGTTCAGCAATTCAATATCATTTTTTGTTTCTATTGTTATATCATTATCCTATAATATATGAAAAATGCTATCGATTTGATATCCTTTTAGTGAATCAAGTTGGTTTCATGCTTTAGATTAGCTGATTTTTTCCCTTTCTCTCTAGTATGTTGGCATATGTGCAGAGCTTGATGACATGATGATATTGTATGTTGTCATTGATGTCAATATGCTGAAGTATGAATCGTTATATTGTAGTAAGCAAACCGACAAGAGAACCGGTATGATGTTGTGAACCGGTACATGCAAAAATGTGAAGTGGTATATTTGTTCAAGGTGAACTGGTATGCTGGAATGAGAACTGGTATATGGGATGTTTTGTATTGGGGTTTCATTTGGCATTACTACCGGTTGGTAGTCTCAACTTCAGGGTTTTTTGTTGATGCATTCCAAGCCTGTGTGATTCAACCAGTGACATCTTGTGATGAGTTCGCATTATAATGAAGATTAGATAGTGTTGCCACATCAACCTTATGCGCGTGAAGGATTTACTTGAGGATCTTGCATGGATATTGATCCTATCTACCTCAAGAATGTGCAAAGTCTCTATAAATAGTGGAGAGCACATGATGGGTTATCAACTTTCTGAAGCGGCAAAGAATAAATGTTGGAGAATGTCTTGAGATATGTTCAAGACTATTGTATTCAATGCAGTATGATTAATGGTCAGGATGGAGCTGATTGAATTGTTAAACCTAAATGTTTAGGGCTTAGGGTTTATGCTACCGACCTATCTATTTCCTATTAGGTCAATGATGTTTTTCATTTTGAAGTTGTTAGCAAATATTATATTTGTATCCTAGTTAGTGATACTTCATTCTCGCTAGACCGAACAAGTGTGGTGATACCTGTAGAGTGTGATTGCAGAAGAAAATGAGCTAAAGTGGATCTGCCTTGGCATTGAGTGTTGTTATCAGATTAGTGTATTACCTATTGACTTCTAACCATTTCAGCAGTTGGAAAATCCCTTCACTGGGTAGCTTTAATAGGCTTTTGTGTAAATACTTTAACAGAGTGACTCAATTCAATGAGTTCTTCAAATCCTCTTGCGAGGTAACCTTTAATAGGGTTCTAACCTTTAACCGAGTATTTAGCCATCCCTTAACCAGGTGATCCCTAGCACGATCGGTTCCTAGCAGAACCTATTGTAAAAGTCTTTAACCAAACTAGGCTCCTAACAAAGCAGGCTTCAAAAGAGTTCAAATAATAGCTTGTGGGTATTCATCCCCACCGTGGTTTTTCCTAGTTGGGTTTCCATGTGAAAAATCAGTGTGTCATGTGTGATGCTTTTCATGTGATGCTTTAATATTCTCTGTCAAGTGGTAAAGCATGTTGAGTCAGCAGTCATTATATTTCTGATGATATATTACTTGTTTATGCATATGGGTGAAGTGGAAATGAGATATTAGATTGTGTAGAGATCTAAGTGTTTACCGGTTTATGTCTTTCATACTCTCAGTGTGTTTTACCAATAATGCCTTCATTTAGACCAATGTTACTGTTTACCTGTTAAGTACAATCTTTGTAGTCAAACTGGTTCAGGGAAAGTTTTTGTCTATACTAATTCACCCCCCCCTCCGTACTAGTTTGGTACTAACTAATTCATCATTATTCATCAATTGGTATAAGAGCATCTTCTAGGTCCTTTGTGTTGTAAGCTTAACCACTTGAGGAAAATATCCTACTCTAATGATGAAGAGGGAAGATCCAAAGTTCAACAGAGAACTTTAAGATATGGAAGGACATATTGAAGATCTACATTAGAAGCATGGGTGCTCAACACTGGAGCTATGTTGAGAATGCTTATGTTATTCCTACCGATACTCTCACCGATGATCAAAAATGAGAGATTCAGGAGAATGGGCAAGTAATGGAAGCCCTAATCAGTAGTCTATCTAACATTAAATTTATTGATGTTCAAGATAAAGATAATCCCAAAGAAGTATGGGATGCTTCGGAGAATATCTATGGCGGTGATGAGCATGTGAAACAAGCAAAGGAAGAGAGCCTTAGGGAAAAGTTTGAAGACATGCAGATGGTTGAAGGAGAGACCCTTCAACAATATGGAATAAGAATCAAAACTGTTGTTGGAGACATCAAGAGTGCAAGAGGTAAAATAGATGATTCTACTATTGTTAGCAAAGTCTTGAGATCCTTATTACCAGTCTATGCAATAAGGGTTGCTGCTATTCAGGAGTTGAGGTCTATAGACAAGACAAAGGTATCCCTAAACTCCATCATTGCTAAGTTGACTGTATATGAGCTAAATAATTATGATGGCAGTATTCAGAAGACTGAATCAGCCTTTAGAGCATATGCTGCACCATCTAGAAAGGGAAAAGAAGCAAGTACCAGTTGTGAACCAAGACAAAGAAGAGAAATGGATGATGAGGAGATCCTGATGGAATTTGATGCTCTTCTTGCCAAGAGACTTCCTAAGGGAACTAGTAAATACAAAGGTAAGCTCCCTTTGACATGTTTTTCTTGCAATAGGATAGGACACATTGCTGTAAACTATCCTAATGGTGAAAATAAGGATAAACCAGAGAAGTTCAAGAAGTTCAAAGGAGGAAACAGAAGAAACTGTTTTGTAGCAGTTGATGAAGGTGTCACTGATGAGGAATCAAAAGATGCAGAAAGTGAAGACATTGTGTTTGCAGAAGTTAAGGAAGATGTGTCAGACAAGAAGGGTCTTGTCTCCCGCTTTGATAATTCCAATAAGTGGATTATTGACAGTGGTTTTTCTCACCACATGACTGGTGACCAGAGTTAGTTTCTGTCTTTGGAAGAGTATGATGGTGGTGTGGTCCGATTTGGTAATGATGCACCATGTATAGTAAAATGCTGAGGGTCCATCTCTCTAAATGGAAAAAGCAATGCTGATCATGTGTTGCCAGAACATTGACTTCATTAGGTCCGCAGTGTCAACAAAGAGAGTTGGTCATTTTTGCCGATTAATATCTCTTCACTCGGGACTCATTTTGAGAAATGGTTTGGTAGAATTCATCCTTGTATATCAAAGTACACGCCTATACATTTTCAAGGTCCATAAAGGTGTTTTGACAAGCTTGAAAAATACGTCTTTGTCATTAAATGCGAAAAATGTGGCGCAAGTGCCTGAAAGTTGTAAAATGCGGATTAATGATCTGAAAATGATGCTAATTGTTTCCAGAGGTATGTTTGAGGTCCGTGAGTCATTTCAAAGGTCAATTGCATGAAAACAAAATTTTTTTTAGTCGAGCCCACTTTGGGGCCTGACCTGGCTCATGCCCAATGGTTTTGAATTCATGGTAATGTGTATCGATGTCAGCTCGACTGCAATTCGCCAATGGGATGGTGAGAGATGATTTCAGTTTTCTTGTTGTTTATGGATTGATGAGTGTGTATCTTGCATTCTGGTTGCAAACCTCAAATATTTCAGAGAGATGTTAAATTTACCAATACATATTATTGATTGTGCATGCGCATATGAAAAATGAAGAGGAGGTTAGTCTTGCATTGAAAGAAATGCTTAAAATGAATGTGGTAAAGAAGAGTTTTCATTATTTTGACAAAGGTACACAAAGATAGTCCATCATGACAATTTTTGCTATGAAGCATTGTGCAAGATCAAATGATCAAAACAATGAGCAATCAAAATTTTAAGAGTATTCATCAAGAACGCGGGGGTAAAAGTATCAATACTTGTGGTGCAACATTTAAAAAGACATTGAAACTCCAGGAAAATGAAGATTAGTAGATGTATATGCCAAATTATCCTACTGGAGTGTGGCATAGAAGTCCAAAGAGTGTATTTTAAAGCTTAAGCAAGTGCCAAAATAGTAACAAATACCTTCATGCAAATGCAATTGGTAGAGGAGTGAGCCAAAGTCCTCCTTCCACGTGATTTTTAGCCAACATATTCTCTGCAATGAAAATTTCAGAAATTTAGAAGCAAATCGTCCTCTTTGTGTGGGTATGGGAGAAACAATTAAAACATTGTAGAAGATGTAGATTTTGGCAAATTGAAATGCCAATCAAATTCCCAATTATTGTGTGGTGTTTGAAAGCAAGCTGGAATGGTGATTGAAGACACTGTAGAGACTTTCAATTAAATGCAAACAGTTGACATTCCCCTCCTCTCACATAGTTGAAGAAGAGTCTGCAGAAACAACAAATGCAAACAAATTTCTAGCAACCTCCTCCCTCATGTGCCTCCCCATCTCTAAGCTCACATGGTGTTTGAGAAGGCTGCCAGAAATTAAAAAAATGCAATGGGCTAGTAAAGCCATAAACCCTCTTCACGTGGCATGGTGATGGACTCATGAGGGAAAATAGAAAATGCTTCCAGCAAATAGTTTGGTAGCCCTTGTGTGGTTAGTGAAGGAGAGGGAATGTTGAAACTCCAAGTTAATGCAATTGCAAATGGCAATGTTGTTGGTAAAAGACTTCCTTCCTCCAATGCGTGGTATGGTGAAAGCGGTTTAAAACTTAAGCAAATGCCATTGGTGGGTGTGAGCCAAACTCCATCGTCCTTGCTAGCATCCTCCTTTGCTAGAAAATAGAGTAGGCCCATCAATAGAAATGGAGATAGCTGTTATGAAGTATTGGTTCTCAATGAGGTTGACAAGCTTTCTAAAGAGGCCCAACACTCTTTTCAACGGACAATGGAGATGTATAGTGGAGTCTGTCGTGTTGAATTAATACATCAAAAGCTTTTGAAGTGATTAGTTTTCGTTGTTTAAATGATCACATCAATGCACTAGCAAGAGGCAGCAAATAATTTCATTACAATGTTTGACTTGGCACATAACTTGTATGAGAGGGGTTAAAAATAAGTTTCAAGCAAATGCCATGAAAGTCTCAGATGAAGCTCCAAAATGCAGTCCCAGGCTTAATGTATTATTCCACATTCACTGTGGAAGGGAACTTTTTGGTGTTTATAACCAATAGCTCACACAAGTATAATGTCAAAGCCTCAAGGCTTTTGATGGATGGTGCCCGTTGGGCACCCAAGGTGGACCCCACGTGCATGGGTGAGCATCCCGAGGTGACCAGCAAGCGGGTCCCATCCCAGTGGTGGTGATGTGGCACACACATGGCGTACAAGTGGACAGACAAGCAAGTGGACACGTGGCAGTGATGAGGTGTTAGTTGAGGTGGTGCCTAGTGGACCCCATCGACCAATTAGGTACCGACACATGCAAAGCGTTAGAGCACAAAAGGGTCAAAAATCAAAGTTAAATGCATATTAAACATATAGTTTAGACTATATAAAAAATGGAAAATTTAAATGATGTGATGAGGAATTAATTCGCTCAGGGCTCAATTTTTGGCCAAAATATGAAGTATTATATATTTCCAGAAAGCTCGCGGATTGATGAATACAATTATGCAGTCAATTTTGACAAAGAACACATTTTTTGGGAGCAGTTTGGTTGGGAATGAAATTCAGTTAGAAAGAGGGACAATTGGCATGTTCTAATGAGACTTATTTTTTCTCTCTCCTTCTTATTCCCAATTCTTCTCAGTTTTAAGGGTTCCAGAAATTTGGAGAATGTCTCCACATTTTGATGGCTTCCATTTCTAAGTTCTCTTCAATACTGTATAGGGCAGGGTTTTTCTTTTGAGTAATAGAGTTCTTTCTTGCTATAGACGTTTTGCTGCAGGTTCTTGTGTATGTAAGGCATGCACAAATTCACATAGAATTCGTCTATGGATGTATTTCTTGTTGTTATAAATTGAAGGCCTTAAGGAGGTTTGAACTTTGTCAATTTCAAGGAGGTTGTAGTGATTGTTTGCAGGCATTCTTCAAGGAGGAATTTAAATTCTACAATACATCATAGATAATGGAATATACATTTTTGCAGATCTGATGGTTTTGTGAATGAGTTGAGTAATGCATTTTTGAAAGGCATTAATGCATGGATATTAATAATGAAGATGGATTTACAGTACATGCTATCATTTACAGTTTGATATATGTCTCTGTTGCCCTTAGATAAGGCACTGGTCTCACAAGTTTTGGGGATGTTCTTAGAGCAATATATTTTAAAAGACAAATCTATTTCCCTTCATGTTTGAGGGGTTAGTATCCTATCCTTCCAAAGCTCTATCTCATCTACTATTTGTACAAGTTCTAGCCCATCTGTACGTATTACTTAAATTGGTGAGCTTGTGGAATGGTTTATCTACTTTCTATTGATGTTGTCATAAGGTGTGTCAAAGGTCTAAATCTTAAGCATCAAAAGGTATACCCACCTAAGGTTTTGCAGAGCCTAAAGAGTAGAAGGATTTAAAAAATCCTTGTTAGTTGGTCCAGTTAATCCTTGGAAATCATAGTTGAGGTTGGCTACCTTTCAATAATTTGGTTGTAGATTACACTAGTTGCTGATTTTGTTGTTCAGCATAAAAGGAAACAACAAAAGTGGTGACTCTACTGGGGAACAAATGAACTGTCAAGAGCCTCTGGTTAAGAAATGTTTAATTCATATAAGGTTGAGATTATCCCATCCGAGTCACCACAACAAAAATGGCGACTCTGCTGGGGACTAAATTGATTCAAATGCTTGATTGATATGGTTAGAAGTTTAATATATTCCTCATCCAATCAATTCCATATCCAGTCAGTCTGTCCATTGTGTATGCACAGAGTTTGAAAGTGTTTTTATGTTGAAATAAATGTTCCTTGTTTTGGATCTGCAGAATTATATGTGTTTCATGTCATATTTTATGGAGTAACAATGAATGCATGGTTGAAAGTTGTAAGAAGTTCTTGCAGCTGTGTGCAAATTTTTCCCCAATTCCTTATTTGGGTGGCGACTCTGTGGTTCATACTAGTGTTAAATAACCTAGAAGAGTGTTTATTGCAGCGAGATTGAAAGAGAAACAAAGAATTAAATAAGTGTTGAATGGTATCCTAATGTTCAAAATGTCCTCTATGTAAGAGGTGGCGACTCTGTGATAAAAGACTATGCTAAAAGTTGAAATTAATCTTCAGATCTACAAGTCTTACAGTTGCAAATATCCAGGTATTTTCAGAGGTGTTAAATGCAAGATATTTGTTTTGAAAGTTTGAATGTGTAATGTTGTTTTCCCATTTAGTGAACAACACTAGTCTAAAGGGAAAGAGGAATCACAAAATTAATTTGCATATCTATGATGCTAAAGTATCCAGTGTATATGATCTTCCATAGTATGCAAATTTGGAAAACCTTATTTCAAGCAATGTTGTGAAATAGTTTTAGTATAAGGATATGTGCTTGAAGTTTTTATCCAAGATTGTATAATCATTTGTGGGAGTAAGAAGGAAAATGTGTAGTGAATTTTTTCAGCCCCAATCTTATCTACATATGAACATGTCCAGTGAAATAGAATAACCATGTAATAGGAAGAGTTTCAGTATGAAGTATTATGCTACTCTAAAATTTGAAGGTATTCCGGGTTACCCAAATCCCATACCTACAGAAATTAGAAAATATTTGCCCATTTTCAGTGGGAAGAAATCAGAATTAGCATGTCAACACGTGAAAAGAGTTTCAGATTTGATAGGGGAGTTTGAAATTTGCCAAGAAGATGTATGCATGAAATTGTTTGTTTAGTCATTGAAAGAGGATGCAAGGGATTGGTTCTCTTTTTTGCCGGTAGATTGTATTTCTTCATGGGAAGAATTAGTTTTAGATTTCATGGATCAATTTGATGAAAAAATGAGTGATTGTGAGTTACTAAAAGAGTTCACTTATATACAAATCAGGGAAGATGAATTGGTACCAACATTTAATATCAGATTTTCACAAGTTTTGTCTAAAATCTCCAGAAAGTATAAACTTGATGATAAAGTATGTCTGGATGTTTATATGAGTGCATTTGATGAGAAGATGAGTTTCTTATTGAGAAACAAAGAACCCAAGACTTTCTATGAAGCGTTTAACACAGCTAGGGATATGGAAAATAACTTGAAGTATGGGATCTCGAAGAGATTCATGTCTGTTGTTGTTTCATGCCAAACTACTTTCAATGGTGAAATACCATGTGAAGCTAAGCAAATCATTCCTTGTCTAGGTGCATCAAGCTCTGCAATTCTGAAAGGTTTTGTTGATGCATGTGTTTCAGATTTAAATGAGAGTCAAGAACCTTTGCTGTTAATGACGGTTGTCTCTCACAGTAATGATGGAATGATCAATGGGAAGTGTTGTGAAAATGTTGATATAGAGATAGATATATACAAGGGATATGTACCATTTGATTTGTATGTCGGTTATGCTGATTATGTGGCTGCCAATTACCAAGTGAATCATGCATTTCGCCAGGATAATATTAATGAAAATAATGATGGTGATGACCATCAATCTTCACATGTTGATGTATTTAATTTTGAAATACCAAATATAGAGGGATTACTAAGTGTTGTTGTTTGTGCAAGTGAAAGTGTGCAATATAATGAAAATTAGAATTGTTTAGTGCAAACAATAGTTGATCCTCACTTAAACATTGATAATCTCAATTGTGTTGAGGATGAAGTAAAAGTATTTTCAGATTTCACTTCAGATTTCACTTCTTATAATCATGTTGATGATCTTTCTAATTTGAATGTTATGCACAAAGTTAATTCAGAAAATTGTAATGGTACACATGATTGCAATTTAGATATAGCAAACACGGATGGACAAAATTTTACGAAATCTCACATAGAACAGAAAAGTGCAATACAAGTCCAGAAGATTGTAGAACTTAGAAAAGCTCTTGAAGTTGTGGAGAAGAAGGTTCAAATGTTGGAGAGCCTTTGAGCTATTAGTGAAGACCTTCTGCAATATGGTGAAGAGGATTCGTTGGAAAAGGACTGTGAATTGAATACTTGTACACTTGATGAACATGATGATCTAACAGATGGTTTTATGACACAAAATTTTAGTGAACATGCTGAAAACTCATCTGATGAAGTAAATGGCAATGATGTTCATTTTCATTTTTTGGCTGATGACGAGTGTTATATTGGTGAAGAAGATCAGTTCTGGCAAGATAAGTATGATTATCTTGATTTTCATAATGATGGTCGAAGGATGAAATCTTATGGATGTGAAACATGGAACACTGAGGATTGTTCTAGCCAAGTTTCATTTTCTTCTTTGTCTGATGAAGATGATTATAATGATAGTACGGATGGTATCTTTAGCAATTTTACTAATGCTCTATTCAATGTTGATATAGATACGGACCAACCACTTCAGTGTCATAATGTTCATAAGGGGATTCTTCATTTAATTTCTAACCCTTTGTATGAAGAAATAAGTGATCAGCCAGATGTTGTAAATGATGAACCAGTCCATAATACTGATGAAATTCCGAACAGCAATAACATGGGTTGTAAAAAATTACTTCATGATGAAGGTAAGAGGCATGTGTTATGTGATGATTACTTAAAACCACAAATGAAAGTGTTTTAGGTGGATGTAAGCCTGAAAGGGAAAAAGTTAGCTAAGGATTTGCTTCAGCCAGAGGTATGCATTCTTTTCCATGAATGGGATGTTGAGAATGTGGAGGTTTTCAGTTTGACAAGCAAGGATAGTATGAGGTGTGATCAGCATAGTGAAGTATCACATTCGGATTGTAATGATCATGTTCCTTGTTTGCATTAGCTGGTTAGTAATGCCCCTCATTCTATGAATTTAAATGATAACAAGGTGAGTGCTGATAGGAATTGCAATGTTGAAAATGAGTGTTTTATTTTTCAAGTTCAGCATGATGATGCCCTTGCAAAGGATAAAGTTGAGTGGGATAGTGAAAGGTATGACAGCTTGTGGGGATACCTGTATGGTGAGTTGTCTCATGGTTTTTCTTTTGTTGAAGTAATGTATGGTTACAAAGCTCAAAATTAGACAAATGACATGCACACCAACTGTTTCAGTAGTATGATGGTAAGATTTGATTATAAAAGTTATGCTCAGTTGTTACTGGAAGGTGCCTTTGTTTGGATCATGGTATCAAGTGATGAGAATCGGATTTTTGACAGAGGTAAATGTTGAGGAAAGTAGAGCAGTTATAATCAGTTGTAAGTATGTTTGTATATATTGTATAGTTACTTTGCTTCAGTTGTGTGGTTTTCAATAAAGTGCTCTGTTGTTTGGGTAGAATAAGGGAGCCCTATTTCTGAGAAGAGAAGAGAAGAATGATCTGTTTTTGGATGGTCTGCTTAACCATTGATTCTATGTTCTTGTGTTGATCTTGTAATCAGCCATCCCTAGTCAGAGCCACTATTGGGACTCATTAAAAATTGAGTCATGTTTAGAGGCCCAATTCAAATTTTGCTTTGCATTTCCTGAATGAGTTAGTTTGAATGGCCTAGTTAGAGAGGGTAAAGTGGAGCCAGTTGATTTTCAGAGGGTAAGGCTTGGGAAACTTGTTATACACCTTTCATTTGGCCTATTTAGTGATGTGTAACTTTTAGAATTCAGTTTGGATAAGTTTATGAGGTACCCATTTCAAGGGGTGAGCTAAAAGTGCATCTTAGGCAGAAATGCAGATTTTATTGAGTAGCCTACTTTGAGCGATTATATCTTTTGCCATATTGATTTTCATGAAGAAATTAAAAATGGATTCAATTATATGCATAAATGTGAGTCAGCCTACAAAATTTCAAGTCTTGACGAATCCATTTTCTCAGTTTCTGAAGATCAATCCATTTGTAGTTTGCATGTTTTGACAAGTCCCTATTTTGGCAGCTAGTTGGAGCCCTGTTTCGCATAAGTGTAAAAGTTGCCTTGGTGAGTGTTATGACACAATGTTTGTTCCGAGATAATGCTGGTGTAAATGATGATCTATGTTTTCAATTTCAAGCCTCTGCCAATCTGTTTAGTTGGTTTGCAAAAGGGTTCATTGAACTATCATTTTTAGTCTTCTGCACTTTTAGTGTTATATCAGTTAATGTAGCCATTTTCATGAGTGTACCACTCACATCCTGTCAGTCTTGTGATCAAATTGAGAATTGTAAGTTTTAGTATGCACTTCAAGGTACCTATGTTTCAAATTTGAGGATCTACGGAGGTCATTCGATGTTTTAGAGAAGGGCATCATGTGTTGCCAGAACATTGACTTCATCAGGTCCGCAGTGTCGACAAAGCCAGTTGGTCATTTTTGCCGATTAATATCTCTTCACTCGGAACTCATTTTGAGAAACCATTTGGTAGAATTCATCCTTGTATATCAGAGTACACGCTTGTAAATTTTCAAGGTCCAGAAAGGTATTTTGACCGGCTTGAAAACTACATCTTCGTGATTAAATGCGAAAATGTGGTGCAAGTGCTTGAAAGTTGTAAAATGCGGATTAATTATCTAAAAATGATTAAGATTGTTTCCAAAGGTATGTTTGAGGTCTGTGAGTCATTTCAGAGGTTAGTTGCACGAAAACAAAATTTTTTTAGTCGAGCCCACTTTGGGGCCTGACCTGGCTCATGCCCGATGGTTTTGAATTCATGGTAATGTGTATCGATGTCAGCTCGACTGCAAGTTGCCAATGGGAAGGTGAGAGATTATTTTAGTCTGCTTGTTTATGGATTGATGAGTGTGTATCTTGCATTCTGGTTGCAAACCTCGAATATTTCAGAGAGATGTTAAATTTACCAATATATATTATTGATTGTGCATGCGCATATGAAAAATGAAGAGGAGGTTAGTCTTGCATTGAAGAAATGCTTAAAATGAATGTGGTAAAGAAGATTTTTCATTATTTTGACAAAGGCACACAAAGATAGTCCATCATGACAATTTCTTCTATGAAGCATTGTGCAAGATCAAATGATCAAAATAATGAGCAATCAAAATTTTAAGAGTATTCATCAAGAACACAGCGGTAAAAGTTTCAATACTTCTCGTGCAGCATTTAAAAAGACATTGAAACTCCAGGAAAATGAAGATTAGCAAATGTATATGCCAAATTATCCTACTAGAGTGTGGCATACAAGTCCAGAGAGTGTAGTTTAAAGCTCAAGGAAGTGCCAAAAAAGTAACAAATACCTTCATGTAAATGCAATTGGTAGAGGAGTGAGCCAAAGTCCTCCTTCCACATGATGTTTAGCCAACATATTCTCTACAATGAAAAGTTTAGAAATTTAGAAGCAAATCCTCCTCTTCGCGTGGGTATGGGAGCAGCAATTAAAACATTCTAGAAGATGCAGATTTTGGCAGATTGAAATGCTAATCAAACTCCCAATTCCTGCGTGGTGTTTGAAAGCAAGCTGGAATGGTGATTGAAGACAATGCAAAGACTTTTAATTAAATGCAAATAGTTCACATTCCCCTCCTCTCACATTGTTGAAGAAGAGATTGCAGAAACAAAAAATGCAAACAAATTTCAGCAGCCTCCTCCCTCATGTGCCTCCCCATCTCCAAGCAAATGGTTTGGTAGCCCTTGTATGGTTAGTGAGGGAGAGGGAATGTTGAAACTCCAAGTTAATGCAATTGCAAATGGCAATGTGGCTGGTAAAAGACATCCTTCCTCCAGTGTGTGGTATGGTGAAAGGCAATTAAAACTTAAGCAAATGCCATTGGTGGGTGTGACCAAACTCCATCGTCCTTGCTAGCATCCTCCTTTGCTAGAAAATAGAGTAGGCCCATCGATATAAATGGAGATAGCTATTATGAAGTATTGGTTCTCAATGAGGCCGAAAAGCTTTCTAAAGAGGCTCAACACTCTTTTCAACAAACAATGGAGCTGTATAGTGGAGTCTACTGTGTTGAAATAATGCATCAAAAGCTTTTGAAGTGATTAGTTTTCATTGTTTAAATGATCACATCAATGCACCAACAAGAGGCAATAGATAATTTCATTACAATGTTTGACTTGGCACATAGCTTGTATGAGAGGGGTTAAAAATAAGTTTCAAGAAAACGCCATGAAAGTCTTAGACAAAGCTCCAAAATGCAGTCCCAGGCTTAATGTATTATCCCACATTCACTGTGGAAGGGAACTTTTTGGTGTTTATAACCAATAGCCCACACAAGTATAATGTCAAAGCCTCAAGACTTTTAATGGATGATGCCTATTGGGTGCCCAAGGTGGACCCCACGTGCGTGGGTGCGCATCCCAAGGTGACTAGTAGGTGGGCCCCATCCTAGTGGCAGTGATGTGGTGCACACGTGGTGTACAGGTGGATAGACAAGCAAGCGGACACATGGCGGTGATGAGGTGTCAGTTGAGGTGGCACCCAGTGGACCCCATTGACCAATCAGGTACCGAAACATGGCAAAGTATTAGAGCACAAAGGGCCAAAAATCAAAGTTAAATGCATATTAAACATATAGTTCAGACTATATAAAAAAATGGAAAATTTAAATGATGTGCACACATGAGGAATTAATTCGCTCAGTGCTCAATTTTTGGCCAAAATATGAAGTATTATATGTATCCGGAAATCTCGCAGAGTGAGGAATCTAATTAGGTAGTCAATTTTGACAAAGATCAGATATTTTGGGAGCAGTTTGGTTAGGAATGAAATTCAGTTAGAAAGAGGGACACTTGGCATGTTCTGATGAGACTTTTCTTTTTTCCCTCTCCTTCTTATTCCCACTTCTTCTCAGTTGTAAGGGTTCCAGAAATTTGGAGAATGGCTCCAGATTTTGATGGCTACCATTTCTAAGTTCTCTTCAATATTGTATAGGGTAGGGTTTTTCTTTTGAGTAATAGAGTTCTTTCTTGTTGTAGATGTTTTGCTGTCGGTTCTTGTGTATGTAAGGCATGCACAAATTCACACAGAATTCGTCTATGGATGTATTTCTTTTTGTTATAAATTGAAGGCCTTAAGGAGGTTTGAAGTTTTTCAATTTCAAGGAGGTTGTAGTGATTGTTTGCAGGCATTCTTCAAGGAGGAATTTAAATTCTATAATACATCATAGATAATGGAATATACATTTTTGCAGATCTGATGGTTTTGTGAATGAGCTGAGTAATGCATTTTTGTAAGGCATTAACGCATGGATATTAATAATGAAGATGGATTTACAGTACATGTTATCATTTACAGTTTGATATATGACTTTGTTGCCCTTAGATAAGGCACTGGTCTCACAAGTTTTGGGGATGTTCTTAGAGCAATATATTTTAAAAGACAAATCTATTTCCCTTCATGTTTTAGGGGTTAGTGTCCTATCCTTCCAAAGCTCTATCTCATCTACTATTTGTACAAGTTCTAGCCCATCTGTACGTATTACTTAAATTGGTGAGCTTGTTGAATGGTTTATCTGCTTTCTATTGATGTTGTCATAAGGTGTGTCAAAGGTCTAAATCTTAAGCATCAAAAGGTATACCCGCCTAAGGTTTTGCAGAGCCTAAAGAGTAGAAGGATTTAAAACATCCTTGTTAGTTGGTCTAGTTAATCCTTGGAAATCATAGTTGAGGTTGGCTACCTTTCAATAATTTGGATGCAGATTACACTGGTTGGTGATTTTTTTGTTCAACATAAAAAGGAACCAACACACTAGTCAAAAAGGAAAGTTGTAAGAGGTTTAAGTGCCTAAGAATTGGTCAAGGAGGAGAATTCACTTCCAGTGAATTCAATAAGTACTGTAAAGAGAATGACATCAAGAGGCAATTGTCTGCCCCTAGACTCCACATCAGAATGGCCTAGCAGAGAGGAACAACCAGAATATAGTTGAAGCAACGAGAACAATGCTGATTCAAGGGAAGGTTGCTCACACCTTCTGGAGAGAAACGGTGAGCACTGCAGTATACACTATGAACTGGGTACTCATCAAGAAAGGTGAGGATAAAACACCTTATGAGTATTGGACCGGTAAGACTCGTCTAGTAAGCTACTTTAGAGTGTTTGGTAGCAAATGTTATATCAAGAGGAGTGAACATCAGAGTAAGTTTGAAGCAAAATGTGATGAAGGAATATTCCTAGTATATTCCACCAAGAGTAAAGCTCTCAAGTGTTTCAACAATAGGACTAAGAGAATTGTTAAAAGTATTAATGTCAGAGTTGATGAAACCTCTGAGAAACCTGAGGAAACCATCAGTGAGCAAGTGGTAGATGAACCGGTTGTAACCTTCTGGGAACCGGTTGCAAAACAACCTAGTACGAGTAATAGTGCTCCTACACTGGTAGATGCTGATGTTGATGAAGATGAGGATGAAGAAGAAAAGAAAGAAGAAACAACTAAGATCATTCTTAGGTATGTAAAGCTAAATCATGATCCAAAGCAGATCATAGGAGACAAGGATGCAGGAATTCTTAAGAGATGAAAGGTCAGAGAAAATTATAGCATGATCTCTGAATTTGAGCCTAAAATATTTAAAGAGGCACATAAAGATGAAGAATGGATCAAGGCAATGGAAGAAGAACTTGACCAGATATAAAAGAATGGTACATGGTCTTTGGTACCTAGACCTGAGCATAAAAATGTCATTGACACCAAATGGGTTTTCAGAAATAAGCTGAATGAAGATGGCAAAGTGGTAAGAAACAAAGCCAGACTGGTGTGTAAGGGATATGCTCAAGAAGAAGGAGAAGACTATGGAGAAACCTTTGTTCCAGTAGCTAGATTGGAAGGAGTTCGTATACTTCTTGCATATGCAACCTTCAAGGGATTCAAAGTATATCAAATGGATGCAAAATATGCATTTCTGAATGGAATACTTGAAGAGGAGGTGTATATAGAGAAATCGGATGGGTTTTCCCTATCAGAAGATAGTGACATGGTGTGTAGGATACATAAAGCCTTGTATGGATTGAAGCAGGCACCTAGAGTGTAGTAGCCCTACTTGTTTGAACTCATTAGACTCACATTTTATTATTGGTTGTTTTCAGTGGATATATTACCATGATATATTATTCAGATTTTTATGACATTATGCTTTATCTGGAGATGAGATGTATAATTTATTTGCAGTATTTCAATACTTGTGATTTATGGCATTTTATGGATTATTGCTATGTACTGACATTTTACTTTACCTATGCAATGTGAAATAATATGTTGTGTGTTTGCGAGTGTACTGGATGCAAGGAGACGATTTTCCTTCACTCATTTCGGTGAGCCAGGGAACGTCGCGATTCTTCTTCATCGATGTGTATGTCATGTTTTCTATATTGTATATATATGCATGTGTGGTTCGGTGATGCAGATTATTACAGGTACAAGTACCGGGCAGGTACAGCGTATCGTCTCCACCTGGCTTCACAGGTCTGAGCATGCCTTATATTTTTTGATGGAAGTGGAGGAGATAGTAGTTGACACTATTTTACTCAGTTACACTTGTATGAGTGTCGTCAGTTGGTTGTCTTGTTAGTTTGTTTGGCCTCTGTATTTTGTCATTTGATCTTTTTATGAGTATTTGCTTGAGTTTTGTTTAATTTGAGTGTTTAGTGGATTAATTAATTAATTAATTAAGTTTATGGAATTATCTCATAGTTGTATTGTTTATGCATTGAGATTATAAATTTAGTTAATTAAAATAAATTATTAAATTAAGTTGCAAGCTGCATGATATTAGAAATATATTTTTATTTAAATGAAAAAATAAATTAGATTAATTGTTTTTATTATTTCCTAAAATTTTAATTAAATAAATGAATAAAAGGATTCATAAGAATTAAAATATTGTTTTAATTCTTTATTTAGAAAATTAATTAATGTGCATGAGAAAAGAAAAGAAAGAATAATATTTTTTTAATTATTGCCTGTTAGCTTATCTTTTGTGATAAATTTAGAAAATAAAATAAAAATTACTATTATTCTAAATTTAGGTTTTTTGTGAAAAAGCTATTGAACCTAGAATTTTAGTTTAAATAGGGGTACAAGTCTTTATTTTAGTTACATAGGAACAGGTCAAGAATTTTAGGTGAAGGAATTTATTAGAAGCTTATTGAAAAAGTTAGGGCGCTTCTACAAATTTCTTCCAGGAAAGCTATACCAGGTTGGATGAATTCTTAGTTGTGGGTTTTTAGTAAATATTTCTATTTTTCTCTGATTGTTGTGTGTGTGTAAAATTATTGTCAAATACAAACCCTCTTCTGGTGAATTCAAGTTTTGTTTTAAATCCATGCCTGGCGTGTTTTTCTAGTTTATGGGAAAAATGTAATTTTGAGAACATTGAGAAAATTATTATGGAAAACTTATTCTCTCTGGTTTGATTTGTTCTGATGGTCCTTTAAATAAATCTTTGTGGTTTCTTAGAAATAAATTTAATTATGATTTAAATTTATTGGATTATCTAAATTTAAAAAAAAAAATGTTTTGAATTAAATTCTATGAAGGAGTTTCATTGTATAGGAAAATTTTTAATTCTATGGAAATTCTGTAAAATGATTTTTTTTTGGTATTTGGAAATTAATTTAAAAAAAAACAAAATATAAAAAGAAATATATAAAAAAAGAAAATATTAAAAAAATGGTAGTGGCAAACTACCTATGGTAGCATCTGCTATCGGCAGTAGCAGTGCTACCGGATGGTAGTACTAGCTACCGACGGTAACTTAGGGTACTGTGCCAAGGGCCAAAAAACTTATAATGTTTTTTTTTAATTTTAATTATTTCCTTATCCCGCTATGCGTACTGCGATATGGTGGTTTTGGGTTTCGTACCTAGGGGTTGGGTAAATAGAATAAATTATGTGATATTTTATATATATATATATAAATAGATATATGTATTTTTTTATGAATATATACATATATATATTAGATATGTTTCTTTATGGGTATTATATTATTTTAAATGTTATTTAATTACTGGTTATGAGTTGATATATATAATTATAAGTATATTATATATATATATATATATATATATATATATATATATATATATATATATATATATATATATACGATGTATATATATAAGTATGCATAAAATTATATTATAGTCATAAAATCAGTTTACGGCTTTGAATGTTCAGAAAAAGCTTATAATTTTTATAATTGATAAATATGTTGAAAATACATTAGGAGAATTATTTCTATTTTAAATGTTTTTGGACAAATGACAAAATGGATGTTTTGTATTAAATAATTGTATTTTCTTATTATTTGGAAAATATTTATTTGCAAGTAATTTATGCTTTGCCTGTTTTAAGAAAAGATTGCATGTGTTAGGATCTTGTGTAAATGGTGTTTTTAGTCAAGCTTAAATTTCATTAGTATTCTAGTTGAATTGTCATTGTGTCCTATGTTATTATTTCTCCTTGACCAGGTGTTGTTGTATAGCCTTTTTGATATGAGCCATTGTGTGTTTTTGTCCAAATGGTCAATCTTGGGTTAGTGATTGTGTATCCTTCATGTGTGCTTTGTCAAAATTGGTTATGGTTGTCTATTACGCCATAGATTTCTCGTAGTGAGACATTTCCTATTAGTTTCCTATGTGATAGAGTGGCTTTCGAGCGGGGTCCGTGCCCAAAGTGGATAACAGGATAACCCGTCGAAAGTTAGTTAAAAAGTGATAACATAATAATATATTGGGGGGAGTGAGATAAATATTAATTAGGATAAGTGTACCTCATGCATAAGTCAGTGCTTGTATAGGGCTCATAATGTTACGAGAAGGCCTGGAATGGCAAACTTACCACCTTGTCTTTAGGAAAGGATTGGTAGGGTCTGCATGAGACTTAGTTGGAACCAGAGGCTTGGGAGAGGTTACCAGGAGAAACCCAAGATGGGGGCCAGGACCTATGGAGGTTGTACCATGGGAACCATCAAGCTATGCGATGACACTCTCTTCTTAGAGTCATTTGTGTTTTGTGAGTTGAGTTACATGGATGTTTGCAGACTCTTGTAGTCCTTTTGTACTTGTCTTACTTTGCTTGCTTGAGGGTTTTCTACTATCTCCTAGCATGGTGGGGTGGTTCCATTTCGGGATCACATGGTCGGGTGGTAGTGCCACTTCCCATCGAATGTTCTAGATTGTATCTTCAGGCAAGGAAAGGCTTCGCTGGTGTTTCTTGGTTCGTGGTTTATGTACCAGCTCTTGTTCGAGATCATTGTTCAATTGAGACCTTGTGGTCATTGTATCAGACTTTTATGTAACCTTGATATTGTAACTTTGTAATCAGTGGTATTATTTGAAACCATGTATTTATGGATATTGTAATATTATGTCAATGAAATGGATGTTATTGCTTTGATCGTATGTTTAAATGGTTTTATGAAATTTGGATGTATGTGTAGTTTTAAACTTAAGTATTCAATTTATCTAATTAAATGGATTAACTGTGGTGTTAATATAATCTACGAATTTAATCTTCATTGGTTACCCTTAGGAAAACATATGCTAGACTTCCGCTATTTTTTTAAACGTGCAATGGTTTTAGTTAGTGCACTTAATCTTTAACAAAAAAATATTATTTCACCCTTTAGTTGCCTAGTTGTGTTGTTTTCCTTTTAGGGTTCATGGTGGGGCATTACACTTGGTATCAGAGCCCAAGTTTCAACACTGGGTAATCTGGGTTTGTAGTGTGACTTTCAGTTGACCATATTGCTTAGGTCATAAATGTTTGTATCTCTCTTGTCTTATCCTTTCTATGGATCTATATGGTTTTCTCTTTTATGGTACCAGGTCATGGCTAGGAAAGCTAGAGAAGGTGGCTATACGGGTGGTCACAAAGGAGGTAGAGGTGGAGGATGGGGCTGTGATTCTAACCATCACAGTCCTTCACCACCACCCACTCATGTGAGTGTTGAGCCAGAACAGTCAGTTCATCAGGAGCAGGAACAATCTATTCATCAGAACTCTCAACATGTAGGAGAACATGTTCCCAAAAGGGAAGAGCTGAGACAGATGTTTCAGGAGGTTCTGGCTAGGTTAGGTCAAAGGCCTAAGTTTGAACAGCCTATTCATGCTTCAGTTGAGGAGTCGCTTCAACAGGTTCCAGAGGAGAGAGAGAGAGAGATCACCAAGGAGAGGGTTGTTCGAGATCCACCTTCCTTGGGTCACATAAAGGACTTGATGAGGTCCAATCCTCCTTACTTTGATGGTATGGATACTGGTCCTGAGGCAGAGACCTAGCTTATCAGCTTGGACCAGTGTTTTGCTATGTTTCCATACAATAGCAACACCAAGGTGAGATGTGCTATTATGTGTTTCAATAAATTTGCTTCAATCTGGTGGAGATTAGAGGAGGAGAAGATCGGTGTATGCATTAACACCATCACATGGGAACTATTTCTAGGAACGTTCAGGGCATGATTTCTCTCACCCTAGTGGAGGTAGACTCGAGTAGATAAGTTTTATGCCTTGCATCAGTATGGGATGATAGTAGATCAGTATGAGCATAGGTTTTATGAGCTCAAACAATACGCTAGAATTGGTAATGACGGGGCTATGCTTGACCAACATTTCCTGAGAGGTTTGAATGACCATATCAGTGGAGGTGTGAGAGTATTCGAGCCATCTTCAATGGAGATAGTCGTGGCAAAGGCTAGATTAGTTGAGCTGAACCTTAGTCATGCACTTGGTGGTCAGACAGGTGTGTAGATAGGAAGTGCACCTACCAGTGGAAATAAAGCTAGGGGAAATTAATCCCAATCAGCTGCACCATTTAGAACTTCTCAAGCACTCGCTAAGAGTGGGCAACAACAGCAGCAACAATCATAACCAAAATAGTTCCAAGGCCAACAAGGTGGGAATTCTCATTATAAGAAGGGCAGGAACTGGCATAGGGGCAAACAAGGCCCTACAGGATAGGCCTCACAGAGTGCATCTCATGCCCCTAGCCAAGGAAGTTTCCAGCAATCTAGTGGACCGACAGGTAATAGAGGAGCTTGCTTCTCTTGTGGGCAGTTTGGTCACAGAGCTGCACAGTGCCCTCAAAATGTCCACAACATAGGTAGTTAGAGGCCACCAACATCTGAACCTATAGTAGGAGATGCAAGGAGATCCCATAGAGTATTTGCAGTGGTAGATGACCGCCAAGCTGATCATTAGGGTATAGTCATTGAGGTAGCAGGTATGTTGCATGGAACCCCTATCTCTGTACTCTTCAATTCTAGAGCTTCTGATTCTTTTATTTCTTCATCCATTGCGGAGTGGTGTGGACTTACGTCTGCTAAGTAGGTGGATAGGGGGCAAGTAGAGTTGGCTATAGGTATCCATGTTTTTGGAGATGCCTTTATTCCTAGTTGTGAGTTGAAACTAGGAACCATAGTTACTTCAGTTGACCTTCGTGTTATTCCTTTGGGCTCTTATGGAGTTGTATTAGGGATGGATTGGCTATCATCTCATAGTGCTCATGTAGATTGTCACAAGAAGATAGTGGAGTGTTTAGATGACCTGAGAAAAGAAGTGGAGATTGTTGGAGTACAGAGGTCAATATCCCTGCGTATGATCTCTACTATGCAACTTAAGTGGTTTATGCGTAGAGGATGTCAGCTTTTTGCAATTTCTCTTGAGGAATTGGATGAGTTGGAGAGTTGAGAAATCACTCTTGATAGTCATCCTATTATTAGAGAGTATGCGGATGTATTTCCATTGGATATTCCTCATATGCCTTCGAAGTGAGACATAGACTTTCGTGTCGATTTGGTTCCTAGTACAGAACCTATTTCGGGAGCTCCATATTAGATGACTACTCAGGAGTTAAGTGATTTGAAATTGCAAATAGAAGAATTATTGGCCAAGGGATTCATTCATCCTATTGTTTCCCCTTGGGGTGTGCCTGATATCTTCGTTAAGAAGAAAGATGGTTCTCTTTGGTTATGCATTGATTATCGACAGCTGAATAGGGTAACCATCCAGAATAGATATCCATTGCCTCGTATAGATGACCTTTTTGATCAGGTTAAGTGAGCCAAGGTGTTCTCTAAGATTTATTTTTATTTTGGATACCACCAGCTACGAATTTAGGATGCAGACATTCATAAGACAACATTTCATACTCGATATGGTCACTATGAGTTCATAGTGGTACCATTCGGGTTGACGAACGCACCTTCGATTTTCATGAGTTTAATGAATGGGGTTTTTCACACCTACCTTGATCATTTCATCATTGTATTTTTGGATGACATTGTAATTTATTCTAGATCTATGGAGGAGCATGAGGGTCACTTACGTCAGGTACTATAGTGCTTAAGGGAAAATCAACTCTATGCCAATTTAGCAAAGTGTGACTTCTTCCAGACTGAGGTGAACTATATTGGTCATGTGGTTTTGGGAGAAGGTATATCTATGGATCCTTCAAAGATCCAAGCCATTGTTGATTGGCCAGTGCCGACCAATGTTTCAGAAGTTAGGAGTTTTATTGGTTTGGATGGATATTACCGTCGCTTTGTTGAAGGCTTTTCCCAGATAGGACACCTGATTACTTCTCTTCAGAGAAAAGGGAAGAAGTTTGTTTGGTCAGAACAATGTGAAGTAGCTTTTAAGACCTTGAAGGAACTCCTTGCCAGTGCTCCAATTTTGGTAGTTCCTGATCCATCTGGAGATTTTATGGTATGCACAGATGCCTCTTTGGAAGGTATAGGTGCAATACTTATGCAGGATGGACGTGTGGTTGCTTATGAGTCTCACAAACTCAAGAACCACGAGTTGAACTATCCAGTTCACGATTTAGAGTTGGCAGCTATAGTTCATGCTTTGGTTAGATGGCGGCATTTCCTATTAGCGCGTCGGTTTGAGCTGCATAGTGATCACCGGAGTTTTACAGTATATATTCACACAGCCAAACTTGAATGCTCGATAGCGAAGATGGATGGAATTCTTCTGCGAATATGATTTTGAGGTTTGTTATATTTAGGGGAAAGAGAACGTAGTAGCAGATGCTTTGAGTCATAGGTGGCATGAAGTTTCAGCATTATCCCTTGGAGTAGACTTGAGAGAGAGAATTCTTTGAGTTCTTCCTCAAGATACTTGGTATCAAGCTGTTAGAGCTGTGATAGAGTTTGGAAGGCCTTTAGAGGGTAGATTTTATGGGTATAACCTTGAGGCAGATTGACTTCTTCATCACCATGGATAGATCTATGTACCTCCTTTGGAGGGTCTTCGTGTTTTGATCATGACTGAGGCCCATCGTGCCCCTTATTCGGCACATCCAAGTGTCAAGAAGATGCACACAGATCTTAGACAAATTTATCATTGGGCGGGTATGAAATGAGACATTGCTGATTTTGTATTGAAGTGTCTAGAATGTCAGTGAGTGAAGGTAGAGCATCAACACCCAGCAGGGCTTTTATAGCCTAATCTAGTACCGAATTGGAATTGGGATATCATTTCTATGGATTTCATTGTTGGTTTGCCTATCTTTTCACATCATAATGATGCCATCATGGTCATAATTGATAGATTGACTAAGGTTGCTCATTTTGTTCCTATTTGAGCTTCCTATACGACAGTAGTGGTGGCACGAGTCTTCTTAGAAGAAGTAGTGAGATTGCATGGAATTCTTAGGCAAATCATATCTGATAGAGATCCTGTCTTTACTTCAGCATGCTTTGGGGACTCAGTTCAACTTCAGTTCAGCTTATCATCCAGAGACAGATGGTCAAATAGAGAGAGTGAATCAGGTATTAGAGGGCATGCTTCGCATGTATGTGATGGACCAATAGTCATGCTGGGAGGATTATATCTATCTAGTGGAGTTTGCCTATAACAATGGATATCATAGCTCCATAGGTATGTCCCCCTTTCAAGCATTGTATGGTCATCCTTGCTGCACTCCTCTAAGTTGGGATCGACTAGAGGGTAGGGTACTTATAGGACCAGATATTCTTCAGGAGATGGAGCAGTAGGTAGATCAGATCCGTGAGCATTTATTAGCATCATATGACAGACAAAAGAAGTATGCAAATGCTCATAGGGTAGATCGTCAATTTTCTGTTGGTGATCATGTGTTCTTGAGAGTGCATCCGTGGAAGAGTCCAATTCATTATGGAAAGGGTGCTAAGTTGGCACCTCGGTTTGTTGGACCTTTTGAGATCCTTGAGAGGATAGGACCTGTTGCCTACCATCTTGCCTTGCCACCGAGTCTATCCCGCATCCACGATGTCTTTCATGTTTCAGTTCTTCGACCTTATCATCCTAATGTGACACATGTTCTTGATTGGAACTCTTTGTAGGTCGAGGACAGGTAGCTTTCCATGGAGCCCGTGTGCATTCTTCAGCGTCAGGATTTGTTCCTCAGGGGTCGTACCATCGACCAGGTAAGGGTCCTATGGGACCCAAATGATGAGACCTCGGTGACTTGGGAGGATGCAGCGAAGATGAGAGAGCTGTATTCTTATTTATTTTAGGCTTCCAGGAGTAAGCCTAGTTTTGGGGGGGAGAATGTAGTACTCCTACTTGTTTGAACTCATTATACTCACATTTTATTATTAGTTATTTTTAGTGGATACATTACCATGATATATTATTCAGATTTTTATGACATTATGCTTTATTTGGAGATGAGATGTATAATTTATTTGCAGTATTTCAATAGTTGTGATTTATGGTATTTTATGGATTATTGCTATGTACTGACATTTTACTTTACCTATGCAATGTGAAATTATATGTTGTGTGTTTGCGAGTGTATTGGATGCAAGGAGACAATTTTCCTTCACTCATTTCAGTGAGACAAAGAATGTTGTGATTCTTCTTCATCAGTGTGTATGTCATGTTTTCTATATTGTATATATATGCATGTGTGGTTCGGTGATGCAAATTATTGCAGGTACAAGTATCGGGTAGGTATGGGGTATCGTCTCCACTTTGCTTCACAAGTCTGAGCGTGCCTTATATTTTCTGATGGAAGTGGAGGAGATAGTAGTTGACCCTATTTTACTCAGTTACACTCGTATGAGTGTCGTCAGTTGGTCGACTTGTTAGTTTGTTCGGCCTTCATATTTTGTTGTTTGATCTTTTTATGAGTATTTGCTTGAGTTTTGTTTAATTTGAGTGTTTAGTGGATTAAATTAATTAATTAATTAAGTATATGGAATTATCTCATAGTTGTATTGTTTATGCATTGAGATTATAAGTTTAGTACTAGCTATCGACGGTAGCAGTGCTACTGGATGGTAGTACTAGCTACCGACGGTAGCTTAGTCTACCGTACCAAGGGCCAAAAAAATTATAATGTTTTTTTTTAATTTTAATTGTTTCCTTATCCCCCTCTGCATACTGCGATATGGTGGTTTCGGGTTTCATACCCAGGGGTTGGGTAAATAGAATAAATTATGTGATATTTTATATATATGTATATAAATAGATTTATGTATTTTTTTGTGAATATATACATATATATTTATACATATATTAGTTGTGTTTCTTTATGGGTATTATATTATTTTAAATGTTATTTAATTACTGGTTATGAGTTGATATATATAATTATAAGTATGCATAAAATTATATCATAGTCATAAAATCAGTTTACAGCTTTGAATGTTCAAAAAAAGCTTATAATTTTTATAATTGATAAATATGTTGAAAATACATTAGGAGAATTATTTCTATTTTAAATCTTTTTGGACAAATGACAAAATGAATGTTTTGTATTAAATAGTTGTATTTTCTTATTATTTGGAAAATCTTTATTTGCAAGTAATTTATGCTTTGGCTGTTTTAAGAAAAGATTGCCTCTGTTAGGATCTTGTGTAAATGGTGTTTTCAGTCAAGCTTAAATTACATTAGTACTCTAGTTGAATTGTATTTCTCCTTGACCAGGTGTTGTTGTATAACCTTTTTGATATGAGCCATTGTGTGTTTTTGTCCAAATGGTCACTCTTGGGTTAGTGACTATGTATCCTTCACCTATGCTTTGTCAGGATTGGTTATGGTTGTCTATTATGCCATAGAGTTCTTGTAGTGAGACATTTCCTATTAGTGTCCTATGTGAGAGAGTGGCTTTTGAGTGGGGGCTGTGCTCGAAGTGGATGACAGGATAACCTGTCGAAAGTTAGTTAAAAAGTGATAACATAATAATATATTGGGGGGGAGTGAGATAAATATTAATTAAGATAAGTGTACCTCGTGCATAGGTGAGTTCTTGTATAGGGCTCATAATGTTACGAGAAGGCTTGGAATGGAAAACTTACCACCTTGTCTTCACGAAAGGATTGGTAGGGTCCGCATGAGACTTAGTTGGAACTGGAGGCTCGGGAGAGGTTACCAGGAGAAACCCAGGATGGGAACCGGGACTTATGGAGGTTGTACTATGGTAACCATCAAGCTATGCAATGACACTCTCTTCTTAGAGTCACTTGTGTTTTGTGAGTTGAGTTACATGGATGTTCGCAAAGTCTTGTAGTCCTTTTGTACTTGTCTTACTTTGCTTGCTTGAGGGATTTCTACTATCTCCTAGCATGGTGGGGTGGTTCCATTTCGGGATCACATGGTCAGGTGGTAGTGCCACTTCCCATCTTATGTTCTAGATTGTATCTTCAGGCAAGGAAAGGCTTCGCTGGTGTTTCTTGGTTCGTGGTTTATGTACTAGCTCTTGTTCGAGATCATTGTTTAGTTGAGACATTGTGGTCATTGTATCAGACTTTTATGTAACCTTCATATTGTAACTTTGTAATCAGTGGTATTATTGGAAGCCATGTATTTATGGATATTGTAATATTATGTCAATAAAATGGATGTTATTGCTTTGATCGTATGTTTAAATGGTTTTATGAAATCTGGATGTATGTGTATACTAATACATTTGGACTAGATTTTCGATTGAGGTTTCCAACGGAGAAGGTATATTGTGGCCAAATTTGATTTTTTTTGAAAAAATGCCCTTATTCGTCATAATTCCGATGGAAATTACCTATTTGGTTTCAGCAAAGAAGGCATTAGCAATGAGAATTTTCTTTTTTTCAAAAAAGTGCTTGAGTTCATTGTAATTTCGACGACAATGATCATTACAAAATAAAAAAAGGGGCGGGGAATTGATTTGTGAATTGCAATCCTGCGTAGGCATTTGTGGTGACTTCAACCCCCAAGAACATCAAACCCATGTCGAAGGCAATCCCACGCAGGAGGTAGATTCAAATTGCCCTAGTTTTTAATTTCATGTTGCAAAAAAAATACATGTGGTGGTTAATTGTCCTAGTTTAATCTCGTAAAACCATAGAACTGTGATTGAGTAGTGAGCATTCAATTTTGTATTAGCAATCCCTTCCTCCCGTATATGCACGTGTTGATTGTTCACATGAGATCACATCTCTTTGCAGCATCCTATCAAACAATTCACGAGCCTTGTCCATGTTTCCACTTTTTGCATTCATGTCAAGCAGGGCATTTGCAAGTACAACACCTAACAAAATTCCTCTATTCGTTATGCTTTGATGGATATCCATACCTTGTTCCAAAGCTCCCATTTTTGCACAGGCAAGGAGGATGCTGGCAAAGGTTGTGGAATTTGTCTTTATGCCTTCCAATTTCATTTGCTTGAAAGTGTCTAAAGCCTTTTCGACAAATCCATTTTGTGCATATCCAACAATCATTGCAGTCCACGAGACAACATTTCTTTCAGGCATTCTATCAAATAGTTCACATGCCTTGTCTATGCTTCCACATTTTGCATACATGTCTACCAAGGCAGTTACAACTACATCTGACAAAATTTCTCTATCCTTTATTCTTCGATGAATGTCCATACCCTATTCCTAATCTCCCATTTTGGCATAGGTAGGGAGGATAGTAGAAATGGTCTTGGAATTTGGCTTTACACCTGCCGATTGCATTTGCTTGAATGTTTCTAAAGCCTTCTCAACAAATCCATTTTGTGCAGTTGTAACTACATCTGACAAAATTCCTCTATCTTTTATGCATTGATGGATGTCCATACCCTGTTCCAAAGCTCCCAATTTGGCACAGGCTAGGAGTAGGCTGGCAAACGTAACTAAAGAAATGCAATGATCAGCTCCAAAGACATCAAACCACTACTAACAAAACCGAGAGTCTAAAATATGATAGGGAATAGTGTGAGTTGTCCAGAAATAAAATATTTTATTTTCAATTTCAACTAAAACATAATTACTCAGCCATTTAATGTTATTAATAAGTGTTTAATTTATGAAAGAGATAAATGGTTGGCCACAAGTACATGAGTTAGTAAATGCACACAAATAAGTGAATTTGATATTCAAAACTATCCACAATGAATTCAATTCTTGTCCATTAGTCATTTATGTTTGCAATAAGCATCTTTCTTTGTTTTTCTTAATCTTTATTCATAGTTATGTGCATATTTCACATTCTATAATTAGGATTTCAATTGCTATGGCTGAACACTAGCATGATTTTTGTGTTGTGGTATAGATGTGTGGAAACATAATTATGAGATTGTTATATTATAGAGATCATAAAACTAGATATCGCATATTAGTTCTAGCTCTTCTTGGATTGAGTCTAAAGTTGACATACAGTCATAAAGCCATTATTAGCAGATCTATCCATCTCTAGTAAAGACAATTGAGAAAGTCATTTTGATATTGAGAGTTTCTTATCTATTTACCTATTGATCATTATTAAGCCATAATATTTAGGTATATTTATCTCTCTTGCAAAACCTCTATAAGTGTCCTAGATTGTCCCTACTACTCACTCTTCAATTCGGAAAAATGGAGTTCTAAAGATTTGTTGCACAAGATGGTGTTGAACGTATCAACAAGGCTATCATGGAAGGCATGTTCAAGCTTCCACTTGTACAACTTACAAAAAATGATTTGTTGATATAAGAAATTCTTAAAATAGGGATACAATCAAAAGACAAGTAAGTACATACAAACCTCCTTAGTTGAAAGTAAAATCTGTGTATAAAAAGAGTACATTGAATCCCAATCCATAAACACAATAGAGGTACCGATGGAGACTTAATTGGATGTAGCATGTCACACCAAAGTTGTTAGAGTATGCTAAGCTATTACATAATGTTTCGTAAAGCCACATTAGTATTTTACCGAGATCATTATCTACCAAAACTAACTATAGTAATCCTTTTGAGGATTAATTTCATGGTGCTAGATCTTCATTTAGTTCCACTTCTTGTTGGAGAAAAGAACAGTTATTTCTTGAGGTAGATGAATATCCCATCAACAAAGGACAAGACCCTTTCTAGAATATAACAAATTCTACTCCAACAAAAGACCATGGGGGTTTCACTAGAGATATTGAATAAGAGATAGACTTCTACTGCTGCATTAAAAGCATTGGCATGCTCTTCATTTATTGATGTAAACTCTCTGTGATGCCACCACAACCAACAAAGGTGTAAAAATTTGTCAGACAATAGTTTCTATTTTCTTGCCTATGAAGAAAGACCATGTCAGACAATATCAACAAACAACAAAATAAGGATACAATTGCTAGGTTGTGGTCTAACTTGAAAAGAAAAGGTGATGGAAAATGTTATTGTCCATGCAAAATTTGTAAGGGGTTAAAGACTAGAAGACTTCTAATCAAAACAATGAAGAAACATTGTAGGCTGCATGGTCACATTGAAGGTGGACATGATTATCATCCATTGGTAAGTTTTTCATTATATCGTTTTGACAATTTATATACATAATAAATCACGTGATGATGAGATCATGATCATGGTTTATTTATGTATATCAATTTTGTATAGGTTGAGCACCCCGGAGCACATGGTATGGATCAACACAACCCTAAGAATATGGTTTTCGAAGTGGATGAACATGGAGGTGTGAATATCGAAGTTGAAGATAATGATCCCATGGAAGATGACAATCATGAGCCAGAAAACACAATTGAAGATGATGGTACAAATACATTGATCCATGACTCATTTAGTACTCGCGCAGCTGATCATGATGATGAAGATGACCTTGATGTTGTTCATGATGTCCCTCTACTTGAGAAGGCATCTGAGGCCCTTTATGAAGGCTCACAGGCACCTCTTCTCTCCATTGTATTGTTGTTGGTGAACTTGAAGGTTATGAATGGTTTATCCAACATAACAATGTCACGTATGTTAAGGCATGTCATATATGTCATAAAAACTGTGAATCATGTTGTACCATTAATATTCTTTATTATAACAAAGTATATTTTGTTGTTGTAGATTGATAGGTGAGTTTTTTGTTACCACCATCAAATATTCTACCTCGCTCATACCGAGAATTATCTATCGTTATGAAAGATATTAGAATGGAGTATCAAGCAATAGATGCTTGTCCCAATGATCATATTATATATCACAAACAACATGAATTTAAAACTGAATGCTCTGAATGTCATATTAGTAGATATCAAATAGATCAAATAACAAAAAGGGTTCCTTGCAAGGTTCTTTGCTATATTCCCATTATTCCACGTATGCAACGATTATTCAAGTGCACTAACTTGGCATAATTTATGGATTACCATGCATGCAGTAGAAGTCAAGATGACATTATTAGAATGCCTGTGGATGGTTCAACATTTATGGACATAGAGGAAAAGTGGCCACACTTTAAAGAAGAACCTCGTAATCTCAGGCTTTCATTGGTAGCGGACGGTGTCAATCCATTTGGAGAGATGAGATCTGTTTACTCAATGTGGCCTGTTTTTGTTATCAACAATAACATTCCTCCATGGATGTCAATAAAGAAGGAGCACATAATGTTGGCAATGATTGTTCTAGGTATTTTATCATTTAAATATAGTCGTCTAAATTTAATTATAAATATTGCAGTAAAATGGTCATAATAATTATGTAATGTTTTTGTTCATTCGATTAGGTAAGTACCAAGTTAAAGATATGAATGTATATATCGAACATATTATCGACGAGTTGCTGGAGTTATGGAATGGTGTCACTATGTGTGACATCTCTAGACCAATAGGACAAAGACAATTTCAATTCAATGTGATGCTTCTATGGACAATACACGATGCCCTGGGGCTAACACATTTTTTTGGTATGTTATAGTGTTTAAGTTGTGCATGAACATTATAATTCAAAAAATTATCATATTTAATCCAATTATACATTATCTTGTAGGTCTTCAAACAAAGGGGAAATTTGCATGTCCTGTTTGTGGTCCAAAGATGAAATCTCGTCATTCAAAAAGTTTAGGAAAGCTTGTGTTTGATGAGTATAGGCACTTTCTCCACAAAAATCATAAGTATCAAAATATTGAAAAACATCTTTTCAATGGGAAAGAAGAGAATACATCAAAGTCACGAAGAATTACACCTCACCTGTGGAAGTTGGAATATAATAGAATTGATCATTAAGGTAATGCCATTCCATCTATTGGTTTGTCATAAAACATCTTTTCTATTTTGTTTTGTTTACTGGTGATGTGATTGATGATCATGAAGGTCGTGAAGGCATAAATGACCACCTTCCCAAGGGAATAAAAAGTTATCCCCGACAATTTAGTAGGTTGCCCTACTACGAGCAATTACAAATTGTTCATTTGTTTGATAGTATGCATATTGGAAAGAATATAATAGAGACATTATGGAAAATATTGGATGGAAGGCGTGACAAAGAAAAAATTGTCAAAATATGTAGTGACATTCAGGATTCCAATCATGCAATGATAAATGTCATTCAATCAAATAGCCATGGAGACCAGATTAATATAAGTCAGCTTCCTTGGTTATTAACGGATCAACAAAGCAATGCTATAAAAGAAGTCATACGAAAAATTTGATTTCCCATAGGATTTGCTGCGAACAAAAACAATCTCATATCAAAGAAAAGTGAATTTGGGCCAGGGATGAAAACACATGATTGGCATACCTTCATCAAGGTAATTCATGTTCTTGTGTTTTTAGTATGTATTTAAGTACTGCACGTATGTGTACTTTCAATTATGTTACAAAAAAATGAAAAGATAATTTTATAATTGTTGCAGTACGTTCTACCTCTATCTCTCCCAGACGACTTCGACAATAATGTCAAGCAATTCATATATGATCTTGGAAGATACATGAGGTAAGTAGTGATATTTGTTTAGTTTGTTGTATAGATATTATATTTGCGATTTGTTTTACTTCTTATGTAATATATTTTTTTGCATCTTGAATACCTTGTAGGTGGTTATCATGTAAAGAAATCCATAAAGCCAATATAAAATATTGGAAGAGAAAAATTCCTCATTTAATGTGTGAAATGCAAAAGTGTCTACCTCCAGCTTTTTTCAATGCACAAGAACACTACCTCATACACCAAGTTGAGGAGATTGAATTGTGTGGACCTGTACACACTAGGTAAATGTGGATGGTTGAGAGGCACTTGAAATTTTTGAAGGCTTTGGTTTGACAAAGAGCACATCTTGAGGGTTCTATGGTGGAGGGATATATGGTATACCAAACTATGGTGTACATTTCTGAATAACTTCCTAAGTTTGTAGCAAAGATCCACGTGGATCGCATTTGGGATCCCAACACCATTAACAAATTTGAAGGGGAGTACTTGACGGGGAAAGGTAGACTGAGGAAAGTGAGAGGTAATTATAAGATGTTATTGTAGTTAATTAATTCTTAATCTTTAAAATAAATCGATTGTAAGACGTCTATTTATTTTTTGTATAGTTGGTCGAGAGTGGGATGCACTACATTTGTATATTGGAAATAATCTTGATTGGATGACGGTATGGATTGAACGTTGTCAAAATTCTAGATGCAGGTTAACATGGGAAGGTGTGGCTTCATTGGTTAAAGAAGCACATCATAATGGAGATTCCAATGTTATGCAAAGGGAAATTGATTTAGAATATGGTTTAAGAGATAAACAGGTACGTATAAATTTATTAATCACCCATATGTTTATCAACTCACAATGCAATAAATTTTACATGTTTGACATATCGCAGGTCAAACACCACAATGCTATGTGCTGCAATGGTCATAAATTTCACATAAAAAAGTTGGATGACACAAAGAAAACTTGTGATTCTAGCATCACTGCAGTCTTTGAGGTGACAAATATTTCATTGAGAAATGACATTCATCCTCAACAGTCTCAAAATCAATACTATGGCATTTTCGATGATATACTTGAGTGTGACTTTAATTCCTTCAAATTAGTTTTGTTCATCGTCAAATGGTACGAGCTATGATTGAATAAAAATTATCTTGATATAACTATTATTGAACATGATAATGGTTTTATATTGCTAAATACAAGGTCATTTGAACCAGTTGGCAATGACTCCTATGTTCTTCCAAGCCAATGTGAGCAATTACTTTACTCAGAGGTTCCAGATAAACTGGGTTGGTCATTTGTTGTTAGACATGATCCAAGAGGAAGGCCGATAAAGTATAATGTGATGGAAGAAGAAGATACTGAAGAAGAAGATACCAAAGAAGTAGAAGATGGAGTGGATGATGATCACGATTGACAGTTTCACAATGACGATGAAGAAGAACAAGAAGAAGAACAAGAAGAAGAAGAAGATGATGATGATGATGATGATGATGATGGTGATGTGATGATGGTGATGATGATGGTGAAGACGTTGATGATGATGATGATGATGACGACGATGATGAGGATGATGATGATGATAATGATGATATTGTTGTTGATGATGATGATGATGATGATGATGATGATGATGATGATGATGATGATGATGATGATGATGATGATGATGATGATGATGATGATGATGATTATGATGATGGTGATGATGATGATGATGATGGCGATGATGACCTTGATGTTCATGATGATGAAGAATGAAATGTATGAGGAATGCGATTAGTATATTATCTATTTAATATTGACTTCTTGATAGAATATTTTTTACATAATTAATTCATTCTATTTTGAATTCTAATTCCATTACATAATTAATTCATGATGCACCTTTTAATATGGATATGGAGATAGGGAGTGTGACTATTTATGTGACAATTTTTAAACTATGTTTATTTATGGAAATTGGATTATTTATTAGCTATGTGACTATTTATGTGACCATTTAGTTGAGGATCTTGCATAGTCTACATAAAGTAAAGGTAAGGAATTAAAAAAATTACAATGATTTTGATGACAACATCTTTTTAATATTTAATACTCTTTTTGTCTACAAAGTTCATGTTGTTCATGTTGTGTATGATGTAATTTCGCTAACGTTTTTTATATTTTTTCTTTGTGACAGATCTACATGGATCCATCACATATCATAGACAGAGATGTACCTTGCGACACTTCTACCGAGCAAGTAAACCTCATTGTAATTGTACAAATTAGGTAGAAGCAAACTGTTACATTATTATGTTCTTTTTTTAGTGATTTATACTAATTTTGCAATTGTTAATGATATTCTTGACATAGACGGATGTTCGGGGAAAGGGAAAGGGAGTTGCAGTACCTGAGCACCTTTCTATGGATGTGGAATCATTAGGGTTAAGAAATGATGACCCTAAAGATCCCACAGACCTTGTGAAATTCTTTAAAATGCCTCTTATAAAAATTAGAAAAGAGATTGTTGCTTTGGCAGCTGTGCATCCTACCACCGATGAGATACGATAGAGGTGGAATTATTGTATAAGACAGCAGAAAACTTGCAAGTAATCAGTAATGAAAGCTTTAATTATAACAAAAGTTCAATAATGGTTTATATTTCATTCTCTTTTTATGTCATTAACTAAAATATGTATGTATTGTTTTCGCAGCAATTTATCCACCCTCATGAAAGTCATTCCTATGATAAAGGTGTTGCAAGATTAGGTGATGATGATTTTCTTGTATTATCACTTGCTTGGCTTATCACTCTGAGTACCCAAAACACATCATACTTGATATTGTCAATTTTCAAATTAAAGGTTCATCCTTGTTTACAATTCTTGCACTTTTCATATATTTAATGTTTGATATATTTAATGTATTATTCTTTAGGTGCTATCAATGTTATTGTGCAAATGCCGACGCTGCCTCATCAGAGGTCACCCTCACCTGTATTACCGATTGCAATGTAAGAAACATGTAGCATGCAGACATCCTCTAGTGCACGTCATATTGGCCTGCCCACTATTGGTAGATCCCTCTTTTGCTCTATCTTTTGTCATGTGTTTATTTCCCCTCAAGTGTTCTTTCTTCAATTCTAATGCCATTTCATAGTGGATTCATTTTTTGCAGGAGGAGATGCACATGAGGATGTGCCACAGGCGACTACTGCTGATAACATAGCATCGTTACCTGGATCTTCTCGTATTTCTAGTACGGGAACATTGCAGGCCACATTCATGGTGAGCGATGAAGAAATGCTTCCCTTAAAGATACAAAAGGTTCTAGGTAGTTTAAGACTATTATTATATATACTCTAATTGTAATTTATTTTATGATCACTCGTTTTGGACTAATGATCTCATGAATTTTTTGCAGGCAATGATATTTTCTATAAACATCTTAGTGATATTGCATTGCATATATTTGGGCCCACCATACGTAAAAGGTGGTACATCATATGTGAACTATCCCTTATCCACTTTTGATTTCATATCATTGCTAGAATACTTTTCCTTTGATCCATTTGTTGAAGTGTAATAAATGTAGCTTCAGTTCATTTCTAAATCTAATAGGCTTGTTTTTGCTTTAAAAGGTGGAATGACCAAGAAAAAAGGTTAAAAGATGAATTGACAAACCAAATGGTTGAGTGGTTTGGAAATGACACCTTTGACAAAACCAAGCTCCTTGAAAAAGATGGCACATATCTAAAGTATGTGAGGGACCAAAACAGGACCCATTTGGAGAGGAACCTAAAGTACGAGCGTCCCCCCATGATTCCAGAGAGGGAGTGGAAGGACTTGATTTTGGATGCCAAGGAGAGAATTGAAAGGAAAAAAGGAAATACACCAGTAGATGCTAGAAGAAGGTACATGATACTATTAAGAATGTAATTATGTACTAATTAATTACTCTTTATATTTATATAATCTAACATATTTCAAACATTTTATAGACTGAGTGACACGTCAAAGACAACCAAGGCAAGGCAAGAAAAGAACGGGCAACACAAACTCGGCTTTGGTGGTTACATGAAACTTGTTGCATGAATTGTAAGTATCTCATGTAAACTCCCATATTGTCTCAAAATATTAATAAATTGCAAACATTTTTTTTTTATCAAACAATGCAAGCAAAATTCACGGTACGAAGCAAAAATTTAGGGCTCTGAATTCAATAGAGCGCCCACAGAAGATGACAAGAGAATTGCCTACCAGCAAGGCTATTCAGCCATGGCTGATTGGCTACAAGAATTGAGTGGGCATACACAACATTCGAGTGCATCCGTCACATAGGTAAATATGCTAAATGGAAGTTGTTTGAAATTGAATACTTTACCAATAATCTAATTGATGTTGAGTTCCAACATAAAGTGACTATATTTTTTTTAAATAAGCAAGCAATAATAACAATGTGCATGTCATTGGAATGCAGCCTGCTAATTGTGAAACACCACCTACACATGAAGGTCCAGATGTGTATCCCAGTAGTGGAGGTATTCATTTTCTATTCAAATTTATTTATTTAACTATTAATACAATTAAACATCTTAATTTGTAATTAGAGTAGTAATTAATGTAACCTTTCTTGTTAATATTTTAGAGCATGCAGTCAGTGGTGAGCAAGTGGAGCATGATCTGGGTACACAACCTCAAGAATGTGATGTTCCCCACTTAGGTAAAGAGGACCACTATTATTACTTTAAACAAATATAATTGCAATTGGTGTTCAGCATGTTGAGGTTGAGGCTACACAAAATGATGTGGCCCCATCAAGTAAAGAGCACAACAATTATGTTCTCTAAATTAATAAAATGTTTGTAACAAAAATCATTTTTTTTTTTGAATTTAACCCATTTCTTTGTTATTGCAGAGGAACCCCCTTTTCTTTAGTTTCCTCGTCCTCAGTATAGGACTAGGAATATATTGAGATCACAAGTAGTTGGCGGAACATCTATAGAGCGGGGAAATGATGAAGACACCGATGTTCCACTTAGTCTTTTCATAGCTTCAAAGAAAAAACAAATAAAGAAATGATTCTAATCTAACTTATTTGATAATGATTGATCTTTATGTGTTAGTGAATGTAATTATGTGCTAATTAATGGTTATGGATGATATGTGTTAATTAATATTGATGAATGTTGCGTGTTAATTAATGTTAATCAATGTTATGTGTTAATGAATGTTATATGATATTAATGAATGAATGCTATATTTTATTAATGGTAGAAAGAATTAATGAATGAATGTTATAAGATGTTAATGAGGAATTTAGTGTGATGTTAGCAGAGCGGAGGGGCCAAATGAGCTTCCACCTTCACGTGGTTGGCCTTGTTAAGTAGAGAATATTAAACTATTCTTGAATCCAAGCCAAGCTCAACAAGGTAACACACTTTTCAATATTTCATTATGTTGCACAGTTAATCTTATTGAATAATGTATATTGAATCTTAATTGTAGGGTCCAACAGAGCCAACACGAACAACAACACCATGAGTTGCTGGGTATAATGAGCTCCCATATTGTCTTGTCTATACATGAACAATATGAGTTGCTTCTAGTGTTGATATCCAAGGTGGGACTGCAAAAGTTATGAATATGCCTCATCTTTGTAAGTTTTTTTATTACAACTCCTAATGCTTGAGACTAAACTTTTTGTTCTTGATGTTTTTTACTAGTTGTCATAACCTCTGACTTTGATGCTTGTGCCTTAATAGAACTAGATGTTTCTTGTATGCATACTTGGTCAAGGACTGCATTAATACACATGTTTCAATGTTGACCTACAAGACATGTAAAAGGACAACTACAATTGATATCAGTGCCTTATCCAGGCCACAGAGTCATCTAAGTTTAAACAATACTCCCACAATCAAATATATCCACACATCCCATCACCTCGGCTTCTATAAAACCCCACATATGCCTGACATACATAAGAATTTACCCTTATCAAACTAGACTGCATTCATCAAATTCAAAATCTCCCACAAGGAATTTACTGATAGAAATGCTTCATGCATATTTAATTTCCCTCCAGGAAAGAAAAGCTAAGAAATGCCTCTATTTAAGATTGCCTTACAATCCATACTCAAATGAATAACCCTAGATTATTCATATTGAAAATAGTAAATATTTGCAAGTAGACCAAAAGACAACACAAAATTTAGGCTCAAAATTTGATAGTCTGTATATTGATATTGATTTTGAGAAAATATAACAAAACTTAGAGTATTCTTCATAAGACTAGAAAAAAGCTTAGATAAATTTCTACAGCATTTTCTTACAATTACTTGTGATCATTTTTTTAGGAGTCCTAGTATCCATTTATAATAGTATGGATGCATACAAGCTTTGGACCCTTCAAAAGAAAGTTTGTTACAAACAATCGGTCATTTTAAAGAAGCGGTTATAAGTCCTTTTCAACATCTGCAGCTTCCTCTGCTTGTTGTTCTATTGCAACCTCTTGCAACTACTCCTGAGCATCTTCTTTCTGTCCCATATACTTATCTTTCCACTCCTGATACATATCATCACTAGGCCAAGTAAAACTAGCAATCTTCTGTTTCATTTCTTCTAGCCGCTTCCAAGTGACTTGTACATGTCCAATCTCTGTTTCTATGAAACCATAATGAGATTTCACTTTTGTAATTTCCTCAATTGTTTGGACAAATAAGGATGTGTCATCAGTACTAATAATCTGATTGATCCTTAGGGACAAATTGTGGTCCACCTCCTTTAACCAAGTCTTCTCTTGCTTTAGCTAGACAGGACCAATGAAACCTCCTGGAAACATTTCAAATTTATGATTTGAATATTCTTTCCTATAAAGTTGGGCTTTTCTTTTTATACCTACTCCTTCCACTGAAATAATATTCATCTCTTTTATAAACTCACATGTGGACCTTAGATTGTCATTCTCTTCTGCATCTGCATGGGAAGAACACATGAGCTCTAACTCTTTACCTCTAAGCACCCACTTATTCAGGATTGCTTCCAAAGTGGCTTCTTCCTCTCTGAATTTGATCAAAATCTCAAGAATCCTCTTCATATTTATGTATACATTGGAGGTTTTGATTGAGTCAGAAAACTTCAAGATGGTGGCTTTCACCTTCTCCTCATATTTGTTTGCATACAATGTCTGAGTTTGTTTCAATTTTTCCAACTCATGTTGGACATTTTTAGGTAATTGGGAACTAGAAGGCATAGGAGAAAGGGGATATTCAATGATGGGACTAGTAGGAGGGGGTCTTGTTGGAGAGGAGGCTATCATGAGTGTAGAAGATTCACCGGAATGATATTGACCTACCAATTGACTCTGGAGTCTAGGAATTATGCTGTCTCTATTGGCTATTCCTTCTTTAGCATCATTGTAAGCTTTTAAAATAGTCTCCAACTTCAATTGGAGATTAGCCTTTTCTTGTGCCTCTTTCTCTGCCACTGCAACACTGAATTTTGCAGTCTCTAGGACTGTGCTTGCAACTTCCACTACCCTTGTGTCTTGGACTCTTTTAACTATCATGCCTCCTAAGAGGCTAGAATTTGATGCATCCTTCCTTCTTTTGTTTTCATCCTTCTTTAAAGACCACATGACAAGAGCAGCATTATCCTTGCTGAATGTCACTCCTTCCATAGGCTTTGTTTCTTTCCTCACTGCATCAAGCACTAAGGCATCAACTATATCCCATTCAGGGAGAATCAACACACCAACCTTTGCTAGTATTTCTCTTCCTTTCTCAAGGGTGATTGCTTTGAACTCCTCCATCATTTCTTGCTTAACCTCTTCTTCTACTTGAGTTGTATTTTAAAGAGGTTGTTCACTTTTCCTCTGTTCACATCTAGTTTTGAATTGATCAATATTTTGCTTCCATAGAAACTGTATAAAAGCTCTTGATGTGACAAAATTACTGTCAGCTAGGAACTCTTCACTAGCTTGCTTAATAGTAAGGTCCATTTCTTGGCCCTTTAACTCACCATCAGTCAAATCCATTTCAACATTAGGTGGCTCTTCGGGAATCCCCTCTTGGGTCTCCTCATAGGTATAGGCAATCTCACCGAGACTCCCTAACTGCAATAATTGTTCAGCCATAGCTTGTTCATCTCCAATGTGGATAGGAGACTGAGATGGAGAATATTGAGGCTCATCAGTTTTAATTTCCTTTCCCACTCTCTGCTTCTTACAAGAATCCTAGATGTCAATGAGATCTTCAATTTTCCTCTTCCCTTTTGAAGTGGAAGGCTCACCTGTCACTAGCATTATCATAGTGTACTTTGACCTTTTGTGCATTACATAGTCACCAGGTGGGATATCTCTAGTAAAGGTAGGCTTAGCCAATACCATCTTAGCCTTATCAGGCTCATTTTGCATTATGGCCTCCCTCTTTTCTTTTAAGGTCTACATGAGATCTTCAAAATAAAGAATCAAGAATTTTATTTTCTCCTCAAATGGATTGAAGCTAGAAAGGGGGTCATAACCAGTGTCAAATTGATGGATACAATCAAGGGCTTTCTTATATGCCACCCACTTCTCCTTCCTAAGTTCTTTCTCATATAAGCTTAATTCATTTCTAATCAGATCTTTTGGGAATTGAAATTGATGTGGCCTACCTCTGCACACTGCACTTTTTTCTGAACATGTCATTGAAAAAATCCTCAGGGTCTACACATCTTGACACTGCAGTAGACAACCTATATGGCTTAAAGAATTCTTCAAAAAATCTCCATCCACCCTTAGTGAGCACGAAATGGTGAGCCATGGTAATAGTTGGGAAAATAGTCCCTTTACCTCTATTGGTTAGCTTTACTTCTTGTACTCCCCCAATTTGTCTCAGGACTTCTGCAATCCCTATCTACAATGGGACCTGATAGGGTAGTGAAAAGGGGGTGCCTCTAAATCCAAACACTCTAAAAATAGTAGACACAGGGTACAAATATATGTCTCCCCAATTGTGAACAATCTTGATATCCTCTGCAAACTCCTTTGGTCTGAGAAACTCCAAAAGAGCCTTAGGAATTCTAGGGTTTTCTCTGCATAGAAGAATCCTAATTTTAGATGCAAAGCATCTATCAAACTTTAAATAACTTGCATCTTGTCTATCCCAAGATAGAACAGTACTCCACAATTGCACTGGCATCTCCTCTTTATCCTTGACCTTAATTGGGTCCATCTCCTTTCCAAAATAATTAGCCCCTTTGAACAAAAACATATGCATTAACATGGAGTACCATCCAAATGGCCTATCCATGTTACCATTTTTTATTCCTAATAGCCCTTTATGAATTGCATCAGCAAGGTATGAGGCATAATCAAATGTTATTTCTAGGGATGGGTTTAGAATTTGTGTAATCATTAACATATAATGGGTTGGCATATTCTTTTCAGCATCCTCTCCAAAAAACTGGCATAATGCCCAATACATACCCTTAGCTCTCAAAGTGAATAGGTTGAGAGAGAATGGTTCCATTGTGCTGGGGCCTACAACTGTTAACCCCCCTATCTTTACAAAGAATTCTTTCAATGGGCCACTTCTAAGATGATCCCTTTGTGTGTTGTAAACCTAGGCTAACAACTCAAAGTCAATAGGTTCTAACAAATTGGAGGACTCACTGAGTTTAAACACTTTCCTGAATTTATCTTCATTTATCTCAATCAAGATTGATCCCTCTATGTTCCCGATGCATCTTGCCACAGAGTCATAATTCTGTGCAATCAGGGCTAACGGATCTACATCCTTAAAAACACTTGGGACCACAAGCTTTCCTACATCTTGCTCCCATATGCCATTCAAAGGAGCTGGGGAATTCCTCTGCCCAAAAATGACTTTGAAGAGTCCTTATCCTAACAATCCTATTTCAGGGTCCCTCAACCAATTACCCTCATCATAAAGGCCATCTCCAATTTTTAGACGAGGGTTCTTAGGTAATAGCTCTTTGGCCTTAGCCCCAGCATTGGTGGACATGGTTAATTGCTCTAAAACATCATCACAGATATTTCGGTCCTGGTAATTCACCTTCCCCATCAATTCTCTTCTGGGTACCATTCTGGTCAAACAATTATACCACTATCAACTAGCACAAACCTCTAATGAAGCAATTCACACCACAGTATTTGAGAACAAACCAAGAGTTATCAAGAAAAGCACAAGAAACCTGATTATTCACCTGAAGAAAATCACTCTGCAACAATTCACCCTGCAACAAACTTTGATGAAACAATACTTAGCAATCAAGTTGATGCGGACTCAAAAAGGACAAGTTGGCATTTAAGTTTTAGAAATTAACTCCACATGCTTCAGCTTTCTTTTTAGAATTGAATTTGCCAAATCGAATTCAAAACTGGCTCCAATGGGTCATAATTCCTCTAAGTCTTTCCTCTGTTTTGCTCTTTCGCTATTTTGCAGAACATAAAACCTATGCTCTTTTCTTTCATGAAACAACACCAGTCATTGGATCACAAGAACTTGCATCGCCTTTATCTCCATTTGATCTCTTTGCTTTAGTGTCAGGCCCTACCTCCTTTTCGCCACTTCGCGGACTTTAATAGTCATTCACTTTTCCTTCACGAGGCCATGCCAAGCATTAGATCAAACTCAAATCACCTAGCCTTTAACTCCAACCGGGACTGTCAATCCTTTTAATTAACCGTGCCTCATCTTGATGGCTAACAGTTTTTGCCATTTCGCTAAGGTTAAGCTACGGGCATCTTAGGGCCACGAAACAATGAGAAGTTTTGGATCAATCTCGAGATGAATGCCTTTTAAGTGGGCCCTTTACCTGGGAATTACTTACCCCACTTATTCTTCATTAAATAAATGCCACATGGCAGTCAGCCATTAGCCTTGGAAACTCCTTTTGTTTCCCTCCTTAATCCGCCACGTGTTCCCTTTTACTATTCCCACATAACTTCTAGTTATAGCTTACGTGGGCCCTCAACCACTTTTAGAGCCACATGGCATTTGACACATCGCTATCAAGCTCTACAAAAAGAGGCAGCTACTATGCCACCTCACACCTCCATGTGAATTCCACCTGTCTTTCGTGACTTCATGAACATTATACTTCGTTTGGCTTGCGGCCGTGAATCAACGCGAGCCATTGATCTTTTTCCAACCCTATCATTATTTAACCAAAGAAGACCGCTTATCTCTGGGACCCGCCAAACCCTTTTGCCACTTCACGAAGGTTAAAACATGTTTAGCTTGATCTCACGAAACCACGTTGTCCGTCCAATCAGATGAAATTTGATCGATGTTTATCTTTGGTCCAAACCGGTATGCCAAGTCCAACTTCGCCTTTCGCTACTTCGCGGAAACTAAGTTTCAAGCACTTTTTGGTCGCGAATCAACGCGGGCCGTTAGATTAACAGAAAATCGCATGATACTTATAAGGCCCGACAGACATTAGAAAAGGTAAATTAAAAGTGAACAAGAATAAAATATTTAAAGGGACCACCTAGGTAAATGACAAGGGGAGAACACTTTTATGATAAATGGACCCATCGCTTAAGTGAATAAAGTAACGCCAAATTAGAAACCAAAAGGGCTTTTCTTAGGTATTGAAGTGACTTAAAACCTAAACCGCTTAGGATTTAAAACAAATTGAAAGAACACAGGCATACCAGACACATAATTTTCAAAAAACCTAGCCATTTATGGACTGAGAACATCCATTTTTAAAACAGTGATAATAGGACCATCCCTTGCAATGAGTCTTTTTGCACTAATAGTGTTATATCCTCAAAGACCTTTTCTTTTCGATGAGAACCATCTCCACTTTCCTTGATATCTTTTATCGATGGAGTTACTGTCTTCGATGAGTCCTTTCTGAAGTTCATCGATGTTTTCTTTCTTTGATGCCCTTTTTATATTGATAAGAGATCGCTGGGTCTCATCGATACTGTTCGAATCTTAGATACTTCGATAGAATGCTTTTAGACTTGTTTGATAACTTATGGGTTATTACGGTATCAATGAAAATGATGATTTCTTCCGAAGAGAGATGGCTTCTATCGATGAAACCATGTGTATTGGAGACATGCCTTTTAGTCTCCTTGAAACTCATTGTCATCGAAATCTTTGGACTTCGGTGACTTCTTTTGTCCTCCCATCGAAACTCATATCCTTATCGATATCATTCATCTATGTCGTTTTCTTCTATTTTATCGATATCACTTTTTTGATGAGAATGCTTCTTTCGGTGAATCTTCTTTATCTTGCATCGATGATATTGTTTCTGCGAAAGCCTTTTCTCATCGGTGGGGGCCACCTCTACTTTCTTTGATACCTTTTGTTGGTGGGACCATCCCTTTCAGTGAGTCTTTTTGCACCGATAGTGTTATATCCTCGAAGACCTTTTCTTGTCGATGAGAACCATCTCCACTTTCCTCAATATCTTTTATCGATGGAGTTACTGTCTTCGATGAGTCCTTTCTGAAGTTCATCGGCATTTTATTTCTTTGATGCCCCTTTTATATCGATGAGACATTAGTGGGTCTCATCGATACTGTTTGAATTTTCGCTACTACGCGATAGGTAACTTTCGAGCATGTTGAGTTCGCGAATCCATATGGGCCATCCGATTGACTAAGAGTTGCATGACAATTACAAGGCTTGATAGTCATTAAAAAAGGCAATTTAAAGGCAAATAAAAATTAAAACATTTAAAAGGACTGCCTAGGTAAAAAACAACGGGGGGAGCACTTTGCATGACAAAAGGACCCATTACTTAAGTGAATAAAGTAACACAGAAATATAATTATAAGGGTTTTTTCTCAGACATTTTGAAAGTGATTAAACCTAAACCCTAAACCCTCTTTAGGACCCAAAGCAATAGAAGTCACAAGGCCATACGAGACCCAAGAATTTCATATACTTAGCCAACTATGGAAAAGAATACCCATTTTTTAAATAGTGATAACAGTAACCTCTGAACCTTTATCTCTTCCCTCAAAAATGAAACTTGCCATTTGAATTCATTTCTCATATTGATTAGCTTAATAATATTTGTTCAATGTTTTTTATTGTTAAAAGATTACCTTCCTTTTAGATAAATTAGTTAGATTCTTATTATATTGAAGAACATTTAGTTAGTTTTCTCCTTCAATTGAAGTAGTTATGTTTTATTTTGAAATACTAAATTTTTTATCTTAATATAGATCACAATTTATTTTCTTTAAGTATAGAATTAATGGAATATTACATATGGTATCAGAGCAACCAAGTTCGACATTGAACCTCAGGGTTTCCACCCATAAACAAAACTATATACATATGCAGGTGCACCATGGTTGAGATAATATGCATGTGCACTATATATAGAACTATATTGACAAGTAAATCTTTTATTCAAATCCACAATATGAAACACAAAGTTTTATTGGAAGAACACAAGTAACCTTATCTCCTTTAGATAATATCACAAGCAACTACCTACAGAAAGATGCAGTAATCCATAGCATATACACAAAGGAAAGATGACTGATTATATTATGTATGTTCGCAAAATGGTACAATAGTAAGCCTGAGGCTATATTCTACTTCTTCTCTAATGATCCTTATTGTTACAAAAATTCCCTCATCTATATGAGGGTATACATTGTCACCAAGCATCGTGGCTTTTCAGCACACAACTATTAATTAGCACGTTTGTTAACAAACTAGAAGATAACAAGTTCAACATTCCTATGTGTTCAATGTACTTATCATCTTTATACATTAGAACGTCATTGTTTAGTGTCCTCATGTCGCTTTTTGTCTGGAAATGATTGGATAGAATATTGTTAACACAAAGTGACAAATATTTGCCCTGATCCAACTCTGCTACTGTTTGATTCTTCTCATCACTGAACTCTTGTTTCCATTGTTCCAACAATACTAACTCACCACTAGTGTAAAAAGAGGGTACCCTAGGGGTATTTCCATCGTCCAGCCTCTGATGCTCTTTCCTTAATTGATTTCCCAATTCATCATGGGACTTCAAGTGAGCCTTGGCTTCAATTTTCTCACCTGGATTCATCAAACTGTTGTCATTCATCAAGCCTTCCAACCGAGACCTAAGCCTTTCATGCTCTTTCACAGCTTTGACTATTCCAGTGTATGTCTTCCAATAGATTTCTACAACCTGCATCATACTTTTGAATCTATGGTCAACGACCTCAAGAACTAACTTATCCATCTTTTGTTGTTCCTTTTTTAGTTCTTGAGATGTCTTTTCAGCCTTGTTCCTCTAATACATAGCATCTATCAAGGCATCCATGGCATCTCTTTCAACACCGTATGTCATCCATGTTTGACTGGTACCTGTATCAATATGAAGCAATCTTGCTTGCAGCCTCTATTTTTCTTCATCGGTTTTCTCATATAGGCTTTTGTATGTACAATTTTCTTGGACCAGAAACTCTATCTGATCTTGGTTCAGTTTAGTGACATCCAAATTTAGTTTAGCAGGTATTCTAGGGTCAGTCTTTCCAACCTGCTGCACCATCAAATGTCCAAAAGATTCTTCTGTATCAACCAATATAGGTCTTTTATCTTTGGGATAGATAGCCCACTGTAGAAGAGCCTTCTGATCTAGATCATATTCTGATCCTCTAAAGAGTTTATCAATCTCTTTTGTCATCATTTGCCTACTTGGGTCCTATTTCTTGAGGAATCCATCAAACAACAAGGCAGAGTTCATGTCCCATCCAGAGTATAATAGCACACCAACTTCCTTAAGCAACTATTTTCCCTTCTCAGGTGTCATTTCTCTCATCACAAGATCCATCTCTGCTTGTAACTTTTCAAGCTGCTACTCTTCTTCACTATTTCTCATGTTATTCCTAATTTGAGATCCTTTATGTTGATAGAGGAATGCGGTGAACTCCTTGGAAGCAATGAAGTCACTATCAGCAATGAAATCCTCATGCTCCAGGAATTTGATGTCAGCCACTTCTCAGACATTCAGTTGTCTTGTTCCCAAGTCTATCGGTGTATCCTTTGCATAACCAGGGGGTAATCCTCTGCATAACTAGGGGGTTAATCCTCTCAAGGAGTGAATGGAATGATGCCAGATATGGAAGAAGGAGACATATGAGCCAAAGGCTCTATATTCCTAATAGTATCAATGTAATCCCTAAAAACATGAGGCGGGACTCCCTCAAGTATTTCCAATTCATGCTCCACAAGTTTGTTGGCCAACTCCAAGGGGTCTTCAATCTTTTGTAGCATGTTCTCATCCATTTTCCTTCTATAAATCTTCCATTTATAAGAATGCATTGCTTTCTCAAACTTTATTTGCTTTACTCTGGCCTCTTCTCTGCCATTGTTCTTAATGAGGTCATCCGATAGGTAAGATTTATGCTCTCCAGCCTTCAGCTTTTGTGATGATCGGGCTATCCTTATGTATCCTTCAGGATCAAAATTGGGCCTTGGATCCCCCATAGCCATGTCATGATAATCTAATTTTGTTTGTAGCAGGCCATAACTCTTTGAACTTTTCACAATAAAATCTGAAAATACTAACAACCTAAGTACAATTGATTGTTTTCCATGGCTTGTCAGATGTTCTGTACTCACTATAAACATTTGCCTCACAATTTCAAGACAAGCCACTCTGTTAGGGACTATAAGTGGTAGTAAGTATGGTCTCCCTTCGAACCCGTATACCTTGACTTTTGTGTAGTCTGAAAAACAATACCAATCTCCCCAATTGTGTTCAATTGAGGGATCTTCAGCGAAATGTTTTGGTCTTAGGAATCTTTGAACCTCTGGTGCAAGGGCATGATCGCATGGGCATCCCAATAGTCTCTATAATGACTTGACAAAGAACTCCTCAAAATGCCAATATTGATTATTCACATACCTCTAGTCACATGAAGAAACCCATAGTTGCACTGGTTTTCTCATTCCAGCATTGTCATAAGTCCTAACACATAACTCTTTTGGCCATAACCTTGCATCTTGGCCCACATACAATAGCATATGCATAAGTAAGGAATAATGCTTGAAATGAACATTGATGACATCCCCCTTTAACTTTTCTAACCCATGATTCAAAACCTCAACCAAATAAGCAAAAAAATCAAAGAAGTGGGGGTCCTTAGACTACAAATCGGCACAAATGACCATGGCTGCAATATCCATCAAAGGATGGGCTTTTATCCCTAGCACTTGGGCAACACAGTAATAGGTATACTTGAAATATGGATGGAAAGAGTTGACATCATAGGGAGCTTTGTCATCCTGACCTAGTGGCACTAAGGACCCTGCATTCCTAGGTCTATGTATAGGGAGTCTCCACATTTTGTAAATGTGCTCTAGGTTAAAATATTCACTTGTTAACTTCTTCAGGTCAATCAATTCTTCAAATCCCCAATCCAACTCGAACACGGTGTCAATAACCTCCTTTGTGATTGCAAGAATTGGCTCACCCATGTAGTTATATATGGTCCTCATTTTAGGGTCATAATTGTTTGCTAATGCCTTCATGAGCTCCACATTCATGAATACATTAGCCACAACTAACCTTCCTAAGTTCAATTGCCATAAATTGTTGATAGGTTGAGAGGAAACTCTTTTGTTGTACCCATATATGAATAATTCATACCCTCTCAACTCTATCCATATGTCTCCAAGATCCTCAAACCAGTCCTCCAGGACCTCCCCATCAGCTCTAATCTTCTTGGACCTCAAACTGGATGATGGATACTGATCAATCAGGTCCTCGGCCAAAGAACACCCTTCCCTTTTCTATCTTTTAGGTTTTTCTTCTATAGTGATAGGTTCTTTTCCCTTTTTAGTCTTATTAGTTTTAGATGATGACTCCATTTGAATTTTGAAAAAGAGGTCTATGTGCAAACAACTTACTTGGAATTACTGAGCTTTATTTGTGAATTTTCCCAATTCCTGCTTTTAGTTCATCGCCTATGAATTCCTTAATGTCGTGCCCTTTGATGGTTGATCCACTACTTGTGGCGTATTTAATTAGTTAGTAATGGCGCTTTGGACAACAGTCACTCGAGCACACGTTTGAATTTAATGGTGATGTGACCTTCCTTGGGATTTGTTTATGATTTTTGTGGCAATCAATAATCATTTCAATGAGGATATGTCTTTTGATCATTTGTTTCTTTAGTCCATCAATCTCTTTGTTTCTATCGACAATACTTTTGTTTGGAATATTGCTTTGATCAAGTATTTTTTCCCTTCATCAAAATACTGTATTCGGTCAGTATGGCTGTCTCCTCATCGAAATATATCTGATATCCATCATGTCTTATGTCAAAGAAACCTTGGGATTCGGTGTCCTCCTTTATTTTTCCATTGAAATACTTCTTTCATCGATATCACTATGCCCTGTCAATGAATAAGTCTATTATCTCACCGAAGCTTTTCTTTATTTTCCCTTATCGTTCTTCACCGATAAAGTTACATCGGCAAAAAAACGCATATCAAGAACATGCCTTTTAACCTCCTCGAAACCTATATCCTCATCGATATCTTTTATCAATGTAGCTTCCTTTTGTCTAATCGATATTATTCTTTCGATGAAAATGCTCCTTTTGGTGGGTCCTTTTTATGGTGCATTGATAGTATTATTTCCTCGAGAACTTTTCCCGTCGATGAAGACCCTCTCTGCTTTCTTCGATATCTTTTTGTCGATGAATTTTAACCTCCTTGAAACCTATATCCTCATCGATATCTTTTATCGATGTAGCTTCTTTTTGTCTGATAGATATTATTCTTTCAATGAAAAAGCTCCTTTCGGTGGGTCCTTTTTATGTTGCACCGATAGTATTATTTCCTTGAGAACTTTTCCTGTTGATGAAGACCCTCTCTGCTTTCTTTGATATCTTTTCTTGATGAAGTTATTATCTTTGGTGAGTCCTTTCGGCATTTCCTTCCTTCGATGGCTCTTTTATATCAATGATAATAATTAACTTTTTTTATAAAAATGATTATCGTCAGAATTATGACAAATACCAAGCTTTCGACCGATGAATTCTTTGACCGTTCGCAGAGTCCATTGGATTGTCGAATTTTCGACGGGCATGGCATCGTCGACCAATCCGATGCCGAGTTTTTGATGGTGGATTTTGTTGACACTCCAATGAAAATTCATCGAAAATTTGACAAACAGCTGTCGAAAATCAGCTCTGAATGTACTAGTGGTAGCTTTAAACTTAAGCATTCAATTTATCTAATTAAATGGATTAACTGTGGTTTTAATATAATTTACGAATTTAATCTTCGTTGGTTACCCTTAGGAAAACATATGCTAGACTTCTGCTATGTTTTTAAATGTGCAATGGTTTTAGTTAGTGCACTTAGTCTTTAACAAAAAAAAATTATTTCACCCTTTAGTTGCCTAGTTGTGTTGTTTTCCTTTAGGGTTCCTGGTGGGGCATTACATAGAGTATGGTATGAATTCTTACACTCCCATCTTGTGAAGATTGGATTTGAAAGAACAAGTGAAGATAGAAATATCTATCTAAAGTCATAACGAGATCAGATTCTGATCTGTGAAGTATTTGTTGATGACATAATTTTTGGTGGAGATGACAAGATGAGTCATGATTTTGCAGATGAGATGAAGAAAGAATTTGAGATGTCACTTATAGGGGAGATTAAGTTCTTCATTGGACTACATATTCAACAAATGAAAGATGGTATCTTTATCACTCAGTCCAAGTATGTCAAAGAGGTGTTGAAGACCTTTGACATGGAAGACAACAAACCGGGTGGTACACTAATGGTAACTGGTTCTAAATTATCAAAAGAGGATGACTCAGTGTTGGTGAATGAGAAGGAATACCGATCAATGATTCGTAAGTTGCACTATGTAGTACATAGTAGACCGGACATTGCACATGCAATGGGAATTACTACACGGTTCCAGAAATCTCCAAGAGAATCCCACTTGGTAGTAGTCAAGCAGATTCTTAGATAACTGAAGGGAACTATTGACTATGGATTATGGTATCCATACAGTAATGATTTCAACTTGAAAGTGTTTACAGATCCTGATTGGGCTAGTAATGTGGATGACCTGGAAGACCACAACCGGTTGCGCATTCTTTCTTGGTGGTAGACTGGTCTCATGGATGAGTAAGAAGAAGAGTTGTATCTCTCAGTCTATGGTAGAAGCAGAATATGTTGCAGCATTTATGAACTGCACCCAGACAATTTGGATGAAGCATGTATTAAATGGCTTCAAAGTTCTTTTATCTAAACCAGTAAGTATATTTTGTGACAACATAAGTGCAATTAATATCTTTAAGAATCCAGTTTTACATGCTAGAACTAAGCACTTCGAGCTCAAGTATCATTTCTTAAGGGAGAAGGTTCAGAACAAAGAAGTTGTATTGGAACATGTTTCCAGTAAGGAGTAGTTAGAAGACATATTCACCAAGCCTCTACCAAAGGCTACATTTACCTATCTAAGAGGTGAATTAGGGGTTTTTCCCCTTCAAGAGGTGAACTAAAAGTGTGTGCTCCACATCAATCAGGTATTGCATTAATAAATATTTTTCATGATTAGTGTGTAGAAGGATTCTACTCTTTAGGGGGAGCAACACAGTGGAACATAGCTATTGGTGCCTTCACTTTGGCATTGTTGTCAAAGGGGGAGAAGATGTGAAGCGGAGAAGATATCTGTAGTATTGGGGAGAATATGTGAAGCAGAGAGATATCTTTGTATATTTCCATCAATGCCAAAGGGGGAGATTGTTGGCATATGTGCAGAGCTTGATGACACGATGATATTGTATGTTGTCATTGATGTCAATATGCTGAAGTATGAACTGGTATATTGTAGTAAGTAAACTGACAAGAGAACCGATATGATATTGTGAACTAGTATATGCAAAAAAGTGAAGTGGTATGTTTGTTCAAGGTGAACTAGTATGTTGGAATGAGAACCGGTATATGGAAATTTTTGTACTAGGGTTTCATTTGGCATGACTACCGATTGGTAGTCTTAGCTTCATGGTTTCCGGTTGATGCATTCCAAGCCTGCGTGATTCAACCTATGACATCTTGTGATGAGTTAGCATTGCAATGAAGATCAAATAGTGTTGCGACGTTAGCCTTGTGTGAGTGAAGGATTTCATTGAGGATCTTGGATGGAGATTGATCCTATCTACCTCAGGAATGTGGAAATTCTTTGTAAATGGTGGAGAGTGCATGATGGATTATCAAATTTTTGAAGTGGCAAAGAATGAACGTTGGAGAACGTCTTGAGATCTGTTCAAGAATTGTGTAAATCATTTAACAGGGTGACTCAATTCAATGATTTCTTCAAATCCTCTTGCGAGGTAACCTTTAACAAGGCTATAACCTTTAATCAGGTATTTAGCCATCCCTTAACCAGGTGATCCCTAGCAGGATTGGTTCCTAGCAGAACCTATTGTAAAAGTTTTTAACCGAACTAGGCTCCTAATAGAGCAGACTTCAAAAGAGTTCAAAGAACAGCTTGTGGGTATTCATCCCCACCGTGGTTTTTCCCAGTTGGGTTTCCACGTGAAAAATCAGTGTGCCATGTGTGATGCTTTAATATTCTCTGTCAAGTGGTAAAGCATGTTGAACCGGTAGTCATTATATTTATGATGATACATTACTTGTTTATGCATACGGGTGAATCAAAAATGAGATATTAGATTGTGTAGAGATCTAAGTGTTTATGGGTTTACGTATTTCATACTCTCACTGTGTTTTATCGATAGTGCCCTAATTTAGACCGGTGTTAGTGTTTACCTGTTAAGTATAGTCTTTGTAGTCAAACTAGCTCAGGGAAAGTTTTTGTCTGTACTGATTCACCCCCCCCTCTCAGTACCGGTTTGGTACTAACTAATTCATCATTATTCATCATAGTATTGTTTGTAATATGCTATTTCATTCAAATACTTTGGTATGAGCTCACAAGACTATAAGTGGACTTTGGAGTCGTGCTGTTATGTATGTTGGAAATTGAAACTCATTGGATTCATATGTTGTCATTGATGGCACCAAGATTCTGTAGAAGGCATATAGGGGCACACATCGGCAGTGGAGTAATCAAGGTCATAACCAACACCGACACTGACATCGACACTGACATCCAACACTTTTGTTAAGCCGACATCAGTCTAGGATCTGAAAAGTTTTATTTAATCATTTTATAATTATTGTATAGGATCAACATTGAATATCTTTTTTAATGTATTGTAAGCTGACATAAGGCATATTGTTTGTGAAGGGTATATAAGTCAGTTTATTAGGTCATTGTGATATAGAAGAGTGTGTAGGATAAGGAAGCGGAACAATGTGATGTGAAGGACATGTATGTAGATCATTTGTATGTGAAAGTAATATGATGCAATGATCAGTAGATGGTTTGTAAAGCATTCTTGGAGAAAAGGAGATACCAGTAAAAGGGTTTAAGAACTAGTAGTACATAGAGCTATAACTGGAACTCTTTTTGGTATAGCAGATGCATTTTGTGAGTTCACCATTATTGTTATATCTCAATAGAATATTGTAGTCAGTGAGAATTTCTTGTGTTGAGCAGCATGCTCTAGGTATTGTGCCTTCCTACATGTGCAGGCCCCAATATTATGTAATATCTTTCATATGGCATGTGAATTGATATTGTGGGTCACAAATCCCACCTTGGTTTTTCCTCTTTGAGGTTTTCCACATATAAATTCTGTGTGTTATGGTGTTCATTCATGTGGCTGGTTTATTTACTTCGTGTTATATGTTTTCTCATTTACTGGTTTATATGTGTATTTTTTAATAAGGTAAAATCGTATATTACCGATAGAACACTGATTCACCCCCCCTCTTAGTGTTCTTGGATTCATTGTATTCCAACAATTGGTATCAGAGCCTGGTACCTCGGAGGAACTTTAACAGCTTGAGGAATATCTTGAAACCAGAATCATTGAACATGGCTATAGAGAAGCAACTTGAGATGGCACTTGAGGATTATGATGCTAAAAGGTTGAAGAATTTGAAGCTGGAAGATGAATTGAATTATGCTAATGAATTCATTCTTGTTCTACAAGAAAGGTTTTCATCAAATCAATATAGGAGGAATGAACTTTTACAAAACTAGGATGATGAAGAGAAAAATACACTTAAAGAACAATGTCAAAAGTCGAGTCAAGAGAATATGCTCATGAAGAATAAAATGCAAGACCTGACTATGAGGATGCCAAAAAAATTGAGGACATAAAGAAGAAGGAAGAAAATATTGTTGTATCTCTGAAGAACAATTTGAAGAAGTGGCAGACTCGCTCATGAGAATGATATGTTGAAATTTTTTTTGGGACAATCCCAGAATAATGAACAAGAGCTTGAGAGACAAATAATAACTCTGAGAAATGATTTGACTACTGCAAGTGAGTATAAAGAAAAATTCAGGATTAGTACTGCATAGTTGGATGATTTATTGAAAAGACAAAGGCAGAATGATGATTCTAGAGGACTTGGATTTGTACAAGGTGAAAGCTCTGATACTGCAAATGAAGATCAGAGAACTGGTATGCAGAACTCATCAGACTAGAGGAAACTAGTAAGGCAAACTAATGCTTACAAATTAAATGGTAGATGCTTTGTTTGTCATATGCCTAAACCATGTACAAATAGAGAAAATAAAAACTACAATTGAATTCCTGGTCAATGCACAAATTGCAAGAAATATGGTCATAAGTCAGAAGATTGCAGAATGAATGTTAAGTGTCATGCATGTGGAAAGTTTGGACATTTGGCTAATCAATGCAAATCAAGGAATGATACCAGACATGGCAAAGCAAATCAAAATAACATTGTTACATGTTATGCATGCAACAAAATAGGTCATATTGCTAGGTACTATAGAAGCAAGACTAAACCGGTTAGCAATGATAGGGAAAATGAGAAAGGAAAGAAGAAGGTAGATGAAATACAACATTATCACACCAAGAGATGGGTAAGAAAGTCTAAAGAACCAAGTGGAGATGCAACTACACCGGAAATTGCACCAGTAACTCCATCGATAGAACAAAGCATTCCTACACTGACAAGAAATTCAACCGATAACTGAGGCATATGCCTTAGGGGTTGGCAAATTCATTGCAAATATTGCATATTCCCCAAAAGAGATCTTGAAAGAGATCTGGAGAGTTGTATTGATCATTGATGAAGGTTTACTCGACATAAAACTATGAAAGCAACATCTAGTAAGGTACACCGCTAAGCATTTATGACAGTGAAGCATTAGGGTATACTCACTAATAAAAAGAGAAAATTGACTCATTTTCACTCACTTAGCACTCAAGCAATCCAGAGTGAAGAAAAGGTGAATCACAGGCAATCAAGAGTGAGCAAAGGGATTTTGAAAAAATTTCCAACAGTTATCAAGATCTCTCAAACCAATGATCTTTATCCAGGTATTTATTTGAAATGGAATTCGGATCTTCATATGCTCCTACTTTCATTGCGAATCCCACTATTGTCGAGGTTAAGGATAGGCCGAGACTTGTTTTTAAGGAAGTTCCTCAAATAGAAAAGAAGGAAGACTCTCTTGGAGTATTCTCAAGGGTTCCTGATGGCTTAGGATATGTAGAAGATGTCAGAGCCAATATTCACTGCACCTTGGAGGATTTAGACACTGAGGAGACCAAGGGAATGTATCAATCTATGATACTAAGAAGCTCTCGAATAATCAAGCTAGAATATCAAATCATTGAAGACCTAGTGTTAACCGAAATACTGTATATATCAGAATTAAAGGATAAAATGATTAGATATGTTTTGAGCAGGGCCCACAATGAATTCATCTTGCTGGACCAGCCTTACATGATCATCAAAGAAGCAATTCAGGCGGTCACCGACTTACCCAAAGTTGGATAGGAACCAAGGAAGAAGATATCCAACTCTGAGGTTAAAAAGATCACTGGAACAACCCATGATGGAAGGTCTATGAGGATCAACACCATCAAAGATACAAATGTGAAATTTGTCAGCATGATCATCGGCTACAAGGTAACACAATCAGGTCGATTGAACTTTGTTCGTAGTTCCTATATCCATGCTCCATACCAAATGTTAAAGAATAATGGAAAGTATGATTTGTGTGAATGGTTAAGAAGTGAGTTAATGTTAAATCTTGGCAAGATCAAAGGTGTCAAGAAAGGAACATTTAGGTTTGGCAATCTTATTGTCTGCTTGATGTTATATTTCATGAATGAGCTAGTGGGTTTAGGAAAGAAACATATCGGTAGGTATGCAAATTAAAGATACAATCACTGGTCTTGGCAACAATAGAGATGAGAAGTTATGGGGCTTCTTTAAATCTTTCCAAGAGAATATGAGTATGAGGGAGAGAATCTCCAAGCATTTTGTGGAGAAATACTCCACTGATATCTGTTTTATGGTAAAAATATATGAGACCCTCATGGAAGCAGTGGAACCAAGAACAATATGGGTCACTAAATTGGGATATGAAGTTGATGACAACATCTTGGAACTTTATGCAAAAATGCTTCTTGATGCTCCATTAGATGACAAGACTAAATATTTTGGCATTACAGAGGAGAAGGCTCTTGAAGTTAAAATTGGCTTCAACAAGAAAAGGAGGGAAAATAAAATAGACAAAATATATGTTTTCATTCAAAATGTTATCCATAGGATAGATACATAACTAGGTTCTGGATCTAAACCGGTAGATCAACCGATAATAGCTAGTGCTCCTGAGGTAAAGAGGCCATCAAATTTCATTTCTCCTATCACTTCTGATTGTGATGCAGAGGATAATCAACCTCTTGCATTTAGAAGGGTACAAAGGAAGAAACATGACAAGCCTCTAGTAGAGGAGAAGAAGGTGGAGCCAAGGAGGAAACTGGCAAGAAAACCTACTCAGAAGAGGAATCCAGTTCCATCCGCCCCTGCAACCCCCAACAAGTAGAAGAAAAAGAGTGAGATTGGTGAAGCAATTGAAACCAATAATGTTACCATCATCCCCCCAATGACTTGTGCATAATTGACTGATGAGGTAACAAAAGATGGTATTTTGAAGAATGTGTCAAATTTATATGAACATCTAGATGACAATGGACAAAATGAAATTGAAGAAGCAATTTTGTTACATATAGACATATATAAGAAGGCTTTGGTAGAGATTTTGAAGGAAATTCCTTTATCATTATATAATAATTTAGATGCAAGAAGATCAAATGTAGTCGAGAGGGATAGAGAAATTAAGGAAGTTGAACTTTTGAATATGTGTGATTCTATAAATAATGAGGAAATGAAAAGATGTATAGATGTTGCCAACAAAACAATTTTTAGCAGCAAATCCTGACAAATAAGATTAATGACGAGTAGAGTAAATGAGATAATAAATGAGACTAGAGATGGATGGGCTAAATTCTTCCAAAAGAATCCTGATTTCCTTACTTCTCAAGAAGAATTTTCTAAGGCAACAACTCCCACCATTCTAGATAGATCTAAAGGGAAAGGAATTTTGGGAAGTTCAAATAAAATTTTGAATGAATGGGCAGAGACAACATTTGTATAGTCTGAGAAAGGAAATATAGATAATGTATAGGATACGGATGATATTGTGGATAATGATCCACCAACAATAACATATACTACACAAAGTGGCAAAGCCACTGATACAAAAGGGGATGAGAAAAGAGATACAATAGGAGAGGATAAGGGAAAGGAGACTGATAAGACACTCAATACCATACCGACAGTTTATTCCCCAATAAAACTTTTGACAATTAACACTTCTCAAGTTGAGATGAAATCAATCACGGAGATGAGTCCCATAGAGCTAATGATGATGGCTACTCAAAGTCTAATGAAGGATGGACCTACAGACAAAGGCATAATACATCAGTTAATAACAATTTTGCACAGATGGATTCCTGATTGTATGATTGAAAATGAAGCAAGCCCTTCTAGAAAGCTTAAGGTATTGACAAAGCACATATCTAAAAAAAGTTTTAATCATCACAACATATTTCCGACTGACAAGCAGTTGAAAGATTTACTTTGGCTAAGAGAGTTGCTTTTGATCAAATTATTGAGATTGAAAAGATGAAGATTGGGGAGAAACTTATACTCATTGAAAATTCTTTGAAACAATGTACTAACATCTATAGGGTCTATTGTAATATGTAAATTCTTACAATAAATGTAGATAAGAGGTTTAAGGAGTTACAAGACAAGATTCCTACCATTTCTAATTCTTTTGATGGACTAACTTCACTTACAACATTTATTGATGGACAAATTTTGACTTTGGAAAATCAAATTTTTGCTTATGAAAAGGAAAGAGACAAAATTATTCAGAGAAAAAGGAGTCTCAGAGGTTTGGTAAGTCCAAGATTGGATTCACTTGGTGTACATAAGAGGGAATGCATGGACATGCTTGTGAAGCCCACACCAATAGAAGTCACTAAGAAAGAAACACTTGCACATTTACTGAGTAGACTTGTATCCATATCTGAAACATTAAAAACTCGTTGGGATACCTATATATAGTTACTTGAGAAATCTTATCTGGAAATATTGAAATTGGTCAAGCTTCGATAAAGTAATCTATAATTATTCATTCTTTTGCACGAATTCTTAACAATTCTTTCACCGGTCTTTGACATTGGTGCCAAAGGGGGAGGATATGTATATAAAAAATATGTATATAATCCTAGGGGGAGGAATTCAGACAAAGAGTATATTGCAAACATAGTCAATCATCTCAGGGGGAGTATATTTTAGTTGAACTGACAGGGAATCCATTTTTTTCACATGAGTGTTGCCATGAATGCCAAAGGAGGAGATTGTTGGTAATTGACACTCATTGGATTCCTACGTTGTCATTGATGGCAACAAGATTCTATAGAAGGAATATACCGATAGACACTAGCATTGGAGACATACACTGACAAACATTGACATTGGAGTAATCAAGGTCATAACCAGCACCGACATTGACATCGACATCCAGTACTTCTGTGAAGCCAACATCAGTCTCGGATCTGAAATTTTTTTATTTAACCATTTTGTAATTATTGTATATGGACGACATTGAATATCCTTTGTAATGTATTGTAAGCCGACATAAGGCATATTGTTTGTAAAGGGTATATAAGTTAGTTTATTAGGTCATTGTGATATAGAAGAGTGTCTAGGATAAGGAAGAAAAAAAGTGTGATGCAAAGGACATGTATGTAGATCATTTGTATGCAAAAGTAATATCATACAATGATCAGTAGATGGTTTGTAAAGCATTCTTAGAGAAAAGGAGATACTGGTAAAAGGGTTTAAGAACTAGTACAAAACAAAGCTCTAACCAGAACTCTTTTTGGCATAGTAGATGCATTTTGTGAGTTCACCATTATTATTATATCTCAGCAGAAGCTTGCAGTAAGTGAGACTTTCTTTCGTTGAGAAGTGTTCTCTAGGCAGTGTGCCTTCCTCCATGTGCAGGCCCCCCATACTATGTAATATCTTTCATATGGCTATTGAATTGATATTGTGGGTCACAAATCCCATTGGGGTTTTTCGTCTTTGAGGTTTTCCATGTATAAATTCTTTGTGTTATGGTGTTCATTGATATGGCTGGTTTATTTACTCTATGTTATATGTTTCTTCATTTACCGGTTTATATGCGTATGTTGTAACAAGGTAAAATCTTATATGACCGGCAGAACACTAATTCAGCCCCCCCCCCCCTCAGTGTTCTTGGATTCATTGTATTCCAACAATGTAATCATGCTTTGGGGCAAAAATCTTTGAAATTTTCCCTCTTTGGATCCTCTGGTTCTGATGCCACTGCAGGTTAAGGACAACCAATGGATGATGAGGATGGGAGACAGGATAGGGATCCACAAATATGAGACCCTCCTCCTGACTGCAAAAAGATGATAGATTCCCCAAAATCGAGTCCCGAGGTTGTGAAAGTTGACTTAGAAACGATCAAGGAGGTGCAAGCCTTCAAACCCTGGGGTAGTCTTTTTGCAAGGAAAGCAACTGAAAAACTAACTAGTGAATCATCCTTCCCCTTTGTGAAAGATATATCTGATAAAAAAACAGGTAAACATGCTATTGAGGTTCCAGATTTGGTTATCAATCATAGCATTTCTTTAATGGCTTTCTCTCTGATGGGGAAGTTTGTTGGACCATGACCCAATATTGAGGATGTTAGGTCTTTTGTAAATAGAAAATAGAGAATAAAAGGTTAGGTTGATGTTTCTGCCCTGTCCAAAGGATTTTTTGTTTTCTCCTTCTCTTGCGGGGAAGATATGGAAGCAGCATTAAGCGGTGGCCCTTGGATGTTTGGTAAATCCTCTTTATCTATGAGAAAATGGTCTCCTAACATGGAACTCAATGAATCTTTCTTTGAATCTTCTCTGGTCTGGGTAATGCTACCAAGCTTGCCAATGGAATTTTGGGTGGAGGATGTCTTCTCAGGAATTGCTAACTCCTTTGGGGAGCTTGTTGTGATATATCCAATGACTGCAACTCGCAAAAGATTGGTTTATGCACACATTTGTGTCAATATTTTGCAGAAGATGGACCTTCCTAGAACTATTGATATAAGTTCCAAACTTGGATTGTGGGAATATACAATAGAGTTCGAATCACTCCCCTTTGTGTGCTTTTCTTGCAAAAATATGGTCACTGGGCTAAGGCTTGCCCCAACAACCCTAAAAAACCTATGACGGTAAACACCCACAAATAGGCTTGGAAAGAAAGAATAATAATAAGGAAGGTAACAAATTGGAAGGAAGAAGAGAAAGTCCTTGTAATATACCAGAACCATCAGAAGGAGATAGAAATGACCCTCCTAAGAATCCCCCTTTGAAGGAGGATAAAAAGAATAAAATCAGGGAGTTTGAGATCAAAATAGTCAATACTTTTGAGGCTCTACAGATTCAGGAGGAGGAGAATGATATTAGTGAAGAGACACTTGAAGATGGTGATATTGAGAATATTACTGACACTCATCATGAGGTCCCTCAATCTTCTATATCAAAAAGAGATGAATAGTGCCTAGATGAATTTGAAGGACATGAAATTAAACTTGGAAGGAGTAACAAGTTTGGATTGCCCCAGGTTAATCTAAATGTGTTATTCCAAAATATTGGAGTTGATACACCCACATCATACTAGAAAAGAGGATAACTGTGGAGTAATATGCAAGACGAGCCTAGAGAGGAGCAAGAAGAAAACATAATAGGGAATGAAAACAGAAAAATAACAAGAAGTCAAGAGGCCTTAATGGGGTGAAAACCAGGACTAGGTCCAAGGCTTATTTTGGTGCATCAAAATCCCCGTCAAGACATAAAACTATGAAATGGCATAGGGACCAGGAGAGGAAGCAAAACATAGCTGATGGAAGGCAACGAACTATAAAGGAATCCTGCCCTCAGGTTTCCAAATGAAGGTAATATCATGGAATATCAGAGGCCTAAATGGTCTCAATAAACAGGATATATTACAGAATCTCATTCAAGACCAAAAACCGGATATTATCCTTGTTCAGGAAACCAAAATGAGTAAAGAGAAAGTGGAGAATTTAAACTTCTTTAAAAATGGAGGGGTATGTGGTAGCAGCTCGAATGGGGCATCTGGTGGGGTAGCGATATTTTGTAACAAGAAAACTATTTCAGGAGAAATGATTGATGAATATGGTAACATAATATCCATGAAAGTTAAAAGCATCTATGAAGGAAACGAATGTGTGATTACAAATATCTATGCCCCTAATTCCAAATCTTCTAGAAGCAAAATTTGGGATAAAATCCAGCAAAAAAGAAGATCTTTCCCTAGGAACAGTTGGGTTGTGATGGGAGACTTCAATACTCCTCTGCAAGGCACTGATAAATCTGGGGGAACTCAAGCTTAACCGGATAGCAGATCTGACTTGATGAATTTTATCAATGTCAATGCTCTTACTGAAATGGATCTTAATGGGGCTTCCTACACATGGTCTAACCGAAGGGATGGTGAAGACCTCATTCAGATAAGACTTGATAGATCCCTTGTTACTAATGATTGGATTCTTTCTCATAGATGCTCCCTGTCTGTTATCAATAAAATTGGTTTGGATCATTATCTCATTACTTTTGTTGCTGAGAATTTTAAGAATAATCAAAGTTTCCCTTTCCGATTTGAGAAGATGTGGATTTCTCACCCTTAACTTGAAAAATATAATGCCAACTAGTGGAATATTGATGTGAATGGAATTTCCATGTATAAAGTTGCTAAAAAACTTAAAAAATATCAAAGTCAACATTAAGATATGGAACAAGAGGGTCTTTAGTGATATTTTTGATTCAAAGAAAAAGCTGAAGGAGGAACTAGAACAGATCCAAAACTCAATACAGAAAGATGGCTATAAAAAGTATCCCAAAGCTATGGAAGATGATGTATTAGTCAAACTTCACAATTGTTGGTATTTTGGTATGGTTTTGTCATTGATGTCAACACCTACTAAATACACCTACTTTGGAGATCCAGCAACATTCATCGGCAAATAGTAAACTGTACAAACAGTTACCGGTATATGGTTAATCGATAGGATATAATGTTTACCAACACCTGCAATGTCATGGAAGACACTTGGTAATGTCGAAGACATCATGTGGACACTTTATTTTGAAGTAATAATCATTGGTATATTCTTATTTGCATATTTCCTTTTACCGGCAAATAGGTCTAGGTTATCTAGGGTTACACTGGCAGGTTTATCTTTTCCAGATCAGCATGGCATGCTATGGAGATGATTTATTATTGTTGTAAATGCATTAAGCCAACATGTTCAATCGGTTATTGCATCGGATATTGTATTGTTTGTAAAATATTTTTATTGTAATATCTTGTAGAGCCAACCTACTAAAATTGGTCTTAGGGTATGGTATAAATGTAAGATCTTATTTGAAAGATCAAGTGTGGAATGCGAAAAAGATTTAAGGAAAGTTATATGCGAGATCAAGCAGGGATACACTCAAAGACATCATTTGAAGGTGAAGTTAGGTTTTTGTAGAAGCATATCAGCATTACACCGGTACTGAATCCAGCATATGAAGATGCTATTTTGTGCAGTACATTCTCATTGGATTTAACCATCCAACTGTAGTCAGTGTGACTCCCATTTGTGATTGAGGAGTGAGCTCTAGGCTGTTGGCCTTTCTGCATGTGCAGACCCCTCTTTGTACACTTACTATCTGCAGTAGTATCATCTGATTGTGGGTAAGGGTTCTCATCATGGTTTTTCCCCTTATAGGGTTTGCACATACAAATATTGGTGTCATGTGTTGTGGATGACTTTGTGTTTATGTTTCATGCATTAATTCTTACAGGTATAGCAATTTTCTATTAACACTGTTTATCGGCATACTTAACTGTCTTATCGGTATTAAGCATTAAGTTGGTTAATAGGTTTTTGGTTTCAATTTATTTGACAACTAATTCACCCCCCCTCTCAGTTGTCTCCAGGACCTACAATTGGTATCAAAGCATAGTCCTCTTTTTGCAAAAGTTTAACAACTTGAGGAGATCCAATGTCTACTAATTATTTCAGAAAGGATAGTCCTAAACTTGATGGAACCAACTATGGGATATGGAAAATCAGAATGAAGACACATCTGAATTGCATTGGTAAAGACATCTGGGAAGTTACTAAGAATGGTTATACTACTATTGGAGCTGGTCAGATTGCTCCCATTACTTTAGCTAAAGATGAAGAAAATGATTGCAAAGCAAGAGAAGCACTTTTGAGCACATTATTAGATCAACAAATCATGGGATTATCAGATAGATCCACTACAAAATCTATCTGGGATCATTTGGAAACACTGAATGAAGGGGATTGCACAGTCAAAATTGCAAAACTTGAAAGCTTCTGAGTTAGGTATGAACACCTGAAAATGGAAGAAGATGAAAGGATTTCTTCTTTTATGGAAAGAGTAAATGAAATTGTGTTGGGTATCAAATGTTGTGGAGGAACCTTGAGTGAAGATGAGATTGTTTCAAAAATCTTAAGAGGTTTGCCACTGGCATATAAAATGAAGGTTACTGCTATAAATGAGTTGAGAACAATGCCTAATACATCAGTAACTAGGGATACATTGATTGGAAAACTTTCAGCTTTTGAAATTGAGGAATTTGGTCCTGTTACTACTATAAAAATTGATTTGGCCTTCAAAGCATCAACATCATTTGCTTCATCCTTTGACAAATCAGACTAGAGAGCCTTTTATGCAAGAGAACTTGAAGAAACCAGGAAGGATAATGAAGAGCTTAAAGAACTTGAAGCACTATTTGCAAGAAAAATGCCAAAAGGCCCAATTGGAAGTAAGTATGAAGGTAAAGCACTCTTTAAATGTTTTAACTGCAATAAGATTGGTCATATGGCTTCAAGATGGCCTGATAGACATGCTAGACTAAGAGAAGAAGCTAGAAGAACATACAAACCTAATCCTGAATATCAGAGATACAAATTTAAGAAAAACAAAGATAAATTTTGTTACATTGTTGATGAAGTTGTGACTGATGATTCTGATGAAGATCCAATAGACAATGGATGGGTCTTTGTTGCTATAATAGAAGATCAACTGATAGCTATTGCTCAACCGGTAGAACAAGCCCTAGCAGCTAAAGTTGAATCAAAGGATGAATGGATTATTGAATCAGGATGCTCACATCACATGACTGGAGACAAAGGTAAATTCTTGAACTTTCAAGAATACAATGGAGGTTTAGTAAGATTCAGAGATGACAAAGCCTTTTCAACCAAAGGTAAGGGTTAAATATCTCTTGATGGTAAACATAACACTAACAATGTCTACTATGTTGAAGGATTAAAACATAATATTTTTAAGTGTTGGTCAATTAGTTGAGAAAGGTTTTCAATTACAATTTAAAAATGGAAAATGCAAAATCATGAATAGAACTGGTTTGGAAATTGCAACCGGTAATCAGACTAGAGGTAATAGCTTTCATTTGAAAAATAGTGAAAAGGCATGCTTAATTGCACATATAGATGAAAGTTGGCTATGGCATAAAAGACTATGTCATGTAAATTTTGATTGCATAGTAAAAATCAGTACTTCTAAGGTAGTTAGAGATCTACCTAAAATTGTGAAACCTCAGAACACAATTTGCAAGGACTGTCAATTTGGAAAACAAGTTAGAGCTAGTTTCAAAAGTATTCCAGAAAAATCCAATAATGCCCTTGATTTAATTCACATTGATTTATGTGGTCCAGCTAGAACTAAAAGCTTACAAGGTGATAGATATTTCATGCTAATTATTGATGATTATTCTAGAATGTGTTGGGTTACTTTTCTCAGAGAAAAATCAGAAGCACTTGGGAAGTTCAAGCTATTCAAAGCAATGGTTGAAAATGAAACCGATAAGAAAATTAAATGTTTAAGATCAGATCAAGGAGGAGAATTCACATATAAAGATTTTAATACATTCTGTGAAGTAAATGGAATCAAAAGACAGTTATCAGCACCTCAGACACCACAACAGAATGGAGTTGTTGAAAGGAAGAACATAACTATTTTGGATGCAGCAAGAAGTATGTTATCAGAAGCAAATCTACCACATGTGTACTGGAGAGAGGCAGTAAGCACTGCTGTCTATACATTCAACAAAGTTCACATCAAAGGTGAAACCGGTAAGACCCCTCATGAACTATGGTTTGGTAATACTCCTACTCTTAAGTATTTCAGAATTTTTGGAAGTAAATGTTATATTAGAAGAGATGAGTATATTGGCAAGTTTGATCCTAGAAGTGATGAAGGAATATTTCTTGGTTATTCATCTAAGAGTAAAGCATATAGTTGTTTTAATAAAAGATTACAGAAAATTGTTGAGAGTACAAATGTAAAGATTGATGAACAATTCAGAGGAACTTCAAGGTATATAGACTCTAAACCGGGAACAAAATTAATGACAAATGAACCTACAATAAATCCACTGGTACAGAATGATGATCCAGTTACTCTAGTATCATCAGAAGATTCCACAGTAATTGAAGAACAACAACTAACTAAGACATCCCAGTATGTAAGACTGAATCATTCTGAAGATCGGATAATTGGAAGCAAATTTAAAGGAGTCATGACAAGAGGAAGACTGGCAAATGAAGAGGTATGTCTTATTTCTCAAATTGAACCATTATCTATCAATGAGGCATGTGAAGATAAATTTTGGATTAAAGCTATGGAAGAAGAATTAGGACAAATTGAGAAAAATAATACTTGGACATTAGTTCCCTGGCCTAAAAATAAAAATGTAATTGGAACCAAATGGGTATTTAGAAACAAACTCAATGAAGATAGTAAGGTTGTCAAAAATAAAGCAAGACTAGTGTGTAAGGGATATTCTTAGAAAGAAGGAGTTGATTACAATGAAACCTTTGCACCGGTAGCCTGAATTGAGGCAGTTAGATTAATCTTGGCCTTTGCAGCCCACAAGGATTACAAAGTTTATCAAATGGATATTAAATGTGCATTTTTGAATGGAGATCTTGAAGAGGAAGTCTATATTGAACAACCTGATGGATTTTCCTTAACAAATGACAATGATATGGTTTGCAGATTAAGAAAATCTCTATATGGATTAAAACAAGCTCCAAGAGCTTGGTATGCAAGATTGGATAAGTATCTTTTAAAGATTGGTTTTACTAAAGGAAATGCAGATAGCAATTTATATTACAAGGTAACTAATGATGACATCTTGATTATGGAATCATTTGTTGATGATATAATCTTTGGAGGAGAAGATGGATTATGCAAAGAATTTTCTCTTGAAATGCAGCATGAATTTGAAATGTCTATGATCAGAGAAATAAAATTCTTTTTAGGATTGCAGATTTTACAGACTGATAAAGGCATATTTTTGAGTCAATCTAAGTACTTGAAATAACTACTTAAGAAATTTGGGATGGAGAACTCTAAACCGGTAAGTACACCTATGACTACAAATGACAAATTATCTCAAAGGGATAAATCTACACCTATTAATCCAACTAGATATAAATCTATGATAGGAGGTTTACTATATTTGACACAAACTAGACTTGATATTATGAATGTAGTATGTATAGTTTCTAGATTTCAGAGTAATCCTAGGGAAAATCATGAATTAGTAGTAAAAAGGATTTTCTAGTACTTACAAGGCACAACAAATCTTGGATTATGGTATCTTAAAGATGAAAATTTTGATCTATATGCATACATAGATGCAAATTGGGCAGGAGATGTGGATGATAGAAAAAACACCACTGGAGGAGCATTCTTTCTTGGAAAGAGATTAGTTTCTTGGTTAAGTAAGAAACAGAGTTGTACATCTTTATCAACAACAGAATCAGAATATGTTGCAGCAGCAACAAACTGTACACAGGCACTTTGGCTTAAGCAAATGTTGAAAGACATAAAGGTAAAATGCAAGGAACCTATTACTATATATTGTGATAACACTGCAACAATTGATATATCTAAGAATCCAATATTACATTCTAAAACAAAACATGTTTCTATCAAACTAAATTTTCTAAGGGAAAAAGTTGAAGAAAAGGAGATAAAACTGGCTTATGTGAATACTAAAGAATAGCTTGCAGATATTTTCACAAAACCTTTGCCTAAGGAAACTTTTGAGTATCTCAGAGATCAGCTCGGAGTCTTACCTCCACTAGTAGAGACTTAGACAATTGATGATTATCATCAACCTGCAGAATTAAATGGATAAATCTTTTATTCTGGTATTTGATGAGGAAGCTACTTCTCAGGGGGAGTAGTTGGTATATTGAATTGGTTGGTTTTTTGTATGAACTTGACCTTTTGTGACATTGGGGAGAGATATATGGAAAAATGCATTATCTTTTTTGAGGAGAGATTGGTATGAGAGATTGGTATTGAAAATAAATCTTTGGATAAACATATGTTACTCCTAGAGGGAGAAATGGAGATTCTCCCAGGGGGAGAAATGGAGATTGTTGGTTTTTGTACTTGGCATTTCTATTTTGGCACGTTGATGGTTTTTCCATTTTGTGTTGCCATCAATGCAAAAGGGGGAGATTGTTGGTATTTTGGTATGGTTTTGTCATTGATGTCAACACCTACTAAATACACCTACTTTTAAGATCCAGCAACATTCACTGGCAAACAGTAAACTGTGCAAACAGTTACCGATATATGGTTAACCGGTAGGATATAATGTTTACCAGCACCTGCAATGTCATGGAAGACACTTGGTAATGTCGAAGACATCATGTGGACACTTTATTTTGAAGTAATAATCATTGGTATATTCTTATTTGCATATTTCCTTTTACCGGCAAATAGGTCCAGGTTATCTAGGGTTACACCGGCAGGTTTATCTTTTCCAGATCAACATGGCACACTATGGAGATGATTTATTATTGTTGTACATGCATTAAGCCGACATGTTCAATCAGTTATTGCATCGGATATTGTGTTGTTTGTAAAATGTTTTTATTGTAATATCTTGTAGAGTTGACCTACTAAAGTTGGTCTTAGGGTATGGTATAAATGTAAGATCTTATTTGAAAGATCAAGTGTGGAATGCGAAAAAGATTTAAGGAAAGGTATATGCGAGATCAAGCAGGGATATACATGAAGACATCATTTGAAGGTGAAGTTAGGTTTTTGTAGAAGCATATCAGCATTACACCAGTACTGAATCCAGCATATGAAGATGCTATTTTGTGTAGTACATTCTCATTGGATTTAACCATCCAACTATAGTTAGTGTGACTCCCATTTGTGATTGAGCAGTGAGCTCTAGGCTATAGGCCTTTCTACATGTGCAAACCCCTCTTTGTACACTTACTATCTGCAGTAGTATCATCTGATTGTGGGTAAGGGTTCCCATCGTGGTTTTTCCCCTTACAGGGTTTCCACATACAAATATTGGTGTCATGTGTTGTGGATGAATTTGTTCTTATGTTTCATGCATTAATTCTTACCGGTATAGCAATTTTCTGTTAACACTATTTACCGGCATACTTAACTGTCTTATCGGTATTAAGCATTAAGTTGGTTAATAAGTTTTTGGTTTGAATTTATTAGACAACTAATTCACCCCCCCCCTCTTAGTTGTCTCCGGGACCTACAACAACATCATTTCTAGGGAGGAAATCTATTAGAGGCAGAGATCTAGGGCAATTTGGCTAGAGGCTGGGGACAAAAACACTAAATTTTTCCACATGACTTCTTTGAAACATAAAGCTGCCAACATAATTTCCAGATTAATTGTTGAGGACAAAATTCTTCTTAATAAGGATGAAATTAGGGATGAAGTTGTTAGTTTCTTCTCTCATCTCCTCAATAGGAACAAGGACATTGATTATACGCAACAACAAAATTAAATTAATATCATTCCCAAGATCATAAATCCTAATCAGAATAAGGCCCTTTCTGCTATCCCTTCTGCTAGAGAAATTAAAAAAGCTATTTTTTTCTTTTCAAGGGGATAAAGCTCCGGGTCCTGATGGCTTCCCTATGTTTTTCTTCCAGGAATTTTGGCATATTGTGGGAGAAGACACGGTCAATGCGATAAAAGAAGTTTTTGGCTCTAGAAGAATCCTTAAGGAATTCAATTCCATGTTTATTGCCTTAATTCCTAAAGTTGCTGGGGCGGATTCAATGGGAAAATTTAGGCCAATAAGTCTATGTAACTCTTTCTATAAGATCATATCCAAAGTTTTTACTACTAGAATTTTGGTTGTCCTCCCCTTCATCATCTCTGAGGAGCAGAAAGGTTTTGTTCCTGGCAGGTAGATTTTGGAGTCTATCATTCTTGTGCATGAGAATATTCATTCCCTCAATGCTACTAATAAAGAAGGATTTTTGATAAAGTTGGATCTGGCGAAAGCTTATGATAAAGTGGATTGGCAAGTTCTTTTCAGAATCATGGAGGCTTTTGGATTTGATGAGAAGATAATCAAAATTATCAGAGAGCTGATCTCCACTCCTATGTTTTCAATTCTCATTAATGGATCTCCTACAAAATTCTTTAAATCATCAAGGGGGCTCAGACAAGGATATACCATATCTTCTATTCTTTTCACCATCTTGGCAGAGAGCATGAGCAGATTGATCCATAATTTGAAAGTGAATAAAATCATCAAAGGCCTTCAACCTTCCTCTGCTAATGTTTTTTGTTCTCACCAACAGTTTGTTGATGATACTATCCTTATGGGATATTCGTCTGTTGGGGAGGCTGATGCCTTCAAAAATGCTCTTAATTCTTATGCTTTGGCTACTGGACAACAAGTTAATTGTGACAAATCGGCTATATACTTCATGAACACTCCGGTCATAAGACAATAGAGAATTGCTAAAATTATTGGTTGCAAGGTGGACATGCTCCCTTCCACCTACCTAGGTCTTCCCTTGGGTTTAGTTCCCCCAAACTCCTTCTAGAAAATGCTTATTAACAAACTCAACAAAAAACTTGCTGGATGGAAAGGATCCATTTTATCTTAGGCTGGGAAGTTGTAGCTTCTTCAAGCTACACTCAAGAATCTCCTTGTTTATGCTCTTAGCTTATTTGGTATCCTGGCTAAATTTGTTGAAGCATTGGAAAGAATCCAGAAGAGATTTCTATGGTCAGGAGTTGAAGAAAAAAAGAGGATATCCTTGGTTGCTTGGGACAAAGTGTGTAAACCAAAGAGGAAAGGAGGGCTTGGGATTAAATCTCTAAAAACCTTTAATAAAGCTCTCCTAGCAAAACAATTATGGAGAGCTTATGACATCAAGAAAGATTGGAACCAAATCTGGTTTGACAAATATATTCAGAATCAACCTATCCAGGATGTCCTTAACTCTAAAGGCATCCCTATCAGATCCTTCATTTGGAATAGTATTATCAAATCCATAAAAGTGGCCAAAGCTGGAGCTGGATGGGTCCTTGGAAAAGGTGACAAAATAAGGTTTTGGCAGGATCCTTGGATGAAGAATGAATCTCTCTTTGATCAAGGCAATAGTGAATTTATTGAGGAATGTAAAAGGAGGTTTGGACCTATGGCATGTGACTACTAGAAGGAGAACAAATGGGTGAGGCTTGATGTTATACATGCTGGATTTTCCCTGTTCCAGAAGGAGTTGCTGTCTTTTTCTATTAACAAAGACTATGATGATGTGTTTCTCTGGAAAAGTAATCCTAGAGGTGAATTTATGGTTGCTTCTGCCTACAAAAACACTTTCTCTTAGACCAGTAACCCCATTTAGGGTAAAGTTTGGAACAAAATTCTGATCCCTAAAGTCAATATGTTCCTTTGGCTTGCTACTCACAATAGGATCCTAACTATTGACAATTTGGTCCGAAGAGGTTTCAAATTCCCTAATAGGTGCGAGCTATGCCAGAAAGTGGAAGAAAAAGTTGATCATCTATTTTTCCACTGCTTATTTACCTAGGAAATTTGGAGTAATTTGTGGGAGAAATGGAAAGTTGATTGGGTCATGAACAAGAGTCTCAAGGAAATTATTTGGCAATGGACTTTCCCCACCAATTGTCATCTTATCAAGAACCTTTGGTCCCTGATCCTCCCCATGACTTGCTGGGGAATTCGAAAAGAGAGAAATAACATAATTTTTAGGGAAGCTAAGTGCACCTCTCAGGTGGTCTTTGAAAAATTTTGCAGGGCTATAAAAGAGAACATAAATATTCCTCACAGGAATAATAAGTAATGGTTTGTTACTGATATGAATGAAATTAAAAAAGACATCCTCACTGAATGGAACTTAATACACAAAATTTACAGATCTGACAATAAGAATAGGAGAGATAATATTGTTTGGTGTTTTCCTAATCGTGATTGGATAAAGGTGAATTTCGATGGGCAGCTAAAGGCAATCCTGGGAAGTCTGGTGGTGGAGGAGTCATCAGAAATGCTCAAGGTGCCTGTATTGCGACTATTGCTTATCCTTTTGGGGTCCAAAATAATCATGTGGCTGAAGCTCTGGCCATGTTAAAAAGCCTCCAGCTTTCTCAGGGATTCAAATTTTTTTAAAATTGGCTGGAAGGGGACTCCCTAAATATCATCCAGGCCCTTAAAGGTACTAGTTCTGTTTCTTGGAATATTACTAACTTAGTTGAAAGTGCTAAAAAATTATTAAATAACTATGTTAGTATTATCATAACTCATACTCTAAGAGAAGTCAATAAGGTTGCGAACCTCTTAGCTAATGAAGGGGTCAATTTAGAGGTTGATGTTAAATATATTGGAGAGACCCATTGTAAAAGGGATGTTAGAGAGCAATTATTTTTTGATCGCATCAATGGGTCAAGTTAATATCATGATTATCTTTTGGGGTCTGGATTCCAAAGATAGAGTTTGGGGGCAGATTAACTGTCAGTTAATGATTGCCTTTAGGCATCATTTCTATGATCAAATATGTGAGAAGGATTATAATAATAAATGCTAGTTTTGTGCAGCCATTAACATAAGCTTTAAAACTACGAAAGAGACTCTGTTATGTTATTCCCAAATTTTACACAAGAACTTGGGGTTATACCTGCGGACTGTGAAATACATCTTTGGTTACTTCTACTTGCTATTCAAAATGGGTGGTAATTTAAACAGGAATGAGCACCCTGGCTACGAAAACTGGAAGAGTGAACAAAAATTCTGGAGAAGGCTTCATAGATATGGCTTTACTGACTATATGGAAAAGCTACACGAAATCAGAAATTGGGTGTCACATGGTTTTGCTAGAGGCTGGAACAACAACAAAGTCACCTTGTTCAGGGAGATATGGCAAGTTGATGAGGATCTGGTTGCAGAGGTCATGGGTCTTCAGAAGGAGGGTACTAAATTCTATAGAGACCGGAAGTATGCAGCCAAAGCATTCAAAAACTTCCTGAAATCGGAGGATGAGAAGGTCAAGCTTGTCAAGAAAGACAACATCTCCTACTACCTTCCCCAGCAGGTAAAGTCCTTTTGGCAGAAAGTTTTAAGGGTTTTAATGGAGTTTCTCACTGTTGATGGTAGATTCACTAAAATCTATAACTATCATTTTGCAATTCTTAATCACTTCCATCATGGGGCTAAAATCTCCCTACCTTATTAATTAGCATCCTCTCTGAATGATAGTTTGGTTGATCAAGCTAAAAAGCCTAATTCTTACCCTATAGCCCATTAGGGGCTCATCTTGCTCATTTATGAATACCTCGAGGAAAAAGCTAGGGCTAGCAAATATGATCCTTTGGTCACTAATGCACATATTTCTCAGAGTTGTAAAGATTCTGATTCGGATGAGGATCAGCCTAAGGCCCCTACCCATAAAAAATGGTGAGCTGATATAGATAATGTGGAAATGTAAGTGCACTGTGATTTGGAGGAGGAAAAGGGGAAGGATATTGAGACAAAAATGGAGAGTGAGAATGATGAGAATGTTGGTGAAGAGGAAGAAGGGGGTAACTCTAAAAACCCTTACTTTAAGCCTATGGGCTCGGATAGCAGGAATGTCGCCCTGAATTCTAAGGAGGAAGACAACCCTAATTCTGTGGGCACTGAGTAGGGTAGGGATTCGGCGAATACTATTTTGAATATTGCCTGTAACTATACTCTGGAATCCTTCAACTTCCAGAAATGGGTTATTGACAACATTACTAGCATTCAAAGAAAACTGAGGGATTTGGAAAATAAGATAAACAATTTGATTAAGGAAACTAATTCAGGGAAAAAGAATGAGGAGATGGAAACCAGTGAAGTCAAGGAGGAAATCAAGATGAAGGACTGGCTAGAAAAAGACCTAATTAAAGGGGATTTGAAACATCTGGAGGATGTTATCAGAATTGTGAAAGAACAGGCTGAGGAGGATAAATACAATATCAATACCCGGGTTGCTCGCACTGAGAAGGCTCTGAAAAGTTTCATGATTGCCTTGGTGGATCACTTAGAGAGGAAAAATCAGGATAAGAAATTGGTAATCATTGAAGATGTACCGACCTCCAGCTCCACCCATCAAATTTCCAGGCGAAGGACTAGGTAGAACACCACTAAGATGGAGACCAAAATAAAAGACATCCAGCTGAAATAGGAGAGCAATGATCTGAGGGAAGTGGCCAAGGCGATGATGCTATTGGTTCAGAATGCTGACGAGTCTATAAAAGTGTTCAATTGATATGTAATGCTGGGTTTTGGATGCCAATTTCTTGTTGGCTCCTTGTTGTCTTTTTGTCCTAGCTATTGGTTTTTGTGCTAGTCTTTTGTAGTTGTTTTGTCTTGTTTCTTTCATGCTCATCTTTCGTATTGTAAGCGGGTTTCGGGTCCCTTAAAGCCTATTTTTTCTTAATAAAAAACATTCAACTATAATTTCAAGTATCAAACACAATGTTCTAAAAACTTACATGTTGTTGGAGTTTTAATTTGGAGCTATTTAAGTTCACAACTAGACATATTCTAACAACTCTTTTGTCCTTGATAAGAACAATTACTATTTCATATTCTTTAGCTCCACTAAATACCTAAACTAATCAACAATAGAAAATAGAAACAATGTATCACATATTTTATTGGTTTCTACCTAGATAGTATATTACATGTATCCCTTGGATGCAATTTTATGGAAACTATTTACTCTATTAAAATGCAAAACTAAATAGCTGATACTAATATTATAATTTTTATTTAATTTTTCCTTATAATTTTGAATAAGTTAGTGTATTGATCAAATTATTTTCAATTTTTATTGCATTTGTACTTCAATAAATGCAAAAATTTATATCATCTTTAACTTTTGATATTATAATCATTTCAAAAATAAATTTGACAAAATTATACACTAGATCATAAAAATTTGTTTATGAAATGCTTTTTCCTCCTAGCAAGTTCTTTTGCAATATGAACAAAGAACTAAATTTTTTGACCTAAATGTCTTTATTTATTTCAAACTTTTTAAAAATTAATAAATTATGTTTTTTCCTTCATTCACATTGGATAAGGTATTTTGTTTCTATAAAAAGTCTTATTGTGCCTTCAAATATTTCTATTAAGGTATTCCCTAGATAAATAAAATATTTGTATTTATTCTACACTTTTATATTTATCATTATATTTATTTTAGTCTCCCAATTTTTCATTTTATATTACCATATGAAACTTTATCTAGATAAAATAGGAATGTCAATTAAACACATTTTTTTATAAAAGCAACTAAATTACATAGATATCAACATCTTTGGATTTTTTAAACAAGTGGATTACAACAAGATAAGTAACCATACATATAAACTAGAATTAATCCTTCCATAAAGCAACAACAAAGGGGATACCCATCATTAAAGTTACTCATGTTAGGATTAAGGTGTCTCAATTTTGTAAATCCTATCATTTATTATTGTTGCATAAACAAGAGATTTAGAACACTTGATATACCTTGTGTATGTATTTCCTACATGGAGCTGATGTTGATATCATTCATCTTCCTTGTATGAGGAAGTTGAATTCTATTTAAAAAGGCTAGAAAATATTATCTTGCATAAAATTAATATAACTATTTCTAGAAATAATATAATGCTATGCTGCTCAAGAAAAGTTATATTTATAAGAAAGCTTGAAAAATTATTCCTTGAAAGTATAGTTGGTTTCCTTTTAGTTTTAGATTTTATCTGGGTCAATCATAGGAATGAATTTATCCTAAGGGATCAATGCATCAATAGATTTTATAACAGTAAACTACAAACAAACAATTATTTTGTATTTAGGTGTAATATAATATGAGAATTATGGGGTACCTCTTTAGAGAAGATTTGGCTATTTACAAGATAATTTTTATTGTAAAGATCATGTGTAAATCCATTTTTAGGAATTATCAACACATGTCTCCCCTTGAAATAGATCATGGGTGGAGAAAATTGTTCTATTCTAGACAATACAAACTAGAAGTGAAGACAACTCTTTTAATTCGAAAAGTAAAATTTTAGCTCGTATTTTTGATCCATGATGCTCATCATGGTCCTTTTCTTATGAAAAAGGAAAATTGATTGTTGTCTTCATGATTTTCAATGAACCTGTTATCTTTTATTTTTTAAATTATAAATCTAGCAAGCATGGGCTTAATTTGGATTAGCATTGTGATGCTAAATCACAATAAACTGCATTAAGAGGTGGCATATCTAATTATGATGTTTTTATACATATTTTGTTCTTCCCCTATGTGTCATAGTTTATTATTTTATTTTGTCTCTTGATGTTCCTTGTTGCTCTTGCTAGTCACTAGTTGCTATTTTTTATTCTCTATAAAGGGTTTTGCCCCTTAGATTCATAACTCTAGTAAAATTATTTTATCATAACTAAAAGCATACTTTTTTTTCATCTCAATAACTAATTTCTTATTTCCTTCTTGAACTTCAATTCAATTTTTTTTAACATGTTCATCATACTTTATATATTATATCCTTTCCCTATATATTTTTGTTCTTGCCTTATGGTGTTTTGTCATATGTTATGTTCTGTTCTTGATTTAAGCCCTTCTATGGAATCCCTCTGTAAACATCTGCATTCTGTGATAAAGTATATTTATATATGTAGCCATTTGTATTCAATGTAGATCTCTTTTAAACAGCTCTGCATATTCTTATTTAGTGAGGATCTCTTTTAGACAGCTCTGCCCGCGCATATATATATATATATATATATATATAACCCATTTGTAATAGTTTCTCTTTGTTTCCCAGTAAGAAGCCTCCTTTAAGAGGTAGATAGTAAAAGAGACTGTAGAAGAAGCAGGAATTGCAAAGATAGATTGGTCAACTTTGAAGATAACACAGACAAGTTAATTCAAAAAAGAATAACTGATTGCGCGAGGGAAATCAAAGCTAATTTAGAATGTTCCATCTGTTATAAATAGAGTGAAAGTATTTATAATTATAAATTGAAATCGCCTAGGTATAGGATTGAAAACCCCGTTTAACGCACTTGTATATTCAAATTAATCACATTCCTCGACTCTGGCTGGACTGGATGCATTGTCTCTTTTAAAAAAGCATTAACACGTGCAAGTTAGGATATATGGGGTTTCTTGAAAATCCTAATGTAGAATTATTGAAATGGAACTTTGACTTTCAAGTTTAAAGAACCAATAAACTAATCAACAATGTTTATTTTGCAGAATTTTGGCTTCTCAGTTTAAATAATCATTCAATTAATCAATAATGTTTATCTTGTGTTAAGATGTCTAATTTTTTATTTTTTTAATAATGGTTGATAGGTAATTAACACATGTTTTTTTTTTGAAAGTTGAATTTTTTAATAGCTAATCATATTACAAATATTTTGTTAGGTAAAATTGTAATTTTTTAACTAAAAAATTATTAAATTTAAAATTTAAAATAAGATGTATATGTGTATATATATATATTTTTTTCAAAATCTTTGTTTTTGAATATGGGAAAACAAGTTTTGATGGGCCCCTAAAACCCATTACAGCCAAAAGATCAAAAGATTTACATCAAAGCGCAGCAAAACACAAAAGACAACACACTAAGAAAAGATAGCTAATGGACAAAACGCCAACAAACAAGAGACAACAAGTCAAAAACCAAAAAGGATCGTCAGAAGCCCAGATTAAGGTTAAGTTCTGAAGCATTTCCGCAGCTTACAGCTCTAGCTGTTCCATATTATCAGCTGCCCGCTTGATATCCTCAATTTCCTTGCTGTGGCTTTGCATATTTTTAGTGTTGGCCCTCGTTCTTCTCCCAAAGCCAACATCCTTATCATCTGGGGTGTCATCCTTAACATCAATAATGCTCTCCGTAGCCTTATCCCCATGGTCATTCTCTAACTTACTGATAAAGGCCTTCATAGTACCCAAGGCATCCTTAAGAATCTTATGACTTTGCTCACCTATTTTTTTGAGCGTGTTCTCAACTCCATCAAGTCATGAAAGGCAACTGGTCCTTGGTACCCACATCCTTAGTTTTAGGATTCTTCTTTTTCTGCTTCTCGCTCATGAGGGTTTGGACCTCCTCGCTTCCAGTATCCATGTCATTGGCAATCTAATTATCCTCCTCATACTAGCTATCCTCATCCTCCCCTCTCTACTTCTTTTTGGTCGACCCTTTGTTCTGTTTCCCATGCTTTGTTTTTCTATTTTTTCTACTCAACCCAGAAATTTGGGGGTCGTCCTCTATCTCACCTTCTGTGTCATAGCTTGTGCCTTCCTCATCATCAAAGTCATTGAAATCCTCTTCTGACTTGGAGACCTCAGCTATATTCAACTAGATGGTAGTGTTTTTGATGTGATTATACAGAATCACCATCAAACCTTCATTCATTGCAGCCTTGATACTGGGGTTAGATATGGCATCCTTGATCCTAATATTAAGGGCACATAAAAGATAATATGAAATAGAAATTTTATCTTTATACCTAAAGTGATTAAGTAAGACAAAATGGTAGCTGTAAACCCTAGTGTATCTACCATTGAGAGTGATAAATTCCATTATAGAAAGCAAAACCCTTCGCCAAATTAATTTAATTACCTTTGGCGAGAAGTAGGTATGGGTGCCCTTCACAAGTCTAGCTTTCTCCTCCTTATCCTTCGAAAATTTCTTCATGGCAGCATCTAAAATCTTTTTTTCCCTATAAAACTTGATGTCATCCATTGGTCTAAATTCCCAAGGGATAGGCAACCGCCCTAGTGCAAAATCCAACCCCATTTTGGATAACACCACCGCAACCAGTAGGTCCCAGGTTTCCTTTCACTGCACCATCAAAGTTGGCCTTAAACCAGTCATTGGGAGGAAAGCAATAGCAACACAATCTTCTATTGATTTGGTTGATGTTGGAGCCCAAAACGGCTAGGATATTCCATCTTTTGAGAAAATTAAAGTCCTCCTTATTGCTACAACAATGCACCCCTCTGACCATCACATTCTCAACACAGTTATTTTTTTATCTTGATCCACACCACTTTAGAGGTGTTAATATCATTCTAGAATATTCTATTATTTCTCTCTTTCCATATCCCCCAGAGGATATGGGCAAAAGAGAACTTCCACAGATTTCTTATGGTGATGTTATTGGTAGAATAATGCCAGCTTCTGAAACAATCTTGCATCTCCTCCGAGAAAACTCAATTCAGCCCCCACATTTGAAAAACATCCCCCAAATAGGAGTGGTAAAAGGATAGTGTAAAAAGATGTGGTTCGCAGATTCCTCATTATTAAGATAGAGATAGCATATGTTTGGTAAACAAAAGTCCCTCTTTCTCAAATTATCAGTACTTAGAATCTTATTTTGCAAAAGGATCCACAAAATAATATTGATTTTAGGAATCAAACCTTGTTATGAAGCCTTATCCCAGCAAGGAGTAGGATCTTGGGATTGTGTTAGTAAAAGGACAACATAAGAGACCGAATAAGTCCTTTAGGAAGTCCCACACTACACCATGTGGTCTTCCCTTTTGGTATTTAAGACAACATGGTTGATTATTAAATTTACCTACTTGAGTTTGGGATCAATAGATCTCAGGTCCACCCACTTTTGATCTTTCCAATAATCAGCTACTTTTTCTTTTATCTTCTCCTTACAATTCTGGATAAGCATCTGAGAGGCCTTCTTATTAAGAGGGGCTCCACCAATCTAGGCATCGTCTCAAAATTCTACCTTCCTTCCATCACCTATCGCCCAGACATTGCCAAGACTAGAAATACCTTTAGCCTGAATAACACTATTCCAAATGAAAGAGCTGCTTGATATATGATCAGAGACAAGGAAGTCCTCAATGGTGGGAACTTTCCTTAAGTACTTGGCCTTCCAGATATTATTCCATTCTCCTTTTCCCTAATAAGTTCTACAAATTTGTTTGGCAAGAAGAGTTTTGCTTAGATTTTTGATATTCCTTAAGCCCGAACCCCCCTTCTTTACGGGTTTACACACATTTCTTAGGCTATGAGAGCCATTCTCTTCTTCTCCTCAACCCCAGACCATAGGAAGGCTTTCTGGATTTTCTCAATGGCATCAACAAATTTGTCAGGGATTTTTAGAAGGCTTAAAGCATACACCGGAAGACTCTGGAGGGAAGATTTTAAGAGCTGGACTTTTCTAGCTTGACTAAGAAGGGTCCCTTTCCAACCAACCAACTTTCTACTGAATCTATCAACAAGACTATTCCAAAACAGCTCAGAGGCTTACCAATTCGGCATCCATGGATCCAGGCCATTCTGATTTGTCTGTCCTCCGGGGTGTTGAAGAAGAAGATAAATCTTTTCTCCCAATTGATGGTTTGACCCGAGGCCAAACTATAGGTGTTAAGAATGTTCTTTAGATTGGGCGCTTCTTTGATAGTCTATGATCCCATTAAAGTGGTATCATCAACGAATTGCTGATGACTATAGGCTCTAAAACCAGAAGAGGGCGATATACCATAGAGGAGCCCCAAAGAAAAAAAATTGCTAACAAATCTACCTAGACTTTCAACCTAAATGATGAAGAGTATAGAGGATATGGGATCCCCCTGCCTGATACCCCTAGAGATTTTGAAGAATGGGGAAGGAACCCCATTGACAATGATAGAAAAAGAAGTGGTTGGGATGAGTTGATCAATCATCTTAATAAACCTAACTCCAAAACCAAAAGCTCCAAGCACCTTACCCAAGAAACTCCAGTCCACATTGTCATAGGCTTTAGACAAGTGCAACTTCATAAGAAATATTTTCTTTTTGGAATCCACTAGCGAATGAATGTTTCATGGATAGCAATGATAGAGTCAAGGATTTGTCTACCAGGAATAGATCCACTCTATTGGGGAGAAATGATCAGATGAAGAATCCTTAGTAGCCTGCTTGTTACCACCTTAGAAATAATTTTACAGAATGAGTTACATAAGCTTATCAGCCGAAACTTATCCATAGAGTTAGCCCCTAGGAATTTGGGTATCAAAACCAAGAAAGTTTCATTGAGTTTCTTTAAGATCATTCTAGCCCCAAAAAACTCATGCACACATTTAACCACATCATCTTTGAGGATCTCCTAGAAGGTTTGAAAGAAGAACAATGCAAATCCATCTGGGCCCAGGGCTTTGTTCCCATCAGAAGAAAAACTATTTTTTTAACTTCCCCCTCAGAAGGGATGGCCACCAAGACCTTGTTCTGATCCTCATTAATAGTTTAAGGAATATTCTCAAGGATGACACTCTGGGAATCACCATCCAGACTAGATTCCACTGAAAAAAGTGATGTAAAGAAGTTCCTAGCTTCCATCCCGATCTCATCATCCTTCCTTGTTTCAGTTCCCCCAATTTTCAACTTCTAGATTCTATTAGCAACCTTGTGTTTCATAGCAGTCATATGGAATAATGTAGTATTTTTGTCCTTGGCTTTAAGCCATAGGAATCTAGACCTTTGTTTCTCTAATTCTTCCTCTTTTCTGATAATCTTGTGGTACTTCACCAACACTTCATTTTCCTCCCTGATTGATACTTCATTGTATCCACTCGTTTGGATTTTATCTTGCATTTCCTTTAGTTCCAACTAGGTTTTGGTCTTGGTAGAAAATAGATCTCTAGAAACCTCCTTATTCCATTTATTAATATTTTCCTTCACATTTCTTATTTTTTTCGCAATTCTATACATAGCAGTACCTATGACATCAATAGACCACCATTTCTCAATGACCTGCACAAGGTTGGGGTGGTCTAACCATATCCTTTCAAATTTAAATGGGAAATTTATTGTAACGATGGTTTTATCAGCAACAAAAATCACAGGGAATTGATCAAAACCTATCCTAGAGATAGCAGAGAGGGAGCACTGATAATGGTTAAACCACTTGTTTGAAATGAGTGTTGTATCAAGTTTTACTTGAATAAGATCTTCTCTCGTCCTCCTGTTCATCTAGGTAAACATGGTTCCTTTGAGTTCAATATCATGCAGACCCTGGTTTTTGATAAAGTTAAAAAGATCCATTCTACTTTCTAGCCATGAAGGGACACCTCCAAATTTCTCATTGTCTCGGAGGGGGGTGTTGAAATCCCCCATAACAATCCACATATCCTCCTTGTAAAGAACTTGAATAGCTTCCATCTTTTTCTAAAATTTTCTTCTAAAAAGTCTAGTTTTAGGGGAATAAATATTGGTAAGTAGTAAAGAGGTGCCATCCCCAATGTGATGAAACCTGATAAAAGCCAGATTGCTATCCTGCTTGACCGACTCCCCTGAAACATGACTAAGGTTCCAGAAAATAGAAATACCCCCAGAAGCACCATCAAAGCGTCCACCAAAAACCTCCCCATCCTTAAAAAGCTTAATATTTTCTACTTTCTCTTTAGTTATTTTGGTTTCTTGGATAATAAAAATGTTTGGTTTATGTTCTCTGACGAAATTTCTAAGAATATCCTGTTTATGAGGACTATTCAATCCTCATATATTCCATGAAATTATTTTCATTTTCGAACTAGGGAACATACCTCATGGATGGTCATTTGAGCACCATCTCCTATATTCTTGCTTGCCTGTTGATCTCTGATCTAGCTTGATGTTTTCCTTCCAGGAGGAGATGGGTTGAACCCGTGTTAGATTTGGTCTGATTTCTTGTCTTGACTGAATTAGTCTAAGGGGTATATTTAGGCCCTCTTTTAGCCCCTCTCTTTCACTCAGCAACTTCATTTGTATTGCAATATTCCTCTTGAGTAGTCTGGGTGGTTATCTTCTGGTCAACATATTCAACCTCAACCCACTTAGCATTAAGCAGTGAGGTCATTAGCGATTGTTGGATGGTGGATTTCACCATCTTTATAGATTGTTGTGATCCCGACAACAAGGTTCCTCTAAGGATCCAACACTTATGGGCTTCTTCATAATCACTACTGTGGTCGTCTCTGTTGGTGTTTTCTATAATGTGATTTGAATCTTCTTTCTCATTTCCCTATAACACCACCTGTATTTCTCCTTCATCTAGGTTATCACTCCTTTGATCTTCCTAATTGGTATCTTATTGTTATCTATTGTCTTTGCCTATTTGATCCTTTTTACCTTCTTCAAGCAAAGGTATTTCTGGGTTTTCCACATTAACATCCACTTGTTTCTCTACCATGTCAAGGATGATGACACTTTGGGCGTCTTTGATTCTGTACTCTTTTTTAGAGCCCTCGGGTTGCTTAACATGGTTTTTTGCTTTCCACTGCATTGCCTTTTCTGTCTTTTCTTTTTCTTTGACAGCTTGAAGATGGCATTTCCTTGTTGTATGTCCCACTTTTTTGCAGTGAAAGCAAGCGAAAGGGACACTTTGGTATTCCAAATATTGGTTCCATTTTCCCAATCTATAATTAGTCTCAATGGATAGGGGCATATTTGTGCCTTGCATAACTCCCATGCAGATCTTGGCAAAGGTAAGTCTTCTACTAGCTATTGTGATAGGGTCCATAGAGAGGATTTCACTGAAAGAGCTAGCAATTACATTAAACACATCTTCCACCCAAAACTCTAAGGGAAGGCTCGATAGTATAACCTAGACTAGAGCTCGAACAAAGAAGGATTCATATAGGTCCATCTTATGCGCTCAGTTTTGCAAAGCTAGCGTTGATTTGCTAATGAACCAAGGCCATCACACAAGACTCTTGACATGTCTTCCTTGCAAGAGAAAGCCAAAGACAACACCCCTTTGGATATAGCAGTGATTTCTACTTGACCTTTAAGCACCCATTTGCTTTTAGCAGTTACCCTTACAATATCAATATTTGGCATCGGTACCAAAATTTTCCGAACCAATGTCATTGCCATAAGGTCAATATTATGATCAATAATAGTGTTTGGAATATCAATAGCGAATCTTCCCTTTTATGGGTCTGAGATATTACAAAATGGAGGGAGCGAAGACTTTCCACTTGGTTTGACACCGAATAGAGAAGTCCAAGACCAACCGCTGTCCCTTCGAATTGATTCATGCCTAGGAGTGTCTCCATCATTTGATTCACCATTTTCTCCATCAAGATCGATAGGTTTTTCATCTGTTTCTAGGTCCCCATCTATCAGGTCCTTTCCACTCGACTTAGAGGAATCCAGGAAATCCTAGCAATCATCCTTTCCATTCTCCCCTTGGTTTGGTTGTCCATTGCAGGGTTTCTTGCCCTACCCTGAATTCAAATGCAACACTTCTCCCTTCTCTCGCTTCTCTTGATCCATGGTTCCCTTTGATTCCAACTTGCTAAAGACTTAAACTCAAAATCTTTGTTAATATATTTAATGTTAAGAAAATTTAATAATGTATTTTTTATATACAAATTATAATTTTTCATTTTTGATTTTTAATTAAAAAAAATTAATTATAGTAAAATATAGGGTAGGCAAATTTTTACTAAAATACAAATTCATGCTATTAAAAAAAGAAGAAAAAGTATTTTTCCTAAAAAATATTTTTCTTAAAAAATATTTGAGAGTATACAAACCATATGCTAAAATGATTTTAAGTTTAGTTTGATGATAGTGATTGTTTCAAGTCGATTGAGATGGATAATATCTCCAACTTCTTACATTAAAGATCAAGGAAGCAAGAGTTCAATAGGGTCATGAAGGATTTTATACCTTTCTCATACTTTGGTCATGTCATAATTTCTTCATATCTCTAAAGATTTGTGATTAGGGCATGGGATCTAAAATTCCTAAGGATTTCCTTTTGGAAATAGAATGCATTATTGGATTACTAAGACAAAGATTAAAATAAGATTTATATAGAAGGATAAACTACCCAAGAAAGATTGATGTCTATTTAGATCCCTACTACTCTTCATGACTTCAGATATCTAAACTACTTCTTTACATTCTCAATTAAATTTTCTTACTGGCCATCTATAGATGTGGAGGTGTATCGAAAAACTTACCATAAAGAACTGTTGGATATTGCTGCAAATATGTGCTTTAATGATATCTGCAAAATGTGTTGTCATTGATGCCAACATATTTCTCTGTCTGATACAATGTTGTAGTGAGGTCAGTGAGTTGATTTGTTCAACATATTGATGAGGAGTATTTGCAGATTAAAGGGTTTGTAGACAATTGTGTTTAGATAATTTAGTGCAATTTTCAGGGGTTCACATGAATATTTGAGTGAGCTATGGTTATTTGTGTTGTGGCTAGTTTTTTTGTTGTTCAGTGATGCTGGAATGTTGGTATTTTGATCTGCATTGCTCCACATTGCAATGTCTTGATCTGCAAATTTGTAAGAATGTTTGGGACATTGATGCGTGTCTTCAATTCAAGTGGTTTGTGGTTTAGAACTCTGCAAGTTAATTTTCTAGGTTGAGAGTCATTGTAGTTAGTGTTCTTGAATTTTGGTATGATGATGATGATGTGATTATTGTAATTTGAGTGGTTGTGGATGTTGTGGTGGTGATTCATGATGCTTGTGGATGTTTTTAAATCATGTTCCTTTTGTGTTGGTGGTTTCCATTGATTGTTGTGTGCGTGATTGATGATTTTATTTGATGTGCTGGTGTTCTTCATTGATTTGGATAACCAGATTCTTGTAGTGTGTTGTAGATGTTCGATGCATAATTCTTCAAGGTGCTTCATTTTTGAGGTGTTTGATTTGGGTCTGTGCTATGTCTTTTCTGGCATTACTTGGTCCACATGTGACTTTTCTAGCATGTGTGATTATATTTTTATAATTAGGTGAAGTGTGTTGAGTCGAACTTAGTGAGGTTGATATCATGTATAAATAAATGTAATATCTTTGTAATTGAGTGCGCAAGTAAGTCTATGAATGGGAATTAGATATATATGAGTGAATAATGCATACATCTTTCAGAGGCAGAGAAGTGTGAAAAAGAGAAGTTGTTATGTGCTTAACTGGAACTATAAACATGCATTAGGAGATGCTATTTATTCAGTTCATGATCTTCCAAATGTAATCTGAATTTGTTTGTAAGACAGTGAGTCTTCCTTGGGTTGTAGCCCTTGTTCTTATTGTTGTTTTCAGCAGTGAGCTCTAGGTAGTGTGCCTTAATGCATGTGCATTCCCCATTGGAATATTTCATATTCTTCTAACAGAGTATCATCATATTATGGGTAGATTCCCACTGTGGTTTTTCCTTTGACTGGGTTTTCCACGTCAAAATCTTGGTGCTATGTGTGCTCATGTTGTGTTTCTAATCTATGATTTCATCCTTATCAATCATATTTGAGGTTAAGATTAATTTGTGTATGTTTGTGAGACAACTAATTCAGCCCCCCTCTTAGTTGTCTACTCGGAATCGAAACTATTTCATCAATTGGTATTAGAGATATTTCAGCAAGAAAATGTAAACATTAAGATAGTGGCCAAATAGATGATATGAGAACCAAAACAATTTTGAGAAATAGGAATATTCATCAAGTAATATTATTTATTTTTCTAATGCTTCTACATGAAGACCACAACAATATTGACATAGTTGCGTAGAGTGTTAGAGAGTAATGAAACAAAATCCTTTACTAGTGAGATTTTCTACTTAGTTTGTAACTGCCTATAATTAGATACTTGTTTTACATTATAAGGTTAACAACCATAAGCTAGAGAAGGGCCACTTAACATGCCCATTGAATTGCAATGAAATGACAACATGTCAGCCCAAGGAATTTCACCCCCAAAGAATTACTTGTGTACTCTTTATGAATATGCCTTATAAACTTATATCATAAGATGCACACCTTTTCCATTACATAGAAAAATCTAATACTAGATGTTGACAATTAGCTTTGTGACAAAAACATAATAAATGTTTAAGGCTAAGTACTTTAGTTTTCTCCTACTCATGTTATGAGATGTGTTACCATTGTTAGGATATTTTGAATTTACTTCACATTTTCATGAGTGTTTCATCTTACAATTACACTACATCCCTTTGAAACATATAGATAAAATTAATCTTTGGGCAAAATCTCTAATCCATAAAATCGATCTTCAGTTTTTAGGAATATTAGGATCCAACCCCATTAAAATTTAGCTAGTACTTGATGAAAAGTATTAAAAATTTAATTAAATCATATAGAAATAGATTTAGGATAATTGTAGATCTTTATGTGAGAGAAATGTAAGAGATTTTTAAAATAATAAAATAATAAAATAATAAATGGGCTAATTTTACAACTAAGAAATTAATGTCGATAAAGATGGATTATTATTAATTTTATTTTTATTTTAATATATAAGCTGAGATAATGATTCTTTCATTAGGAAAACAAAAAATTGAATTGAATCTTATGAATGTTGGGTAGATTTGTGTTATACAACAAGATTATGAATGTTTTTTTTGTATTGTTATTATTTTCTTGTTTATGGTGTGGTTTCTATGAAAAACATCTTTTACTAAAATATTTTAATTTTAATATCCGTCCAATTTAATTATTCTCATATAATTAGAAAATTTTGAGAACCTTTTATTTTACCTTATAAAATAACTATCACTTTCTTATAAAAATTAGGAATTTTTAGTTTTATCTATTAAAGTCCCATGCTTATAGAAAATGGGAGTTGAGAAATAAGAAGCAAAAATAGTATAAGAGAAAATCCCACACTATCTTTAATGTAGAATGGGATGGTTTAGGATAATTTATCTATCTTATAAGAATGGATGCCTCTGATAATTGTTACATCATACCCATACTCAAATTGGTAAGACAAACCCTGTTCCTAATTGATCATTTATGCTTAATTTTATTTCTTAGAGGAGGCTCCTTTGGCAATGTGTTAGGTCTTAGGAAGGACAACTGAGAGGGAGGGGGCTGAATCAGTTTTGAACCAGTTGTCAATAAATTGTAATTGAAACGCAAGTTATTCAAATTTAAACTTAATGTCGATAAACCAAACTTAAGTGCCAGTAAAACAAATTAACAGATATAGCAATACCGATTTAACTTAATGCATGAAACATAAAGAGAAAAAACATCCATAACACATAACACAAATATTTTGACATGGAAACCCGGTAAGGGAAAAACCACTATGGGAAACATTACCTAGAATCAGATGATACTACTGCAGATAGTATGTGTATACAAATGGGGTTTGCACATGCAGAAAGGCCAACTACCTAGAGCTCACTGCTCAATCACAAAATAGGAGTCACACTGACTACACAATTGGATGGTTAAATCCAATGATAATATACTGCTCAAAATAACATCTTCAATGCTGGATTCAATACCAGTTAAGCTCTGAACAAGAGTGTCAAAACATGTTCATAACCTTGCTTCAACCTTTGAATAATGTCTGCATGATTCACACAAGGATTTTCTTATTTTCGCTCTTCAATATTCAAACACACTCATACCATAACCATAACCATATCTCCAATCTTCAATAAGATCTTACAATCATTTATACAAAACCTAAGACCAAATGAATAGGTCGGCTCACTAAATATATTACATTTAAATCAATTATAAATAATTCTTGATGCAATACAACATGTCAGCTCAATACATTTACCACAATAACCAATCAATAAACAATCTCCATAACGTGCCATGGTGATCTGGAGTACCAGTTCATAACCTAGACCTATCTGTCGGTAAAGGCAAATCTGTCAACCTGATTAGACCAATAAGAAAAACACCAAAACTAAACTTCCAATCCATGTCTTTGACATAACCAAATGATCTCCAAGTTATCATTGCTGGCAGTGAACAATATAACCTGCTGGTGAACACATATCGGTGACTGTGCATAATCTACTAACCATACCGGTGAACATAATGTAAACCTCCAAGAAGATAAGTGTTGACATCAATGACAAAACCAATGCAACACATGACGAAGTGATCCATAATACCAACAATCTCCCCCTTTGGCATTCATGGCAACACTAGATGGAATAACATCTAAGTACCAAAAACAAAATGCCAAAATCAGTAAACCAATCAATCTTTCAAAGATAGATCAATACAAAGTTTGTTACAAAACCAAAACCAATAGACATATATCCAAAGAGTATATCTCTCCCTCAATGAATAATCTCTTCCCAAAGGAATAATGTTTTTCCATAGATATTTCTCCCCCATTGACATCAAATGCCAGAGCAGTTAAGAATTCAAAACTTAACATTCAGCCAACTACTCCCCTTGAGAAGTAGCTCTCCTCCATCAAAGCTGGAAATTTTTTTTCTATTAATCCTTGATGGTTTGATGTCAGTCTTCAACATCTAAGTCTCTATCGGTAGGGAAATTACCCCAAGCCGCTCTCTTAGATATTCAAATGTTTCCTTAGGCAAAGGCTTTGTAAAGATATCTGCAATTTCCTCTTTAGTATTCACATAAACCAATTTCACTTCATTTTCTTCAACATTCTCTTTTAGAATATTATACTTAATAGAACCATGCTTTGTCTTAGAGTGAAATACCGAATTCTTTGATATATCAATTGCTGTTGAATTATCACAATAAATGATTATTGGTTTTTTGCATTTTACCTTTATGTCCTTCAACATTTGCTTGATCCATAATACCTGAGTACAATTAGTTGCTGCTGCAACATATTCTGATTTTGCTATTGATATTGATGTATAAGTCTACTTCTTGCTAATCTATGAAATCAATCTACTACTAAGGAAGAATGCATCGCTAGTGGTAGTCTTTCTGCCATCTACATCTCTTGCCTAATTTGCATTGGTGTATGCACATAAATCAAAATTTTCATCTTTAGGATACTATAAACCAAGATTTGTTGTTTCTTGTAGGTATCGGAAAATCTTTTTACCTGTTGATTCATGAATTTATTTAGGATTGCTTTGAAATCTTGAAACAATACATACTACATTTATTAAATCAGGTCTTGTTTGTGTCAAAATACAACAAACTTGCAATCATAGATTTGTACCTTGTCGGATTAATAGGAGCTAAATCATCCTTCAATGTCAATTTATCAGTTGTAGTCATAGGAGTACTTACCAATTTGAAATTCTCCATACCAAATTTCTTCAAAAGTTCATTCAAGTAATTTGTTTGACATATCAATATACCTTTACCCATTTGTGAAATCTGCAAACTTAAAAAAAAAATTATCTCTCCAATCATAGACATTTCAAATTCTTTTTGCATCTGATTAGAAAAGTCCTTACATAATCCATCTTCACCTCCAAAAGTGATATCATCTACAATGACTTCAATAACCAAAATATCATCATTGGTAACTTTGTAATACATATTGTTGTCAGCATTACCTTTTGTGTAACGAAACTTCAAAAGATGTTTATCCAATCTATCATACCAAGCTTTGGGAGCTTGCTTCAATCCATATAAAACTTTCCTTAAGTTGCAAACCATATCCTTATTATCTGTCAAAGAAAATCCATCAGCTTGCTCAATGTAAACTTCCTCCTCAAGATCTCCATTAAAAATGCACATTTTACATCCATTTGATAAACTTTATAGTTCTTATGAGCTACAAATGCAATAAATAGTCTAACTACCTCAATTATAGCTACCAGTGTAAAGGTTTCATTATAATCAATTCCTTCTTTTTATGAATAACCTTTACAAACTAATCTTGCTTTGTTTCTGATTACTTCTCCATCTTCATTAATTTTATTTCTAAATACCTATTTAGTTCCAATTATATTTTTATCTTTATGCTTGGGAACTAATGTCCAAGTGTTGTTCTTTTCAATTTGTTCTAATTCATCTTTCATTGTTTTTATCCAATGTTCATCCTTACACGCTTCAATAAGAGATGCTGGTTCAACTTGAGAAATTAAACATACCTCTTCATTTGCCAGTCTTCCTCTTGTCATAACACCTTGATTCTTGTTTCCAATTATTTGATTTTCTGAATGATTCATTCTTACATACCTGGGTTTGTTCTAATTAACATTTATAGGCTATTGTTCTTCAGTCACTATTGAGTTTTCTGATGATGCCGGTGTGATTGGGTCTTCATTCCACACTGGTGCAATCTGCGTCGGTTGATCTATGATCATTTCAACTGTCAGTTGTACAGATCTTGAATCTCCTCTAAAATGTTCATCTATATTCACATTAGTACTCTCAATGATTTTTAGTAATCTTTTACTATAAGATCTATATGCCTTACTTCTAGATGAATAACCAAGAAATATTTCCTCATCACTTGTAGGATCAAATTTTCCAATATACTCATCTCTTCTAATATAACATTTTCCTCCAAATATTATGAAGTGCTTAAGAGTAGGAATATGACCAAACCATAGTTCATAAGGGGTCTTATCGGTTTTACTTTTGATGTGAACTCTGTTGAAAGTATAAATGGTTGTATTCACTACTTCTCTCTAGTACACATGAGGTAGATTTGCTTCCATTAACATTATTCTTGTTGCATCCAAAATAGTAATGATCTTCCTTTCCACAACTCCATTCTGCTCGGGTGTTTGGGGTGCTGATAGTTGTCTTTTGATTCTATTCACTTCACATAATGCATTAAATTCTCTAGATGTAAATTCTCCTCCTTGACCTAATCTCAAAACTTTGATTTTCTTACTAATTTCATTCTCTACCATTGCCTGGAATAGCTTGAATCTTCCAAAAGCTTCTGATTTCTCCTTGAGAAAAGTAACCCAACACATTCTAGAATAATCATCAATTATTAGCATAAAGTATGTATCTCCTTGTAGACTTCTTGTTCTTATAGGACCACACAAATCAGTATGAATTAAATCAAGAATACTATTTGATTTCTCAGTAATTCTCTTAAATGTTGTTCTAACTTGCTTTCCCATTTGATATTCCTTACATATTGGATTATGAGGTTTCATAATCTTAGGTAAATCCCTTAATGCCTTAGTTTAACTGATCTTTACAATGCAATCAAAATTCACATGACAGAGTCTTTTATGCCATAACCAACTTTCATCAATATGTGCAATCAAACATGTTTTATCACTAGTATTCAAGTGAAAGATATTATCTTTAGTCTGATTATCGGTTGCAATCTCCAATCCAGTTATGTTTATGATTTTGCATTTCCCATTCTTGAATTTTAACTGAAATCCTTTTTCCACTAACTGACCAACACTCAAAAGATTATGCTTTAAACCTTCTACAAAATAAACTTTGTCAAGATTATGCCTTTTCCTTTGATTAAACAATCTTTATCATCTCCAAACCTTACTAGACCTCCATGAATTTCCTGAAAGGATAAGAATTTTCTTTTATCACCAGTCATATGATGCAAGCATCTAGAATCTATAATCCATTCATCTTTTTCTTCAATTTTTGCTGCCAATGCCTTCCCTACCGATTTGACAATAGGTGTCAATTGATCTTCCTTTATTGCAACAAAAGACCATCCATTATTTGTTGGATCTTCATTTGAATCATTTGTAACACCTTCATCTGCATAGTAACATGACTTATCTCTATTTTTCTTGAATTCATATCTTTGATTTTCAAGGTTAGGCTTATATGATCTTTTTGCTTCCTCCCTTAGTCTTGCATGTCTATCAAGACATCTAGAAGCCATATGACCAACTTTATTGCAATTAAAACATGGGAAAGGTGTTTTACCTTCATACTTACTTCCTGCTAGACCTTTAGGCATTTTTCTTGCAAATAGTGCTTCAAGTTCTTTTCAATTAGTTTTGTTGGATGATGATGATGCTTTGAAATCTAAATCAGTCTTTACACTAGCAAGAAGACCAAAATCTTCAAGCTCAAATGCTAAATGTTTTCCAACCAAAGTATCTCTAGAAACTGAAGTATTAGGTATTATTCTCATTTCATTAATAGTAGTTACTTTCATTTTGTAAGCTGGTGGCAAAGATCTTAAAATTTTAGACACAATTTAATCTTCACTTAAGGATCCTCCACAACATTCTTATCCTAAAACAATTTCATTAACTCTTTCCATAAATTCAGAAATTCTTTCATCTTCTTCCATTTTCAATTTTTCATACTTGACTTGGTAACATTCCAGTTTTGCAATTTTGACAGTGGTATCTCCTTCATTCAGTATTTCTAGTTTATCCCAAATAGCTTTAGCAATAGATTGGTCTGATAATCCCATGATTTGTTGATCTAATAATGTGCTCAGAAGTGCGTCTCTTGCTTTGTAATCATTGTCCATGTCCTTAGCCAATGTTGGTGGATGAGGTTGATTTGGAATATGAGCAATATATCCATAATTTATAACATCTCATATATCTCTTCCAATGTAGTTCAAATGTGTTTCCATTTTGATCTTCCATATGCCATAGTTAGTTCCATTAAGCTTCAGACTGTCTTTCCTAAAAATATTTGTTGCCATAGGATTTCCTCAAATTGTTAGGCTTCTACAAAAAGAGGAATTGGCTCTAATACCAATTGTTAGGTCTCAGGAAGGACAACTGAGAGGGAGGGGGTTGAATCAATTGTGAACCAGTTGTCAATAAATTATAATCTAAATGAAAGTTATTCCAATTTAAACTTAATGTCGGTAAACCAAACTTAAGTGTCAGTAAAACAAATTAATAGATATAGTGATACCAGTTTAACTTAATGCATGAAACATAAAGAGAAACAACATCCATAACACATAATACAAACATTTTGACATGGAAACCCAGTAAGGGAAAAACCACGGTGGGAAATCTTACCCACAATCAGATGATACTATTGTAGATAGTATGTGTATACAAATGGGTTCTGCACATGCAGAAAGGCAAACTTCCTAGAACTCACTGCTCAATCACAACATATGAGTCACACTAACTACACAATTGGATGGTTAAATCCAATGATAATTTACTACTCAAAAGAGCATCTTCAATGCTGGATTCAATATCGGTGAAGCTCTGAACAAGAGTGTCAAAACACGTTCATAACCTTGCTTCAACCTTTGAATAATGTTCACGTGATTCGCACAAGGATTTGCTTATTTTCGCTTTTCAATATTCGAAGACACTCATACCATAACCATATCTCCAACCTTCAATAAGGTCTTAGAATCATTTATACAAAACCTAAGACCAAATGAATAGGTCGGCTCACTAAAGATATTACATTTAAATCAATTACAAATAAGTCTTGATGTGATACAACATGTCAACTAAATATATTTACCACAATAACCAATCAATAAACAATATCCCTAATGTGTCATACTGATCTGCAGTACTAGTCCATAACCTAGACCTATCTCTTAGTAAAGGAAAATTTGTCAACCCGATTAGACGAATAAGAAAAACACCAAAACTAAACTTCCAATCGATGTCTTCGACATAACCCAATGATCTCTAAGTTATCAACGCTACCGGTGAACAATATAACTTGCTGGTGAACACATACAGATGACTGTGCATAAGCTACTAACCATATCGATGAACATGATCTAAACCTCCAAGAACACAAGTGTTGACATCAATGACAAAACCAATGCAACACATGATGAAGTCATCCATAATACCAACACAATGAGGATAGAGATGTGTAAGTAAATCCATTGAATATGAAGAAAAATAAAGAGATTAAAGATGCAAATCATTAAAGATATTTTACATGCTCTATATTTAACAATTTTTTTAGATTTTATTCTATATGTTTCTATTTTTTAGAGTTTTTAATTATTTTCTAGTTAGAGTTTTTTGCAACATAAGAATTTTTTATTTAATATTTTTTTTTATATTAGAATAAGTTATCTTAAATCCTTTTATATATATCCTTGTAAACCTTGTTGGTTGATATAAAATTTAATTAGCTAATGTGCAAGTCTTGACAACACCTCATCATACACCACTATCACTACTCGTAAGAAAGGTATTGATCAAAGTCAAATAGGTAGACAAGTGAAGTGTCTGTATTAAAAAGATAAGGGTAATAATCAATAATATCTATGGTAGATGATAAAGAAATTATGTAATGGAAAAATACCTCTTTCAATAAAATATCACGACATACATAGCATAAAAATATAGGAGAATATAAAGGATGAAATAATCACAAATTGCAAAATATGTGAACATATCTAAATACATTACATAAGAATGTGCATAGGATAGGGAAAATGATTATGAGAATCCATGACATAACATATTAATAGAGAAAAAATAAAGGGTGGGTGAGAGGGTTCAAATAGAAATCTAACAATATAAGGAGAAACCCTAACAAGGATAGGTCAACAAGACATAGTCATGTAGGAATATTAAGTTCACCATAAACTGTAATGAATAAATACATACATAGATAAAAATCTAGGTTAATTACATAAATAAGAAATTAAATAACCATTCTACAAAAATTAAAGAGCTCTAATAATGACATCCTATTGATGTGAGGGAATTCAATGGTTTAAAGGTGATCTTGCATCACCAAAAAAAACATATTTTCCTTCCATTTTGTAGATTTCTTTTGTTGTTTTGGAGTCCATTATGAAACTTATTGAGTATGGGATATCCAAAACAAAAGGGAAAAAATAATCACTTTCTATTTTTAGCCTTTTAGCTTATATGATCATGCATGACCATGAAAACTGACCCCAAGGAGTGAAATAGAAAAATAAAGTGAAAGGTGAAAGAATCATCTTAAGCTAGATTCTCTCTATTTTTGAATATTTTAAATGCATCAGGGTTAGTCCTTAAGTATGTCATTCTAGTGCGCAATTTCAAATAATTTTATTTTGTGGTTAGCTTGCAACAATGAAACATAAATCCGATTTCAAAATTTGAATTTAAAAGTCCCAAATTTATGTCTTCAAACATATAAATAACTTAACACAATTCCTAAACATAAATGACAAATAATAAATCATTAATGAATTCACAATCTTAAAATGTATAAAACTATAACTAAATTAAGATAAAATTTCATGGAACCTTCTATGCAAACCTATACCATCTTAATACAACTTCTTATAAATTTCTTTTATTCTTTTTCTTGATTTTTTATATCAAAATATAATTTTCATTTAGTCCTATTAACCTGGTATGGTTGCTAATGTGGCAATTTTCAATTTCAATTTACAATTTATAAATCGTACTTCGAAAATTTGTGTTTGACATCATGACAATATTGTTTCACAGGAAGGTGTGCCCGGGCGAAATTATTTTTATACAGGTTTAATGAATCCGTTATGTATGCATATGTACAGTTTAGGAGAGGTGATTATTTTGTTTGAAATAAAAAGCAGACACAGAACGGGAGACGTTTAAGCTCTACATTTAATCAATGAATGGGAAGCCTCTTTACATTTCTTTCCTATTATTTAGCTGAGAGTGAAAATCCTCAACATATTACTACTAAATATTTTGTATAGCTGCGTTCAGACAAGGTTCGATTTGGGTCATTTGTAATGAGTTATGGCCATCGATGCTTACAATTACTGTGGCGTGGATATAGACAAACACATTGGATTCCCCTCTGTAAACATCTGAGCTCTGTATTTCCAATGCATCTCTTTCAACTACTTCAAAAATCTTGTACAGAGAGAGTGGCATTCTTGATGCACTGGTCCTTATTATCACCGTTTCACCGCTATAAACTTCTACACATACATCAAGTCTTATGGAGTCTCTATCAGTGGCTGATGAATTATGATCAATCAATGACCCTCTTGTTGCCAATAAATGGGCCTTCTTCATCTGCAGCTCCTGGCTTTTATTCTGGAGAGTCTGAATATATTTACCTGTCTCTTCTATGATGGAACATCTTTCTACCTGAAATCCCACAAGCTCATAAGATTAACATTATCCCAATGAACTCTTGCTCTAAACAACAGCTGGGTTATAGTCAATACAGCACCCGTGTTCTTACATAAATATATCAATCTTTTCAATCACACACAGTGATCAGAATGAGGAAAAGAGATGAAACAGTGACTAAAATTACCTTATGGGTAGTTGAAACAGTCAGTAGAGACTGTAAAGTGGAGAACATTTGTCTTATCTTTATCCTTCTTATTTTCTCAGAAAAGATTATACTCTGATTTCTTCTCCTTCGCTTAATTTCTTCCTGTGATTGTAGAATGAGCTGTTGTGTATTTTCTTCATCCAGATTGCCGTCAGATTGCCGCTTCAGGGGACTAGTGTTATGTACAACAGAATCAAGCAAATCATGGTTAGTACTAAAGTTTAAATTATAGTGGTCTTCAGCCATTGTTATTCAGTGAGGATCTATCTTACGATGCTCTGCACATTCACATATATAAGCATTGTAGAAATTCTATTGCAGTCACTGATTATTAATCTTCTATCTCATAAAAATTATTTAACTGCTGAAAATAAATTTACAGCTGAATATCGAAAAATAACACAACTGCAACTTCACTAAAAATACGGAAAGAAATAAACAACACAAGGACACAATATTTTTGGACAATCGTCCCTGGAAAAACCCCTAAGGGAAAACCAGTTCTACAGATGGAAAATATATTAATCTTCAGCAATATAAGAATTACAAAAGAATTCCTTGCCTCTTACTGGCAGAACTCCAACAAACTCCTAATATCTCCTGCTGATATCCTCCACTGCTATATCAACGCTATCACTGCGCCTCTTGCTAACACTGCAAGACTATTTGCTATCACTACAAATTCTTCTCAAGACTTCTTGTTTTCCAAATGACCCATGACCCCTTTTTATACTACTCTGTTGGAAAACCAACAGCCAAGATTAATTCAAACCAACGGCTGAGATTAAGACAACTCAATTAACCAATAACTAATTTTGGCTATGAGGTGTCACCTAAAAAGAGCCACTATTAAATAACAATTGTTTTTATCCTAACAATACTTGTTTGACAAAAACAACCATTTTCTAATTCTAGGTCAGGACGAATAGCTGTCCAAAACTACCCATAACTAATGCTGTTATTTCTGGGTAAGGACGAACAGTTGTCCAAGCTACCCATAATTAACACTCCCTCTTAGCAAGGAAGCTATTCTACACGACACCCATCTTATCTCTAAAGAAGATGAATTTTGCCTTCCCTAATGCCTTTGTCAGAATGTTTGCTACCTGCTCCTTTGTAGGTATATAGTGTAGCTGAACAATCCCCCTTTGTACACAATCCCTGATAAAGTGATACTTGATGTCTATATGTTTCGATCTATCGTGAAACACTGGATTCTCAGTCAACTTGATGCAACTTTGATTGTTGCAGTGTATCACCGTAGTCTCAACCTTTTGACCAAACAAGGCTACTAGCAACTTCTGAAGCCATATAGCTTCACACGTTGCCATGCTGGCTGCTATGTATTCTTCTTCTGATGAACTCAAGGCCACAGATTTTTGCTTCCCGCTGAACCAAGAAACAACTCCTGATCCCAAGCTGAAACAACATCCTGAAGTACTCCTTTTGTCCGTTGTACTGCCTGCCCAATCTGCGTCAGTATAGCCTATCAACTTGATACCTCCACCTTGAACATATCTGATCCCGTACTCAACTGTACCATGAAGATAACGCAACACATGCTTAGCCGCCGTCCAATGCACTCTCTTTGGCTCTACCATGAACTGACTAAGAGAGTTTACTGCAAAGGCTATATCTGGCCTAGTGTTGACCAAATACATGAGCGAACCAATCAACTGCCTATATAGGGTGGCATCAACATCCTTTTCCTTGGATGCATCTACCTTCCTCCAATTAGTGATCATGGGTGTAGACATGGCTTTGCAATCTTCCATCTCGAATCTCTTCAAGATTTCAATGCAATATTTCCCTTGACCAAAGAAAATCTCTCCATCAGTCTGCCACACCTCCATGCCTAGAAAGTAGTGCATAAGTCCCAAATTCTTCATCTCAAACTCTTCTGCAAGGTCCCTCTTGCAATCCTCTATGAGCCCTAGTGCACCAGTAAGAAACAAGTCATCCACATATAGAACAAGAATGAGAACCTCACCCCCAACCACCAAGTAGTAGAGGTTCGCATCAGCCTCACTCTTCACAAAGTCCATTTCCTGCAAGTATGTATCAATGCGCTCATACCATGCTTTGGGAGCCTGCTTGAGTCTGTATAAGGCTTTCTTTAATCTGCACACGTGGGTCTCTTTGCTATGTGCTACAAAGCCTTTTAGTTGTTCTATGTATACCTCCTCCTTCAATTCTCCATTAAGGAATGCTGTCTTGACATCCATTTGATGGATCTACCATCCCATCTGTGCTGCAAATGAGATTACAGCTCGTATAGAAGTATACCTGGCCACAGGAGCAAATGTCTCCTCATAGTCTATTCCCTCCTTCTGAGAGAACCCCTTGGCCACAAACCTCGCCTTATATTTCTCGATGCTACCATCTGCACCATGCTTTATCTTGAAGATCCAGTGCGATCCAACTACTGCTCTATCAATTGGTCTAAGCACTACCTCCCATACATCATTTTGCATTATTGAATTATATTCCTCAACCATAGCATCTCGCCATACCTGATGCTTTGCAGCTTCCTGATAACTGGAAGGTTCACTATCTACCAACTGGCTGACTAATGCCACATAGTCATTGAACTTGGCTGGTTGTCTCCTCTGTCTTGTACTCTTCCTAGGAGCTCCCACAGACTCCTGAATATCCCTTTGTATGTCTTGAACCTCATGGTTCCTACTGCCAATTGTAGAGGATGAAATATCAACCTCTATATCATCTAGATGCATATCCTGTTGCACCAGTTGCTCCATACTCTGTGAATCTTCACTACCTGAGTCTATGCTTGTACTAGTAACTGTACTTGAGCTTTGTTGTCCTTGACTTGGACTTGGAGCTTTCGTTGGCTGCTCACTCCGATCATCTGTTGGCAAATCTCTGGATCTTCTAAACGCCTTGTCCTCCATGAACTTGACATCGCGTTTGACAATAATTCTTCTGGTCCTTGGAATGAACATCCTACATGCCTTTGAAGTTTCACTATACCCAACAAAGTACCCCTTCTCTGCAGTCTGATCTAACTTGGTACGTGTGTCTCCATGAATAAGGCAATATGCCAAACTCCCAAATATCCTGAAGTGACCAACATCTGGCTTCTTCCCCGTGAAAGCCTCCTCTGGTGTCATTTTCCCTAGTACCTTGTGTGGAACCCTATTCTGAATGTAGACTGTTGTACTACACGCTTCTGCCCATAAGTAGTGGGGCATGTCCTGGTCATGTAGCATAGCCCTTGCTGCCTCTGAAATAGAACGGTTCTTCCTCTCAACAACTCCATTCTGCTGTGGATTGTAAGGAACAGTCCACTCTCTCTTGATTCCTTCTCTGGTACAGAAATCCTGGAAGTCATTTCCTTTGTACTCGCCTCCATTGTCTGACCGAAGAACCTTTATCTTCCTTCCTATTGAGTTCTCCACAAGAGCCTTGAACTCTTGGAAGCGACTGAAAACCTCATCCTTGGTCTTCAAGAAGTATATCCAGGTCTTCCTGGAGAAATCATCAATAAAGGTAACATAATACTCATATCCTCTGAGAGACTTTGTCGACATTGGTCCACATAAATTTGAATATAATAGATCAAGAACACCCATAGATTTGGTGTCACTCCTTGGAAAAGATGCTTTCACAAACTTTCCCAACACACATCCCTTACATACATCATCATGCTCTGTGCTCACCTCTGGAACACCTGTCACCATCTCACGAAGCAATCTAAGTGCTCCATGATGAATATGGCCCATCCTCCTATGCCATAGCTCTCCAAGATCTCTAGCATTACTGCTGCTCATGAGTGCCTTAGGAGTATCAAACTGTAACCTATAAAGGCGACCACTCCTAACTCCAATAGATACGGGTGATTTCCAATCTTTATGCTTAATCAAAACATGCATCCCTCTAAAGAGAACATTATACCCTTTATCCTAAAGGACAGATACAGAAGCCAAATTCATACCTAAGCCTGGCACATGCAACACATCATGAAGAGGAATTACCTTTCCATTCTCCCTCTGAAGCTGAACAGTCCCTTTCCCAACTGAGTTGAGCTTGGACAAGTTCCCCATAGAGATCTGGATTCTGGTGTTCTCCTCCTTGTAGCTGGAGAAGTACTCTCGAACTCCTGTCATATGAAATGACTCCCCACTGTCTATATACCAGACACTCTGTGAGGTTGAGCTAATCATACAGGCTATGAGTGCAAACTCATCCTCCAATCTACTAGAGAGCTCCTCTGCACTTGCTGAAGCTGCCACTTGGTTCTTTCCCTTCTTATCTTTCTTCCTTTGTGGGCAATCGCTGACATAGTGGCCAAACTCGTGACAACCAAAGCACTTGACCTTAGATAGGTCCTTCTTCTTCTTTTCAATTTGTGAATTTTCTCCTTTGCTAGATCCCTTCTTTGTTTTCCCCTTTCCCGCTAGGGCAACATTTTCTTGTTCTACCTCACTTTTCTGACTCTTATTGTTGGCTCCATTGACAAGGCTTAGTCTAAGCTCCTCCTGAGTGAAATCACTCCAAAGTCGATCCCAACCTAGTAAGGTGTCTTGTCCATTAATAACTTGAACAAAGACATCCCACTGCTTAGAAAACCCATTTAGGGCTATTCTTACTAGCTCATCTTCATTTGACTTATCTCCAACAGCTGCTAACTCATCCTTGACAAGTCTAAGCCTAGTGAAGTAACTTGTAACATCTTCTCCCTTGTTCATCCGGGTATTCCTCAATTTTTCTCTGAGAATCAGCTTCTGGTTAGTGGTAGCATTCTGGTACAAATTCAGAATGGCATCCCACATCTTCTTCGCTGTATCTAACTCTGCGATATGTGGAACAACATGGTCCTTGACACCATCAAGGATTATCCTCCTTGCCTTGGCATCATCCTTCTTGTATGCTGCAAGTTGTACTGGATCTATAGGTAAAACTACAGTACTGGTAACATATTCCTTGATACCATTCTCTTCCAGCAATAAAGAAATTCTGGCTTTCCAGACACCAAAATTTGAGGCACCATCCAATCTGTCCTGATCTCTCAAACCTGTTGAGGCCATCTCAAAGAAATAAAGGAAAAAAATAACTCGAAAGAGGTCAAACTCAAATTTCTTTCCTTTTCTTAGGGTGAACCTTTTCTACCCTCAACAAAGCTCTGATACCATGTAGAAATTCTATTGCAGTCACTGATTATTAATCTCCTATCTCATAAAAATTATTTAACTGTTGAAAATAAATTTACAGCTGAATATCGAAAAATAACACAACTGCAACTTCACTAAAAATACGGAAAGAAATAAACAACACAAGGACACAATAGTTTTGGACAATCGTCCCTAGAAAAACCCCTAAGGGAAAACCAGTTCTACAGATGGAAAATATATTAATCTTCAGCAATATAAGAATTACAAAAGAATTCCTTGCCTCTTACTGGCAGAACTCCGACAAACTCCTAATATCTCCTGCTGATATCCTCCACTGTTGTATCAACGCTATCACTACGCCTCTTGCTAACACTGCAAGACTATTTGCTATCACTGCAAATTCTTCTCAAGACTTCTTGTTTTCCAAATGACCCATGACCCCTTTTTATACTACTCTGTTGGAAAACCAATGGCTAAGATTAATTCAAACCAACGGCTGAGATTAAGACAACTCAATTAACCAATAACTAATTTTGGCTATGAGGTGTCACCTAAAAAGAGCCACTATTAAATAACAATTGTTTTTATCCTAACAATACTTGTTTGACAAAAACAACCATTTTCTAGTTCTAGGTCAGGACGAACAGCTGTCCAAAACTACCCATAACTAATGCTGTTATTTCTGGGTAAGGACGAACAGCTGTCCAAGCTACCCATAATTAACAAGCATATGCAACATTTTCCCTTTGTTTCGTATTGAAGTGTCTTTTTTTCCTGGTAAAAAGCTTCATGAAAGGTTCCTCTCTTAGCTCGAAGGGTGAGATGTTGAAAACTTTATAGAAGGTTTGCTAGTTTTGGGAGAAGGAATAGTAAGGAGCAGATTGGTCAACTTTATAGAAAATTTGGAAAAGTTTAATTTGTTTATAAACACAAAAGCGTATATGCATGCACGCACGAGGGAAAGAAAGCCTATTCTCTTCTAAACTAATGTGAATGTTTATAAAACTTCAACGTGTTTATAATGTGAATGCTTATAAAACTTAAACGCGCTTGAGCATTCAGAAGATTAAGACTATCAACTTTCCTGGTCTGTGTGGTCTCCTTGACTAGAGTATTGGCACGTGCAAGGAATTGGAATTATATTCAATTTATCAATGGGTGATGGAACAAGACTCCCACTATAATTTTTCCGCCCACTGGAAATTTGAATGCAATAGAATATTTTATTTTGTGTACATATTCAGGGCTGCAGTTAAATTGGTTTCTTGGTGGCGCTCACAAAATTAATTACGTCTTTCATTTTTCAGAAAAATGTATAACACAAGATTAATGAACAATTTTAGATCTTTCTAATTTTATTTTATATTGTTAATTTTTGCATCTACGTTTCTTTATCTGAAATCATCATTGTTCTCCTGTTTTTCACCGCCCCTTTTTACTTTCGGTTGTTTTGTCGATATGTCAGTTGTGAAATACATGTTGGAGTATAGTGAAACCTATATAGTTCTCGGATACTTTGGTCAAAGCCACTTTATTCGTCCCTAAATTAGATGCAAAGACGAGCATGTGAACTTACTATTAATTCATAATAATTTGTATCTATATATATATACCTCAAGATAAAGAGTTAACTTTGCTTTTGGTTTTATTCCTGTACCTTTAACTTTGAATTTGCTGTAAAAATCCACACACATTTGAACAATACATTTTGTTATTTAAATGAATTATATTTATTTATTATATATTATGTATTAATTTAACATAATATAAAATATTAATTTATTTTATTTATATATATATATATATATATCATATTTGTAATGTTTATGAATATTGTTTTTGATTAAGGGTAAACAGGATTTGAGGGGACCCAAAACCCCATAGGTTTTGAAGGGACCCAAAACCCTTAGATTTTACCAGGATGTGGAACCCACAGTACAATGCTGCTAAAAAAAAAGAACATCAACATAGCAGCAGCCAATCCACAAATTGAACAAAAAAAACGTCCCTAACACATAAGCAAGGGTTTTACAAGGCTCCCTTAACCTACAAATGTTTTCGTGGGTCTATCCAGGCACCCATCACCTTCAACAACACCAGATTACAATAAATCAACATATGCTCACAATCTAGACTAATGGGGTTTTGAAAGGCTCCCCTAACCTTCATCATGGGTTTTAAACTAGCTCCCAATAGCAACAAACAAGGGTTTTCTCAGCCTCAACCTATAACAAAGAATTCAACCTGCCAACAATAAAACTAACCCTTAACCAAAAACCACAACTAGTCAGATTGGGCCCTTTATAATTGTTAGCATCCAATTTGTCTATGGAAAGAACAAGGCTCCCACAACCAGCACACACAGAAAAGAAAAAAACCTGAAAGCACACCTGGAGGTTTTGAAAGGCTCCCCTAACCTTCAAGAAAAACACAAGGAGGGTTTTGGAAGGCTCCCTCGAACCCGACTGAACTACAGGCATGAACCAAACAACTTCCAAGTACCTAAGCATCCCCAACATCTCCACTTGAATAAGAGAAGAAGGAAAGAGACTCAACTGCAAGGTAACATAAAAACCGCCTGCCTCAAGAAACAAAGCAAGCAAAACGAAACAGATAATGTACAGATCTGAGAACAAAAATCCCCTTAACATCACCACTTCAAAAGGGACCAAGGGGGGAATAAATGTTGCCAGTTTGGTATTAAGTTGTCATCGATGTCAACCGGTTTGGCAAGGTCACCGGTAAGTAAGAAGGGGTGACTGATATGATGGCAATACACATACGAGTGAGTAGACAAAAGGAAGGCTACCGGTACACATGACTTGGGTCATCTACCAATAAAGAAGGCTTAATAGTAAGGCATAAACCAGGATGAAGGTTGTTTGTGTATTATGAAGGCACAACAATCGGTGAATAGAACATAAAGGATATTGGATGGTCATATCGGTAACATAGACTAAACTGGTAGTCAACCTTGGTCGATAAATAATGTCAAACCAACATAGGAATCCAAGAAAAGGAGGATGTCGACAAGCATGAAAGCTGGATGCCCGGTGGAGGTATTGCACAGGTCGGTGGAGTGTGCATCAATGAAACAAATCTGCATGCAGGTCAACTTTAAGGAGGAGCTCACAAGTCACAGAGGATGCTAGAAGATTGTGGTTCGAGGAAGGCAAGCTGGAAAAGAAATCGCACTGATCTTGCAAGAAGATTTGATCTTCATACCTATTAGGTGAAGGAAATAGCAAAGCCATTAATGGTGAGTGATAAAGAAAAGTAGAAAAGCGTAGCGAAGAACTCCAAATTTAGAAAATGCATATTGGAATGCAAAATTCAATTGGTGATTGAATGTTGTCATAAAGATCATATCTCTGAAAATCAGATTGCATAAGAGGACATCCAGAATGAGATTGAAAGGAAAACCTAACATGACAGTGTTTGAATGCATTCTTGGCAGGAAACCACGGTGATAAATATATGAGCTTGAAACAGAGCAAGTTGATGCTTGAAAAGAAGAAAAAAAGGGAAAAGAGAGCTTAAGTGCACAAAAGGATTATTTTTCCTTAGAATTTATTCTAAGAAAGTTGCAGACTGAGTAAGAAAGCAAACCAGTGAGAGGGTTCAACCAGTAGTGATTGAGTACCAGCATAAGTGTAGCAGATCCAATAGTTAAGCAAACCGGTGAGGTGTGATAGAGCAAGACAACATCCAAGTGTGACACATTATGTTGTGAGAGTGTGTGAGAGAGAGAGAGATAAGAGAGGGCAAGAATCAAAGAGAGTAATCTTACAACCAATAGTGTGAGATCCAGTGGAGAAGAAAAGACTATCAACCAACAATAAGATATTTGTTCAAGAGTTGCAGAATTCAATTGCAACAAGAAGCCTTAACTATATCTAAATTGTATTTCAATATATATACATTGCCAAGTTGGACTTTGGTGCAGAGGTTGGTGCCCTAAATCTTTGTAATCTAGTGTTTTACTTGTGAGGTTGGATTGGAGTAGTAGTCTCCAGCAGCATTTCTCACCGAGGTTTTTGGACCCATATTGGTTTTTTCTCGTGTATCTAGTGTTGTGAGTTGCATTTGCATTATTGTTCTCTTTAGTTTCCTTTTTGCTTTACCAGTTTGATAGCTTGGTGCTTGAGATAATAACTGGTATTCTAAAGTTGCTTTAAAAGTCAAAAAGGTTAGGAACCACTAATTCACCCCCTCTTAGTGGTAATCTGTGTTCAACAATTGGTATCACAGCCTAGGTTCTCGGTTATTTTTAAACCTTGGGTAGATTTTGGACTTAGAACATAATGGAAAGAAATGAGTCTGCTTCCTCAAAAGACTCCATGTTTGATTGATCCAACTATGCCTTCTCGAGCAGAAGAATGGAAACTTATGTTTCCTCCCTTGGTTTTGATGTGTGGATGTCTGTCAAGAATGGGTATGTTGTTCCTAGTGGTCCTCCCACTGATCCTGATGCCAAAAAGAAGTATGAGAACAATGCAAAGGCCAAACATGCTATCTTGAGTGGGATATCTGATAATGAGTTTGTCAAAGTCATGCACTGTGCATCAGCCAAGGAGACTTGGGATAAATTACAGAGGTTATTTGAAGGAGTTGCAAAAGTCAAAGAGGCCAAGATGCAAGCACTAAGGGGCCAACTTGAAGGCATCAGGATGAAAGATGATGAAAATATTATAGACTACCTTCACAGATTTGATGAAACTTTGAACACCATCAGAGGACTTGGAGAAGAAATTGCAGATGAAATTCTTTTCAAGAAGATACTTAGATCTCTCACACTCAAGTATGATACTAAGGTGTCTTCCATAGAAGAAGCCAAGGATGTGAAGAATTTTGCAATGGATGAGCTATTTGGCTCACTGACAGCTTATGAAATGAGAACAACCGGTGATACTTCCTTAAGGAAAGAAGCAGTGTTCAATGCCACCAAAAAGGGCAAAGAAGTAGCTACTCATAAAGAATCCAGTGAAGACTCTGATGCAGAGGTAGCAAAATTTGTCAGGAATCTCAAAAGAGGATTCAATAGGTATAAAGGAAAGTTACCACTTAAATGTTTCAATTGTGGTAAGTTTGGATAGTTTTCTGCAAAATGTCCCTACAAAGAAACCGGTGGAGATGAGTCAAGAGAGCTCAACAAATCTGCTGGCAAAGATAGAGAAATAAATGTCTACTGGAAAGGAAGGAGAGGCTACCAGAATTAGAACAACCTATATACTATTGAAGCTGATACAACAGATGAAGAAAATGCATCAAAAGGTGATTACCATGAGAATAATAGAAAAGTCAATCTCTTTATGGCACTTGATGAGCCAATTGATGAAGAAGAGGAAGAGGAGGATATTAAAGCCAAAGTGGATTTATAAGGTGAGCTTATTAGTTCTCTTGAGGAATTGAGTGAAACAAGAAAAGAAATAAAAAAGGTCAAGCTTGTTGTAGTAGATGAACAAGGTCTCTTGAAGCAATTCCTGGATGAGTCCAGTCAAGTTATATCTAACTTGAAATTGCAACTAGAAGAAACCAAGAGGAAACCAAGAGGATATGTGAAGTTACATCCTCTAATTTGACAAAGAAGGAAAATGAGCATCAAGATTTGGAAGTAGAAATAGTGAAGCTCAGAAAGGAGCTTGAAGAATGTAAGGAAGAAGTAAAAGTAAGGAGCAAATATGAAGGCAACACCAAAGCCTTCGACAAGATGTTGAGCAAATAGAAGAAATCCAAAGACACTGGTGGCTTAGGCTTTGAAGAAGGTCAAAGTTCAACCAACAAAGATACATCCAACAAAGAAATAAAGTTCACCTCTTCAAATGGAGGTGAAGAAAAGAAGGCATTCAATGTAGGCAAGGATACCAGTAAAAAGACATATGCAGATGTTGTTGGAAATTGCCACACAAACCGGTATACACAAGCAATGAATTGGAGGCCACACTCTTTGTACCGACATGCATATCCAAGGAGAAATGCAAGAATTGACCATGAAGAATTCACAATAATCAACAACATGAAGGGAAGACCCTCGATGAGGCAGTCGCTTGCAAGACCAAGGCAACCTATCCTGTATGTTTCAAATTTTCATGGTTACTGTTACCGGTTTAACAAATTTGGGCATAGAATAGCTTATTGTAGATTAATCAATAAGCCCTCTATGAGTTATAAAAGTATAGATCCATTTAATGTACTCTGGGATATGAATGTTGTTTGTTATCAGTACAATGGATATGGTCATAAGCGTTTTGAATGCAAGAAGAATAAACTGGTACCCTACAATAATTTTAAGGATTTACCTTTAAATGAAAATGTGAAATGCTATAAATGTCAAGAGTTTGGATGCATAGAAAGGTTGTGTAAAAACTGGAGGATCAAGCAAAAGAAGACAAATCCTGATCAAGAACTGGTAACTGAACCTGAGCACAATAAGGCAATTGACAAGAAAAAGGAAACCAAACCGGTATGGGTTAAAAGAAAAGGCAGAATCAAGTCTCATAATGGAGACTGCCTTACATGATGAAAGGAAAAATCTATGGGTTGTAGATAGTGGTTGCTCCAACCACATGACTACTAACAAAAATAAATTCATCAAACTGGAAGACTGGAATGGTGGTTCAATAAGATTTGGAGATAACTCATCCATCAAAATAAAGGGAAAAGGCACTCTAAGTATTGATGGAAAATTGAAGGCACGTGATGTATATTATGTGGAAGGTCTAAAAAACAATCTTCTTAGCGTGAGTCAAATGTGTGACAAAGGTTATAAATTCACCTTTGACTCAACCGGTTGCCAAATAAAGAAAGATAGTTTCGGTCAGGTTGTGGTAGAAGGAAAGAGAACATATGGTAATGATTATAATCTGAAAGAATGCTATGAGTCTCAATACATGTTAGGAAAGGTTGATGAAAGTTAGCTGTGGCACCAAAGATTAGGCCACATAAACTTTGATAACCTACTTGCAATAAGCAGAAAGGGGTGTGTGAGGAATATTCTACCCATCATCAAACCGGTAAGCACATTTTGTGATGAATGTGTGAAAGGTAAGAAAACTAAGGTGAGCTTCAGGACAAAAGAGAACAACACCTCAATACCACTTGAAATTGTACATACAGATCTATGTGGTCCAACTAGGACAAGAGCACTTGTCGTTGAAAGTTACTTTATGCTCTTTATTGATGATTACTCAAGAATGTGAAAGATAAGTCACAAGCATTTGACAGATTCAAGATCTTTAGGAAGATGGTGGAGAAAGAAAGTGGGTGGAAGTTAAAATGCCTAAGATTAGATCGGGGTGGAGAGTTTACATCAAATGAATTTGAATATTATTGTGAAAAACATGGAATTAGAAGGCAATACTTAGCTCCTAGGATACCACAACAAAATGATGTGGTAGAAAGGAAGAACATGAAAGTTAAGGAGATGGCCAAAACCATGTTAAATGAGGCCAATCTTCCAAACACATATTGGAAGGAAGTTATTCATACTGTTGCATATACTTTGAACCGGGTTCAATTAAGAACAAATAACAAAATAACACCTTATGAGTTGTGGTATGACCAAAAGCCATTAGTCAAATACTTCAAAGTATTTGGAAGCAAGTGCTTTATCAGGAAAGATATGGATGGTCTAGGAAGTTTTGACTTCAGGAGTGATGAAGGAATCTTCCTTGGTTACTCATCTAGCAACAAGGCCTACAAATGCTACAACAAAAGACTAAGAAGAGTCATTGAGAGTGTGCATGTAAAAGTTGATGAGGATATGCACAAAGGATGTCAACCACAAGTTAACCGGTATGATGATTTCATTGATGAAGGTGATCAAGCTCAGTTAGACAATGAACTAGAAGAAGCACCCAAGAAGGCTCCCAACCGGTATGTGCAGTTGAATCACCTAGAAGAGAAAATTATGGGAAATAAAGTGATGGTGTGCAAAGTAGAAGAAGACTTTCCCAGAATGATGAACAAGTCAACTTCTTCCCCATGATTGAAGTGGAACCTAAAACATTCAATGTGGCAAGTAAAAGACAAGATTGGATGGATGACATGGAAGAAGAACTACAATAAATTGAGAAGAAAAAGACTTGAGAATTAGTCCCTAGACCCAAGGACAATAACATCGTTGGAACAAAATGGGTCTACCGAAATAAGATGAATGAACAAGGTAAGCTTGTTGGAGATAAAGCTAGACTAGTGTGCAAAGGATACTTTTAGGTAGAGGGGATTGACTTTGAAGAAACATTTACATTGGTAGCTGGATTAGAAGCAATTAGAATGGTTCTAGCCTTCTTTGCCTACAAGGGTTATAAAGTATATCAAATGGATGTAAAATATGCCTTCCTAAATGGAAATTTAGAAGAAGAAGTATACATGGAGCAACCAGAAAGGTTTCTACTACATAATGATGAAACATTTGTGTGCTAGTTGAAGAAGGCCCTGTATGGTCTAAAGCAAGCTCTTTGAGCATGGTATTCAAGATTAGATCAGTAACTGAAGGAGAAGGGATTCAAAAAGGGGAGTGCTGACAACAATTTGTACATAAAGAAAGATGGGAACCACATGATCATTGTGGTTGTGTATGTAGATGCCATTATCTTTGGAGGCACAAGGACACCCTCTGCAAAGAATTTGATGATCAGATGCAGTCAGAATTTAAGATGTCAATGCTTGGGGAGTTGACATACTTCCTTGGTTTGCAGATATTACAACAAGATAAGGGAATCTTTATCTCACCAATCAATTATTCAAAGGAAATGTTGAAGAAATTCCAACTAGAGGATTATAAACCAGTAAGTACCCTCATGGTGGCTGATAGTAAATTGAGCAAGAATGATGAATCACCGGTGGTGGATCAGACTCTATATAGATCCATGATAGGTAGTCTATTATATCTAACTGCTTCTAGATCAGATATAGTATAGACAGCATGCATGGTGGCCAGATTCTATGTTGCACCTAAGCAGTCACATATGAATGCTGTAAGCAAAATCTTTAGGTACCTACAAGGGACACTCTATTATGGATTGTGGTACCCTAAAAAAGGATAGTTTATCTTGGAAGCATACACTGATGCTGATTGGGTAGGTTGCATTGATGATGGGAAGAGATCAAATGGTGGTGCATTCTTTCTAGGTGACCGGTTGGTCTCATGGCATAGCAAGAAGCAGGACTCGGTCTCTCTATCCACTGGTGAAGCTGAATACATTGCTATTGCTACATGTTGCTCTTTGGTGCTTTGGATGAAGCAGAACCTCAAAGAGATACAGGTGGACATCACTGATCCTATTCTCATCTGGTGTGATAATTTGATTACAATCAACATAGCAAAGAATCTGGTGATGCATTCCAGAAAAAAGCACATTACTATTAAGTATCATTTTCTCAGAGAGAAGGTTGAAGGAAAGGAGGTGAGGATGGATTATGTCCCTACCAGAGAACAAGTAGCAAACATTTTCACTAGACCATTACCGGTAAGCACCTTTGAGGACCTTCGACACAAGTTAGGAGTTGTGTCATCTACCTAGGAAGGATTTATGTGGTTCAGGGGGAGTTCATAGCAGTTAAAGGGGGCACTCGGTATGGATCAAAGGGGGAGTGTACTGTACCCTTTGTCATTGTGTCAAAGGGGGAGAAATGTACTGTATGAAATGTCTTGCGATAAGTTGACATCAATGCCAAAGGGGGAGATTGTTGGCAATTTGGCATTAAGTTGTCATTGATGTCAAACAGTTTGGCAAGCTCACCGATAAGTAGAAAGGGGTGACCAATATGATGGCGATACACATAAGAGTGAGAAGAAAGAAGAAAGGCTACTAGTTTGTGTGTTATTAAGGCAGAAAAATGGATGAACATAATAGAAAGGATGTTTGGTGGTCATACTGATAACATAGAATAAACTAGTAGTCAACCTAGGTTGACAAAGTATGTCAAACCGATATAGGAATCCAAGAAAAGGAGGATATCGACAAGCATGACAACTGGATGGTAGGTGGAGGTATTGCACGGGTCAGTGAAGTGTGCATCGATGAAACAAATATACATGCAGGTCAGCTTTAGTGAGGAGCCTGCAAGTCATGGAGGATGCCAGAAGATTGCAGCTTGAGGAAGGCAAGCTGGAAAAGAAATCACATTGATCTTGAAAGAAGATTTGATCTTCATACCTGTTAAGTGATGGAAACAACAACACCATTAATGACCAGTGATAGAGAAAAGTAGAAAAGCGTGGTGCAGAAATCCAAATTTAGAAAATGCATATTGGAATGCGAAGTTCAGTTGGTGATTGAACATTGTCATAAAGATCATATCTTTGAAAAGTAGATTGCATCAGAGGAGATCCAAATTGAGATTGAAAAGGAAAACCTAACACGGTAGTGTTTGAATGCATTTTTGGCGGGAAACCATGGTGATAAATATATGAGCTTGAAACAAAGCAAGTTGATGCTTAAAAAGAAGAAAAAAAGAGAAAAGAGAGCTTAAGTTCATAGAAGGATTATTTTTCCTTATAATTTATTCTAAGAAAGTTGCAGAGTGAGTAAGCAAGCAATCTGGTGAGAGGGAATAATCGACAATGATTGAGTACCGGCATAATTGTAGCAGGTCCAACTATTAAGCAAACCGGTGAGGTGGGATAGAGCAAGACAACATCCAAGTGTGACACAGTATGTTGCGAGACTATGAGAGAGAGAGAGATAAGAGAGGCCAATAATCAGAGAGAGTAATCTCACAGTCGATAGTTTGAGATCCAGTGGAGAAGAAAAGACTGTCAACTGATAGTAAGATATTTGTTTAAGAGTTGCAAAATTAATTTGCAACAAGAAGCCTTAACTATATTTAAATTATATTTCAATATATATACATCGCCAAGTTGGAGCTTGGTGCAGGGGTTGGTGCCCTAAATATTTGTAATCTAGTGTTTTACTTGTGAGGTTGGGTTGTAGTAGTAGTCTTCAATAGCATTTCGCCCCGAGGTTTTTTCCATATTGGATTTTCCTCGTATATCTGGTATTGTGAGTTGCATTTGTGTGATTGTTCTCTTTAGTTTCCTTTTTGCTTTACCGGTTTGATAGTTTGGTGCTTGAGATAATAACCGGTATTCTGAAGTTGCTTTAAAAGTTAGGAATTTTAGGAGCCACTGATTCACCCCCCTCTCAGTGGTACTCTATGTTCAACAATAAAAACCTTAAGCACAAACTTAGATGTATGTGCTCCACAAAAAAGAAGAAACACCACCTCCCCCTAGCTCCTACCACCAAAAACCGCAACCACCGTCTCGACCCCAATAGGAGGATGATTATCTCCAATACCCTCCATCTCTACCTTAATAAAAGATAGGGTCTCCTCAAAAGGAATGACTGGAAATAACCCAGATAGCTGAGATAAAAGTGATAGAAATAGGGAGAGGAAGGCAGACACGGAACAACAAAAAATAAGGCATAAGGCCCCCTGCAACCTTACAACCCAGCCTCTAGAAGGCAGGAGACCCCTCACAGTGCAACAACCAAAGGATGAGAAAATCCATTGATAGCAATGACCATACCATGAGGATCCCAAACACCTCTCCTCCATCCAAACACAAGCACCAGTTCTCCATCCGCTAATGCAATCACGAGCACCATCGCATGAACAAATTAAACCTTATCGTAGACCCAGACCCCAACGCTGGTGAAAGACACCAAATGGCCGAGGAAAGAACCAGTGAACATTCTTTCGCAACCAAAAACAACATCGAGTAGGAAGAAAACACGAGCAACCCAAAAAAGCCGCTGCCACACACCATCTACATCCCTAATCAATATTCTCTACCCCGAGCCATGATTCACAAGAAACAGCAAACAAGAAGCGACATTAGAGCCAAAGGGCTTGAGATACACACCCAAGATTACAACAATACTATCATCGAAGGAAACAGAGGCAAACACGCCAGAACATAGGGGGGAAAAGAATGGAGCCACGAGACTCGCATCCCCCAACAAGAAGGCATGGGAAAAAAATATCTCCTCCCATGGCTAAAAAACCTCCATCTCCATCCTCATCAGCATCCCCTGCTTTAGAAACCCTAGATCCAGAAACACTCCCCCCTCTCCTGCCCATCTCTCGACTTTATGTTTATGAATATTGTTTAATATTAATTATATTTTTTTATGCATATTTTAATTATTTTTAAAATATAATAAATGAAAAATTAATTTTTCTTATTTAACTATTTATTGACTTAATAAATTTATTATATATTGACATTATTGTTATTTATTATTATTATTATTATTATTATTATTATTATTATTATTATTTCTAAAATTTAGATTTTATATATATTTATATAATATTTTAATTGTTAATCAATAACTGATATTTTTTGAATTCTATTTAATATTATTTAATATTTAATATTTTAATTTATTTTATTTTGTTATTATAGCAATAATATATATTTTATTTAATATTCAAGTTTGTAAATAATGTATAGGCATTCTTCTGTAAGTAAGAATCTAGAACAAATTGTGTGTGAGTTTTTAGATCAACATTTTGGATCACTTTGTGATTCATCATCAAGATGAATGAGATCACAAGAAGCAAAAATTTTATAGATTATGGAAATCTCATATCATCAATGTATAGACATAATAGAACAATTTGGATTAAATTAAACTTAATATGGTTGTTGAATAGAAAACTAAGTGATTATTAGCACATAAGAGTCATTAAAAGGGTATGAGATTGAATGGGTGTTAGGAGGACTTTGCCTCATAGTTTAAAAACATGTAATCGTAATAGTATATTCTTAGTAAAGTTGTGTGTGAAACTAAAGGAAACAAACTAGAAAAATATAGAATAGATCAATTGCAATAGAGTCAAACCAACAAATATCTTGTAACTTCATATATATATATATATATATATATATATATGCACACACACACACAAAGATATATATATAAATATATATGACTAAAAAACCTACTAAAAATTAATTAAATGACCAGACTTGGTCATGTGACGAGTAATATTTTATTACCGATAATTTATAATGCGACCAAAATTATGACTAAACTATTTGGTTCATTTATTGGCTATTTTGATTGATCAATTTGGTCATTCGTTTAGTCATTAATTGAATCATTGATTTCGCTATTAATTTGATCATTGATTTATTCATTAATTTAGTTGTTGATTGTTGTTGATTGGTCATTTATTTAGTCATAGTAGTAATTTATTTAGTCACTAATCATAATTGTCATCAATTAGTAGTATATTTAGTCACTAATTTTTGTCAATTCGTAGTGTATTTAGTTATTGATTTCCATCAAGTGGTAGTATATTTCGTCATCGATTTTTGTTCATTGGTAGTATATTTACTCATTTTAATCATATTTATTCACCTATTACTATTGGTTGGTAGTATATTTAGTCAATTTAATTATTAATAATGTCAATTAGTAGTATACATAGTCATTTTATTACAGAATGCTAGAAGATAAAATGTTTTTGCATTAATTATAATGAGGGAACCATACAATAAGTTTGTTACATCAATTCTGCAGTACATAAACAAACAAAGTCTCATAGAAGATAAAACATTGATTCAACATCATGATAAAAAAGAGAGATAATTTGCAATAAAAAATACATCGTGATAAAGAGAGAAAAATAAACATATCGTTAAAGATAAAGATCCCTGAACAACACATTCAAACCACTACATAAAGTAGTAGGCAAATTTGTCTAACTATTGGTACATGATAAACATCAACTATGTCATTTTTTGCAAATATATTAGTGGCCACCATGTGAAGGTTCCTTCTTTCTCTTTTAGATGGTCAACTCCCTCTATTTTGTATTCGTACACAAGGGGTATGTTACTTGTGACCTTTAAAATATTTACATTTTCATCTCCCTTTCCTTTCAAGTTGACTCCATGTATAACAACTAGTGAATGAATCTGCCCAATACACACAACAACACCATCAAATGGATCCAATACCATAACTTTACCCCCTTCTTGGAGTTTATCAACACATTTATGCAAAAACAAACAAACTACACATCATATTGAGATATAAAACATTTGATAAATATTTATAAGAAACTAAATTATAACAAATCGGTTTTTGTATGTGTTTTTTTTTATTTTGTTGATTAACAAAGTAGCAACTTTTTACTGTGAAAAAAAAACTAACTCATTGCAAGGTACAAACAAATGGAAGGCAAAACTATAATAGTGCTATAATTTACAAGTACTCCAAAAAGAGAAATGGATTGACAATCAAAGTGCCCCCAACTAAGGACCATGACATCCCCAAACGTAATGCACTAATGCATTACTGAAATCTATTTATGCACTTTATTACAACTAAACTCTAAGCTTCCATATGTAGGTTATATGTTCTCCCTTATTTCCATAATCTTATATGTATGTTGAAATTGATGTTGTCTCTTTTCTTGAAATTGTTTCATCATCTCTATTTGTGAGAGGAGAGCTGGTATGTCTGATCGTTCAAGAAGAGATCTTACATCAATTGGCTCAACCTTTGGATTTCGACCTGGAAATTTTTGAAACATTTTGGACATTTGTGATCTATTCTTCTCAATGTTTTTCACTCTTTGTTCCAATATCTCCTCTTCTTGAGCTAGTTTCTCCTCTAGTTTTTGTATTTGGACATTTACATCATCATGATAAGTTTGATCCAAGTTCTGAGACATGTAGAGATTGGATTGACATGATTGATTGCTCAATTGTGATGACATGGCTTCGTAAGAAGGTTGAGACCTCATTTCAACAAACATGTCACTATGCAATGCAACCAATGGGATTGACAAATGCAACCTAAAGGATGACAATGCAACTTAATGTTTTTGTTGTTTTTCAAGATTTTGACAAACTCATGAATGCAATTCTAAAAATGAGACCCTTAGGAAATTGAAATGATGTCTAGACCTCAAAGGACAAAAGGACCAAGTGACAATAGGACAAATTGACAATGTCTCCCCTATATGCTTGGATACTAAGCTAGGTTTGACCAAATGACATGGATGACAAAAAGACAAAAGTTTGATAATGTCTAGACTTCCTAACAATGACTTAGGGTTTATCAAAGATTTGCATTACTCAAGTATGACAAAAACCTAGTTTTGACACTATATGCAAAGGGACAATTACTATGCAAATGACCCTAATATGATATGATAATGACATAAGCTTAATGAAGAGACCTAGGGTATGCAAATGTGACCTAATATTATGAGGACAAGGATGCAAATGCAAATGTATGACAATGTCAATCTAAGGCAAAACCTAAAGTTGAATTATGAAATGGTATTACTCTAATACAAGAGTACACATGAAAATGGATGACCCTTATTGATATGCATAGGAGTATGACCTAGGTGAAACCTAACCTTGGTAGTTGACAATGAATTTGCAAAATGCAAACCTAGGATGAACCTAAATCTAAGTGACATGAATGTTGAGACAAGATTTTGGAAAATGTTTGACAACCATGTTTGAAGGTGTTTTGAACTTTGTTGAATGAAATACTCTTGTGTTTAACCTTGTTTTGAATCAATTTGTCTTGTTTTTGAAATGAGACACAACTCAACTTTTGACAAATAAAGAAGATAAGATATTTCAACTTGGACTCAAGACAATCATGCTCATTCACACATTTCTTATGGTAGGCAAGGATAGTAGGTACTTGAGAGGTAGACTCGTTATGAGATTCAAGGAGAATACATAGATGCTTGACCCCATGGGCTCCCCTCCATGACACTCACTTCTCAGGGTAGCCAAGCATCAGTCCCCATGGAAATCTCCCCATGGCGAACTTAGTATCTCTTCCAAGTATTTGAACTTGTCCTTCTCAAGCAACTAGAAGGATTTTTGGCCTCTAAATACAAGGTGTTTAGTAGGGATTTCTGTTAAGCATTACTCCTTGGTGTCACGCAAGCATGATTGAGACATTAAGCCCACCAAGATACCAAACAAATGTAGTCACACAAGCACGATTTAGACCTTGAGGCCCTACTTAGATGTTGATATGAGAAAGAGTCCAAGGGTCATCACTTCCCAAGTAACTACAATTCCCACGTAGCCCTTCCCTCAAAGCTTTCGCTCATCAGGTATTTATTTATAGTGAGTTAGAATGCCAAGGTATTCTAGCTATACTCACTTTGGGTCATTCCCTTCTCACAATTGTCACTTTCTTGCAAAAGAAAGAAAATGGTCAAGAAGGCAGACCACCTAAAGGTAACAAACAATCTGAACCAAGAGAATGGTATCAAAGATCTGGATTTCTGATCACCCTAAGAAGGATGAGAGCATACTCTCTTACTCCAATGTCAAACTCAACAATCAAAGCAAACACACATTCATTCCATCCTATTTAGAAATTATACTAGGTGCCTAATTATGAATTACAAACACAAAGTTTAGTTGGAGTACAAGGCAACCTACAAAACCACCAAGTCAAAAGTTTGATTTGTTTGATCTTTGATTGGCAAACCTGCATAAAATTCATTAGTAGTTTCATCTTTGTCTTTACCATGCGTAATGCCAAGGTGCTGCATAAAGAATCGGTACCAAAAAAACCAAAAAGCAGAAACAGAATGCAAAACAAAACAATTTGCAAGTTAAAAAAACACTGCTTTTTACCTCTGTTTCTGGCCCTACACAGGCGCAGAATGTCTCACACAGGCATAGAATGCAGTAACACAGGCACAGAGTACAGTAAAACAGGTGCAGAAGTCATTGACACAGGCGCAAAAGTCCTTGACACAGGCACAAAATACTTGACACAGGCGCAGATTGTTTCACACAGGTGCAGAAGTTCTCAGAAAACCCTGCATTACCCTGTTTCTTGGGTTTTTCACCTGCAAATCAACTCAAAAGCACTCAAAAGCATGATTAGGGGGTTAGTTCACATCGAGTTCACCAATTAATGTATGATAGGAAATGTGGAATCATCAAAGCAAATCAATATTAGCCTAGTTCAATCACGAAAACTCAATTACAATGATAACAATCCTAATTACACTCAATGAAAACATGAAAACAAGACATTCAAGATTGAAAACTAAGAAAACCAAATGTAGATGTCTTCTTCATGTGGCTCCATTGTCCTTCTTTCTCCTTCAAATACCTTTATTTTGTGGATCTCACCTTCAAGTGCATAAGCCTAATGCGAAAGTAAGATTGACAAGATGATAGCGCAAGAATACTAGAAGTGTGATTGATTCGACCAGGGATCAGTGACCTTGATTGAAGAAATTCATCCAATTTATAGACAAACTGGAGAAAAGACAAAATTAGCATGAATTGGATTCAAATGGAAATTGCAAATCAAGAATGACAAACATGACAAATTATGACAAATTTGCACTTTCTATGCAAAATTGATTGATTGATAATTTTGACAAAATTATGACAAATTTCTATGTCAAAATTGATTGATTGTCAATTATGACAAATTATGACAAATTTGCTATGTCATTCCCATGAAATTAGGAGAAAATTAGGAGAGAATTGAAATTAGATGAATTAGAAATTAGGAAATTAGAAAATGAGGAAATTAGGAATTAAGAAATTATTAAATTGGAAAATTAAGAATTAGTGAATTAATTTACAATTTTTCATTTATTAATCAATTCACAAAGAGGGAGGAATTAGTTAGCCAATTAAATAAACATTTAATTGTGACAAGAAGACTTAGGATAAATAAATAAATTATTTAACCTAGAGGGAGAAATGACAAACAAGGTTAAATGAATAAATCATGAAACCCTAGAAGATAAATTAGAAATGCAAGGATGACAATTAGGTCTTGACAAAGGATAATTAATGTTGATACGATTTAATCATGATTTAGACTGACAAAGGACCAATGCTGATAAGTGATTTGATTGATAAATGTGCCAATTGATGAGGAACAATGACTAATTGATCCAAATTAACACGATTGAGAAGGACGACGATCGATGACAAATCAATCGCAAAATGACAAGATTGAAAATAACAACAATTGATGACAAATCGATTGTAAGTCAACAAGATTGAAAATGACAACGATCAATGACAAATCGATTGCAAAATGACAAGATTGAAAATGACCACGATCGATGAAAAATCGATTGCAAGACGACAAGATTGAAAATGACAACGATCAATGACAAATCGATCGCATGATGAAAAGATTGATAAGAGGACAAAACCCTAATTAGGATTGACGATGTCCAAATATGACAAATGAGCACGCACATTGATGTGACAGGATAAGATCGATCAAAATCATGACTGAAGATTGCTATCGACAAGACCAAATTTGAAAGCGAGACAAATGAAGAATACAAAAGAAGGACTCGATACTCGCAAATGATAAAGACCAAGTATGCAACATAGAAGAAATGTTAATGCAACGCAAAAAACTAAAATAAGGCAATGCGCAAATGTTAAAGTATGGCTCCGCAAGCGTTGACCATTTTTAGACATCTACAATGTATACTAGCTAAATACACTTCACTGTACCATTCTAACTTACTTGCATGTTGTTTCATAACACTCACCTTGAGTTCAACACCATTACTACACTGAATATGATGCACATGCTCATTGAGTACACTATAATCATAACTATCAACATTGACATGAAGTTGTGCAACTTTGCAGAGAGTTGTATTGACAAGGCCTTTTTCTTTTCATTCTGCTTTCATAGAATTGCTCTACATGTGATTTAATCATCATCCAAAAATTAATATAAGTCAAGTAAAGAATGAAAAAGCTATCAATTTTTGTCCAAAATAAAAGTAAAATATCTAAATAAAATATGCTAGTAATATAATCAGTTTTAAAATTTAACACTTTCAGAAACAAAAAATTGAATAAACACTTTCATAAAAAACCGGTGTCAATTAGACTTTGCATACAACAAGATAGAGATAAAATGTAACACATACAACTATATTGAAATTAAGAATTGCTTACAAATAAATAGAGCTAAATGTCTTCATTGAAACAAATAAAAATAGTAGACTTAAAAGAAGCTATCTGCTTGTTCTAAGCATTCTTTTGATGCTTCTGGATTTGATTGTGTGAAAATTTTTATCATAATTTTTTTCACACATTCAAATCCAGAAGCATCAAAATAATTATAGCATGGATTGTGGAAATCCGATAGCATTAATTGTTCTAAACATTGAAAAACTTCGTGCCTTTCAAATGCATGAAAGTTACATTACATTTAAAACATAAAAAAACTAATGTAAGGTGTTACACACTACATGAACTACAATTTACAAGGCATGAAAAGAAAAGTAAAATAAAGCTAAGAGGGTTGCAGTTAACTAGAACATTTTATTGGTAAAAAAAACTCTACAAATAATGGTGTCACTATTGTGAACATTTTAATCATAAAGAATGACAAAACATTGGGACACATAACTAACAACAACTATTATATTACCTCAACTTCAACACAACTATGATTGTGGTTCACATTCTTATCCAGTTCATCATAATCACTTACAATATTGGCAGGTCTGTTAAATGAAGGCATTTTCATTTCCATGATGCTTTGATTGAATTGCTTTGCATGTGGTTTAACCATCATGCAAAAAAATATACAAAGTATTAAATATTCAAGTAAAGAATGCAAGCTATAAATTTGTCCAAAAGAACATTTTTGGATCACAATAAAAAATTTGGGTTAGATTCTCCTACACTCATATTTCATGTTGGTATTTTGGATGTGTTGCACTGGTTTTGTCATTGATGTCAACACTTGTCAACACCTATCAACACTTGGAGATCTTTGGTTATGTTCACCGACATGTTCAGTGACTTATGCACAGTCACCGGTATCTGGTTCACCGACAGGTTATATTGTTCACCGACACTAAGGATGACTTGGAGATTACTTGGTTATGTGAAAGACATTGTTTGGACACTTTTTTTTGGTGATTTGATTATTGTTCTAATCAAATTTTCATATTTACTGTTACTGGCAAATAGGTCTAGGTTATGGACCAGCAAGCATTATCTATTCTAGTCAGCATGACACATTATGGAGATGATTTGTTATTATTGTAAATGCATCGAGTCGGCATGATGCATTGCATATTGATTCATTTGTAATTGATTTTATTATAATATCTTTAGTGAGCCGACCTACACATTTCATCCTAGGTTTTGGTATATATATAAGATCTCATTTGTGAGATTAACATGGGAATGTAATAAGTGGAAGAGCATAAGGTATTTTGGTATATGTAAATATAAGAAGAGCTTTACACACAGACATCATTTGAAGATTCAAGGAAGGTTTGAAGAAGGCAAATCAGAGCTTAACCGGTATTGAATCCAACATATGAAGATGCTATTTTTGAACAGCACATTATCATTGGATTTAACCATCCAATTGTAGTCAGTGTGACTCCCTTGTTGTGATTGAGCAGTGAGCTCTAGGCAGTTGTCCTTGCTGCATGTGCAGACTCCATATTGTACACACATACTATATGCAGTAGTATCATCTAATTGTGGGTAAAGTTTCTCACCATGGTTTTTCCCCTTAAAGGGTTTCCATGTACAAATTTCTGTGTTATGTGTTGTGGATGTTATTTGTGTTTCTATTTGATGCATTAAACTTTACCGGTATTGCAATTTACTGTTAAACTATTAACCGATATAAAGTTTGGTTTATCGATATTATGCATTTAGTTTGGTTAAGTTAGTATTGGGTTTGAAATTAATAGACAAATGATTCACCCCTCGCCCCTCTTAGGTGCCTCTAGGTCCTAATAAATTGTATTAGATCCTAGTCCTCTTTTTGCAGAAGTTTAACAACTTGAGGAGATCCTATGTCAACTAACTATTTTAGGAAGGACAGTATGAAACTTGATGGAACTAACTATGGTATATGGAAGATCAAAATGGAGACACGTCTGAATTGCATTGGAAGAGACATATGGGATGTTACAAAGAATGGCTATGTTGGTCCTACTCAAAGTGAACCTAATCCACCAACCTTGGCAAAAGATGAGGAGAATGATTGCAAAGCAAGAGAAACACTTTTGAGCACATTGTCAGATTAGCAAATCATGAGATTATCAGACTGATCTACTGCTAAAGCTATTTGGGACAAACTGGAAACATTGAATGAAGGTGATACCATAGTCAAAATTGTAAAACTAGAATGCTTCCAAGTCAAGTATGAAAATTTGAATATGGAAGAAGATGAAAGGATTACTCCTTTTATGGAAAGAGTAAATGAAATTGTTTTGGGTATAGAATGTTGTGGAGGATCCTTAAGTGAAGATGAAATTGTTTCTAAAGTGTTAAGAGCATTGTCACAAGCATATAAAATAAAAGTAACTGCTATCAAAGAATTGAGAACAATGCCTAATGCATCAGTATCTAGAGATAATTTGGCTGGAAAACTTTCATCTTTTGAACTTGAGGAATTTGGTCCTATTGCTACAATTAAGATAGGTTTAGCTTTCAATGCATCATCATCATCTGAAAAATATAATTGGAAAGCACTTTATGCAAGAGAACTTGAAGAAATCAAAAGGGAGAATGATGAATTAGAAGAGCTTGAAGCACTATTTGCAAGGAAAATGCCTAAAGGTCCAGTTGAAAGTAAGTATGAAGGTAAAGCACCATTTAAATGTTTTAACTGCAATAAAATTGGTCATATGGCATCTAGGTGTCCTGATAAACATGCAAGATTGAAAGAAGAAGCTAAAAGAACATACAAGCCTAACCCTGAATATCAGAGATACATATTTAAAAAGAATAGAGACAAATCATGTTACTATTCTGATGGAGTTACTGATGATTTTGATGAGGAACCAATAGACAATGGATGGGCTTTTGTTGCTATAACAGAAGATCAATCGACACCTACTGTTCAACCAATAGAGCAGGCCCTGGCAGCTAAAATTGAAGAAAGGGATGAATGGATCATTGATTCTGGATGTTCACATCATATGACTGGTGATAAAAGTAAATTCTTAACTTTTCAGGAATACAATGGAGGTCTAGTAAGATTTGGGGATGACAAGGCTTGTTTGATCAAAGGAGAAGATACTATATCTTTTTATGGTAAGCACAATACTGATAATGTTTACTATGTTGAAGGTTTGAAGCATAGTCTTTTGAGTGTTGGTCAATTAGCTGAAAAAGAATTCCAGTTACAATTCAAGAATGGTAAATACACAATCATGAATAGAACTGGCTTGGAAATTGAAACCAGTAATCAGACTAGAGGTAATATCTTTCATTTGAATAAAAATGAGAAAGCATGCTTGATTGCACATATTGATGAAAGTTGGTTATGGAATAAGAGACTTTGTCATGTTAATTTTGATTGCATTGTGAAAGTTAGTACAACTAAGGCAGTAAGGGATTTACCTAAGATTGTTAAACCTCACAATCCGGTATGTAGGGAATGTCAATTTGGAAAGCAAGTTAGAACAAATTTTAAGAGTATTCCAGAAAAATCCAATAATGTTCTTGACTTAAATCATACTGATTTATGTGGTCGAGCAAGAACTAGAAGTTTACAAGGAGATAGATATTTTATGCTAATAATTGATGATTATTCTAGAATGTGTTGGGTTACTTTTCTCAGGGAGAAATAAGAAGCCTTTGGGAAATTCAAACTATTCAAAGTGATGGTAGAAAATGAAACTGGTAAGAAAATCAAATGCTTGAGATCAGATCAAGCAGGTGAATTAACATCTAAAGAATTTAACACATTCAATGAAGTGAATGGAATCGGAAGACAACTATCAGCACCTCAGACACCCCAACAGAATGAAGTTGTGGAAAGAAAGAACATAACTATTTTGGATGCAGCTAGAAGTATGATATCATAAGTAAATCTACCTCATGTATATTGGAGAGAAGCAATGAATACATCAGTTTACAAATTCAACAGAGTTCATATCAAAGGTGAAATCGGTAAGACCCCTCATGAACTATGGTTTGGTAATACTCCTACTATTAAATATTTTAGAATATTTCGAAGTAAATGTTATATTATGAGAGATGAGTATATTGGCCAATTTGATCCTAGAAGTGATGAAGGAATATTTCTTGGTTATTCATCTAAGAGCAACGGATATAGATGTTTTAATAAGAGATTGGAGAAAATCGTTGAGAGTGTAAATGTGAATATTGATGAATAGTTTAAAGGTAATTCAAGGTACATGGACTCTGAATTGGCAATAGAGATAATATAAAATGAATCTACAATGAGTACACCGGTACAGAATGTTGATCCAATCTTACCTGCATCATCTGAGAATTCCACAGTGATTGAAGAATAGTACCAAGTAAAAACACCTAGGTATGTAAGATTGAATCACTCTGAAAGTCAGATAATTGGGAACAAGTATCAAGGTGTTATGACTAGAGGAAGACTAGAAAATGAAGAGGTATGTTTAATTTCTCAAATTGAACCAGCATCAGTTAATGAGGAATGTGAAGATAAACATTGGATTGTGTGGGGGAAAAAGTGACACTAAGCAAACATGCCCTAATCTCACTTTCAATCACACACTTGTGGAATACGAAAGAGCCTAGAGGTATCACACAATTGGCTACTTCTTTTTGTGGAAGAGAGAGCCACGGGCTACCTATTAGGATTTCTATTCCTTTGTTGCAAATGATAGATAAAATGATGCAAGTTCAACTACTAGCCCTAGAGTGCAAGTATGAACTAATAACAAGATTGCAGAATTGAGATTAAACAATGGAAAGCTATAAACACAAGGACAAGACAAGAATGCAAATGCATACCCGGAGTTAAAATCTGAGTGAAAATGTTCGGGACGGGGGCGCAAGTGCCACTGTCCTGATTCTACTCCTGAAACTACTGTTTTGCAACCTAAAAAAGATGTCAAAAAATGTTGAAACTTGTTGTCTGATAAAAGGACCAGGGCGCCTAGTGCCCCTGTCCCAGGGACCAGGGCGCCCAACGCCCCTGTCCTGGCAGGACCAGGGCACTCCACGCCCCTGTCCTGGTCTTTTGCTCTGAAATTTGGTGTGTTGTCCCATCTTAGTCTGCTTCCGTCGGATCTGCAACTTGCGGCGTCGTCCGAATCCCAAAACTTGCACTTATATCTGAAAAGGTATGGTGGGCGGCTATATAGGGTTTTGCCTTAGTCAAACCCCCACTTTGGTGATTTCCACCTCCACGAATAGCCAAGTTGTATTGTAAAAGTAGTGTGTGTGCAGACCTTGTGTGTGTGCAAGATCCTAAAATGCAAGTAAGCAAACTAGAGCAACCTAGAAAGTAAACCCTAATTGCTTGCAAATGATAATGTAAATGCTCCAAATCAAGATGCAAAGTGATCTAAAGCATGAATACAAATGATATAATGAGGCTTATGCAAAGACATGAAAACAACATGAAATCATACCCAACCCAAAGGGAGGGGTACAAGCCAATCTTCAGTCGGTGATCCTTTATTGTTCTTCAATGCCTTCAAAGCCCTAAATGGATGAATGAAATTGATGGATGCTTGATGGATGGATGTTGAATGTTGTTGAAGTCTTCAAAGATGTGCTCTTTCGCTGCATAGAAGGTCCTTGAAACGAAAAATCTATATCCTTTCAAATGAAGAAAGAGAACTCTTATATATGAAACCCTAGGTCTTAATTTCAACTTTTTGCCGACCTAGAGATTGAATCTCCCGCCAATATCTTGGGGTTAAGATTTATTTTATGATTGGATCGCGCTCCTAAAATTTCGAGAAAAATGTTCGGGACCATGTGCACGCCGGGCGCCATGGTCCCGACAACTTTTCACCAAATTTTTAGGGTCGTCGGATATGATGATTTTAGGGAGAATCCCGAAGTTACAGTTGATTTCGAGATGTTTTGACCCCCGAAATCAAGCCCCCAAGTTCAAAATAGGACCTAATTAGGGTTTTAGATTAAATGATGTATTGGAAGAATAAAATGAAAGGGGCACACTTTAATTAAAAGGGCCCAAGTTTATGATATGGGAGATGATAAAATAGAACCTTAGACCTAATTAATTTAATTAATTAAGTGCTAAAGGGAAAATGCAATGCAAAATGCAAAATGCACCAAGGTGGGTGCTAAACTAGGTGTGAAATTGTACCACCCTAGCAAGTGCATAAAATTTACGACACTACATTTAGCCCCCACTTTAGTGGTCATATGAACACTACGTGCATATGCAAGCTAAAGTACAGGAAAGTAAACATTATTTGAAAAAGGATATATCCATAAGTCTGTCGAACGAAGCCCCTAGTGGTATCTGCAGTACACAGTTAGGAACCAAACCCTACAAAACACACGTTAGATCACAAAATCACCTAATGCTTACTAAGGAAGGTGATGAAAATTTGAGGGTAGCTATATGCCCCCCCTTGTTTCGGCTTGCTAATTTTAGTGAGTTGAAACAGGGTATCATGTTTACCACTTCGAATTGTTAAAGAATATTGATGACAAATGCTCACAAGAAGATTTGATATGAGATCAAAAACTAATGGAGAATCATTTGGTAAGAAAGAGGACTAAATCTCAATTCCAACACAACAAAGAGTGTGAGGATTTGAGAGTTCTCTAACACAAGATGAAGTATGTAAATGGAAACAAAATGCAAAGAGAAGAAAAGAAAGGAAAAAAGCATGAATACACACATTGGTGATCCATGAGAAGAATAGTGAGAGAGAAAACATGGACTTCTTGCCCCTAGATCTTGTCTAGGTGATCCATGGGAAAAAGGACATGGAAAACTAGCCCCTAGAATCTATCTAGGTGATCCATGTAAGGGAGGAGAGTGAGAAAGTCTAGCCTTATGCCGCTAGTTCCACTCAACCTCGTGCATGTGTGTGTAAGTGAGGTTAGAAGCACCTCATAGGAGTCTATGCCCGAGTATGCTACAACTTGTATATGTATAGTACAAAAGCGTGACATCCCGCTCTAAGAGTTTGTGCTCTGGTTCCGAGAATAATCACCTTTCATAAAACAAAAATGGAGACATCTCGCTCTAAGAGTCTATGCTCTAGTTCCAAGAATGACCCATTGCTCAAAAAGTGTCATGTTTATGTCATAAGCAAAGTAGAACAAGGATACCTACCTTCATCACAAAAGAAGATACCCCCAAAATGCAACAATGTCGTAGATCCAAGCAAGAGAGTTTTGCACTCTTTAAGCAAGGATAAGATATTTGAAAAGGGATATCTTGTAGTATGTGTAAAGGAGATCCTTAGAGGAGAAGAGATCTTTGTACAAAAGACACCTATCCTCGAGAGGAATTGTCTTAGACAAATATAACATCTTCTAGAATAATACAAAGAAGAGAATAAGAATGAAATACTTCCTTCTTTTGTGAGGTGAAAGTGATTCTTAATGAAGGATGACGCTTTTTTTAACCCAATTGGGAGAGTGAATTCATTATGGATGTATTTTACCAAGTGCAAAAGAGGTTGTAGTCAAGGACTTACACCCCTTGTAAGAGAGAATCCTTGAACAAACAACAACAAATGCATACAAGGAATAACATCAAGTAATAAAGTTCACACCATCCATGAAATAGGAAAAAGTGGATCCTTAGATAAAAATAAGGAAAGATCATTGCCTCTCAAGGATAAGGATAATGAGAAGGACTTACACAATCTTCTAGGGAGAGATCTAGACATAAGCAAATTGCAAGACATTAGTGTATGTAAAATGCTCCTCACAAGAAGTGGGTAGGATAAGAAAGAGAATACACATCTTCTCCCATATCTAGGAAAAGAGGATTCTAAAGGAAAGGTGATCAATATTTCCACATTATTACCCCATAGGAACAAGAGATAACATAGAAAAATTAGGCTATTATGTTGCTTCAAAAATATGATTGCACTTGAAATTGTACCATCATGAATGACAATGAGCCCCCAGTAAATGAGCTACCAATGTCACATAATGATGAGCAACATAATAGCCATTAATGTTATTGAAAGACATGATAGATTGAATGAGGTATTTGAATATGACATGCTGAATGCTCAACTATAAGTGAGATCAAAAACATGTATAAAATGATAAAAATTGAAGAAGGAAAGTTACAAGAAATCTTAGAAGAGAGATGAGTGTAATTTATTAGAGCCTTATCCCTAGAGGAAAGGACTTTATGATGAATAGGAGATAAAGATTCATAATTGGATTTAGAAATTTGAGGGGAGTCATAAAGAGATTTGTTCATCGCCAAGATTTCCTTATGAAGGGAATGAGAGTTGATAGAAGTAGAAGATGATTTAGTTGGAGTGAGATCATCATCACTACTAAATATAGCATTCACATTGAGAGATGGTCTTTTAGATGCTTTGGTGGGCTTAGAAAGATTATATCCAAGTCAAAATGAATATTCATGCATGTTATGTTCTAAAGGAACTTTAATTCCTTGTTCATTTGTGCCACAACCATTTCCACTATAGCCACTCTTAGCCAAAATATGGAAACCACGACCATAACAATTAGCCATTTCAGAAAGAAAAGGTGGTTTTTCATAAGACAAAGAATCAAATTCTTCAGAATTAGAGGTGTGAGGAGAAGAAGTTTGAGAAGCGGCCACAAAATTATTGCTCATAGGTTCAGGTAAGACTGATTGATCTCTAGTTTCTTCCTTCTTTTTAACTTTAAGCTCTCTAGGAGGAACCCTATACTCACCTACAAAGGTGGGATTAAAATCAAGAGATCCCCAATCGTCTTCTACGAGGACCTTCTCAGGATCAAAAGCCTTTTCATGTGTAGATTCAAGTTGGGAAGAATGTTCTTCAGGAACTTCAGACTCAACCAAAGAATTTTGATTATCAGAGGGTGATGATTCATCCATAGGTATCTTGTTTAACAAGTCATCACTAGAAGAGGAAGGCTTAGAAGAACTCCCTTTGGAAGTAGATGTTTGCAAACAAGCTTGAAAATTAGTATCACCTATCAAGGTATATGTCTTATTGTTATAAATAAATTTAACTTTTCTATGCAATGTAGAGGGGACAGCTTGCATACTGTGAATCCAAGGTCTCCCTAATAACAAGTTGTACGTTAGATTTCCCGACATAACATGGATAGGAGTAGGCAAAGTAACAGGTCCCATTGTGATGGGTAAGGTGATAATACCTAATGAAGACTTAGCCACATTATCAAAGCCTCGAATGGGATGAGAGTCAGGCTCAATAATGGATGTATCCACATTCATCTTATGCAATAGATTAATGCTACACACATTAAGGCCATAGCCATTATCTACCAGTGTTCGTCTTATAGTAGTGTCATTTATGATAACCACAATCATCAAGGGATCATATTGATGTTGAATTTCACTAGTAGGCAACTCATCTTGAGTAAACATAATTTGAGCTTTAGGATTCATCACAGAGTTAACCAAAGACACTATATTACTAGATGTATTAGGCGGAGGAAAATTCAAATCTTTCAAGGCATCTTGTAACATTCCATGATGAGTGGAAGACGTTTGGATCAAATCCCAAAGGGATATCTTAGCAGGGGTAGCTTTAAGTTGTTCTATGAGATCATATTCCTTACCAAGAACTTGTGAAATACAAGGAGCTTGAGGAAGAATAGGTTGGGAAGGAGGAAGTGAAGTTGGGATAACTGGAGGAGGATTAGGTTGCCTATTGTTTCTTGTATTATAGGTATGAGCAACCGCATTATAACTCTCTCTAGTCAGTTGCTTAGTGTACTCATAAGGGCTCTTAGTAGAATAACCTCCTTGCACAGTAATAATAGGTTTCTTAGGAGTGCAAAAAGAATCATTAGCATAACCACCTTGGACCACTAAGATAGGCTTATTTAAAGGTTGAGAATTCTGAGAAGGACAATCACCTTGGACAGTGAAGAGAGGTTTGTTAGGTGTTTCATTCACATGTATCAAATTGATTGAGGATGGTTTACAGGAATGAACAAAAGTGTTGGAAGAATTATTGATAGTCTTCTCTTGCACTAAAATCTTATCACGGATTAAATCAATTTTAGGAGAGAGACAAGGGGTAGGCATTGATGTTCCAGTAGGAAGAGTAATACTAGGAAAGGTCATATCATCCTCTATCATCAAAGGATCTACATGGGGAATAAACTCTCTAGGAGAAGGATCAAAATTACTCTCTAAAGTCTCACTTTTGAGATGGAGACCTTTGAAAGAGATGTTAAACATCTTGCCTTGAACTAGGGTATCCTTATGAGTAGAACCAAGTTGAGGAGAGGGAGATGCTTTATTTTTAGAGGGAGAATAATTGAGATTCAAGGAAGGTGAGAAACTATCAAGGGAGTTTTCAATCTTGATTTCATCCCCTTTGGCTAGGGTTCTCTCATGGGATAGAGAATAATCTACACCTTCTTCTAATGGTTCATCCCAAATAGGGAAGTTGTTGAAAGGAATGTTTGAAGTATTGTCAATTTCGGGAGAGGAGATAACATTGTTTATTAATTCCTCATCCTTAGGAGGGAGAGCATCAATAGATGTGTTAAACTCATCCCCTTTCCTCAAAATATGTTCAATATGATCTTTAGGGGAGAGAGAATTAAGGAAATTGCTTATTATTTCATCTTCTTTCTCTAAGGGATGCTTATGGGTAAGACAAACTTTAGGAGAAGGGCAAACATTTATCATTAATTCATCATCTCTAGTGGGAATTTTGTTGGAAAAGGAAATGCCATCACTAGGAAATGTAGGGATAATGTCATCTTCTTGCACAAAAGGATCCTCATGAAGGGAGTGTTTTTTAGGAGGAACATGAACATATTTCTCCAAAGATTCATGCTTAGGAAGGAGATCTTTGAAAGAAGTGTTCATAACCTCTTGTTGCACTAACATGCCCCAATTGGAAGGACCAACTTTAGGAGAAAATAAGTCAATGTCCATCAATACCTTTTCACTTAGAGAGGCATCATGTAGGGAAGGTGAAGTAACATTAAGAAAGGTGTTTATGATATCATTCTCTTCCTCTAGGATAGCTAAATAGGAAGGGCACATTTTAGGAGAATTGTCAAGATCACTCTTAAAGTCTTCATCCTTAGAGCATGGGAGAGTCTCAAAGGGATTGGTAGCAACTCTTTTAGGCACTAAAATGTTGTTATAGATGGGGGGAGGTTCTTTAGGAGAAGGAAAAATTGAAACAAGGGAAGCTAACCCATTATCACATCTATGAAATGAATGCATCATGACAACAATTTTCCTTTTTCAAATGATAACACATGCAAAATAGAAGGAAATGTTCAATGCAAGCACTTAGAATGTAGATTTAGAAAATGAAATTTATTATTCAAAAGAGTTCCTAAATCAAATTTGAAATTATTGATCCCAATTAAGCTATCCACAAGTTCAACTTTGAATTGAAAAATTAGGGTTTTAGCAAAAATTTCCTCTAGATTTTTTAATCTTGCAAGAAATTAAAACTTGTAAATACAAATTTGAATTTGAAATAGCATAAACACTCAAATTTGAAAACATAAATTAGAATTAGAGAAGATTGGAATTCACGTCGGGTTCACCAAAATGTGTGGGGGAAAAAGTGACACTAAGCAAACATGCCCTAATCTCACTTTCAATCACACACTTGTGGAATACGAAAGAGCCTAGAGGTATCACACAATTGGCTACTTCTTTTTGTGGAAGAGAGAGCCATGGGCTACCTATTAGGATTTCTATTCCTTTGTTGCAAATGATAGATAAAATGATGCAAGTTCAACTACTAGCCCTAGAGTGCAAGTATGAACTAATAACAAGATTGCAGAATTGAGATTAAACAATGGAAAGCTGTAAACACAAGGACAAGACAAGAATGCAAATGCATACTCGGAGTTAAAATCTGAATGAAAATGTTTGGGATGGGGGCGCAGGTGCCACTGTCCTGATTCTGCTCTTGAAACTACTGTTTTGCAACCTGAAAAAGCTGTCGGAAAATGCTAAAACTTGCTGTCTGATAAAAGGACTAGGGCGCCCAGCGCCCCTGTCCTGGCAGGACCAGGGCACCCCATGCCCCTGTCCTAGCAGGACCAGGGTGCCCCACGCCCCTGTCCTAGTCTTTTGCTCTAAAATTTGGTGTGTTGTCCCGTCTCAGTCTACTTCCGTCGGATCTGCAACTTGCGGCGTCGTCTGAATCCCGAAACCTGCACTTATATCTGAAAAGGTATGGTGGGCGGCTATATAGGGTTTTGCCTTAGTCAAACCCCTGCTTTGGTGATTTCCACCTCCACGAATAGCCAAGTTGTATTGTAAAAGTAGTGTGTGTGCAGAACTTATGTGTGTGCAAGATCCTAAAATGCAAGTAAGCAAACTAGAGCAACCTAGAAAGTAAACCCTAATTGCTTGCAAATGATAATGTAAATGCTCCAAATCAAGATGAAAAGTGATCTAAAGCATGAATACAAATGATATAATGAGGCTTATGCAAAGACATGAAAACAACATGAAATCATACCCAACCCCAAGGGAGGGGTACAAGCCAATCTTCAGTCAGTGATCCTTTATTGTTCTTCAATGCCTTCAAAGCCCTAAATGGATGAATGAAATTGATGGATGCTTGATGGATGGATGTTGAATGTTGTTGAAGTCTTCAAAGATCTACTCTTTCACTGCATAGAAGGTCCTTGAAACCAAAAATATGGATCCTTTCAAATGAAGAAAGAGAGCTCTTATATATGAAACCCTAGGTCTTAATTTCAACTTTTGGCCGACCTAGAGATTGAATCTCCCACCAATATCTTGGGGTTAAGCTTTATTTTATGATTGGATCATGCTCCTAAAATTTCGATAAAAATGTCCGGGACCATGTGCACGCCGAGCGCCATGGTCCCGACAACTTTTCACCAAATTTTCAGGGTCGTCGGATATGATGATTTTAGAGAGAATCCCGAAGTTACGGCATATTTCGAGATGTTTTGACCCCCGAAATCAAGCCCCCAAGTTCAAAATAGGACCTAATTAGGGTTTTAGATTAAATGATGTATTGGAAGAATAAAATGAAAGGGGCACACTTTAATGAAAAGGGCCTAACTTTATGATATGGGAGATGATAAAATAAAACCTTAGACCTAATTAATTTAATTAATTAAGTGATAAAGGGAAAATGCAATGCAAAATGCAAAATGCGCCAAGGCGGGTGCTAAACTAGGTGTGAAATTGTACCACCCTAGCAAGTGCGTACAATTTACAACGCTACATGGATTAAAGCTATGGAAGATGAATTGGAACAAATTGAAAAGAATAACACATGGACATTGGTTTCCCGACCTATAAAAAAAAATGTAATTGGAACAAAATGGGAATTGACTATAATGAAAACTTTGCATCGATAGCTAGAATTGAGGCAGTTGGACTATTCTTATGTTTTGCAGCACACAAGAACTATAAAGTATATCAAATGGATGTTAAATGTGCATTTCTGAATGGTGATCTTGAAGAGGAAGTTTACATTGAACAACTTGATGGATTTTCATTGATAAATGACAAAGATATGGTTTGCAGGTTAAGGAAAAATTTATATGGATTAAAGCAAGCTCCTAGAGCTTGGTATGCTAGATTGGATAAATATCTTTTGAAGCTTGGTTACACTAAAGGTAATGTTGACATCAATCTATATTTCAAAGTGATTAATGATGACATCTTGGTTATAGAAGTTTTTGTTGATCATATTATTTTTGGAGGAGAAGATGGATTGTGTAAAGACTTTTCTAATAAGATGCAGGAAGAATTTGAAAATGTCTATTCATGGATCAATCAAAGTACTTGAAGGAATTACTAAAGAAATTTGGCATGGAAAACTCTAAACCGGTAAGCACACATATGACTACAACTAATAAGTTGTCATTGAAGGATGAATCAACAACTGCTAATCCGACAAGGTACAAGTATATGATAGGAGGTTTTCTATATTTGACACAAACAAGACCTGATATTATGAATGCAACATGTATTATTTCAAGATTCTAGAGTAATCCTAAAGAAAATCATGAATCAACAGTGAAAAGGATTTTTTGGTATCTACAAGGCACAACAAATCTTGGTTTATGGTATCCTAAAGATGAAAATTTTGATTTATGTGCATACACAGATGCAAATTGGGTAGGAGATGTAGATAATAGAAAGAGAACCACCAACGAAGCATTTTTTCTTGGGAGTAGATTGATCTCTTGGTTGAGAAAGAAACATAGTTGCACATCTTTATCAACAATAGAATCAGAATATGTTGCAACAACAACTAATTGTACCTAGGTATTATGGATTAAGAAAATGTTGAAGGATATAAAGGTAAAATGCAAAGAAACTATAACAATTTACTATGATAATATGGAAGCAATTGATATATCTAAGAATCTGGTATTTCACTAAAAAACTAAACATGTTTCTATCAAATTTTATTTTCTGAAAGAAAATGTTGAAGCAAAAGAAGTAAAATTGGTTAATGTGAATACTAAAGAGCAGATTGCAGACATTTTTACTAAGCCTTTTCCTAAGGAAACTTTTGAATATCTCAGAGAGAAGCTTGGGGTTATACCCTCACCAGTAGAGACTTAGATAGTTGATGATTGTCATCAAACTAGAAAAATTAACAAAGAAATATTTTTCCTGACTTTGATGAGGAGAGCTACTTCTCAGGGGGAGTAGTTGGATAAATTGATAAGTTGGTATTTTGTAATAAGCTCTATGAAATGTTTGAAACTGGTTTTTGTATTGCTTTGGCATTTGATGTCAAAGAGGAGAGATATCTATGGAAAAACACATTATCTTTTAGGAGAGATTATTCATTAGGGGAGATATTGTTACTCTTTGTATCTGTATTTGGATTTCGGGTTAATGATCTCTTTGGGAGATTGTTGGATTTTGGTTTTTAGCATTTATGTCTTGGCACTTAGATGGTTTTTCTATCTTGTGTTTCCCTCAATGCCAAAGGGGGAGATTTTTGGTATTTTAGATGTGTTGCACTTGTTTTATCATTGATGTCAACACTTGTCAACATCTATCAGCACTTGGAGATCTTTGGTTATGTTCACCGGCATGTTTTGTGACTTATGCATAGTCACCGGTATCTGGTTCACTGACAGGTTATTTTGTTCACTGACGCTAAGGATGACTTGGAGATTACTTGGTTATGTGGAAGATAATGTTTGGACACCTTGTTTTGGTGATTTAATTATTGGTCTAATCGAATTTGCATATTTGTTGTTATTGGCAAATAGGTCTAGGTTATGGATCGACAAGCATTATCTATTCTAGATCAAATCAACACATTATGGAGATGATTTGTTATTATTATAAATACATTGAGCCGACATGATGCATTGTATATTGATTCATTTGTAATTGATTTTATTGTAATATCTTTAGTGAGCGGACCTACACATTTGGTCCTAGGTTTTTGTATATATGTAAGATCTCATTTGTGAGATTAACATGGGAATGTAATAAGTGGAAGAGCATAAGGTATTTTGGTATATGTGAATATAGGCAAAGCATTACATGTAGACATCATTTGAAGATTCAAGGAAGGTTTGAAAAAGGCAAATCAGAGCTTAACTGGTATTGAATCCAGCATATGAAGATGCTATTTTGAATACTACATTATCATTGGATTTAACCATCCAATTGTAGTTAGTGTGACTCCCTTTTTGTGATTGAGTAGTGAGCTCTAGGAAGTTGGCCTTTCTGCATGTGTAGACTCCATACTATACACACATACTATCTGCAGTAGTATCATCTGATTGTGGGTAAGGTTTCCCACCATGGTTTTTTGCCTTACAAGGTTTCCATGTACAAATATTTGTGTTATGTGTTGTGGATGTTATTTGTGTTTTTGTTTGATGCATTAAAATTTACTGCTATTGCAATTTACTATTAAATAGTTAACTAGCATAAAGTTTGGTTTACTAGTATTATGCATTAAGTTTGGTTAAGTTAGTATTGGGTTTGAAAATAATAGAAAACTAATTCACCCCCCCCCCTCTTGTCAGTTGCCTCCGGGTCCTAACATTTCAATCTACATATTAAGAGGCATTTGTATACAAAATTTCCAAACAAGAAGAGATGAGATTGATAGAGCCTCTTACCTCATTTGAATCCGTCGAATTATGGTCATTCCATGTAGAAACTATAGGCTTAATGGAGGCAACCAACTACAAAACTTTCTTAGTGAGACCGTTTATGTAACTAATTACATATTGGTACTCTTAATTTGAGTTGACATGATCTGGAGAGGCTCTTACAACTATGGATCTAATAGATGGATATGAAATCTCTACTAACAAACTAGACTTCGACTTCATCCTACTCTTAGATTTACTACGATCTAGTTCTAACATATTATTGGCAATATCTTCTACACCTGGTTCTCTTTACTATTTTACACCTAGAATACAATGTCAATTTTAACATATAGTTAGTTCAATAAAAATGAAAAATAAATAAGACAATATAAATTCAACCAAAAAGCAATACACATAGTCCAATTTTGTCAATTTCGACCTGCAACCTGCCTTGGCCAAATGTATATCCATCCCTCACATTATGTCTTGCTCTCTTGCCTTTGCTACTCACTGTCAAATATTCTTCAGAACACAAACTTTCTTTCAATGTCTCCCACTGTTTAGGAGATAGAGTGGAGCCTAACTTCTATTTCCCCTCCAAGATTGGTTTTTTACAACTGTATCTAAAATTTCTCATCAAAAGTGTCATCTTTTGCTTATAATATTTTCTAGAGATTTGTCTACCAGTAGTCTCAAAAGCATTTTCCACACATCGTGGATCTTTCTCTGCAAAATTTGATTTACAAATATCCAAATGGGCCTTACATCTTACACCCAACTTAGAGGTCCAACTTGTAGCATTTGGCCCAATGGGCTCACCATCTCTCAATAACTCAACCAAGAATGGCTTCTTGCCTTCTAATTTTCTTTCTTTTGCATTCCTTTCTGTAGATCTGTACAAATATTGACTCAATCTTTGTCTTTTGACAAAAGCAGGCACATCTTCTATTAAACCACTACCACTAGTTGTATTAAAAGTTATAGTTGCAATAGGGGCACTCTGAGGCATACCAAACGCAAGCGATCTCTCTTCATGATTTTCATTGACCAGAACTACATGCTCCTTGGCCACATTAGGTGTAGCATGATTAGGTAGATCGGTAGTGGTCTTTGTAGGTTTCACTTCAAACACATCTTTTAATCTTGAATATATCATCTCCAGACTTACTGTTCCATTGTTCTCATATTTTTCAATCATCTCTCTTATACTCTATGCTAAGAGATCCTTAGGACATTGCACATCACCATGTTCTATATTAGGTTGCACATCACCATGTGGTGATATATCAGGGTGCACATCACCATGTGGCACTATATTAGGCTACAGATCATCACAACTATTATTTTCACCAACTACATTTGTTGAATCACAAATGCATTGGATTTTATGAGTTAGCAACACTATATCTTTATTTTCTTTTTTTTTCTTTGCATTTTCTTTGCACTCTTTTTCTTGCCTATAAAATAAAACAAATATCATATTACAGTTGGAATCCAAGAACACTAAGAGAGGGTGTAAATCAGCGTTCCACCGGAATGGAGAAATTTAATCTTATTAATACAAGAACTCAGCAACCGGTAAACATAAAAGCATATAACAATAAGCAATAATGAAACCACAAAGATGAACACCATAACACCACAAATTTATACATGAAAAACCTCAAAGAGGAAAAACCACAGTGGGATTTGAGACCCATAATATCTATCCACTGATCGGATGAATAAATATTACAATAAGGGGCGTGCACATATAGGAAGGCCAATAGCCTAGAGCACACTTCTCATCACAAAAGGAGCCTCACTGACTATAGAAAACATCGAACTAAAATCCAAAATGAAGATTGAACTGCAAGAATAACATCTCTAATGCTTGAGTAGAGTTATGGCTAAGCTCAATACCAGAGGCCTTAAACCTCTTCTACAAACCCAATTCAATCACCTGTGATCGACCAAAACCTCTACATATGATTACAACATTATTCTTACATAGATAATCCTTTATCCCATACCATACATATAATCCCATGATCTACAAAGAGATCTTACATCATATTTATACCAACCCGGGACCTAAACAATTAGGTCAGCCACCTAAAAGATAATACAATAAATTCATAACATAAACTTGCAATCCAATGATCAACCAAGTTGTCTTAGGCAAAAAATAATGTAAACCAATCTTTAAATCCCATCAATAACACATCAGGATCACCCATAAACACATTACATAAATCGGTCCATAACCTAGAAAACACCAGACACAAAATAGGTCGCTATAAACCAAATACAACACCACTAATCAATAGGAATGTAGATAAGATAACCAATAGCATCCCGAAAGCCATCTAGAAGCCGCACCAATACCACCTATCATGTGCATCAAAATATCTTCAACAAATATCTGCTGGTAAAACCCTTACCGATGACTAGAACAAATGATAGTATTATCGTGATACGTGATACACGTCAAATCCCAAACCAAATAATCATGATATGCATTTGAATAGCATGAATGACACATCCAAATCAATTCCACAAACCAAAGCATACTGGATCAATATCATAATCCAACCACTCTATTGGAACCAACCAGAAACCGGTAAACAACCAAAATAGTCTAGGTTGCCATCAATGACAAAACATCAATGCAACACATAATCAATTCCTCCAAATTGCCAACAATCTCTCCCTTTAGCATGGATGGAAATACTAGATGTGAAAAACATCCAAGTGCTGAGAAATGCCAAAAATGTCACCCCGAATGGAAGAAATCCAACAATCTCCCCAAGATAATATGATAATGAAGTTATGAACCAATTATCTCTATAGCAATTAACCACCATATACCTGAACCAAACTCTCCTAATGGGATACAACCAATCTAAAATTTTGTTCCTCCTCCTTGTTCCAACAATCTCCCTCTTAGACTGATATCTCTGTTAAGCTTTGATCTCTCCCCTTTGATTGATATTCTGTTAAGCTTTATTTTTCACATATATCTCTCCCCCTTTGACATCAATGCCAAAAATCTGACTTAAACATCAAAGAAAAATCAGAAATCTTCTAAGCCACACAATTGACTACTCCCCCTGAGTAGTAGCACCAACACTTCAATCTAGAATGAATAGTACCTCTGTAAATGCATACTAGACTAATGCCAGTCAACCATCACTAAAGTCTCTACCAGAGGGGTAAAAACTCCCAATCTGTCTCTAAAGTACTCAAATGATTCCTCGAACCAATCTGACTTCATTTCCTTCTCCATCAAAAAATTTTACTTGATAGAAATACTAGATTCTTTGATATGTCAATACCAACAGATTTATCACAGTGATTAGCAACAAGTTCATTAGAATCCACCTTTATATCCTCCAACATTTTCTTTATCCATTGAACTTGTCTACAGTTAGTAGCATTAGCAACATAATTAGCTTCAACAATACATAAAGAAGTACATGACTGCTCCTGGATAATCCATGAAACAAGTTTATTTCCAAGAAAGAAAGCTTCAATGGATGAGCCTATCTGGTTACCTACAATTCTAGCCCAATCTGCATCTGGACATGCTCATAGTGTACAGTCATCATAAACCAAAAACCATACCTGAAAATCCTTGAAAATATCTGAAAATCCTAGCTATTGGAGCAAGGATTCAACATATCAATTCCTTCCTTCTAAGAATATCCTTTACATACCAATCATGTCTAGTTCCAACAACATCCAAGTCCATGTGTTGTCTTTTTTCTAAATGATCCAATTCCTCTTCCATAGTTTAAATCCAACATTCATCCTTACAAGTTCTCGCTTATAAGTTCTGATTTGACCTTTGCTCAGCTCATCCACCTTGACATTAGTGCACTCCACAATTCTTTGCAATCTCTTGTTATAACATCTATATGCTTTGCTCTCATTAGAATAACCAGGAAATATCCCTTCATCACATCTAGATCAAACTTCCAATTCACTACCAGAGATTCCGAAATACTTAACTCTAGATGTATGACCAAACCATAACTCATAAAGTGACTTACCGGTAAACCAAACTAGATCCAAGATCCAACAAATATTTTCTGGTTAACCTTCAAACTAACTTCTCCAAAGATCTAAAATAGGATTTCATACCACTACCAGGGGTAATGCAATATATGTCATTAATTTGCCTCCCCCTAAGGCGAATGCCTTAGTTACTAGATGAATTTCCCGCCAGTGCAAGAGCATTCTACTCTGCCAGTTGAGTAATCAGGGTATCTCTTTCAACCAAATGAACATCTAGGGCAATTGATATTGTCAGTTGAGCCTCAGACTTTGTAATCCACTTCTTCTCATGCCCCTTCAGAATGTCATCAACCTTCTATTGTCCCTTCTCATCACTTCCCACCAGTAGGTTCTTACTTCTGCAAAATCTAGCAATATGTCCAACTTTGTTGCATGCATAACAAGTGATATTATTCTTCTGAATTAGCTTACTATAACCTTGACCATTTCTTGACCTACATTGATTAGCCATATGTCCAAAATTTCCACATGCATGACATTTCACATTCATTCTACAATCTTTTGTCCTATTCAACCATACTTTATACAATGTGAATATTGATGGGGAATTGCATTATTATTTCAATTTGCTCTATTTCTGCAATGTCTTGCCAAATGATCAAATTTATTGCAAAAAAAACATATACCATTAAATTTATGTGCATTGGGTTGTCTTATAGGTGACCTATGATTTTGGTTGACAAGTGGATTTGATGAACCTATAAGGCATTGAGAGGGGGGGTGAATCAGTGATAGTAAAAATAATACAAATTTGATTATCATTTTCACCAACTTAAAACTCACTAGGCATATAAGAAATAACACCAAGTACGCAATCACCACATAAAGCATAAACCACATGACACAAGAGTTTATAAATGGAAAAACCAAATGGGAAAAACCACGATGGGAGTTAGTACCCATAAGATCCACTATTTGCAGTATAGAGATCTAACTGGTTAAGGTCTACAACACCTAGTTAGAGGCACACCATGTTAGAAGTGTCTAAGCCTGGTTAAGAGCTTTACAAAAAGGCTTGTGAGGACCAGCCCTACGAGAAGCTACCCAAGTTACTAGGATTCACAAACACAAGTTAATGTGTCACTTGGTTAGAGGATTTAATAATCAGACCTATTAGGATCTGACTGCACCCTGTTAGGAGTGACCTTGTAAGACTATTTTCTTGCTGCAACTATTATTAAGTCAACAAGTACAAATGATCTTAGTATAACACCTTCAGTGTGTGATAAGATCCACTTCAGAATATTACAACATCACATAGACTTCATCTCTCAACTCCTCTGATCATCGCACTATCACGAATACAAAATTCCCTCATCTACTTTCACACTATCAAGCTCATATATATATATATATATATCTTTTCATAACTCATCACATATTTAAAATCATCATAATGTCAGTTAGACCCTTGTTACAATTTCCTAGGTTCAATGAATCTATAAATCTTGCATTGTACACTTTAGTTATGTTGGCCATCGATATAAAAAATCCAATTCTGTTTCGTTTTACTGATCTGAGTGATTTTCATCACTACTAGTTAAGTCTTCATCAACTAATGTGCTCTATCAAATAAATCTCATTCACCAGATCGAATCAACATGTGTGATCATGAACATATTTTCATTTGATAGTATTCAATGCAATTGCAAAACTACATCATCTCATCCTCCATGATTTTCATCGGTTGTCAGAATATAAGATTGTCAGTCTTATACCGATTGAAGTCCTAAAAACCAGTTCTGAAAAAAACTCTCTACTAACAAGTTATGCCTTGTCGATTGCACTATAGGACTTATATGACTTAAAGATACACAGTTTCCATCAATGACAACATACAAAATAGTCATGATAGATAAATCTAATCTATATGCACAACAAACATAAACCAATTGCATCAACCAAACACACATTACTGGTTTAGCTCAAATGATCAAATGCCAACAATCTCCCCCTTTGGCATTGATGGCAACACTTAGGAAAATTTTGTCAACCGAGTGTGCAAAACAAAAATTGACTTCATGAAATACACTCCCCCTTAGCAATTGCATGATGTTACAAAAATGAAATCATTACTTCCCCTTAACAGTACATACAAAATTTTGACTGACTAAACTAATTCTTCTCCCCTTTTGACAACAATGCCAAATAAAGAAGTAAAATACATACATTCCATCAAAAATTTTCAAAACTACATGTATATATAGAGATAAAAGTGTTAATGTCTTTACAATTCAATTCTTAAGAAAACATCACTGAAATGAAACTTCAACTGTTTTAGATCATTGTCCCAAATTTCTAACAGTATCTCGATAATCTCAACATGTGTCATTATCTGTGCTGTAAACTCCTCCATAGAATCAATTGTACTCATCTTTGGAGTAGCCAAAATTGCCTGACTCTATGAATTCTCTCTGAAGAATATCTACTTTGGGAAGTAGTTGAGTCTGGAATTCTTTCAGTGATCTGACCCGTTTCACTTGCTCATGTTCATATAGTTCTAACTAGTGTTGTAAATCAACAACCTTTTTACCAAAAGTGATTAAAGAGTCCTATATCAGTGTGAATGTTTCACTTAACTTGTTTATCTCTTTCTCAGTATCAGAGCTCGCTTCTTTTTCAAGTCAACACAAAATAGTGAAAATTAGGAGATAGTAGCCAAAATCTTACAACCGGTTTTCAGCAAGTCTTTATTCACCTTTAGGGCTAATTTGCCTTTATCTATTTCAACCATTAACTATTATCGACTTTTCTTCTGGTAATCATTTTCAATAGAAATGTATACAACTTCTTCAAGGGTTTTAAGTTGTTCACCGATATCAACAAATAACTATCCAAGTTTGGCAATAGAGGTAGCCAAATGTCCTACATTAATCTCCAATAGGAGACTTGACAAAATATCGACAATGGTTCTTATACTCTTTGCTTCTCTTTGTTGTTCCTTCAATATTTTCTTTTGTGCATGGGATTGCATTGTAGTAGTAATCTCCATTAACTCTGAAGAGCTCAAATTGTCCATATTAATAGAACCTTTAATGCTCACAAAGTCATCATCATCATCAACTATTGCTTTCTTCATTTTGGATTCAGGAGGTACCTCAGGAGTTGTCTTTATTTCTTCCATTATCCTATCCTCTTCCACCTTCTCTATTTTCTTCTCTTACTCGTTATATTTTTCTGTCTTCTCTTCATTAGTTTTGTCCTTGACTGGTTGTAGATTTTCAATAGTCTATTCTTTCACCAGTGCTTCCTCTACCTTATCAATTGTATCCTTTTGATTATCCTCAGTAGCAACATTTGCATTTGCATCTGCACTTACATTGACTCATGCAGTCTAAGTCTTTGTTGACTGTGCATTCACCGGTTGCTCAGTTGAGCACTTGTCTTCTGCTTTCTTTTCATCTTTGTTTTCTTCTTGTTCCTGCTAAGTTTCAAACATCTATACATCAACTTCAAAAATATCTATATTGTCAGTAGTGTTAGCAACATTATCAGCATCACCGGTATCATCATCTATTATATCTACTATTTTAGTATCAACAAGGTCGTCATACATATACTTGTTGTCTAGTTCAAAATTTGTGATCTTTATACCTTCAGGAAGTTCTTCTAACTTGGGCTTTTGAGAACTATGCTCCTCAACTTGTTCATCTTTGTCCTCTTCTTCATCAACGATGAGACCTAAAGCCTTTTTCATCAAAGTCTGAGTCTCCTTTTGAACTGATTCAGTCTTTCCAAAAAGAATTCTTGTTAATATTTTCTTTGATTTGAACAATTCTTTTATAGTAGCCTTTAACTATTCAATTTCCTCTTCAGTTGTTTCCGGTTGCAAGTGTTTAAGTGTATAATTAATAAATGCTTTATCTAGGCTAATTTCCCCTTGCCACCTTGCATCAATCAAATTATATAAAGAATATGGATTATTCCTTGTAATTAAATGAGGGCTCTACTAAAATTGTTCATACTAAATATAACTGCATCTTCAATTTTGTTTGTTGACTTTCAGACAAATGAGTAAACAATATGTTCAAACCTTTTTATATCCCATACTCCTTAATTATTCGAACCCTTCTAGTGAAAGAATCTTCAAGTGTCAATAGTTTCTTAGATGCTTTACCTTTACCATTAGTCTTTTTATTCTTAGAACTTTCCCTTAGTGCTCTCTTATCTTCTTCTGATTCTATCTGCTCTATATCTGTCACAGGTTTATGAGCCTTTTCCTTCTTTATTTTACCAGTTTGGGTAGGCACAACAGAAGGTTCAATAGGTTTACCTTTCCTCTAAAATTGTATTTTAGAGGGTTTACCTCTTTGGGATTCAACAAGCTTTACCTTTATTTCTTCTACCTTTTTCTTTTCTATTGCTTTGGCTGCTCTTGTCTTACCAGTGGAGGTACCGGTTGGTACACTAGAAGTTCCACCTTGTTTAGCCTCATGTTTGGCTCGTGTTGTTGTTATCTGTTCCTTAGTGAATTTGGCCTATTCAGCAAAGGCCTCCACCTCTTTCCTCAATTTATTTTCTATTACTAGTCATTGCAATTTAGAGTGTACTAGAAGTACTTTCTCCTTATAGTTTCCAAACCTTTCAGTGGTTGTATCAATCGGTTGCTCTAGCAGATGACTACCATAAGAAATGAGTATACCTTTTTATACTTCATATCCCATGGGAACTACCTATGTGGTCCTGGGAATCACAACCTCCATCATGCATGTATCCATTTCTACCATAAGACAAATGGAATCCTCATACCGATTGACTACTTATGTCGGTATGTGTTCCCAAGCATGCATTTTCTTTTGAAAATCCTTGAAATATCCCCATGAGACATCATCAAACTTGTCTTTAAGCATCGTAATATTGTTCTTCATCTATAGTAGGGTAGGGGAAGTGGTTATCCACTTAACATCTCCAATACCGAGGAAAACATTTTGAAAATAGAAAAATAATCCCAAAATTAGTTGCTCAAATTTAAATCTCAGCTTCTTTTCCTTCTTCACAACTTCCATATTTTCCATTAATTGGTTCCTCAATGCTTTTGTAAGATCATAGTCCACATTCTCCTTTACCATTCGGTATGTAGTGTGTATTTTTTATGTTGGTATACTATTATCATCGATGCAAATTTAATTACGGGGTCATTAATATCATTCACATTCATGGCTCTTATATCCCATCTATATCATGTTAGCTTCTCAACATCATTTTTAGGTATTGACCTCGGCAATGGCACTTCACCGGTTGAGTAGAATCCAGTTACTACATGGATTGCTTCCTTTGTTATCTTATGAGGTCTATCCAGCCACATGAACTGATCATGAATTTGGCTTAAAACAAATCTCACTAACTCATCATCAAAATCATCAGTAAAATTTATCACATGGTGAAACCTTTTGTCAACGATGCTTCTAAACTATTCTTTCAGTATCCCTTTCTCATCACATAAAGATTTCTATTGATTAAAAATAGCAAACACACCCATGTCTTCAAGTTTGAAATGATAAAAGGATCTTACATCTTCTACATATAAAACTCCATTCGGTACACCAAATAAGGTACCAATAGGGTATGTTTCCTGATACTTATATGGATGTCCTTTAAATTCTAGTCTTTCCCTCTCGGTCACATCGACAAGGTGAGGTGTATCCATTTCAAATATTCAAATCACCAAGCAAAGAATAAGATTTGTCAAATAAATACCTTTTCTACTTTGGTACTAGGGTTTCCAGCCATAAAAAAAAATTTATACCTGGTTATCGATTCAAACTTCACTCTGATCACTTTAGATTGCTGGTAAATGGTTTGAATGATGCTAGCATAAATTTTTCTCTTCTCTTCTCCCTCACCCAATGCTCTCATGATCACAATGTGATAAATAAAATTCAAAATGTTCCTTTTATTTGTACTTTCTCTACCGCAATAAATGCTTTTACCGACAAAACCCTAAAACACCTTAAAATATTCTAAAGCATATTATCAGTAGCAAAATATCAATGATATTTACCGGTTATGATCCAAAAACACATCAAAACATCAAAATACGTCAAAAAATGCAGATTTAACTTACAATACACCATCCAAGGTTTCAACTCAAGATTTGACAATAAGCTCACCCCAAGTTGTAGAAACAACTTAGTTTGCTAGAGATGGATTCCCCACATTAGGTGAAGAATCCAATTACTCAGATGGTTTTTCATCACTCTTCTTCTTCCAGGTTCTATTCATCTTAGCTCTGGTTTCTTCAATATCAACTTTCATCTTTCCTTTCTGGTTTACAAGATGATTCACCAGTTGGTTCTTTTGTGTTCTGTAAAACTTGGCAATGTGTCTCAGTTTGTTGAAATGATAACATGCTATTCTAGATGCTCTCCATGGTCCTACATTGCCTCTACCTATTCTTCTTCTATAGTTCATTGCCACATGTCCAAAATTATTATAGATTGAACAAATCACATTGATTCTCTTTTCCATCTCATAAGGACTAGATCGGTTAACATAGGGTCTTTGCCAATCCGGCCAGTGAAATTCCTTCTCCAATCACCATCAGTTCTTGCATTCATATGAGGTGTTGGATAAATAGTTCCATACCTGCATTCAATAGATCTATGCCCATACATATTGTATGTATAACAATAACCTTCAAATTTCCTAGGCACATATCTAGTATTAGGTCTATAACTAGTATTAGCATAAGATCTGGTTCTATAAATATTAGCAGTATGTCTTGGTTTATGACAATTAAAACAAATAAGTTTATAATCTTTCTTACCAGTAGGATTCTGAGCCTTAGGAGTTTTTTTACCTTCATGTATGTTTCTCTTGGTACCAAAAGGTTCTCCCTTCTCAGATGTATTGTATCCTAACCTAGATGTATGACATTTCATCCTTTGAGATTGGATCTTCTCATCAAGCATAGAGGAATTCTTCTTCAATGTATCAAGCTTCTCATTGGCCTCAACAAGTTCCTTTGTAAGATCTTCATTTCTTTTCATGAGGGTCTCTCTAAGAGACATTGCCATTTCAATATCTGACTGTAATGCTTCTTTTTCTTCTTTCTCCTCATGCCAATGTTCATACAAAGTTGCATTCTCCCACTTAATCTTAAAGATTTCATGCTCTTTATCTCGGATCTCATCCCCAGCCTTTCTTCTAGCTTCAAGTTCCTCACTCATCTGGATTGTAAGTGCTTCCAACTCTCTTCTTAGTTAGTCTTCTCATCATTCAGCTTCTCCACTTCTTCAACTAGTGCATCAATGTTCACCTCCTCTAAAGAAGTGTTGTCAGAGATCTCCAACAATTGTTCGGTCAGTTCTTTCATTTTAGGTGGTGTTGTCTTGTACTTTCCTCTTATGGTTTCTAGCTCTCCACTAGTTTCAACAAGTTCGTTATCCATTTCTCTATAACTCATTCCTTCACCCATATTTTCCTTAGGATTAGAGATCCCTTCCAAGTGGTTAATCCTTAAGGAAGTTAGGCTCTGATACCAATTGATGAACTTATAAGGCACTGAGAGGGGGGAGGGGTGAATCAGTGATAGTAAAAATAATACAAATCTAATTATCAATTTCACCAACTTAAAACTCCCTAGGCATATAAGAAATAACAACAAGATCCAATCACCACATAAAGGATAAACCACATGACACAAGAGTTTATACATGGAAAACCCAAATGGTAAAAACCACGGTGGGAGTTAGTACCGATAAGATCCACTATGTACAGTATAGAGATCTAACCGGTTAAGGTCTACAACACTTGGTTAGGGGCACACCCTGTTAGAGGTGTCTAAGACCAGTTAAGAGCTTTACAAAAAGGCCTATGAGGACCAACCCTACTAGGAGCTACCCAAGTTACTGAGATTTGCAAACATAATTTAATGTGTCACTTGGTTAGAGGATTTAATGATCAGACCTATTAGGATCTGACTGCACCCTATTAGGAGTGACCTTGTAAGAGGATTTTCTTATTGCAATTGTTAGGAAGCCAAAATGGTACAAATGATCTCAATATAACACCTTCAGTGTTTGATAAGATCCTCTTCAGAACATTACAACATCACATAGACTTCATCTCTCAACTCCTATGATCATTGCACTATCACAAATACAAAATTCACTCATCAACTTTTACACTATCAAGCTCATATATATATTTCCTTTCATACCTCATCACATGTTTAAAAAAATTATAAGGTCAGCTAGAACCTTGTTACAATTTCCTAGGTTCAATGCATCTAGACAATCTTGCATTTTATGCTTTAGTTATGTTGGCCACTGACATAACAAATCCAATTCTGTGTCATTTTAATGATCTAAGTGATTTTCATCACTATCGGTTAAGTATCCATCAACTAATTTTTTCTATCAAACAAATCTCATTCACCTAATTGAGTGAACACGTGCAGTCATAAGCATATCATCATCTGATAGTCTTGAATGGTGCCGCAAAACCACATCATCTCATTCTCCATAATTTTCACGTACCGGTTGTCAAAATATAAGACTGTCAGTCTTTTATCGGTTAAAGTCCTAGAAAACAATTCTGATAAAAACTATCTTTGGTAACTGGTTAAGCCTTGCTGGTTGCACTATAGGACTTAGATGACTTAATGAAATATAGTGGCCATTAATGACAAGATAAAAATAGTCATCATACATAAATCTAATTTGTATGTACAACATAAACCAGTTGAATCAAGAAAACACACATTACCGGTTTAGTTCAAATGATCAAATGCCAATAGGATTCTCCTGACCAGTTGTTTCATTTGCATTTGCAGTACTAGAGCTTTCACCATGCTCAAATCCAAGACCTCTAGTGTCTCCAATTTCTCTTTGATCCTTCAATAGCTCATCAATCTTAGCAGAACTAACCTTGAACTTATCTTTGTATTCATTTGCAGTATCTAGATCTCCTCTTAGGACTCTCACCATTATTTCCAACTCTTGCTCATTGTTCTGTGATTTCTCCAATTTAGTTATCAACACATCATTCTCATGTGCCAACCTAATGCATTCCTCAGATATGTCTTTCAGAGATAGAAAGATTTTCTTCATTCTTCTTCTGGGCTCCAATCTCCTTAGACATCCTCATGGTTATAGCTTGCATCTCATTCTTCATGACAATATTGTGCTAACTTAACTTTTGACATTGTTCATTAAGAGCATCCTTCTATTCATCATTCTTATTTTGTAAAAGTTCCTTCCTTTTAGCTTGTGTTTATGACAACATCTCCCGCATAGTAAAACTCAATTCCTCTGTAGATCCCAACTCATCTTGCAGCTTCATGTTCCTCAACCTTTTAGCATCATAGTCTTCAAGTGCTACTTGAAGTTCCTTCCTCAAACTTATCTCCATAGATTCTGAATACAGGATCTTCCTTCAGCTGTTAGACTTACTCCAAGGAACCAGGCTTTGATACCAATTGTTTGAATCCAAGAACACTAAGAGGGGGGGTGAATCAATGTTCTGTAGGAATGGATAAATTTAACCTTATTAATACAACAACTCAACAATTGTTAAACATAGCAACATATAACAATAAGAAACAATGCAAACACAAAGATGAACACCATAACACCACGTATTTATACGTGGAAAACCAAAAAGAGCAAACACTACAGTTGGATTGGAGATCCACAATATCTATCCACTGATCAGATGAATAAATATTACAATAAGGGGCTTGCACATGGAGGAAGGCCAATAGCCTAGAGCACATTGCTCATCACAAAAGGAGCCTCACTAACTACATAAAACATCATACTACATTCTGGAATGAAGATTAAATTGCAAGAATAACATATCCTATGCCCAGTATAGTTCCGGGTGAGCTCAATACCGAAGGCCTTAAACCTCTTCCACAAACCCACTTCGATCACCTATGATCAACCAGAACCTCTCCATATTATTACAAAATTATTCATACATAGATAATCCTTTATCTCATACCATACATATAAGCCCATGATCTACAAAGAGATCTTACATCATATTTATACCAACCTGGGACCTAAACAATTAGGTCAGCCACCTAAAAGATAATACAATAAATTCATAACATAAACCCACAACCCAATGATCAACCAAGTCATCTTAGGCTGAAAACAATGTAAACAAATCATTAAATCCCACTGGTAACGCATTGGGATCACCCATCAACACGTTACATAAATTGGTCCATAACCTAGATAACGCTGGACCCAAAATAGGTCACCATAAACCAAATCCAACACCACCAATTAATAGGAACATGAACAAGATAACCAACAACATCCTGAAAGCCATCTAGAAGTTGCACCAACACCACTTATCACATACACCAAAAGATCTTCAACAAAGCTCTACCAGTAAAATCCTTACCGATGACCAAAAGGCTTACTAGAATAAATGATAGTATCTGAGTCATCAAATCCCAAACCAAATGATCGTGATACACATCTGAATAACATGAATGATACATCCAAATCAATTCCACAAAGCGAAGTATACCAAAACATACCATATCAATATCATAATCCAACCACTCTACCAAAACCAACTGGAAACCGATAAACAACCAAAATAGCCAGTATTGCCATCAATGACAAAACATCAATGCAACACATAATCAATTCCTCCAAATTGCCAACAATTATGTCTTATATACATAAAGATTTTTCCTATAAATTTTATTAAACACTATTAAACAAATAATATACTACTTACTGGATTCACAACTTGCCTCTTTATCAAACCAAGATGCAATAAATATTCATAATTCTTGGCCACACGTTCTCTATGAAAGTGATCATAATTTGTCTCTAAAATTTTAGCATTATGATCACTATCATCTAATTTGTGCCCTAAAGTCTATTTCCTCATTTCCTGAAGTCCAAATAAACAATAATGTATAAATCAACAACTGGAATTAGTAGAACACGAATCTCTAATAAACAAATACTCAATACTCTACACTAACAGTTAAGAGATATTGTCATCAAATCATGGTTATTGATCTAAATCACACTCGTACACACACTCTTAATTACTTTTAGCATTTTAATTCTTTCATTAAAAGAAAGCTAAAAATAATTAATACAAACCCATAAACCATAGATTGACAAACTCAAAATATATCTAATAACGATCTAAATCTCATGATACTAAGTTGTTATTGTATCAAGAAAGACTTTTAAAAGTTAAAACATGTTATCTTAATTAACACCTTGGACTCGTCACCATTCTACTATGCTATCCTTAGAAAATATTTTTGGAAGTACATTATGTTACAAGCTAGGGTTGTCATTGCACCAAAAGATCAACCTATCAATGCATGATACAACCACTAGACCTATAGAATCCATAGGAGGCTATTAAACCATGTTGCAAATCCCCGCAAGAGACATTGGCCCACTACAAACAATCCCCCTCCTAGCATCACTTGCCATGACCTACATGATTTGAACCTGTGACCAAGCTCTGATACCACTTGTTACAAGCTAGGGTTGTCATTGTACCAAAGATCGACCTATCAATGTCTGATATAGCCACTAGACTCATAGAATCTAGAGGAGGTTGTTAAACCATGGCACAAATCCCCGTGAGGGACGTTGGCCCAATGCCAACACATTAGGCCATTGTATTCTCTTTATAAGGACAATGAATTATAAGAAGCTTCCAGCTAGATGAAACAACATATATAAAATTTTCCCTTTAATTACTTCCAAAATGCTCCAGTAAGGCCTTGAAACCTATGAGCCACTTGAAGAAATTGCAACTGAAAGAAAGAGATCAAATTAGATCAGATTTTGAAGCAAGGGCATGTGGATGACATGTCTTTTATGCTCCTAGGTGAACATAATTGATAATTAAATAATAAGAAAAAAGAAATATTTAAGCTTCTAACAAGGGCACTTGACAATATCCTCTTTGCATTCAACAACATTCAATTTCATTGATGACTCCACATTCCACTTGTGACCTACCTATCCTAGCAAGGTGTCTATCTGAAGTAAATGACTGACAAGTTGAAGTTCTTCTATTTCCCTGTCACCAACTTCATGCCTTGTTGGTTCAAATTCAAAAATTCAAAAATTCAAAACTAGAGAACTGTTCATATCAAAACCTCCTACTCAAAAAGACAAAACTAAAATCAAAACATTATTGATATTGCTTTATTAGTGGTTTGACCATCCTTAATAATAATAGATTCAACTAAGAAAAGTGATTTGTGTATTCTTGGGAAACATGGGTGATTGTACTATCATTAATAGTCCTCATTGCATGTTCCAAACATATCATCATCTCCAATCAGCTGCCCATATTATCAACGACTTTATCTTCATTGTTCACGAGATTCAAATCATTGGGAAATAATTGGGAACTTCAATTTTCTATTCGTACTCCTTAATTTCACCTTGGTCATTGAAGAAAGAAGGAATACACAAATTCTACATCTTATCAAAGGCATCAAGTTCATCTACAAGTATTTTATGATACCTTTCATATTTTATAATCTAATTATTGATTTCATCAAAAACACTGCTACTAATAGGACCCTACACTTTCATCCTCTCCTTTTCTAATTCAAGCTTATCTTGCAGCCTTTTATGCTCGTGAAGGGCCTTGTAAGTCCTTATGTAGATAGACCAATGACATCTTAATATGTGGCACCATTTTACCAAATCTATCATTTATAAATGTAAAAGCTAAATTGAACGTGGTGGCCTTCAATTTAGTATTTAATAATTGTATCTTGACTTGTGCCTTTTCTGCCTTGTATCTCCCGTAAGCCCTATTTTCTTGTCCTTGGAGAAGGGCTTGGTCATGTTCACCTAAATCCTTGTTTGAAGACATTGACTGGACTAATTTAATCCATAGAGTAGCAGTTTCCTTTCTCAATTCTTCATTTTCCTTGTCCAAGATTTGCTTCTCCTTAACTAGCTTTAACATATGATCTTTAGTGAAATGGGCTAAATTAACTGTCAAATCAGTTGCTTCAATAGGATCTTTATCTTGGAGTCTATGTACCACAAGTTGTCCATAAATTTGACTTGGGTCCTCAATTAATAATATATTTTTTCTAGGTGGATACAAAGCCCACGTACACAACATGTGATTGTTAGGGTTATACCTCGACCTTGTCTAAATTCTATTAGTACTCTACACTCAAACTCACATTCATTTTCTTGTTCATTCTAAAGGTACCAAATGTAATTGCTGAACTGATATCCCAACGAGGTAGAATCATCACTCAAGCCTCTTGCAACAATTCTCTCCCCTTTTCTCGAGTCATATCCTTTATTTCTTGTTCTATTTTGTGAGAGATTTCCCAATTCATTTGGTTTTTCATTCTAGGACTAATGTCCTTCTCTCTTTTAATGATTTCCTTTCCTTTATGCTCAATAAACAAATCCTTGAATTCATGAGAACTAATAAAATTTTCATTACTGAAAAATTATTTGAAGCTAGTTGTCTGATGTCATCAGAAAATTCATCAATAGGTGCAATTTATATTTTTTCCCTCTTACGAGGGGGCTCATATTTGTAACATCTTAAAATTGCACCCCTTGCAATTTGGACCACATTTGAGTCTTCACCTTAGTGTTTGTGCCCCTCGGCTTGATTGAAGACCTCATTATTCTCATACAAATCACAAACCTCAAAAAACTTGATTATCACCCCCTTGGACACCTTGACCGTGACCCAAAATAGGGAAGGACCAGGGCATGGCTCCATGGTCCTCCCTAAAATGGGCCCTCTTTAAACTCTTTTTCACATTTCAAATTTGAGTGATATGTCTCTCTGTGTCAGCTCAAGTCAGAAAATTAGTTAATTTTCTCAATGGGCAAGCTTATAAAGAGGATTTCCCTTCTCATTTGAAGATCCATCCATAATAATTAAGAGGCATTCAAGCACACATGAGATCAAGCATTCAAGCATTCAATAATAATTGAGCATCTTCAATCTTTCTTCAAGCCTTGGAGCAACAATAAAGTCAAGATTCCAACATTGTAGTGGAGATCTACATCTTATTTCATGAAACCCTAATTCCATGTGGAGGCAAGGAAAACTTCAAAAGGAGGTATAATCATTCAATTTTCAGTCATAATTCAACATCTCTCTCAAAAGGAGAACCTTTCCTTTTAGTCATTTCAATTACATTTATCTAAATTTCATGGTTAATTCTAAAACTAGGGTTTGACCTAAGGCAAACCCCTATTCCCAACCAATTTCTCTTTCTTTCTATGTGCAAGAAATAGGTGTCCAACTATACTTATAGAATAAACTTTAGACACAGAGAAAAAATAACCCTTTTTGGTGTGCAAAACAATTGGAGGACTGTGTTTCTGCATGACGATCCCTGATTTTTCAAGGAATTTTTGTAGGGCAGATCCAAATCAAGTTATATTACTCAGATCTAGATGCATGACAAAATCTCAAACTTGTAGCTCATCATTTTCCCAATTTTGTCTTCAATTTCAGCACTTTAACCTAAATCAACATTTCAAGTTACAAAAGAGGGAAAAAACATCATAATCAATCAATCCACTTAGTATTCAGTCCTTATTTGATTTGTGACTAAATCTAGTGATTTCCTCCCCAATTTTGAATGTAAAGGAATTCCTCCCACAAAGCAAAAATTGATTTGGTGATTTCTTCTTCTATGTTGCAAATTGCTAAATCAAATTTTTTCCCTTTACATTTTGGTGAACCCAACATGAACTATGCTTTCTTATGATTTTTGTTTTCAGATCTGAGTGTGTATGCAATATAAATTTCAAATTTCCATTTACAAGTTTGATTTCCTTGCAAATTTGAAAAATTTAGAGGTTAATTTCATTAAAACCCTAATTTTCAATTTCAAAATTGAGCTTTTTAATTACATAATTTGGGTTATTTGTTTCATATTTGAGTGTTATTCAATTTTAAAATTCAAATTTTCACTTGCAAGTCAAATTTCACATTTAAATTTTAAAATTTATAGGTTAGTTGCAAAAATCCTAATTTTCAATTTTTTTACAATTGAGCTTGTGGGTTGTTTAAATTTTGAATTTATCATTTTAGAGAGGCTTCAAATTCAAATTTGCAATCCTGGATCAAATTCAAATATGAAATATTGGATCAGATTCAAATTTGCAATCTTGGATCAAATTTCAAATTTTAAATTTAAATTAAGTGGTTAACTAAAAAAGCCCTAATTTTTAAATTTAAATTAATCTTGTGCATTTCCCAATTTTGGATCCATCATTTCAATTTCAACTTTGGTTCTATTTTTAAATTTAAAATTAAGAGGTTCTTTTTATAGGGTCCTAATTTTAAATTTCCTTTAGATCATTGAAATTTAAATTTTGAAAATTAAGAGGTTATTTTTAGCCCTAATTTTAAATTTAATTTGTTATCTCCTAGTGGGTAATTTTATATTTAAATTAACAAATTATTTTTACATAATCCTAATTTTAAATTTTGATTTCCTAGGTGATTGCATCACAATTATTTTCTATCTTTTCAATCAATTTGTTCATTTTAATTGAGTGATCATTTTTTCTAGAATTTTGCATTATGCATTTTTTTTGCAACTTAGATTCCAAAATTCAAATTTCAAATTTCAAACTTCAAATTTCAAATTTTCAATTTCCCCCCCTTAGTGCATGAGTTTTACTAATATTAGTCTAACCTACAATATCCCATGAGAAGAAGTTGTAGAATTAAGGCTTCCCAAGGTTTAATTACCAGGGAGATGGAGCCTAATTTGGATAACTTTTTCAATGATGATATTGGTGGTTCTTCGCATCCTACAAATGTCCCCATTTATCCTCATTCTTTAGATAATTCTAATGATGTGGAGGAATCACTAAATAGGGTTTTCATTGGCCAAGTGGAGAAGATTGACAACCAATTTTAAGATGTTCAACAATGGATGAGTCAACAATACCCAAAAACTGAAGCTCTCCCATTGATTGAAGGATTAAAAAGAATGGTTCAAAGTGATAAACTTGTTGTTGATATCTTGCATGGTATTTCTCATATTATTTATTCTAATATTATGCCCATGAAGAGTTATGTTGAAGCCCTAGGTCATACACAACCTCCTATTCAGGTTAATCATTTCATTCCTTTGACTACTCATATGGCTAGTGTTACCACATTTGCATCAAACATCATGGCTACCTCTACAGAAAATTTCATACCTACAAATGTTAGTCAAGGGGAAACTCTTCTTGTTTCATTCCTCCTAGCATGTATCTTCAATTTCACCTACAAATGTTAGTCAAGGGAGAAACTCCTCCTTTTTCATTTCTCCTAACATAAGTCTTCCATTTGTTACCCAATCCTCTCCCATACCTACCTATCATAATGTTCCACCTCCTTATTCTCAACCCCCGCCTTCCTATAATAATATCCCTCCTTATTATAAACTCCCTCTTTCATTCAACAATGTTGCTCCTCCTTCTCAATCCAACATGTCCATTTTCAATCCTTCTAATGAAGCTACCATCAATAATCTAGCCCAAACAATGTCTTCCTTACAACAACAAATAGCTTCTATGAATCAATCTAGGTATAAAGTGCCCACATTTGATGTAGTGAGCCCATTACCCAATGACATTGTTCGAGTTGTCCCTCCCAAATATGTGGAAGTCCCTTAATTGGAGCTTTATAATGGAAAAGGTGATTCCTTGACTCATGTTGAAATATTTCAAACTTTGTGTGGTGACTTTGCCCATGACCAAAGATTGTTCGCTAAATTGTTTACTAGAAAATTAAGGGATAAAGCCTTGCAATGGTATTGTTCTCTTCCTTCTTATTCTATTACTTCTTCTAATAATTGGCTAATGCTTTCATTCAATGATTTTACAATAATATTGGTCCTAAAATAACTTTAACTGATTTGATCAAATTCAATGTCAACAACAACACTCAAGTGGTGGCCGCAAAAGGTGTGTTGTCTTTGTCCAAATACTTTAGAAAATAATTCACTCCTCTTAATGAATCTTTGCATAGTATTATGTCTCAATTGTTACAAATGAATGTGTTGAAAATTCCCCCTATCAAACCAATTGATCCATCTAAGACATCCTCACCTTACTTTGATTCAAACACCTTTTTCTAGTACCATCATCAACTCGATCATGACACTGGAAATAGTTATTCTTTGAGAAGTAAGATTCAAGACTTGATTCATAACAATACAATATCTGCAGATAGTGTGAATGATAAAGGAAATAAATTAGTAGCTCATCCTAGTCAAAACATTTAAATTTTCACTAATCCTTTACTTCCCATTCCACTAATGTGATTGAGATTGATCATGTTACCTTCTCTCCCAATGATGTTGGCCTTGAGTCTAATAATGTGGTGAACCTTATAGATCAAAAAGAACCTCCTAAGGACTTGTGCATTACATTTGATCCTAGTGAGACTATTGAAGCACCTGATGGCCCTTTATCTATAACTGCAAAAATCAAAGGCATACCCTCTTGAGGAGTGTTATTGATCCAACTTGCATGGTTAATGTGATAACTTAAGAGTTTATTTATACTTTACAATTACATCAAGTGATATATGATGATATTGATGTGGTAGTTAGATTTTTTGATGGTTTCTCTTGTCCTGCTATTGGTTCTATCAATTTTTAGTCACAATTCAACATCTCCATCAAAAGGAGAACCTTTTCTTTCAGTTATTTCAATTAAATTTATCTCAATTTCATGGTTGATTCCAAAACTAGGGTTTGACCAAAGACAAGCCCCTATTCCCAACCTATGTCCCTTTCTTTATGTGTGTAGAAAACAGGTGCATAGTTGTACTTCTCAGAATAAGCTTTAGACATAGAGATGGAACAACCCTTTTTGGTGTGCCAAAATATTCAAAGGACCATGTTTCCATGTAATGGTCCCTACTTTTTTGGGGCATTTTCATAGGGAAAATCCAAATCATCTTATATTACTTAGATCCAGGTGCATGACAAAATACCAAACTCGTAGCTCATTATTTTCCTAGTTTTGTCTTCAATTTCAACAGTTTACCCTGAATCAACATTTCAACTTACAAAAGAAGGAAAAACACATCATAATCAGTCAATCCACTTAGTATTTAGTCCTTATCTGATTTGTGACTGAATCTAGTGATTTTTTCCCCTCTTTTGAATATAAAAGAATTCCTCCCCCAAAGCAAAAAAATGATTTGGTGATTTCTTTTTCTATGTTGCAAATTGCCAAATCAAATTTTCCCCTTTGCAATATTCTTGCACAATGGGTGGTATAATTTGATCATATTCATCTTCCCCACTACTCTCTCGTTCCTCTAAGCCACTTGAATCAACTAAAAACACTATTTGTGGGGTTGGTTGAGGGGATATATGAGCAATGGGAGTTAGTGCCTAAGATTGTATATTTTCTATTGCTGGCTCATATGGAGGCTCCCCAATTATAGTGAATACAAAAGATGGTAAATGATCCCCTACAAGTTTAAGCTCATGTTGAATCATCATTTCAACTCTCCCTTCTAGGTCCTCAATTTTAGTAAAATCACCCCTATATCACTAGAAGTGTACTGCTTTCTACATTTTTGCGGCCATAATCCTATTGTAGATGCTAATCCTTTTCAGTGCTTATTCCTCTAATAAATTTCTGCACAAATCATCACCGAACCAATATCTCTGAGGGTAAGTCCCCAAATTTTGAGTGGCCCTAAACATGGTAATGACACCCTTAGGGTCAAAGAACCTCCTTGGATATGTGTGAGATAAATTAAATATTATTTAATTTGTTGGCAATAAGTTTGTATCCATGAGAAGAGTGTGTTGTAAAATCTCCAAAACATAGAGTAACAAGTAAGAATTATTGCTTATGATGTAAAATAAAGTGCATGTAATTAGATTCAATCATTTGTCTTGTGATTTCAAGATAAGCCACCCTATTTGGCATAGTTTTAGGAAGAATATAAGGTGCTCCTTCAAATCCAAACACTCTAATCATAGTACAATCCCTTCCATAGTACCAACCATCCCAATTGTGATTTTATTTTGTTTATGGATCAAAATCCTTGGGCCTTAGTAACCTTCGAATCTCACGAGACTAGCTGTAATTATAATGATATCCAAACAATAAACATAATGGCTTAACGAAGAACTCTTAAAACACAATATAGTTATTTCTCTCACATATGTTATCCCATGCAATAGTTCACATCTACACAAAATGATAATTTCCATTTCGATCATAAGTTTAAACCCTCAAGGGATCTCTCTATTGGAGTTGTTGGATGTGGTTGTTCATTGCTGCTGCTAGGATGTGTTGTTATCATTGATGTCAACATATTCCTGTGTTTTATTCTAGTGAGTTTGGGAAGATCTTTTGATCTGGTTTTGTAGTTTGGCTATGTTGATGACTCCTTTGTAAAATCCAGTATTCCTTCGGTATATTCCAGTGTGATCAGATATTGTACTGAGGTTTTGGGATATTGTTTGAGATGATCTTGTGTATCATCATTTCAGATGGTTCATGATTTGGTGCCCCGTAAGTTATCTTTCTTCATGGCAGTTGCTGATTGGTTGTGTTCTGAGCTTTTTGATGTTGACAAATGAAGATTTGATAAGTGGTGTATATGGTGAAAATGGATAACAATAATAACAATATTGAAAGGCTAAATGAATCCAACCACTAAAACCCTAGCCTAACAATGAACAAAGATCCACCATAACATATGAAGATTACCTAAGACAATGCAAATAACTCAAAATCACAAAGATTATACCATCACATGTTCAATAGGGTTTTGATCTCCATTCTTCCTATCTCCATTGATCTTGCTTGATATATTTGCTCTCAGATTTTTGTATGCACAAGAGCTCAACAAAGAACGGAATGTGGTTGCAAGTAGGATCGTAGTGTAGCCAAGTCTTCAAGATTAGTCATTAGTCATTAGGATGCTTGATTAGGGTTTGACAATGAAGGAAGCATCTCCTTAAATAGAAGACACAATATGAAATGGAGGGTTAAGATTGAGAGGTGTAAAAAGAGAGGTCGGCTAGGATTAGAGGGTAGGTAAAAGAAATACCAAAATAATGAAAGGGGTAGGTAGTGTAGGAATTAAGAGATGAATGACATGTGTCATAGGTAGAAAAGGCTAATGAATTAATTAAATAAATAAATATTTATTTAATTAATAGAAGAAGTGGGATAATTAAATAAATAAAAATATTTATTTAATTTAGGCAAAGGATAATTTAAATAAATAAATGTATTTATTTAGATGAGAAATAAGGCTAGAAGAGGATAAATGAATTAATTAAATAAATAAGAATTTATTTAATTAATAGAAGAATTAGGCTTAGATAATTAAATAAATAAAATATTTATTTAATTAGACTGGACAATTTTAGGTGTCTACATTTTGCCCCTCTTTGAGACAATGCGTCTTGTCGCGTTGTTTCAAAGAAGATAAGATGAACTGATACAGAGTTGCCCTAGGATGGGAATAATATGCCCCCTCGAGAGATTGGATGAAAATGTCTGAAAAGATTGCAGACAATCTCTCAATAAGAAAGAGAGGCTAGAATGGACTGACCGGATAAAGTGACAAAGTCACGGGATGAAGAATACTGACTCGCGAAATGAAGACGAGGGCTAGGATAGGCTATAAGATAGACCACGGGCAAAAGACATCCTCATTGTCATCCACACATCCACGAGAGCAGAGTGTAGAGCGAAAATAGAGCAGCAGCAGTCAGCAGCGATGGCTTTGGTTCATAGATTTGACTGCGTTCGCCGATTCCAGAGGCCAGTAGAGGCAGGAGAACCAGTAAGTACCATAAAACCTCCTCGTACTTTGATGCATTTATTGTTGTCATTAATGCATACTAGGTAATGTAATAAATGCATGTTTATGTCATGTAAGCATGTTTGTATTTGAAAAGTATGAATTTGCATCTTCTAGGTCAAATCGGCAGTTCTGTGATGAACATACGCTGTCGATTGGATAAGCTGCTGAGAGGATACACTCAAGCAGGTCCTCTAGGAAAACTAGGATAGATCAAGGCACTTTGTGATGAACAGCGAGTACCAAGATAGAGTACTTTGTGATGAACAGGGAGTACTAAAATATGAACAGCACTTTGTGATGAACAGGGAGTGCAAATGTGAGTAACACTTTGTGATGAACAAGGAGTATCACACACGTAGTACTTTGTGATGAACAGTGAGTACCACTAGGATAAATAGCAACACTTTGTGATGAACAGTGAGTGTCACTAGGATAGATAGCCATATACATTTAGATAGCGAGTAGCATTTTGTGATAAATAGTGAATGCCACTATAACTGACATGATTGAGTTGTTTGACTGTAGGAGTATTTGCCAATGCTAGAGTCACAGGAGAGATTCCCATCGACGCAGAGGTTGCAACCTGAGTTGTCACTGGAGGACAGAGCTGCCATCGAGGAGATGGGTTTGAGACATGTGCTGTATGTGCTTGAGTTTCGGGCAAACATGGGTTTGCTGACTGCGCTTGCTGAGAGATGGCACTCTGAGACATGCATTTTCCATTTACCGATGGGTGAGATGACAGTCACCCTGGAGGATGTATATAGGATTATGCGGAAACCGATTGATGGGGAGCTGATTCTGTACGATCGAGACAGAGACAGGGATGTCCTTAGATGAGTCTTCTAGGATCCAAGATTGGAGATGAGGGTGGGACACGTGGCATGGGATACCATGACATGGATAGGATTAGCACTACCAATAGTGTTGGCAGGAGTGATCAGTGAGTTCCTCTGTATCAGTTTTGTACCATTTTATATAATGATGTAGACACCTGCGGGTGATTGTAGCCATATGATTTTGACATCATTGTATCATGACACTTTATATATATATGAGATGATTCATCTTTGCGGCTGCTATATGCATGTGTACCTATGTGATGAGATGTTCTTATGTGATGCTTATGATATGGATGCAAATATGTATATGATGCAATGCAATATTTTTTTTATTTTTTATTTTTTTTATGTTTTATATGTGTATGCATGATGCAAATGTGAATGTAAGTAATGCAGATGAATATGATAATGCAAATGTAAATTGTGCTAATAGGTGTTGTGTGCAGGATGTGATGCAGTTGTGATATCTATATGTATGTATGAGATGCTTATATGTGGTAATGTAGGTGCAGCTACATGAAATGCAAATATTTTTGGTGTGTCATTATACTCAGTCATGTGATAGCAGGCTACGCGGACTCGAGAAGGACGATGGAAGTCAATCAAGAAAGGGGGATGAAAGATAGAAGATATGAAAGTGAAATAGCTTCTTGTACATTATCATCATTGAGCTTTATTATGGCAAGTAGGTTATGACAATCAAGGCATATGTTTGACCGAGAAAGTCATTGTACCCATTTGCATGGAGATAAGATAGTCACAAACAAGGAATGCCCCAGTTCATACTAGACTCATAGTGTCCTCATATCCTTGGACAAGTCATAGCATTACTAAGAGACAATCCACAGACAGCAAATGCAAATAGGTGACGATACCCCATCCTCGCCTTTCTAGTCAAAGACATCCTAGAGATAGAATCTCTAGTCAGAGACATCCTGGAAAAGCTAAAAGACATGTCACCAAAAGATAAAATCAAAAGAAAACCAAGACTCGACACCAACATCCATTGTAGTCCTCAAGTTTAGTGTCTCTTGTCACTTGTTTAAGTCTTATTCGATTGTGGTCACAATGTTCACTTTCACAAAAAGGATAGATAGCACTGAACCATATGTTGTCTGAGTCTGTTGAAAGATTTGATTTTGTTGAAGCTCATTGTTGCTGCTGTGTCTCATTTGAAACTGACTGAATCCATGAAACTGATACTTTATTGCAGAGAAGATGGAATTTTATTGCGGATCTGTGATGCAAATGCTGCTTTATTGCGGATTGTGCGCAGATAGACTGAAGGAAGCTGGAAGAAACTATACTCCTCAAAACATGTGATGTTCTCAGTTCCACACCCATCACTAGACATAGGATTTTGCCTTAGCCACAGATAGGATCTGATTTATTATGGATGGAAAGGGATGTGAAAAGGGAGGTTTATTATGAATGGCTAACCAATCTTGGGTAGATCAATAACAAGCCATGATGGGACAAGGTAAGTTTATTATGGATGAATAGGTTGTGAGTGTGTGCGAAGTGAAAGGATGAAAGAGAATCCTAAAGGAGGGAGGAGCAATGTCTCTATGCATGGCATTGGTGACCCAGTTTTCACCATGGTACTTGCCTAGGGCGCCACCGAAGTGGTTTTCACCGTTGGACGAAATTATTTCTCTTTACTTTTTTCGATTTTTCAATGTTTTTTGTGTCACAAGGCGCCTGTTTGCCAGGTTTTCACCAAGTAACGATTTTTTTGTTTTATAATTTTTTTTGTATTTTTGATATTTTTGATTTTTTTGTGTTTTGGAATTAGGATACTCTGAAGAGCTATGTGTAAAACCTGCGACGGTGCATGCTATTGATAGGATCCTCCAAAGGTTCACCTTCTGTAGTTGAGAGCTGATATGCCCCAGAGCCATATACTGCTGTAATAATGTAAGGACCAAGCCAGTTTGCTTCAGACTTGCCCTTCTTCTCTCTGTCTTGCTGATTCTTGGGGTTTTCTCGGAGAACCAAGTCACCTACCTCAAATGTGCGAGGCTTGACTTTGTGATTGTAGTTGCATTGTTTCTTGACTGAATGATGTGTAGCTTGAGTGTCTGTCTTCCTTGATAAAGGAACTGAGATAGGATTACTAGTGTGTGGACTATACAGGCCCGTATGCGTGTCACCTGAAGAAGTTTGGGCATCCCTGATAACAAAGTCCTTTGATTAAGCTCCATTAAAGGTCCATGATGTATCGCTAGAAGGGGATGGATGTGTGGAACAAGTGGAAGAGTTATGAAGGCTTATGATTGTGAAAAGAAGTGAAAGTAGGATAGCATGATGGAGACTTAGGATCAACAAGTATGCTTTTTGACTTAAAATTGTAGAAATTTTGCCCCCTGTTATTTTGGTGTTAGGGGAGATCAACTCTTGCTCTTTTTGCTTCATATGAGTTTTATCCTTGACTTTGATTTTTTTAGAGTCCAATAGCTTTTGATTTTGATTTGGACTGAAGCACTTTTCTTTATTTTTGACTTTTAAATTTTTCTTTTCAAAGCTTGATTTTTGATCCCTAATGAGTAAGGGCTTTTGTGATTCTTGTTGATCCAAGTCTGGGAGTGGAGTGGAAATGGAATGAGTGGATGAAATGGTAAAGCTATGTGAGTTCTCAAGAGGGCTAGCGATATGCTCATTAGATTCTTCACTGAAACCACTCTTAGGACTATTGATATCAAGAGATGCTTGCACCACTAGAGGAGATTTGCATTCAAACTTAGTAGCCAGAACACTAGGTGGTTCACACCCAATTCCTTGCAAATTGTCTTTAATCTTGAACTTGTCTTTGAGCTCTACTTGTTTGGATGTAGAAGCTTTCAATGATTCTGGATCCACATATGCTGATGAAGGAATAGCTTCTCGATTGGCTGGTATTGTTATTTTGGATCTAGGTTGCAGATTGTTGCAATATATGAATGGATTTGGATCTGCTTTGACAGTCACTTCAACTCCATTGTGTGGAAACTTGATACATCGATGATATGTAGATGGGACTACCCTCATTTCATGAATCCAAGGACGTCCTAGCAATATGTTGTATGTGAGATCCAAATCAAGTACTTGAAAAACCACATCCTTTGTAACTGGCCCAACTCTAAGAGGTAAGGTGACTGTGCCCTTGGATGAACGCTCTTCATCATCATATGCCTTGATGGTGATTTTGTTTGTAGAATTCACAGCTTTATCAGAATATCCCAATTGTTTAATTGTGCTCAATGTACAAATGTTTAGACCTGCTCCTCCATCTATCAGGACTCTTTTTATTTGATGTTTGTGTATGAAGGCTTCAATGTGTAATGGTGCATTATGTGGCTGACTTATGGAGGCATCATCGGCTTCTGTGAATGTAAGGGAGTGTGGAATGGAAAGGTATCCCACCATGGCTTGAAACTGGTCCACGTTCAGATCAGTAGGAACAACAGTTTCTCTCAAGATTTTGTCAAGAATAGCTTTATGTGCGGGGGATATGCGTAATAGTTCAAGGATGGAGATGAGTGTGGGTGTCTTCCCTAACTGTTCTACAAGGTCATACTCAGGTTTGGTTGATGAGGAGGCAGTGTTCTTGGTTGGAGCACCTTGCAAAGTGATTTTACCTCGGCAGGTTGTAACATGACATTCAAAGGTAGGTTCGGAAGAAGATCCAATGCCTTTTAGGATAATCTTGGGTCTTTGGGTAGAATTCTCAGACGTTTTGTCCTTGATGATAATGGTAGAGACGTAATTTTCCATCGAGATGTGATTGATAGTTGAATCATAGTTGTAGGGTGCTCTAGTATAGTTGGCTTGGTCATCTGTGGCTTTAGCTTTTCCCTTGTCATGTTTTGGGAATGGTTCCTTAAACATCTCATGTTCTTGATTAGATGAATGTCCCTCAATCTCAATGTCACCTCTATCAATGAGATCCTGTATGATGTTCTTCAGTCGATGACAATTTCCTGTCTTATGACCCTTGCTCTTATGAAATTCACAATACTCATCATCATTCCACCAATTCGGCTTAACCTTTGGTTCATATGGAGGAAAATCTGGAACTGTGATTACCTTGTTTGCCACAAGCTTCTTGAAAACTGACTCAAGTGGTTATCCCAATGGAGTGTACTTCCTTCGTGATCTGGAAGTTGTTTGAGTATTTACTTGATTGTTTGTAGAACTTGATCCTGAAAAGATGAATTTAGGTCGCACTGTGTTGGAATCAACAACACCATCATTGACTATGTTCTTGTTTTTATTCCAAAATCTTGGCTTGTCTTTTCCTTTAAAGTCATCTTTGTTTTCCTTAAATATCTTAATGACTCCTTGTTCAATTAGGACCTTTTCTGTTGCTAAGCCTTTTTCGATAACGTCCTTGAAGGTAGACAAACAAGCTTTCCTTAAGTCATAACCAATCTCTTTGTTAACGTTTTGAGTGAACATTTCTACCATTTGTTTCTGTGGGATTTCGCAAGAGCATCTGCTAGCTAGATTTCTCCATCTTTGTAAAAATGATGCAAAAGATTCTCCTTCCTTTTGCTTAGTATTGCATAGAGTAGTGACTAAGATATCTGTTTCTATATTGTAGGAGAAATGCTGAATGAATGCCTCTGCTAAGTCACCCCATGACTTAATACCGGGAGGTAATTGAGAAAACCATTCCATAGCTTGATCTCCTAAGCTCTGCGGGAACTGTTGGGAAAAATGGTGTCTCAACCTTGCATTTATGCGAGGTTACTATTTATAGTAAGTTTTCATTTGAGCACTAAATGGTGCGAAACTCTCCCTGAAGCTTCTGGTTGGCTAGATAAGCATTCCGGTAAAGTTGCGTCGCAAGGTCACAGCTAGTTTTGAAGATATTAAAGTTTTTGTCTTGGAGGGGTACAATAAAATGTTTAAACTTAATTTTGGGGAATTTAGAGGCTCCGAAATGCCCTAAAAAGTGGCCATAACTATGAAGTGGGTTACGAGGTGATAGAGCACTTTGCGAGCTTTCCGGCGCTTCAAACGGTTCGTCAATCGGACACCCGGTTCTCAAGTTATGGCCTCCGGAAGTTTGTACTCTTGAAATAGGAAAAATAATTTGTATCGAATACATAAATGAGCTGTAAAAAGGGAGCGACACGTGTTGATGTGTGCTTTGACATGTCATAGGGAATCTAGAAGGGAGATAAGGTCGGCTACACCTTATTGGGTGGTTTTAGCCCATGGTTTTGTAATACCGTTTGACGGTTTCTTGTATTGTATCTCCTATTTATGAGGTGTGTGAGATAGAGGTTGTGTGTAAGAGTCCTATGGCTATTGAGTTGCCTCTGAATCTCTGATTAGTGGTACTCCTACGAAGAGCTTGCTCTGCAAGTATGTTGTAATCTATTTTTGATTGCTGAATAAAATATTGAGCTGCTTTTGGAGGGTGGGGTTTTTCTCCCGAAAGGGTTTTCCCCACATAAATCATTGTGTTGTGGTATGAATGTTATTATATCTATTTCTATTTTCTGTAACTATTGTAATGATCTGAAAAAGTTTTGCATTACCCTCCTCTCAAGGTTAGTGTAGGAAGTTGTTTCCACTACTTAACTTCCTTACAAGTGGTATCAGAGCCTGATCACCTTTGGTTTCAATTGTGGGCAGTTGGGTTTTTTTGAACTAATCCAGATTTGAGTGGGAGCTTGTGCAGAAGACACTTTTTGATCTTGTTGCAGGAATATTCAGATGGCGAGTTCGTCAGGGAGAATAGAGGTGGAGAAATTTAATGGAAGTAATTTTGAGATGTGGAAGCTGAAGATGGAAGATCTGCTAATAGATCAAGATCTTTGGGATGCTATTGATGCAAATGTCCAAAGGCCCTCAGATCCTACTGCGGCAGCTCAGTATGATGTTATGGACCGAAAAGCCAAGGGTCTAATCAGACTGTGCCTGGCAGACTCTGTTCTAATCAATGTCCATGAAGAAAACTCTGCAAAGAAGCTATGGACTAAACTTGGTGAGATGTATCAAGTGAAATCTTTATTAAATCAAATTTTCTTAAGAAAGAAATTGTATTCCTTGAAGATGGAAGAGGGTGGACAAATTGCAGACCACCTGGAAGCATTCAATATGTTGGTGGCTCAATTAATATCCGTCGGTGTTAAGATGGACAAGGAGGAGAAATGTCAGATCTTGCTTTGCTCTTTGCTTGATTCGTGGGATTCTCTTGTTATGGCTATCGGTAGTACTTCTGTTGTTTTGAAATCTGAAGACGTGGTGGGTGCCCTACTCGGTGAAGAGATGCGAAGGAAGGTATCCATCAGTTCAAAGGAAGCCCTAACCGTTCGTGGAAGACCTAAGGAGAAAGGCAAGAAGAATGAGAAGTGCGACAAGTCCAAATCCAAAGGGAGATCGAAATCTCTTGGAAAGTCCAAAGTCATTTGCTGGAATTGCGGTAAACCAGGTCACATCCGTAAGGACTGCAAAGAAGAAAAGAAGAAGAAGAAAAAGAAAAGGTTCGATTCTGATTCTGAGTCCAACAAGGAAGATGGCGATGCATTTATTGCGGCTTTGGCGACTCATACAGGTAGTGATACCTGGCTAATTGACTCAGGTGCATCTTTTCATATGACTTCCAATAGAGATTGGTTTTCTGAATATGAAGGATTTAATGGAGGTAAGGTGTACTTAGGTGATGATTCACCTCTAGACATTGTTGGTCGAGGTAATGTTAGAATCAGGTTTTCTGATGGTAGAATAAAAATGATTAATGGTGTGCTGCATATCCCTGGTTTAAAACGAAACCTATTATCTGTGAGCAAACTGATAGATGCGGGTGTGCAAGTAGTCTTTTCTGAAACAGGATGTAAGATGATTAAGGGTGCTATGGTAGTTGCTAGAGGTGTCAGGTTTGGCACTTTGTATAAGCTTGATGCATACACTGTTGAGTGTAATAGCACTTCTATAAAAAGTAAATCTGCGGATACTTCATTGGAAGATTTGAAGGTTTCACCTTCAGCAGATGGAAATGGTTTTTGGGTACCTAAGGGTGCTCTTTCGTCTGAAGCAAAGTTACCTGCAGAGAAGACTATGTTATGGCACCAGAGACTTGGCCACATTGGAGAAAAGGGTCTAAGGACCTTGAAAAATAAAAATCTTGTTGAAGGTTTGAATGATTATAATCTTGACTTTGATTTCTGTGAGCATTGCATTTATAGAAAACAAAACCGCGTTCAGTTTTACTCGAGTTCTCATAAAACTTGTGGTGTTTTGGATCTTATCCATTCTGATGTGTTTGGTCCAGTAGATGTCTCTTCGATTGGAAAATCCACATATTATGTTTCATTTATTGATGATTTTAGTAGAAGGACATGGGTTTATTTTCTAAAGAGTAAATCTGAAGTTTTTAGTCGTTTTAAAGAATTTAAAGCAATGGTTGAGTTGCAGACTGGAAAGAAAATAAAATGTTTGAGAACTGATAATGGCGGTGAGTTTTGCTCTAATGATTTTGATAGATTATGTAAAGACTGTGGAATTAACAGGCAGAAGACAACTCCGTATTCTCCACAGCAGAATGGAGTTGCAGAAAGAATGAACAGGACACTGATGGAGAAGGCTAGGAGTATGTTGAGTGGTGCTGGTCTCGAACAAAAGTTCTAGGCTGAAGCTGTTGCCACTGCTTGCTACCTGATTAACAGGTCTCCTACATCAGCTCTTGTTGATAAAACGCCTATGGAAGCATGGTCAGGTCACAAGCCTTCATTGAGACATCTTAGAGTTTTTGGTTGCGAGGCATATGCACATGTGCCAAAGGAGAAGCGAACAAAGTTGGAGAACAAGGCTGTGAAATGTATCTTCATCGGGTATAGTTATGGTGTGAAAGGATACACGCTTTGGGACCCTGTTGCACAAAAGGTAATTCATAGTAGAAGTGTTATTTTTAGAGAAATTAAGTCTCCTTCTGTTACATTGTAGCCAGAACAGACTAAAAAAGAAGATGTGATTCAACTTCCTTCTACACCTGAAAGAGTTGAATCAAGACCCCTAGATAGGCAAGAATTTGAGGAGAGCTCCTCTAGCTCTGAATCTTCAGAAGAGGAGGAAGAACCTCCAACTCAGCTTGTTCGAAGGTCTACAAGACATAGACAACCACCTGAAAGGTATTCACCTAATGATTGAAGATGTATTTTTGCTCTAAATACTAGTGTGGATGAACCGAAATCTGTAGAAGAGGCATTAGGTATGAATGATGCAGAATCCTGGAAGATTGCTATGGAGGAAGAAATGGCAGCTTTGAAAAAGAATGATACATGGGATCTTGTACCATTGCCTAAAGGACGAAAACCTGTTGGTTGTAAATGGGTGTTCAAGAAAAAGATTGGTTCAGATGGAAGCATTGAGAAGTATAAAGCAAGGTTGGTTGCAAAAGGCTACTCTCAAGTTGAGGGTGTTGATTACGGTGAGATATTTTCTCCTGTTGCAAAAATGACGTCCATTAGATTTTTGCTTTCTATTGCTACTGCTTATGATTTAGAGGTTGAGCAAATGGATGTGAAAACTGCTTTCCTTCATGGTGATTTGGAGGAAGATATTTATATGACACAGCCGGAGCACTATGTGGTGAAAGGCAAAAGTAATTTGGTCTGTAAATTGAAGAAATCTTTGTATGGCCTCAAACAAAGTCCTAGGATGTGGTACCAGAAATTTGATACATATGTGTTGAGTTTGGGATTTGAACATTCTAAATCAGATCACTGTGTTTATTATAAATCTGATGGTGATCATTTCTTATTCATTGCATTGTATGTTGATGATATGTTATTCATTGGTAAAGGGAAAGGTATGATTTCAGAACTGAAATCTCGGCTCGCTGCTAAATTTGAAATGAAAGATCTTGGTGCAGCAAAGCACATTCTTGGGATGGAAATTAGAAGAGATAGGGTGAACAGAAAGCTATGGCTAGGCCAGAGTAAGTATGTGAATTCAGTGTTACAGAGGTTCAACATGCAGAATTGTAGACCATTGAGTGTTCCTTTTACAGTTGGAATGAAACTATCTATTTCAGATTGTCCTACATCCCCATTGGAGATGGAAGACATGAGCAGAGTGCCTTACCAGAGTGCGGTTGGAAGCTTGATGTATGCTATGGTCTGTACTAGACCAGATATTGCCCAAGCAGTGGGAGTACTTTCTAGATATATGTCTAATCCTGGTAGAGTTCATTGGGATGCAGTCAAAAGAGTCTTCAGATATTTGAAGGGTACTTCAGAGTATTCTTTGTGTTATCATGGTAATTCAGTTGGAGACATGACTTCCCTTGATATCCATGGTTATGTGGATTCAGATTGGGCAGGTGATATTGATAGCAGAAGATCCACCAATGCTTATGTGTTTACTTTGTTTGGTGGTGCAATTAGTTGGATGAGTAAGCGACAGGCTGTGGTTGCTTTATCCACTACTGAAGCAGAGTATATGGCAGCTACTCATGCTTGTAAAGAGGCCATTTGGCTTAAGAGACTGTGTTCGGATATTGGAATAAAACAAGGTACAGTGACAGTTTACTGTGACAGTCAGAGTGCAATTAGCCTAGCTAAGAACCCGACATTTCATGCCTGGACCAAACATATTGATGTTCAGTATCATTTTGTTAGAGATATGGTGGAAGATGGTAGGGTGAAGCTGGTTAAGGTGGAAACTTTGATGAATGTTGCAGATGCTTTAACTAAGGTTGTGAGCATAGAGAAGTTCAGATGGTGTTCAGAGTCTATGGGCCTTATGGCCCCTAGCAATTGATTCATTGTGTTGACATTCCCTTCCGCTCTTGCAAGGTGTTCGACAAGTGGGAGATTTGTTGGGAAAAATGGTGTCTCAACCTTGCATTTATGCGAGGTTACTATTTATAGTAAGTTTTCATTTGAGCACGAAATGGTGCGAAACTCTCCCTGAAGCTTCTAGTTGGCTAGATAAGCATTCCGGTAAAGTTGCGTCGCAAGGTCATAGCTAGTTTTGAAGATATTAAAGTTTTCGTCTTGGAGGGGTGCAATAAAATATTTAAACTTAATTTTGGGGACTTTAGAGGCTCCGAAACACCCTGAAAAGTGGTCGTAACCGGCGAAGCCGGTTACGAGGTGATAGAGCACTTCGCGAGCTTTCCGGCGCTTCAAACGGTTCATCAATCGGACACCCGGTTCTCAAGTTATGGCCTCCGGAAGTTTGTACTCTTGAAATAGGAAAAATAATTTGTATCGAATACATAAATGAGCTATAAAAAGGGAGCGACACGTGTTGATGTGTGCTTTAACATGTCATAGGGCATCTAGAAGGGAGATAAGGTCGGCTACACCTTATTGGGTGGTTTTAGCCCATGGTTTTGTAATACCATTTGACGGTTTCTTGTATTGTATCTCCTATTTATGAGGTGTGTGAGATAGAGGTTGTGTGTAAGAGTCCTATGGCTATTGAGTTGCCTCTGAATCTCTGATTAGTGGTACTCCTGCGAAGAGCTTTCTCTGCAAGTATGTTGTAATCTGTTTTTGATTGCTGAATAAAATATTAAGCTGCTTTTGGAGGGTGGGGTTTTTCTCCCGAAAGGGTTTTCCCCACGTAAATCATTGTGTTGTGGTATGAATGTTATTATATCTATTTCTATTTTCTGTAACTGTTGTAATGATCTGAAAAAGTTTTGCATTACCCTCCTCTCAAGGTTAGTGTAGGAAGTTGTTTCCGCTACTTAACTTCCTTACAGGAACAACCTCATCAAATATGTTTCTTCTGCCGCTACCTCAATGCAAGCTGTGAAAAATTGTCTTATGTGTGCCTTGGGGTCTCCTTTTCCTCTATACTTATCAAATTTTGGTGTCACAAAGGGTGCAGGAAATGGAGGCATTGGGATGCTCTTATCAAATGGATAAGGACATATATCTCTCATAGTGTATGTTGGTTTTGGTGTACTCATGTCCTCCATTTTCTTTTGTAAATCTCTTATTTGTTGTTCCAAATTGCTCTTAGGTGGAGATCGACTTCTTGGACCATATCCTATGTTTGAGGTACCCATTGGAGGAGGTGCATGTTGCATATATGGATGATATTGATCATACACATGTTCATATGAAGAGGTCTATAATGATGTTGCATATATGGACCACTTGGTATAGATTCATGTTGAGGAACACCATATCTATTTTGTACATGTATACCATATTCTACAGGCATGTCATGTTCTAATGTGTTGCCCCCAAATTTGACACAGGGTTTCCTTGTGTCCAAATTTTGAGCATGCCTTTGAATGTCCAATTGTTTTGGTTGATCCATAGCTTGAGCATATCTATCTGCATAAGACTTCCATAATGGTCTTCGAAGGTAAGTATCATATGTTTGAGCATGTGTATGTGGGACTTCTGGTTTTTGAAGCAAAGCTGATGGTGATTCAGGTACCATGTGTGGTCCTCTATTTCCTCCACTATTAGGTCTCCTTTGATCCATATTAGAGTGAGATTGTTGCAAAGGTCTATGTTCCATTATTTGAGACATGTCAAAATCATGAGGTATCTTGGCTCCACTTTGTGCCATCATTTGTAAGAAGTATTGTCTATCTCTCCTCATTATTTCCTCAACCAATCGATTGAAATGGGGATTCATAATGGATTCTTCCACATCTGCTGAATGTATTGAAAAGTTGTCCACATTGTCATTGTGTGTAGCATTGTTGTTTGTAGTGTCTGCATTTTCCACATTTGGAATGTTTCTATAAACATCCATGTCAGGCAATGTAGTGTGCTCAGGATTGAAAAATAAATCATTGTCATATTCATAAGAACTCATGTTTGCAGACTCTTGAGCCTCTTTAGTTTCTCTCCTAGATTTTTGAAGATGGGTTTCAACCATGAACTAGGTATTGACTAAGATGTGTGAGACTAGATGAAAAATGGAAAGAGTATGAAAGACCAAGAGTTGGATGAAATGTAAATGAGTCTGAAGTGTACTTGTAATGTCCAAAGTGTAAGACCAAGTATGTATGTAGTAGAGTAGGTGTGACTTCCAAAGAGAGGATAGTTTCTCTTGATGAGGTAAGTTGACCTTGACTCTAAGTAAAACCAAATGAGACCCAAAGGTAAGAAACCTTGATGAGGGACCACTTAGCAAAGTGTTGTTGTATGTAGTGTGTTGACAAAGTATGATGAGGACAAGCAAGTGACCTTTTGACTCAAGTTTAGACAAATGTGAATGTAATGTAAGGTGTAAAGAAATGATGGATTTTGTGAGACCCAAAAAAAAGTTGAATGCTAGATGAAAACCTGGAGAAACAACCTAGGAAGCTCAAGAATTCTGAAACTAATTGCTCTTGTTTGCTTGACTGTAAAATTTTTCCAATTTGTGAAGTTGTGACCAAATCTAAATGTTTGACTATTTTTCCTGACAAGAGGACACAATGTTGATGAGGACTCAATGTTTGCAAGTGTTTAGACTCTCCAAGAAAAGTGTGTTGTTTGATGTAAAAATGTTTTGCATACACTTGAAAACACAAAAGACACAATGTTTTGCTGTTTGGTTTTGAATGTTTTGAATGTTTAAAATAAGTCAAGCACAATTCTTATGGCTGGCCAAGACAATAGTTGTTGATCCCACATGGGGTTTTACCTTCGAGGCTACGCTATTCAGAGTGGATACTTAGATGCTTGACCTCACTGGCTCCACCCTCAACACTCACTTCTCGGGTCAGCCAAGCATCAGTCCCCATGAAAACTCCCCATGGTGAACTTTGTATCTCTACTAAGAACCGTATGTGTGTGGGCCGCTACTAGAGGTCCGACCTCCTGCCCCAACAACTAGAAGGATTTGGGCTTCTAAAACAAAAAGGTGCTAGTAAGGGCATCCGCTCATGTGGCCATACATGCGGCACTTTCAGCTTTGTAAATACAGAAGGCTCCCAGCCGGTAGGGGTTACGCCCTACAAATGATCAAATAAATTTGATCAAACGGGTTTATGGGGAGACATAGTGTCGGTATGAACTAATCAGCACACGTTATCCATAGTTTTCACCATGAATACATTTGATTATAGTGGTTCGGAAGAGGTGGGTTTTCCTCACTACCACTTGGGTCGTTCTCTTCTCACTAGTAGTCTTAATGACCACACGGGAAGACAGGCCCTCTAAAGATTAAACAAAAAGAGCCTATTGCTCAAGACACAAAAGACAATGATTCAATTTTAGTGCACCAATGGAAGTGTTTGCTAGTCTATGAAAACAAGGCACACAACAAAATTACAAAACCCTAGCCAAGGCCCTGCAACAAAATTTGTTAGTAGTTTGGGTTGTTTCAAATGATCACCCCTTCCTGCAAGCACACAAGTTAGGTAAATTTTAGAAAAACCCAAAAGACTTTGTAAAAATAGGGGCCTTCAACCAAATGATTTTTCTTCCAAGACAAGCTGCACCAATTTTGTTAGCTAGATCTGAAAATGTTAGTCCAAAGATAAACCAAATCTAAAACATTAAATGCAAGACAAAATGGCGAAAAATGAAAACCTAAAAAAAAAAAAATTATTTATTTATTTATTTATTTATTTATTTTTTACATAGACGCGATTTTACCTTACATAGACGTGATTCCGCCCTACACAGATGTGATTCCACAACACAGACGCGATTTAACACCTCACAGACGCGTTTTTGCAAAAAAATGTAAAACAGAAAATCCTGCAAAGCACAGACGCGATTAAAATGATCACAGATGCAACTCTGCTACACAAACGCGGTTCTGTGAGGCACAGACGCAGATAAAAACCACAGACGTGCTTCCCAGACACAGACGTGGATTAAAATGACACAGGCGCGTTTCCTTAACACAGACGCACCTCCCTGGAACCTGCAAAATGAAATATTGACAAAACACAGACGCGGATCCAGTTGTCGCAGACGCTCCTGAAAACCAAAAACGCGATCCGAAAGTTCGCAGACGCGGAAAAACCTAAAATGTCGTCGAAAAATGTCCGATCTGCAACTTCAAAAAAATGCAAAATCTGCAACAAAAATGTTAAATGCAAAGGGACAAGAGTCCCACCGGGCGTGCCAAAATGTATATGGTGAAAATGGATAACAATAATAACAATATTGAAAGGCTAAATGAATCCAACCACTAAAACCCTAGCCTAACAATGAACAAAGATCCACCATAACATATGAAGATTGCCTAAGACAATGCAAATAACTCAAAATCACAAAGATTGTACCATCAGATGTCCAATAGGGTTTTGATCTCCATTCTTCCTATCTCCATTGATCTTGCTTGATATATTTGCTCTTAGATTTTTGTATGCACAAGAGCTCAACAAAGAACGGAATGTGGTTGCAAGTAGGATCATAGTGTAGCCAAGTCTTCAAGATTAGTCATTAGTCATTAGGATGCTTGATTAGGGTTTGACAATGAAGGAAGCATCTCCTTAAATAGAAGACACAATATGAAATGGAGGGTTAAGATTGAGAGGTGTAAAAAGAGAGGTCGGCTAGGATTAGAGGGTAGGTAAAAGAAATACCAAGATAATGAAAGGGGTAGGTAGTGTAGGAATTAAGAGATGAATGACATGTGTCATAGGTAGAAAAGGCTAATGAATTAATTAAATAAATAAATATTTATTTAATTAATAGAAGAAGTGGGATAATTAAATAAATAAAAATATTTATTTAATTTAGGCAAAGGATAATTTAAATAAATAAATGTATTTATTTAGATGAGAAATAAGGCTAGAAGAGGATAAATGAATTAATTAAATAAATAAGAATTTATTTAATTAATAGAAGAATTAGGCTTAGATAATTAAATAAAAAAAATATTTATTTAATTAGACTGGACAATTTTAGGTGTCTACAAGTGCAATTGGTGTAGTTGTTGGTGATTATTCTAACATGCTTGCTAGTGTTTCCTAGTCATGTCCTATTTGTTTTGGTGATCCGCATTGATCGTTGTGCAATTTTTTGGGGGTTTTCATCATCCGGTATTGATTTTCATGTTATGCGATATTTTTGATGGTGTAGCATACTGCGGTTGATCTTTGCATGATTTCCAATGTCATCATTTGGGAATTTGAGTTGGGTCCTTTCTATGTAATGTAAATCATTATATTGGTCTGATGGTTGATCTTTGTATCGTGTAATGTAATTTTTGCAATTATGAGTTGGGGGCTAAGGGTTTAGATGCGCTTGTTATCAAGGTTGGTGAATTGTATATATAGGTGAGTTATTCACTTAGTTTTAGTGTCGGTATTGTGTTTGCATTATCAAAGAGAGGTGATTGTGTGAATAAGAAATTTATCATTTAGTGAAGTGTTGAGGTGAGATTGGTGTTGCGGGGTAGACAATTGTGCTTATCCGGAAGTTTCATTAGGCATTTGTAGATGCTATCATTGGAGTTCATTTCTTTTGGATTGTAGTCCAAATCATATTGTAAGTTAGTGAGACTTCCTTGAGGGTTGTAGCGTTCTAAGAAAATATCTTTTGAGTAGTGAGCTCTAGGCAGTGTGCCTCAATGCATGTGCATTCCCCATTTTAATATTTTCACATACTACTACAGAGTATCATCTTACTGTGGGTAGGTTCTCACCATAGTTTTTCCCTTAACCAGGTTTTTGACATCAAAAATCTTGGTGTTGTGTGTTGTGTTCTTAATTTGCTTATCTGTTTATTGTTGCGGCCTATTATTTTATGTTTTGGAGTTTAATTTTTTGTATCTAGTGAAGACTGATTCACGCCCTCCCTCTCAGTCTTCTTTCTTGATTTTTGATAACAATTAGTATCAAAGCTAGATCCTCTAGTATAAGCTTAATCACTTGAGGAGATCTGGGATGATAGGTCAAAGTATTCTTTTCAAGAAGGATAGTCTGAGGTTTGATGGAAGTAACTATACTATATGGAAGAGCTAGATGGAGGTGCACTTGAATTATCTTGGAGATGATTATTGGAAGATTACTAAGAATGTTTATGTTGTTCCTCAGAATGGACCATCCACTCATGATGAGGTTAAGCAAGAAGAATATAACATTAGAGCGAAGGAAGCATTTCTTACTGCCCTCACTGATTCTAAAATGATAAATGTTATGGGACTTCAAACCGCACATGAGATCTAGGAGAATCTTGAGATCCTGTATGAAGGTGATAGTCAAGTGAAAGTTGCTAAGTTACAAAGTTTGAAATAAAAGTATGAGACATTAAAAATGGGAGATGATGAGAACATATATTCATACATGGCTAAGGTGATTGAACTTGTCCTTGGTATCAGGTGTGCCAGTGGAAAGATTGAGGAGGATGATATGTTGATAAGGTGCTGAGATCTTTGCCTCCTGCTTATAAACATAAGGTTGTTGCCATTGATGAGATCCAGAGTGTGACTACACTAACATGAGATGTGTTTGTTGGAAAACTTGGTGCATTTGATATGAGCGAATTTGGAAAATCACATGGAAAGAATGAGACTGCATTTAAAGCATCAACATCTATATCTAGTAAGAAGAAATATGATCTTGAAGAGTGCAGGATATCCAGATATGCAAGAGAAAGAAGAGAAATAGCAAAGCAAGAAAGAGAGCTTGATGATCTTGAAGCATTGATTTCCCAAGGATTGCTTAAAGGTACTAGTACGTATGATGGAAAGTTGCCCTTGAAATGTTTTTCTTGTAATAAAATAAGATATTTTTCTTCTAGATGCCCAGAGAGAATGGCTAAGTATGAAATACATGATAAGTTTGATAAGCAAGATAGATATGACAAGCATGAAAAGTATGATAAGCCTTATAAGTTTAACCAAAAATTTAGGAACCAGAAGAAGTATTATTATGTTGCAGATGAAGGTGTTACAAATGATGATTTAGAAGGAGATGAAGTTGTGTTTATTGCCATTAAAGAAGATAGACTTGTACCTATTGATTCCACTAGTTGTTCTATTGAGGAGAAATCTTTAGCTACTAAGGTAGAAGAAAAGGGTGAATGGGTGATTGGCAGTGGTTATTCACATCATATGACCAGTGATAAAAAAAAATTTATAATCATGAAAAGGTATGATGATGGGATAGTTATATTTGGAGATGACAAATTATGTGTGATCTGTGGGAGAGGATCTATTTCTTTTGATGATAAGCACAACATTGATGATGTCTTGTATGTTGAAGGTTTGAAGCATAATCTTTTGAGTATTGGACATATGGCTGATAAAGGTTATGATCTACAATTCAAGGATGGAAAACGCAAGATCTTGAATGCCTCTGGTATAGAGATTGCATCCAGAACTAAGACTGAAGGTAACTTTTTTCATTTGAATGCTGGTGATAAATTTTTTTTGATTGCTAAGATAGATGAGAGTTGATTGTGGCATAGGAGAATGTGTAATGTAAACTTTGACTCATTGATCAAGATCAGTTCTACACAAGCTGTTAGATATCTGCCTAAGACTGTTAAACCTATTAATCTGGTATGCAAGGAATGTTAGTTGGGTAAGCAAACAAGGATTTCTTTCAAGAGTAAACAATATACATCTGATGGATTGCTAAACCTTGAGCATACTAACATATGTGGACCTACAAATGTTAGAAATGTGCAGGGTGTTAGATACTTTATGCTAATAATTGATGATTATTCCAAGATGATGTGGGCTATCTTTTTGAGGGAAAAATTAGAAGCATTTGACAAATTCAAGATATTCAAACTTAAATTTGAAACTAAGTTCGGATTGAAGCTAAAGTGTCTGAGATCTGATAGAGGTGGAGAATTCTATTTTGTTGAGTTCAATTCATTCTGTGAGGTGGATGGAATCATAAGACCACTATCTACTCCTAGAACCCCATAGTAGAATGGATTTATTGAGAGGAAGAACCGTACTATTTTGGATGCTACAAGAACTATGTTAATTGAAGGAAATGTTTCGAAGGTCTGTTGGAGAGAAGCCATTAGCACTTGCATTTATACATTCAAAAAAGTTCATAGCAAAGGTGATACCGGTAAGACCCCTTATGAGATATAGTTTGGTTATGTTCCTATTGTGAAATATTTCAAAGTTTTTGGTAGAAAATGTTATATCAAGAGAGATGAATATATTGGAAAGTTTGATGCTAGAGGTGATGGAGGTATCTTTTTGAGATATTCTACAAAGAGTAAAGCCTACCAGTGCTATAATAAGAGACTGGGAAAGATATTTGAGAGTGCAAATGTGAAGGTGGAGGAGAACCTTGGAAATGAGATCAGAGCTTGTGATGATGGTCAACATATTGTTTTAGCTTCTATTCAGCCTAAAGAGCCTAAGCAAAATGATCCGGTAGAGACTGTTTATTTGGATGTTGCTACTATTGGTGATGGTGTTCAAGAACCTAAGGATTAGAACAAACAAAAGAATCCAAGGTATGTTAAATTGAATCATTCTAAAAATTATATTTTTGGTGATAAGAATAAAGGTGTGATGACTAGAAGAATCTTAGTTGTAGAAGAAGTATGTTTGATTTCTAAAGTTGAACCCAAAGATGTTGCTGAACCCTGTAAAGATGATAACTTGATAAGATCCATGGAAGAAGAGTTAGATCAAATTAAAAAGAATAACACTTGGGAACTTGTACCTAGACCTAAGGATAAAAATGTTATTGGTACTAAATGGGTATTCATAAATAAATTGAATTAAGATGGTGAAGTAGTAAGAAGTAAAGCTAGACTAGTTTGCAAAGGATATTCACAATAAGAAGAAATTAATTATGAAGAAAGTTTTTCTCCATTTCCTATAATTGAAGCTATTTATAAAGATTTTAAAGTATATCAAATAAATGTCAAATCTTCATTTTTGAATGGTGATCTAGAGGAAGAGGTTTACATTGAGCAACCTGACGGATTTTTGTTGTTGGATGATGGAGACATGGTATGTAAGTTGAAGAAAGAACTTTATGGATTAAAACGAGCTCCTAGAGTAGGGTATGCTAGATTAGAAAAATACTTGTTGAAATTGAGATTTTCTAAAGGTGTTGCTAACCATAATCTGTACTTTAAGATTGAAAATGATAACATTCTGATTGTTGAAGACTTTGTTGATGGCATTATTTTTGGTGGTGATGATGATATGAGTATGAAGTTTGTTGGTGATATGCAAAAATAATTGAGATGTCTATGATTGGTGAGATGAAGTTTTTCTGAGGTTTGCAGATTATATAGATAGGAAAAGGTATCTTTATATCTCAAACTAAGTATGTGAAGGAACTATTAAACAAGTTTGGATTAGATGATTCCAAACTGGTTTGAACTCCTATGGCGACTGGTTGTAAATTGTCCAAATATGATGAATCTCTGAAAGCTAATCAAAGTTTGTATAGATCTATGGTTGGTGGACTGCTATATCTTACTTAGACTAGTCTTGACATTATGCATGCTATGTGTATGGCTGCTAGATATCAAGCTGATCTGAAGGAGAGTCATGTCACTACTATTAAGAGGATATTCATATATCTAAAAGCAACTGTGGATTATGGTTTATGGTATCCAAAGAATGATGACTTCATGTTGTGTGCCTACACTGATGTAGATTGGGCTAGTGGTGTTGATGACCAAAAGAGTACTAAGAGTGGAGCATTATTTTTCGGTAAGAAATTGGTTTTATAGGCTAGCAAGAAATAAGATCATGTATCCTTATCTACTATTGAAGCTAAGTACATTATTGTTGCTAGTAATTGTACTAAGATAGTTTGGATGAAGAAAATGTTGAAAGATATCAAAGTTATTCATGATGAACCTACTATTATATACTATAATAATTCTATTTCTATAAACATGTCAAACAATCTGGTGCAACATTCAAAGACTAAGCATATATATATATCAAATATAATTACTTGAGAGAGAAATTCAGTGAAGAGAAGGTGAAGCTGGAATATGTATCTACAAAGGAACAAATTGCTGATATTTTCACTAAGTCTTATCCTGCAGATACCTTTTTCTATTTGAGAGGCAAGTTAGGGATATCCACCCCTCCTGATGAGAACTTGATGCATTGAGTTGCATCAATCCAATGAATTTCAGAGCCTTATTGTTCTATCTGGATTGATGAGTTGGTGTTGCTCCTTTGCTGGAGTACTCTGTTGATTTCTTGTTATGTGTCTTAGGGGGAGAGAGATTCATGTTTCTTTTTTGGATATCTTTGCAATTGTTGTCAAAGGGGAACAAAGATCATGTGAAAAATGCATTATCTATCTTGATCTTAGGGGGATTTTGTTGGTGATATCTTGATCTTAGGGGGATTTTGTTGGTGATATCTTCTTTCTTTGCATTGATTATTTTTCACATTTTGTATGTTGCCATCAATGCCAAAGGGGGAGATTGTTGGAGATTATTGGATATTATTGTTCATTTCTACTACTAAGATATGTTGTCATTGATGTCAACATATTCCTGTGATTTTTGCTAGTGAGTTTGGGAAGATCTTCTTATTTGGTTTTATAGTTTGGTTATGTTGATCTCTGCTTTTCAAAATCTGGTATATTCCGGTGTGATCAGATATTGTGCTGAGGTTTTGGGATATTGTTTGGGATGATTTTGTTTATTTTCATTTCAGATGGCTCATGATTTGGTGTCCCACAAGTTATCTTTCTTCATGGCAGTTGCTGATTTGTTTTGTTTTGAGCATTCTGACGTTGACAAATGAAGATTTGATAAGTGGCATTGATGCAGTTGTTGGTAATGAGTCTAATGTGCTTGCTAGTGTTTCCTAGTCATGTCCTATTTATTTTGGTGATCTGCATTGATCGTTGTGTGATTTTTTGGTGGTTTTCATCAACCGATATTGATTTTCATGTTATGCGATATTTCTGATGGTGTAGCATGTTTTAGTTGATCTTGGCATGATTTCTAGTGGATGTGATCATTTGGGATTTTGAATTGGGTCCTTACTATGTAATGTAAATCATTATATTGGCCTAGTGGTTGATCGTTGTATTGCGTAATATAATTTTTGTAATTATGAGTCGAGGGTTGAGGGTTTATCCGACCTTGTTATCAAGGTTGATGAATTGTATATATAGGTGAGTTATTCACTTAGTTTTGGTGTCGGTATTGTGTCTGCATTATCAGAGAGGTGAATGTGTGAGCAAGAAATTTATCATTCAATGAAGTGTTGAGGTGAGATTAGTGTTGCAAGGAAGACAATTGGGCTTAACCAGAACTATCATCAGGTATTTGTAGATGCTATCATTGCAGTTCATTTCTTCCAGATTGTAGTCCGAATCATATGAGACTTCCTTGATGGTTGTAGCCTTCCAAGCAAATATCTTTTGAGCAGTGAGCTCTAGGCAGTGTGCGTGACTGCATGTGCATTCCCCATTGTAAAATTTTCACATACTACTACAAAGTATCATCTTACTATGGGTAGGTTCCTACCATTTTTTTCTCTTGATCAGGTTTTCCACATGAAAAATCTTGGTGTTGTGTGTTGTGCTATTAATTTTCTTATATGTTTGTTGTTGTAGTTTATTAGTTTATGTTTTGGAGTTTAATTTTCAATATCTTGTGAAGACTGATTCACCCCCCCCCCCCCTCTTAGTCTTCCTTCTTGATTGCTGCTAACACTCTCCATAATCTCTCTTTTTAAACCCGAAATAAAAGCTTGTGCATCAAGAGAGTAGTTTTGGAAATTAATCTCATCATCCTTCTTCTAAATAGCAACAAGTCTTTCATGAATCTTCTCAGCCACAAAATCAACATAATCAAAGGGACGAGCTCCAGGGCTCTGAATAGTTGGAGCCAAAACCATGAGGTTCAATTGCATGTTTGTGTGTGCCTCACAACCCAATACTTGACATCCTGCATAAACAATGAGTTTATAATATTCAGTGAATGAATTGATAGAGAATGGCATTCTCATTGGGTTGAAATTGCACAAGATTACCACTCTCATCTCTAAGCCTATGCATGGGCAATCTCCATCCTTTGTAATCATTATAAATTTTCTCATATTTCAACTAGAGCTCCCTCTCAGTGAACTTCATGGCCATAATATCATCTAGTTGAAAAATATTGCAAATCTCATGCCTATCAATGGAACAAAAATGAGTTTCATCCTCAATATAAATCCTCCTAGTCTTTGGGTCATACTTGCTTGCAATTATCTTCATTAATTCCAAATTTAGAAACATGTTAGGGACCATCAATTTACCTAAATTCACCCTCCATGGGTTGCAAGCATGCTTTCTCTTGTGCATCCTCATGTAGTACCCCTCCCTAGATTAGACTTTTAGATACTTATTTTGAATATGGTTGACTTTTCAGTGGATATTAGTGGATACATTATATGGTGATGTTTTACTCAGATATTATGCTATGTTGTGTTGTGCTTTGACTTGAGTTTTAGGGAATGTTGTTTATGCATTATTTCCTTATTCATGGTTAGATGCTTATTTCATTGGATTACTCACCATGGACTAACACATTTACTTTATGTGTGAGATGTGTTATGTATATGTTGCCATGTTTGTGTGAAAGTGTATGGGGCGTGAGAAGATGATTTTTCTTCACTCACTTTAGTGAGACAGGTAACATCACGATTCTTGTTCATCAGTGTGTCTACCATGTTTGAATATATATATATATATACATATATATATATATATAGATATGTATATATATATATATACATATATATACATATACATATATACATATATATACATATACATGTAAATATATATGTATGTATATATATACATATATATATATATACATACATATATATGTATGTATATATATACATATATATATATATGTATGTATATATACATATATATATAAATGTATATATATATACATGTATATGCATGTATATGCATGTATATATATATATACACATATATATATATACATACATACATATATATATGTATGTATATATATACATGCATATACATATATATTTACATACATATATATATATATACAACATATATATATGTTTGTGTGATTCAGTGATGCAAGAGTTGCAGGTACAATGTACTAACTTCACTTGGTCCCATAGGTCTCAGTGTACCTAAACAATCTGATGGAAGTGGAGGGGATAGTCTTAAGGCCGCCATTTTTACCCTTAGCCTTTCTACTGAGCATTGTTAGTCGCCTGTCAACCTTCCCTTTGTTGGTATGTGTGTTGTGTTTCTGTTTTGCTTTGTTGTTTGCATGTTATGCATTTATTAAATTAAATTTAAAAATAATTGATTAAGTGTATTTTAATGTTTTAATAGATTAATCAATTATTTTAATTGATTAGTTAAACTTGAATTGTTGGATTACTTAGGAAATTTTGTATTATGTGTTTTCAATTATTTACAAAGAGGATAAAGTTATTTTACCTTTATATTTATTTAATGGTTAATTAATTTTTGTTTTTGAAAAAAAAAGGGGATTTATTTCTATGAGAAAATTTAATTAAAAAGGTATTGTTTTGTTTTAAAAAAAGAAATGATTTAAAATTAAAAATCTAGTGAAAAGTATATTATTTTGAAAAGAAATTTAATATTTCAATTTTCATTTTAAAAGTTCAAATGTGACCTACAATATATTTTGTGTGAGAAAATTTTTATATAATGTGAAATATTTTTCCAAAATTACTTCATTTTGCATTTGGGGAAAAATAATTTCTGGAAATTTTATGTGTGTGTGATTTTGGCTGGAGAAATTGTGGTTGGAGAATCTGTTTAGTGGTTGGAGGTTTTCTTTTCTGCAACTAAATCTTCTTGGAAAGCTTACTAGGTTGGCATTTTGAACTTTACATTTTTGTAAAAAATTGTGAAATTCAAACCTTTGTAGCTATTGTGTCGTGTTTTTGGAAAAATAATTAAATTCATGTTTGTTAAATTTTTTTTAATTTCTCCATTGTTGAAAATGGGAGGTGGGGGTGGGAGGGGTGAGTGGGGGGGTATGCTGCCAAAATTTTCCATTTTGGGCAACATGGGAATTGGGTGTGTTTTGAAACCCTGGTCAATTTTGTGTTTTGAATGAAAGAAAAATGAATTGTTAATCTAAATTAGCAAAGGTATTTCCTTTATTCTAACTATCTTCGCATTTAATTTAAAACTACAAGTCCTTAGTTTTAAATGGAATTAGGCTTTTTCATGTGGTCTTTTTCATTGGTCGGTCATGTGAGTTGACTAAGTTTTGTCTATTGGTTTAATCTATGTGCAAGGGATTCTATGGCCAAGTGTTTCTCTTTTGTCTTGAACTCCATTGTGTAACCTCATTTTGGTACTTTGGTTTTGGAGTTCTTTTGCGAAATTTTTGTTTAGTGTCATAAGGAAGAGTGACTTTCGAGTGGGGGCCGTACCCAAAGAGGTTAGCAGGATAACCCATCAAAAGTTGTATAAGTAAGTGATAACCTAATAATATGTTAGGGGGTTGGATAGTTAAAATATTAAGTAAGATAATTGTACCCTTCTCATGGTTGAGTGCTAATACAGACTCAGGATACAGTGGGAAGGCTTGGAATGGCAAACCAACAACTTTTTCCTAATGAAAGGATTGTTTGGGTCTACATGAGACTTGGATGGGGCTGAGGGTTTGGGAGAGGTTACTAGGATAACCCAAGATGGGGGTCGAGACCTATGGAGGTCTACTAAGATAACCATACCAAGCTATGTGATGACACTCTTCCCTTATGGTCACTAGTGTGTATCGTTGTTGGTATCACCTGAGTTTTGGTGTGGATTCATGTTCTTTGAGTTTATGCTTTGTGTGATTTTCTCGATGTTGTGTTTCAACCATGTGTGTGCATACCTTGTAGGTTGCTAGTGGGTCTTATTTCTATCTCCTGGCATGGTGGGGTGGTTCTTTTTGAGCCACATAGTTGGGTGGTAGTGCCACTTTCCATCGAGTGTGTTTGTTCCTTCTTGTAGGAGTTGGCTTCACAGGTTTTCTAGTTGCTTTTGGATTTGAGCATCTTGTTCTTTCAGTTGGATTCTATTTGTCATCTTGGATCGTTCTTTGTATATTTTGGACCTTTTATGGTCAGTTGTATTATTTGATATGTATGCCTTCATGGCAAGATGTAATTGTAATTGTAAACATTATGTGAACTTATGAGACTTAGTGATATAGTGCAATGTAATATTATAATTGTTTCAATCATGTGTATCTTTTCATTGAATTATTGATGAAAAGTAATGGAACAGGTTATCATGAATGGAACTTCGACATATTAATAATATCTCATACTATTAGATGAATTAATCATTGTTTAAGTGTAATTGTGTTTTTAAATAGTTAAATTATCTTAATTGGATTAATTAGTGTTAAACAATGTTTAGTTTAAATCATATAAACCATGTTGGGAAACCCTCTAGGTGTTAAATTAAGTCTTTTATTATGTAATCTATATGTATTATTAACTTATTAAAGTTTTAAAAAAAATATTTACACTCTTTTCAAGTGCTTTAGTTTAATCCCTTCGGGGTTTCCTGGCGGGGAGTTACAACCACGAAGGGATTAAAATAAAACACTTGAAAAGAGTGTAATTAATTTAATCCCTTCAAGGTTTCTTGGCGGGGAGTTACACCTCACATAATGAAACCTAAAAATGTCATATCCACTCTCTTGGGTCAAGATATCCCCAACCTCTTTTTGCATATCTTCAAGCCTTTCTACACCCACATTTCTACTCACTGTTGTACTAATTTATGGGGATAACTAGATATCTAGTCGACTAAATCTCGATTTAAATGTATAGACTCTAACTTTTGTCTAGTCCTAGGTCTATGGTCTAGTTTTTCTTTTCTCTCTCTCTTAGGATTAGGCCTAGAATGTCTAGTCCTAGTTGTAGGGTTTAGTTTTTATTTTTTATCTCTCTTAGGATTAGGCTCAAAATGTATAGACTCTAACTTTTTTCTAGTCCTAGGTGCAAGGCCTTCTTTTTCCTTTTTCTATCTCTTACGCTTAGGCTTTGAACTAGCCATTCATGGTATTTACAAAAATTCTTTTTAAATTTTAATTCCCACCTCAAGACTTTTATTGCATAGTACTTAATTAATTCCCCCAAAGTCTCTCTAAAAATTAAATACACTCAAAGACACTTACTTGCTATGGCATCATCACCTCTACAACTTAAAATTGGCTCTTTGCAACACTTCTAATCATTCTTTCTCTGTCTTGCATGCTCATGAACAAAATCACCAATTGAGGACAAATTATCAATTTGAGTTGTGTCAAAGTCAACCCATAAAAATTCATAAATGTTGCATCAATAATTGCAAGTGGAGTTGGTTTCCCAATTTTAAACCTCCGCTATTGATAATGAAATCAATAGTTGACCATGAAATTTGAATTTATTTCTTCCACATGAAATTCATCTTTCTTGGAGAATGGGAGCTGAAGAGACCATCAAAATATCTCTTTGACATGAGACAAGTGGGGATAAGGTACGCAATCAGCCATATAAATGTCCCTTCGATACCTGATATTTTTCATAACCCACCCGTTTCCTCGTCACCTTTCATTAGGGATCAAAGAGATAAGAATAACGTCTCTCCAAGTTTAATGAAATAGTTGTTGTATTATGGGACCCACATGTTGACTGGTTAAATCCTTCCCTTTGGGGGTGGAAGAGACACACAATTTAGCTCTTTGATTTCAGAAGACCCACTTCAATGACTGGGGCCCATCTACAAACCAGATCTTTCATCTGTCTATCAAAAGTCGAGAGGAGATTAAATTTGTCCTCTCAATAGAAGAAGTCTCTTCGATAGATATGGGCCCACCCGTTTTCTCACCATCTTTCATCGGGGGTCAAAAAGACAAGAAGAACATCTCTTAGAACCCAATGGAACACTTTCTATATTCTGGGACCTGCATTCCAACTAGTTAAATCCTGTCCTTTAGGGGTCAAATAGCACAAAATTTATCTCTTCGATTCTCGAAGACCCTCTTCTATGAATGAGGCCCATCAAGAAACCAACTCTTTCATCTATCTATCAAAAGTCGAGTGGACATAAAAACTATACTCTCAATAGAATAAGTCTCTTTGATGGATATGGGCCCACCCATTTGATCGTCACCTTTCATTGGGGTTTGAAGAGACAAGAAGACCATCTCTTCAATATTGATGGAACACTTGTGTATTTGGGACCCACATGCCAAGCAATTACATTCTGCCATTTTGGGGGTCAAAGAGACATAATATTCAACACAATGATAAAACAATTCTCTTCAGTGGATTTTAATATTCCTTATGTTGATGACCATAGGTGCCCATCGGTAGTGAGAGAGACAAAATTTATGTCTCTTCGACAAGCGATAAAACATCAATAAAAAGGCAATTGGTCAAACAATTTTCCTAATGCACAAGGTCGATAATTATCATGAATTGTAAGGCACATGTTGTAACTTAGCTAGTCAGTAACCGAATTAATTAGAACAATGAGCGAAAAGAAGTAGGGTGCACACAAGGTAAAAGGTACAAGCTGAACACTAAGGAAAAATTTTGAATTTTTTTGAAAAACCTTAGTACTTAGACAACACAAGGGCATGAAACAATATAGGAGATCACCAACAAATACAGGACATATCTAGAAGTTTTGTGCTCTCTTTTTTCATCTCGATGATGGATCATAGAGTGTGATCCAAAATGTTGATGCAAAAGTCTCACACAATCTAAGCTAGAAGCTCATACAAACATACTAATGGATTGTGGAAATCTACTAATATTAAGTTATAAAAGTATAACATCTAGAAAATATACAGGACATGTAAGAAATTATATTCTGACTAAACAAAATTAATTTCAAGTAAATTAAGAAAACTTTTAAATGCACTTCAAATCAGTAGTGAACATATTAGGTTTTGTATACAATGTACCTAGATAATAATAATGATTACATTAAAAAATTTCACTAAAACAATAGTGAATAAGCAATTCAAATTAGTAGCGAACATCTCGGGTTTTGTATACAATATACCAACAAAATAATGATGATTACATTTAGAAATGTATCAATAAAACAACAATAAATAAGCACACCTATACTTACATTCAATAATAAATTACACCATACATATAACAAAGTCTAGGTGAGAATTACCTAACAAGTTGAGGTGACAAAACGTCATCATAATTATTTGCATTGCCAACAAGATAAAAATTTTGATCACTTGTGTACATGTCTGCTTGATTTTCTTCCTCATCTTGATTTGAGACATGCAATACATTATCTCTCCTCATATCTCTGTTGGTAATCAAAATGTCTTCTCCAAACATTCCATCATCATCTTTATCCACTTATTCGAATGTTTCTTGTAAATTAACATATGCCCATTAGGCTTATATCAACAAATTTCATGAATTTTCATTTTGAATGAGACTCTGTTTGAATGACATACGACCATCTTGGGCTTCTTACATCACCAATTAGAAGTGATTGGTCAATTTGAAGAGGGGAACATATGGTTCATTCGTCTCTTATAAAAATTATCATGTATTTGTGCATACAAATCAATACTCATCAAAATGAATTGTAGATGGTCGGATCCACTTAAATTTTAATAATATAGTACTATTTTCACCAAAATCCGCTTGAATAATTTCTAGGATGAATCCAACATAAAATTTCTTCTTAGTTTTGTGAAGAAATTCAGCACTAACAACATAATCACAATTTGTCTTTCCTTTGTCTTTTTCTTCCAATCTTAAATGGCTACCATAGGCCCACATTCCACTAAAATGAATAGCCCATAAATGTAGATATTCTGAAAGCTCACTTTACTCCATTGTTATATCTTGACCTTCTTCTTTTGCATCATTGACTGTATCAGCAATCTATTCTTTAAAGTTTAAAAAAGAATCACGTCCAATCAAATCATGACATTTGCACTTTTGAGGTTGATGTTGCATCCAAGTTTGATTCTCATCTTCATATTTTCTACATATAATATTAACATATAATTAGTAATATTAATAATATAAATTATTGGCCATTTAGTGGAATTTATTATGTGTTGCATTGATGTTTTGTCATTAATGTCAACACTAGCTATTTGGATGCTTTACCAACACCTGTCTAGTCCTGGTAGGTTGAGTAGTCTTTGGTTAACTTGGATCCCAAAAATGTTGAAGGATATAAAGGTGGATTGTGAGGCACCAATAGTTATTCATTGTGATAACTCTGTTGCTATTGATATATCAAAGAATCTAGTATTTCACTCTAAGACAAAGCACATATCTATCAAGTATAACCTTTTGAAGGAGAAGGTGGAAGAAAATGAATTTAAACTAGTTTATTTGAACACTAAAGAATAGATTGAAGATAATTTTAACTAAACCTCTATCCAAGGAATCATTTGAATACATGAGAGATAGATTGGGGGTTTCTACCCCTCTGACAGAGACTTGATTGATATGGTTTGAAATCAGTCTGGTATGCATTATCAGAGATACTATTCATTCTGGCACTGATGTGGGATGCCAATTCTCAGGGGGAGTAGTCATCTTCGAGATTCAAAGGCTTATGTTTTTTTCTTTGATATTTATGTCAGATTTCTGACATTGCTGTCAAAGGGGGAGAGACAGTGATGTGAAAAAGAAATTTAGAACTTTACAGAGATATTATTCAAAGGGGGAGAGTTATTGATATTTAGAGCTATATGTAGGAGATTGTTGGTTGTCCTCCACAGGGGGGGACTTGTTTGGCATTTCTTGGTACTTGGATGTTTTTTGCATCTAGTGTTTCCATCAATGCCAAAGGGGGAGATTGTTAGCCATTTGGTGGAATTGATTATGTGTTGCATGGATATTTTGTCATTGATGTCAACACTAGCTGTTTGGATACTTTACCAACACCCTTTTGGTCCCGATAGGTTGATTAGTCTTTGGTTAACTTGGATCGAGCATGATTTAGTTAACTCTGGTATAATTTGGTGATGGAATTGAATTGTTCATAATGCTTATACTCATATTTGGTCAGTTGATTTTGGTTTGGTAATTGGATGTTATCCTGCTTACTCAGAAGATTGGTTTCTAGTTCCAGCGAGGGTTTCATTGGCAGAGCTTTTGGTGGAGATCTTTGATGCATTTAATAATTGGTGTTGGTGTAGCTTTTGATCGAGTTTCAAGATGTTGTTGGTGATCATGTTCGAGACATGACGTATGGAGATCATTGCTGAAGCTTGTGGACCTATACTTGGTATTGGTTGATCTAGGTCATGGACTGACATTAATGTAACGTATGGATAAAACTATTGTTGTATTTGTTAGCACATATTTTTACAAAATATTTTGTGCTATATGGAGGCCTTTTTCTTTTATCATATGAGCATTTATGGCTGGTTTGCATGTGCAGGAACCTTATTAGCACGAGTAAAGTTCTCTAAGGATCAGCTATTTAAGGAATGTCAAAGTATCACTTGGGCACACCGAGGACATGCACTGAGTATAGACTACACAAGGAATTTGTTATGGAAGCATTTGTCAGCATAGAAGTCATTACGGTATGATATAGGATTGTCTTCTAGTATGTATCAGACCCTGTGGGATAAGTTAGGATCACCAATATTCAGGATGGATGGCTCATTTGTGCTAGATTACAAAATTTCAATTATCAGCATAAGTACTCTCGATGAAACAACATTGTTAAGCAAAAGAAGGATTATCGGTATCACTTCTACCGATGAACCAGAGGGCGGTTTCATTCGAGCACTTAAAAAATGCTCAACACGGTGCATGCTCTTGAAAAAGTGATACCATTAGGATAGCTTTTTTCGATGAGGTAGAAGGCGGTTGTTTTCTATCGACATGTATCGACTTATCGACAAAGCATAGAAATTTCTATACTGATAACCTATGAAGCTATCGGTGTAACTTGTAACGATAAGGCAATGTGGATCATGGACTTATAGAATCAGGAGATCGAGTGTAATGAGAAAATTCTATCCAGATACCCGATGACTAAAGGAAACTGAAGGTGGGCCCATCAGAGAAAAAGACCATATCAGAATAGTGCAAAAATAGCTAGACCGATCCTCGATGACATGGAGAATCGGAAGGAGAAACCTTCGGTATTTCCTATACCAATAAAACATACTCAGAAGCATAAAGCATAAAAATGCATCAGAGACTCATCGGGACTTTGGGAGGAATAGAAAAAGGCTATTTCGACCCTCGATGAAGATAAAAAGCGTGTGCAGGGATATCGGATTAAATTATACCGATAAAGTAAACATTAACTAAGGACTCATCGGGACATCGGAAGAAGAAATTTTATGCTATGCTAAGTCCTAATAGGACTATTAAGGTAGATGGTGAGTTGATATGAGTTCTTCAGGGTGAGTTATGTTGATAACGCGAGAGACCTAGTCAGAATGCGGATTGGTATATTAAGATCATCGGGGCATCAGAGGGACATAAAATGAAACATGTCGACACTCGATGGGTTAAGTAAAAATAAAATGAAGGTGAATGCATCAGGGAGAGTTATACCGATGGAGCGTGAAAACAAAAAGCAAAGATGAAACTCAAGGAGTGCCCATCAAGATAAAGGGAACCATCGGAATGGGAGAAAAATTGCTATCTCGAGACCCGATAAGATGGTCAGGATAACTTGTGCTGATCAGATGGTGAAAAGTAGTAAAGTCATAACAAATAGCGCCAAACAATTGAATCATCAAGAAGAGTCTCACCAATTAATCATTGGAGGTCTTGATGCGAAAAACTGACAAATGGCTTTAATTAAATGCATCCATTGAGTTGGTGAGTTGGTCATGCAGAGCTAAGGTAAATTTCCCTATTCGTGACCAGTTGGAGGACAAATACAGAGAAATTGGAGATGTATTAACAATAGTGCGAGGGCACGAGCTTTTTCTTTTCCATTACTTTTGGAGGGATGAGCCCATGCCAATTTCAAATCCATGGAATACGGGTATAGGTAAACTCATAGTACCTAATGTCTTTTTAAATATTGATTTGTTGAAACTCTTGGTAAGACATTATGATACAAATAAGCAATCATTTTGTTGCTTGATGGGACTGCTTTAGTTCACTTTGCAGTAACCATAATTCAGGAAGTTTTTGTAGTAGATTTGAAGCTGAATGTACCATTATATTTTGTGGATTTGGAAGATGAGTATAGAAAAATGGATACTACATACCAGGGTTGGAACCTCGCTATCCACAATGTAGAGAAGGGAAGGCTAATAGAGGAAGATGGTTTTCCTTATGATATGACTATTTTCAAAAAATATTTATAGTATACATATATGGCTTGTGGTCAGGTTGGAGGAGTTGAATCTCCTGATGTGGCAAACATAGGACCGCTGGTTTTAGCAGTAGATATTCAGAGGCATGAGCCTAGAGCTTTTAATTTTGCTTCATATCTAATGGATAGACTTCATGAAGGTTTCATGAACTTGAAAGATAATCCAGACAAGCATTTCAAGCATTATTCACTGTTAATGCATATTATTTTATTTTATGGGAGATTCAGAGGTTATGGTCAGAAGGTTTCAATGTAAATATAGCTGGGAAGAATGGACAAGTTCAACTAGTGTAGTTGTGGGTTTCTCTTTGGGATTACAGGTATGTAAATTCTCATTACCTCAAATTTGAGGAGTTCTTTGTTAAGCCAATTTTTTTGCTCTTTGGTGAGCCTCTGCAGGGATCATTTTCTGAGGATGTCAAGAAGTTTCTTCAGCCTCACGAGAAAAAAAATCCAAAGGTTAATCACAATTGGGGTAATTGGTACTCATGCCAAAACTTTACTTTTGTTTAATGTTACGGATTTGAGGGTTATCCCTATGTGCTACCAAATCCTGCACCAGATAGTATTGCTTTTCTAGAAATTGTAAGGCAATTAAGTGTCTCTAATGCCAAACATTTTGGAGGTGCACACAAGTAAGCCTTCCTCCTTGGGACACTTCATTTCCAGGATTTTAAAACTGTATCTACCAGAGCATATGAGATTATTGACAGGAATCTAGTGGATGAATACAACCTGTTCTAGCACATGTCTAGAACACATTATGATCCTGAGGGTTACATCCCCACATGCAGGAAGAGACAAGAGTTGGGAGATTACTTTCATTAGGAGGATGAATTTGAAGACATGTGTAAAAATAAGGAGGTGGAAGAGCTTGCAGAAGTTATGGACACCTTGGAGAAGAAACTAGAGGAGAGAAGATAGAGACTAGAAAAAATGGAGGGAGAACCATGCCAAAGTGATTTAAGGGAGAACGAAGTAGTTTCCAAGGTCCGTGTACCTGAGAAAGAGAAGTATCTAGAAGCACAGGATAAGCTCATTGTTGCCTTGAATGCAGAAACAGATGAAAGAATGACAAAGAATGTTTCTTTTGTATCGGATGATCAATTCATAAAGTCTAAGGAGTTCAAATCATTCTTGTACCATTTCAAGGGTAAGAAATTAAGGGAAGCAGTGCCAAATATTACCTCTGAGAATGAAGTAGAAATGAAGAGGAGTTTGAAGGAAGATATTGATCTGGAAGTTTACACTATGACCCCACAAAAGGGGAGGTAGTTACTAGTAGAGGCTAGAATAATTATGTTTCCAGGATGGGACCTGAGTGCCTCATTTATCTTTGATTCTTTGCTGCATTCAAATAATAAGGACATGACATTGAATATCCAAGGAGTAAAAGATATTTTTATTGGATCAAGGTATGATCCAAATGAGGAAGAAATTTTGTTGTGGGCCTTATACCCTCCCAATAAAAGGCCAAAAATCATAGATGTGAATAAATATTTTGGTGACATGATGACCCTGAAATTTGGAGAGGTAGATCCTATGGTCACGGCTGACATAGGTATTAACATATCAAAATTCAATAAGGCCCAGATGAAACATGAGATAGAAGAGAAAAATAAATATAAGGCCTTATATATAAAGAAACCCTTAAGAGGAGTAGGCATCCAATTCCTCAAATTACTGATTCAAGAGGCCACTGGAAGAAGAAATTTGAAAAAATAGCTTATGAACACACTAAGTTTAAGAGAGGGGTGAAAAACATCAGGGCCGATACTACTTGTGTATTGATAAGTAGAAGATATGATTATATGGAGAAGGCATTCAATGAATTCTAGGATTTATACCACAAGAACATGGACAATATGGTTTCTAATACCAGAATTCGAGATAGATTCAACATGTTGTTACAAGATGCATCGACTAGGGAAAAGGTAAAGAAGAACGTTCAAGGTTTGCTTGTCACACATGATGAATTTATGAAGGAATTAAGATCTGAATTGTATGAGTTCCAACAAATTGTTTAGCATGGGGTTCCCAGTTTGGTAGATGATGCAGGTGTGATTAAGGATAAAACCATATGGCTCTCTGAGTGCAATTCTATGCTTAGTGCAACACAAGCCATTGCCAGAGCGGATATTCTTGACATGAATGACATGGTCAATCAGTTGGAGAACTTTTATGTGATCAAGAATACAGCCAAGGATGCAATATTCAATGCAACAACCTACAAAGATGGAGGCTATTTGCGGCACATTCAGAAGTACGGACAACAGCTAGATCGAAAATCCTAAGTCATTGTTTAGTTTTGTGTTTGTAGTGCAATTGATGTTTTAGTTAGGCTGTTTAGTTAGTTATTAGGATATTCAAAGGGTGTCTCCTTTCATTTGTATCTGTTAACATGTGTATTTATAATGAGTCATTTTGTATGTAAAGGCATCTAGATTTCACAGGAAAAAATATATACTGCTTGGAAGGACTACAAGTTATATGTATTAGGGAAGTCTATAGAAAGAAGATGTATCTTTTTGTGCACACAGACTGTAATGGAGTATTTTCAATTGTATCTTATGTATGCAATCATCTCCTAAGGATTAATATGCAAGGTTCATTGTTTCTCTTTTAAATATTGTGTTAACTTTTGTGTTGATGAGTAATCTTTGTCCTCTTCATAGATCTGTCATTTGATTTGCTATGGTGTGCCATCACAAGTTGTTACATTAATTGTGAGATTGGGCTTTCATTATTTGTGTAGTACATATTGAAACCTTCATAGGTGATGATTAATATTGTCTCAGGAGTTGATAAGATTTTATGTCCACAAAGTGTCATAAATATCCCAAGATAGAGGCACTGGTTTGTTATTTATCTTTTAAGGTCTTGGTTGGCTATACATTTAAGGTCCTTGACAAAGAAACGTTCTTCCAAACTCTATATGAACTGATCTTTGCATATTTCTTTCAAGTCTTGAAATCATTCTTATTCCAAATATACTATCATAATCATTTCTTTTCAACGACATTCACTTAAAGCACACAATAAAGCATAATTTCAGAATAATCATTTGCCAGTTTTGCATTTGATAACTTTAAAGTTTAAATCCACTCTGAATAACTCTTTTGTGCTTGAGAAGGATGGGTATACCCACCTAGGTTCAGTGGAGCCTTAAGTGCAGAGGGATTTGGTCTTCGACCATCCCTATTCATTTGCCAAGGTTGACTGGATTACTTGAAGATTTGGTAAGCCTTTTGGTTTTCCAATCTGTGGTTTTCGGAACCAATAGATTGGTGAATCTACTGGGGTATTTTCATATAGAAGTTTTTAGAATCTTTCGTAGTTTATTTCAAACTCTACTAGAGGAGATATCCTAGAAGATCAGTTAAGTAGTAATATTTTCCTCTTAGGAGGTGGTGACTCTACATTTCAATTTATTAATGATAATTGGTATTTTGAAAAAATAAGAGAGACCCCTAGACATTTATCAATAAAATTGATGCAAGGGAGGAGGTCTCTACATGAAGAGAAAGAAGATCATGTTCAATTAAGTCCCAAGAAAAGGAACAAAGGAAAGAAATCACATTTGGCGTTTCAAGGATATAAGAAATTTCCTAGAAGAGAGGAAGATACTTCATCTGCTGGGAAATCTGAAAATAGGGAAGAAAACCCTTTCTATAAAATAAATACAAAAGATAATAGACATAGCCATGATGAGATCGTGTCTGCTGAGGAATAGGAAGCAAAATAGTGGGATGAACTTATTCTCAAAATGGATGATATGAATGTTGATGATGCCAAGATGGCTAGGGCACTTAAAAGGCAACCAGATTGGGTGCTACAGAAACTCGAAATAGAGAGAAATAATATTTCAAGTCCCAAGACAAGTAAGGTAGAAGAGGGGAGGGGAGAAACAAGTAGACAAGTAGTTCTAAAGTATAGTCCCCCTCATATGAGAAGAATGGACTAGCCTTTTGTAACTTATGATAACCCATTGGTAAATGAAAGTAGAAGATGGAGGGATGTGCATAGGGATCAAGTTGAAGAGAGGCAAGAAGATGGAAGAAGAAATGGAGATAGGGGAGATGATGGGGCTTGGAATAACACAAATAGGGGTAACCATGTGGGAAATAATGGGTATGGCAATGATCAAAATAATAGACTTAATAGAGGCAACAACGATAATTATGGACATGGCAATGGTGGAGGTAGGAACAATAATAATGGAATTAATAATGACAATAATAGTGGTGGTGGAAACAATACGAACAATGGAAATTATGGCAACAATGGTGGATTCAGTAGAGGAATTATGAACAATCAAAACAACCATCATATTGGCAGACAACCCTTAATCATTGAAAGATACAAAAAGTTGGATTTCACTAGCGTTGTTGGTTATCTGAATTAGATCACAAATGATTTAAGGTTAACAATCCCCAAATTCTCAGGAAATGGAGTTGATACAACAAAACAACATGTAGTTAATGTAAAATATATCATCAAAGAATTTGAGATTCCCCATGAAGATATATTCATGAAATTGTTTGTCTAATCTCTGACAGAGGATGTAGGAGAATGGTATAGAAGCCTTCCCGATAGATGTATTTGCAATTGGTAGGAATTTGTAACAATATTCTTAGAGGAATTTGGAGACAACAATGATCCTTCATTTGCATCTCATGAATTAACAAGTATAAGAAAAAAACAAAATGAATCAGTTGTTGCATTTAATCAAAGATTTAATAAAGTATTAAATAAAATACCCAAAGATGATAGATCTGTTGATTCACTTTTTTTTAACTTTTATTTGAGTGCCTTTGATAGAAAAACTCATTATGAGATTTTGTCTCATAGACTTGACACTTTACAGCAAGCATTCAAAATAGTTGCTACTAATGAAAATAATAGGGAGGTTGTTGGGAAGGTTACTAAGAGGGATGATCCAAAATTGTACAGCTCCAAGAATCCCAAGAAAGATGATCTTACTCAGATCACGAACAGGCTTAAGGACTTGAAAGGTAGGAAAAACCATAATGAAAGGTCACCATATAGGAACAATAAGAAAATAAATTACAATAGACTGAGGTTGCATGATATGCCATACTACAATAATTGGAAAGATGGAAAACTAGTAAAACCTAATATGAACAAAGAGACTCCTAATCCATTAAAGAAAGTCACAAATTTTGTAGAGTATCCATGATGTGATGTATGTAATCTGCCTCATGTTGCAGAACAATGCATGATTGCCCAAGGTTTGATAGAAGAGGAAAATGAAAATGAGGATTATGAACCAACTGTGAATGCCCTGTCATCTAAGCAATATTGGGGAAGAAATGATGAATTATCTGAAGAAGAAGAATATTCTGATGTACATCAAAAAAGAGAGAATATGCAATATAGTATACAATAGGCTCTTTTTGATGATGATGAAGATGTCCATGCTTTGAGAAAGTTATTTCAGGAGGAGTCAATGCCATCTTTGAGAAATTTGACTGAAGAGGAGAAGAAATATTTCACTATTGTAGTTCTAGAAAAACTGAAAAGTAATTACCATCTGAGGAATAATAATGTCAATAATGAGCAGGGCAAGCCAGCAGGTATTTTTACCAGAGTCACAAAATATGGTGGGGAAAATAATAACACAGCCAAGGGCAGAGATGCAAACGCTAAAAGAGGGAAGGAACCAGAATAGACTAAACAAATGGAAATGCCAAAGCTGGTCAAGCCAGTGGAGAAAAAAAAAATCAGTAAGCCTTCTTCAAACAGTGGAACTTTTATATCTCAAGCGTTGTCTCAAGTAAAAATTTCTATGCCTTTGCTTGAAGTGATGAAATTTCTAGAATATAAGGATGAGACCCTAAAAATCATATCAAATGTGGGTGATATGAGTAAAGATACTCCTAAATCTAAAGAAGATCCTTCAGTGATTTACCTAGGTACGTCTATCACAAAGAACCTTACGCAAGTTGATCCATTCTATTTGACATTGTTAATTAACACTAAAATGGTCAAGAATTGTATGATAGATTCGGGGGCGGAAGTTAACATCATGCCTGAAGATGTCATGAGAGAGCTTGGGATGCATGTTGACACACCTTATGGTAAGTGCTATGCCATAGACAACAGGCTTATACTTGTGGTGGGTATTATGAAGGACATAGAGTTTAGGTTTCTAGCTTGCCCGAATACCACATATAAGATAGACATCATAGTGGTACAAGTTCCTGCAAGCTATGAAATGTTGTTGTCCATGAAATGGTCAAATCTGGTGGGTGGTCACGTTCAACTTGATCTATCCTATGCTACTATTCCAGTAGAATGGACAACAGTGAGGATAAAGGGAGAGTCGAGATCTCCATATCTCATAGAAGAGGTTGGTCATGATGAAGCAACTTGTTTTTGCCATTCTGATATGGACAACTTTTAGGTAACTATTTCTAAACATTTAGAGATCAATAAAGTTACACAAATAGATAATAAAAATGAAAACTTAATTTGGAAATTAGACTTTGATTGTGCCTATAGTAAGGAAGGAAATGGAGCAGGAGTTGTACTTATTTCACCTAATGGAAAAAATTTTAAATACTCTTTCTTGTTAACCTTTGAATGTACTAATAATGTTGTTGAGTATGAGGCCCTTCTAATAGGACTTAAACTATCAAGTAGACATGGCATTAAGTTACTAATGGTTTATGGTGATTCAGAATTAGCAATTTCACAAGTTAGAGGCAAATTTGCTGCAAAAAATGAAAAATTAAGAAACTACAGGAATGAAGTTTGGCATTGCATTGAATTATTTGATGCTTTCTCCATCAATTGGATGGAAAGATCTAATAACATTTGGGTAGACTTCATGGCTAACTTGGCAATCAAGCACAATGACATCCCTTTGGATGACATTACTCAAGTGGAAATCAAGACCAGACCGTCAGTTCCTAGTAATGTAAAATGTTGGCAAGTCTTTGATGATGACAGGGATTTACTAAAATTCTTATTTTGTGAAGATCAGTATGAGCACTAGTGGATTGATTGGAATGGACTTGTTGAGGACAGGGATGACAAAGCATGTGTACTTGGGCAAGAAGTATTGCAGCTAAAGACTAATAAAATCCCAAAAGGATTGATGGAGCTTGAAAGAATGTTTGATGATAAAGATGTAATGAATTTCAGGCCTAATTCAGGAGGATGTGAAGAAGTTGAAAAGGTAAACTTGGGAAGTGAAAGAAACCTAAGGGAAGTATATATTGGAAAGAAGCTCATACAAAAAATCAGAACAAAATTGATCAATCTGCTGAGGAAGTATAGGCATGTTTTTTCTTGGTCATAAGATGACCTTAAAGCATACATGGAGGATTTGTTTCGGCATGAGATACCCTTGAAGTCTGATAAAAAACCTTTCAGACAAAAGAAAAGGCCTATAAACCCTACCTTGGCTCCTAAGATGAAGGAGTTAATGAAAATGAGAAATGCAAGGATTATTGAGCCTATAAGGAACTCAACATGGGTGTCGAATTTAGTACCAGTAAGAAAGAAAATGGTGATATTAGGTTATGCATAGATTTCAGAAATCTAAATGTTTCATCTTTGAAAGATAACTATGTTTTTCCTAACATGGAAGCTCTATTGTAGAAAGTCACAGGGAATGAAAATTTGTTATCAATGATGGATGGCTTCTCAGGCTATAATCGAGTGAAATTTAGGGAAGCAAAAAAGTTCAAAACTTCTTTCAGTACACCTTGGGGTACCTATGTTTATGCCCAGATGCCTTTTGGACTAACAAATACAGGAGCTACATTCCAAAGAGCTATGGATGTGGCTTTTGAGGGTATGATTGATTGTATTTTGGCAGTATACCAAGATGATATGACTGCTTATTCTAAAAGGACAGAAAATCATTATGATGATCTAGAAATTTTTTTGTTAGAGCACTAGAATATGGCATTTCTTTGAATCCTAAAAAATGTCATTTTGGGGTTAGTGAAGAAAAATTGTTAGACCATATTGTTTCAAAAGATGGAGTTGGAATTGATCTAGAAAGAATTGATGCTATTGATAAAATTCAAATCCCAAAAACTGTTAAAGCAATCCAATATTTCTACGGTGAAATCAATTTTGTGAGGAGGTTTGTTTCAAATTTATCTGAGATCATAAAGCCCATTGCTAAAATGTTGAAAAAAGGTGCTGAAATAAAATGGACTAATGAATCTGTTGAAGCTTTTATAAATATCAAAAGAGCCATCAAGGAAGCCCCTATTTTAAAATCACCTAATTTCTCTAAACCTTTTCAAGTATTTTCATTTTCCTCATTCCATACTATTGTTGCTCTCATGTTACAAAAGAATGGTGAGAGTCATGAACAACCGGTGGCATTTTTAAGCAAAACATTGCAAGCAGTAGAATTGAATTATGATCTGAATGTAAAATAGGCTTGCGCTCTTGTGAAAGCTATGAAATCTTTTAGACCTTATCTAGTTGGTGCCACTATTATCGCCTATGTGCCAAACGCTATTGTTGAAGACATCTTCAGACAATTAGAAACTACTAGAAGGAGATGCAAATGGATAAAATAGATTAAAGAATTCAATATTGATCTACAGATCACAAAGTTGGTAAGAGGTCAAGGTCTAGTGAAGTTGATGGAAAAATCTAATCTTGAAGCAACAGAAATAAATTGGGTAGAGTTGGAGGAGGTACAAATTAGCATTGAGAGGAGTCCATGGTATGCAAATATTGTATATTACCTGAGATACATGAAATGTTTGGATAACTTAAATGACAGTCAGAAGAGAACTTTAAAGCTTCAAACATCTAGGTATGTATTACTTAATGGAGACCTATACTGAAAAAATAGAGATGGTACTCTTTCATTATGTCTAGATTAGTGTCAAGCTTTAGTTGTTTTAAAGGATTTACATGAGGTTGTATGTGGAGGTCACTTCTTAGCTAAAACTACTGCTCATAAAATTCTTAATACTGGTTATTATTGGCCCCAAGTTTTCAAGGACTGACATACTTATATCAGGAAATATGAGGATTGTCAAAATTTTTTAGGGAAGCTTAAGTATAATGGAGCCATTCCTCTCAGGTCCATGCATACAGAGGAACCATTCCAGATGTGGGGTATTGACTTCATAGGTGAGATAGCAAACAAATCTAGTGGTGGGCATAAATAGATTTTGGTGGCTACTGATTATTTTACTAAGTGGGTTGAAGCCATTCCCACAAGATAGGATACCAACAAAGTTGTGATAAAGTTTCTTTTGGAGAACATTTTGACTAGATTTGGGGCACCTCGGAAGATTGTGGTAGATAATGGGATGTGTTTCAGATCTGATGAGTTTTTTGATTTCTGTGAAAACTATGGCATCACTTTTTCATATTCATCACCTTATCATCCCCGAGGAAATGGACGAGCAGAATCCAGCAATAAAAACTTGTTGAAAATTATCAAAAGGATGTTGGGAAATAATAATAAGGCTTGAGATTCAAAATTGGTCTTAGGAGTATGGGCTGATAGAGTGACAGTTAATAAGTCCATAGGATTTGCTCCATATGAGCTGGTATATGGAAAAGTCGCATGATTACCCTTGAACAATTTGCTCCCAGTTTACAAATTTGTTACAGAGGAATTCTAAGAAGAAGCAAACTTTATGGAGGACAAGTTGATGGCATTGGCTAGGTTGGATGAATGTAGAAGAGAAGCTCAAAAAAGAAACCTACAGAGACAACAAATGGTAAAAGCTTTACATGATAGAAAAGCATGTGACGGGTCATTTAGAGAAGGGGAATGGGTGTTAAAATGGAATGCCAAAGATTAGGATAAAGGGAAGCATGGCAAGTTCAATGCACTCTGGCTAGGACCTTTCATCATTTCAGAAAAAGGTGGAGAAAACTCTTATTACTTGCAGGATACTAATGGTCAAGTGCAGGAGTTCCCGGTTCATGCTCAGTATCTTAAGCATTTTTTCTCTTGATGAGTAGGGAGTATTTTTGTATCATAATTGTTTAAATTTCCTTTTGTTTTTTGTTTTCAATTTTCATGTTGGCTTGCTTTCTAGAGATAACTAAGATCTTTCTATGTCCTTAAAGAGAACATACATCCCTAGAAAGAGCCACTGTTACCACATATTTTTACAAAATATTTTGTGCTATACGGAGACCTTTTTCTTTGATCATATGAGCATTTATCGCTGGTTTGCATGTGCACAAACCTTATTACCATGAGTAAAGTTCTCTAAGGATCAACTATTTCAGGAATGTCAAGGTATCAGTTGGGCACACTGAGGGCATGCATTGAGTATAGACTGCACAAGGAATCCATTATGGAAGCATTTGTCGTAGAGAAGTCATTATGGTATGATATAGGATTATCTTCTAGAATGTATCAGACCATTTGGGAAAAGTTGGGATCACCAATATGAAACAACATCGGGAAGCAAAAGAAAGATTATTGGCATCACTTATACCGATGAAGCATAGGGCGGATTCATTGGAGTGCTTAAAAAATAATTAGCATGGTGTGCGCTCCTGAAAAAGTCATACCATCGGGATAGCTTGTTCCGATGAGGTAGAAGGTGGTTGTTTTCTATCAACATGTATCGGCTTATTGACAAACCATAGAAATTTATATACCGATAACCTATGAAGCTATCGGTGTAACTTGTAATGATAAGACAATGCAGATCATGGACTTATAGCATCGGGAGGTCGGGAGTAATGAGAAAATTCTATTGCGATACTCGATGACTGAAGGAAACTAAAGGCGAGCCCATCAGAGAAAAGTACCATATCAGGATAGTGCAAAAATAGCTAGACCGATCCCCAATGACATGGAGAATCGGAAGGAAGAACTATCTGGATTTCCTATACCGATAAAACAGACTCAGAAGCATAAAGCATAAAAGTGCATCAGAGACTCATCGGGACTTTGAGAGGAATAGAAAAAGGCTATTCCGACCCTCGATGAAGATGAAAGCGCCAACAAGGATATTGGTGTAAATTATACCAATAAAGTAAACATTAAGTGAGAACTCATCGGGACATCAGAAGAAGAAATTTTATGCTATGCCGAGTCTCGATAGGAATATTAAGGTGGATGGTGAGTTGATAGGAGTTTTTCGGGGTGAGTTATGCCAAAAATGAAGGGGACCTAGTCAGAATGCAGATTGGTATATTGAGATCATCAGGGCATCGGAGGGATTTAAAATGAACTATGCTGATACCCAATGGGTTAAGTGAAAGAAAAATGAAGGCAAATGCATCAGGGAGAGTTATGCTGATGGAGCGTGAAAACAAAAAGCAAAGCCAAAATTGAAGTACTGCCCATCGTGATAAAGTGAACCATCGAAATAGGAGAAAAATTGCTATCCCAAGACCCGATAAGACGGTCAGGATAACTTGTGTCGATCAGACGATGAAAAGCAGTAAAGTCATAAAAAAAGGCACCAAATAATTGAATCATTGGGAAGAGTCTCACTGATTAGCCATTGGAGGTCTTGATGCGAAAAACTGACAAATGGCTTCCATTAAATGCATCCATTGAGTTGTTTCATTGCCACATGAAGCAGATCCATCAAGAGTGCAATAATTGATTACAAGATTGGACTCCTTGGGATATATAGCTAGTGTTGCATAACAACATTTTTCACAAAGTTATTCCAAAAAGATATTAGGTGTTTATTGAGAAATACTTTGAGCTATTGAGCATAGAGTAAAGGAATTTGCAAAGATGGTAGGGTCGGGCTCAAAAGGGAAGTGAAAGGTTGTTGGCATATCTAGTACCAAGACAAAAAAATTGAAGGGTGAAGTCAATGAGGCCCGAAGAAAATTAAATCAAGACATGATAGACCAGATGGGCTCTCCAGGAGCTAAGGTAAATTTGCCTATTCTTGACCAATTGGAGGATAGATACATAGAAATTGGAGATGTATTCACAATAGTGCAAGGGCACAAGCTGTTTCTTTTCCATTACTTCCGTGGGGATGAGCCCATGCCAATTTCAAATGCATGGAATACCAGTATAGGTAAACGCATAGTACCCAATGTCTTTGTAAATATTGATTTGTTGAAACTCTTGGTAAGACATTATGATACAAACAAGTGATGCATTTTGTTGCCCGATGGGACTGCTTTAGTTCACTTTGCAGTAGCCATAATTCAGGAAATTTTTGTAGTAGATCTAGAGGCGAATGTACCCTTATCTTTTGTGGATTTGGAAGAGGACTACAAAAAAAGGGATACTACATACCAGGGTTGGAACCTCGCTATCCATAAAGTAGAGAAGGGGAGGCTAATAGAGGAAGATGGTCTTCCTTATGATATGACTATTTTAAAAAAATATTTACAATATACATATATGGCTTGTGGTCAGGTTGGAGGAGTTGAAGCTCCTGATGTGGAAAACATAGGACCATTGGTTTTAGCAGCAGATATTCAGAGGCATGAGCCAAGAGCTTTTAATTTTGCTTCATATCTAGTGGAAAGACTACATGAAGGTTTCATGAACTTGAAAGATAATCTAGACAAGCATTTCAAGCATTAATCATTGTTAATGCGTATTATTTTATTTTATGGGAGATTCAGAGGATTATCGTAAGAAGGTTTGAATGTAAATACAGTTGGGAAGAATGGACAGGATCAACCCGTGCAGTTGTGGGTTTCTCTCTAGGATTACAAATATATAAATTCTAATTACCTCAAATTTGAGGAATTCTTTGTTAAGCCAATTTTCTTTCTCTTTGGTGAGCCTCTATAGGGATCATTTTTTGAGGATGTCAATAATTTTATTAGGCTTCATGAGCACAAAAATCTAAAGGTTAATGACAATTAGGGTGATTGGTACTCATGCAAAAACTGCACTTTTGTTTGATGTTACAGATTTGAAGCTTATCCCTATGCGCTACCAAAGCCTACACCAGACATGATTACTTTTCTAGAAATTGTAAGGCAATAAAGTGTCTCTAATGCCAAACATTTTAGAGGTGCACACAAGCAAGGCTTCCTCCCTGGTACACTTCATTTTCAAGATTTTAAAATTGTATCTACCAGAGCATATCAGGTTATTGACAAGAAGTTGGTGGATGAATACAACCTATTCTAGCACACATCTAGAATGCATTATGATCCTGAGGGTTACATCCACACATGTAGGAAGAGACAAGAGTTGGGAGATTACTTTCATTAGGAGGATGAATTTGAAGACATGTGTAAAAATAAGGAGGTGGAAGAGCTTGCAAAAGTTTTGGAGACCTTGGAGAAGAAACTAGAGGAGAGAAGGAATAGACTAGAAAACATGGAGGGAGAACCATGCCAAAGTGATTCAGGGAAGAACAAAGTAGTTTCCAAGCTCTGTGCACTTGAGAAAGAGAAGTAACTAGAAACATAGGATAAGCTCATTGTTGTGCTAAATGCAGAAATAGATCAAAGAATGGCAGAGCATGTTCCTTTTGTATCAGATGATCAATTCATAAAGTCTAAGGATTTCAAATCATTCTTGTACCATTTCAAGGGTAAGAAATTAAGGGAAGCAGTGCAAAATATTACCTCTGAGAATGAAGCAGAAATGAAGAGGAGGTTGAAGGAAGATATTGATACGAAAGTTGAGACTATGACCTTACAAAAGGGGAGGCAGTAACTAGTAGAGGCTAGAATAATTGTGTTTCCAGGATGGGACCTGAGTGCCTTGTTTAGCTTTAATTCTTTGCTACATTTGGATAGTGACATAAAATTGAATATCCAAGGAGTAAAAGATATTTTGATTGGATCAAGGTATGATCCAACTGAGGAAGAAATGTTGTCGTGGGCCTTATACCCTCCCAATAAAATGCCAAAAATAATAGATGTGGATAAAGCTTTTGGTCGCATGATGACCCTGAAAGTTGGAGAGGTAGATCCTATGGTCATGACTGACATAGGTATTAACATATCAAAATTCAATAAGGCCCAGATGAAACATGAGATAGCAAAGGAAAATAAATATAAGGCCTTATATGAAGAAACCCTTAAGAGGAGTGGGCATCTAATTCCTCAAATTGCGTATTCAAGAGGCCACTGGAAGAAGAAATTTGAAAAACTAGCTTATGAACACACTAAGTTGAAGAGAGATGAAAAGCATCATGGTTGATACTGCTTCTGTATTGATAAGTAGAAGATATGATAATATGGAGAAGGCATTGAACGAATTCTAGGATTTATATCAGAAGAACATGGACAATATGGTTTCTAATACTAGAATTTCAGATAGACTCGATATGTTGTTACAAGATACATCGACTAGGGAAAAGGTAAAGAAGAAGGTTCAAGGTTTGCTTGTCACACATGATGAATTTACAAAGGAATTAAGATCTGAATTTGACAAGTGCCAACAAATTGTTTAGCGTGGGGTTCCTAGTTTGGTAGATGATGCAGGTGTGATTAAGGATAAAACCGTATGGCTCTGAGTTCAAGTCTATGCTTAGTGCAACCCAAGCCATTGCCAGGGCGGATATTCTTGACATGAATGACATGACCAAATAGTTGGAGAACTTTAATGTGATTGAGAATGTAGCCAAGGATGCAATATTCAATGCAACAACCTACAAAGACGCAGGCTATTTGAGGCAAATTCAAAAGTGCGGATAGTGGCTGGATAAAAAATCCTAAGTTATTGTTTAGTTTTGTGTTTGTAGTGCAATTGATGTTTTAGTTAAGTTGTTTAGTTGTTGTTTAGTTAGTTATTAGGATATTCAAAGGGTGTCTCCTTTCATTTGAATCTCTTAGCATGTGTATTTATAATGAGTCATTTTGTATGTAAAGGCATCTAGATTTCATAGGAAAAAATATATACTGCCTGGAAAGACTTCAAGTTATATGTATTAGGAAAGTCTATAGAAAGAAGAAGTATCTTTTTGTGCACACAGACTATAATGGAGTATTTTCAAGTGTATCTTATGTATGCAATCATCTCCTAAGGATTAATATACAAGGTTAATTGTTTCTTTTCTAAATATTGTGTATACTTTTGTGTTGATGAATAATCTTTGTCCTCTTGATAGATCTGTCATTTGATTTGCTATGGTGTGCCATCACATGTTGTTACATTAATTGTGAGAATGGGATTTCATTATTTGTGTAGCACATACTAAAACCTTCATATTTAATGATTAATATTGTCTCAGGAGTTGATAAGATTTTCTGTCCACAAAGTGTCATAAATATCCCAGGATAGAGGCACTGGTCTGTTATTTATCTATTAAGGTCTTGGTTGGCTATACATTTAAGGTCCTTGACAAAGAAACATTCTTCCAAACTCTATATGAACTGATCTTTGCATATTTCTTTCATGTCCTGAAATCATTCTTATTCTGAATATACTATCATAATCATTTCTTTTCAAGGGCATTCATTTAAAGCACACAATAAAGCATAATTGCAGAATAATCATTTATCAATTTTGCATTTTCTAACTTTAAAGTTTAAATCCATTCTAAGTAACTCTTTTGTTCTTGAGAGGGATGGGTATACCCACCTAGGTTTAGTGGAGCCTTAAGTGTAGAGGGAATTGGTCTTCGACCATCCCTATTTGTTGGCCAAGGCTGATTGGATTACTTGAAGATTTGGCAAGCCTTTTGGTTTTCCAATCTATGGTTTTGGGAACCAACAGTATTTCCAGGATGTCTTATGTGTTGATATTATTTGTTTTGGTCTAAGACCGACATGATTTGTAATTATGTAATTTTTTTATTGTCTAGTGGCTGACCTGATTGTGTATGATCGAGGGTTTGTATAAATAATATGTAAGATCTCATTGTAGATCATCATGGTTATTGTAAGAGGTCATGGTCAAGGAATGTAATGTGTGAATAATCAAATATCATTCAGGCAGAGGAGTTGGTCAATCATTGGGTTTGTAAAAGGATTTTGTCCTCTAGTATTGAGCTTAACCGAAACTGTACTCAGGCATAGGAGATGCTATCTTTCACAGTTCAACACTTCTCCAGATTGTAGTCTAGATTTGTATGTAGTCAGTGAGACCCCTTTTGTGATGAGTAGTGTGCTCTAGGTTGTTGTCCTTCTCGCATGTGCAGGCCCCTTCATTGTAAATTCACATACTTACTGCAGAAGTATTAATTGACTGTGGGTAGGCTTCCCGCCATGGTTTTTCCCTTTACCAGGTTTTCCACATACAAATCTTAGTGTTGTGTGGATGGATTTTATTCTGTGATTATTGTTTGTGCTTAATTAAATTAATTGCTATTTCAGTATTATTATTTTGGGTTCTAGTATTATTGTTTTAAATTTCTAAAGATTTTGGTAATCTGTGACAACTAATTCACCCCCTGCCCTCTCAGTTGTCTTCTGGTTATCTGAATTGTCTAGCAATGTGTAAATTTAATTGAGCAAATAAATTAGTGTAGGATTTTATTTACATACACCACTTATTGATAGTGTAGAATTTTGTTTACATACAACACACATCGAATGAAGATGTGTTTTTAATTAAGAATATAGGCATGTATAATACTTCTTTCTTGACATGATAGAATGAAGTGACATCCATTGCCTTCCAATACTTCACTTGTAACTCTCTCATCTTCATCATCATCCCATACACGTCAATTAACATTTTTTAAATTCTTCATATATTCTATGCAAAATCCCATTACCTCTTGCATTGAATATCCCTTAGACATTGTTGGGACTCATTAAATTTGAGTAATTTGAGAGGCCCATTTCAAAAATTTTCTATTTCATTTTCAAAAAGGTACCTAATCTCATTCAGGTGGCCTAGTTAGAGAGAGGGTAAATTGGAGCCAGTTGATTTTCAAAGGGTAAGGCTTGGGAAATGTGTCCTATACCTTTTGTTTGACCTATGAAGTGTTTTGCAACATTCAAAATTCAGTTTGGATGAATTTATCAGGTACCCATTTCAAGGGGTGAACTGAAAGTCCATGTTAAGTGCAAATGCAAATTTTATTGACTAGCCTACTTTAAACTCCTATAACTTTTGTGTTGTTGATCGTCATGGTGAAATTAAAAGTGCACTGAATTCTATGCGTAAATGTGAGTCAACATGCAAAATTTCAAGTCCCTATGAATCAATTTTCTTAGTTTGGTAATCTCAATCCGTTTGTAGTTTATGGTTTGCACAAGTTCCTGTTTCGACAACTAGTCAGAGCCTCGCTTTGCACATGTAAAAGTTGCCTAGGTGAATGTCATGTCAAAGTATTTCTTTCGGGCTATTTTTGGTATAAAAGACAAGTTGTGATTCCAGTTTTAGGCCCCTACCAATCCATTTGATTAGTTTTCCAAGAGGGTCTTTTCAACACTTATTCAGTGTTATGTATTTGCATTGCTACATCAGTTAAAGTTGCTATTTTCATGAGCACACTATTGGCACCCAGTCAGCCTTTTGGTCGAATTGAGCATTCTAAGTTTTGATATGTACTTCAAGGTACCTATGCCTTAGATTTAAGGGTCTACGAAGATCGTTTGATATTTTTAAGAAAGGCATCATGAGTTCCCTACGCATTGACTTTATCAGGTCCGCAGTGCTGACAAAGCTAGTTGGTAATGTTTGACCATTAATATTTCTTCACTCGGGATTCATCTAGAAAAACCGCTTGGTAGAGTTCATGTTTGTATATCATAGTACATTCCTGTCAGTTTGCGAAGTCTAGAAAGGTGTTTTGACCAGTTTGAAAATTACATCTTTGCGATTAAATGCAAAAATATGGTGCAAGCACTTGAAAGTTGTGAAGCTCAATTTAATGATCCGAAAATGGTGCCGATTGATTCCAGAGTTATGTTTAAGGTTCGTGAGGCATTTCGAAGGTCAGTTTAATGGAAATTTTATTTTTTTTAGTTGGACCCCCTTTGGGGCCCAACCTGGCTCATGCCCGTGCATTAATTTTACGGTAAAATGGTCTTAATTACTTGTGATGCATATCAATACCAACAAATGTACTTGGAAACTTGGCTTAGTGAGAGGCGGCTTCATTTTACTTGTCATCTATGGATTGATGGACATATATTTGAAATGAAAATGTATAAGCCTTTAAAAAGAAATTGTTTGATGAACTAGATACTGCTGACCATATTGCTAATGAGATGCCACATTGCCCAATAATGCATGGACTGATTTGGGTAGCCATTAAAAATTCTCAGCAAATCCAATTGATGTATTAGAACCTTCAACAAAGTGGTAAATTGGCAACATAGCGAACAACAAATGCAATTAAATTGCAATGTCCTCCCTGTAATCATTTGGAGTGGCAACGTAGAAGTTCAGAGGGGGCAATTAGAAACTCTCAAGCAAATTCCATTGGTAAGTGTAAAGCCCAGAGTCTACAACCGTCCTAGCATCTCCCATCTCGCTGTGTGTGGCGTTGGTAGAGGGAAAATTAAAAGTTCCCAAACAAATACCTTTGGCAGGTGAAAATGTCATTGTCCTCCCACGCAACAATTAAAAGACAAAAAAATTCCAAAACAATGCAATGTCCTCCCTGCACCATGGAGAAAGAGGCAACATTTGAAGCTTTAAAAAATTGCAATTGCAACAATTCCCTTGCGTGGCAGATGGATGTGTTGGAAGAGAATTAAAATTTTCAAGCAAATGCAATGGCATTTGGCAGGTGAAGTTAGCAACTATAACAAATTCATACCCCTACGTGGTTTTGGAAGACATTGAAGCCCCAAACAAAGGCAAATCGCAGGGGTAAATTGTTATCATCCTCCTCTGCCTGTCGTGGTGGAGAAATAGAATTTTTTTTCAAATCAATACAAATAAGTTTTCAAGCAAATTACATTGGCAGCAGTAAATGCCAAAATTTTGAAGCAAATGTAAATGGCAGGTGTTTTCCCTCCTTGCGTGGTATGGGTGAAGGCTTGGAAAGCCTCAAAGTAAAATGTTTTTGCTAGGTAAAGTGCCCAGCTCCTCCCCCCATGTAAATCTTTTCTATAGAATGCATTAGTAGGCAAAGGCCAGTAAAACCTTAAAAAATGCACATTCCCAAGCAATAGAGTATTATCCCACATTCGCTGGGCAAAGAAATATTTTGATGTTTAAATATAAGGCTTGACCATAACATAGTGTCAAAGCCTTGAAGGATTTTGATGCAAGGTGTCGGTTGGGCACCCAGTGGATTGTATGTATGCGTGCACAATTACTGAGGTGATCAAGGAGGCTAGCTGGCGACTAGGTGGACCCCACCATGTGCACAGTTCCCAAGGAAAATTTTGCAAAAAAAGGATGGATTAACTAGTGAGAAGGTTCATCATGATCGGATGATGGTCGTAGTTTTGCAAGCCAAAGATGCTCAAAAGTTACGCATCGTGAAATGATGAAAGGTAATGTGGCAGGTCCGAGTGGAAATCTGGCTGGCGGGTTCGAGTGAGGTAGTGATGACATGGCCAACACGAGGCAGTGACCTAGTAGACATGTGGTAGAAAGATGAAGTGTCATCCGAGGTGGTGAGTAGTGGACCCTTCTGACGAATCACAAGTTGCCACATAGTAGGGCGTCAGGCCAAAATTAATGAAAAATAAAAGTTAAATGCATAGTTTCAACTATGTGAAAATTCAAAAAATTTAAATGATGGCCTATGCATAAAAGATTAATTTGCTTAGGGGTTATTTTTTGCCCAAAATAAAAAGTATCATATACTGTTGGAAAGCTCTCGGGACAAGCAGCACAAGGAATCCATTCATGTAGTTTGTTTCTGTTGGCAATATTTCATTATAACAGACAATGAAAGATTGTTGGCATTTCATAAGGATATTGAGAAGGTTGTTGATGATTATGGATATAGCTGATTAAAGATGTTTTACTGTCTTGATATTATTATTTTGTCATTGATGTCAAGAAATTGATTTTCTAATTCAGTATGATGTTGCCATATCTTGAGAAGTATGATATGAAGATTATAAAAATGTCGGTAAAAGACACAGGAAAGAATATGATGAATAAGGGGATGAATAAGGTATTCAATGGGCAACTACTACCGAGTCAGACAATGATGAGATCATGATGTTTTAGATTGTTTTAACATCATACATATGTTGTAAATTGTAAAGGTTAATACTATACTATGTTATCAACCAAAGAACCTAGTCAGTAAACCCTAAGGAAACTAGTCGGTAAACCCTAAGGTTATCGCTATCGGTTAATGAAGGCGAAATGTCTACCGAGTGAAGTTTAGTATTCACTGAGTTGTTATCGAGTTGTAACTGAGCTATAATAGAATGCATTAAATGTTTACATGCAGTATTTAATGAAGGAAGGTGATGAGCTGGAGCAGATTAAATGATTGGTAAGCCATGGAAGAAGTTTGTTAACGAATCTAAGGCAATGAAAAGTTGGCATGAAGATCTACAACTCAGATTGAACCATAATACCCTAGCACAAGTTCCAAGACTAGTATGCAAGTTCCAAGGTAGGGTAAAATGTTTTCAGATCGAAAGATGCATTGAACTTGGACAAGATTGAAAATCTAATGGCTATGATTGATCATGGGAAATGTGATCAAGGAGATTAGCTGGTTATCTAATTTTTTACAAATAGGAAACTGTTGATAAACAATGTATGCGAGCAAGTGTATGCACAGGGATGCTACATTGTGATTACCGAGCACAAAAGCTTAGAGACCTGTTTGAATAACAAAGTATAGAAGCCCAGTAGATAGACAAGATTAGTTCTATGTCTAGATTGTATTGAACAAATAAGAATCTTCTTTAGCATTTTAGATCTGAAGTTGCACATAGATTTTATTACTGTTATTTTGTGAAAGTGACAGAAAATCTCTTAGTCGAGTGGACTTAACAGTCTTATATGTAAATCCTCTAGCAAGGTGACATTCTGATTGAGTGTTTGAAATCCTTTAACAAGGTCACTTCTAACAAAGTGAAGATCCTAACAGATCTAGGAAAATCCCTTAACCGGGTCACATCTAGCAATGTGTTCGTAATCTTTAATAGGATTTTCTTTTAACCAAGCATACTCTAGAAGAGTATATTTCTTAGTGGGTCCAAAATCCCATAGTGGTTTTTCCCTATTTGGGTTTCCATGTTAAATCTGGTGTTATGAGGTTTATATTGTTCATATGCTTTTGAGTTTGCATGTTTAACTGTTTTGGTTATATTACTGATATATGTTACCGAGGTTGAAACTGATGTTTTTATGGATGATTAAGCTTGTATGATTCACCCCCCCCCCCTCTCATCTTGTTGGCTATTAGATCTGTACTTATATTAAGTATCAGAACTATCAATTGGTATCAGAGATTTGGACTCCGGAAGGAAAGTTTAAAGGCACTTGAGTTAAAGATCCAAAGATGTATAAGAGGGATGCACCGAAGCTAAACAAGTCAAGTTTCTCTACATGGCAGAAAAGGATGAAGCTACATCTATCAGGAGCTGGAGAATATGTTGTATACTATCTAGAGAATGATTTTGTTGCACTGAGAACCTATCCATTGACTATGGAAGAGATAAGGGCAAAGTAAGAACATATTCAAGAAATGATTGAAATAAAATATGCATTGACAGATTCAGAGTTTAATGATCTAGAAGGCAACAATGATGCAAAGGCAATGTGGGATAAGCTCATATCAGTATATGGAGGAGATGAACATGTTCAAAGAGCAAAAGTAGACAGTCTGAGAGGACAACTTGAATCTATGAGGATGAATGAAGGTGAGAACATAACTCAGTACAGTACAAGACTAAAGGAGATTGCCAATCAAATCAAAGGAGCAGGTGGAACTATTGAAGAAAAGGATATAACAAGTAAGTTGTTGAGAACCCTTCTACCAGCTTATGCAATTCGAGTCTCTGCAATCAATGAATTGAGGTCTGTACCTAATATGCCAGTTTCTTTAGATGCCACTATTGGTAAGCTACACGCATTTGAGTTAAGTAATTTTGATAATAGTGGATCTTCGGTAAATAAAGTTGAATTTGCATTTAGTTATTTTCATCTTGATGAATCTAATGATTACAATGAAAGAAAATATAAGTACTCTGAAGGAGATCACAGTCGAGCAATTGAAAGGTTTTACAAGAACATGGAAGAAGTACACAAACTGTATGAAGAAATCAGAAAGCAAGAAGAGTTTGAAGCACTATTAGCCAAAAGGTTGCCGAGAGGCAAAGGTAAGTATAAAGGAAAACTACCTTTGAAATGTTTCAATTGTGACAAGATTATTGAGATGATAGACATAAAGATAATCATTACGGAGCACACCGAGACTTTAGAAGAAGAGATAGAAAGACATGCTTAATAGCTGATGAGGAATCTAACAATGATAAATCAGATGAGACTAATATAGAGGAAGTAGTTTATGTGGCTATCAAGGATGGATCAGATGAAGAAAGGTATGAAGAAAAATCCCTAATATCTCACATAAACACTAATGATTCTTGGATTATAGATAGTGGATGCTCACATCATATGACAGGAGATAAACACAAGTTTGTTATATTAGAAGATTATGACGGAGGCTATGTTAGATTTGGTAATGATGCACCATGTCTGGTAAGAGGTAAAGGATCTATAACACTTCTTCATAATGCAAGATGCAATGATGTTTATTGGGTTGAAGGTTTGAAATACAATTTGTTGAGTGTAGCACAACTAAACAACACAGGTTACCGAATAGAATTTCAGAAAGGAGTTGTCAAAGTTCATGACAAAAATGAAAAGGTAGCTGCTACCGATACACAAACAAAAGGTAATACATTTCACCTTGACTCAACTCAGTCTGAGTGTTTGCATGCAAAGATTGATGATACCTGGTTATGGCATAAAAGGTTTTGTCATGTCAAGTTTGATAATCTGATCAAAATAAGTAAGAAGCACAGAGTAAGAGGTCTACCGAGTCTTGAAAAACCTTAGAATGCTATGTGTCGAGGATGCCAGATGGGTAAGATGACAAGATCAAGCTTTACAAGTAAGTCCTATGAAAGGTCAAAGTTATTATGGTGATAAATATTTCATATTATTGGTGAATGACTATTCAAGGATGATGTCAGTAATGTTTTTAAAAGAAAAATTAGAAGCTTTTCAAATGTTTAAATGGTACAAGGCAAGAGTTGAAAATGAAACAGGAAGACAAATGAAATGTCTTAGATCAAATAGAGGAGGAGAGTTCACATCTGATGAGTTCAACTTATTTTGTAATGATCATGGTATTAAAAGACAAGTCTTTGCGCCGAGAACTCGACAGTAGAATGGAATAGCTGAAAGAAGAAATAGATCTATTGTGGATTATGCTAGAACACTGATGATTGAAAAGAAGGTGTCACAAACATTTTGGAGAGAAGCAATAAGCACAATTGTTTACACCTTGAACCGAGTTCAATTGAAGAAAGGTACTGAGAAGACACCATATGAAATCTAGTATGATAAGAAACCTAATGTTAGTTATTTTAAAATCTTTTGAAGTAGATGCTATGTTCATAAAGATGATAGAAATGGCAAGTTTGATCAGAAAAGTGAAGAAGGAATGTTTCTAGGTTACTCTTCTTGAAGCAAAGCATTTAAATGTCTGATCGAATCATCTAACAAAATAGTAGAAAGTGCAAATGTGAAAATTGATGAATTTGCAGAAAGAAATGTTGAAGGAAATTCCAAGGAACCAAAAGACTATGGTGAATTTGTCTATGTTCAACCGAGAAGAGTGTTGAAGAAAATGAAGAGAATATCCAGTTACCGAGTGATGAAGAAGATCATGGAGAGCCTACCGAGCTTGTATTAGCCAAGTATGTCAAAAGACATCATGCACTAGGTCAGATTATAGGAGATAAGGATGATCCAGTGATGACAAGGAACAAACTGAGATAGAACACATGCTTGATATCTAAATTTGAACCGAGAATAGTAAAAGAGGCATTTAATAGTGAAGATTGGGTAAATGCCATGACAGAAGAGATTGATCAAATCAAGAAGAATGACACATGGACACTAATCCCAAGACCGAAGGACAAAAATGTAATTGGTACAGAGTGGATTTTCAGAAACAAACTAAATGAAAAGGGTGAAGACATTCGAAACAAAGCAAGACTAGTTTGCAAAGGTTATGCTCAAGAAGGAATTGATTATGGTGAAACTTTTGCACTTGTTGCTAGACTTGAAGGAGTTAGAACATTGTTGGTCTATGCTGCTTTCAAGAACTTCAAGATATATCAAATGGATGTCAAATCTGCATTTTTGAATGGAATATTAGAAGAAGAAGTTTTCATTGAACAACCTAAAGGATTTGTTGAAGACAATAATAAAGATCAGGTATGTAAATTGAACAAAGCTTTATATGGTTTGAAACAAGCACCACGAGCATGGTATGAAATATTGCACTCTTATTTGATTAAGATTGGTTTTATAAGGACAAGTGAGAACAACAACATGCACATGAAGAATGATGAAAATGGAATACTGATCTCAACCATATTTGTTGATGATATTATATTTTGTGGAAATGACTCTTTATGCAAGAACTTTGGAAATGAAATGAGCAAAGAATTTGAGATGTCATTAATCAGTGAGATAAAGTATTTTATAGGTTTACAGATATTGCAAATGAAAAATGAGATTTTCATTACTCAATCCAAGTACATAAAGGAAATCTTGAAGAAATTTGGAATGGATGATTCAAAACCAGTAAGTACTCCTATGACTACCAACTGCAAATTATCAAAGAATGATGAATCTACATCTATTGATGAGACACTATATCGATCCATGATTGGAAAACTACAATATGTTGTTCACAGTAGACTAGATATAGCACATGCAGTAGGTATAGTTGCAAGATTCTCTACAGATCCTAAGGAAACACACATGACAACAATCAAAAGAATTTTTAGATACTTGAAAGGCACAGAGGATTATGGCTTAGTATATCAGAAAGGAAATGACTTTGATTTAAAAGTTTATACTGATGCTAATTGGGTAGGCAACATTGATGACATGAAAAGTACAAGTGGAGGAGCTCTCTTTTTAGGAGAAAGACTAGTGAGTTGGCTTAGCAAGAAACAAGGATGTGTTTCACAGTCAATAGTAGAAGCTGAATATGTTGTTGCAGCATTGAATTGTACCAACATTGCATGGATCAAACAACTGTTGGGAGGTATAAATGAGAAAGTTAGCGAGCCAATTACTATATTTTGTGACAATACTAGTGCCATTAATATTTCAAAGAATCTTGTTATGCACTCTAAGATAAAGCACATATCTATCAAATATCATTATCTTAGAGAAGAATCTCAAGAGAAGAAAGTGGTGTTGGAGTATGTTAGCACAAAGGAGCAAATAGCAGATATATTCACCAAGCCACTACCAAAGGACACTTTTGAATATCTCAGAAGTAAGTTACGGGTCCTACCCCTATCTTCTACTCACTGACTGAGTTTAGTGAAAGCATCAATTTGATGACTCTAACGAATATCTTTTGGGAGTTGATGCTGAGTTATACACTTTAGGATGTTTTCTAAAAGTGTACTAGAATTAATACAGGAAATATTATAGGTAACAAGAATTGAAGACAAATGCTCTGACCAAGACTCAGTTGATACACAACAGTAGGAAATAACTTCTTACAAAAAGAAATTATGTTTTATTTCTTTACTTTTTGGCATTGTTGTCAAAGGGGGAGAAGACCTACAAAGGGGGAGAAGACTACTATCAAGGAGAGATGACTGAGAGAAGACCTATCAGGGGAGAAGACTAAGAGCAAACTACAGATTGAAAAAATGAAGAGAAGTCTAATGTATGGGGGAGAGCATTTCAGCATTTCAGAATCACAGCAATCTGAATCTATTAAGGTCAAATCAATTGGTTTTTCCATCAATGCCAAAGGGGGGGATAGTTGGCAATATTGCATTATAATAGACAATGAAAGATTGTTGGCATTTCATAAGAATATTGAGAAGGTTGTTGATGATTATGGATATAACTGATTAAAGATGTTTTACTATCTTGATATTATTATTTTGTCATTGATGTCAAGAAATTAATTTTCTAATTCAGTATGATGTTGCCATATCTTGAGAAGTATGATATGAAGATTATAAAAATGTCAGTAAAAAACACATGAAAGAATATGATGAATAAGGGGATGAATAAGGTATTCAATGGGCAACTACTACTGAGTCAGACAATGATGAGATCATGATGTTTCAGATTGTTTTAACATCATACATATGTTGAAAATTGTAAAGGTTAATACTATACTATGTTATCAACCAAAGAACCTAGTCGGTAAACCCTAAGGAACCTAGTCGATAAACCCTAAGGTTATCACTGTCGGTTAACGAAGGCGGAATGTCTACCGAGTGAAGTTTAGTATTCATCGAATTGTTACCGAGTTGTCACCGAGCTATAACTGAATGCATTAAATGTTTACATGCAGTATTTAATGAAGGAAGGTGATGAGCTGGAGCGAATTAAATGATTGGTAAGCCATGGAAGAAGTTTGTTAACGAATCTAAGGCAATGAAAAGTTGGCATGAAGATCTACAACTCAGATTGAACTGCAATACCCTGGCACAAGTTCCAAGACTAGTATGCAAGTTCCAAGGTGGGGTAGAATGTTTTCAAATTGAAAGATGCATTGAACCTGGACAAGAATAAAGATCTGATGGCTATGATTGATCATGGGAAATGTGATCAAGGAGATTAGGTGGTTATCTAATTGTTTATAAATAGGAAACTGTTGATAAAGAATGTATGTGAGCAAGTGTATGCAAAGGGATGCTACATAGTGATTACCGAGCACATAAGCTTAAAGACCTGTTTGAATAACAGAGTATAGAAGCCCAGCAGATAGACAAGATTAGTTCTATGTCTAGATTGTATTGAAAAAATAATAATCTGCTTTAGCATTTTAGATGTGAAGTTGCAGATAGATTTTATTACTGTTATTTTGTGAAAGTGACAGAAAATCTCTTAACCGAGTGGACTTAATAGTCTTATATGTAAATCCTCTAGCAAGGTGACATTCTGATTGAGTGTTTGAAATCCTTTAACAAGGTCACTTCTAACAAAGTGAAGATCCTAACAGATCTGAGGGAAATCCCTTAACCGGGTCACATCTAGCAATGTGTTTGTAATCTTTAACAGCATTTTCTTTTAACCAAGCATACTCTAGAAGAGTATATTTCTTAGTGGGTCTGAAATCCCACAGTGATTTTTCCCTATTTGGGTTTCCATGTTAAATCTGATGTTATGAGGTTTATATTGTTCATATGCTTTTGAGTTTGCATGTTTAACAGTTCTGGTTATATTACTGATATATATGTTACTAAGGTTGAATCTAATGTTTTTATGGATGATTAAGCTTGTATGATTCACCCCCCCCCTCTCATCTTGTTGGCTATTGGATCTATACTTATATTAAGTATCAGAACTATCAATTTCAACACACATGAGATATTCTGAGAGCAGTTTCCACGGGAAGGAGAACAAAAAATATTCAGTTGGAGATTGGGAACACCTGGCAATGTGTTATGCAGACCTAATCTTTTTCCATCCTCTTTTTATTGATTTTGCTTCTCAATTGTAAGGGTTCCAGAATTCTGTGAGAATGCTCCAGATTTTCATGGTTTCCAATTGTAAGTTTTCTTCAAGATTGTACAGGGCAATGTCCTTTTCCAGAGAATAGAGTATGATTCATGTTATAGGTGTTTCTAATTGCAGGTTCTTGTGTATGTAAGGCATGCACAAATTCACACATAATTTGTCTCTGAAGTGTACTTTCATTTTATTCAAATCAAATCCTTAAGGAGGATCAAGTTTGTCATTAGAAACTGTGTTTGTGAGTGTAATTTTTGCTTGTAGGTAATCCTTCGAGGAAGATTTTAAACTCTATGACAAAATAATAAAATAGGGTTCATGTTCTAGATTTGATATTTTCTGTGAATGAGCTGAGTAATGCATTTATGTAAGGCATTAAATGCATGAATACTTAAGGATGAAGATGGATCTGCAGTATAAGTTTTCATCTATAGTTTGATGTGTGACTTTCTTGCCTTTGGATAAGGCACTGATCTTGCAATTAAGAGGATTCTCAAACATTTTAAAATCCAATCAGAATATTTTTATTTTATGTTTTGTTTGAAATGTTTCATCTATCTCATGCTCAAACATAGCTGAGTTGTATGTGTAGATCTAGCCCATCTGCAATAACTTACTTCTTGTTGAGCCCTGGTGAGATCTATTTATGTTTATTGATGCTACCATATGTGTGTAGGGGGTCTGATTCAATGAATCAAAGGTACACCCACCTAGGTTTTGTAGAGCCTGAAGAGTAGAAGGATTTAGATCCTTGTTATGTTGTCCAAGCCTTGAGGTTCTTCATAGATTGAATTGGCTCTTTCATAGATCAATTGCAGGTATACTTGGGTTAACCAATTTTGGTGAACAACAAAAATGATGACTCTGTTGGGGAAGTAACAGTGTTTTGTAATTAGATTATTCAGTAAGGTTGAGAGAAGTTGTACCAATCTTGTTGATTGCAGTCAAACCCATGAGTCTTGCCAAAATTCATTTGGGGAAGAGTCTTAGAAGTTTACAAATCTGAAAGTTATTTTCATATTTGAAAGTGTATACCTGGAAAGTCTTCTTGCTTTGAAATTTGAAAATATTATGTGACTCTATTGTGTGTGGTATGACCCAAAAATCTAAAAGTGTTCAGAGTGAAGATCAGTGGTTTAAATTTTATTCATCTTCAGGGAGGTGGCAACTCTGTAAGAACGAACCTAAGATTTGGAGTTCTTCAAATGTTCAGTCAGAAGTGAAGTGAACAGCAGCAACAATTTTTCTCCAGGTATTCCTCAAGGTATTCATGAAAGTATATGTTCCTTATAAGGTGAAAAAAGTCACCATTGAAAGGAAAAGAAAATCTGGAATTTACATACTTCATGTTTTGAAAAATTTTTAGTCATAAGTGATGGGAGAAGTATGTGGTTCTCAAAATTAGTGGCTGCATATGTTTTAAAGAGAGTTTGTAAGCAGTAAGATGCATGGTCATGATATTGGTTTAGTAAATGCTCTAAAATTGATGGATCTAGATGTGATTCCTATATCTCCAAATCCTTTGTAAAATCTAAAAGAGATTGATAAAGAGATTGCAATATGTCTTCAAAAGATCTAGGAGAAATTTATCATGTTTTTAAGAAAGAAAGTAGGGAAAAGAAAATGGGAAGAGTCATCACAGGTTTTTTATGAAAGATTTATAGCTGCATTGAATGAGCTTTCAGCTGATGTTAGACCCCATGAGTCTATTTTGATTGAGTTATTCTTAGAGCTTAATGAGACCGACTCGATTAATTGGTCTACAACCTTGAGAGAAGAAAGTGTTGCATGCATTAAAGAATGGATATATGAGATTAAAAGGATTGAATCTGAAAATGTACACGAGATTGAATATAGTGAGGGAGATGAATCAATGAGTGGATATATCTCTTATGATGCTGAAGGTGATTCTTATTCTCTGCATGACAGTATAGATGTGTATTCAGAGCAAGAAGAAACTTGTGAGAACATATGTAATTTTTCAACTAATTATGAGCTCGTTGGGGTTCCAGATCTTAATGATATGAATCACCTTGTTGTTAAGTTCAATCCACAAGATGTTTGCAACCCCAGTTATGAAACTATGTTGCAACATATAACAACACTTTATGAGTAGTATGATAAAGATTATGATGCAGATTCAAGTTGTTGTAATGATGAAATAGATATACATAAAGACATGAGCACTACAAACTTACTACTTTTATCAGATTGCGTCAATGTTTACAACACAGAAGATGAGGCCGAGGAAAATGAAAGTGAAGGAGAAGGTTCACTAAGTAGTGAACAAATCTTAGAACTCTTAGCTGTTGATCTTTAGAGGTATGCATAAAAAAATGTGTCCGATCTCTCACACCCAACCAGTACATGTTATGATACTGATGATGTTTTTGAGGGTGTGAAGTATGATACATATGCTGTTGATTCTTTCCTTGTATTTGATTTGAGTGATGGAAAAGATAAAAATGCATATACAATTCATAGGTGTGAAGATGTAGATTCATATTTTGATATGAACTCAAAATTTGATATGCATTGTGTGGATCTTGCTTTTAAAAGGCATGACAAATCTGAAATAATTTTCCCTGATTTGCAAGTGGGAAATGAACCATTGACAAGTGATGATCATATGTTTTTACTTGTGCAAAGTGCTGATAGAAATTGTGATCAGCAAGATGAGGTCCAATCAATTTATGAGGATAATATTCCTCTCTAGTTTGCAAGCCATCATTGTGGAAGAGTGTTCATCATTTGAGAAAACTAGCAATAGAGATGTGCCTGATGTTCTCACCTTTCATAATGAGTTGGATTACTTTTCTTTTCAGCCGGGAAGTAAAGGTGAAGAGTATGGCACTCTTATGTCACATAGTGACCAGCCCTTTCAACATTTGTTTGGTTTTCAAAGATTCTATGATTATGAACATGCTGCTAATTATGTTTTATGTGATCAACTGATTAGAAATGGAAGTGTGATTGATCAATTAGATAACAATGAAACTTCCAGCTTACCTCTAGTTTATGGAAACAAAAATCATGTGTTTGACAGAGGTAAGAATTGATTTAAGTTTTGATGGCCCGAGGCGATTTATAAGTTGTATATGTTGTACAATTGTTTTGCTTCAGTTGTGTGGTTTTCAATAAGGTGCCCTGTTGTTTGGGCAAAATAACGAAACCTTGTTTTTGAGAAGAAGAGAAGTATTTCATTTTTTGGGTGGTCTGCTCTACCATTGATTCTGAATACTTGTGTTGATCTTGCAATCAACCATCCCTAGTCAGAGCCACTATTGGGAATCATTAAATTTGAGTAATTTGAGAGGCCCATTTCAAAATTTTGTTATTTCATTTTCAGAAAGGCACCTAATCTCATTCAGGTGGCCTAGTTAGAGAGAGGGTAAAGTGGAGCCAGTTGATTTTCAAAGGGTGAGGCTTGGGAAATGTGTCCTATACCTTTCATTTGACCTATGAAGTATTTTGCAACTTTCAGAATTCAATTTTGATCAATTTATCAGGTACCCATTTCAAGGGGTGAACTGAAAGTCCATGTTAGGTGCAAATACAGATTTTGTTGAGTAGCCTACTTTAAGCTCCTATAACTTTTGTGTTGTTGATCGTCATGGTGAAATTCAAAGTGCACTGAATTCTATGCATAAATGTGAGTCAACATGAAAAATTTCAAGTCCCTATGAATCAATTTTCTTAGTTTGGTAAGCTCAATCCATTTTCAATTTATGGTTTGCACAAGTTCCTATTTCGACAGCTAGTCAGAGCCTCGCTTTGCACGTGTGTAAAAGTTGCCTGGGTGAATGTCATGTCAGAGTATTCCTTTCAGGCTATTTCCGGTATAAAAGACAAGTTGTGTTTCCCATTTCAGGCCCCTGCCAATCCGTTTGATTAGTTTTCCAAGAGGGTCTTTTCGACACTTATTCAATGTTCCGTATTTGCATTGCTACATCAGTTAAAGTTGCTACTTTCATGAGCACACTATTTGCACCCTGTCAGCCTTTTGGTCGAATTGAGCATTCTAAGTTTTCATATGTACTTCAAGATACCTATGTCTCAGATTTAAGGGTCTACGGAGACCGTTTCCTATTTTTAAGAAAGGCATCAAGAGTTCCCTGTGCATTGACTTTATCAGGTCCGCAGTGCTGACAAAGCCAGTTGGTAATCTTTCACCATTAATATTTCTTCACTCAGGATTCATCTTGAGAAACCGCTTGGTAGAGTTCATGTTTGTATATCAGAGTACACGCCTATCAGTTTGTGAAGTCCAAAAAGCTGTTTTGACCAGTTTGAAAATTACATCTTTGCGATTAAATGCGAAAATGTGGCGCAAGCGCCTGAAAGTCATGGAGCTCAATTTAATGATTCGAAAATGGTGTTGATCGATTCTAGAGGTATGTTTAACATTCGTGAGGCATTTCAAAGGTTAGTTGCATGGAAACATTTTTTTTTTTAGTCAGACCCGCTTTGGGGCCTGACCTGGCTCATGTGCGTGCATTAATTTTACAGTAAAATAGTTTTAATTCATGGTGATGCATATCAATACCAACAAATGTACTTGGCAACTTGTCTTAGTGAGAGGTGACTTCATTCTAATTGTCGTCTATGGATTGATGGACATATATTTGAAATGAAAATGTATAAGCCTTTAAAAAAAAAGTGTTTGATGAACTAGATGTTGCTGGCCATATTTCCAATGAGATGACACATTGCCCAATAACGCATTGACTAATTTGGGCAACCATAAAAAACTCTCAACAAATCCAATTGATGGATTAGAACCTTCAGCAAAGTGGTAAATGGGCAGCATAGTGAACAACAAATGCAATTAAATTGCAATGTCCTCCCTACAATCATTTGGAGTGGCAGCATAGAAGTTCAGAGGAGGCAATTAGAAACTTTCAAGCAAATGCCATTGGCAAGTGCAAAGCCCAAATTCTACAACCTTTCCAACATCTCCCATCTCACTATGTATGGCATTGGTGGGGGGAAAATTAAAAGTTCCCAAACAAATACCTTTGGTAGGTGAAAATGCCATTGTCCTCCCACAAAGCAATTAAAAGACAATGAAATTCCAAAACAATGTAATGTCCTCCCTGCACCATGGAGAAAGAGGCAACATTTGAAGCTTTAAACAAATGCAATTGTAGAAATCCCCTTGCATGGTAGAGGGATGTGTGGGAAGAGAATTAAAATTTTCAAGAAAATGCAATGGCATTTGGCAGGTGAAATTAGCAACTATAACAAATTCATACCTCTGCGTGGTTTTGGAAGACATTGAAGCCTCGAACAGAGGCAAATGGAAGGTGTTAATTGCTATCATCCTCCTCTACTTTCTGTGGTGGAGAAATAGAAAAAATTTCAAAGCAATGCAAATAAGTTTTCAAGCAAATTGCGTTGGCAGCTGTAAATGCCAAAATTTTGAAGCAAATGTAAATGGTAGGTGTTTTCCCTACTTGTGTGGTATGGGTGAAGGCTTTGAAAGCCTCAAAGTAAAATGTTTTTGCTAGTTAAAGTGCCCAGCTCCTCCCTCCATGTGAAAATTTTCCACAGAATGCATTAGTAGGCAACGTCCAGTAAAACCTTCAAAAAATGCACATTCCCAGGCAAAAGAGAATTACCCCACATTCGTTGGGCGAAGAAATATTTTGATGTTTAAATATAAGGATCCACCATAACATAGTGTCAAAGCCTTGAAGCCTTTTGACGCAAGGCACTGGTTGGGTGCCTAGTGGACCCCACGTGTGTGTGCATGATTCCCGAGGCAATCGAGGAGGGTAGCTAGCGAGCAGGTGGACCCCACCATGTGCATGGTTCCCGAGGTGAATTTTGTAGCAAAAGGACAGATTAACTAGCGAGCAGGTTCATTATAATCAGATGGTGGTCACAGTTTCACAAGCCAAAGATGCTTGAAAGTTATTGATCGCGAAGTGGCAGAAGTTAATGTGGCAAGTCTGAGTGGCAATCTGGCTGGCGGGTCTGGGTGAGGTGGTGATGACGTGGCCGACACGAGGCAGTGACGTGGTAGACATGTGGCAGAAAGATGAAGTGTCATCCCAGGTGGTGAGCAGTGGACCCTCCTGGTGAATCACAAGCTACCATGTGGCACGACGTCAGGCCAAAATTGATGAAAAATTAAAATTTAATGCATAGTTTCAACTATGTGAAAATTTGAAAAATTTAAATGATGGCCTGTGCATAAAAGATTAATTCACTCAGGGGTTATTTTTTGCCTTAAATAGCAAGTATCATATACCGTTAGAAAGCTCTCGGGATGAAGAATCCATTCATGTAGTTTGTTTCAATAGATATGAGATATTCTAAGAGAAGTTTCCATAAGAAGGAGAACAAAAAATATTCAATTGGAGAAAGGGGACACTTGACAATGTGTTATGTAGACCTAATATTTTTCCCTCATCTTTTTATTGATTTTTCTTCTAAATTGTAAGGTTTCTAGAATTTTGTGAGAATGCTCTAGATTTCTTGGTTTCCAATTCTAGGTTTGCTTCAAATTTGTAGTGTAATGTCTACTTTCAAGTAATGGAGTTTTATTTTCTAGCTATAGGTGTTATTTGTTGTAGGTTCTTGTGTATGTAAGGCATGCACAAATTCGCACAAAATTTATCTCTGAAATGTACCTTCATTTTATTCAAATCTGATTCTTAAGGAGGATTAAGTTTGTCATGAGCAGTTGTGTCTATGAGTGTAATGCTTCTTTGTAGGTAATCTTCAGGGAAGATTTTAAACTCTGTGAGAAAACATTAATAAAATAAGGTTCATGTTTCTAGATCTGATACTTTATGTGGATAAGCTTAGTAATGCATTTATGCAAGTCATTAATGTAGGAATATTTCATGATGAAGATGGATTTGCAGTGAGTGTTTTCATTTGTAGTTTGATGTATGACTCTGTTTCCCTTGGATAAGGCACTGGTATTGCAATTTTTGGGGATTCTCAGAGATTTTAAAATAAAAAATTAGAATATCTTTTGCTTCTTGTTCTGTGGTAGTATTTCATCCATCTCATGATTCAAACATTGTTGAGTTGTAAGTGTAGATCTAGCCAATCTACAATACCCTCCTTGTTTTATACCTTTTGAGATTCATTTGCTTTTGTTGATGCTCTTTTGTGTGTAATGTGTCTGATTCAATGCATCAAAGGTACACCCACCTAGGTTTTGCAGAGCCTGAAGAGTAGAAGGATTTAGATCCTTGTAATGTTGTCCAAGTCCTAATGTTTTCCATAGATTGAAATTGGCCATTTCATAGAAGGATTGTAGGTGAATTTGGGTTAACGTGATTTGGTGAACAACAGACATGATGCCTTCTAGTTTTGCCATAGTACAAGCAAATTTTTTCAAAACCTTCATATATTTTTCGAAAGGATATGTCCATCTCATTCTTACTGAGCCACAATGTTTTAGTTTGTATTATAGATGTATCAAAAAAATGCATAGAAAATTTAAAGATTGTTGGTGGAAATTACCATTCCAATAGACAAAGGACCTCAACAACCTCCTCACTCGGACTATCAAAGTTTGAAGGATCTAATACATGTAAACTCATTCTCTTTAATACTAGGCCCAACCTTATAATTGCCAATCTTGGCCCCTTTGCTAAACTTGATATATTTACCACAATAGGTAAAATATTCTCGATTGTGACATGATAGTCATGGGTCTTGAGGCCTCTTAAGCTATTAAATTAATTTTGGCTTCTAATACCACTACTTACATATCCAGTGGGAAAGCGAGTCTGAGATGTGAATTGTAAGAATTGTGCACAATGTTCCTTTGTCCAGACATAAGGAGCACTAGGTTTTCTATATTTTTCATCATCATATTTTTAAAACCAAATATTTCAACTAATCTTTAGTTGTCAAAAGTATTCACATGATGAAATAGTATCAAAAGCACCAAAAAGAGTTTCTATAATAGCATAGGTTATATTTTTCTCAATATGCATAAGCTCAATGGCATGCCTAATGGCTATATCCTTAAAGTACGACAACTTATAGAATATGCAAAATTATTTTACACCACTTTCATTAAATGGATCATATCTACTACTAGAAATCACATCATTTCCAATTAATGACTTTATTTTTGTTCAATCTCAACAATGTAATCACCCGTTATTAGAAATGGTGCTTCATGATTCTCTTCTTGACCATTGAAACATGTTTTTTGTCGATTATATGGATGATATATTTTAAGGTAAGCACAATGTCCAGAATAAATACTTACGGGAAATTCCTGAGTGCCTCACAAAATCCTAAAAGTTGCAAGAAGGACATCCATGGTATCCATAAACACTAAGACCAAAAAATATGTCATATGTAGGAAGATCATGAATCATAAACAATAAGGAAGCTCTTAAAGTTAATTTGATTGAATGACCATCCCTCAAATGTTGGATTGCTTCAATTCCTTTCCATAATTCTATTAGCTCATCATATAATGGCTCTAGATAAGCATAGATTGTGTTTGAAGTCACGCTTTTCTTTCCTATTATAATCAATGATAACTCTAAGAAAAATGGTTTAGCTGCTAATCATGGAGGCAAGTTATAATTTATTAAAAACATTGGTCATGTTTACCATTTAGTACTTTGATTTGAGAATGGGTTCAGACCATCTAGAGCCAAACCCAACCTTATATTACAAGGATCTTGAGAAAAATTAGACCATCTATTATCAAATTTCATCCACGTCATAGAATCAAGCACATGCCATTGTTTTCTATCAGTGCTCTTATTTTGGGCATGCCATTGCATAAGTTCAACAATGTCTCTGCACCTATACATTTAGAGTAATCATGGGATTATTGAAAAGTGGCGAAGAACCATTCTATGAACCACACCTGATTTTAGCCCTTGTCTATAGCTCACTTCATGATATTTAAGATATTCACTCTCACTTGGTATATTATAAAAAAATAAGACACAACCATTAACACATGTATGGATGTTTTCATACCCTAATCCTAGCTTACTAACTTGTTTTATACATTGACTATGTTTTGTTGGCAATGTAGAGTCACGTGGTAACAACAAACTTAATAATGCCAATAACTGATCTACACTCTCATTTGTCCAACCATGCACTACTTGCAAGTTAATAATTTGAAGGATTGTTGGCAAATGAATTAACTTTAAATTAGCATACATAGGCTTTAAGGCATCCTCCATCGACTTGGCCCAATCATCATTTAGACCCTCATTCAACACTATATCAACTACAAACCCTTCGTCTAACATTGTTTCCTCTTCATCTATGTTTGGTACCACTTCTTCTATGTTTTTGGCCTCTTCATTTATCACACTGTAATTCTAAGGGCTTATACCACTATGCCCATATCTTCTCATATATCGATAAATCACATCTTTTTTTCACCTTTCCACCAAGACAATAATTATATTGACATAGATATTTTTTCATGTCCTTCTCATTGGCTACTCACTCATCATATGCATGGTATTGATCAATAGTCAACCTTCAAAATTGATTAATTTGTAATGTTCTGCATTCCAAAATTAATTTAGTTTCCTATTTCAAGAAAAAAACAAAAATTTGATTGATAAAAATACAATAAATGCAAAAGTCATGGTTAGTATTTTTGAGGATACCTTGGATGCAACAAAGGAAGCTATTGGGGAATTCATTCAAGACATAAATATAGGTTTGAGTTCTAATGAGTTCTTGAGATCATAGCATTAAAATATGAGTTTCTTTGTAGATAACATATCATATGCATATCATCACCTATACTTATTTGTAACATCAAATAACTTATGTAGAAACAACGACATTTATGACATATGAGAGTTTTTGTGATATTCAAGAAAAAAGTCAAGAGAGGAAAATATATTTATGATTTGAGGGTTCTCCAAACAATTTTATTGTCAAAGGTAGAGTGAACAAACATGTTGGTTTTATGTTTAATCCATTGCAAGATACAAAGTTGATTTTTGATGCAAGGGTATATGTGAAGGGTGTAAGCAAGGGTTTTTAACCTTGAAGTTAATAAAATTGGTCAAGGAATAAACAATAATAGGTCTCTATCATCAAGGTAATTCTCCTTAAAACTCCATGCTCTGAACATGCTTGGTCAAGAATATTGTGCAAGGTCTTAAACCCTAGATAAGGGTTTTAGACGTTTCCTTGTAAAAACATGTTATTCTTCTTAAGTCAGTGGAAATCATGTGGAAATGATGTTCCATATTATTTAACAATAGTATACAACACAATAAAGTTAATGTTTTTTAATTATTCACAGGCCCTATTGACTGTTGAATAGCTTTTAGTAATTCAAAGAGATTTTGTTAATAGGAAATATAGGTGTAAAGAGTTCCATAGGTTTGTGATAGTTATGGAATGATGGACAAGCATGTTCTTGAGAGAAACACATATTTAAAAAGGTTATTCATTTTGATATATGAGATTAATGGTTCTTTTTTAGTGTGGTTGGTGAAAAACAAATTAGAAGTTCTAAAAATACTGAATGGATTAGGACTGCTAAACATTTCTTTCATGGAGATGTCAATATGAAATAGAGTGAGTGTCAAATGAAATAGGAAGGCCATAGAGTAGTTCACAACTACAACAGATTTGAATCAAATCAATTCACAACTCACAAGCTCAAATTATAGTGAAGGTTGTGTAGTTTTTAGTAGTGCCCCTCTAAGGCATCAATCTCTATATTGAGCTCTACAAAATCTGTAAGCTTAAAGTGTTATTGTTAAGAATCTCTATGTTAGTTCTATGTATGAATCAATTCCTAAATTTGCAGTTCCTAAGATGAAACATGTTTATTGATACTATAAATCTATCTAAGTACTATTAATTATTTGAATGTTCTATAAGCCATTTGGACCTCCTTGTAGTGTGCATTTCTATTTCTGAACTAGTCTAAATCTATATTGTGCAACTAGTAAGTGCAAAGATCTAGGTCATGCAAAACTTAAGGTCTTTACACATAATTGCTCGCCCTTCTTCGATTGGAGACCTAACACAACAAAATTACCTATTGGACTATAGACAAGAACTAGTTTTAGGCACTTTTGAAGCCTTAGAAATTCATAGACTAACCTTTCAGAGATTTCTTCCTACCATAATATTTTCAAGGTAGATGATCATATTGGGCTGGTCATGTAGGGATGATTGCTAATGGACATGTTTTGTCTTGTTATATGAGGTAAAAATAAATTAATTATAGCCTCTAGTATGAGTCCCCACTTCTTGTGGGTGGTGTAGCTAGCAAATAAGGCCAAGCTTAGAATTTTCGATGACACTTATGTTGGTTATGTTTGGTTTACACTTAGAATTTGATTTTTGCTCTATTTATAATGCTTTTTGAAAATATAAGTATTCACCATCCTGATGAATGAATTTCCTATTCTTGTTTTAGATTAGTCAATATTTTCTACAAAAAAATGTAATTAAAAAAATTGCCAAGATTTTATATCTTTTTAGAGGGGGTTTCCTAAAGTTATCTTTGAGTTTTTGGCACTTTTGAAGCCTTTGAAATTCATGGAATAACCTTTCAAAACCCAACAATTTAATGAAAGACCATACAAAAGATGTTTGGGAACTAGTATGACATAGATGCGACCACATGGAGTCCTGTAGGGATATGGTTTTTTTAGGCAATGGAAGTAGTTAAGTAGGGTAGCACTGTAGTTGGATTGAGATATAAAAATCATATAATTTTAGCTAGTGTGGGAAAGACTAATTCAGCATTCTCTTGCTACCAGAAGAATATTTTCAAGGTAGATGATCATATTGGATTGGCCATTGCAAGGTTAATTGTTGATAGATGCGTTTCATTTTGTTATATTAGGTTAGAATGCTCTAATTATATCTTTTAGTACGAGTCCCTACTTCCTGTGGGAAGATTGTTGGTGCAACTAGTAAATAGGGCCCAACTTAGAATTTTCAATAGAACTGAAGTATAGTAGATTTAAAAATAAATAAAAAATTATTCATATTATCACAATACACCATAAATGAAAAATACACCTTTTAACTTTAAAAATTTATAAATGCATGTAATCAATGCATATGATGGTGTCGTCATGTAAAGACCATATTATTAAGTGTGCTTAAATCTTAAATCTATTCTAGGTTATAAATATTATTATTATTATTGTCAAAATTAATCCTTCTATTCTCCTCTATTATAAAAAAGATAAGATGCCAACCTTCCAAAAAAGTATTTAAATTAAATTGGATAGATTAACCTAATGGTTTTAATAGATAAAGATGTGTGAACTATTAATAGCTAAAATGTTGATATTATAATACATTAAATTTGAAAAAAATTGTAATGCATTATATCCATCAATACCTTCGAAAATATATAATTAGAAATAAAATATCAAAATTAATATATTTTGAAGAGAAAGAAGACATTAGTACAAAACTTTAAAATGTTTCTTATCAATGGGATCTACTAAATACACTAAACAAAACAATCTTTAAAAATAGTTTTCTAAATTAATTCACATTTTATTATATTTTATATTTTTTAAATCAAATTATAATTTAAAATTTGTAATCAAAACATTATAAGAAATATTTGGTGACATTTAGTTTTTTTTTTTCAACCAATTTTTATATACTTAACAAATAGTTTAAAAAGTTCAATCACATAGCCGAAGCCATAAGAGCTTTCCAAGTCATTGATCTTGCTAGCAAAATGAACATAAAAAATATATGGATTTAAGGGGACTCAAGAAACATTATTGAATGCCTTCTAGGAAATTCCCCCCCCATCATGGGCCATAAAAACTTGGATTGATGATGCCAAATCCCTTTTATCCAACTTTGAAAAGGTAAAAATTTTCCATGCATTTAGGGAAGCTAATGCGGTGGCCAATTATTTTGCCAATGAAGGAGTCAAGCTTATTGGCCAATGGATGTGGCATACCTATAATGAACTAGAAGTGGATGTCAAAGCCTTATTCGACTATGATGTCACACAAGGTAAAGTTGCCTTTTCAAATAATGATTAAGTGGTTTAGAGAAAGGTAGTGTTTCATCATTCAATACATTGGCGGTGCCTTAATTATCTTTACAAGTTGTGAGGAATGACACATTTTGTGGCTGCCTTGTTTTCGATGTAGGCTTTGTGCTAAGTTTATATGCTCTACTACTGCAAAAAACAAAGCCTATGAAAAAAATGGGAGGAAGCAGGAAGAGGGTGGAGCCACAAAACTATGAGAAGCATCAGAAAAACTAGAAGGTTTAGAGGCAAATTGATAGACGAGGTTTGAGACCTTCATTGAGAAGCTTCATGATGCTAACCCTGATATTGTGAAATATTTTGTAAAAAAATGGAAGGAGGAAGGAATTGTTCTCTTTGGGAGAAAAGTGAAAATAGATGTGAATCTTATTGGGGAAGTAATTGGCCTTTCTAGAGAGGGGATGAAGTTCTTTCATGACAGAAAGATCCCTGATGAAGCAGTTATCAAATTTCTGAAAATAGACGAGGAAAGGGAAGCGCTTATTAAAGTTTCAAACAACTATTTTAAGGTTGGTACCATTAAGAAGCTCTGCAGCGAGGCACTCAGGGTTTTAATGGAATACATCACCATGGACGATAGATTCACCAGAGTCTACGACTACTATTTCATCCTCGTGAACCACTTCTGGAACAAGGTTAGGATTTCTTTTCCCTACTACTTGTTGTGCTCTTAGAAACATTGTCTTCAAGAACACCATAATAGCCCTAGGAATTACCCTATCCTACATGTTGGTGTCATTCAACTTATTCATGAGCACTTTGCTAACATGCCAACTCCATCTAATCCCATTTTGACCCCGACCTCAGAAGGGTATGATATTGAAACTAGTTTGTCTGAGGGCAATACTGGTGGGGATTTTGATTGGAATTAGGAAATTACTCCCCCCTCTAAGAAGGCACCTAAGAAATCCTTTTTGAGTAAGCCTTCAGGTAAAAAAGAACTCTCTGTGAATACTCTTTCTAAAGATAAAAACAAGGTCTAGGCCCCTCCTAAGAAGAAGTTGGTTTCTTACTTTGAGGACTCGTCAAAAGAATCCTATGATACCTCTAATCCCTCTGAAGGATCCCACTCTTCTCACCCTACTATTGATAGAGAGAATAGGCCTAGATTCCCCAAAGACCTCAAACTTGAAGACCATAACTTTAAACCGAACCAGGAATTTCCAGATGATATCTTGGCAATTGCCAGAAATGGCATTGTGAATTTCTTTCCAGTTTTTTAATGTGTTTTTCATGAAATAAAAGACATTAACTTAAAGAACAGAGCAGTGTCTAGCAAACTATATAAATTGATAGAAAAATGGCAGCCTCAGAATGCTGAAGGGGCAGTGTGGACTAAAGAAGAGAAGATGTCGATGGTAGAGCATCTCTAGAGAACCATGCAACTAATTGATAAAATGAAAAAGGAAAACGCGAAAAAGACCATGTAGCTCGAAGGGGAAATCAGTAAAATTAGGGAAATTATGAACGCCATTATAAAGCAAAGCCATAAAATTGTGAAGAACTCCGTTGCCACTATGAATACATTGGTGGATAAGTTGGATAAATCCCACCTGGGTTCCCTAATCGTGGACCTCGACGCTGACAGAGAAAAAGGCCAGAAAAAGGAGTATTGTCCCTCTATGAGAACCAGAGCCAACCTTAAGAGAAAGGTAGAGTCTTCCACTTAGGAGTTCTGGGACCTGAAGAAGGCGGCTCAAAAGATGAACATCCTTGAAACTGAGATTGCAGAGACTTTAAAGTCCTTAGGTTAATGTTTATCTGGTTTAAGTTTTTTGTCGTCTTTTGGTTCAGTATGCTGTCCTTTTTGTCTCTGTGAATGCTTTTCATTTTAGTGGACTTTAGATGTTTATTTTAATTTAGCCTGTAGCTTTGTGGTTTCGGGTCCCTGTAAAACCTGTTGTTTCCTCAATAAAAAACAAATAGCTAAAAAAAACTCTAATTATTATTATAGGCAATGACTAAATTTGATAAAGAATTATTCAATGACTTAAAATAAAAACGTAGAAAAGAAGATCAATGTGTGAAAAGAAAAGATAAATGTAATTAAGAATCTTACATGAAGACTAAGAACATTACATAAGGAATGTTCATAATTATTGAAAGTTGCAAAGAGTCATGATTTTTATAAAAATTATATATTCAAAATTGATATTAATTTTAAATATTTAATATAAAATATTAAAATCAATATTACTTTTAATTCAAATAAAATATATTTTAATTTCTTTTAATTCAACATATTTAAAAAAATATATAATCCAATTTATATTTAATCTATTAATTCAATTGAAATTTTTAGTTCTTGCCTATGGGATGACGCTTATGCATCTAATTTTTTAATTACTTTACTCAATCAATGTAAATAATTAAAATATTTAGAAAAGAAAACTAAAATGCAAATTTAATTTTTAATTTAAATAATAATAAAAATAACATTCGTCTCTATTTCTATTGATTTGAGTGGGTTGAAAAATTTAATTTTCTCAAAAAAAATAAAAATTTATACTTCATTAAATTAAAATATACTATTTCCTTAAAATCTTGTACTAACTTATCCTCCTGTTATTATTTTAATTATTTTATTATTATTTTAATTATTTTTTTATTAAAAATATTAAAGTACATCTTCACAAAAAAAAGTAGGGGGATACAAGATCTTAAAAATATTAAAGTACATATTCACCAAAAAAAAAGTAGGGGGATACAAGATCACCCCACGAGAGTCACACGACCAGCAGCAGAAACAAAAAAACAAGCTATTCATCAAAAACTTCCTTGGGCAACCAAAGCAGTGGCAACAGAGGGAGGAGGATCAGGATCATCTTTCTTACCCCATACATCAGCGGGGGACAGGAATCAGATCCGAACCACCCATCTTCATCTTTATCAATTTCTCCTTCCTCCTGCCTCGGAGACGAGATCGTGAGGCCAGATGAAGAAATTGAGAAGTGGTGCCAGAAGGCCATCTTAAATTTGAGATCGTCCATCTCATATAAAAAACCCCTTCAACATAATTAATATTTTTAAAAATTGAATTCCATTTGAATTCCACAATGTGCCCATATTGTTTCACCAGTACGCGTGTCCGGGTCAATTATTTTTCTACAGATTTAATTAACACTTTGCATATGCATATGTACAGTTTATAATTGAATTATTTTGTACTTTCAAATATAAACTGGACAGAGAACGGGAGACGTTTAAGATCTACATTTAATCAATGTAGCAGAAGCCTCTTTACATTTATTTCCTATTAATTAGCTGAGAGTGAATCAACATATTACTAATAAATATTCTGTAAAGCTGCGTTCAGACGAGGTTCGATTTGGGTTATTTCTAATGAGTTATGGGCATCGATGCTTACAATTGCTGTGGCGTGCAAATAGAGAAAGACAATGGAGTCCCCTCTGTGAACGTCTGAGCTCTGTATTTCCAAAGCATGACCTTCAACCACTTCAAAAATCTTGCACAGAGAGCGCGGCATTCTTGAGGCACTAATCCTTATTATCACTGTTTCACTGCTATAAACTTCTATACATACATTAAGGCTTATGGACTCTCTATCAATGGCTGATGAATTATGATCAATCAATGATGCTCTTATCGCCAATAAATGGGCCTTCCTCTTCTGTAGCTCCTGTGTTTTATTCTGTAGAGTCTGAATATATTTAATTGTCTCTTCTATGATCTGATATCTTTCTACCTGAAATGCCACAAGCTCATAAGATTAACAAGATCCCAATGAACTCTGGCTCTAAACAACAGCTAGGTTATATTCAATGCAGAACCTGGGTCCTCACATAAACAACGGCAACACAAAACTACATCAATCTTTCAATCACACACAGTGATCAGAAATGAAGAAAAGACATGAAACAGTGATTAAATTACCTTATGGGTAGTTGAAACAGGCAGTAGAGACTGTAAAGTGGAGAAAAATTGTCTCATCTTTATCCTTCTCATTTTCTCAGAAAAGATTATACTTTGATTTCTTCTGCTGCGTTTAATCTCTTCCTCTGATTGTAGAATGCGCTGTTGCGTATTTTCCTCATCCAGATTGTAAGATTGCCCCTTCAGGGGACTAGAGTCATGTGTACCAGCATCAGGCAAATCATGGTCAGTATTAAAGGGCTCATGAAAGCTTAAAGTATACTGGTCTTCAGCCATTGTAATTGAGTGAGGACCTATCTTACTATGCTCCGCACATTCATTTATATAATCATATCCCTTTGTTTCGTATTGAAGTGTCTTTCTTTCACGGGAAGAAGTTTCATGAAAGGTTCCTGTAGAATCTTCGAATAGTGAGATGTTGGAAACTTTGTAGAAGGTTTGCTAGTTTTGAGAGAAAGAGCAGATTGGTCAACTTTATGAACGCACGAGGGATGTCAAAGCCTATTCTCTTCTAAACTAATGTGAATGTTTATTATAAAACTTCAGGCATTTCACGCGCTTCAGCAGCACTTGTCTCTCCAGAAGATTAAAACTATAAACATTCCTGGTCTCTGGACTGGATGTGTGGTCTCTTTGACTATTGCCACGTGCAAGGAAGCAGGATTACATTCAACGGTATATATTAATGCTACAGTCGTAAAAGTAGGATTAGGATCTATTTCTTTATTGTTTTTTTTTCTTTTCATTTTCATTTAACGAGGTCTTATGACCATTGTCTATTCAAATGGTTTTAGGGTATGCTAGTTTAGTACATGATGTTAAATTTGAAGGCTTTGGAGTTGTTGAAAATTTTTAATTTTTTATAAAAAATTGGAAGTTGTTAACATTTGAAATATTTTATGTTTTGGAATTTTAGAAGTTTTATGATGTGGTTTTTTTAATATTAATATTCATAATTCTTGTTAATTGTTAGAATGATTTATATTGATATAATACTTTTTTCAAAAGGATATCATAGATTTAAATATCTTTAATAAATATATATACATGTTTTAGACTAACAAAACATTAGATTAGATGTTCTCTAAAATATGATTAAATTTGTGAGGCAAACCATGTGGATGCCATTTTCAAACATGGACCTTGGTATGCATATAGCAATTCACTCGGATTTTCTCCTAAGACTTATGGTTTCATGGTTTCTAACCAACAAGATCTCACAATCCTTATTTGGGTTAAATTCTTAGATTTGTCCTTGTCTTATTAGCCAGCATTAGACCAAGTACCATCACCTTAGGTAAGACAATTTTTCTTGAACCATACAACTTCTATTCTTCTTATCTATAGAAAGAAGTTTCTATCGAAGTGGACCTCTAAAATGATCTAATAGAACTCTTTGATACTGAAATTAGTTTATAATATCATGTCTAATTATTTTTCTCACATCAACCTTCCAAACCCACTTTTAAAATGTCAATTTTTTAATCATAAAACTAAATATTTCCAATCTATAATTCGTACATGTAATCTAGCATGAAATAATATGACTAACTTACATTTAGCAAATAGTAAGGAAGGTTTGACTATGATTGGTACTTATAAATCTAACTTTGTATGTAACAAACAAACGTACCATGCTTATCACCAATTTTGGCTTCATCAGTAAACTTAGGAATTCAATCTCTAGTATTAGTTCTCATCCTCATGAAAAAAGTAAATAAATTATAGCAATAACTCAACCATCGTAGAAAGAAACACATAGTTAGCTAGAAACCAAGTTTTGTCAAGGTTGGGAAACCATGGCTTTTAAGAACACTTGTTATAAGTAGTCTACTTTCCTCATAGTAAAGTGGTTGGGAAATTATCAAACTTATTTGTAATGAACATGTCCATGCGAGGCCTCTACTAGGCATTCTTACAACCCACCTCACACTTTCAAAGAAAGGGATTAGGTGTTGGACAAGTGATATCTATTTGGTTGAAGGTTTCTAGGAACAAGACCTCTAAATAATTTTCTACAAGTGATTTATTTTCCATTCCGAGGATTGGAATCTTAGGATATACACTTAGGTTAACATGTTTTATCATGTATTTTTCATGGAGCATTAGGGTTCTTATGAACCTTTTGTATAGTATGTGGTGAAGACAATTTCCAAAGTTTTATTAATCTCAATATTTTTTGTTTCCAAGAGATAAAATATATTTTCTTCTTCCTTATAATGGCCAATCGAGTCATATATCCAAAGATATTTTTTCCTAGATTTCATGATTATGGATGTAGAGGAGTGATTTCTTTTATTTGTCTAAAAAGGTAGCAACATTATTTTGATCGTGGTTTTGATTCCTACAATCAAGATCTCTATACCCTTATCAAATTATTTAATATTCATTCCTAAAAAAGTCCATTTATATTATTAAAATTTGGTCATTACTGAATACGTTTCTAAATTTTTAATAGATTATTTGTGGTGAATTTAATATAGTTAATGTGACATTTAAAATGTAGGGGAATCTGCAATTGACATGGATACTTAGACAAAAAGAAGTATGGTTCTCTATACATAATAAATTTGACTTGCATGATCCTAATGTTGGCTAGATAAAGGGCACCCTACATAAAATTTAGATTTGAATCTTATGATCACTTCTAACATGACTTGCTAAATATTTAGCCAATTCAAATTTGGTCATAACTTGTTGATAAATTTATAGATACATGGTGGGATATTTCTAAAAAAATTAATATAGCAAAGGTAGCATCTAACAAGTTGGATCTTATCCCAATGGTATGGACAATTAGGGAAAGAGAACCATGTTTCTATATTCATCCTAAAGTTAATTTATATGATCCCAATATTGGTTACTAAAAGAAATCTCTATATATGGAGTCCCCATATCTCATTTAGATATGAATATTGTAATCACTTATGATATTGTTAAACTAATTTTTTTACTATTCATTAATTAATTGAGATTTGGTTATAAAGTTATTCATACATAATGGGTCGTTTATGGTGATTTTATTATAGTTAAGGTGATATCTAACATGTAGGGGAATATCCTAATGAGATGCATATATTAAAAACTAGAAGGAAGGTTCTCTATGCATAATACTATTGATTTCTATTATTACAGTATTGGCTACCAAAAATAATCCCTATGTATGAACTCTATATAATGTATTTAGTCTCGCAATTAATTCTAGCACGAATCACTAAATATATAACCAATGGTTAACTCACTTGACATTTTTATTAAGGTACTCAATAAATTTGTAAAAATGTAGGACAATAACTAATTTTTACTATAGAAAAGATAATTCTTGGATGATTTAAATATAGTATGGAAATTAGAGAGATAAAACTAAACTAGTATCTTGATCTAACAAGAAATTGATTCAACACCCTATCCTTAATCCCTACACAAGGGAATATGCAATTATCAAACTAGAACCATGTTTTAAAGCTATAAGTTAATTGCTATATTCAATAATACAAACCTATTTGTAATTATAAGTTCCTATGTAGGTTAAATTATTGAAGAATCCATGTTAAAAGAATACACATCCATGTGACACATAAAAGACTACAATCACTTACTATTTTACAATAGTTTCATTTTAATATTAACTAGTAATCAATACATCACTAAATGAAAAAATATGTAAAAGTAGAAAGCTATGTCACAATTTTATGCTTGACCTTTTATCATTATATTGTAGATTGATAAGATCCTAAGTATTAGGGCCACCACCTTGTTCAACTTGGAGTCATCTTATCTCTTTAATGTTTTAATGAAATGACCTTTTTCTTCTTAATAATCTACCATGAGTATTAGCATTATTTCACAATCCTCCAAAAGTTGGGGCCAAATGTAGTGTTTTGATTAAGTAAAAACAGGTTTTTGAAAGGAACTCGAACCTTTTACATAACATGAAATAGATAAAGCATTAAAGCATAATAGAACAATGCTTGATCACCCTAACAAAAATCAGTTCCCATCCAAACCAAAAAGGGAACTCAAAACACATAGAGCCGCATAAAGACAACAAAAGGATAGCAAAAGGATAGCACAAAGACAAAGACAGAGACCGAGATAGCTAAATATTTTTCATAATATCTTCTGCATGAACCAGCATTTGCTTCATCTTGTCAACGGAGGTCTTCAAATCATCCAACTCTGCTCCCTTGATATCACCCTAATTTTGGGTGTTGGCCCTAGTTCTCTTCTCATGACCTTTTTTCTCCATCTGGTCCTTGTCACCCTCTTTTTCTTTAATGTTATCCAATCTGTTAAGCAGAATATTCATGTTGTCCATAGAGGCCTTAAGAATCTGGAAATTCTATTCAGCAATCCTTTTCACAGTTAATTCCATCTTGTCGACTCGAATGACCAGGTTTTTCATGGTAGTTTCCAGCCCATTCGTCTCTCTATTCCCTTCCATTTCCTTAACCTTCTTTTCTATATCAAGAATTTTACCAACCATGGCTTCAATAGCTTCAACGTTGTTGATCACAACCACTAATTCTCTAACATTTTCAGAAAGAGGCTTCTCACCTATCATTGCATTTTTTATAACATTAATATCATTCTTCAAGTTGCTGATATGTTTCACAATATTATTCATAATATCACAAAATCCCTTAATACTATCATTATCACCATGACAGTCACTAGGATTTCCCCTTTGATTCTCTTGGCCCTCATTCTGCGATCCCTGAGTACTCATATCCTCACCACAACCCACATTCAGAATCTCATCCTCCTCCTTACCCTTCACATTATCATTTTTTCCTCCTCTGCATCCTCATCAGAAGCTATCAAAACCTATTTTTTAGCCTTGTTTTCTCCCCTGTTGGTATTCTTGTTCCTCTGGATTTGTTTTCCCATTCCCTTTCCTTTCTTACTTTTGATGAATTTTTCCTCAAAGGACTCATCCTTGGAGTCCGACAAATCAGAATCAACCACAATCCTCTTTCTTTTCCCCTTATTCCTCCTCTTTTTGCTAAGATCCTCCAATTCTCCTTCAGTTTCCAAATCAAAGTTGAAACCACTATCCTGAATTTCCGTGTCATCATCCCTGGTATTTTTACCTCTAATTGGTTTCTCTATGGTTTTCCCTTTCAGCAATTTGTAAACTAAAACCATAAGACCCTTATGAAGAGCATGGACCCCTTGAGGGTCTTTTTGCATTTCTTTAATGGTGTGATCCATGGACCAAGCTAAATAATAGGGCAAGCTTACATTTTCACCATGGCCGAAGTGGTTGAGCAGCACGAAATGGTGCCCGTAAGCCCTCGTAAATCTTCCATCCAGCGTAATGTAGGTTATGGTAGCAAACAACATGAACGTCCATGGCCTACAGATGTTCTTGGGGGAGTGGTAGGAGTTATCCACCTCCACCATTTTCTTCTTTTTGCCATCCGTGATAGGAAATCTATCTATTGCCTTATCAGAGACACTACGATCTCTATAGAACTTAATACCATCTTCTACCATCCCCGTAGCTTCTATAATGATGTCTTCATCCACCATCATCGTCTAGGTGCCCACCAGAACTTTTCCATTCTTCCGATTCTTTATAAAATGCTTGGTAAATGTTGGGTCTTTACCACAGAGCTTCTCCATGAAAATACTTAAGCCCCCCTCTTGTAGAATCTCCCAAACCTCTTTGTTCTTATTCCAAGCTGAACATGATAAGATATTTCCCTCCCATTTTTCCTTCAAAATCACTAGAATTCCTAATCTTTTCTCTGATATTTGCCCTGTTAATATGATAAGACTATTAAATAAATGCTCATCACCGCCCCTGTGAACCTACATCAAAAAAATGGGGAAAAGCATTAGGAATTATGATTGATGATGCCCCATTCCCTCATTTGAATATGGTCCTGTTCGAACAAGGATTTCACCTCACACGCAAGTTTACTCTCCCCATTAATGGTAATGATTTTCTCAGATCGATAGGCCAGGTTGGCTGCCCAGTCAGCACATGAGTTAGCTTCCCTATAAACATGTGTGAAAACACACATATCGAAGGTTTCACTTATTTTCTTCGCTTCTTTAATAGAATTGTTTATAGACCATGAGGGCGGGAACACCTTATTCAAATAGTTTATGATATTCAAAGAGTCACCTTCACACCATACTCTTGTACAATTGGCTTCCTTTGCTAGCTCCATCCCATGATAAGCCGCCATGGCCTCAACAACATGGTTAGTTTGACTGCCAATAGGAATACATTTAAAGGTTTTGCATTTTCCCCATTCATCCCTTAAAACCACACCGCACCCCGCATTGCCAGGGTTACCCTTTGAAGCACCATCAAAGCTGATTTCCATCCAGCCATGAGGAGGGCTTTCCCATTTAACACCTGAAATATGTCTCTTCCCTTTAATCTCGAATTCTTGAAAATAATATGATCATCTTGATCTTTGGGGTTGGCTATTCCACCCATGATGTTGATTTCTCCACTACATTTCGTTTGATTTTTTCAAAAATTATTTGAACCTTAGATGCCTTCTCTCTAAACACTCTTTCATTTCTCTCTTTTCATATCCCCCAGCAAATATGAGGTAAAGCCAGTCTCCATAACAAAATTATAGACTTATTCCTTGAGGGATGATACCAAGAATTAAAAACCTCTTGGACAGATTCAGGAAAAACCCAACTAATATTGAAGCAGTCTAGACATCTAGCCCAGATATTAGCAGAGAAGGGACAGTGGATGAACAAGTGGTTAATGGTTTCCTCATTCTGCATGCAAAGAAGACAAACACTAGGCATACAAAATCCTCTAATTTTGAGGTTATCAATAGTCAAAATTTTATTTTGAAGGATAGTCTGGAAACAAATATTAATTTTGGGAATTAGGCCTTTCACCCAAGCCTTAGCCTAGCAAGGACTCTCCAAGTTAAAAAAATGTTGATTATAGAGAGAGGCAACAAAAAATTTACCATTTGTAGTGAGTTTCTAGATTAGTTGATCATTATCATCCACCACCACCATGGAATTCATAATTTTGTTTAGATTACCAAGGGAGGGATCAACTGGGGACAATTCCTTCCACTATCCATCATTCCAGTAGTCACCCACCATAGTGCCATATTTTTCCTTACATTGATTCTAAAATTTTCCCCAATCAGGACTATCACTCAACGGGGAGTCAAGCAACCAAGAATCTTCCCAGAATTTAATGGAATTACCTTTTCCCACCTTCCATTTCACACCTTTGGCAATTAGATCTCTAGTTCTAGTAACATTTTTCTAGATATTAGAACCAATCGGGATGTCTTCAACATTGAGGAGACTTTGAAGGGTACGAAATTGTCTTTTATACTTGTTTTCCTATATCAATTTCCATTCTCCCTGAGTGTTATAACCTCTCCATATCTACTTAGCCATGAGAAACTCATTCATGTCTCTGATTCTTCTAAGGCCGAGACCTCCCTTTCTTATAGGTTTACTAACCTTATCCCATGCAATCACATTCATTCTCTTCTTCTCCTCAACCCCTGTCCATAGAAAAGTTCTTTGAATTTCTTCAATAGCCTCCGCAAACTTGGCTGGAATTCTAAAAAAGGCTAATGGCATAAAGAGGAATACTCTGAAGAGTAGATTTCAAAAGCTGAACCTTACCAGCTTGGCTGAGCAGAGAGCCTTTCTATCTAGCTAACTTCCTATGAAATTTATATACAAGAGCTCCCCAGAAAGTATCAGGAGGGAATTGACATAAAGGAAGCCCAAGATAGGAAGTAGGAAGATTCCCCAATTGACATCCCAAAATGTTACTAATTTTTATCTGTCTTCTTTCCAGAGTGTTGATGAAATAGACAAAAGTTTTAGACAAATTTATCAATTGACCAGTAGCTATCCCATTACTATCCAATGCTTTCTTTAAGCTCCTAGAGTCTTTCATTGAAGCATTCCCCATAATAATAGAGTCATCCACAAATTACTGATGGGAGCAAACTTGGTTTGCCAAAGAATGTTTCAACCCAAATAACTCTCCCTTCTCAACAAGATTACCAGCAAATCTTCCCAAACATTCTACCATGATAATGAAAAGAATCGGGGATAGAGGATCCCCCTGTCTAAGACCCCTTGAGGATTTGAAAAATGGGGAAGGAGAACAATTGATTAAAATAGAAAAAGAAGCAGAAGAAACCAATTGCAAAATAAGACTGATACTTCTAGAGCAGAACCCAAAAGCAGAGAGAACATCCATCATAAATCTCTAGTCCACTCTATCATATGCTTTAGATAAGTCAAGCTTCAAAAGAAAGCCCTTTTTTTTAGCACAAGAGAGAGAGTGAATATTTTCATGGATCAAAATGATTGAATCCAAAATTTGTCTCCCAGGGACAAAGCCACTTTGCTGGGGAGAAATGATAGATGGGAGCAGGGTCAAGATTCTAGAGGTCAAAACCTTAGAGATAATCTTGTACAAAGAGTTGCATAGGATGATAGGTCTAAAAAGATCCACGGAATTAGCACCCATCTTTTTGTGAATAAGGGCAATGGAAGTGCCATTTAGTTATTTCAAAATTCTTCTCGCACACAATATTTTTTTCACAGCACTAGAAACATCACCTCCAACAATATGCCAATACATTTGAAAAAAGAACATGGGGAAACCATCTAGGCCCGGGGCCTTGTTACCTTCAAAGGAATTGGCAGCTTTCAGAATCTCATCATTTGATGGAATAGTAGTGAGATATAAATTGTGATCTGCATCCAAGATAGAGGGGATATAGTTCGTAAGGTCCTTTTGAGCATGCAAGTCCAAGTTTTGTTCCTTAGTCAAGAGGTTGGAGAAAAAATCCAGGGTTGTCTTCCTCACAGACTCTTCATCTTCAACAGTTCTTCCATTGACTTTAAGTTGAGATAGCCTATCAAGATGGCCTTGTGTTTCAAAATGGACATATGAAAGTATTTGGTATTTCTATCTCCTTCCTTTAGCCAAATATTTCTTGACCTCCATTTCGAGAAAGTTTCTTCTTTTTTTATTATTTCATGATATTTCATGAGAATCTCGTCTTCAACTTCTCTAGAGACCTTGGTATAGCCACTATTCTGAATCTCATCCTGAATATCTTTCAGATCTAAGAGAATGGTAGCTTTGGAAGTAAATATGTTCCCAAAGGATTCCTTATTCCATCTCTTAACATTATCTTTCACAAATTTCAACTCTTTGACCACCTTATACATAGCATTTCCTTCAATTCTTACCTACCACCATTCCTTGATTTTGATTTCCATATCTGGGTGTTTTGTCCACATTCTCTCAAATCTATAAGGGAAGTGTCTTCTTTCATTCTTGGTATCAATCATGAAGGATATAGGATAATGATCCGACCCTACCCTGGTATGAGTTGATAAAGAACATAAATGAGAATTAAACCAATCTAGAGAGATTAAATCTATGTCGAGCCTGGCCTGAATTACGTCCTCACCACTCCTTCTATTAGTCCGGATATATTTAACCCCTTGCAAATCCAGATCATGGAGAACTTTATTATTGATGAACTCCATCAAATCCAATCTGCTGTCCAGATTGGTTTGGCTCCCTCCCTTTTTCTTACTTTCCCTCAAAGGGGTATTGAAATCCCCCATAATAATCCAGCTATCTTCAGAAAACTTACTTCTAAATGAGGATAAGATTTTCTAGAAATCACTTCTACCAGTCTTGGTTTTGGGGCATACACATTAGTCAAGACCCAAGAATTACCCTCTTTCAGATGCTTAAATCTAATGTAGGCCAAATTGTTGTCTTGAATCAACACTTCTCCTTTTACATTATTTTTATTCTAGAAAGTAGCAATACCTCCTGACGCCCCTTCTGAACTACCACCACTAACTCCTCCGCTACTAAACATTTTCAAACATTCAACCTTATCCTTAAGCATTTTGGTTCCTGAATCAAAAAAATATTCAGGTTTTTGTCTCTAATCATACTTTTTATTAAATCATGTTTGTGAGGATTATTCAATCCTTGAATGTTCTGGGAAATAATCTTCATGGATTTTTAGAAATTCCTACCTCAAAGATGGTTCTTTGAGTCTCGTCTGCTAGATTCTTGCTTGCTTCCATGGTCCTCTTCTTTGTGTTTGAATATATTCCAGGTGATGTGTGCTGAGATCCCACATCCCTTAGTCTTCTTCTGGTATTTTTGGTGGTTGTATTATTGTTGTTTCTATTATTATTCTTTTTTTTGTTCTTGTTCTTTCTTTTATCCTCCATTACTTCTTCTTCCTCCTGCTTAGTCCCACTCTTTCCCAAAGCCTTTTTTATATCTTCTTCATCTCCCCATCTTGGTTCATTTTCCTCCAGGAAAGTGAATTTGACCTGAGTCAGGGAGGCTAATGATATCTCTGAGAGCCCTTTCTCAAAAAAGTTGTCAGGTTGTGCATCCTGGATCTAGCTTGCTCCATTTTCTGACTCAGATTACTTTCCTACTGAGTTAAAATTGTCTCCCTCTTCCTTGTTATCTTTGGATTGACTATCTCCCTTATCCATCGGACTACTATCCCGTCTCTCACTCTAAGATAAATTTTGTTCTGTCATATCCTTTTAATTGTTTTGACTACTGAATAGTGACTTTCTTTCTCAATCCTTAGAATCCTTTCCTATGTTCTCCTCCTCCTTTTCCTACTGGGAGATCTTACCATGCTCTCCTTTCTTGATTTCATTTCATGATTCCCTGACTAGTACCTCTTCCATCCCTCCTACCTAAGACTGTTTCTCCTGATCCAAACAATCAGAAGGAGAAAGTTTCAAAGAATTATCCACCTTTTTCAAAACTTTAGTTTGGGTTTGAGTTTTGGCCACATTTCTTGGGGATTTTTAGCACAGTGCCCTACTCTCTTGCAGTGAAAGCAAGCAAAAGGGATTGATTCATAAATAATATTCTACATCCATTTGCCTAGTTTTGATTCTATCTTTATTTCCTCTGGCATATCCATCTCAGGCCCAACCCCTACATAGTTCTAGCATAAATAAGTCTTTTTCTAGATGTCATGACTAGGTTAATGGCGAGAAGCTCCCCAAAACAATTGGCTATACTAGCAAACACTTCTTCCTCCCAATATCCCATAGGAAACCTAGGTAGCTTTATCCATACCAGAACTTGGACCATAAACTTATCATCTATACCTGCATTAGGGTACCATTTATGGATATACATTAAATATTTACCTATCGCCCAGGTACCATTGCAAAGGATTTGTCTGGGGTCCTCCTTGTTGGCATATGCACACTCCAATGTGACATTGTATGTGATTGAAGGTTTTGTCATTGATGGAAACCTTGCAATCCTATGGCATCGACAAAGCCATTATACTGACCTCAGCAGATCACACTCTACACCAGCACTCAGGACACCGACACTGGCACAGAAGAAAGGAAGTATACCGGCACAGAGGCCGACAGGATTTTGTTATATTATATTTTTTTTATTATTGTAAAAATGTGTAAGCCGACTTGGCAAATTGTAAAATGATTCTTATATATAAAAGAGATCATTGTAGACATTTATGATGGTGATGTAGAAGCATTAAGGAAAATATTAGGTAGACCTAATGTGCGAAATATAGGTCAAGAGGTATATGTAAAGAACAGAGCAGGAACCAGTACTGAATCAGGCATTAAAGATGCTATTGTAAAGCAGTACAAGATATTGGATTTCTATAATCCTTATTGTAATTAAGTGTGACTTCCCATTGAGCAGTGAGCTCTAGGCAATTGGCCTTCCTGCATGTGTAGGCCCCTATTGTAAGTAATATTCTCTTATTGGCCAGTGAGTGAATATTGTGGGTCACAAATCCCACCAAGGTTTTTCCCACACTGGGTTTCCTCATTAACATCTTGTGTTATGGTGTGCTTTTCATGTGGATGTTCTTAACTCTATTTATTGCATTATTTCTTGCATACCGGTACACTGTTATATTATGTTCTGCATGTTTTAAGATAAGAAATTCTAATTACTAGTTAGATATTGATTCACCCCCCCCTCTCAGTATCTCTGGGATCCCTAATACTCCTCACATGAAAAAGAAAAGGAAAGACATCCTTTATTCATAGCGACCACATCAACTTGACCTTTCAAATTCCATTTTCTCTTGACAAATCCCCGAACAACCTCAATGTTAGGTCTTTCCCTAAAGAAATTTCCTATCAGTGTAGTTTCCATCCGAGCAATATTTTGATCTATAATTTGATCCAGAATGGAAATGGTGAACTTTCCTTGAGAAACATTCATAGTATTTTTAACCGGAGGCAAGGATGACTTACCTTTGGGTTTGATACCAAACAGTGAGGACCATTTACCAATGTGTCCAATCGATCTGGTGCCCCCATCTAGTACCCCTGAATTCAAAGGGGTCTTGAGATCCTTCCCATTAGATTTTGTTCTCTTCACAGGACCATTCATCTTTTCTACTACAATCTTCTCCACGCGTGATCTGGGACCCCCACCTGGGTCCCCCGAATCCAAATGGGCATCAGGTTCCTTACCATTTGAACTCTCCCCCTCCAAAGAACTCCCTAAATCTCCTGCTACATGTTGTCCTGCTGCTGAACTAGTTCTCCTACCCAAAAAAATTAAATTTTGGGCCCGACCATTCCCCTTCTCCTCTCCGCTCCTCATTGTTGCACAACCAAATTTATATAGTGTTGTAAATTGTTGATCTTAATAATTTCACACTAGATTTAGGACTTGTTTGGTGGATTTGACTAATTTATGCATGATTGTGCCCAATTTTAGAGCTATTGTTAACTAAATGTTTGATTAGTCATTAATTAACTGAGATTTGGTTATAAACATATTCATGCATATAACATCATTTATGGTGATTTTATTATATTTAAGGTAATATCTAACAAGTAGGGGCATCTCCTCATGTGATGCATAGATAAAATATGGAGAAGAAAGGTTATATGCATTTAATACAATTCATTTCTGTGTTTGTAGTATTGGTTACCAAAAATAATCCCTATATATGAACTCTATATAATGTATTTAGTCTTACAATTAATTCTACCAAGACTCACTAAATATTTAACCAATTGGTAACTCACTTGAGATTTGTATTAAGTTACTCAATAAAGCCATAAAAAATGCAGGCTAGTAACTAATATTGACTCGAAAAGATGATTATGGCAAATTTCGGACCATTTTTAACTAAATGTTTTACTAGTAATTAACTAATTGAGATTTGGTTATAAAGTTATTCATATATAGAGGGTCATTTATAGTGATTTTATTATAGTTAAGGTGATGTATATAACAAGTATGAGTATCTCCTAATGAGATGCATAGATTAAAAAGGAGAAGAAAGGTTCTCTATACATGATAAAATTAATTTCTATGATCATGATATTGGCTACCAAAAATAATCCCTACATATGAAATCTATATAATGTATTTAGTCTTACAATTAATTCTAACATGACTCACTAAATATTTAATTGATTATTAGCTAACTCTAGATTTATATTTAGTTATAGAATAAAGTTGTAAAATTTTTAGGGTAGTAACTAATATTGACTAGAAAAGATGATTGTGCCCAATTTTAGGACCATTTATGTAAACTTGATTTATTCCCATATTCTTGACCTTTTTATGGACTCATTGACTAGGTTTCCTAGTACCCTTGACCAAGAAAAATAAGCTCAACATTCAAATAATGAAGTAAGCCTCTAAAAATTAGTAGGAAGTGACCTTTCTTTCTTAGTATTCCATGAGAATTTTTTGAAAAGGTATAAGTTGCATGTAAATACAACTCCCTTTCTCATTTTAAAGGTCTAAATCTTCTAGCACACATTCTAAAAATCAAATTCTCTAGCAAACAAAAACACACCCGCTTTCAAAGGAGAAAAGATTTCAGGAAATTAAGTATACTACAAAATTCATGATCAATTATATGATATTTATTCATATTGAAACCATGCACTAACATGTTTTTTATTAAGGTGAGCAGGGTTTCAAAAGGGCCCAAAATATTGTACAAAAACAAAAGCAAAAAATCGTTAAATAGTATAGAAATAGAAAAACAAAAAAATAGGAAGAACATCAAGCTATAAATAAAATAAATCTACAAAACTTCACATTCATGGGATTGACATGCAAAGGAAAAACTAACTTATGAGGACCATTTGTCATCCTATGAATAATTGTCCAAAGAGAGTCCATATCTAGATCAAAATACTTGGTACAAGAAGGAAGATAAGCCACCTTAGAAGATTTAATACATTTCACATCATCATCTAAAGAACAAAGAGATATAACATACTTAAAAGGATCATTATAAATCTAGGGTAAAATAAAATTTTGAGCAACAATAGGAGACACATTTGGTTTAGGAAGAGGATTTTCCAAGATAGAAAGGGGTGGAAATAAATCGTTAGAATCAATAATAAATTAATTAAGATACACTATTAGATGTCAGGTCTTGATCACCTTCCTTTGGGGCTATTGTTTTGTTGCTCGATGTGGATGTCAGAGATAAATTTTGCTAGGAGAGGATGGGGGTGCTATTGAAGAAGATGGCGATGATGATCTTGGTGATGCACCCTTGTATCTTCCTTTTTTGGGAAGAGTTTTTGGGGGTTCTTCTTGTTGGTTCCCAAAACCATAGATTGCCAAACTCTAAGAATATGCTAGATTCTATGATCAAGTTTGATAATGGATCTTGGACAATGAACAAGATTGAAGCAACAAAGCTCGAAATCTTCTAGTCTTCAAGCTCTGCTTTTCCTAGGTTGGTGTACCTCTTGATATTTTTGTATTTTATAAGTCTTTATGAAATTTCCAATTAAATCATCTTCTACTTTAGAGTGGCATGAATGTTTGAAATAGATTAATCTAACCCCTACTCCTACTCATAAAACATGGAGTTGAAACTATATTTGAGTATGATATTTTGAGAATTTATTTTTTATGAACCAGTGTCTTTCTTCCACTAGGCAATAGAGTCAAGATATATGTGTCTTATTACTGACTATAACTCAAGTTGTTTGGCACTTTAATGTTTATAACTTGTATGAATGTGCAAGAAGGTTTATTACTAGGTCATTCTTTTTAATCCAAATGAAATCTCTTAAATCGCTACAAATTATCTTAATGAATTTAATTTTGCCTTATAGAAGCCAATCAAATGAATTACACAAAAACAACAAATGTTTTTTGATAAACCAAAGTACATCCTTGATATATTGATTTAAGTGATAAGAAAAACCTTCAGTTGGAGACAACCTGATAATAAATTATCAATAATTGCAACACAAAAACTAAAATCAATATACAAAGCACCATATGCACCGCTTCCATTGCTATGCTTCACAAAATATTTTAATAATATATACATCCCTAAATTTCTCATTCTAATTTTACCCTTGTTTTTGGTCCTAATTTCCCTTTTATAAATACAAGGGAGCATTTAAGATTGCTATATCATTTTCTAACAAGAAGTCATTTAGTTACCCTCAAGTTACAAAATATTTACGCACATTATCATTAGGTTTTAGTCTTCAACCTATACTTCTGGAATAAAGTTTTCACACGCACAACTGAACATATTACCTTTACTTCTTCCCGTTCATGTGAAATAACTTTTAAGCCCCCTTGTTAAATATCTTAATTTGTGTGAAAGTAAGAATTTTCTATCTTTCCTATGGGAATAATCACTAGATAGTGTGCCTTTATTTTATTTTCACTCATTTATGCTTTATGTGGAATTCTTTTCATTTTGAGTGATTCTCCTTTTAATCTGCACATTTACCTTTATCAATTTTTTTTATTTGGAAAAATAAATTGTACTCCTCATCCTATGCTAATTTTAAAGTGATTTTCTCCAGTGGCATTTATTTTCACCTTCACACCTTTGATTCTTCCATAGAAATCTTTTTACTTTTTAGTGAAAAAATCTTATTGTTTTTTATTAAGGAAAAAATAAGTTTTGAGAAGACCCGAAACCCCTAACAATAGGTTTTGAAGGGACCCAAAACCCTCAGATTTTAGTAGGATCTGGAACCCACAACACTATGCAACCAAAGGATACAAATAATGAAAATCAGTAGCCCAAACATAGCTAGGCTAACAAACACCAACCATACACCAGTGCAACCACAGGCAAAAAGAGTCAGCCAAACAAACAAAAAATAAACATTACAAAACATGCTAGCATCACCAGCAAGCTTACAACCTCAAATTGTAGATCATGAAAGAAAACAATGAGGTTATAACAGGCACCCTCAACTAGTCAACAAGGATTTTTTAGGTTCCCTTAACCTATGACAAAAACTCCAAGCAGCTGAAAGCTAACCTAGACCTTAACCAAAAGTAACCATAGTCTATACTAGGCCCTTGAAAACCATCAGCATCCAGCCAAACAAGATTACACAAGATAAGCATTAAGAACTGAACAAAAACATGGGGTTTTTGAAAGGCTCCCCTAACCTTCAATTTGGGTTTTGTAATGGCTCCCAAAACAACCAAAATGAATCCAACAACCTCAAAGCATTTGATAGATGCACCTCTAAGAGAAAAATACCTATCCACCTCAGCAGGATAGGGACCCACCTCAATAAGGGCTAAAAAGATGGAAACCATCAATAGAGAGAACAAAGCTTCAAACCACAAACCAAAGTCCAACAACTAAGAGATGGAACCACAATTCTTTGCTAGACAGTTGGGTTTTAAGAAGGATCCTAGAACCAAAAGTTAAAAAAGAGGCCTGAACCAGTCCAAGTCCAAGCAGATAAGCTTAACCAAGATCTCCACCTCTATAGGTGAAAATGGACAGAAACTCAATAGTAAGGAGAGAGCAACAATCAACCATCCAGCCTCAAAAAATAGGGCATCCAAAGCCCCCTACAAGTTTTGTCCAACCGAACCCAGCCCACACATCTTACCCTCAGTAGAAGAATGATCCACCTCAATAGGACAAACTGAGAAAGGTAGAACACATAAACCTTCAAAAAAACTAGAGATCCTCTTGAAAAAAAAAATGAAAAAAGAGGAGCACCCATAGTCATCAAGAGGAAACCCCATGAGGTGATAGAACAAAAACAAATAGACCCCACACATAGAGGTCCCTTGCAATAATAAAGATCACTTTGATGTCCAAAAACAACCTGAAAGGAGTGCAGAGCCCAAAAGACCAAGGGTAAGCCAGGCCATGGAAGCTCCTCCTGAATCCCAAACATCTCCTTTGCAACGAGATAAAGGTTGGGCAACAACACCATCAGCACTGAGGCATTGCACTTCATAGGCAAACCCTCCTCCAAGAGTCAAAGGATCACCCTCCTAGTAGCCTTCAAAGCACCAAACCATGAACACGATGGAATAACATCACAACATAACCACCTAACAGTGAAACCCATCACATTGCTTCCATCTTTGCACCCTTCCCGCAACAAGACCCTCCACACAGCATCCACCTCTGCTAGCAACATAAATAGGGGTGAAGTCGATGACCACTGGGGAACCCACAATGGACAAAATGATGTCTTCATCAGCCACAAACACCTCTTAACTCAACACAATAGCCGCAAAAGATACAAAAAATATGGTCAACATAGGGGTCTTCACAGCAACACCTAAGCATCGCCCAACAACATCGTTCGCAAACACCAACCCCTCAGTCACCTTCACAGCACCCCATCCGCAACCATCCTCCATCGTCTCCACACAAAGAGAAAAGTCACGAAGAACAAGACAAACATCATAGGAATAGGGTCATTGACAAGAGAGCATAACAAGAAGAGAGGATTAAACATCCTCACCATTGCCATCGCCTTCCCCTGATTCATCTGCCTCTCCCATAGAAACCCTAGCCGCACTCATATGAACATTCCTACTCCTGATCACCATAATTTTAAGCAACAATTCAACAATGTTACATTCAGATTTGAAAACATCTTATTGTTGTACACAATATCACTAGTGATAATTGTGTTCCCAAAATAATTTTATATTCATATTGTGAATAGATTTCCCTTCTCAAATAAAAAAAATAAAAAATCCACCAATCTTTTATTTCAATCTTATTTTCTCCTCTTTTATTATCTTCCATAACTTGGTAGAAGAGACATAAAAATGTCTCTTTGATATAAAAATGTCTCAATATTGTTCATCTAAAAAACTTGTAAAATGTCTCTTCGATATGGTAATGTCTCTTAGACATTGTTCATCTAAGAGACTAAGAGACTTGAAAATGTCTCTTTGATAAAGCCTTTTTATCCCATTTTGGAGATTTTATTGTGAGCAATCCAAGTGTTGTGGAGCCATGAAATTAAATCTAGTAACATTTGAGGAGAAATTATGAATTGGGTTACTCACAGAATTTTGAAATTATTTTTTTTGTCAAAATTTAGCTTTGTAGCATTTGAAATGTTCTTTGAAAATTGATCAAATCTCTTCAAAAATATTTTCAACTTAGATCAACCTATAGACATTTGACCAAGGAATGTACAACCAAAATTTTTATTGAGGCATTTGTCTTGAGGCACTAGATATTCACTGTCAAAGATGGCCATCAGAGCTGCTTTAACCAAAAAAATGTTTTGAAAAGTTCTAAATGATGAAAAGTTGAATCCCTAAAAAATATGAAATTGTTACCAATGGCTTTGAAAACTAGCAAGCATGTCTATGAAGGTGACATAATTCTTCTTACAAAGTGGTTTCTTATGATGATCAACAGGTATCAAGTTAGACATCTCCAAAGTAGGCTTTTGGGGTAGATTTTGTAGGTATGATTCTGAGTGATGTAATTGATTTTTTTTTTAACATAGACACTCAAAATATCATCATAATTTTGTGGAGCTAACACTTCTTTCAAGGGCTTCCCTCTTCTCCTAGTTCTTCTATTTTGGTTGGGCCTTTTGTGGTTGTGTCGATGCAAGGTGTTCCATTCTTGTGTGGCTATTGGGTGGTAGGGTGTTGCCCTTGGTTCATTTTTTTAGAGTGATTGGTTAGTCCTTGGCCCTATTATAGACTCTATTATTGTGCTGAAGAAGTTGAGTCATTTGGAGGTGTTGTCATTTACAGTTTGTTTCTGTCTCCTTCTTTTCCTCTCTATCTAGGTTTAATTTGTGCATGGCGTTATGGGTTTTGGTGCTTTTGTGGGTTCCCTATATCTTGTTTCTATGGAACCTAGTTGTTGGTGTTGTGGTTTTTTCCTCCTTGTGGGATTTTCTTTACTTTACTTTTGTGCTCTCCTTGTCTTTTCTTTCAAAAATGCTTTTTCGGTGCTAGGGATTTTGTTGGCTATGTTCTTCTTGGTGGTCAACCAGTTGCTGGTATTTTTCAATGGCCTAAGCTAGTCTTGGTTTATATTTGGTTAGGGTTTTGTTCTCTTCATGTTGTGGTCATCCCCATTGTTCCCTAGTGCTTTATGTTTATTCTTCTCAAGTGGCCTCTTGCTATTCTTGACTAGGTTCTTCCCCATGATGCTCCTATCAAAGTGGAGTCTTCTCTTGTGGCCATGGTGTGCGATTGGCTCATTTTCCTCCCCTCCTCCTCTTTCACAATTACTACTAAGGTGGAGGGAATGTCTATGCAGGTTGTGTTTGTTAGACAACTCAGATAACGAGAGGACAACTGAGAGGGGGGGGTGAATCAGTTGTCATCCGATGTTAGAACTTTAAGCATTTAAATCCTTATTACCGGAACACATAAACTCAATACTGGAATGAATAAGCCAAATACCAGAATAGCAGATATAGCAATTAAACATAAACATAAATCATAGAATAGTTAGCATCCATCCATAACACATGACACCAAGATTTGTACATGGAAAACTGAGTAAAGGGAAAAACCATGGTGGGAAGCCTACCCACAACTAGATAATACTTCTGCAGTAGGTATGTGATTACAATATGAAGGGGCATGCACATGCAGTAAGGCCAATAGCATAGAGGACACTTCTCATAAAAAAAGGAGCCTCACTGACTACAAAATACATCAAACTACAATCTGAAATAAATATTTCACTGCAAGTATAACATCTCCTATGCCTAAGTATAGTTCTGGTTAAGCTCAATACCAGAGGCCTTCAACCTCTCTTACAAACCCAATTCAATCATCTATGATTGGCCAAAACCTCTACATATGATTACAACATTATTCACACATAGATAATCCTATATCCCATAATCCCTTAAGCCCATACATCCATACATGATATATAAAGAGATCTTACATCATATTATACCAACCCGAGACCTAGACAATTAGGTCGACCACCTACAAGATAATACAATAAATTGATAACATAAACCCACAATCCAGTGATCAACGAAGTCAGCTTAGGCTGAAAACAATGTCAACCAATCATTAAACCTCATCGGTAATGCATCAGGAACATCCAGCAACACGTTACATAAATGAGTCCATAACCTAAATAACACTGGATGCAAAATAGGTTGCCATAAACCAAATCGAACACCACCGATCAATAGGAACATAAACAAGAGAACCAACAACATCTTGATAGCCATCTAGAAGCCACACCAACACCACTTATCACGTGCATCAAAAGATCTTCAACAAAGCTCTGCCGGTAAAACCCTTATCGGTGACCAAAAGGGTTACTAGAATAAATAATACCTCTAAGTCATCAAATCCTGAACCAACTGACTGTGATACACATCTAAATAGCATGAATGATAGATCCAAACCAGATCCACAAACCAAAGTATACCGAAGCATACCGGATCAATATCATAAACCAACCACCCTACCAGAACCAACCAGAAACCAGTAAACAACCAAAACTGTCGGTGTTTTCATCAATGCAACACATAATCAATTCCTCCAAATTGCGAACACTTTTTTTCCTAGTGTGGGAGAGGTTGGTTGTTACACTATGTGGTCTACTTATATCTCTGGTTGCTTGGTTGAATCAAGTTTGTCTCTTCCAGCTGTTGGTCTATTTCTCTTCTATTCCTATTAAGGTGGTTTCCTTTTCTATTGAGATGGAGAGGAGTTTCACTAGAGGGGAGATGAATTTTGCTAGAGAGTCTTTGCAAGTTTTAACATGATGGTTTTGGGAGCCATGTCAAAACCCAATTTAAAGTTTAAGGGAGTCTATCAAAACCCCCTAATCCTTGTCTTGCATTTGATAGACTAGGAGGTTCAATTATTTCTAGATTATTCTATAAGGTTTTTCTTTATGACTCTAGTAGTTAAGGTTTTAGGAGCCTTGCTAAAATCTAATGATCAAGTTAAGGGTGCCTAGAAAAACCCTTAGATCCTGATGCAAGTTAAGGGTGCCTTGGTAAAACCCTTAGATCTTGGATCTATCCAATTATTTGCTGAGTTCTTCTCTTTAGAAGCCTTTGTTGGTGGAAAATGTTTTGGGTTTCATGGTTGAATCCTTTGTTAAGGGGTTATGGGAGCCTTGCCAAAACCCATGTTTCAGGTTAAGGGAGCCTTGCAAAACCCTTATCTCTTATGAGTTCTATATTCCTATTAATTCTAGAGGGTTTTGAGTCCCTTCAAAACCTATTGTAAGGGGTTATGGGTCCCCTCAAAACCTCTTTTAACTCTAAAAAAAAAAAAAAACATTTTCTATAAAAGTTGTGTAGATTACATTCTAATTGTTTTCGTATATTAGATTTTCCAAATGTTTTTTTAGCTAGAGTTTCTTGCAAGTACAACCATTATTCATTTAATTTTACAATATATATTAGAATAGGTCATATAAAATCGTTTTACATATAGCCTTGGATGCCAACTTGGTTGATAAAGAAAATTAATTAGCTCAAGTGTAGGGCTTGACAACACCTCGTCATACACCACTATCACTAATCGTAGGAAATGGATGATAAAATTAAAACTAGTAGACAAGTAAAGTGAGTGTAGTGAAAATAGAAGGATAAGAATTAATGGTCTCTATGATACAATAGAAACCACTTGTGTGATGGAGAAATATCTCTTTTGATAAAACATCCCCATCCATAGCAGTAAAATACACGAATCAAGGATGGAAGAATCACCAATAGTAAATCATGTAAAGATATCAAAATATCGAGCATAAGAGTGTACAAATGGAAGGTACAATGGGTTATGAGAATCCATGACATATTAGATTAATAGAGCACAAACCAAGGGTGGGTGAGAGTGTTCAAATATAAATTTAGCAATATAAAACAAAGCCTAATAACGATAGACCAACAAGGTATAGTGATTTAGACATATTGAGCTCGCCATAAAATGTGATGAACAAATACACTTACATAAAAATATAGGTTAACTACATAAACAAGAAATTAAATAATCATTTTACCAAAATTTGAGGAGCTAATATTGACATCACAAAATATAATTAGCATGCAAATTTTAAAAGTACAAGATTATTTAGATGTAGATCTATGAAGATAACATTTTCATGGATGTCAATTATCAATGCACCATGATATAAAGCCTATTAGGTGGTCATTGTCAAATTAGGAATTTGATTGTGATTCTTTTAGTTCACTTGTGCGAGCACAAAAGTGATCCTTTCAATTTTATAAATCAACCTACAAGTTAAATAGAACATGGAGTTATGGATCTAATCTTGTTTATTTCAGACTCCTACAACCTCTTTGACTTTATGCCTTCAATATGTATCTAGGAAAATGGTATTTAGAAATATTTGCTTGTGAACTTGCTAGCTAAGGGTCATGTTATCCTTAAGTTTGCCCTTGCTGGACTCATTTAGTTATGATGAACCAAGAGCAAAGACAACATACAAGCATGTAATATTCTCCTAAGATGTTGATGCAAGTATTGATGTTAAATGATTATTTGTTTTCCTAGATATGTATGATATTATCTATATTCTAAATATTTTAAATCAAGTAGAGTTATTCCTTAAATACACCATCTTGATGTGCAATTTAATTTTTTTTATGTTTTAGTTAGCTTAGAATAATGAATAAGAAAAGAGAACATAAGCCTAATTTCAAACTATGAATTTAAAAAGTCAAAATTCATATCTTTAAAATGAAAATAACTAAAATCAATTCTACATTCACATATCTAGATTAAAGTGCCAAATAATATAACAATAATTAATTCACAAGCTCTAAATGTTTAAAATTGTAACAGATTTCCAATAAATGGGAGTTAAAACGCATTTCGCATGCTTGAGCAGCACGGGTCTCTTCAGAATATTAAAATTATTGATAGATGAATTGTTTGTTTGACTGGAGTATTGGCACGTGCAAGGGAGGAGGATTACATTCAAGAGTATATTTATCAATGCTACGGCCATCGTAAAGCAAGAATTATTTGAAAGGAACCTTGTCTTGTTGTTGGAAACTGTAATCGCAACAAGCACGATATATCCATTCACATGTTCATCCGTCAGAAAACAAGAGGGTGCTAAAAATTCATTTTAAGACTTCTTTTATGAATTTTTTGTCCTGGTCTTCTTCTATCCATTTTTCAATGTCTCTCATCAATAAATTTACTATTCTCCAGTAGCCAATATGTAGCCATTCAACATAAGTATATGTTTGTTTGTTTTTTAAGGCAATGCAGAAATGTAGAGTAGAAGCAAACGTCAATTTTGCTTGCAACAGCAGTTCTGTATTTTCTATTCAAAAGTATACTGAAGAATACTCTGCTTTCTTTGTAGAGACAGCAGCTGATCTATTTTTGACGTCTTTTCTTTTTAAGAACAACAATTCTATCTTATGTAACTGCAGTTTTATATGTAAGAGCAATAGTCTATATTAATTTGTATTGCATTAATTGTTTGTTTAATTCTTGTGTGATGGAAAGAGATGAGATATTTTTATTTATATCTATGTAACATCTTCTAAGGATTTCGTCCAAAATTTTGAACTCTTTTTCTCACTTAATATTTAAACAAACAGTTTGTATATGATGAGTATAAATCGAATCCTTTTTTGTATTGATGTATTTTCAAGTTTGTATGTAGATTTCAGGTTTGCAACATGTTTGAGATAACAATTGTGGTCAATGCATATAGAGATATTGCAATATTTTCAAAGAAATAAATCTCAATTAATTTTTTTTAATAAGACAAAATGTATTGAGCATATATCTGTGTGTATGTGCACGCGCGGGCGCGAGTGACTATAAAACTTAGATAAACCAAAGAAAATTAGAGGAGTACCGCTCAACCCAAATATAACCTAAAAATCCCAGCCTGAACTGAGGAGATCTAAGCTCAACCCCAAAATATCTTACATCTAGGATTGATGGGAGCATCGCTCAACCAAAATGCAGACTAGAGTTGAAACCTTAAAGCATTGAATACTAAAGCGGCAGCAAAGCTCAACCCACAGGAGATGATTCACACATAAGATTTATATAAAAAGGAGGAGATAATTATAGATGTAAATATTTATCTATATGACAATGGGAGCATTGCTCAACCAAACTTATGACAAAAAACTCATACATTGGAATATTACAACAAAGAACCTAATGCAATAAACTACCAAAGGGAAAAGAAGCACCGCCTCACACCTAAGGAGAGTTTTCCCCAACATCTTCTTTCTCAACAACTTTTTCCTCTGAGATAGAATGAATGACTCGTTGAGTAGAGGTACCAACCTAATTTCATAGTCTGGCCGATATATGTTGTGGAGAGTGAAGGCACGCCATCTTCATGCTATGTGGTTTGTGGATGAGATGTTTGTGAAGTGCATAAAATACATTTCTAACACGAGCTTGGTGCATGAGCACCTAGTATCTAGTCATCATGTTAATTAGATGTTTGAGTCTTAGGAGTTAGGGGTCATGTCATTTGGATTCAATAAGGTCTTTTGAGACCACTTGTAATGTCATTTCATGTTTTTATGTCTATATTTCAAAACCGAAGTCATAATTTTCAAATATGTAAAGTTTTTCAAACATTATCACTCTATTGTCATCGAGATAGGTATCACGAAAAAGTGTCATTGTTTGAAAAAATTGTCATTGTTGTCATCGGGCTAGCTAACCCGATAAGATGTCGTTGTTGTTGAAGGGTCATCGGGATAATTATCCCGATAAAAGGGTCATCCAGATAGTTTCATCTATCGGGATTGGAAAATATTGTTTAACCGATTATGGAAGGTTATGTTGATAGTTGTCCAATTGTCTTGTCTAGTATAGCCATGCCAAAATGGGCGACATCGGGATAAGTTTGTTCTATCAAAATTACGTGAAATGGTTATTCCGCCTTGAAGAGTTATTCCGATGAGTGATTAATAAGTCATGATTGGAGTCACTATTCCAACATCGATACCCAACATTGATTTAGTAGATAGGTATTGTTATTCTGATATCTAGGTCGGATAGTGATTTATCAAACATGTGGAATTTGAACAGTCCTGCAATCCAACGGTCATGATAGGAAAGCACAAATTTGATATAAATTGTATAACCAACAGATGGAAACATGGGATCTTGATATGTGCATTCAAAAATTGGAGTTTTTGAAATCTAATTACTGGCAACAAATTTCGAAGCTTGTTTCTTTCTACAATTTACCCTATTTTATGTACTAATTTGATTCAAAATTGTTTGGGTAAGAACAAGTAGATATAGAGTAGTGTGTTTCTTCCAGTTGTCAATGATGGAAATTATTTACTAACAAAAGGGAGCAAGATCTATGTTTATTTTTAACAAGATTCCTTGATAACTAGGGTTCTAATAAGAAATTGATGATTTCCCCGTGACCCGATTGTCATAATACCCTGTGTTGCTAAGGTGATGAGCATATGATTGTAAGTTTGAAGGAGTGGATTTTTGTATTGCATCAAATTGGTATCAAATATATAGGGATTAATTCTGTTGGAAGGTGAAAGGACATCATGGCAATCAAAGGATCCATGGAGGAAGAGATGCTACAAACAAATGTCTTGTTCAAGACCATATGTTACTGGCAAGGCAAGGGTATGCAACATAATGGTTTCTTCATGTAACTTGGATAATTTGGTGTCTCAGAAAATGGTGGATAAGTGACACTTAAAATGTTTTCCTTATGAAGCACCTTATCTATTTCTTCGGTGAATGGTGAGCATCCTTTGATTGGGAAGGAACAAACTTGGGTTGAGTTTGAAATAGGCCCATATAAGGACAAGATTTTGTGTGATGTTATACCTATGAATACATGTAATTTGTTGTTGGGATTTCCATGGGTATGTAATAGGGATGCTCTGTATGATGGGAGATACATTAGTTATAAGATTAAGAAATATGGTATTCATTTTGGTTTGACTTCATTGCTAGAAGAAAATCATGGACAAGATAGGATTAGAAGAGTACTTATGCAGGGCAAAAGGGAACCTATGAGGCAAGAGGAGAATCATTGTAACGATGAGGTAGCCATTTCCAAGGAGAAGAAATAAAGAGCAATTCCTAATTAAAAACAAGAAAGGCCTAGCCAAGCCACAAAGGAGGAAGAGTATTGTCCATTGATTGGACAAAAATGAGAAAGGAAACAAATGAATGTTGACAAAGGGAATGAAGAATTGGAAAATAAAGAGGTATCAAAAGTTGATATGTTGAAGGAAGAGGAAATCCAAGAAAGGCTTGAAAAAGTCATGATAGGAACAAAGATTTGTCCCTTGAGGGAAAGAGAAGTTATAGGGAAGTCAAGAACTGCTATAACAAAAGGTTATCAGTCTAAACATGCAGAGATCAAAGTGGAAGACCAGAATGTGCAAGGTGTAGCACAATGTGACCAACAAAACAAAGAAATGGTAAGCCAAGGACCATAGCAAGGATTAGTCACCACAAGAGGTGAAGAAGATGAGAAGAAGAAGAGTGTGGAAGGGGCCAAGAAAGTGGCAGGCCAAGATAAGGCCAAAGACACTATGTATGTGAAGTCTCCAAAGGAAGTGAAGAAAAGAGTTAGTTATGTGGTGAGGAGAGTGGGTTGTGCTTGGTTGACAAATCTGATAAGAAGTTGTTTAAATGCTAGTATGACTGTGGTTCTAAGCATAAGGAAGCTAAAGGTGATAGTGAAGAAGAGAATTCGGAGACAAGGAGGGAAAGAAGTATCTTATTGCTTCATTGATATGATGATCATGATGGTATAATTTAAGCCAAAGGTGAAAAATGAAGAGGAAGGACATATTATGGGATGTCTAGAGATGAATGAGTCTATGAGATCTATTGGTAGTAGTTGGATGAAGAAGGTATAGTCAAGCAAAAGCAGGGAGGTGCGGATCCAAGGTGACTAGTCAAGAGGAGTGCCAAATTGCATGGACAAAGCCAAGCCCAAGGTGAAGATGAAGATAGATGGGAGAATTTCCATGCTCAAGGAGGATCATCAGAGTATTGAAATTCAAGACAAAGTTTCATACCTTATTTCTTCAAGAGCATGAAATCTTTCCTCTCCGGGTGCATGGTGTAGGAGAACCTAGTATCTAGTCATTATGTTAATTAGATGTTGGAGTCTTAGAAGTTAGGGGTCATGCCATTTGGATTCAATAAGGTCTTCTGAGACCACTTGTAATGTCATTTCATGTTTTTATGTATGTATGTATGTCAAAATTGGAATCGTAATTTTTAAATTTGTAAAGTTGCTCAAACATTGTCACTCTGTTGTCATCAGGATAGTTATCTCGAAAAAGTGTCATTGTTGTCATCGGGATAGCTAACACGATAAGATTTGGTTGTTGTCGAAGGGTCATTGGGATAGTTTCATCTATCGGGATTGGCAAATATTATTTAATTGACTATGGAAGGTTATGCCGATAGTTGTCGAATTGTCTTGTTCGTTATAGCTATGTCGAAATGGGTGACATCGGAGTAAGTTTGTTCTATTGAAATTACATAAAATGGTTACAATGCCTTTAAGATTTATTCCGATGAGTGATTAAGAAGTCATGACCGGAGTTTCTATTCCGACATCGATACCCAATGTTGATTTAGCAGATAAGTATTGTTATTCTGATATTTGGGTCCAATAGTGATGTATTAAATGTGGAATTTAAATTGGTATAAATTATATAACCAGTAGATAGAAACGTGGGATGTTGATATGTGAATTCAAAAATTGGAATTTCCGAAATCTGATCATTGGCAACCAATTTGGAAGCTTGTTCTTTTCTGCAATTTACCCTATTTTCTAGATGCTAATTTGACTCAAACAATCTGAGTAAGAACAAGTGGATATAGAGTAGTGTGTTTCATCTTGTTGCCCATGATGAAAATTCTTTACTGACAAAAGGGAGAAAGATATTTGTTGATTTTTCATGAGATTTCCTTATAACTAGGGTTCTAATAGGAAATTGATGATTTTCCCCTTACCCGATTGTCATAACACCTTGTGTTGCTAAGGTGATGAGCATATGATTGCAAGTTTGAAGGAAGAGATTTCTGTATTGCATCAAATTGGTATCAAAGCTATAGGGATTAGATCTATTTGAATGTGAAACGACATCATGGAAATCAAAGGATCCTTCGAGGAAGAGATGCTACAAAGGAATGCCATCTTCAAGACCAGATGTTACTGTCGAGGCAAGGTATACAACATGATGGTTCATTCATGTAATTTGGATCATTTGGCATCTCAGAAAATGGTGGATAAGTTGCACTTAAATTTTTTTCCTCATGAAGCACCTTACTCTATTTCTTGTCTTGAATGGTGAGCATACTTTGATTATGAAGGAACAAACTTGGGTTGAGTTTGAAATAGGCCCATATAAGGACAATATTTTGTGTGATGTTATACCTATGAATACATGTCATTTGTTGTTGGGATTTCCATGGGTATGTAATAGGGATCCTATGTATGATGGGAGGCACAATAGTTATAAGATTAAAAAAGATGGTATTCATTTTGATTTGAGTCCATTGGTAGAAGAAAATCAAGGACAAGATAGGGTTATAAGAGTACTTATGCAGAGGAAAAGGGAACCTATGAGGCAAGAGGACAGTCATTGTAATGATGAGGTAGCCATTTCCAAGGAGAAGATGGAAAGAGAAATGCCTAATGAAAGGCAAGAAAGGCCTAGCCAGGCCACAAAGGAGGAAGAGTAATGTCTACTGATTTGACAAAAATGTGAAAGGCACTAGATGAATGATGACAAAGGGGATGAAGAATCAGATGATAAATAGGTCTCCAAAGTTGAGATGATGAAGGAAGAGGAAATCCAAGAAAGGCTTGAAAAAGTCATGATAGGAACAAATATTTGTACCTTGAGGGAAAGAGAAGTTGTAGGGAAGTCAAACACTGCTAAAAAAAATTTTATTAGTCTAAAGATGGAGAGATCAAAGTGGAAGAACTCAATAAGATGTCATTGTTGTCGAAGGGTCATCGGGATAATTTTTTCGATAAAAGGGTCATCGGGATTGTTTCGTCTATCGGAATTGGAAAATTTTGTTTAACCGACTGTGGAAGGTTATGCCGATAGTCCAAATGTCTTGTTAGGTATAGCTATGTTGAAATGGGTGACATCGGGATAAGTTTGTTCTATCAGAATTACGTGAAATGGTTATTCCTCCTTGAAGAATTATTCCAATGAGTGATTAAGAAGTCATGATCAAAGTTGCTATTTTGGCATCGATACCCAACACTGATTTAGCACATTGGTATTGTTATTACGATATCTGGGTCGGATAGTGATTTATCAAATGTGGATTTTGAACAGTCCCGCAGTCCAACGATCATGACGGGAAAGCACAAATTTGTTATAAATTGTATAACCAACAGATGAAAACATGGGATGTTGATATATGAATTCAAAAATTGGAATTTCTGAAATGTGATCATTGGCAACTAATTTTGAAGCTCGTTCTTTTCTACAATTTACCCGGTTTTCTAAACTATTTTGATTCAAACTGTTTGGGTAGGAACAAGTGGATATAGAGTAGTGTGTTTCTTCCTATTGCCAATGATGGAAATTATTTACTAACAAAAGGGAGAAAGATCTTTTTTGATTTTTCACGAGATTGCCTGATAACTAGGGTTATAATAGGAAATTAATGATTTTTCCCTGACCCAATTGTCATAACACCCTATGTTGCTAAGGTGATTAACATATAATTGTAAATTTGAATGAGGGGATTTCTATATTGCATAAGATCTACAATCAACGAGGAAATGATATCCACAAAGAGCTCTAGTTTGTATTCTAGAAGCCTACAATTATGAGCATCCAAGCTAGTCTTTAATGCATCATAGACAGTGGAAAATTCTTGTTTCTTCTTGAGGTGCTTGTGCATGGAAAAATACCACCAACCCTAATTTGAATTACTCATTCAGTAGAGGTACCAACCTAATTTGATATTATAACCTGCATATGCTATAGAGAGTGAAGGCGTAACATCTTCATTGCGTGTGGTTTGTGAATGAGATGCCGATGAAGTGCATAAAACACATTTCTAACTTGAGTTGCAATCGGTGGGGGAATCGTATCAACAAAGAGATCCAATTTGCATTCTAGAAACCTACAATTATTAGCATCCAAGCTAATCTTTAAAGCATCCCAGACTTTGACAAATTCGAGTTTTTTCTTGGGGTACTTGTGGGGGAAAATACTATCAACCCATGTTTTACGCTTCAATAAATTGTAGTTGCAAACTGTCCTATCTAGTTTCTCTCCCACTATGTATTAATCTTGGACATACTGTGTATCTATTTGAAGAAGAAGACCATAATTCTATAGCGAATAACAACAATTAGATAAGAAAATGGTAACAACCTAAGCAGGGTAATGATATAATGGGCCTTTTCCAACAAAAGGTCTTCCCTCACAATCACCTAGATAGCTCTTTCAATTTTGAGATAGTCCCATTTGAAAACTTTCCTAATATGGGGTGTGGCGAATGCACCCAAAACTATAAATTCTCACCTTTTAACGGGTAATGCAAGTCTAAAATAATTGTGACTGTAAGACACAAGCTCAAATTGGGCCATAATTAGGAAGAAAAGAGGAAACCACACCACTCAACTAACAAATTATAAAATGAATGCTCCATTTGTTCGTTCTCAGGGGAATTTGAATCAAAAGCTCCACCATCTACCATGATTACAAAATACAAACCCACCCTATCCAATTCAAATGGACCAAGCTGAATAAAGAAATGTAAGTGAAGCATAATAAAACAAGCCAAGGAATGATAACAAAAATTAACAACTCCTAGGTTTTACTCTATAGACTTTGAATATATTTACCTGTCTCTTCTATGATGTAATATCATGTTACCTGAGATACCACGAGCTCATAAGATTCACATTATCCCAATGAACTCTAGCTCTAAGCAAGAGTAGGATTATAATCAGTGTAGGACCTCACATCATTCTTTTCAATCAAACTCAATGATCTCTCGATGAGGAAAAGAGATAAACAATGATTGAAATACCTTAAACAGACACTAGATAAAGTAAAGTGTAGAATAAATGTCTCATCTTTAACCTTCTTATTTTCTAAAAATAGATTATGCTCTAATTTCTCCTCCATTTAATCACTTCCTTTAATTGTAGAATAATTTGTGTATATTTCTTCATCTAGATTGCAGTCACGTGTAAGAGCATCGGGAATATCATAATTATTATTAATAGGCTCATGAAAGTTTGAAGTATACTGGTCTTCAACCATTGATATTCAGTGATGATCTATCTTACGATGCTCTGCATATTTACACATCAGCCATATAAAACATGTTCTCTTTGTTTCATATGCAAAGGCGCCTATTTTATTTTGAATGGCCAGATGTTGAAGACTATGTAGAAGCTTTGCTAGTTTTGAGAGGAGTAATAGTAAAGAGAAGATTGGTCAACTTTAGAGAAGACTAGGAAAAGATAATTTGTTTATAAACAAAAGCATGTATGTATGCACAAACGAGGGAAATCAAAGGATATACAATAATGTGTATGCGCTTGAGTAGCACTGGATAGGCTGGCCCTATTGATTCCCAAATCAATCGATCATTAAAGCCTATAGATTAGCCAAGTCTTATGCTCAAGTTTAATGTTTGCAGAATGTGCACAAAACGAATTTGTATAAACAAATTTCACAACCTTCACCGGATTTCCTCTGCGTGTACTAAAGTTTGAGCTTTGAAGGAGAGAAGAGGTTTTAATGTTGCAGTTCGTGGAAATGTGATTGCAAAATGTGGAGGTATAGACACGGCATGTGAACTCTTTTACCAGAATGCCGCAAAGAACTTTAATCGAATGCAATGATTGTAAATTATTGTCAAGTGTACAAGTGCTATGAATAAGTGTGGCTAGCACAAGATGGAAACTGACTGACAAATTGTCACCAAGGTAGAGCAGAGACGAGCGCATGATATGTTTGACAAAAAGCCCAAAGAAACGTGGTTTGTTGTGCAGAAAATGACTATGATGAAAACGTTATAGAAACTTTTGAATAAATGCGATTGCCAGGTTTATAAGGCCAACTGCTACAACTTCAGCTACACTCTTTCTGCCTGTGACAATATCGGGGTTTTGCAAAAGGGATATTCAAGTATGCAAACTATAACAAAGTCCGTGATTTGTTCGACATAATGCTTCAAAGAAATGCGATGCAGTAGTAACAAGGTCGTGAAGTGTTTGACAAAATGCCTAGAAGAGATATCATCTCGAAGAACAGAATCAATCAAAAATATGTTATCTCATGGATGCTATTGTTGCAGGATATATTATGAATCGGTTAAAAACACTTCAGAATCTTTCAAGCAAATACAATTTCCAGATTCAATCTGATTCAACAACCTCTTCCACCATTCTCACGGCCCGTGATGGCTATAATGAGGACACCCTAATCTTTATAATTAAGATGCGAGTTAGACGTGTGGTGGTTGTGTGGACGTGTTTTGAAAATCATGTCTCCTAATTCAATTGAATTGATATCGGTATATGAGTTGCAGAAGCTAGATACAGGAAAGAAATGGAATGGTCGATTTACAGAATTTCTTTATTCTTTGATAAGTGAATTCCACTTGCGTGTCAAATTTTGAAGAAGATTGGAATCTTTAATTATGGCATGGATTATTCAGTATGATTCTACTGGTGACGCTAGTGAACATGTGCACAAGACTGGAGATTCAAGTTATATTGATCCCTTACCAATGAGAGTAATTCGACACTTAAAATTCAATGTTGCTTTTTTTCTCTTATCTAAGTACAAAGTTGTAGATAATCATGAATCTATGATGATGAAAATCTTTTGTAGGATCATCTAAATGGAGTTGTTTTTGATAAAGATAAACGGGTTTTACAAGAATCCGAAACTTAAAGTTTTACAACAGCTGGCCAACAGCCAACCCGGCAAGAAACAATAGCAAAACAGGGGAGTAACCTCGAACAGAAAACAAAAAGAAATGTAGGCAAACAAGCCAAAGCCAAAAAAAAGCTCTCAGTTAAGCGAGAGCACCAAATCCTTGTTCTTTTGGATGGAAATCTTGTTGATTTCCTCAAGCTCCTCCATGATGAATCTGGAGGTACCCTTGTTGCTACTTCTGATCTTGGTTTTGAAACTGGGTCCAGTGGTTTTGTTGTCTCCATCTAAATGGAGTTGTTACCTCTATTCGAAAGTTTATGTGAAATTGTTGCGCATTTAGATTTTGTTGCGTCTTTCATACACTCCTTATATGTGAAGACAACTATAGATGGTATGTACTATTATTTCAATGAGCCACTCTTGAGGATATGAACGTCATTACACATTATTACAAAGTGTTGTGGAATGAAATGATGGTTATTAAATACAATTGAAGAACATGCTCCTCAAGGTTAGGTTGTTGACAAACCAATGGTTCTTGGATCGAGAGAAGGCTTAGTGCCCACTTCATTATGATCAATTAATTGGTTTCTTCCTCAAAAGGATGTAAGTTTTATATTATTGTTTGGATAGATGGTCAGATGGTTACAAGGGTACATGGAGTTGACTTATATGGGAAACTACCTTGACAAAGACAGTGATTCATTTCCTCTTTCAAAAGTTGTAAGTTTCCACTTACCTTTTTGTAAAAGTGACTGTCATTCATGTAACTACAAGTTAGAGTTTGGACTTAATTTTTTTGAAAGTTAGGTAAATCCTAACTTGTTCCTAAAAAGGTAGTTACTAGAAGTGGTCAATTAGGTAGTTATTCTAAGTGGTTACCTAAGTGATTATGCTAAGTTGTTACAAGGTGGTTGCTTTCTAAAACCCTATAAATAATAAGGCTATTTGTAATCTAAAAGGGAACTCTTATAGAGGGGAAACTCTAGGCGAATTTTTGAGAGAAATGTTTTGAGAACTTTTATATTCACACAAGTTGTACATAAGGACTTTTGAACTTGTATACTTTCAAAAGATAATAAAGAATTCATGTTTGATTTGTATGCCTTAAATGTGTTTCATATTATTGTTATCAATTTCTCATATTTTAAATTGATAATCGCTTTTGTGTATCTGTGTGCTTCATTGGTTTTCAATTCAATGATATAGGTAAATGATGAAACACAATCATACCATGGTATCTCGGTTTGAATGTGATAAGGTAACCTATTTCATCGTACATGTTTAGATTCGTTATCCTTCTTTTGTCATTGCATATCAAAACTTATCTTGTTCTTAAAACCCCTTTGTAATCATTATTTATTGTGAAATCATAGTTGGTATTCGTATGTCTACTATTGAGGTTTGTATTTTTCATCCTCTTTAGTTTCAGTTTCCTTCCTTTTTTTTCTTTGAGGTCAAAAGTACACATAAACTACCATTACCCCATCATATGAGGGAGTTGCCCCTCTCAAATGCAGAGAAAGATTGCGATTTTGTTGCAATCTCTTCAACTTTGGTGTAGTTGTCACTTCTCTTTGGGTGAACACGACAAGTTTCGAAGGTAAGCTATCTTCTACTCAAGATATCTTCCATAATACCAAATGTAAACCCTTGTCCATTAAAGTATACCCTATCATTGACTTTTCAACAAATTTGGTTTTCCTTTCATGAAGATGACTTAATTGTCTTCGAAACAAATTGTTCATTTCCAAAAATCAACTTCTCACCTCTATCCATTTGGAAATGAATCCAATCTTCCATTGCAAATTTTCTTTTCCCTCATTCCATTGAGAATTCTTTTTCTTTAATTATTCCTTTAGACAACATCAAATCTACAAACTACTCTTTTTTTTTGTTTATATTCATCCCCTTTTAGTGATAATGATATTTCTTTATTTTGGTAGCATTACTAATAAACAATTTCATCACTTTAGAAAAATATTATTTTACATTAATCTAAAATCCTAGTAATAGAAATGATCGATCTAATTTTCTCTACAACAGTTTGGGTCAATGACTAATGCAAATAGTAGGCATTTCTTCTTAGACAATGGCTACAATGGTTTCTCCTACTCTTTTTCAAATAAGCTTCCCCCTCTCCTTTCTCCTTTGATCAATGGTGGAGTACATACACTCTCTATTCAAATAATGTCTACAATTTTTTTTCAAACCTTTGATCTGGCCTACTCTGATACCAACTGTATATTCTATACTCAGGCAATGAAACCAAGAGAAGAAATAGAAATTTGTATGCAAATAAAAACAACCATCATAGAATTGATCATATTGGTACTAGATTCACTAGTCTCAAGGATGGTTCTTCTTGGAATTCATCCAATATTTTTGCCCCTAATGGGAGAAGTTCCAAGAGAAATCTGTGGGGTTCCTTGATTAAGGCTAGACTTTCTTTCCTGAATGATAGATGAATTCTTATGGGGGATTTTAATACTCCTCTTTCTAACTTTGAGAAAATGGGTGGAAGGTTTTCTCGACTACCAATTCCTACTATTCTAGAGGCTTTTCTTTTTTTTGGGTTGGTTTGTTGCTATGTAGTTTGGGTGTTCTTTTCAATTTTATCAGAATTGGCAATTTCATTGGGGGTTACAAGAATAGGATGGAACCCACATCTTTTGAAAATTGGAAAAGGAATTATGTGGTTTGGAATGAGATATTGGATGGAGGACTGGTGCCATATATTGAAAGGTTGAAGGTGTATTCGCCAAACGCCATTGAAGAATTTGTGAACAGATGGGATAATGGTATCCTTAAGGTCTATGGTGCAGAATTTAGGATTGATGAAGACTTTATTGCTGAAATTGCTGACCTACAAATGGAGGGAAGGAAGTTATATAGAGAGAGGAAATTTGCAAATGAAGCTATTTTCACCTTCTTCGGCAAGTTGAAGGAGTGGAATAGGGTTCAGAAGATGGTTGATGGTGGCTATAATCAGAAGGATCTTCAAACGCCCTAGAATGATGTGGTAGAAGTGATCATGTGATACATTACTCTTGATGGTCGGTATGCAAGTATTTTTTCCTATCACTTTGTCATTTTAATCACTTGAGACATGATAGTAAAATCTCCATCCCTTTTTATCTTTTGTCTTCCTTAAAGCATAGTATAGAGAAACATGTTGAGAATATGGACAACCCGGTTCTCCATGAGGGCCTTATTCATCTCATTATAAATTATGCTAAGGCCCATGAAGCCAAGCCATCCCCTATTTTGAATACCCATGTTTCTTCTTCCAAATCGAAGGTCCAGGTAGTTTATGATATGAATTCAGAAGGGGAAGATAGTAGGACTATCAGGGATTGGTAGGATCAAGACTTGTTTGATGATCCTGAGTATTGTCTTCCTACTACTGATGGTCCCATTATTACCCCTGGGACAGGTAGTAGTAGATACAATAAGCACCCTAGGTGGGCTGCTAGTAAATACAAAATTTTCGGGACTAAGCCTACTAACTTTGTCTCTCCCAAACCTAAGAAGCCCAAATCTAGAAAGGGGAGGGGGACAACATTGATAATGGAAAGGAGATTAAAATTGAAATCCCCATTAAATTTGATCCTAAGAAAAAGGGTAGGGCTTCCATTGACCCTGACCTGGATGATTGTATTTCCCTTACGGCCAACAATCAGATGGAGTGCCTCTTAAAAATGGGTATGAATATTTTTGTCCTTAAAGATAGTATTAAGGGTATTGTTGATACTTTTATGGACAATTGGGGACCAAATAAATTGGAAAAAATCTTCCAACTGACCCAAAAAGTGAGCGAGGATGTGGACAAGCTAAAATCGAATCATGAAAGTAGAAAATGGAATTTTGAGGTGAGTGTTGCAGAAATCAAAGGCAGTTTGAAAAACCTAGTTGAGATCAACAAGGCCGCCATGAATAATAGTTTGGAAGCTTTGTTGAAGGTCAACAATGTGATTGTGGATTACAGGGTTGGGCCCATTTCTAGTGTGACACCTTCAGACTCTAAGCAGAAGAAGATTGTGAAGGGTGCAGGTGGTCAGAGGCCTCAATCCCAAACTACAAATGTTCTGTGTACCCATACCAAGAGAAAGAACAAGGAGAAAGGCAACTCTAGATTTATCATGGACGAGCTAGAGGATATCAACAGGAAAGTGATTCAGAAGAATGCAGATTTGGTGCATTCGTATCAGTAGGTCTCTATTTGTGTTGGTCTGAATCGTTGGTCTTTTGTAGACTGTTTTGTGGGCTTGGCCCCATTTCATTTTTCTTTTGCTGATAGTTTTAGACTTTAATGCTTATTTCCAAGATTTTTGTAAAACTTTTGGGTTTCAGGTCCCTATAAAACCCATTTACCTTGATAAAAAACAACAAACAAAATCTGTTTTTCAAAAAAAATTAATTTGTAAACACCAATACATCATGCCTCAATTGAGGTCTTTCTCATTCATTGTAAAACACATATCAAACAATAAGGGAGAATATCTTTGATAGAGCTTGCAGCCTCTTAAAATAAACTATAAAATGGAGCTAAAAATAGCATAGAAATCTATTAAAAGACATTGTTAAAATGAACATTTCCATACATTTCATGCACACTTTTCTAAACTCCTAAATACACTTTGACAGTTTGATATACATAGATTCACTTATCTAATAGTTAGAGAGTAATGCAACAAAATCCCCTACTAGAGGGATTAGTCACTTAGTTACACTTATTTAACATTGAAAGGCTAACAATCACAAGCTAGATAATACGTGAGCCCAAGTCCCCTAGTCGAGGGATTAGTCACTTAGTTACACTTATTTATTGCATTTCATTTTAGGCATTTGTTCAGAAGCTCTCATACATGGTCTATACTTTCACACTTTGTGTACAGTTCTACCAGGGTTGTATGAGAGTGTGAGAATATGCTAACACATGAGCCCAAGGAATTGCACCATAAATAACAACTTATATACTCGCTATGAATAATGCCTTATAATTTTTGATCATAAGCTACAGGCCTTTTCAACTACACATCAAGCTCTCAAACTAGATGTTAATGATAAGCTTTGTGGTGAAAACATTGAGATATAAATGTTTGAGATCAAGTACTCCAGGTTTCTACTGATCGTGTTATGGGATGTATTATTGTTGCTGGAAGATTTTGAATCTACATCACATTCTCATGAGTGTTTCATTTTATAGTTACACTACATCTTTTTGAACCATACCGATAAAATTAATCTTTTGAGGTGAAAGTTGTAATCCATAAAATTGACCTTTAGTCTTCAGTAATTTTTGTATCCAGTACCATTAGAGTTTAGCTAAAAAGATGGAAAGTATAGGAATTTGAAGTAAAATTTATAGAACCAGATTTAGACTATTTGTATATTACAATATGTTTTATATATTTTTATTGGTTTGTAACAGAAATATATTTAGAAATTTTCTTAGAAATCAAATACTAAATAGGTTAATTGTACAAGAAATTTGTGTTAATAAGGATGGATTACTGTTTACTATGCTTCTATTCTAAGGCATAAGCCTAGATAATGATTCTTTCACTAAGAACTACAATTTGAATGAAATCTTATGAATGTTGGATTATACAACAAGATTATGAAGATGTTTTATTTTTTTGTTGTTATTATCTTTTCCTTCATGGTGTGGTCTTTATGGCATTAATCCTTTGCTGAAATATTTTGAGTTTATCTAAGCCTAATTTAATTACTTTAAAATTACCAAAATTTTAGAAACTTTTTATTTTATCTTGTAAAATAATAATATTTTTTTAATAATTATCATATTTTTATTATATACATACTCAAGTTTTAATTCATGAGTTAACAGCTTTTCCCCCAAGAAGTGATACATAATAGCTATATGTTTTGTTCTAGAATGCTCTACCGGATTCTTAGAAATTCTTATTGCACTGGTGTTATCACATATTATAGAGATAGGTTCATTGAATGTTACACCAATATCATTTAAAGTTTTCTTCATCCATAAGATTTATGTGCAACATGGAGATGCTACAATATATTCTACTTCAATTGTAGATAAAGAGACATAATCCTGCTTCTTACTTGACCAAGCCACCAACCAAAAGCTAAGAAAGAATGCTCTACCACTTGTACATTTCCTGTCATTAACACTTTTGACCCAATCTATATCAATATAAGCCATTAGAGTAAAATATGAACTTCGAGGGTACCACAAACCAAAGTCCTTTGTTCCTCTTAGATAACTGAAAATTATTTTCATGGCCACAACATGAGACACTATCGATTCTTGTTGAAATCTAGCTACGAAATAAATTGCATACATGATATCTGGTCTGGTAGCAGTCAAATATAATAGTCCTCCAATTATTGATCTATACTGACTTGCATTTTCTTAAGGGGACTTATCATCTTTTGTCAACTTGCATCCAGTGGTCATAGTTGTACACATCAGTTTGGAGTTCTGTAACCCAAACTTCTTCAATAATTCCTTAATGCATTTACACTAAGAAATGAAAATTCCTTTGTCATTCTGATTAACTTGCAAACCAAAGAATAAATTTAACTCGCCAATCATGGACATCTCAAATTCCTTCTTCATCTCATGAGCAAATTTTTTACACATAGCTTCATTTCCTCCAAAAATTATATCATCAACATACACTATAGCAATTAGGATTTTACCTAAATCTATTTTGAAATATAAGTTGTTGTCAGTTGTTGATCAATTAAGTACTTATCTAGCCTTTCATACCAAGCTCTAGGGGCTCATTTCAATCCATACAGGGCCTTTTTCAATCTACAAACAATATTCAGATCATCTTTCAACTTGAATCCTTTCAATTTTTCAATATAAACTTCTTCTTTCAACTCTTCATTCAAGAGTGCTGATTTCACATCTATTTGGTAAACATTGAAATCCATAACAGTTGTAAAATCCAAAAGCATCCTGAGTGCTTCCATCCTACCAACCGGGGCATATGTCTCATCAAAATCAATATCTTCAATCTGAGTATAACCCTTGCAAACTAACCTTTCTTTATTTCTTACAAATTTTGAACCATCTTCATCCATCTTGTTCCAAAATAACCCCTTTGATCCAATCACATTCTTATATGTCAGTCTGTTACCTAATTCTCATGTCTGATTCTTCTCAATCTGAGCTATCTCTTCTTTCATTATCTTCATCCAATTCCGATCTTTGCAAGCCCCTTCTACAAATTTTGGTTTAATCTCTAAAATTAAACATATCAAAACTTGTTCTTGAGCCGATTTGCTTCTTGTGATGATACCTTTGTTCTTATCTCCAATAATCTGACCCATTGAGTGATTCTTCTTAACATATCTTGGCATCTTAGATGTACATGTCTGAGCTTCCTTTTCTTCTCCTCCTTCTATGATCTCCTCTTCCAATTTTTTGTCATACAATTCATCATACTCATATCCTACCAGTTTGTTAGACTCCTCAAAAGTGTTTTCATCAACCTTCACATTTGCAATTTCAACAATTTTCTTCAGCCTTTTGTTGTAACATTGGTATGCCTTACTCCTTGTAGAATATCTTACGAATATGCCTTCATCAACTCTTCTATCAACTTTTCCAAGACTATCTTCATCTCTCTAGATGTATCACTTGCTTCCAAATACCTTAAAATATTTCACTAGCAGAGTTCTACCATGCCATAGCTCATAAGGTGTCTTTCCATGTCTTTTCCAGTATAAAATGTTGTTAATAGTGTAGACTATAGTATGAATTGCTTCTCTCCAATAGAGTTCCAAAAGTTCTACTCCCTTGATCATTCTTCTATTTGCCTCTTGAATTGTTTGGTTCATCCATTCCCTACACCATTCTACTGAGGTGTCTTCGGGGAAGACAACTATCTTCTATTACCATGTTTCTCACCAAAATTGTTAAATTGACCAAATGTAAATTCTCCTCCTCTGTCAGATCTCAAACACTTAATATTTCTATCAGCTTCATTTTTAACTTTAGCCTTGAATATTTTGAATTTCTCTAATGCTTTTGACTTCTCTCTCAAAAATGTAACCCATGATAGTCTAGAGTAATCATTAATCAATAACATGAAATACTTCTTAACTTGTATACTCCTTGTTCTCATCGGACCGCATAGGTCTGTATGCACTAAATCCAACAATTTGATGGATGAATGCTCCTTTCCTCTATAAGTTCCTTTACTTGGAATCCAACTTGATATTCTTTGCAAATGTTATTATCTGGTTTAGTCAATCTCGGTAAATCTCTCACTGCACTTGATGAACTGGTCTTTACTAAGTTGTCAAAGTTGATATAACAAATCCTCCTATGTAAAAACTAGTTATCATTGGTTGGAGACAACAAATAATTTTTTGTAGCTCCTTCTAGCAAATACATGTTTCCACTAGCCCTTTTCCATGTTGCATTAACAACTCTAGATCCTTTCTGGATCTCACAACCATCATCCTGAAAGACAACATTGTAACCATTTTCGTACATATATCCAACACTCAAGAGATTATGATGCAAACCCTTCACATAGTAAATATTGTCAGTATTATATTTTTCATCAAAATATATAGAACAAATTCCCACAATTTGTGTTGACTGATCATCTCCGAACCTAACAGAGCCACCATCATACATATCAAGTTTCACAAACTTACTTTTGTTACCAGTCATATGATTTGAACATCTGCTATCAATCAACCATTGATTTATATCTCTTCTAGCATGTAAAGTAGTAGCAACAGTCTTACGGATATCAATCTTAGGTATATATCTTTCTACCAAAAACAAACAATCACCATCATCATAATCTGATTCATCATCTAAATTTCCATCATCATCTTTGACATAATAGGCTCTCTTATTAAAATTTCCTTTATTTTCTCTAGATTTTCATCTTGAATTCATTTTTCGATAGATAATAGCAATATGACAAAACTTTCAATATCTAAAACATTTAAGGGGCAACATACCTTTTTATTTGTCAGTGTCTTTCTTCAATCTCCTTTAAAATTTTGCTTCCATCTAAACTACACTTTCATCTTTTGGATCTTCCTCAAAGGCTTTAAATGTAGACTTAGTCTTAAATTAGTCTTTTCCAAACTTTCTTATCTCAAATACTAATAGAGTACCATACAACTGCTCTTTAGTGAACTTCTTCGAATCATAGGTTTCTTCAATAGTTGAGATCTTATCACTATAACTTTCTAGTAGAGATCAAAATCTTTTCAATTATGTCTTCATCTATTTAGGTTGTGCCAAGTTCCCTATTTTCATTTACCACACTATCATCCTTCCGAAAATAGCTAGTTATGTCCTCTCCTTCCATTTTTAAATTGTCATATATTTGCTTAGCTGTTAATGTTTTTGATAATTTCATTGTTATTTCCTTCATAGATATCTCTCAACTTTTCTCAAACCTCATAAGCAGTAGTCAGTGAAATAACCTTTGTCAATTCAGTCTTAGATAAAGCACGAAAGATAGCATACCTTGCATTTTCTTTCTCTTTGTAAGCTTGAATGCCATTAGGAGTGGTAAGACCATTTTCCAGTTGAACATACATTGTTTCCACTGCTACCCAAGTATTGTACCCCAAAGATATCAAGTAGCCTCTCATCTTCACTTTCTAGAAACTATAGTAAGATCCTTCAAAGTGGTTAAGCTCTTCTCCAAGGAACCAAAGCTCTAATACCGATTGTTGAATATTCAAAAAACTTAGAGGGGGTTGAATCAGTTGATAACTTTAAAAAAAATTATTTTTCTCTTTTCACATTCGGATCCACCTCAAGAGAATTAATTAACATAGATATAGCATGAAAACATGAACATACAATAGATCACATGATGAACACAAGATATGATGTGAAAAACCCAAGAAAGGAAAAACCACGGAGATTGCTAGTTCTCAATATAAAACACCACCTAAGGTGCCACCAGTTAAGGTGATTTTTACAAAGCGTGGCTCACTATCATAATTCTCACTACAAGTGGGCTCACTACCTAGAAAAAGACTCACTATCAAAGAAAGAGAGAAACAAAGAAAGAATCGACCACTAAAACATAATCTGGACAAACCGAACTACATCTAGTACCTTAACACCAACACACTCTCACATATCACCAATAGTTAGGATATTTCCTTTCCAATATTTCATATCTTCAAATCAATGTCACACTTTTTCATATATCAAATACAATCAGATCATCCTCATATATATACAGTCTCCCAGGAAGTATAATCTTTCAAGTCAGCCAAAACAAAGATCTAAAATAGGTCAACACTAAACATTTCGGTGGTGGGAAGGAATTATTAGTATACCATACCATAATACACATCAATGGTTAGATCATCATGATACAATCATTACATATTCTGAACAGAAAAAATGATGCACACACTACACCACAAGTTGTTGCACATCCTCAAATTATGGACTTCATCTAATCCCAAACACCATCATCCAAGAACAAAAAAAGAGAATGGGATTAGGATACACATGAATACCAATGATCAACAACATATCTAATAACTAGAAATATATGGATAACCAAGACATCATCTATACTGAAACACATCTTCTAGAGCACCAAAGATTATAGGAACACATATTCTAGATCACCAATACCAAGAACATGAGGGGCATCAATGACAACCATTATGTTGATATTATTGACTGCGATGGCCTTCATTACATCCTTGGTTATCATGTGAGTTTTTTCTAACCAAATAAACCCATCATTAAACCTTCTCATTGCTAACTTGACCCACTTGTCATCGTGACAGAAATTGGGGAAATTATTTCATGTATTCAAATTATTCTGAACTAGGTTAACAAATTCTGATTTTACTTGGTCATGCTTATTAGCTAACTGCTTGGTCCAAAGATCTAACATCTTTCCATGATGAACAAATTCCTCCGGCTTTACGTGGATGTAAGACCTAACATCTTCCACCAGAACAACCACAATCGATATATTTGAAAATGCTCCACTAGGATCAGTCTGAATTGCTATGTATGGTGTCTTTGTGAATATGGGCCAGGGCTTGAAAGCAACATCAATAACTATGGGAGCATCCATGATCATTGATTTTGTAGACTGCTAACTCTGATCAAAAATTGTTGGAGAAACCCTAAGTTCCTTTGGTCGCCTTAATTGCCTTCACAACTCATAAGTGATTTTAATTCAAAGTGAAGAACAATTAAGTGGGGCACTATTCTTATATTCTTTTATCAAGAGATTTACATTAAATGTGCAAGATTTGTCTTCCATATTCTCAACTTTCGCAACAATTCACTGTATCCTATAATGAGTTATGACATTGACTACTAGATCTTTTCTCTTGCTGGTATTACGACTTCATACAAATTTGGCTAGGGATAAGAATATGCTTTTTGGATTACTCCCCCTTGGCCAAAGCCACAGACTATCTGATTTATGGATGAAGTGCTTGCACTAGAGCTTGATGCTGGTGTTTCTATGGTTACCTTCTTTCTCCAAATTTTCTTCATTTCAGCTTTGACATCTTCCACATTGACTTTCTTAACTAGTTTAGTTTATTGAGCCTTATTTCTTTTGCACTATCTTACCATATGTTCGGGTTTATTGTAATTGTAACACTTGATGTTCGCTAGATTTTGTCTTGACCTGCACTGGTTAGCTTTATGTCCAAAAATATTATGTGTAACATCTTCCTCTAAAGTAATTATGTCTATTCTAATTTACAACTGGATTCCTACACTGATTAGCTTTATGACCATACTTATTGCATGTCTAACATCTACCAAAGAATGGATTAAGGGTTTGATTTAGATTACTTCTAAATTCTTCTACCTTATGTCCTATTCCATTACATTTGCAACAAACACCATTAAAAAAGGTGTTTTTCATACTTACCTGGTGCTTGACCAGAGACTTACCATTTTTCTCCTTGGTGGTAGCTGCCTTTACCGAAGATGATTCTTCTCCACTAGATTTTGCTTCCTTCTTAATTTCTGGAGCTTCCTTAGTATTTGTTGTTGTGTCAGGTTTACAAGATTTAGTATTTCTCTGTTCGTTCTTTGTTTTCTTGAGATCTACTTTGAGAAGTGTTACTTCTTTCTTTAGCCTCTTGCATTCTTCTATTTTGCATTTCACCATTTCATTCAGTTATTCTTTAGGTTTCTCATTATCTTCATCTTTCATCGTCAGATCTGAAATAGTGTTGTTTGCTCGCAGCTTGACCTCCTCATTGACTTCTTTGAGTCTTCTCTTGAATTTCTGGATCTGCTCTCTTAGTTTCTTAATACACTCATTAGCTAGTTGAACATTCTCCTTGAGATCTTTGTTTTTCAGATTCTTTTTCCTCAAGTTCCTCAAGAGATTTTCTCAAATCATCGTTCAAATCCGTAAGTTCAATTTTTTGGATCGCCTTTGAGTTGCTAGACTCTTCCAAAGGTCTTGGCTCTTATACCAATTGTTGAATAACTAGATTACTAAGAGGGGAGGAGTGAATCGATATTCCCTTGAACTTATTTAAACTTATAGTTAACCAACACATAACATAATTCAAATGCAATAAACAAAATGGAGACATAACCCATAAAACCAAATTTTGTATCTGGAAATACCAATATGGGAAAAACCACAAAGAGATGATTCTCTCAGGAATAGTGTAATATGTAATCGATTATATAGTACAAAGGGTGGCTCACTGCCGGTTTGCGTCACTATCGGTTTCGACTCACTGTCCAATATACAAAAGAGGGCTTTTAGTCAAATTATAAAGTCTACAAAATTGAATTGTTGTACTTGCATCCCACATATGCATGAAATACAGTTCCCTTGAAGTACTTAAGTTATCTCATAAATTCACTATACCCGATTGGCACATAATATACAACCATAGTCTTTTTTTCGCATATAGTATACAAAATTGTTTTTCAACAACCATACCATCAACACATAATATTCTTGGCAATATATACCCACATGAAATTAACTGACAAGTTGGCTCATCAGAAGGGATAAGATCAGACTTATCTACATGCTACAACAACCTGGGTGTCTTTATACAGTGTCCAATTCCATCAACAAGTAGACTAGTGGATCACATTTTTCAGCACATTCGGATAGGACTGGATCTTAATGTATCTCAAGACATGTGCTACTAGTATCATATCCGGATAAGACCAGACCCAAATACATTTTCATTAGCATTGAATATTGGACCTATGCATACATAATAAAACAATATTGCATATATGAAGCAAACATTCCTGATCGGATCAGATACATACATACTAGATAACATATGATATTCATGGCATCAATGACAACAAATGAAAAATAGGACAACAAGGCTATGTTCCCCCTAAGAATACTTAAAAATCTCCTAAACCCACCAAAAAATCTCTCTAGGGGAAAAGGCAAGGGGAAGTGGAAGGATAATTCTGCTTCCCCAATGACTGGTGTAGGAAAATTGAACAACATGAGGTTTTCTTCCTCCCCTCTCCCTGATGATGACAAAACTAAAGCAATGTAGAGGAATGAAAGTTCTAGGATGGGTAAGGGGAAAGCTGTGGAGATGGGTAACCCTTCCTGTGGGGTAGAAAAAAATAATGTTATCTTATCTCCTTATTCGAGTGACTCTCTTTCTCCTCACCTTGCATGTCATGGTCAAGAAATGTCCTCATCCCCTTTGGAGTTGAATGTTGATTCCCAGCACTTGAAACCTAACCAAGAGTAGTTAACTAATGTTACGAGTATGGCAAAAGATAGTGCTATTGATTTCTTCAGTCTTTTCAAATGGGTCTTTCACGAGATTAAGGAATTATAGTTTAAATAGAGGGAAACTAGAAGTAAACTTGAGGTGATGGAGGCATCTGGCAAGAGAATAATAGGGACTTTTCTATTAAAGTAACCTCGATCAAAGAAGAGAAAAATTTGATGGAAGATTGTTTGAAAAAGACTATTCAGGCCAATGAAAATTTTAAGAAGGATTAAGAAAGGAAAGTCTTTGGTTTTGAGGAAAAGTTGAATAACATTAAGAGTTCTCTTGATAATATCATGAATCCAAGCCAAAAAGTTGGAAAAGCCACTGCTGAAAGCATGAATACTATGGTACTCAACTTGGAGAATTCATATCAAGGTATTCAGGTAGTGGAGCTAGATGTTGATTAAGGTAAGGGTGAAGAAGAATCATTAGGGCCTAGCAAGAGAACGAGAGAAAATTTGAAGAGAAACACTGAAAAGCCTCCAAAAGACCTTCAAGACCTTAAGAAGGTGGCGCTGAATATGATTCGGCTTGAGGCGGAGGTTGCAGACATCCTGAAGAATCTGGTTTAGTCTCTTCTATTGTCTTTCGTGTTTTTTGTTGTCTTTTGGATTTTTCTTGTCTTTTGGCTATCGGTTTTATGGTCATATTCTAGGTAGCTTTTCTGATATGTGTTTGTAATGTTCAATGTTAATCTTGGTTTTTGGGTCCTTTCAAAACCTATTTTTACCATAATAAAAAACATGTGGTTCAAATAAGTTTGAAGTTATTACAATATATGCATCTTCTTATATAGTATCATGCATTCTATAAAAGACATATTATTGACACTTATTTTAACATTCATCTTGGTGCATTTTCTATTATGAGATATTAATACACATGTGTATATATATGCATACATACGTACATGCATATATATGTATACACACATATGTACATATGTACATATATACATATATACCTACACACACATATATATGTAAAGTGCCACAATAATGAATAGCTAGTTGGAGGTCACACTTGTACAGTAGTTTCACAATAAGACTTATAAGAAGGTCTTAGTGAATTTTGTGGCTTTTATATTTAATCCAAACAATCGTCTAGTTTTATTGTGCCTTACACAAGGTGTGGATGACTTCTTCATAGTGCATATATTTTGCCTTTGGCTTCCTCTACTACTAGTGTAGATATCTTGAATATATATATATCAATTGCCAAGCGATATTAATTTCAAGCGATTTTATTTACTTAAAAGTTATCATAATGAGAGCTATTTATGTCTCATTTTACACCATATTTAAGCCTATTTCATACACCATCATAATCATTTCAACATACCATTTTCATTACATTTCCATACCATGTTACCATTGTACGCTGCATATGATCAAATATATAAGTAGTATTTGACATCATTTTGGGATTAAATCATGAAATCTATTATTGATTGTCTTTTCAATAAGCGTTGTCATTTTGAGCAAATATATTTTTTAGCATTTTGTAGGAAGGGGCACAACGCAAACTTCCTACAAGCTTCAAGTCGCCTTCTTCACAAGTACCTTCTTGTCACCATCTTCACAAAAATACAACTTGTGCTCTTCTACTTGGCTAACTCCAATTTCTATGGTGTACAATCACAAAATAGAGACTGGCACATGCTTTCTACTGATTCTGAAGTTGGTCTTTTTGTTGCACTTCTGACCTCATTCTTTAGCCATGTGGATTTTTTCGGTTATGTAGCCTGATATTTCATACCTATTCAAACTAAGCCGCCACCTCATAGTGGCCACTTCAACGTCAAGGTGATTGGTAATAAAGATCAAATGGAGGAAATATACTTTTGGTAAAGAAAGCACCTGTCGATTATTTGGAAGAAACCGAAATCTACCCATTTCCTATTTATGTTTCCTATTAAAATAGAACTGTTTCTAATTACTAGCTACTAACGAAGGATTTATGTAAGCTATTTGATTATAGAGTTTGTTGTTTGCAAAAACTATTTTTGTACTCATTTGTTATAAGGCTACTCATATATAAGTAGCCTAATATAAGCTAGGAGGGAGATGGGTGTAAGTTGATTATTGTAAGAGGATTTTTGTTTCAAACTTTCGTATCATAAACAATGTCATTTTATGATAAATAAAATCAATGTTTGTATGATCAATCTAATGTAGAAAAGTTTGCATTCCATCATCCAGTGAACTAAGGAGGCCAGGTCCATTTCTTGGGATCTTTAGTGACTCTTATTTAGTAGTGTGTTTATTTTTAATTGATGTTATTTGCAAGTGTGGTTTGTTATTGGTTTAAATTTTGTAATCATAAGTCGTTGTTCCTGTCATAGATTGTTGCAGATCCCGTTGCAAGGAAGTGATAGTTCTTGTTGCTGGAGTTAGTTTTCTTTGTTGTAGGTTTATTTCTACAAGATTCATTTCATCCCCACTTAGCTTGCCACCTACAGCCCTTGCATAAATAACCATGACACCTTTCACAAGCCTACGATCCCTGGATTGACATTTAGACCAAGCTAAACATAATTTATTTTGTACCTCAGTGTTGTTTAAGATAAGATGTAGAATCTTATTTAATAAATTCAATTTATTACACTTCACCCCTTGCTAAATCATTATAGCTCCTAATTGCATATATGTATATGTATGCATATACTTATGTATGAATGTATGTATGTCCATATGTATATGTGTGAAAGATCAACATAACAAGATTATGTCTTCAGATTATGTATGTAAATTTGTTTCTCTAATAAATACTTTACTTCCACTTGTTGTAATAGTTATGTTAATACTAGACAATGTTTCCGTCAGCTGACATTGGGGTCATTTTGGAATTGTCAAATGTGGCTCAAATTTCATATATGGACAAGTAAAGGAATACGGAACACAAAGTATCTTATCTTTCAATGAAAACAAAACGCCAGGAAAATAAACGAAAGGCCGTGGATTGAGCTCCTTTGGCAGATGAAGAACTGGCAAGTCCTGCCGCGGTTATACACAGGTAGTACAGAACAATCACATGGCAACAGGTTTTAAAGGGGAACATTACAGGCAGTGTGGAGCAATCACATGGAAAGCTGACGAATGGCTATGGATGGCACTGAAAACAACTCGAAACGAAAGCAAGACGACAGAATTCTCGTTTGTATTTTTCTCATTTAACGTGTTAATTGCAAGTTTTATGAAGTTTCCACAGACAAGATTAGAAAGAAATAATACTTTTAAGTAGAAAAGACAGAAGTTTTGTCTATATTGATTTCAACTTTTATTTCATTCATTTAACTACGTGGAATATGCTTTTTGATATTCTGAGTTTTCAGACATTTTCACATGTGAGAGTACTAACAATTTCATGACATCTATCATTTCTTTTTTATTGTTTTATGAAGAAAATGACAAAATTTTGGTTTTATTTATTTTTTTCATTTTTTTTTAAACTGTATTAGTTTGTAGTAGAACGGCTTAAATCACACATATTAAGCTTTTATTTCTAAGCTTAAAAGTGTTAAACACGCAGAGTTGTCTGACATTTTTTAGGTTTGATATGTTGCTTAAGGTTTGTAGTCACACTAAGAATACACTTCTAGACTTAATAGTGTCTGTTTGCAGCTGTATGAATTATGATTTTCATTGATATGATAAGTCTTATCGTTATTATAAATATTAATGTGTATAAAGTTATTGATTATATAGTACGATAATTCATATTATATTTTAATTTTTGTGTCTATGAAATATGTATTTAATATCTTTACAATATGGTGAGTGTTATTATTTTTACAAGAGTTAAAATGTGTGTATGTGAAGTTTAAATGGTATTGTTCATAATTTGTACACATTCTATATACATGTATTATACATGCAGACAATATGATTTTTTCAATATGGTAAGTCTTATCCTTATCACAAACATTAAGAATCCATGGCTATCAAGCTTAAAATAATACAGTTCACAATGTGCACACATTATAAAATGTCGCATTGAATATGTATATGACATATGATTTACATATGTTTTAAGCTATTGATTCATGTGTTTTATAAAGTATTACACATTTTGTAAAAAAAAATTATTAGCTATTATTTTATGTGTTGACTTCTTGCAGGTACCAGGTTTGATTCCACCTAGCTTCACATGTCCAAGTCAATCTAAGTCTAACAGGGACCCTCTCAATGCATTTTGTGTAGCTTTGTGAAAGTATCCAAGTGTCACATCTTTTGGCCTTGGTGTGTCTTGACTTAAGGTAGAAGATTAGGGTGATGTAGAGGTGTTGTCTCCCTCCCCACCTTCTCCTTTCACATGTCGATGGTGCCTAGTGTCTAGGGGCATAGTTTACCTACTCCAATCCTCTTGTCCTTTTTAGCATTTTTGTGCTCCTTAGGTGTCCCAAGGGTGTTTTGTCTAATCCAATACTTTCATAATAAATTTCCAATATTCTAAGTGTTACATTGCAACTCAACACTTTGAAATGTTTAGAAATTACTTAGTGATGCTCATAAAATACATTTTTAAGGTAACATGCTATATAGAAATAAAAAAAGATCCTTTGTGCAACTTGTGGGAGCTCACCACCTAGCCTAGCAATCTATACACCTCAATCTTAGGGAAAATACATGGAGACCAAGTTACATGGTGAAAAAAGTGTGTATTTCACAACACAAAACTTTCCAAATAAACACATAAAAAATTCACTTCACATATGCAAAATAAATCATAATAACACATAATTGTTTCTCTTTCATATGCACATTAAACTTGATGAAAAACACATATACACAAGGTTTCCTTTAGGAGGATCATGATAGAGGCAATGAGGACACCATCTTGTCGGTACTACAAATATATAAATGTATAAAACAACTAAAATCCACTATCATCTATAACTTATGACATACACAAAGTAAAGAGTCCCTAATACCCCTTTCATAGATTACTTCAAGCAAACAAGTTATTCAATGAACCATATGGGTACTCTTACCCATCAAAATTTCCAAATAATGGCATCCAACTCAATTTATAATGGAATTCTCTCATCAAATTAGGAGAGCCTACTTTATCTACAAAAAAAAAAACCCAAAATCTTACAAGTAAGCTTAGAAAAAACCTCAAACATAGCATTAGAACCCACTAAAAATCACTAACAAAAAAATTGCAAAATCCATCCGTTTTATGGACCTAATATTCTCTCAAATAAAATTAGAACAATTTGGTAAGAATCCTACCTTGGTGTTTTTTTAATGATAGCAGAAGGTTGATTTAAATTAAAATTAGACTCTTTCTCCTCCATATTTTCCTTTATTTTGACAAATCTTATATACTCTCTAGGATACCATCCTTAACACTCAACTTCTCTAATCATTTTTTTTTAGATTATTAAATTGTCTATCAATTATAAAAGGAAGTAGAATACCTTCTATCTCATGAAAATGGAATATAAGTAAAATTATTCAACCTATTATCTTTTAGTGTGAATGTGATACTTCTCACCTTCACAACTACTCCACCAATTCTCACTTAAATTCTTATACACTTCGTAACCCATTTTTTCATTCATGTCACTTTGATGACTTATTATATAAAGGATCTTTATTTTTATACTATTTGTTTTTTCAAAAAGAGACTTAGTCCATATGCCTATGATCTAGGGCCTTAGTAGAGAAATAATATGATGAATGTGGCACTAGAATCCACTTAAAATTTTATACAAATTTAAATTCAATGTCAACATCAGAAGTTTTTGATAGATTCTTGACTGCAAACAATTAGTTTGTTCATGTTGTTGGTGTAGGTGATAGTTTTATGTGTATAGCTTCAGTAGTTAATGCTTATTTGATTCTAGACATTAACTATAATCTACTTCAAGTATATCAGATTACATAGCAAGGCAACACAATTAAGTTCAATCCAAACTCAGTGTTCATTTGTTGTCCTGTATAAGAGATTTTTGTAGTTGGTAGGCTTGATCATTAGTGCAAGGTGTTTAAATTTGATCACTTTATTGATGATGATGATCATTATGTTCCTTTGAATCCTTCATCTAGTTTTAGGAGTAATTTAGTTTCCCTTAATGGGATTGTGGATCTAATCATGGTGCAATCACTGGTTAGGAGGGACCTCAAAGAGATCAATTTGGACCGGTCAACAAGAGTTAACACAACAAAAATAAAAGGACATGATGGAGGAAATTCTGAAACAATTGAATTATATCATGAAAATTGATTACAACCAACCAATAACAACCGGGTTACAGTAACTAGCTCACGGGCTTGCTAAAACATTCTCAAAATATAGAATAGGTCACAACTGGGACCTCAAAATAATATTTCACTTCTATGTTCTATCTAACTCCTTCGATACATTCTAATGCTCTATTACAATGATTTATACGATCCAAGGGGACCCAGTCGGCCTAGAAGGGAATCAAAACCTGAAGAACAAGACCTAACGTGCACAACTAACAAGGTCGGCCCTTGACAAAGAAAATCCTTTGGATCCAAAGGATGAAGTGAGAATCAAAGGGAAGGTCGACCACACACCAAGGAAAAACAAAATCAACGCTCAGGGCTCTGCAAGATACGCAAAGGATCTAGTAGATCACTAATGCAAATAGGTCCAGGCAACCAGTAACAGAAAATTGTCTCAGAAAACAGTAGCGATAACTTGCCAGAAAATGATCCAAATGCTCCACGGTTTGGGAATAAGGTAGATGATCAAGTCCTCAAGAAAAATCCAACTCCATAGGTTCCGGTGAGCCAAATTCGGGAAACACAGAAAGAAATGCTGAAACTGCAAACAAAAAGGAAATATTTTTTGTTGATGCAAGATTGCCATGAATTGGGGATGCTCCTGCATTAAATCATGATTACCCCATCACCTGCTACATCAGAGTTAGTTGTTGACATGGATTTCAAGACTTTGATACAACATGACTTCTTTGGATTTTTTATATTTATGGTTCAAGGATGGTTTCATTTCTAGTCTATTTGACTTGGCTTCTCATTCTTCTACTGTAGATTTGAAGATTATGCTTGAGGAGGTATCAAATCTCTTTGTAAATTGTTCATTCAAGGATGATCTTGTGTCTTCTTCATCCATTATTTATTCCTTGATTGGGGTTCTTCCTAGTCTTTGTGAGATGCCTTTGGAGGCACTTGATTCTTCTTCAACATTTTTACCTCTCTCAATGTATTTCATAGTAAGGATCTCTTAGGTGATTTTTTCATACATAAAGTATGCATTACTATAATTTCCATCCCCAATATCTCTAACAAGATCAAATTGATCATACATGGCCATTGATTAAGATTCTCCTTCACGGAAGTCCCCTCTATCCGTGATTTTCTTTAGCTATTGAATAATCTACCAAGTTAATAAGTTTTGTATCTCTCTAAAAAAATAATTTTTCACCTACAACCCAAATATGAGAGGTAAACATAATCCAATGTCATAGTGCCAACCATGAATGAATGGGGGAAATAATTTACATGAATGGATATAATAGTTGTCTTGGATGGTTTTCAAAGTTCTACCATGATTGAACGGTATGATGTTTTTAATACCTGTAAATTGAAATAATATCAACTTCTCTCAATATTTCCTTCACCATCTATAATTATATTTCTCACTATATATGGATCTTGAATAATGACATTCTTGGTTACCTACCCTACCTATAGCTACAAACGCACTAACACTCCATAATAGTAGGTAGGTCAAATAGAGGAAAGTTCAACATCTGAATTAATTAGGGGTGTTTCCTAATTTTGAGGGAGCGGATTCTCCATCTCTCAGTTGTTACACAAGGAGATTAAGTAACATTAAAAATCAATTAGTCTAGTTTTTTCCGTTTTAGTTAAACATGTTAATAAGTCTCACCAACAATTTAGAAAAAGTAGCCTACATATTCCAACTTTTAAAAAATGATACAAAAACAACTAGATTTGTTATGTAGATCGATAGTTATCTACAATGATAAACTCTATTAATGACAAATTTATATTAGGTTTTGAAATGTTAGTTCATGAAATCTTGATTTATATATAAGTGCAAAGTGGTGGTGTCATTTCTCCTTTTATCTTTTTACCATCTTGATTCATCAAATATAATTTGATAAGATATTAGAATTATCTAAATTTACCATTACATTAAGTACAAAGCTAATATTAACAATTCTCTCTCTAACTTCCCCTACATGTTATTTATGTCTATTTAGCTTACTTCTTTGATTCTAATTTTAACTTAATTACTTTTAAGATAATTCATGCTTCATTGCCAGCTATATAAGGTGGCCATTAACGGAGCTTCAAATTCATCTTATTCTTCTTCTTCTTAGTTAGTATTATGGCCGCTACTGCTAGTACTAGTGCTAGTGCTACCTCGTATCGTTCTCCATTATGCGTGCTTGTCATTCTGGTCATACTCGCTTCAAGCGATCAGGCATCTAGTCCGGATAAAGGACTGACGTCGGAAGATGGCGCTACTGTTTACGCTAAGCTGAACAATCTGCTGAAGTTCGATGGACTCGAGGATAAAGATTGGTATGACAGCGGATTCTCCTTTGCAGATGTCCACACCATCAATGGCAAGCGCATCGCCTTGAGATATAAGCGTTGGACTCAGTACTGCACCGTTGGCCACGAGAGGTTTGGAGGTGGAAGATTTCAGAACAACCGTGCCATATCTGAGGTCCTTTCTACTGGAAGGCTTCTCTTGGGCTGCTGTTTCTGATGGTTACGTTTCGTTCAATTATTTTATTTATATTTAATATGTTGTTTAATGTATGAGATTTAAAACTGGTTTCTACAATACAAATGAAGAGAACAATATTCTTCTATTTTTTGTTGACTCTGTTTCTTACTTTACAAATATATACATATACACACACATAAATATATACATCTATATGTACATATACATATATATCTATATATCTATACATACACATACACATACATATGTGCATGCACATAGACATTGTTGGAGACTGATGCGTCACTGCCTGCATTAGATTAGTAATTAGTTTGTTTAGAATTTTCCACAAACTCTTCATCATGACATAGTAAGTTTCCTATGGTGTAAAGGAAACTGAACATTATTGGTAATGTTGTATTGAGCATTGCTTATATAATAAGCTGCTCTATTCTTTTGTGTAATCAGTTTTTTTATAGAATAATAAAAAAGTTTTTGTTCTGTTCAGTATTTGAATTATGTTGAATATTTTATGTGTGTAAATATGGTTCTTCTGTAAATGCTGATTATCTTTATTTATTGATGTATTTATGTTATCATTAGTTGGGACTATTTTAAATTCTTCATTACCACTTGATTCAAACCTGGAAACCTTGATTTACAACAACTTTGATCAATACATGACCATTTGGGTTTATACAACCTTTTGAACATAGCTACTACCCTTTTCCAGCTGGATCCATTGATCCACTCACAATCTATTTGCATGCAATCTTTCTTAGATTGCCTATTCCACTCTTTATTCCAAAATGAATTTTTAAAGTGATTCTTCAACCAACAAATTGCACAAGGGTGAAGATCCCAACACTTCTCTACTTTATGTCCTCACTGACAATGAGAACACTGCATATGCTCCATCCCATATACACACAGATAAATATATACATACATATACATATACCATCTATATCCATATACACACACATTAATATATACATACATATATATGTACATATACATATTTATCTACACATACACATACACATTGTGTGGGTCACAATCACGGATATGTAGTTGAAGGTCACACAAAACTCTCTTACTCTAGCACAATAATAGTTTCTTGTGTAATAGTTTCACAATAAGACTTATAAGAATGTTTTAATGAATCTTAATAAATTTTGTGAGTTCTACATTTAATCCAACCAAATCTCTAGTTTTATTGTGTTTTACATTTAAGGTGTCAATGACTTCATAGTGCATATATCTTGTCTTTGTCTTCCTCTACTACGTTTATATCAATTGTCAGACAATATTTATTTCTAACTATTTTATTTACTTAGAAGTTATTGTATATTACTTTGGAACTACTTTAGCTACTATGTAAATGCAGACATAAATTTTAAGCAATACTATTTTTGAAATATTATGCTTAATTCTTAAATATTAATATCCTTAAATGCAAATTCAATTTATTACACTAACGAAAGGCTATGGATTGAGCTCCTTTGGCAGATGAAGAATTATGAAGAATTGGCATTGTCCTGCCGTGATTCTGCACAGGCAGTACGGAACAATCACATGGCGACAAGTTTGTAAGGAGAACATTACACTGCTCCGGAGCAATCACATAGAAAGCTGACGAATGGCATTGAAAACAACACGAATTCTCCTTTCTATTTTTCCCATTTAACGTATTCATTGAAGTGTTATGATGTTTCCACAGACAAGATTACAAAGAATCATTACTTTTAAGTAGAACGCGACACAAGTTTTGTTTATATTCATTTTAACTTTTAACGTGCGAGATGCTTTTTGATATTGTGAGTATTCTGATATTTTCGCATGTGAGATTACTAACAATTTCATGATAGCTATCATTTCTTTTTCATTGTTTTAAGTCGAAAATGACAGAATTTTGGTTTATATTCATTTTTCAATATATTTTTTTCTTTGCAATGTTTGTTAATTTGTATCTGCATGAATTATGACTTTTTCGATATGGTAAGTCTTGTTTTTATTATAATTATTAAAATGTGTGGAAAGTTATTGATTATATGGTATAATATTTCATTTTATATTTTTATTTTTGTGTATGATATTTGTATGTAATATCTTTAAAGAATGGTGAGTGTTATTTTTATTATAGGATTTAAAACACGTGAATGTGAAGTTTAAATAGTATTGTTTCTAATGTCTACACATTAGATCTTTTCATTCTACATAAATGTCGTATATGTCTTATCCTTATCACAAATATTAAAGTATGTGGATATCAAGATTAAAATAATACACTTGATAATGTGTACATTATAACATGTCGTATTGACTGTGTATAAATTGTGATTTGGAGAAGTTTTAAACTGCTAGATCATATATGTTTAATAAAGTATTACACTTTTTGTAAAAAAAATGTATTGGCTATAATTTTATGTCCTGAGTGTTTGCAAGTACTAGGTATCAACTTCACCTAGCTTCACAGATCCAACTCAATTTGCGTCTGATGGGAGCCCTCTCGAGGCATGTTGTGTAGCTTTGTGAAAGTGCTCAAATGTCATATCTATTGGCCTTGTCATGTGCGAGCTTTGGGTAGGATATTAGGGTGATGTGGAGGTGTTGTCTCCATCCTCACATTCTCCTTGTGTGCATGGGTGGTGCTAGTGTCTGGGGGCTTAGTTTGTCTACTCCATCCCCTTGGCCTTTATAGCATTTTTGTGTTCCCCGAGCATCCCTAGGGTGTTTTGTCTAGTCCAATACATTCATAATAGCTTTCCATTATTGTAGGTGTTACATTGCAACTCAACACTTCAAAAGGTTTACAAATTACCTAGTAATGCTCATAAAATAATTGTTTAAGGTAAGATACAGTAATAAAACACAAAAAAATCCTCTGTGCAACTTGTGGGAGTTCACCACCTTACCTAGAAAACTATACATCCCAATCTTAGGGAAAACAAATGGAAACTATGTGACATGATGAAAAAAGTTTGTATTTGATAACACAAAACTTTGAAAATAAACACATGGAAATTTTACTTCAGATATGTAAAACACATCATAATGACACATTGTCATTTCACTTTAATATGAACATTAAACTTCATGTAAAATACCTATACACAAGGTGTCCTTTAGGAGGATCATGAAGGAGGTAGTGATAATGGGGAAGAGAAAAATAGTGTAACAAATACACAAATCAGTAAATGGAAGCTAGAAAACATGCCTCTATAGACATATAATGAAACCAGTTAATTAGAAAACACTACGAGCAAGCCTTAATAAAATAATAATAAGAAAACAATACTTCGAATAAAAACTTCAAATAAATGTAAAAACAATACTTTCAGTACACTACAAACAAATGTGCCACATTTGACTACCTAGTTCTTAGTGCTTCCAATAATTGTTCCCACAATGAAATAAATTCATTTGACAACTATTTGCTTGCAAAAAAAATTCAAGGCTAACATGGCACACTGTGAAGTAATACTAGTAAAAACCCACAATAGTGATCATTTGCAAATTCCTTGTTGCTCATAAAAGCAATTTAAAAAAAAAAAATGTATCCTTATATATCGAAAAACCCTAATCCAGGATTGAGAAAAATATCTCTTACAAATAGCCATATTTCAAAATCCTTATACCTCATAAAAACTATTTCATTTTAATAAAAGGTACAAATATATGTGCCACATTTGGCTATTTAGTTCTTAGTACTTCCAATAAATGTCCATAATAACTATTTAAATTTTATTCTTTCTTATTTCTCATAAGCCCTAACCCACCATCATTGAAAAATAATTCATGAAAATGCATTAATAGGGAAGGGAAAAATAGTGAAATAAATGCTCGAATCACCAAATGGAAGCTAGCAAGCAAGCCTCTACAGACATATAATGTAACCAGTCAGCCAGAAAACACTATGAACAAGACTTAATCAAAAAACAAAACTTTCAATAATAACTTCAAATAAATGCAAAAATAATACTTTCAATAAAAATTGTGAAAAAAGTGCCACATTTGGCTACCAAGCTCTTAGTGCTTACAATGAATGTCCCTACAATGAAATTTATTCATCACTTGCAAGAAAAGAACTCAAGGCTAAAAGAGCACACTGTGAAGGAATACCAGTCAAAACCCAATATTGTGATCATTTGTAAAATACTTATACCTCATAAAAACTATTTTATTTTAAATTTAATTCATATTTTTCAAAAACCCTAACTCATAATCGATGAAAAAATCGCTTACAAATAGCCATAATTCAAAACCCTTATACCTCATAAGAACTATTTAAATATCTTAAAAATAGCCAAAATCTTATAAAATGCAACAACGATCAAGGGTAAAATAGTATAAATGAATTAAAAATACAAATAAATGTGCCACTTTCACCTACCAAATACTTTCACTTGCAATTTTTTTCAAGGCTAAGATAGTACACTATGAAGGAATATCAGTCAAAACCCAAACCCTTATACCTCATAAAACTATTTACATCTCTTACAAAGAGCCATAATTAATTAACATGCAACAATGGTCAAGGGTAAAATCGCATAAAAAAAATAAATCAACAAATGGAAGCTAGGAAGCAAGTGTTAATAGTGAAATGAAAGAAACAACTTAATCAAAAAACACTATGAGAAAGCCTTAATCAAGAAACAATACTTTAGATAAACACAAAAAAAAAATTTAAAAACAATTCTTTCAATAAACACCGCAAATAAATGTGACACATTCAGCTACCAAGTTCTTAGTACTTTCAATAAACACTACAAATAAATGTGCCACATTCAACCACCAAATTCTTAGTACTTCCGATAAATTTATCTATGATAAAGTAAATTCATTTGAGAACTGTTTGCTTGCAAAAACAAACAACTATTCATTTGCAAAAAACAAATTTTGAGAATGGCACGTCAGCATGCAAGTTAAACAATAATTGTTCATTTCGAAAAAAGAATTGAAGACATGTCAGTATTTGGATCCAAGATGTGTGATGTTGAAAATCGTGATGGAAAAATAGTTTTCTCAAGTGGCTGACAATTTTCCAGGCTAAAATCCTAAACAAATAGCCTATCAGCTAATTAATATATAACAAGCTGTACAATTTTTATTTTTAATGTAAATATTAGATATGAAAAATTAGAGTATACAGTTATTTAGTAGGTAATTATATTAATAACTAGATAAGCGATTTTAATTATAATAGTATCTAGATAGAGATGGGTATTTATAATCAATAGAATTAAAAATAATAAATTGGTATTTATTAAACACAATCATGCTAATCTAAAAGGCAATCTGGTTATTTTTAGAATTATGATAAAAAAAAGATTTAAAAATAATAATTATCGTTTATCAATTTCAAAGTTTCTAAATATTTAACATATGCCACAACCTAAACTCTGAATTTTCTAATGGAGTGTGCACATGGTGTAGGGGAGGTTAGGATTGCCAATGGAGATGCAAGCGAGGATGGAGGTGAAGATCCGTATGGCGAGGAGCCTTCATGTGGTCGCCCGATGTTGTGGTCATCATTCCTTTTATTTGTAGATGGTACGATATGGTGGCTTCATGGGTGGTATTTGCATGCATGGTCGTTCATTTAGAAGCTTTTTGTTGTGGGAGCTATTGATTGTGGTGGCTCTCCTTGGCCCTCTGTCACCCCTTTATGGTTGGGGGCTCCTTTGCTTGTTGTTTCCTCGTCCTTTCTTTGTATATGGTGTGTGCATTGGGGATGGTGTGTTCTGCCGATCTTGGGGGCCTACGATTAGGGTTTTTGTTGCTTTTGGAGACATCCTTGTCTCTCCTGCATGTAGGGGTGGGTGCAATGTGGTGGATTTTCCCCATGTTGTTCTCCCTCTTAGCCCGATTGTTTCTTCTAGGTGGTGGTCTTCCTTTGTAACTGGGGTTTGTAGCTTTTCTAGTTACTGGGAGGGTGCTTCTCTGGCTCTTAGTGGAGGGTTTGTTATGGATGTGTTGCACCCCTATGTCGGAGGTGTCTCTATCCTGCTCTTGTCTAGGTGTGGGGGAGGTGTTTGAGATGCGGGTGGAGCTATCGTGCCTTGGCTCTTCCTTGGATTTTTGGGCTCCTCTCTCCCCTTGGTCTATCTTTTTCCCTTGGAGTGGATTCCATTATTGTAGGGTGCCTCTATGTGGGGGGTCTACTTGTCCTTGTTGTGTTGCCTTTCAGGGTTTCCTCTTGATGGTTGTGGCTGTGTCTTTTTTCCTATTTTTCTCAAGAGTTTCTCTGGTGATGTTTAGGCTTTCACCTTTTCACTTTTCTCAATCTTTCCTATTGAGGTGGCTCATTCTTCTATTGAGGGGAAGAGTTGTGGGCTGAGTTTTGTGGGATGGATCTTGTTGGGGGCTTTGGATACCCCATTTTTTGAGGCTGGATCTTTGATTGCTACTCTCTCCTTGCTGCTGGGTTTACGTCCCTTTTCTCCTATAGAGGTGGAGATTTTGGTGGAGCTTGTCTACTTGGAGTTGGATTGGTTCAGACCTCTTCTTCAGCATAAGGTTTTGGGAGCCTTTTTAAAACCCATTTGTCTAGCAAAGCATTGCGGTTTTGTTTCTTGGTTGTTGGACTTTGTTTTGTGGTTTGAAGTTATGTTCTCTTTGCCGATGCTATTCGTCTTTACAACCCCTATAGAGGTGGGTCCCTATCCTATTTAGGTGGAAAGGAGATTTGCTAGAAGGGTGGAAACTATTAGACGCTTTGTGTTTGATAGTTTCAACCTGTTGGTTTTGTGAGCCATTGCAAAACCCAACTAAAAGGTTAGGGGAGCCTTTCAAAACCCCCTTGTTACTATTTATTTCTTAATGCCTATCTTGCTGGATATTTTTGGGTCTATGATAGGTTGTGGGAGCCTTGTAAAACCCATGGGCTGACTAGATGCTAATAGTTTTAAAGGGCCCAGTTTGGATAGGTTTTGGTTTTGGTTTTGGTTAGGTATGGGATTGGTGGGGAGCTCAAAGAACCCTTTGTTGGTTGAGGGTGCTTGTAATACCCTCATTATTGTTTTTTGAGGTCTTTTTGTTGTTGTTGTTGTTGTTGTTGTTATGCCTTAGTTTATGCTATACTACTATGTAATGTCTTATTGTTTTGGCTGGTTGGTGTCTAGTTAGCTATGGCCACTGGTTGTATTTGATGTATCTTTTTGCAGTGTTCCTTTCTTGGTTCTGGATCCATGAAAAATCCAAGGGTTTTAGGTCCATTCAAAATGTTTTGTATGAGGTTTCTGGTCCCCTCAAAACCTATTTTCCCCCCCTAATCAAAACATATTACACAACCTACCTTTAAAATATAATAATAATGACATTTATTTTTTAATGTAGATTAAATCAAACTTTAAATTTGACGGGCTTTTGAAAAATTTATTATAGTTTGTCATAAAACAGAAAGAAATTCAAGCGTTGCATGAGATTTAAATAGTGTACATTATAATTAGATTAAAATTAATAGATAGTATAAAAATAATAAATTTTATTTTGAAGTAAATATCTCTAAAGAACCTAATATATATTTTTTTCATAAATATATATATTTTAACTATATAATTTTTTTTTATTTGAATAATTTAATTATATTTGAAACATAATTTTGATAAACAAATATAATATTTTAATCAAAATCAAATAAAATTACATATTAAAATGTTTGTTAACTTCCAACAAAAACTTATATATTTTTTGGAGAAAGTTAAATTGAATAATAAGCTGAAAAAAATAATATATATTTTTTTTTATGGAGGTCCAGACCTACGAGCACGATAGCCCAGCAAGGGCATGAAGCCCATGAGATGCCAGCCCAGTGAGGGCCTTCACAAAGTACCATTTGCCACTCGATATGGCTGCACAAGCCATTAGGATGAACCTCTTCGGCTAAGAGCCAAGGACTGAGGGGTATCCATTCTGCCAAATTTGCTCGGGGCACGATCCTGGCCTCATCCCTTATGATGTCGAAGCCTTGCACTCAACAAGACTTGATCCCTGATGGACTCATTTCAAGCCATTCAGCTTCACTAGCAACATATTGAAAAGTAAATCTAAAGGTCAAATTTTAGCTTTGACTAAAGTGGGGGAAGGAAATAGTGATGGAAAATCTCTATTGTGACCTTTCTCTTTTGCATGCATTCATCTATATGTGTGTTTAGTGTCCTGCTTTCTTTATTTTTTATTATCTTAAGCGGGGAATGACCCCAACCCATACAATTAAGCACTTCAAACATTTATCCAAAAAACTTGACTTTAAGATCAAGCCCACCATATTCAAAAGTTTAGTTAGAATTTAACAATCAAATATAAATGAAACAATATAGAGTAACTAGAGCAATATCAAAAAAAGAAATAGTAGAGCACCTAGAGCTAAGAACAACAAAAGAAACTATATGAGCACTAAACTAGATAGCCGCAGCTATCCAGAATGCCTTTTAATTCCTCCTCCCATGGGAAAAGGTTATTTTTCTTCTTCAACTTCATCCTTCCACTATTTGTTGTATCATGGCCCTTTCTTTTCTTCTTCCTCTTATTCTTCTTAGCAAACATCACAACTTGCATAACACATTTTTGCATCTGGTAACAATTAATCTTTATTGGATCCACTATACCACCCTCCATTTTTATAATGCATTCCTTGTTTCTTTCACATCCTAAATAATTTTGATCTATCCTTAATCTCCTCATTCCACTCTTGCATTAATGTCCTTAATCTCTAGATCTATCCTCTACTAGTCATAGCATTCCTTAGCTTTCCATTCAATATCTTAATCCTAGTATTCCCCGCAATCCATAGGGCTCTTCAACCCTTACAATTCTTCATTAAATTAATTTTCTATTGAGAGGAGAAGAACAAAGAGTCATCTAGAACAAAGTTTAGTGGGTTATCTTGAGCTTTCTCATTGCTTGTAGATCTAGTTTCACTAAAAGTAGAATCCTCCAAATGATCTTCACTCTTCTCTTTAGGGGGGCATTCTTAATAGCCTTGGCAATTTTGGCAACAACAAAAAAATTGGCTAGCATAGTTGACTAAATTCCATCAAGGAGTTGGTTATACTATCTTTAGTAGGCTCACTATCAAAAAGGTCGATGAGAGGAGATAAGGAAATGATAGGGGTGTTCTTAGAAGGCGTGTAGACTATATTTCCTTTATCAGTGACAAACTTAGAATAACCACTACTAGGGTTTTCCTATATTTTCTTGCTTTGCATGGGGTGGTCATAAGTCTAATATGGACAACCAAAGGTGAAGTGTTACATCCAACTTTGCATTTATGTTTCTTAGGAGAGCTGAAAAAATATTTTCAAAGGGAAATAACATGCAAGGAAGATGATACTTCATCTTTAAAAATAACTTTTTTGGGATTGTAGGGTAGAAAGGGGTTTTGGTCCTCATTATAAAGGTGATTATGGGGAGGGATCAGACTAACAATAGGGGTGTTTTCCGAGGAAAATATAAAGTGCATAAATAAGACCTTGATGCAATAGAGGTTAAACTCCATAGGATGCACATTTACCCATAAGGATAAAGGAAACAAGGGCAAACTTATAGATTTTTGGCATTGAAGGTTATTTCAGTGGGGGAAATGGTAGTTGTGAACCTTGGAAAAACATCCGTTTAGTATAAATTACTTTATGAGGTGGTAGCTCATAGAACCCTAAGGAGGTAGTAGATCCTCTTGACTTAACCCATTATAATGTCTTTTCAGGCATTCCCCTTGCTCTCAAAAAAGCACCATGTAATCCTCATACTCTTTCTTTTGGCTAAGCCTAGGAACCCTTTCTCTTGCTCATTTTGGGATTGTATCTTGTACAATTAGCTCCTTTGACATTTCCATCTTGACACCCCAAACCTCAACTCTCCCATTATTCCAACTTTTCATGAATCATGAGGACAAATCCTCATCACTCCCAGCCACAACCTTAAAATAAGGGGCAATTCCTCCTTTGTCAAATATCTCCAAGACTCGGGTGTTTCTCTTTAATGAATAAACTAAGGTTATTTTTACTCATAGTGCCCAACTTCCCATAGTAGCAACTCTTCTATTTAATTAGAAATAGTAATAGTGGGACCCAACTAGAGTAGAAGATCTAGTGATGGATTTTTATGGAATACCAATAAAAAAAATATTAAGAGCCACCAAAAAAGCCTTACACCTTATACCACATGAGGAAATTCTCATATTATTTAATTCTTTTTTATAGATTTTTGCTTGATATAAATAGTAATAATAATGACTTGTCCCTCTATACCTATGTATAGATACATCTTCCTTGTATGCTTATAAATATCCTCTAATGCAAGATCCCAAAGGTAGATAGAAACATCACACTTGCTAGGCTAATTCCTTGCCAATCAACGTAGCTTTTGAGATCATCTTAACATTACCCCCTCATGTTAACCTTCACTTGGCAACTCAACACATTGTGTCAAGTGGAAATGCACACTAGAATCATTGTGAACATTATTCCAAGAATATTATTATTTTCCATAGTGAACAAACCTTTTAATCCTATCATTAAATAATATGTCTCTTAAATTACTTGGGACCCCTCCTTCACTAGTCTAGTACTCACATTCCTTGAATTTGAGTCCTTCATTGGCTAAGGCATCAGATACTTTATTCCCTTTAATAAATGTGTTTCCTCCCAATTAGAATATCATCCAATCACATCCTTGTTATCCACCATATTGGTTTTGACTTTCCCTAGAGGATTTAAATTTGAGTTCATAATATGTATGATTAATTTTGAGTCTCCTTCAATTCAAGATCTATTAAAACCATGGTGTAAAGTACTATTTAGGCCCGCTACAAAGTGATGGCCTTTGGCTCAGTATTGGTCAACCCTGTTAGTTCTTGTATACCCTTCCAAAACTTTTCCATTCAAGTCTCTAATAACACCCACTCCAGTCACCACCCTAGGGTTGACCTTGCTACAACTATTAAAATTTTACTTTGACCCATTCTAGTTTAGGCTTTATCCATATCACATGCTTCCTAAGAATATTCTTTCTAACTTTAATGTCATCCATTCCACAAGTAGCTTCCCACTCTCTTCTTATTTAAGTAACTATAAGAGTGAGACATTCTGAGTGGCATTTACATGATCCATAGAGTTGACATTTTCTTTGACTGCACTTTCATTGTTGGCTCTTGACATAGTGAATATTTTTCTTTAGTGGCTTCCCACATGTTTCCTTTTTTTGTTATAAACTCCCATAATTTTTACCTCCCTTTTAAAGTTATAGATTTCTATTCATCATACATCATGATATTTCAATGGTGTGATCACTATTGAGAATTCTTAATGTTTTAATGGTTGCCCTCAAAAACTGTATGCTTATCATATGGTGGTCAATAATATTGTTTATTCTTTAAGATGTTCTCTATTATTCTAAGAATTCTCTAATATATAATTTTATGGGTATCTTGACCCCTCTTCACTTCCTTTAGAAAGCAAAACATCAAACTTAAAATCCAAGAAAGGGTATGTGCTCACACATGTGTGAACAACCTTGGGAAGTCCAGGTGGATTAATTAGGATAATGAGAGGATTAGATAGGTTCTAGAAGGACATTAGCATGCTAATGAGAAATGTAGGAGAATGCAAGTGGAGGGAAATATACATTTTTTAGATAAAATAAAAGATTCATTTTAGCCAAAAGGGGTGCAACTTGCATTTGTAGGATTTTGCAAGTGGGGAGTTATTTACAAATAAATAATGATCTATTTAAATGCAAAGGGATTTTTAATCAAATGTAAATTCAATTAAAAGGAAAAAGGCTATTAATTAAATAAATAAGATTTATTCAATTAAGTAGGTAAAGGGTGCTTAATCAAACATTACTTTAATTAATGGGTTAGATTGGAAGAGAGGGGAATTAATCAAATCCTTAATTTGATTAATAGGTCAATTAGAAGAATAGGGATATCAATTAAACCTTAGTCTAATTAATAGATGATTAAATGATGATTAAATGAATAAAATCCATTTAATTAGTTGTACAAGTTTTAGGTGTCTACATTTTGCCCCTCTTTGAAGCGGTGTGTGACCACATGTTGATTCAAAGAAAAATGTTCGATATGTCGCCAAAATTCTCAATATGATGTTGTCATCAAAATTGTCAATATGAAACCCTGGATATGAAAAATTGATTCGGCATGAAAAGTCGATAAGAAGCTGATGTCTATATGAGACTGATATGAAATTGATGTTGATATGCCCCATCGGGAGATAAATTGAGAAAAAATATGATTTTTGGGGCACTATCACGATGCAGGACGATTTTTAAAATTTTGGACAATTTTAGATTGTTTGAATATTTTGATATTTTAATTATTTTTGTGTGTTTTTAAATTTTTTGATTTTTTTGGAATTTTTAAATTTTTTGATTTTTATCTGTTGATAAATTTTATTAAAAAGGATAGTGAAAAATTATGTAGAAATAATGTGGGCATAGCGTGTACATGCTCCATACGTCCATCGAGGTAACATGACTGCCTACGTTAGCATGGGCTATATAAACCCTCTAGGGCCAATTTCCACCTCATTTGTGCACTTGGCATTTGGAGAGTGGAGCTTGGAGAGGAGAGAAGAAATGAGGCCCCCCTACCACAAACATTGTTACACGCAAGTTCGGCAGTTCCTGTGACCACCTAAGTACGGTCCACTAGTAAGTTCGATTTTCTAACCTTCCTTGTGAATTATTTAGCTATAGTTTTCAATTTTTTGCTTGTACGGGTAGTTTTCTTATTGCATTTTTTATTTATTTTTATCATTTAGTGCATACATTGTACAACGTGGCACATATAATTTTTGTCGTAGCACGTTTGTTCAATTAAATAGTGCATATGTTAAATTGTACAGTGCATACACTTTAGTGCATATGTCGATTGTTTTAGCGCATATGTAACAGTTTTAAGTTTTTTGAAATTCTGGAAAATTTTTGACATGTACAAATTTGATTTTTAGGTTTGTTATGATGTTTGGCACCTTTTTGATGTGTTGATATGTGTCAATTTTGTCCATTCAGCTGCGTGATGTTGAAAAGTTGGTCTAGGGTTGATATGAGTCATCGTTTGATGTGAATCGGGTCAATATGGTTTAAATTCGATATAGGTCACGTTGTTATCAGTCCTGTTATCGATATGGGTCAAGTGTCAATATGTTTCAAAGGTCAATATGAGTCAAACTGATTGTTGATATAGGTCAATAGGTCAATATGGGTCAAACGTGTCGATATGAGTCAGCGATCGATATGGGTCAAATGATTGTCCATATGAATTAAACTTGATTGTTGATATGAGTCAATAGGTCAATATGAGTCGATATGGGTCAAATGATTGTTGATATGGGTCAAATGATCATCGATATGGGTCAAATGATTATTGATATGAGTCAAACTTGATTGTTGATATGAGTTGATATGGGTCCTGATTCGATATGGGTCTTAGTTCGATATGGGTCCTGATTTGATATGGGTCCTAATTCAGTATGGTTCGATTGTCGATATGGGCCCTGATTCGATATGAGTCAAACTTGTCGTGGATAGGATGTTTGATATGCACCCTTGATTGACTGATTACGATATGATACTGAATTTTTATATGTTGCTTCATTTCGATATGAGACTTGTATTGATTGATTTTTTATATGATGCTTTGATTGTGATATGAGACTTGATTGGTTGATTTTTGATATGAAACTTTGATAGTGATAGATAGGTTAAGTTGAACCTAGCTTCTTGTCAAGAGTGTCTGATTCGGAACTCTTTATGTGATATCATGACTGTCTTCACTTTGATAAGTGCCCCTTTTTGGTTAAGAGTTGATGCTTGATTTCTTAGGATAGGTGAAACTGATATGGTACTTGTGTGTTGATATAGGAAGACTTAGGTGTCATACCACTTTGGGAGCAATACTCAAAGACACTCTCCTTATGCAGTCGATTGATAGATGTTGATCAAGTGATGCTTGAGTCTTGTGGTCTGATTCACTTGTTGCGCATGGCTTCCTATCAAAAGAACAAAGTGCTTCTCACAACTTTAGTAGAGTGGGGGTACAATGGGCACAACACCTTTCTTGCCAACATGAGAGATCATTGTTACTCCTGAGGATGTCTATCAGATTTTGCAGATTCTGATCACAGGTGAGATGGTTGTATATGATGTGGAAGAGGCTAAAGGGATAGATGTGCTTTGAGAGATTTTTTGTGGTCCTCATATTCCTGGGTACTCAGTGGGTTGGCAGGAGATGGTAGATAGATACGCCCCACCTCCATCAGTGCTAGCGGGATTAGTTGGTGGTTTCCTCCTTCCTGATAGGAGATCACATGGATTATCAGTTGGATGGGGTTGTCTGTTGTGATGGATGGTATGAGACAAGACCCGCTATGCATGGGGTATATGTGTTTTGGCCCACCTTTATCACAAGCTATGTCAGATAGTATATGACAGGGATCAAGGGTCTAGTTTAACAGCAGGATGCACATTGCTTCAAATTTGGGCCTGGTAACATATAGCCACTACACGCCCCATTATACAAAGATCTCAACCAGCTGGATATCCTTCTTTGTATATGTATAGACAGGCCACTTCCTAGCATATGATAGGGAAGATAGAGTATTGGAGGTGTATTTTAGATGATATGGATGTAGTGGTTTGGCACCCATATTTGGACTGCAAGCCTTGGCCTGAGGATGTGACATAAATGATAGTTTTGTTATAGAGTCGATACTTGATTGGGCAAACACCCTATGTGGTAGAGAGGTTCCTTTTTTCATGAGTATATCGATAGTTTGATCATCCACAACCGATGCCACAAGGGACAACCTTGTATGCAAGAGTTTACAAGGAGAGAGCAGAGTGGGGGCCTCCCTTGGATCATGCTACAACTCATATAGAGTTGTAGTCTCTTCCTTTTGTTGTGTGGGTTATGAGGCCTACAGTGATAGATGCGAGCATGCACTAGGATTATGCCCTCTATTTTGTGAGCCATCCTTTTACTTGATTGACAAGGCCAAAGAGTCGATACCATCACTAGAGGTGGTTGACAATGATGATGATGATGATGATGATGATGATGGTGGTGGCAATGGAGGATGACGAGGCGGCCAATGGGGTCGAGGTATGGAGAGGGTGATGAGAGGCCGATGGGGAGATCAAGGAGTGGGTCAGGGCAGAGGACAATTGGGCCAAGGAAGGGATGGTGGTGGGGATCGTGGTGGAGATAGAAGAGGAGGTGGAGCAGGATCTAGCGAGGTCAGGGGTAGAGATGGTGGTTGACGGAAGATGATAGGTCGTGGGGGCCCTATATAGGTAGAGGATATAGAAGCTTTGGGAGATGGAGATGAGGAGGAGAATTCCGATGATGGATCTGATGAGGAGATGGAGTCAAAGGAGCTGGATGGTGAGAGAGTAGGATTGGGAGGCATGGGGTTTGATGAGGAGGAGGAGGAGGATGTCTAGCCATTGGTATGATGGAGGAGATTGGATATGCCCTTGCCAACCGTAGGACATGTGAACTCTTCACATATACCAGTAGTACAGGTTTCACAGGCACCACAGCCTCCCTTAGTTTAAGTCACACTGTCATCACATCAGTAGTAGGCACAAATTGCTCAGTAGCAAGCACAATCCTTAGTGTAGAGACTATAGGCATAGGGATAGATTGCTAAGCTACAGGCACAGGTAGCACAGGTGACTGTTGAAAGAGAGACCAAGATAGAGTGGTGAGGTCACATTGAGGAGATAGAGAAATCATTACAATAGGTAGCCGCACAAGGTGTTACTGGGGACACTATTAGGGGTCTTATAGATCAGACAGCGTAGGCTAAGTACTACCGAACTCTGTACCTTTAGGTTGTGCCAACAAATCATCGTGCCCCTAGTCATGCCACCAGTTCTCACTGTTGGGGCTCTCATAGATGCGGAGGCAGTGAGGGTGTGATGGGTCCTAGGAGAGATCCTCCTAGTGGCGATACAGGTGCAGGTGCAGGTGGCTTTGGGGCCAGGCAGTCGGTTTCAAGAGGTAGCCACTCTTAGCCTCCTGCATGATGATTATGTACCATTTTTCTGATTATACATAGATCATTGTTTCTCTCATGATTCCAGAGAGACGGATATTGTTGTATTTTTAGTGATCCCTCTGATATGAAACAAATTGATTCACTGATAGATGTTGATATTGCTTGATTCATAGAGTTTGTTATTGATATGATATCCAGGGACTTTAGACATTTATTGTTTCATTGATGATTCGTTCTGACTTATATCTTTGATTTTCCTTTGGATCAGCATGGGTCACACATGTGCAAGATGATATGCTTCTACATATTTATGGATTCCTTTATGAGTTATATGATATGCATAATTGATGATGCAGATAATTACCTATGTGATGTGTGTGACAATGTGATGCTATGGTCTATATGTTTTGCAAGTGATATGCTTGAGATATTTTTTTGTGATGATGCTAATGGTTGTGTTTTGCAGGTGATATGTGATGAATGCATGTATGTACATGGATGTAAATGCGTTTAACATGTTTTTCTACTTTTTGTATTCTTTTGATGATGTCATCTATAATGAAAAATGATCTTTTGACATGAAATGGAAATGCTCATGTATGTGAATGCACTCTGATATGAGATGATAATGGTGATGCATCTAATGTAATTTGATTTGGATATGATATGATGTGATGTGAAATGGTAATGATAATGATATGATATGAGACTATATGAGATGTTTCTTGAAAATAAGATGTAGATGTAATGCTACTAATGCACTCTTAAAATTGTTAGGACCCCGAGGCAACAGAGAGGGGGGGAGGTGAATCAGTTGACTATTAATTTCAACCCAAATATAACTTAATCAAACTTGACGCATAATACCGTTAAACCAAACTTAATGATAGTTCACAGTTTAACAGTTAATAACAATACCAATGAAGTTTAATGCATGAAACAGAAAGAGAAAAAACATCCACAACACATAACACAGATATTTGTATGTGGAAACCCTGTAAGGGGAAAACCATGGTGGGAAACCTTACTCACAATTAGATGATACTACTGTAGATAGTATGTGTGTACAAATAGGGTCTGCACATGCAAAAAGGCCAATTGCCTAGAGCTAACTGCTCAATCACAAAATGAGAGTCACACTGACTATAATTGGATGGTTAAATCCAATGATAATGTACTGCTCAAAATAGCATCTTCATATGTTGGATTCAGTACTTGTTAAGCTCTAATTTTCTTCTTCAAACCTTCCTTGAATCTTCAAATGATGTCTATGTGAGTAGCTCTTCTTATATTCACATATACTGAATATTACAACCTTATAATACCTTATTACATTCCTCTATATAATATCACAAATGAGATCTTACATATATACCAAAACCTAAGACCAAATGTGTAGGTCGGCTCACTAAGAATATTACAATAAAATCAATTACAAATGAATCAATATGTGATTCATCATGTTGGCTCAATGCATTTACAATAATAACTAATCAATAAATCATCTCCATAACGTGTCGTACTGATCTGGAATATATAATGCATGTCGGTCCATAACCTAGACCGATTTGTCGATAATATAAAATATGGCAACTTGATCAGACCAATAACCAAATCACCAAAACCAAGAGTCTAAACCATGTCTTCGACATAACCAAGTAATCTCAAGATGATAACAAGTCAGCCTCAGTGCCGGTGAACAATATAACCTACCGGTGAACCAGATACCGGTGACTATGCATAAGTCACTGAACTTTTCGGTGAACATAACCAAAGATCTCCAGAAAGATAAGTGCTGATAAGTGTTGACATCAATGACAAAACCAATGCAAGACATCCATAATACCAACAATCTCCCCCTTTGGCATTGATGGCAACACAAGATGGAAAAACATCTAAGTGCCAAAGCAGAAATGCCAATAAACCAAAAACCAACAATCTCCCAAAGAGATCAATTACCATAAATCAAAATACAATTGTAGAGAGTAAAAATCTCTCCCCCAATGAGTAATCTCTCCCCAAAGGATAATTTTTTTTCCATAGATATCTCTCCCCCTTTGACATCAAATGCCAAAGAAATACAAAAACCAGATATAACCAGTTCATAGAACTAATTATAAATACCAATTGTTATAACCAACTACTCCCCCCGAGAAGTAGCTCTCCTCCATCAAAGCCAGAAAAAGGTTTCTCTGTTAATTTCTGCCAGTTTGATGCCAATCTCCAACTGTCTAAGTCTCTACCGGTGAGCGTATTACCCCAAACTGCTCTCTGAGATATTAAAATGCTTCTTTAGGTAAAGGCTTTGTAAAGATATCTACAATATACTCTTTAGTATTCACATAAACCAATTTCACTTCCTTTGCTTAAACATTCTCTTTCAAAAAATTGTATTTGATAGAAACATGTTTAGTTTTAGAGTGAAATACCGGATTCTTTGATATATCAATTGCTCCTGAATTATCACAATAAATGATTATAGGCTCTTTGCATTTTACCTTTATGTCCTTCAACATTTGTTTAATCCATAATACCTAAGTACAATTAGTTGTTGCTGCAACATATTCTGATTCTGCTGTTGATAATGATGTACAACTCTATTTCTTGCTTGACCATGAAATCAATCTGCTACCAAGAAAGAATGCTCCGTCGGTGGTCTACATCTTGCTCAACCATGAAATCAATATATACATCTCCTGCCCAATTTGCATTTGTGTATGCACATAAATCAAAATTTTCATCTTTAGGATACCATAAACCAAGATTTGTTGTGCCTTGTAGATACCGAAAAATCCTTTTTACTATTGATTCATGATTTTCCTTAGGATTACTTTGAAATCTTGAAACAATACATACTGCATTCATAATATCAAGTCTTGTTTGTGTCAAATATAGTAAACCTCCAATCATAGATTTATATTTTGTCGGATTAACAAGAGCTGAGACATCCTTCAATGATAGTTTTTTTAGTTGTAGTCATAGGAGTACTTACCAGTTTAGAGTTTTCCATACCAAATTTATTTAGTAGTTCCTTCAAGTACTTTGATTGACATATGAATATACCTTTATCAGTCTATGAAATCTGCAATCCTAAAATGAATTTTATCTCTCCAATCATAGACATTTCAAATTCTTCATGCATCATATTAGAAAAATCCTTGCACAATCCATCTCCTCCAAAAATGATATCATCAACAAAGACTTAAATAACCAAGATGCCATCATTAGTCACTTTGAAATATAAGTTGTTGTCAACATTACCTTTAGTGTAACCAAGCTTCAAAAGATATTTGTCCAATCTAGCATACCGAGCTCTAGGAGCTTGCTTCAATCCATATAAAGCTTTCCTTAACCTGCAAACCATATCTTTGTCATTTGTCAAAGAAAATACATCAAGTTGTTCAATGTAAACTTCCTCTTCAAGATCACCATTCAAAAATGCACATTTAACATCCATTTGATATACTTTATAGTTCTTGTGTGCTGCAAATGCAAGAAATAATCTCACTGCCTCAATTCTAGCTACTAGTGCAAAGGTTTCATTGTAATCAATTCCCTCTTTCTGTGAATATCCCTTACACACTAATCTTTCTTTGTTTCTAATTACCTTACCATCTTCATTAAGTTTATTTTTGAATATCCATTTAGTTCCAATTAAATTTTTTTTTAAGGTCGGGGAACCAATGTCCATGTGTTATTCTTTTCAATTTGTTCTAATTCATCTTCCATAGCTTTAATCCAATGTTTATCATCACTTGCCTCAAAAATAGTTGCTAGTTCAATTTGAGAAATTAAGCATACCTCTTCATTTACCAGTCTTCCTCTTGTCATTACACCTTGATACTTATTCCCAATTATCTGACTTTCAGAGTGATTCAATCTTACATACCTGGGTGTGTTCACTTGTTGTTGTTCTTTAGTCACTGTGGAATTCTCTGATGATTCCAGTGTGACTGTATCTACATTCTATACTGCTGCACTCAGTGTAGGTTCATTTATGGTCATCTCGATTGCCAGTTTAGAATCTACAGATCTTGAATTACCTCTAACTGTTCATCTATCTTCACATTTGCACTCTCATTGATTTTCTGCAATCTTTTATTAAAACATTTATATGCCTTTCTCTTAGATGAATAACCAAGAAATATTCCTTCATCACTTCTAGGATCAACTTTACCAATATACTCATCTCTCCTAATATAACATTTGCTTCCAAATATTCTGAAATATTTAAGAGTAGGAGTATTACCAAACCAGAGTTCATGAGGGGTCTTACCGGTTTCACCTTTGATGTGAACTTTGTTGAATGTGTAAACCATTGTATTCATTGCTTCTCTCCAATACACATGAGGTAGGTTTTCTTCTGATATCATGATTCTAGCTGCATCTAGAATATTTATGTTCTTCCTTTCCACAACTCCATTCTGCTGGGGTGTCTGAGGTGCTGATAGCTATCTTCTAATTCCATTCACTTCACATAATGTATTAAATTCCTTAGATGTGAATTCACCTCCTTGATCTGATCTTAAACATTTGATTTTCTTACCGGTTTCATTCTCTACCATTGCCTTGAATAGTTTGAATTTCCCAAAAGCTTATGATTTCTCCCTGAGAAAAGTAACCCAACACATTCTAGAATAATCATCAATGATTAGCATAAAATATCTATCTCCTTGTAGACTTATAGTTCTTTCCAGACCACATAAATCAGTATGAATTAAATCAAGAACATTATTGGATTTCTCTGGAATACTCTTAAAAGTTGTTCTAACTTTCTTTTCAAATTGACATTCCTTACATACTGGATTGTGAGGTTGTACAATCTTAGTTAAATCCCTTACTGCCTTAGTTGTACTGATCTTTATAATGTAATCAAATTTACATGACAAAGTATCTTATGCCATAACCAACTTTCATCAATATGTGTAATCAAGTATGTCTTCTCATTGTTATTCAAGTGAAAGATATTACCTCTAGTCTGATTATCGATTACAATTTCCTAACCAGTTCTATTCAAGATTTTGCATTTACCATTCTTGAATTGTAACTGAAATCCCTTTTCAACTAATTGACCAACACTCAAAATATTATGCTTCAAACCTTCAACTTAATAAACATTGCCAGTATTGTGCTTACCATCAAAATATATAGTGCCTTTTCCTCTAATCAAGCAAGCTTTATCATCCCCAAATCTTACTAGACCTCCATTGTATTCCTGAAAAGTTAAGAATTTACTTTTATCACCAGTCATATGATGTGAACATCTAGAATCAATGATCCATTCATCCTTTTCTTCAGTTTTAACTATCAGGGCCTACTCTACCAGTTGTACAGTAGGTGTCGGTTGATCTTTTGTTATTGCAATAAAAGTCCATCCATTGTCTGTTGGTTCCTCATCAAAATCATCAGTAACTCCTTCATCGGTATAGTAACATGATTTGTCTCTATTCTTCTTAAATCTGTATCTCTGATATTTAGGGTTAGGCTTATATTTTCTTTTAGCTTCTTCTCTCAATCTTGCATGTCTATTAGGACACATAGATGCCATATGACCAATTTTATTGCAATTAAAACATTTAAATGGTGCTTTACCTTCATACTTACTTCCAATTGGACCTTTACGCATTTTCTGTGCGAATAGTGCTTCAAGTTCTTCATTTTCTCTTCTGATGTCTTCAAGTTATTTTGCATAAAGCTCTTTCCAATCAGATTTCTTAGATGATGATGATGATGATGATGCTTTGAAGGCTAAATCTATCTTAATTGTAGTAACAAGACGAAATTCCTCAAGCTCAAAGGCTGAAAGTTTTCCAACCAAAGTATCTCTAGATACTGATGTATTAGGCATTGTTCTCAATTCACCAATAGCAGTTACTTTCATTTTATATGCCGGTGGCAATGGTCTTCAAACTTTAGAAACAATTTCATCTTCACTTAAGGATCCTCCACAACATTGTATACCCAAAACAATTTCATTAATTCTTTCCATAAAAGCAGAAATTCTTTCATCTCCTTCCATGTTTAGATTTTTATACCTGACCTGGAAGCATTCCAGTTTTTCAATTTTGACAATGGTATCACCTTCATTCAATGTCTCCAATTTATCCCAAATAGATTTAGCAATAGATCGGTCTTATAATCCCATGATTTTTTGATCTGATAATGCGCTCAAAAGTACTTCTCTTGCTTTGCAATCATTCTCCTGATCTTTAGCCAAGTTTGGTGGATTAGGTTGACTCTATGTAGGACCAACATAGCCATTCTTAGTAACATCCCATATTTCTCTTCCAATGCAATTCGAATTTGTCTCCATTCTAATCTTCCATATACCATAGTTAGTTCCATCAAGTTTCAGACTGTCCTTCCTAAAATAGTTAGTTGCCGTAGAATCTCCTCAAGCTGTTAAACTTATATAAAAAGAGGACTTAGCTCTGATACCAATTTTTAGAACCCAAAGGCAACCGAGACGGGGGTGAATCAGTTGACTATTAATTTCAACCCAAATATAACTTAATCAAACTTGATGCATAATATTGGTAAACCAAACTTAATGTCGGTTGACAATTTAATAGTTAATAACAATACCGGTGTAGTTTAATGCATGAAATAGAAAGAGAAATAACATCCACAACACATAACATAGATATTTGTACGTGGAAGCCCTGTAAGGGAAAAAACCACGGTGGGAAACCTTACCCACAATCAGATGATACTACTATAGATAGTATGTGTGTACAAATGGGGACTACAAATGCAGAAAGGCCAACTACCTAGAGCTCACTTCTCAATCACAAAATGAGAGTCACATTGACTACAATTGGATGGTTAAATCCAATGATAATGTACTGCTCAAAATAGCATCTTCATATGCTTGATTCAGTACTGGTTAAGCTCTGATTGTCTTCTTCAAACCTTCCTTGAATCTTCAAATGATGTCTGTGTGATTAGCACTGCTTATATTTGAATATACTGAATATCACAACCTTATAATATCTTGTTACATTACTCTACATAATCTCACAAATGAGATCTTACATATATACCAAAACCTAAGACCAAATGTGTAGGTCGACTCACTAAGAATATTACAATAAAATCAATTACAAATGAATCAATATGTGATGCATCATGTCGGCTCATTGCATTTACAATAATAACCAATCAATAAATCATCTCCATAATGTGTCGTGCTGATCTGGAATAGATAATGCATGTTGGTCCATAACCTAGACCAATTTTCCAGCAACAACAAATATGCCAACTCAATTAGACCAATAACCAAATCACCAAAACCAATTGTCCAAACCATGTCTTCAACATAACCAAGTAATCTCCAGATGATAATAAGTAATCCTTAGTGCCGGTGAACAATATAACCTATCAGTGAACTAGATACCAGTGACTGTACATAAGTCACTAAATTTGTCGATGAACATAACCAGAGATCTCCAGAAAGATAAGTGCTTATAAGTGATGACATCAATGACAAAACCAATACAACACATCCATAATACCAACAAAAATAATATGAAAATGTACATGTAACTAAATGTGATGGAAAATGATCTATTAAAATAATGAAATTTATAATGATAGTGCACCTAAATTCAACCTAAACATGATTTGATGATGATAATGCAACCCAAATGTAACCTTAACATGATAATGATAATGATAATGATAATGATAGTGCACCTAATATGCAACAGTAACATGATATGATAATGATAATGCACCTAAATGCGGATTAAAATGATAAAGAAAATAATAATGATAGTGCACCTAATACAAGTTGAACATGATGTGATGATGATAATGCAACCTAAATGAAACCTTAACATGATATAATAATGATAATTTTGTTGGCATTTCAATAGAAAGATTGTTGATATTCATTAAGGATATTGAGAAGCTTGTTGAAGATTATTGATATAACTGGAAAAAGGATGATAAATATCTTTATAACATTATTTTGTCATTGATGTCAAAAAATTGATTTTCTGATTCAGTATGATGTTTATATATCTTGAAAAGATTGATTTGAAGAGAATTAAGTAGTTGGTAAAAGACACAGAAAGAATGTGATGAATAAGGGGAGAAATAAGTTATTCAAAGGGCAACTATTACCGAGTTAGACAATGATGAGATCATGATGTTTAGATTGTTTTGATATCCTACATATGTTGTTGATTGTAAGGTTCATACTATACTATGTTACCGAGCAAAGAACCTAGTCGGTAAACCCTAAGGTTATCGATATCGGTTAATGAAGGTGGAATGTCTACCGAGTAAAGTTTAGTATTTATCGAGTTGCAACCAAGTTATAACAGAGTGCATTGGATGAATAAAAGAATTATTTAATGAAGCACAATGATTAGCTGGAGATTTATAAATGATTGGTATGTCGCGCATGAAGTTTGTTAAGGATCTATGGCAATGAAAGATTGGCAGGAAGATCTACAGCGCAGATTGAACCGCAATAACCTTTTGCAAGTTCCAAGAAAGGAATGCAAGTCCCAAGGCAAGGTAAAACATTTTCAGATTGAAGATTTGATGGCTAAGATTGATCATGGGAAATGTGATCAAGGAGATTCAGCGGTTAGCAAATTGTTTTTAAATAAGAAATTATTGATGAACAATGTATGTGGGCAAGTGTAAGCACAGGGATGCTACATAGTGATTACCGAGCACAAAAGCTTGAAGACCTGTTTGAATAACAGAGTAAGGAGCCTAGTAGAGGGACAAGATAAGTCCTATGACTAGATTGTTTTGAGCAAATAAGAATCTGCTTTAGCATTGTAGATGTGAAGTTGCAGATATATTTTTATTACTGTTATTGTGTAAGTGACAGAAAATCTCTTAACCGAATGGACTTAATAGTCTTATTTGTAAATCCTCTAGCAAGGTAACATTCTAAATGAGTATTTGAAATCCTTTGACAAGGTCACTTCTAACAAAGTGAAGATCCTAACAGATCTGAGGGAAATCCCTTAACCGGGTCACATCTAGCAATGTGTTTGTAATCTTTAAAAGGATTTGCTTTTAACCGAGCATACTCTAGAAGAGTATATTTCTTAGTGGGTCCAAAATCCCATAGTGGTTTTTCCCTATTTGAGTTTCCACGTTAAATCTAGTGTTATATGTGTTATGATGATTATGTGTTTATGAGTTTGCATGTTTAGTAGTTTTTGGTTATATTGTTGAAGCATATGTTACTGAGGTTGAATCTATTGATTTTATGGGAGATTAAGTTTGTATGATTCAACCCCCCCCCCCTCTGATCTTGTTAGTTATTGGCATCAGTTCTTTACATTTAGTATCAGAACTTAACAATTGGTATCAGAGCTTTGGACTTCGGAAGAAAATTTTAAAGGTAGTTGAGGCAAAGATCTGAATATGTATAAAAGGGATGCACCAAAGTTGGACAAGTCAAGTTTCTCCAAGTGGTAGAAAAGGATGAAGCTGCATTTATCAGGAATTGGAGAATATGTAACATATTATTTGGAGAATGATTACATACCACCAAGCACCAACCCAATGACCTTGGAAGAGATAAAGGCAAAGCAAGAACACGTTCAAGCTATGATTGAAATAACATCAGCATTGACAGACTCAGAGTTTAATTATCTAGAAGGCTGCAATGATGCAAAAGAAATGTGGACTAAGCTCATATCTGTATATGGCGGTGATGAACATGTTCAAAGAGGAAAAGTAGATAGTCTAAGAGGACAACTTGAATCCATGAGAATGAATGAAGGTGAGAACATAACCCAATATAGTACAAGGTTAAAGGAGACTGTCAATCAAATTAAAGGAGCAGGAGGAACTATTGAAGAAAAGGATGTAACAAGTAAGTTGTTGAGAACCCTTCTACCTGCTTATGCCATTCAAGTCTCTACAATCAATGAATTGAGGTCTATACCTAATATGCCAGTTTCTTTGGATGCTACTATTGGTAAGCTACATGCATTTGAGTTAAGTAATATTGATAACAGTGGGTCTTCGGTAAATAAAGTTGAATCTGCATTCAGTTCTTTTCATATTGGTGAATCTGATGATTAAAATGATAGAATGAGTAAGTAATCTGAAGGGAATCACAATGGAGCAAGTGAAAGATTTTGCAAGAACATGGAAGAAGTGCACAAACTATATGAGGAAATCAAGAAGCAAGAAGAGTTTGAAGCATTGTTAGCCAAAAGGTTATCGAGAGGAAAAGGCAAGTATAAATGAAAGCTACCTTTAAAATGTTTCAATTGTGATAAAATAGGACATATGGCTTCTAACTATCCTAACAAAGAATCTAGCGAAAAGAGAGAATACCGAGATAACAGGTAGAAAGACAACCAATACAGAGGACACCGAGACTTCAAAAGGAGAGATAGAAAGACATGCCTAGTAACTAATGAGGAATCCAATGATGATAAATCTGATGAAACTGATACTGAGGAAGTTGTTTATGTAGTTATTAAAGATGGATCAAATGAAGAAAGGTATGAAGAAAAATCCTTAATATCTCACATAAATAATAATGATTCTTGGATCATAGATAGTGGATGCTCACATCATATGATAGGTTATAAACACAAGTTTGTTAAATTAGAAGACTATGATGGAGGCTATGTAAGATTTGGTAATGATGCACCATGTCCGGTGAAAGGTAAAGGATCTATAACACTTATTGACAATGCTAAATGTGATGATGTATACTGGGTTGAAGGTTTGAAATACAATTTGTTGAGTGTAGCATAGCTAAACAATACATGATACCAAATAGAATTTTAGAAAGGAATTGTCAAAGTTCATGACAAGCATGGAAAGTTAGCTGCTACTGGGACACAAACAAAAGGTAACACATTTCATCTTGACTCAACTTGGAACAATTGTCTTTATGCTAAGATAAATGATACCTGGTTATGGCATAAAAGGTTTTGTCATGTAAATTTTGATAATCTGATCAAAATAAGCAAGAAGCACCGAGTAAGAGGTCTACCGAGTCTTGAAAAACCTAAGAATGCTATATGTCGAGGATGCCAGATGGGTAGGATGACAAGATCAAGCTTTACAAGTAAGTCCTATACTTCTAAAGGAATTTTAGATCTAGTACACACTGATCTTTGTGGTCCCATGAAAGTTCAAAGTTATTATGGTGATAAATATTTCATATTATTTGTGGATGATGTCAGTTATGTTTTTAAAAGAAAAATCAGAAGCTTTTCAATGTTTAAATGGTACAAGGCAAGAGTTGAAAATGAAACGGGAAGACAACTGAAATGTCTTAGATCTGATAGAGGAGGAGAGTTCACTTGTGATTAATTTAACTTATTCTGCAATGATCATGGTATAAAAAGACAAGTATCTGCATCGAGAACACCTTAGCAAAATGGGATAGCCGAGAGAAGAAACAAATCAATTGTAGATTGTGCCAGAACCCTGATGATAGAAAAGAGGGTACCTCAAACATTTTGGAGAGAAGCAATCAACACTATAGTTTACACCCTGAACCGAGTCCAACTGAAGAAAGGAACTATGAAGACACCATATGAGATTTGGTATGACAATAAACCTAATGTAAGTTATTTTAAAATCTTTGGAAGTAAATGCTATGTTCACAAAGATGACAGAAATGGAAAGTTTGATTAGAAAAGTCAAGAAGGAACATTTCTTGGTTATTCTTCTAGAAGTAAAGCATTTAAATGTCTGATCAAATCATCTAACAAAATAGTAGAAAGTGCAAATATGAAAATTGATGAATTTGTAGAAAGAAATGATGAAGAAAATTCCAAAGAACCAGAAGATTATGAAGAATTTGTTTATGTTCAACCAAAAAGTTCTACCGAGAGAGTTGTTGAAGAAAATGAAGATAATGTCTAGTTACCGAGTGATGAAGAAGATCATATAGAGCCTACCGAGCCTATATTAGTCAAATATGTCAGAAGACATCATGCATCAAGTCAGATTATAGGAGATAAGGATGATCCAGTGATGACAAGGAACAAACTGAGACAGAACACATGTCTGATATCTGAATTTGAATCGAGAATAGCAAAAGAGGCATTTAACAATGAAGATTGCGTAAATGCTATGACAGAAGACATTGATAAAATCAAGAAGAATGACACATGGACATTGATCCCAAGACCAAAGGACAAAAATGTAATCGGTACAAAGTGGATTTTCAAAAACAAGCTAAATGAAAAAGATGAGGTCATTCACAACAAAGCAAGACTAGTTTGAAAAGGTTATGCTCAAGAAGAAGGAATAGATTATCGTGAGACTTTTGCACCTGTGGCTAGACTTGAGGGAGTAGGAACATTGTTGGCATATGCTCCTTTCAAAAATTTCAAGGTATATCAAATGGATGTTAAATCTGCATTTTTGAATGGTATACTAGAAGAAGAAGTTTACATTGAACAACCTGAAGGATTTGTTGAAGAAAAGAGTAAAGATCAGGTATGCAAATTGAACAAAGCTTTATATGGTCTGAAACAAGCACCTAGAGCATGGTATGAGAGACTGCACTCTTATTTAATCAAGATTGGTTTTATAAGGACAAGTGAAAATAGAAACATGTACATGAACAATGATGAGAACAATGAAATATTGATCTCAGCTATATTTGTTGATGATATTATTTTTTGTGGTAATGACTCCTTATGCAAGAACTTTGGAAATGAAATGAGCAAAGAATTTGAGATGTCATTAATCAGTGAGATAAAGTATTTTATAGGTCTACAGATACTGCAAATGAAAGATGAGATTTTCATTACTTAATCCAAGTACATAAAGGAAATCTTGAAGAAATTTGTAATGGAAGATTCTAAACCAATAAGTACTCCTATGACTACTAATTGTACACTATCAAAGAATGATGAATCTACATCTATTGATGAGACACTTTACCGATCTATGATTGGGAAGTTGCAATCTGTTGTGCATAGTAGACCGGATATAGCACATGCAATAGGTATTGTTGCAAGAGTGTTTGTAGATCCCAAGGAAACCCATATGACAGCAATCAAGAGAATTTTAAGATACCTGAGAGGCACTGAAGATTATGGCTTAGTATATGAAAAGAGAAATGATTTTGATTTAAAAGTTTATACTAATGGTGATAGGGCAGGCAACATAGATGATAGGAAAAGAACACGTGGCAGAGCTTTCTTTTTAGGATAAAGACTAGTGAGTTGGCTTAGCAAGAAATAAGGATGTATCTCACAGTCAACAGCAGAAGTTGAATATGTTGCTGTAGCATTGAATTGTACCAATATAGCGTGGATCAAACAACTGTTGGAAGGTATAAATGAGAAAGTTATCAAGCCAGTAACTATATTCTATGATAATACTAGTGCCATTAACATTTCAAAGAAACTAGTAATGCACTCTAAGACAAAGCATATATCTATAAAGTATCATTATCTCAGTTCAAGAGAAGAAAGTTGTGCTGGAATATATTAGTTCAAAGGAGCAATTAGCAGACATCTTCACAAAGCCACTACCAAGGGACACTTTTGAATATCTCAGAAGCAAGTTAGGGGTCCTACCCCTATCTTCTACTCACTGAAAGAGTTCAGTGAAAGCATCAATTCGATGAATCTATAGAATATTATGTGTGGATTGATGTTGATTTACGCACTTTAGAAGGTTTTCTAAAGGTGTGCAGGAAATAGTAAATAGAGACAAGTTCTCTAACCGAGACTGAGATGATACATAGCAAGGCAAATCACTTCACAGAGGATGAAATCATGATTTAGTTCTTTTACTTTTTGGCATTGTTGTCAAAGGGGGAGAAGACTAAATGGCAAAATCCTAAATGAAGAAGATAACAAAAGAATAATGACAGGGGGAGAAGAATACAAAAGGGAGAAGACTTCAGGAGATTTTAACAGCTCAAAGATAACAGGAGAAGTCTAAACAACAATATGAATCTGAATCAATTTGAATATCTTGTTGGTATTACCATTTAAAGGTTGGTTTTGCCATCAATGCCAAAGGGGGAGATTGTTGGCATTTCAATAGAAAGATTGTTGATATTCATTAAGGATATTGAGAAGGTTGTTGAAGATTATTAATATAACTGGAAAAAGGATGATAACTATCTTTATAATATTATTTTGTCATTCATGTCAAGAAATTGATTTTCTAATTCAATATGATGTTGCCATATCTTGAGAAGATTGATTTGAAGAGAATTAAGTAGTCGGTAAAAGACACAGAAAGAATGTGATGAATAAGGGGAGAAATAAGTTATTCAATGGGCAACTATTAACGAGTTGGACAATGATGAGATCACGATGTTTAGATTGTTTTGATATCCTACATATGTTGTTGATTGTAAGGTTAATACTATACTATGTTACCGAGCAAAGAACCTAGTCGGTAAACCCTAAGGTTATCGATATCGGTTAATGAAGGCGGAATGTCTACCAGGTAAACTTTAGTATTTATCGAGTTGCAACTGAGTTATAATAGAACACATTGGATGAATAAAAGAATTATTTAATGCAGGACAATGATTAGCTGGAGATGTATAAATGATTGGTCTATTGTGCATGAAGTTTGTTAAGGATCTATGGGAATGAACGATCGATAGGAAGATCTACAATGCAGATTGAACCGCAATAACCTTGTGCAAGTTCCAAGAAAGGAATGCAAGTCCCAAGGCAAGGTAAAACATTTTCAGATTGAAGGATGCATTGAACCTAGTCAAGATTGAAGATCTGATGGCTAAGATTGATCATGGGAAATGTGATCAAGCAGATTTAGCAGTTAGCAAATTGTTTATAAATAAGAAATTATTGATGAACAATGTATGCGGGCAAGTGTAAGCATAGGGATGCTACATAGTGATTACCGAGCATAGAAGCTTGAAGACCTATTTGAATAACAGAGTAAGGAGCCCAGCAGAGGGACAAGATAAGTCCTATGACTAGATTGTTTTGAGCAAATAAGAATCTTCTTTAGTATTTTAGATGTGAAGTTGTAGATATATTTTTATTACTGTTATTGTGTAAGTGATAGAAAATCTCTTAACCAAGTGGACTTAACAGTCTTATTTGTAAATCCTCTAGCAAGGTGACATTCTAAATGAGTGTTTGAAATCCTTTGACAAGGTCACTTCTAACAAAGTGAAGATCCTAAGAGATTTGAGGGAAATCCCTTAAACGGGTCACATCTAGCAATGTGTTTGTAATCTTTAACAGGATTTTCTTTTAACCGAGCATACTCTAGAAGAGTATATTTCTTAGTGGGTCCGAAATTGCACAGCGGTTTTTGGCTATTTTGGTTTCCATGTTAAATCTAGTGTTATATGTGTTATGATGATTATGTGTTTATGAGTTTGCATGTTTAGCAGTTTTTGGTTATATTGTTGAAGCATATGTTACCGAGGTTGAATCTGTTGATTTTATGGGAGATTAAGTTTGTATGATTCACCCCCCCCCCTCCCCTCTCATCTTGTTAGCTATTGGCATCAGTTCTTTATGTTTAGTATTAGAACTTAACAAATGCCAGTTCACCTAATATGCAACTGTAACATGATATGATAATGATAATATACCTAAATGTAGATTAATATGCATTCTCCTTCTCAATGTTGCCATTTGTTTTGATCAAATTGTCACTGCTTTCTTATTTTTTTCATCATCATGCCTTGATTTGTTCAAAGTTGATACAAGCACCATGGTATAATTGAACCATAATGACCTGAGTATAACTTACAAGGATTTTGATATTGCAAGATGACACAAGCATCAAGGTATAATTTAACCAAGACGACCTGAGTGTTTCTTGCATAAAACAGACAAGAGTTAACCTTAGTCCCATACAAATCCAAAATGTCTTCAGTGATATGTTGCTTGATCATGACGTAAGACAAATTTGCATAGTAGAAGGCTTCACTCTCAAACAATAGACAAAGAAAACATCACATTCCTTCCTTGCTTCTCTAGTCTTTGAGACATCCTTGAGTCACTTAGGAGATATGATAAGCAAAAATCAACAACCATAAGTAAGCATGCATGCTATCTGAAGTGTATTCCTGTCAAGTAAAACATATTTCAAATAGATCTTTTGTTCAATGGAAATCAGTTCAAGTCCCTGATGTCTAGCCTTGCTGGTTGTGCTTCTCTTTTTTCTATGTTCCTTGTTGGTTGTTTTGATCCTTTTTATCTTGCTATGTGTTGGGTCTAATATCTAAAATCCTCAAGTCAAAATACCCCCAGTGAAGTCAAGATTTTTGCCCCTTGTCATTGATACTACTTCGATATGGATATATGTAAACTGATCACCAAGCCATGGTGGGATATGAGTCAGATAACTTATTTAGATGATCAAGGAGAATGACTACGCTAAGTATGTCTAAGATAATGATGTGTGCATAAGTATTCTGCGATGGCTATTGGTTTAGATCAGATGAGGTCAAAGATGTGATATGGATACTGATAGATAGATGAGATTCTCTATCACAAATGGTTCCTATTGCCAGGTTTTAACTACTTGTTTTTATTGCACTTTTTTATTTGTTTTTCATTTTTTTGTATTTTTCTCAATTTTTTTTTTTTTTGTGTCATAGGGTGCCTGTTTTCCATATTTTCACCCTATTGATGATTTTTTATACTTTTTTTGGCTTTTTTACTTGATCTATGCATTGGACGACTCAAGTGTAGAATTTCTTTAGATGGATGTTGTTGGTTGGCTCATCAAGCATGTCCCCTTCTGAAGTTGATAACTAATATGCTCAAGATCCGTAAGTTGATATGATGACAAAGTGTCCCAACTGGTTAGGTTCAAATTTTCATTTCTTTTCCCAATCTTGTTGATTTCGAGGATTTTCTTTTAGTATGAGATCACCAATTTTGAATGCCCTTGGTATGACCTTGTGATTGTAGCTTCAGCACATTCGTTGCTAGTATTCCTTGAGATGATCAAAGGCATGTTGTCGGTGATCATCTAGTAGCTCTAGCTCTTGCAGCGTGTTAACTAGATACTCTTCATCTGGGATGAGGCCTTTCAATGATACTCTGAGTGATGGAATCTCTACCTCAATAGGTAGGATAGCTTCTGATCCATACACCAATGAGTATGGTGTAGCTCCTATGGGTGTGTGGATACTTGTTCTATATGCCCAAAGTGTAAGAATAAGTTGGACATGTCAATCTTTACTAGCATAATTCACTATCTTCTTGAGGATCTTGAGGATTATTTTGTTTGAGGCATATCCTTGGCCATTCCCTTGTGGATAATATGATGTAGAGAAATGATGTTTGATATGTAATTTCTCACAAAGTTCTTGTACATCCTGATTCTTGAAAAGTTCTCCATTATCCGTGATAATAGAACTAGGAATGTCATCCTGACAGATGAGGTAGTTCAAGATGAAGGAAGATATCTTCTTGTCGGTAACTATGGTCAAAGGAACTGCCTCAATCCACTTTGTAAAGTACTCAGTGGTTGTGATAATAAACTTGCGTCCATTCGATGAGGAAGGATGAATCTTTCCTAATAAGTCGAGTCCCCATTGGCAAAAAGGCCATGATGTAGTGAATGGTTGCAACTCCTGTGTTTGTGCATGTATAAGATTTCCATGAATCTGGCATTTAGGACATTTCCTAGCAAACTGGTAGTATTCCTTTTCCATTTTCAACCAATAATATCCCATTCTTAGAGGTTTCTTGGCAAGAGTAGGACCACTTGAATGTCTGCCACAAATACCTTCGTGAAGCTTATGTAAGGCAGAGTCGGATTTGTTACGATTGAGGTATCGAAGAAGAGTACCATCTAAACCTTGGCGATAAAGTGTGTCAGCATTTAAGGTATAGCGGGATGCTTGTCGTATAAAGCTTCATTTTTGGTTACAAGATAGGTCTGGTGGAAGGGTATTGTCTTTAAGGTAGTCATAGATATTCCTGTATAGAGGTGAATCAGAACCGTTTAGGGCACAATGACTTGGGATTCTAAATTGTCATAGGCAGGGTAAAACAATTGCTCCACTAGGAATTCATAATGATTCTATTTATCTAGAATTTGTAAGAGTGAGGCAATGGTGGGAATTGTGTCAGCAGTTGTGTTGTCTAGCCTTGGAATCTTCTCAAATGTGATGTGTACAAAGTATTTCTCAAAATTATCCACCATGTGTTTGTAAGGCATCAACTTATCCTTTTTCATCTGATAGTCATCATTGATTTGATTGATAACTAATTGAGAGTCCCCATAGACTTTCAATTCTGTGATTTTCCACTCCACGACTACTTTGATACCTATCACTAGAGCTTCATACTCTGCAATATTATTGGTGCATGGGAACATCAACCTATAGGATCTCAAAATTGTGTGTCCTTCTGGAGTGACGAACAGGATGCCAACACCTGATCCATGTTGTGTATAGGATCTGTCAAAGTATAAGATCCATTGTTTTGGTGTAACAATGAGCACATCTATATCTAGAAATTCTACCTGTAGTGGGTTTTTGTCTAATAGTGGTGCTTCTGCCAGTTGATCTGTTGTTGCTTGTCCTTTAATAGCCCTTCATTCTATATATTGAATGTCGACTCACTTAGGATCATGACCCATTTTGCTAACCTCCCTGTGAGAGAGGCTTTACTGAGTAGATATTTTAATGGGTCGATCTTTGCTACTAGCTTGATAGTATGAGCTAACATATAGAGTTGTTGCTTTTGGGAAGCAAACACTACAGCTAAGAAAGCCTTTTCAATGAAAGTATAATTGATTTCATAAACATTCAGTGTCTTGCTAATGTAATAAATGACTCTTTCCTTTCATGTTGAGTCCTCTTGCACTAGTAATGCCCCTAGTGATACTTTTGTTGCTGATATGTAGAGAATGAGTGGCTTTCTTGCTATTGGTGGTACTAAAATAGGTGGATTCATAAGATATTGCTTGATCTGGTGGAATGATTCTACACACTTGTCCTCCCATCTAAAAGGTACATTTTTATGAAGTAGATGGTTGAATGGGAGACATTTTTCTACTAGTCGAGAAATGAATCTTCAAATAGATTGTAGTCTACCTTGAAGAGATCATAGCTGACTAATATTCTTTGGAGGTGGCATTTCCATGATACCATGAACTTTTGCGGGATCCACCTTGATGCCCTTTTTAGATACAATGTAGCCCAAGAGTTTTCTAGATATGACCCCAAAAACATACTTTTTAGGGTTTAATCTGACATTGAATTTCTCTAGTCTCTGAAATATTTTATCAAGAATGTCCAAGTGTCCTTCTCTTGTGAATGAGTTATCTCATCCATAAAAGTATGCATCATGTCATGGTAGATTGTTGTCATTGCTCTTTGATAGGTTGTACCCACATTTTTCAAACCAAACGACATGACATTCCAACAATATGTACCCCATGGACATGAATGCAGTGTTATCTTGACCCTCTGGAGCTATCTTGATTTGATTGTAGCCACAAAAACCATCCATGAGGGATAACATAGCATGTCCTTTTGTTAGATCTATAATGGTGTCGATGTACGGTAAAGGAAAGTAATCCTTCAAACAAGCCTTGTGGAGATCCTTGAAGTCTATAAAAATCTTGATGATTTTATCTGGTTTAGAGACTAGCTCAATGTTAGAAATAAATTCCACTTAATCAATGGGTTGGATGAATCGTACATCCAGTAACTTCTTCAACTTTTCTTTAACCAATATGGTGACATGTGGGTTCATCTTTCTCAGTTTTTGTTTGATAGGTTTAGGTCCAAGAGATATAGATAAGTGATGCATGATGAGATCTGGATCAACCCCTGGCATATCTGCATAAGACTAAGAAAAATTTATTTGCTTCTCCTTGAAGAATTTGACAAAGTTAGGTCTTTCTTAAGTTCCGTTAATGATTCTGCCAGATGTATGGTTCTTATTGTTGCTTCAGTGTCGATATTGATTGATTGAGTCAGCTCAATCAAAATTGGAGATCTTTCCTAATAATGTTCAAGAAGAGTGTTAAGTCTCTCATCCTCAAGCTCTTCAAAGAGGTTTTCACCATTGGATACGTCCTTTGATTTTACTTTTTTATGATCCAATACTTATATTAAATGGTTTTTACCATTAGATCGATCTTGTCTTTTGTTCATTTTGTGACTAAGAGACTTAGCACTCCCCTGATTATAGACATCGTTAAGAGATTCATTGGTGGAGAATGTTTCCAGGTTGACTGAGAAAAGGTATTGGATAATGGCATCATCGTTTTGAAAGGTTGGCATCTCAATGTCTCAAGTGGTTCCCAATCTATAATTTTGGGATATATGAGTGGTAGGGAATCATATGGTGGGTCAAGGTCTGCTACTATAAGAGTCATGATGGAGAATTTGTCATAGTTGTCATTGTATGTATCAAAGTCCATGATAGTATCAAGGTTTTCGATGGTACTCTCTTCAATGTTGCCTATTTTGTATTGACGTTGCTCATTCTCACTAGCCTCATAGATATGTAGTGGTCCAAATTCAAATGATCTAGGCCTCGAACCTTATCCCTTAGAGGGTATGGGTGTATATGTATGGATTATATCTACCTCAATATCCTCAGTGACATCAAAATAAGTGTTCCATTCATACTCATTGGAGTTTGTTTTAGAATCATTGTCCAAGGCCATGCCAATGTATCTGACAAGAATGTTGTATGGCAAGAAAAGGTAATTGATAATTGATACAAGTTTTATGGCTTGTGTTGATTCAGGTTCTGTTCTTTCTTGTACTCTTAGTTGGATTTGTTCATAAATAGTATACTCTTTTTGAATAGAAAGTTCCTTTTCATGTTGTGGTTCAGATTCTACTTTATCAGGTCTTGTTACATGATGTATCCATTTATAGGAAGCTTCCTCTCTTTTAATAGCCAGCTCCTCTTGTTGTTTCTCATATATTCATCCTCTTGTTCTTTGTTTGTTTTCTTAGTTTCTTGGTGTATCACTTCTTGCGATGATTCCTCATTATATGTCCCATTTCTTTTCCTTTGGGAATTTTGATGATCTCTTTTTTGTATAGGTTGGATATGCTAGCCATACCCTAGTCCCGATTTATCTTTTCCAAGTTATGAATGAGTGTATAATGTCTTCAATCTAAGTAAAAACTAGCTAGAGTAGATTACATCTAGTATGAGAAATCTTGTGGAATATCTCCCTATAATCAAAAGGAACAAAAGAAAGAAATTAATTATTCATAATTCCAATAGTGTTGGTTATTTTGTTGTCAATCATTTTCTTTCCAGAATTTGTCTCTGTATAGGGTTCACTTGATTCACAAATAAAACTTCCAATTGAGGCCATGTATAATCAAGTAATTTTGTCTATGATGCCTTCCTGATGCTTGCCAATAGGTTATTTTCCTTTGTATCTCATTCGTTGCATGATTATGAATCCATTACCATATTGTTATGTGGGGATGGCAACTCCTAAACCAGCAGCTCTCATTTCTTCCGCATCCTTGTATAACCAATTGAGGATATCTTTGTCTTCTGATTCTTTTGTAAGTGTGCCGATTTGGATAAATTTTCCATCAAAATTTTTGATGGGTTGCGTTGCTTGGTGCCTTGATGTTGAAGGTTGTCCATGGGATCTTGCCAATATGGGAAACTTTGATAGACATAGAGGTTCAAGAGAGTACTCCCCCATGCCTTGGCCCTTTATCTTCATCTTCTTCTCAAATTCTATGGACAAAGACTTAAGTTTTTCTTGATTATTGGATGATGAGGAAGCTTGGGCCTCCTTGTGATGCGGTACTAAAACATTTTGAGTTGCCCCCATAGTGTTGCAATAGTAAAAGGGGTTAGTGTCCATTGATATCAAAATCTCTTGTCTATTATAAAGGAACTTGAGACATTGATGATATGTGGAAGGTGTCGCTTTCATTTCATGGATCCAAGGAAGACCCAAGAGTATGTTATATGTCAAGTCTATGTCTAAGACTTGGCACATTATGTCTTTTTGCATAGGTCCTACCTGAATGGGTAACACCATTGTTCCTTCAGACAACCTTTCTTCATTAAAATAAGCCTTGATAGTGATTTTCTTTTTGGGATCAATAGCTTTCTTGGAGAAGCCCAATGCATAGATAAGCTTCAAGGTACGTATATTGAGACCACCTCCTCCATCTATTAGCACTCTTTTCACCCAGTGTTTGTAGACTAGAACTTTGATATGGAGTGGGGTGTTGTGTGGATGACTCAAAGAGACGTCATCATGTTCTGAGAAAGATATGTTATATGGCATTATCATATGTGTCACCATGGCTTGTAACCGATTGATATCCAAATTGATTGGAATTGTTGTTTCTAGAAGATCTTGCTCCATGATATCATTATGATTTGGTGAAAGTTTGAGCAATTCTAGTATTGATATCTGAGTGAGTGTCCTTTGTTGTTGGTTGACCAGGTTATATTGAGTCTTGGGGATAGTTGTTGCTTTAGATGTGCTCCCCTTCAAGACATACTTCTAAGCCCTCATTGTCACATTTACCGATGCATATTCTTGTTTATCTTTGATCTTTATGATATTTACTTGATTGTCATATGCCAATATATGTGATTTATGACATTGTCGTATATGTGGTTGATGCGGGCTCCTTTGTTGCTATTTGATTTTGATGCCCCTCCCTTGTCATAATTAGGAAGAGTATTTTTGAAAGACTCATGATCACCATTAGTTTTATGACCATCGACTATTATGTCTCGTTTGTCCAACATATCTTGAACTAGGTTTTTCAATCTCATGCAATCATTTTTTCTATGCCCCTTGTTTCGATGATAATCGCAATACTGTGAGTCATTCCACCATGGTGGTTTGACTTGGGGTTCAAAGTTTCTTATGGCTGGAAATGTGATGATCTTGTTTGCCAATAGTTCTTGAAATGCAGATTCTAGTGTTTTTCCCAATGGTGTATATGTTCTTTGATATGGAGGAGGTGGAGTGTTAGCGTTACCCCCTTGATTATTGGTGTTCCCCTGATTGTTGATGTTGTTCCCTCGGTAGTTTTTATTGCTCCCTTGGTGGTTATTGTTGTTCCCTTGGTTTTTGGTGTTGTTCCATTGGTTAGTAGTAGGTTGATAATTGTTAGTGCCTTGATTGACACTTCTTTGATTATTGTTGGATGTTTTGTTACCTGAAAAAGTCAACACTGGTTATTTAGACTTTACATTATTGGCATCAACTACACCATCATTAACAACATTTTTGTTTTTAGTCCAACACTTGGACTTGTTCGAGTTGTTATCATTGTATTGAGTGCTATAGGAGTTGTTGTTTGATGAACTAACACCTTCTTTGGAGAATTTTAAGGTTCCCTTCTTGATTGAGGTTTCCTCTACTTGCATGCCATTCTCGATTAATTTTTGGAAAGTAGGTAGACATTGTATTTTGAGCTGAAAACTCATTTCTTCATTCAAATTGTCTATGAAGATTTCCTTTTTTTCCTTTTTAGGTACATCTCGTGGGTACCTTGAGACCATGTGCCTCCATCATTGTAAGAATGTACCATTAATGTTTCATTGTTCTTTTTCTTCATATTGTATATGTCAAGCATGGTGACATCATGTTTGATATTGTAGGAGTATTGTGTCATGGATTTATTCACCAACACATCAAATGATTTGATGGGAGGTGTGAGTTTTCACAACCACTCCAATGTTTTCCCTCCCAAACTTCTTGGGAATAGCCTCATCATGTATGTATCATTATCGGCAAACTCCAAGCTCATAGGGTAGAATTCCCTGACGTGGTCACGGGGATCACTCTTACCATTGTATTTGTCATACTCTGGTATATCTAAATTTGGTGGGAAAGGTATCATGTTTAGCCTCCTATCAAAAGGATAAGGACAAATTTCCTCCAAGGAGTACCTTATCGAGGACCCTTGTTGCATATCATGCATCTGTCATTGAAGTGTTTGGAGTTGTTGTGTGATGTTAGCTAGGGGAAAATTTTCTCTTTGATGATGGACATCCCCTTGTTCACTACTGTTATCATAATATCGGTTGTGGGTGTTGTCTTGTTCATGGGTGTCATCTCCTCTCAAGTGTTCTTGATTCTGAGTGTGGAATGCATAGGCCCTTGTCCTTTTTCTTGGGATTTGTTTATTCCTTAATTTTTCTACATCAAAATCCTCAGGAATCTTGACTCCTTTTCTATTTAGCATGAGTAGGTATTTTAGCTTATTGGATTCTATTAGCATTTCCATGCGGTTTTGGAACATATCACTTTGTTGACATTGTTGGAGGATATCCTCGATGATCTCTTCTTCTCCCATATGTGTGTATTCAGAGAAACGATTGAAGTCCCTATGACTCATGCTTGCTTCTGTTTGTGAGTTCAATTCCTTTCCTTTTCGAGATCAAGTTTTAATGGGCATTTAATATACCTCTATAGTGGTGAATTCATCTTCCCCTAATGAGGTTCTTGGTGGAGTTGTTGGCTCAGGTTGAGCTTCGTTGTAGGTGATGCAAATTCTTGGAAATAAGGCAGGATTAATTTTTCCACCTTTGTTAAGGTGTTGATTGAAGGCTTCTTTCAGGGTCTAAGCCCTACTTCCCAAGGCTCTTTGTCAAACTCATTGGTTTTTTCTTGGAGATACAATCACACATGATGCAATAAAATATGATGTGATGCAAAGAGTTGATGGTTGATGTAGAGAAACCTTCTCCTCTTGAAAAGTGCCCTAGGAAAAGGTTATCTCTTCTTCAACTCAGTCTTTTGATGAAGACTTCTTCTCAAAATATAGGGAGTGGTCATGCGAATGATCTAAGAGTGTTGATTTTGATGGTTGATATAGATACTTCATTTTGAATACTAAATCTTACTAATTCGAATAGAGGGTTTTTTCGATAGGCCCCTATGACAAAGTGCGTCAAATAATATGGATAAAGTCTCCTGATATGGAAACTTGAATACCTAGCTAGGTATTTTTTATTGAGATAGTTGGATGATAAACTCTTGATCACTTATTTTTGATACTCATTTAAATTGGTTGGATGAAAATATTGCTTAAAGATAGTTGCACAGTTGATAACCACCTCCAAAGGTGCTTTGTTGGATTTGAAAATTTTCTTCACTTATGACCTCTCCTTGTTTTGAACTGATTTTTGAGTTTGATTTTTGGATATTTTTGCAAGATATTTTAGCATCTATGAATACATAGCACATATGAAGACAATGATCATCATAATGCTAAACATTGAGTGTATGTTCTTTGAGGATGTGTTCAAATCCCTGATCTTTTCACTAGTTTGGATACAAATAAGACACACCAAGTAGACACTTTATTCAAGGGTCATTGACAATATCATAGCCCACACTCGATACTCCTCTAGCTCAAACAGTCGTGTCACCCCCTAGAGGGCACCCATTTTTTTGCCTTTGTCCAGAAATTAACCCAAAGAGGATTGCTCCTCAATTGAGTAGTTATCTTGGGAGATGTATGGTGAGTAATCTTGGGGGCGGATTCTTCCCCACCCTTGCATTATGATATTACCAATGTATGGCAACTGGCTCGGCTCAAAGTTTCTATTTCTATGGTTTGTAATAAGGATTTTGTTCGGAATGACAAATAATAAACTCAATTAAGAGACTTCCCAACCTTTAGAACAAAGGCTTTTCACATCACAAGGATACTAGGGGAAGGTTATTAAATACACACTGATGTTAGAGGGGATTTTCATTAGCCTCTACAAATGATTATAGTGGGTTGGTAAACTTGGCGATAAATTCATTGCCCACTTGGGTCGTACCCTTCTCATGAGCCCCGTCAAGGCTTCGGGAAGGCGGGCCCTCTAAAGGGTGTAAATGCTTGGAAGTAAATAAAGCATGAAAATAATGGGTTTGGCTTTTTGATTACCCAATTAAGGGGAGAGCATATACCTACCACTCAAGACAAAGCATACAATGTTCTATTTATCCTTCAAAGCAATGATTATCTAAGTCCTAATTGGAGATGTTGCTCCAATCAAACATGGTGTTCTTTTTAGCCCCACACAACAATTGTTTTCTAACTAGGAAAGCGAAATTTTGGTCAACAAAATGAAAGCACATTGTTATAAAATAAATCAATTTGCAAAAATGGACAAGTTGATTGTTCTTTTTAACTTGCAAATAAAGATTGATTATGAATTTTACCTTTGCAATAAAATGAAAGATTTTTGTTCTTTTTAGAGCCCAAATTGAGGTGTTTTTATTCCTAGATTGCAAGAAAATGAAGGTTTGATTTTGTGACTCTTTTTAACCTTTGCAAGTGATGTTCTTTTTAAGCCCAAAAACAAGTTTGATTTATTTTAAGAACACCAGAATGAAATGTGAAGTTCTTTTTACCAAAAAGGAAATGTTATCTCTTTTTATCCAACTTTGAAAAAAAGATAGACAAAAAAGAAAATCCTTTTTTAAACTCCTCCAACCTGCAAGAATTTGTTATAAACCTACAAAAAAAAGAGTTAGTGAAAATCTTAATCACTAGGTGGACTAGACAAGCCTAATATTCCAAGCGAATTACAATTTTTCTACCTCTGTAACAAATATGCTAAAACATAAGACAAATACGCTAAATTGTACTGCCTATGACCTAAAACGTACTGCAAATGCACTAAAAGACTGTGTAAATGCATTAAACTATCAGAGACCCAAAAAAAGATTGATAGACAAACATGTTAAAACAGACAGTGTATGTGCTACTGTGTACTGCAAATGCGCTAGAAGAATGGAGAAACATGCTAAAACAATGGATAAACACACTAGAACAATGAACAAGTGCGCTAAAGAATACAATGTATGTGCTAAAAGAACCTTCAAACTTTTCTTGGCCGGACCTGTGCAAAAACATTAAAATTTTGATAAAATCAGGGGTCTAGCCCCACGGTGGGTGCCAAAAATGTATGCTCAGATTGTGGTACCTACAAAAGAGACAAAAACAACACAAACATACAAATGGGACATTGCATTAGAGATCAAAATCAACAAAGCATGTTAGTTAATCTAAACTTCTCAAAATCGTCTCATTGTCCTCTATCTCCAAGGATCTTCAAGATTCAAGGTGGCCCACACTTCGAAGAGCGCTTGATCTTTAAGATGACAACCTAAAGAATGAGATTTCAATGATGAACTAGAATCTAAATGGATGCAACTAAGATCCCAGTTGACTAGATGATCAAAACTATTGATATGAAGATGATATGCAAAATGGAGGTGTGTTTCCAAATTGAAGGATTAAATGATCTAATTAAGCTAAGATGGAGATGAAAATGCTATGGAAATGATATGAAATTAACCTAAATGATTAATCTAACACATGATATAGTCTAAACATGATACAATTAGGATGGCCTAAATGTTTGAGAGAGGCACAATGAGAGCTCCTTGATAAGCTGAAAAAACAACTATAATAAGGATGCATAAAGTGGATATTGGATCCTTTGATATGAGACAAAGGCTCATCTTATAGAGTTGGAGGCTTGAAAACCAATGGTCAATATTGAATTTTGATCAAGGGCTAGGATTGAAGGGGGAATGTGGTCCCACATTAGAAGACTTAGCCTTGTGACAAGTGTCACAAAGGGGAGAGGGTGAGGGTCAATGTGGTCCCATATGTGTCGTCCCAGGTTTGTAGGCTTAGCCTTGTGACAAGTGTCACAAGGGGGAGAGGGTGTGAAAGTCAATGTGGTCCCACCTTCGAAAAAGGGGGATATGTGCTCACACATGTGTGAACAACCTTGGGAAGTCCAAGTGGATTAATTAGGATAATGAGAGGATTAGATAGGTTCTAGAAGCATGTTAGCATGCTAATGAGAAATGTAGGAGAATGCAAGTGGAGGAAAATAGACATTTTTAGATAAAATAAAAGATTTATTTTAGCCAAAAGGGGTGCAACTTGCATTTGTAGGATTTTGCAAGAGAGGTGTTATTTACAAATAAATGATAATTTATTTAACTTCAAAGGGATTTTTAATCAAATTTAACTTCAATTAAAAGGAAAAAGGCTATTAATTAAATAAATATGATTTATTTAATTAAGTGGGTAAAGGGTACTTAATTAAACATTAGTTTAATTAATGGGCTAGATTGGAAGAAAGGGGAATTAATCAAATCCTTAATTTGATTAATAGGTCAATTAGAAGAGTAGGGATATTAATTAAACCTTAGTCTAATTAATAGACGATTAAATGATGATTAAATGAATAAAATTAATTTAATTAGTTGTGCAAGTTTTAGGTGTCTACACAATATATGCTTTCTGTATTTTCTATTTTTTAGAATAAACATTTCCAGCATCCTATATTTCTAAATAATTAATCATTTTTAGTTTGTACCCTCTATTCAGCATAGTTTAAAGTTTAGTTTTAAGCATTCTCTTTTCTAGTTCACTTAAGTATGAGTCATTGAGGTAGAAAAGGCTATTTTTTGTTTGAATCTCCATTATCTCGACAGTAGTGAATCCCTTCTTGTACAATAATGAACCTTTAAATAGCATTAGTTCCCTATTACCATGATGTTATAGTTTAGTATTTAGGCTATAGTATAAATAACTTTCCTAATGTTTAGTGAAATCCTTATCATGATTATATTGACCCTTGATGAATGGATTAAGAAAGAAACTATTTGTTCAATTGCATATATATATATATATATATATAATTGAAATATGCTAATATTCCTATCAGCTAAAGAATTTGATCCTCTATTGATCTAGTGAGTCATCTAAGGAATTGGACTTTGTAGCTTAATTAAGAATTATATTTATGTTTAAGTAATAATATTCATAAATGTTCTTTGTGTGTTATATGTACTATCTATTTTATCCTTATGCATATTTATTTGGCAAGAAATTATTACATTTCATGGATACAAAAATCTATATTTTCTTCTATTTATTTATTTTTACATATTTCTATGGTGCAAATTTTTTCCATAGAAGTATATATTTCTACTATGTTTTTGTAAAGTTCTATAGTCTATAGAAAGATAAGAAAGAAAAATAGATGAGCATTTCAAAAAAATATTTTGAGCAAATCACTACTTAAGGGAATCCCATTTTCTACAAAAAAATGTGTAGATTACATTCTATGTGTTTATGTTTATTAGATTTTTGAAATATTTTTTAGCTAATGTTTCTTGCAAGTAAAAACATTATTTTTTTAATTTAAAATAAAATATTAAGAATAGGGCATCTAAAATCATTTTACATACAACCTTGGATGTCAACTTGGTTGATAATGACAATTAATTAGCTAAAATCTTGACGACACCTCGTCATACACCATCATCACTAATAATAACAAATGGATGATAAAATTGAAACTAATAGACGAGTAATGTGAGTGTAGTGGAAAAAGAAGGATGAGAATCAATTGTCTCTATGATAGAGGAGAAAACACTTATGTGAATGAGAAATATCTCTTTTGATGAAACATCCCCATCCATGGCATTAAAATACATGAGAGTATCAAAGATTGGAGAATCGCCAATTGTAAATTATGTGAACATATCTAAATATGTAGCATAAGAATGTGAAAAAGGTAGGCACAATGGGTTATGAGAGTCCATGAAATATTATATTAATACTATACAAATCAATGGTGGGTGAGAGGGCTAGAATAGAAATTTAGCAACATAAAAGAAAGCCTAATAAGGATACGCCAACAAGACATATTGATGTAGACATATTAAGTTCATCATAAAATGTAATGAATAAATACACTTACATAAAAACAAATACACCATCTTGATGTGCAATTTAAAATTTAGTATGTTTTAGTTAGCTTACACTAATGAGTAAGAAATGAAACATAAATCCGATTTCAAATTATGAATTTAAAAGATTAAAGTTCATGTTTCTAAAATGAAAATAACTTAAATCAAATCCACAATCACATATTTAAATTAGAGTGACAAATAAGATATCATTAGTCAATTCACAATATTTAAATATTCAAAATTATACTAGATTTAAAATAATTACTTGCACCCTTCTATACAAAGATATACAATCTTACATACTAATTATTAGTCGATAGGCTATTTAACACGGACATAGCCCACCGAAAGTGTCTCACGCTCCCGGTAAAATGTTTCCTGCGTCCCGACAAATAAAAAGTCCTTTGCGTTCGGTCAAATATTTAACTACATTCTTTTTTTTTAAATTACTTTTATTTAATCTTTTGACAACCATTGTTTAGGGTGCCACAATGTGGGTTTTACAACGAATTGTTTTTACGCAATTTTAGAGTCTGAAATTGCCACGCACATGTTTACGTGGTGAAATAAAGTTATTCTAGGTTAGTCTTAGTATAAAGTGGCGTTTAAATTGGAGAATACATGGTAAAATGAAGATATGCTGCTAGTTGTGCTTATGGGTATCGATCTTGATCTGCTACGAACTATGTCCCTGCTCTTGCTAGAGAAACTTATCGACGAGAAATGATAGCAAGCGGTAGTGTGCAAACTAGGAAAGAGACTAGAAAGAATTAGTACCAGTGGATGGAGAAAGATCAAGAAGCCAAGTTGAGGCAAGATAAATTTAAAATAAGAGAAGGTTGACAGCAATGAGAATTTTTTAGAACCAGTTTTAGGTATCTAGACAATGAAGATCTAGAAAATAAGAAGGTAGGATTAATTTTATATCACATGTAAGAAGAGATTTTGTGTATTTTAAATATTACTTTTTATAATCAAATTTATTTATAAAATTTATTTGTAAAATTAATTTCAGAGATTTTGTGTATTTTTTAAATATTACTTATTATGATAAGATTTATTTGAGAAGATCCTAAAAAAATTCAGGTCTTAACATTTGAAAATAATAAAATAATTATAAGAAGCTAGCAATAATAATAACAAGTCGATTTGATGTGTCAAGGCAATCAAGATCTGGAAAATAAGGAGGCTAAGGTTTAGTATTCTTGAATTTACACATATTTTTTGAATCACTCAATTTACCCAAACTATATCACTCAATTTGCCAAACTATCTTGTCTACTACTGCCATTTCAATTTACTATAGATTATCTTGTCTATGCCAAAATCTAGTGTATGGCAATTTATCATGGCTACCTGTTTGATATGATTATCCCCACACATGACCATCTTATAATGTCATAGGTGGCTAAGAAATCCTATGGTTATACAAAATATAGAAAACCATGCCACACTAGCTGCCTGCATGTCTTAATCTCATTTTACATGTGCCACACAACAACCGACCAACTACAAAGGTACACAATCATTCATATCGTTTATCCATTGTCTATACATTCTTCATCTATTGCCATAAATATTTTGAAATATGCCTAATAATTTACGATATCACAGAGGAATTGTTTACTGTGTCTTTTCCTTACATCTGAGCCACCTCCTTAATTTAGAAGTCTTAACTTCCATTGTATTGAAAAATAAATAAAAAATTAAGCATAATTGTAAACAAAATATAACAAAGTGCATGATTTTCAATGAGCCTATAATGCAAACTATGAAACTATCCATTTCTATAACTGACTTGTATGATCCTATGTCAATCCTTCATCTCTCTGAATAAATTTTGAATTGACACTATAGGAGTAATGAAATTTATGGCACACAATTAAATGTGCCCATTAGAGAAGAAAAAAGGCAATAGTACAAATGCAAATAAAAACACAAGTAAATTGATTTTTAGAGCCATGTATTATTATATCAGTTAAGATGAAACTTTAAAACTGTAGGGTGCAATTTATAGAAAATATAATATTTTTCAAATTAGAAAGTTACATATCATAGAATAGATTTAGAAAATTAAAAAAAAAATAAAAAATCATAAAAAAATAGAAATTTTTGTTTGTAATGTTAATTTAGAAAGAATATGTTCAAAATAGAAACTTTTATTTTATTTCATATTTTACATTCTAAATTCACTATTAATTGACACTTTTTTCTTCCAAATTTGAAGATGAATATATAAATATAATATTTTTCAAATTAGAAAGTTGCATATTGGTTGATACGCTCAATCAACTGGATATACTATATAGATCCTGAGGATGTTGCCAATTATTAGCTATAACACTGAAGTTTACTTTTTTGAATTCTATTTAAAGAATTATTTACCTACATAAATGAACAAATATTGCTTAAACCGGCATTCTCTACCGCATCTTATATTGGAAGAGTTTCACGTCGGCTTTGATGATGAAAAACTTTGTTTGCTGCATTTAATAGTTCTGAAATGACTGATAGAAGGAGTGCCACCTAAAACATTCCACTGCCAACGATCCAAGACTCCGACTCTAATTTTTTATTTAGCAATCATTGACGGAATTTCCATTTTCCGTTTCTGATTTTTATTGACAAAAATCAGTGTTGTGCTTTTGGGGTATTTTTGTTTTTATAATTAAATCGTTCTGAATTTCCAAACGCCACTTCCAAGTGTTAGGGTAATATTTTTTTAAGTTTTGATTTTATTTAGATTTCAATTAAAACTATATATGTATTTATTTTAATGGACGTATACCTAATATTCTAAAAAATGAATTGATATATAATATTTATTTATCATTTTTTTTTTTAAATGTAATCTAGTGCATGATAAAAAAGGATTTCCGCTTATTATTTTTGAAGAGAAATTTATTAAAACTTTGACAGGAAAGAGGTAAAATGTGCTATGGCCCATAGTGGAATACATAGTGCACATTCTTTTGTTTTCCCTTTAACTTCCTCAAGTTAAAATGCATATCATTTCCCCCACTTTATGATTGCAATACTCAATGCGTACCGTTATTTTTGAATGTAAAGTTTAAACTAGGAAGATTTAAGATATTGTTGTCATTCTTTTGTCTGGCATGACATCTATGCTTGAAATCTTCAGGGTACAGATTACACTATTATGTTAAATATCTTATACCAAATTCTTCTAACATTCTTTCAATAAAGAAAAATACTAAATTTAACCAGTAAACCTGTCACAATTTTATTTTATTCATTCTGTTTTTATTTTATTTTTAATTGTACACAATATTTTTGAATTTTATTTCATGCCAGTCATTAAATTTTAGCAGATTTAATGTAAAAGTTGTGTGGGCTCTTCTATTTTGTACATCTACCTAAGTTTTACTTGTTCATATTGTATAGAAAAATAAACTTTTCTTTATTAATTTATAATTTAAATCATTGTTTTTATTTTAACATCTACCTGGTTTGTTCATAATGTATTAAACAATAAATCTCTTAATGCATATATAAATATACTAATTCATAAAAATAGATTTGATAAAAAAAAAATATTATAAAACTTTTACAAATATACTTAAATAATTTTTAAAATTCAATATATATTACTATCGGCTAAACCATTGCACCTCCATTTGCTACAAACGCTAATTATAACCACCCGCTGTAGGATGTGTGAAAGGAGGAGACATCAGTGGTGAGAGGGCGACAACATGGATGTAGCAATGTAAAACGCACACTCATACCAAAGACAGACTTGGATTATTTTTTAACTCTCTCTTTATGCAAAGTACGATTTATCTCCCTAGATAGCCGTTTCCGGGGAGGGCTGGGTTCTCTTTACGTTTTCTAATTTCGCATCAAAACATTTTTTCGTTTAGTCCTATTAAGCTGATATGACAATAAGTGACGATTTTCAAATTTCACTTACACACTATGAATTAATATTTTGAATACTTGTCTTCACAAGGTGTCCATATTTTTTCACCGGTACGCGTGTCCGGGTCAACTATATTTTCTACAGATTTAATTAATGCGTTGAACATGTATATGTACAGTTTATAACCGACAATTATTTGTTTCCAATAAAAACCGGACAGAGAAAGGGAGACGTTTAAGCTCTACGTTTAAGATTTACATTTCTTTCCTATTTTTCTGCAGAGTAAACATAACTACTAATAAACATTTTGTAAAGCTGCGCTCAGACGAGGTTCGATTTGGGTCATTTGTAATGAGTTATGGCCATCGATGCTTACAATTACCGTGGCGTGGATATAGAGAAAGACAATGGAGTCCCCTTTATATACATCTGAGCTCTGTATTTCCAATGCATCTCTTTCAACTACTTCAAAAATCTTGTACAGAGAGAGTGGCATTCTTGAGGCACTGGTCCTTATTATCACTGTTTCACCGCTATAAACTTCTACACATACATCAAGTCTTATGGACTCTCTATCAGTGGCTGATGAATTATGATCAATCAATGACCCTCTTGTTGCCAATAAATGGGCCTTCTTCTTCTGCAGCCCCTGGGTTTTATTCTGGAGACTCTGAATATATTTACCTGTCTCTTCGATTATGGAGCATCTTTCTACCTGAAATCCCACAAGCTCATAAGATTAACATTATCCCAATGAACTCTTGCTCTAAACAACAGCTGGGTTATAGTCAATGCAGAACCTGAATCCTCATATTAACGACAGCAACGCAAAATTATAACAGCCTTTTCAATCACACGTAGTAAATAGAATGGGAAAAAGAGATCGAACCTGATTAATTATCTTATCGGTAGTTGAAACAGGCAGTAGAGACTGTAAAGTGGAGAACAATTGTCTCATCTTTATCCTTCTCATTTTCTCAGAAAAGATTATACTTTGATTTCTTCTGCTGCGTTTAATTTCTTCCTGTGATTGTAGAATGAGCTGTTGCGTATTTTTCTCAATCAGATTGCCATCAGATTGCCGCTTCAGGGGACGAGAGTTATATGTAACAGCATCGAGCAGATTAGAGTTAGTATTAACCGGCTCATGAAAATTCGAAGTATAGTGGTCTTCAGCCATTGTTATTCAGTGATGATCCGTCTTAGGATGCTCTGCACATTTATATGTATAACCAGATGCAACATTTCCTCGCTGTTTCGTATTGAAGTATCTGTCTTTCGTGGGAAGTAGCTTCATTTAAGGTTTCTGTATTAGTTTGAATGGCGAGATGTTGAAGACTACGTAGAAGCTTTGCTAGTTTTGAAAGCAAGAATAGTAAAGAGTAGACTGTTCAACCTTAGTATAGACACAAGCTTATATGCACGCATGCACGAACGAAATCAAAGCCTATACTGTTCTAAACGAATGTGCGTGTTTGCAAAACTTCGAGGGTACTAAGAAATTTAGATTTCCAATAAATGGGAGTTAAAACGCATTTCACATGCTTGACCAGCATGGGTTTCTTCAGAATATTAAAATTATTGATAGATGTATTGTTTGTTTGACTGGAGTATTGGCACGTGCAAGGGAACAGGATTACACTCAAGCGTATATTTATCAATGCTATGGTCATCGTAAAGCAAGAATTATTTGAAAGGAACCTTGTCTTGTTGTTGGAAACTGTAATCGCAACAAGCACAATAAATCCATTCACATGTTCATCTGTCAGAAAACAAGAAGGCGCTGCAAATTCATTTAAGACTTCTCTTATGAATTTTTTATCCTTATCTTCTTCTATCCATTTTTCAATGTCTATCTTATCAATAAATTTACTATTCTCCAGTAGCCAATGTGTTGCCCATGCTCTACATTGAAGACATTCAATTAGGAACACTTATGTTTTTAAATGCATTGATTCAATATATGTATATGTTTGTTTGTTTTTTAGCTGATCTATTTTTGGTGTACAATTCTATGTATATGTATATGTATATGTATATGTATATGTGTATGTGTATGTATATGTATATGTTATGTATGTATGTATGTATGTGTGTGTGTGTGTTTATATATATGACTATAAAACTAAGATAAACCAGAGAAAATTAAAAAAGTATCGCTCAATCCAGACATAACCAAAAAACCTAGCCCAAACTGAGGGGAGCTAAGCTCAACCCCAAAATATCTTAAACCTAGAGTTGATGGGAGCATTGCTCAAACAAGAGTAGAGTTGAAACCTTAAAGCATTGAATACTAAAGCAGGAGCCAAGCTCAACCCGTAGGAGATGATTTACACATACGATTTATATAAAAAGGAGTAGATAATTATAGATATAAATATTTATCTTTATGAGAATGGGAGCATTGCTCAGCCAAAAATATGATAGAAAACTCATACATTGGAATATTACAACAAAGAACCCGATGCAATAAACTAGCAGAAGGAAGAGAAGTGCCATCTCACACCTGAGGAGAGTTTTCCTTAACATCTTCTTTCTCAACAACTTTGTACTCCAAGATAGAATGAATTACTCGTTAAGCACAAGTACCAACCTAATTTGATAGTCTAGTCGGTAAATGCTGTGGAGAGTGAAGGCGCACCATTTCATGCTATGTGGCTTGCGGATGAGATGTTGGTGAAGTGCATAAAACATATTTCTAACTTCAGCAGCAATTAGTGTGGAAATGATATCAACAAAGAGATCTAGTTTGTATTCCAAAAGCCTACAATTATGAGCATCTAAGCCAGTCTTTAATGTATCATAGACATTGACAAATTCCAATTTCTTTGAGGTACTTGTGGGGGAAAATACCACCAACCCTAATTTGAATTATTCATTGAGAAGAGGTACTAGTGTAATTTGATGTCTAGCCTGCATACGTTGTAGAGAGTGAAGGCACAACATCTTCATTCTATGTGGGTTGTGGATGAGATGCTGATGAAGTGCATAAAAGATATTTCTAACTTGAGTTGTAATCGGTGGGAGAATGGTATCAAGAACGAGATCAAATTCACATTCTAGAAACCTACAATTATTAGCATCCAAACTAATCTTTAAAGCATCATAGTCCATGAAAAATCCTAGTTTCTTCTTGAGGTACTTGTGGGGGAAAAACCATCAACCCATGTTTTTGCTTGAATAAATTGTAGTTGCAAACTGTCCTATCTGGTTCCTCTCCCACTATGTATTAATCTTGCACATATTGCATAGCTATTTGAAGAAGAAGACCATAATTCTGTAGCAAATAACAACAATTAGATAAGAAAATGGTAACAACCTAAGAAGGGTAAATGATACGATGGGCCTTTTTCCAACAAAAGGTCTTCCCCAACAATCACCCAGATAGCTCTTTAAATTTTGGGACAGTCCCATTTGAAAACTTTCCTAATATAGGGTGTGGAGAATGCACACAAAACTATAAATTCCCACCTTTTAATGGGTAATGCAAGTCTAAAGTAATTGTGACTATAAGCCATGATTTGGTGCCCCACAAGTTATCTTTTTTCATGGCAGTTGCTAATTAGTTGTGTTATGAGCTTTCTGACATTGACAGATAAAGATTTGATAAGTAGCATTGGTGTAGTTGTTGGTGATGATTCTAACATGCTTGCTGGTGTTTCCTAGTCATGTCTTATTTGTTTTGGTGATCCACACTGATCGGTGTGCGAGTTTTTGGTGTCATTCGTTATTGATTTTCGTGTTATGCGGCATTTTTGATGGCATAGCGTGTTGCGGTTGATCTTTGCATGATTTCAAGTGGATGTCATCATTTGGGAATTTGAATTGGGTCCTTTCTATGTAATGTAAATCATTATATTGGTCCGGTGGTTGATCTTTGTATCGTGTAATGTATTTTTTGCAATTATAAGTTGAGGGTTGAGGGTTTAGATAACCTTGTTTTCAAGGTTGATGAATTGTATATATAGGTGAGTTATTCACTTAGTTTTGGCGTCGGTATTGTATTTGCATTTTTAGAGAGAGGTGAATGTGTGAACAAGAAATTTATCATTTAGTGAAGTGTTGAGGTGAGATGGGTGTTGCAGGGCAGACAATTGTGCTTAACCGGAACTGCCATCATGCATTTGTAGATACTATCATTGCATTTTATTTCTTCTAGATTGTAGTCGAAATAATATTGTAAGTCAGTGAGACTTCCCTAGGGGTTGTAGCCTTCTAAGCAAATAGCTTTTAAGCAGTGAGCTCTAGATAGTGTGCCTGAATGCAAGTGCATTCCCCATTTTAATATATTCATATACTACTATAGATTATCATTTTACTGTGGGTATTTTATATTCATATAGTGTTTTGTGTTGTGTTGTTAATTTTATTATCTATTTATTGCTGCAGTTTATTAGTTTATGTTTTGGAGTTTAATTTTATGTATTCAGTGAGGACTAATTCACCCACTCCCCCCCCTCTCAATCTTCCTTCTTGATTGTTGCTAACAATTGGTATTAGAGCCAGATCCTTTGGTAGAACCTTAATCACTTGACGAGATCCGAGATGCCAGCTCAAGGTATTCTTTTCCAGAGGGACAGTTTAAGAGTTGGTAGAAGTAACTATACTATATGGAAGAGCCGGATGGAGGTACACTTGAATTTTCTTAGAGATGATTACTAGAAGATTACTAAGAATGTCTATGTTGTTCCTCAGAATGGACCATCCACTCCTAATGAGGTTAAGGAAGTAGAATATAACATCAAAGCTAAGGAAGCATTTCTTAGTGCCCTAACTGATTCTGAAATCACAAATGTTATGGGACTTTAGACCACACATGGCATCTAGGAGAATCTTGAGATCCTGTATGAAGATGATAGTCAAGTGAAATTTGCTGAGTTATAGAGTTTGAAAGGAAAGTATGAGACATTAAAAAAGGGAGATGATGAGAACATACATTCATACATGGCTAAGGTGAATGAACTTCTCCTTCGTAACAAGTGTGCTAGTGGAAAGATTGAGGAAGATGAGATTGTTGCTAAGGTGCTGAGATATTTGCCTCCTACTTATAAACATAAGGTTGTTGCTATTGATGAGATCCAAAGTGTGACTATAGTAACAAGAGATGTGTTGGTTGGAAAACTTGGTGCATTTGACATAAGCGAATTTGGAGAATCACATGAAAAGTCTAAGACTGCATTTAAAGCATCAACATCTGTATCCGGTAAGAATAATTATGATCTTGAAGAGTGCAGGATATCCAGATACGAAAGAGAACTTGATAAGCTTAAAGCATTGATTTCCTGGAGATTGCCTAAAGGTACCGGTAAGTATGATGGAAAGTTGCCCTTGAAATGATCCGGCAAATTGTGGAGGTATAGACACGGCATGTGAACTGTTTTACCAGAATGCCGCAAAGAACTCTCATCAAATGCAATGATTGTAAATTATTGTTTTGTTTACAAGTGCTATGAATAGGTGTGGCTAGCACAAGATATATTTGACAAAAAGCCCAAAGAAACGTGGTTTGTTGTGCAGAAAATGAATATGATGAAAACGTTATAGAAACTTTTGAAGAAATGCAATTGCAAGGTTTATAAGGCCGATTCCTACAACTTCAGCTACACTCTTTCTGCGTGTGAAAATATCGGAGTTTTACAACAGGGATATTCACGTATGCAAACTATAACAAACTCCGTGATTTGTTGGACATAATGTCTCAAAGAAATGCGATGCAATAGTAACAAGGTCGTGAACTGTTTGATAAAATGCCTCGAAGAGATATCATCTCGAAGAACGGAATGGATCAAAAATATGTTATCTCATGGATGCTATTGTTCCAGGATATATTATGAATCGGTTAATAACACGTAAGAATCTTTCAAACAAATACAATTTCCAGATGCAATCTGATTCAACAACCTCTTCCAGCTTTTTCACGGCCCGTGATGGCTACACTGAGGACACCCTAATCTTTATAATTAAGATGCGAGTTAGACGTGTGGTGGTTGTGTGGACATGTTTTGAAAATCGAATCTCCTAATTCAATTGAATTGATATCGGTATAAGAGTTGCAGAAGGAAGATACAGGAAAGAAATGGGGTGGTGGATTTATAAAATTTCTTTATTCTTTGATAAGTGAATTTCTCTTGCGTATCAAATTTTGAAGAAGATTGGAATCTTTAATTATGGCATGGATTATTCAATTTGTTCTACTGGTGACACTAGTGAACATGTGCACAAGAATGGAGATTCATGTTATATTGATCCCTTACCAATGAGAATAATTTGACACTTAAAGATTCAATCTGGCTTTTTTTTCTCTTATCTAAGTACAAAGTTGTAGATGATCATGAATATATGATGATGAAAATCTTTTGTAGGATCATCTAAATGGAGTTTCTTATCTCTATTAAAAAAATTATATTAAATTGTTGCATATTTAGATTTTGTTGCGTCCTTCATACATTCTTTATATGTGAAGACAAGTTTAGATGGTATTTATAATTATTTCATTGGGCCATTCTTGAGGATATGAACTCCATTACAAATTATTGCAAAGGGTTGTGGAATGAAATGATGGTTATTAAATACAATTGAAGAACATACTCCTGAAGGTTAGGTTGTTGACAAACCAATGATTCTTGGATCAAGAGAAGGTTCAGTGCCCACTCCATTAAGATCAATTAATTGGTTTCTTTCTCAAAAGGATGTAAGTTTTATATTATTGTTTGGATAGATGGTCAGATGGTTACAAGGGTACATGGAGTTGACTTATATGGGAAACTACCTCGACAAAGATGGTGACTCATTTCCTCTTTCAAAAGTTGTAAGTTTCCACTTACCTTTCTGTAAAAGTGACTGTCACTCATGTAAATACAAATTAGAATTTGGACTTAATTTTTATAAAAGTTAAGTAAATCCTAACTTGTTCCTAAAAGGGTAGTTACTAGAAGTGGTCAATTAGGTAGTTATTCTAAGTGGTTACCTAGTTGGTTATGCTAAGTTGTTACAAGGTGGTTACTCTTATAAAGGGGAAACTTTGGTGAATGTTTGAAAGAAATGTTTTCAGAATTTTAATGTTCACACAAGTTGTACATAAGGACTTTTGAACTTGTATACTTTCAAAAGATAATAAAGAATTCATGTTTGATTTGTATGTCTTAAATGTGTTTCCAAATTATTGTTATCAATTTCTCATATGTTAATTTGATAATCCCTTTGTGTATCTATGTGCATCATTGGTTTTCAGCTCAATGATATATGTAAATGATAAAACACAATCATACCATGGTATCTCGGTTTGAATGTGATAAGGTAACATGTTTCGTTGTATGTTGGGATTCGTTATCCTTCTTTCGTCATTGCATATTGAATCTTATCTTGTGCTTAAAACCCCTTTGTAATCATTATTTATTGTGAAATATTAGTTGGTATTCGTATGTCTACTATTGAGGTTTCTATTATTCATCCTCTTTAGTTTTGTTTTCCTTCCTTTTTGTACTTTCAGGTCAAAAGTACATAGAAACCACAAATATCCCATCATACGAGGGACTTTCTCCTCTCAAACACAGAGAAAAATTATGATTTTGTCGCAATCTCTCCAACTTTGGTGCAGTTGTCACTTCTCTTTGGGTGAACAAGGTGAGTTTTGAAGGTAAGCTATCTTCCACTAAAGATGTCTTCCATAACACCAAATGCAAACCATTGTCCATTAAATTTTACCCTATTATTGACTTCAACAGCTTTGGTTTTCCATTCATGGAGATGATTTCATTCGAGGTTTAACTTGTTCAGTAGTACAATCTGTGTTTTATGTATTATCTATTATTTTAAAATAAATATTTTTAGCATCCTATATTTCTAAATAATTAAGCATTTATAGTTTGTACCCTCTATTGAGCATAGTTTAAAGTTTTGTTTTAAGCATTCTCTTTTCTAGTTCACTTAAGTATGAGTCATTAAGGTAGCAAAGCCTATTTTTTGTATGAAACACCATCATCTCAAGAGTAGCGAATCCCTTTTTGTATAGTAATGAACCTTTAAATAACATTAGTACATGTTGCCATGATGCTATAGTTTAGTATTCAAGCTATAGTATAAATATGTCTTCTAATGTTTAGTGAAATCCTTATGATGATTATGTTGACCGTTGATCAATGAATTAAAATAGAATCTACTTGTTCAATTACATATATTATTTTTTATTTTAAAAAACATTATTGAAATCTGCTATTATTCCTAATAGCTAAAGAATTTGATCCTCTATTGATCTAGCCAGCAATCTATGAAATTGGACTTTGTAGCTTAATTGTGCATTATATTTATGTTTAAGTAATAATTCTCATAAATATTCTATGCGTGTTATCTATACTATCCATTTTATCCTTCTGCATATTTATTTGGCAAGAAACTATTACATTTCATCGATACAAAAATCTATATTTTCTTAATTTTTTTTTTTTGGCATATTTATGTGGTGCAATTTTTTTTCATAGAAGTCTATATTTCTACTATGTTTTTGTAAAGTTATATAGTCTATAGAAAGATAAGAAAAATAGTTCAGCATTTCAAAAAAATATTCTAAGAAAATCACTACTTAAGGAAGGCCCATTTTCTCTACAAAAAATTGTGTAGATTACATTCTATCTGTTTATGTTTGTTAGTTTTTTTTTAAAAGTTAGCTAGAGTTTCTTACGAGTAAAATGTTATTTATTTAATTTAAAATAAAATATCAGAATGGGGCATCTAAAATTGTTTTACATACAACCTTGGATGTCAACTTGGTTGATAATGAGAATTAATCAGCTAAAGTTAGGACTTGACAACACCTCGTCATAAACCATCATCACTAATAATAGGAAATGGATGATAAAATTGAAACTAATAGACGAGTAATGTGAGTGTAGTGGAAAAAGAAGGATAAGAATCAATGGTCTCTATGATAGAGAAGAAAGCACTTATGTGAAAGAGATATGCCTCTTTTGATGAAACATCCCCCTCCATGGCATTAAAATACATGAGAGTGTCAAAGATTGGAGAATCGCCAATTGTAGATCATGCAAACATATCAAAAATACGTAGCATAAGAATGTGAAAAAGGTAGCCACAATGGGTTTTGAGAGCCCATGACATATTATATTAATAGAGCACAAATCAAAGGTAGGTGAGAGGGTTTGAATAGAAATTTAGCAATATAAAAAAATGCTAATAAGGATAGGCCAACAAGACATACTGATGTAGACATATTAAGTTCATCATGAAATGTAATGAATAAATACACTTACATAAAAACAAATACACCGTCTTGATCTGCAATTTAAAATTTAGTATCTTTTAGTTAGCTTAGGCTAATGAGTAAAAAATGAAACATAAGCCCAATTTTAAATTATGAATTTAAAAGATTATAGTTCATGTTTCCAAAATGAAAATAACTTAAAATCAATTTTATATTCACATATTTAAATTAGAGTGACAAATAATATATCATTAGTCGATTCACAATATTTAAATATTTAAAATTATACTAGAATTAAAATAATTACTTGCACCCTTCTATGCAAACATATACCATCTTAGCTACTAACTAGTATACCTACATTCTTAAAAAATATACATAAAATAATATCGAGAGATATCACATAATTGTCTTGCATGTTTATTAGTTGTCAAGAAGGACACGGAGCTGAATAATGCTGCACTCTTTCACTCTCATTAAAGATGTAATAGTTTCATATACTTAGAGACAATTGACAATGCTATGGTCATCGTAAAGCAAGAATTATTTGAAGGGAACCTTGTCTTGTTGTTGGAAACTGTAATCGCAACAAGCACAATAATTCAATTCGCATGTTCATCTGTTAGAAAACAAGAAGGCACTGCAAATTCATTTAAGACTTCTCTTATGAATTTTTTATCCTTATCTTCTTCTATCCATTTTTCAATGTCTATCTTATCAATACATTTACTATTCTCCAGTAGCCAATGTGTTGCCCATGCTCTACATTGAAGACATTCAATTAGGAACACTTATGTTTTTAAATGCATTGATTCAATATATGTATATGTTTGTTTGTTTTTTAGCTGATCTATTTTTGGTGTACAATTCTATGTATATGTATATGTATATGTATATGTATATGTATATGTATATGTATATGTATATGTATATGTATATGTGTAGGTGTATGTATATGTATATGTTATGTATGTATGTATGTATGTGTGTGTGTGTGTTTATATATATGACTATAAAACTAAGATAAACCAGAGAAAATTTAAAAAGTACCGCTCAATCCAGACATAACCAAAAAACCTAGCCCAAACTGAGGGGAGCGAAGCTCAACCCCAAAATATCTTAAACCTAGAGTTGATGGGAGCATTGCTCAAACAAGAGTAGAGTTGAAACCTTAAAGCATTGAATACTAAAGTAGGAGCCAAGCTCAACCCGTAGGAGATGATTTACACATACGATTTATATAAAAAGGAGTAGATAATTATAGATATAAATATTTGTCTTTATGAGAATGGGAGCATTGCTCAACCAAAAATATGATAGAAAACTCATACATTGGAATATTACAACAAAGAACCTGATGCAATAAACTAGCAGAAGGAAGAGAAGCACCACCTCACACCTAAGGAGAGTTTTCCTTAACATCTTCTTTCTCAACAACTTTGTCCTCCAAGATAGAATGAATTACTCGTTAAGCATAGGTACCAACCTAATTTGATAGTCTAGCTGGTAAATGCTGTGGAGAGTGAAGGCGCACCATCTTCATGCTATGTGGCTTGTGGATGAGATGTTGGTGAAGTGCATAAAACATATTTCTAACTTCAGCAGCAATTAGTGTGGAAATGATATCAACAAAGAGATCTAGTTTGTATTCCAGAAGCCTACAATTATGAGCATCCAAGCCAGTCTTTAATGTATCATAGACATTGACAAATTCCAATTTCTTCTTGAGGTACTTCTGTGGGAAAATACCACCAACCCTAATTTGAATTACTCATTGAGAAGAGGTACCAGTGTAATTTGATGTCTAGCCTGCATACGTTGTAGAGAGTGAAGGCACAACATCTTCATTCTGTGTGGGTTGTGGATGAGATGCTGATGAAGTGCATAAAAGATATTTCTAACTTGAGCTGTAATCGGTGGGGGAATGATATCAAGAAATAGATCAAATTCACATTCTAGAAACCTACAATTATTAGCATCCAAACTAATCTTTAAAGCATCATAAACCATGAAAAATCCTAGTTTCTTCTTGAGGTACTTGTGGGGGAAAAAACCATCAACCCATGTTTTATGCTTGAATAAATTGTAGTTGCAAACTGTCCTATCTAGTTCCTCTCCCACTATGGATTAATCTTGCACATATTGCATAGCTATTTGAAGAAGAAGACCATAATTCTGTAGCAAATAACAACAATTAGATAAGAAAATGGTAACAACCTAAGAAGGGTAAACAATACGATGGGCCTTTTTCCAACAGAAGGTCTTCCCCCATAATCACCCAGATAGCTCTTTAAATTTTGGGACAGTCCCATTTGAAAACTTTCCTAATATAGGGTGTGGAGAATGCACCCAAAACTATAAATTCCCACCTTTTAATGGGTAATGCAAGTCTAAAGTAATTGTAACTATAAGCCATGATTTGGTGCCCCACAAGTTATCTTTTTTCATGCTAGTTGCTGATTAGTTGTGTTATGAGCTTTCTGACATTGACAGATAAAGATTTGATAAGTGGCATTGGTGCAGTTGTTGGTGATGATTCTAACATGCTTGCTGGTGTTTTCTAGTCATGTCTTATTTGTTTTGGTGATCCACACTAATCAGTGTGTGAGTTTTTGGTGTCATCCGTTATTGATTTTCGTGTTATGCGGCATTTCTGATGGTGTAGCATGTTGCGGTTGATCTTGGCATGATTTCAAGTGGATGTCATCATTTAGGAATTTGAATTGGGTCCTTTCTATGTAATGTAAATCATTATATTGGTCCGGTGGTTGATCTTTGTATCGTGTAATGTATTTTTTGCAATTATAAGTTGAGGGTTGAGGGTTTAGACAACCTTGTTTTCAAGGTTGATGAATTGTATATATAGGTGAGTTATTCACTTAATTTTGGTGTCGGTATTGTATCTGCATTTTTAGAGAGAGGTGAATGTGTGAACAAGAAATTTATCATTTAGTGAAGTGTTGAGGTGAGATGGGTGTTGCAGGGCAGACAATTGTGCTTAATCGGAACTATCATCATGCATTTGTAGATGCTATCATTGCATTTTATTTCTTCTAGATTGTAGTCCAAATAATATTGTAAGTCAGTCAGACTTCCCTAAGGGTTGTAGCCTTCTAAGAAAATAGCTTTTAAGTAGTGAGCTCTAGGTAGTGTGCCTGAATGCAACTGCATTCCCCATTTTAATATTTTCATATACTACTATAGATTATGATTTTACTGTGGGTAGGTTCCCACCCTAGTTTTTCCCTTAACTGGGTTTTCCATGTCAAAAATCTTGGTGTTTTGTGTTGTGTTGTTAATTTTATTATCTATTTATTGGTGCAGTTTATTAGTTTATGTTTTGGAGTTTAATTTTATGTATTCAGTGAGGACTTATTTCACCCCCTCCCCCCCTCTCAATCTTCCTTCTTGATTGTTGCTAACAATTGGTATTAGAGCCAGATCCTTTGGAAGAACCTTAATCACTTGAGGAGATCCGGGATGCCAACTCAAGGTATTCTTTTCTAGAAGGATGGTTTAAGAGTTGGTAAAAGTAACTATACTATATGGAAGAGCCGGATGGAGGTACACTTGAATTTTCTTGGAGATGATTACTAGAAGATTACTAAGAATGTCTATGTTGCTCCTCAGAATGGACCATCCACTCCTAATGAGGTTAAGGAAGTAGAATATAACATCAAAGCTAAGGAAGCATTTCTTAGTGCCCTGACTGATTCCAAAATCACAAATGTTATGGGACTTTAGACCACACATGGCAACTAGGAGAATCCTGAGATCCTATATGAAGATGATAGTCAAGTGAAAGTTGCTGAGTTACAGAGTTTGAAAGGAAAGTATGAGACATTAAAAAAGGGAGATGATGAGAACATACATTCATACATGGCTAAGGTGAATGAACTTCTCCTTCGTAACAAGTGTGCTAGTGGAAAGATTGAGGAAGATGAGATTGTTGCTAAGGTGCTGAGATATTTGCCTCCTACTTATAAACATAAGGTTGTTTCTATTGATGAGATCCAAAGTGTGACTATAGTAACAAGAGATGTGTTGGTTGGAAAACTTGGTGCATTTGACATAAGCGAATTTGGAGAATCACACGAAAAGTCTAAGACTGCATTTAAAGCATCAACATCTGTATCCGGTAAGAATAATTATGATCTTGAAGAGTGCAGGATATTCAGATATGAAAGAGAGCTTGATGAGCTTGAAGCATTGATTTCCTGGAGATTGCCTAAAGGTACAGGTAAGTATGATGGAAAGTCGCCCTTGAAATGATCCGGTAAATTGTGGAGGTATAGACACGGCATGTGAACTGTTTTACCAGAATGCCGCAAAGAACTCTCATCAAATGCAATGATTGTAAATTATTGTTTTGTTTACAAGTGCTATGAATAGGTGTGGCTAGCACAAGATATATTTGACAAAAAGCCCAAAGAAACGTGGTTTGTTGTGCAGAAAATGAATATGATGAAAACGTTATAGAAACTTTTGAAGAAATGCAATTGCCAGGTTTATAAGGCCGATTCCTACGACTTCAGCTACACTCTTTCTGCGTGTGAAAATATCGGAGTTTTACAACAGGGATATTCACGTATGCAAACTATAACAAACTCCGTGATTTGTTGGACATAATGTCTCAAAGAAATGCGATGCAATAGTAACAAGGTCGTGAACTGTTTGATAAAATGCCTCGAAGAGATATCATCTCGAAGAACGGAATGGATCAAAAATATGTTATCTCATGGATGCTATTGTTCCAGGATATATTATGAATCGGTTAATAACACGTAAGAGTCTTTCAAACAAATACAATTTCCAGATGCAATCTGATTCAACAACCTCTTCCAGCTTTTTCACGGCCCGTGATGGCTACACTGAGGACACCCTAATCTTTATAATTAAGATGCGAGTTAGACGTGTGGTGGTTGTGTGGACATGTTTTGAAAATCGAATCTCCTAATTCAATTGAATTGATATCGGTATAAGAGTTGCAGAAGGAAGATACAGGAAAGAAATGGGGTGGTGGATTTATAAAATTTCTTTATTCTTTGATAAGTGAATTTCTCTTGCGTATCAAATTTTGAAGAAGATTGGAATCTTTAATTATGGCATGGATTATTCAATTTGTTCTACTGGTGACACTAGTGAACATGTGCACAAGAATGGAGATTCATGTTATATTGATCCCTTACCAATGAGAATAATTTGACACTTAAAGATTCAATCTGGCTTTTTTTTCTGTTATCTAAGTACAAAGATGTAGATGATCATGAATATATGATGATGAAAATCTTTTGTAGGATCATCTAAATGGAGTTTCTTATCCCTATTAAAAAAATTATATTAAATTGTTGCATATTTAGATTTTGTTGTGTCTTTCATACATTCCTTATATGTGAAGACAAGTTTAGATGGTATTTATAATTATTTCAATGGGCCTTTCTTGAGTATATGAACGCCATTACAAATTATTGCAAAGGGTTGTGGAATGAAATGATGGTTATTAAATACAATTGAAGAACATACTCCTGAAGGTTAGGTTGTTGACAAACCAATGGTTCTTGGATCAAGAGAAGGTTCAGTGCCCACTCCATTAAGATCAATTAATTGGTTTCTTTCTCAAAAGGATGTAAGTTTTATATTATTGTTTGGATAGATGGTCAGATGGTTACAAGGGTACATGGAGTTGACTTATATGGGAAACTACCTCGACAAAGATGGTGACTCATTTCCTCTTTCAAAAGTTGTAAGTTTCCACTTACCTTTCTGTAAAAGTGACTGTCACTCATGTAAATACAAATTAGAATTTGGACTTAATTTTTATAAAAGTTAAGTAAATCCTAACTTGTTCCTAAAAGGGTAGTTACTAGAAGTGGTCAATTAGGTAGTTATTCTAAGTGGTTACCTACGTGGTTATGCTAAGTTGTTACAAGGTGGTTACTCTTATAAAGGGGAAACTCTGGTGAATTTTTGAAAGAAATATTTTCAGAATTTTAATGTTCACACAAGTTGTACATAAGGACTTTTGAACTTGTATACTTCCAAAAGATAATAAAGAATTCATGTTTGATTTGTATGTCTTAAATGTGTTTCCAAATTATTGTTATCAATTTCTCATATGTTAATTTGATGATCCCTTTGTGTATCTATGTGCTTCATTGGTTTTCAGCTCAATGATATATGTAAATGATAAAACACAATCATACCATGGTATCTCGGTTTGAATGTGATAAGGTAACATGTTTCGTTGTATGTTGGGATTCATTATCCTTCTTTCGTCATTGAATATCGAATCTTATCTTGTGCTTAAAACCCCTTTGTAATCATTATTTATTGTGAAATATTAGTTGGTATTCGTATGTCTACTATTGAGGTTTCTATTATTCATCCTCTTTAGTTTTGTTTTCCTTCCTTTTTGTACTTTCAGGTCAAAAGTACATAGAAACCACAAATATCCCATCATATGAGGGCGTTTCCCCTCTCAAACACAAAGAAATTTTTTGATTTTGTCGCAATCTCTCCAACTTTGGTGCAATTGTCACTTCTCTTTGGGTGAACAAGGTGAATTTTGAAGGTAAGCTATCTTCCACTAAAGATGTCTTCCATAACACCAAATGCAAACCCTTGTCCATTAAATTTTACCTTATTGTTGACTTCAACAACTTTGGTTTTCCTTTCATGGAGATGATTTCATTCGAGGTTTAACTTGTTCAGTAGTACAATCTATGTTTTATCTATTATCTATTATTTTAAAATAAATATTTTTAGCATCCTATATTTCTAAATAATTAAGCATTTTTAGTTTGCACCCTCTATTGAGCATAGTTTAAAGTTTAGTTTTAAGCATTCTCTTTCCTAGTTCACTTAAGTATGAGTCATTAATGTAGCAAAGGCTATTTTTTGTTTGAAACACCATCATCTCAAGAGTAGTGAATCCCTTCTTGTACAATAATGAACCTTTAAATAACATTAGTACATGCTGTCGTGATGCTATAGTTTAGTATTCAAGCTATAGTATAAATACGTCTCCTAATGTTTAGTGAAATCCTTATGATGATTATGTTGACCCTTGATCAATGAATTAAAATAGAATCTACTTGTTCAATTACATATATTATTTTTTATTTTAAAAAACATTATTGAAATATGCTAATATTCCTAATAGCTAAAGAATTTGATCCTCTATTGATCTAGCCAGTAATCTATGAAATTGGACTTTATAGCTTAATTGTGCATTATATTTATGTTTAAGTAATAATTCTCATAAATATTCTATGTGTGTTATGTTTACTATCTATTTTATCCTTCTACATATTTATTTGGCAAGAAACTATTAGATTTCATCGATACAAAAATCTATATTTTCTTGGTTTTTTTTTTGGCATATTTATGTGGTGCAATTTTTTTTCATAGAAGTCTATATTTCTACTATGTTTTTGTAAAGTTATATATTCTATAGAAAGATAAGAAAAATAGTTCAGCATTTCAAAAATATATTCTAAGAAAATCTCTACTTAAGGAAGGCCCATTTTCTACAAAAAAATGTGTAGATTACATTCTATCTGTTTATGTTTATTAGTTTTTTCAAAAAAGTTAGCTAGAGTTTCTTGCAAGTAAAACGTTATTTATTTAATTTAAAATAAAATATCAGAATAGGGCATCTAAAATTGTTTTACATACAACCTTGGATGTCAACTTGGTTGATAATTAGAATTAATTAGCTAAAGTTAGGACTTGACAACACCTCGTCATAAACCATCATCACTAATAATAGGAAATGGATGATAAAATTGGAACTAATAGACGAGTAATTAGAGTGTAGTGGAAAAAGAAGGATAAGAATCAATGGTCTCTATGATAGAGAAGAAAGCACTTATGTGAAAGAGATATGCCTCTTTTGATGAAACATCCCCCTGCATGGCATTAAAATACACGAGACTGTCAAAGATTGGAGAATCGCCGATTGTAGATCATGCAAACATATCAAAAATATGTAGCATAAGAATGTGAAAAAGGTAGCCACAATGGGTTTTGAGAGCCCATGACATATTATATTAATAGAGCACAAATCAAAGGTGGGTGAGAGGGTTTGAATAGAAATTTAGCAATATAAAAAAACCCTAATGAGGATAGGCCAACAAGACAAACTGATGTAGACATATTAAGTTCATCATGAAACGTAACGAATAAATACACTTACATAAAAACAAATACACCGTCTTGATCTGCAATTTAAAATTTAGTATCTTTTAGTTAGCTTAGGCTAATGAGTAAAAAATGAAACATAAGCCCAATTTTAAATTATGAATTTAAAACATTATAGTTCATGTTTCCGAAATGAAAATAACTTAAAATCAATTTTATATTCACATATTTAAATTAGAGTGACAAATAATATATCATTAGTCAATTCACAATATTTAAATATTTAAAATTATACTAGAATTAAAATAATTGCTTGCACCCTTCTATGCAAACATATACCATCTTACCTACTAACTAGTATACCTACATTCTTAAAAAATATACATAAAATAATACCGAGAGATATCACATAATTGTCTTGCATGTTTATTAGTTGTCAAGAAGGACATGGAGCTGAATAATGCTGCACTCTTTCACTCTCATTAAAGATGTAATAGTTGAGACAATTGACAATGATTCTATTTTTAAAAAAAGTAATAAAAGAATACTTATAGAGAAGCTGAAACATGCATGCATTTACCTGTCATCTACATGTCAAATTTATTCACAATCTTTTTTTTGTATGTCATTGTAGATGCCTTTCAGCATAATTATTATAACCACTTGTTGAAGAGTGTGTGGGAGGAGACATCAAGAACCGTGGTGGGAAGGCGGCAACGTCTATGTAGCAATGTAAAACGCACACTCATACCAAAGACAGACTTGGATTATTTTTTAACTATCTCTTTATGCAAAGTGCGATTTATCTCCTTAGATAGCCGTTTCCGGGGAGGGCTGGGTTCTCTTTATGTTTTCTAATTTCGTATCAAAACATATTTCCATTAAGCTGATATGACAATAACTGACGATTTTCAAATTTCAACTTACAGTTTATGAATTAATATTTTGAAAACTTGTCTTCCACAAGGTGCCCATATTCTTTCACCGGTACGCGTGTCCGGGTCAGCTATTTTTTCTACAGATTTAATTAATGCGTTGCACATGTATATCTACAGTTTATAACCGACAATTATTTGTTTCCAATAAAAACCGGACAGAGAAAGGGAGACGTTTAAGCTCTACGTTTAAGATTTACATTTCTTTCTTATTTTTCTGCAGAGCAAATATCCCCAACATACTAATAATAAACATTTTGTAAAGCTGCGTTCAGACGAGGTTCGATTTGGGTCATTTGTAGTGAGTTATGGCCATCGATGCTTACAATTACTGTGGCGTGGATATAGAGAAACACAAAGGAGTCCCCTTTATATACATCTGAGCTCTGTATTTCCAATGCATCTCTTTCAACTACTTCAAAAATCTTGCATAGAGAGCGTGCCATTCTTGAGGCACTGGTCCTTATTATCACTGTTTCACCGCTATAAACTTCTACACATACATCAAGTCTTATGGACTCTATATCAGTGGCTGATGAATTATCATCAATCAATGACCCCCTTGTTGCCAATAAATGGGCCTTCTTCTTCTGCAGTTCCTGGGTTTTATTCTGGAGACTCTGAATATATTTACCTGTCTCTTCTATAATGTAACATCTTTCTACCTGAAATCCCACAAGCTCATAAGATTAACATTATGCCAATAAACTCTGGCTGTTAAAAACAACTGGGTTATAGTCGATGCAGAACCTGAATCCTCACATTAACAACAGCAACGCAAAATTATAACAACCTTTTCAATCACACGTAGAAATCAGAATGGAAAAATAAGATCAAACCATGATTAATTACCTTATCGGTAGTCGAAACAGGCAGTAGAGACTCTAAAGTGGAGAACAACTGTCTGATCTTTATCCTTCTCATTTTCTCAGAAAAGATTATACTCTGATTTCTTCTGCTGCGCTTAATTTCTTCCTCCGATTGTAGAATGAGCTGTAGGGTATTTTTCTCATCCAGATTGCCGTCAGATTGCCGCTTGAGGGGACTAGAATCATGTGTAACAGCATCAAGCAAATCATGGTTAGTATTAATCGGCTCATGAAAATTTGTAGTATAGTGGTCTTCAGCCATTGTTATTCAGTGATGATCCGTCTTAGGATGCTCTGCACATTTATATATATAACCAGATGCAACATTTCCTCGTTGTTTCGTATTGAAGTGTCTGTCTTTCGTGGGAAGAAGGTTCATGCTAGGTTTCTGTATTAGTTTAAAGGGCGAGATGTTGAAGACAATGTAGAAGCTAATTATTGAGTTTTGAGAGCAAGAATAGTAAAGAGTAGATTGTTCAAACTTTTTATAGACACAAGCGTATACGAACGCACGCACGAAGCAAATCAAAGCCTTATTCTTTTCTAGACTATTGTGAATGTTTAAAAACTTCGACAGTACTACGAAATTTGGATTTCCAATGAATGGGATTTAAAACGCATTTCGCAAGCTTGAGTAGCACGGGTCTCTTCGGAATATTAAAATAAAATTCTTGATATTCCTGGTCTATAGATAGATGTATTGTCTGTTTGACTGGAGTATTGGCACGTGCAAGGGAGCAGGATTACATTCAAGAGTATATTTATCAATGCCACGGTCATCGTAAAGCAAGAATTATTTTACTGCAACCTTGTCTTGTTGTTGGAAACTGTCATCGCAACAAGCACAATAAATCCACTCACATGTTCATCTGTCAGAAAACAACATGACGCTGCATATTCATTTAAGACTTCTTTTATGAATTTTTTATCCTTATCTTCTTCTGTCCATTTTTCAATGTCTATCTTGTAAATAAATTTACTATTCTCCAGAAGCCCATTCGGAGCCCATGTGTTGTCCATGCTCTACATTGAAGACTTTCAACTATGAACATTTATGTTTTCAAATACATTGATACAACATGTATATACATGTATGTTTATATGTTTACGCAACACAGAAATGTAGAGTAGAAACAAACGACAGTATTTGCTTGCAACAGCAGTTCTGTATTTTCTATATAAGAGTACATTGAAGAATACTCCGTTTTCTTTGTAGAGGCAGCAGCTGATCTATTTTTAATGTGTTTTGTTTGTAAAAACAATCTTCTGAAAGTGCAGTTTTATTTGTAAGAGCAATCGTCCTATATTAATTTGTATTGCATTGAGTATTTGTGTAATCTTTTCGTGATGGAAAGTGCTAAGTTATTAATATCTAAATCTATGTAATATCCCCTAAGGATCTCGCCCAAAATTTAACCCTTTTTCCCACTGAGTATTTAAACAAACAGTTTGCATGTGATGAGTATAAATGGAATTATTGAATGCAGTGATGTGTTTTCAGGCTTCCATGCAGATTTCGGGTTTGCAACATGTTTGAAATAACAATTGTGCTCAATGCATATAGATACATGGCAGTATTTTCAAAGAAATACACCTCAATTAATAACAGAATAATCCCGATTTCGAAACTGAACAGAACAGATCTGAGATAATATTCTGTAACCTTTTAATTTGAGATTTCAATCTTACGTAAGAAAGTTTAGCAATACAAATCACCCAGTGACTTTCCAAGAAACAATACATTTCTGGTGCACGGCCACGTACAACACGTCTGAAAGTAATCAAACCTGACCTCTTAAATTTCAAAGTAAGATTATTTTCTATTCCTTATGCAAATCGCAGTAGCGAGGAAAATACAATTATGAAAAAGAATTCCAGCATTGACCATACACTACACTTTGTTCTCAGAAATGACTTTACAGTGCTCAAGATTTCGAAACGACAAATCTTCAGAAATTATATCAATCTGAAAACCCAGCAGCTCTCAGAAATATTTTCTACATCCAACATTGGTGCACAAACAGCCCACGTCCAACATACAGCAGACATGAGCCGCCAACTATTCAAATTTTGTTGACAATAAAGTCAACCAGCATATTTCTCCCTAGAATCACGCAAGACACCCATACACAACAGCCGCTAATAGTTTCTATGCATGTGAATATATGTCCAACATAATTCAAATCTTATTGACAATAAAGTCAACCACCATATTTCTCCCTAAACTCATGCAAGGCATCCATACACAACAGCCGCTAATAGTTTTTATGTATGTGATTCTTAAATGGTAACTTGAAGGTTGTTAGTTTGATGTTTGATATTATTGAGAATCATAAACAGTTATTTAGTTCATAGGATGCATCAAGATATCAATATTTCTCATACATTCTAAATACATTGTAATAGATGTTTGGTGCACTCTAGAAATTGGATAATTATTTTCATACATTTTTTATTTAAGTAGCAGATGCTATCTGTGTTATTCATACAAGTTATAAGACTAACCACCAACAACTCATGTTGAACATATGCCTAGACTGTTGAAAAATATGATAAAACATACAGTGAAAATATGTTGATAATCTTATGCATCCAAATAAACAAATAACAATAAATCAAAGACAAAAAATTCATAACAAAATAGATGCAAACTATAACTCAAGAGTTACATGGAGAAACCCTTTTCGGAAAAGACTCCACACCCAAAGAGATCCTAGACTTTTATTAATCCTTCAAATGAGTTACATCAATACAACTGCTCTCTCTGAAATTCTGTAGCAATTCTTTGCTCTACGAATACCATGCTTTTCCTTCAACTCAAACAATAAATAAATATGCATGAGAGAAACTATAAATCATAAATGGCTTCAAAAACCACTTAGGTACAAATTAAAAAAAACAAAAATCTTCCTCTTTCAACTTATGATTTTATCCGCATTTTGAAAGATCTTCCTTATCTATAGGCATGATAGACATGTTCTTTGTTGGATGACTTAATTTTTCTTTACATTTATTCATTTGATGCATATGTATATGTATAACATAGAATAGGTGAGTGCTCTACTTCAAATAAAATGAGACACAGGGTGCTAGAAGCAGGTTTACATTTCATTACTCTACTATTGAACATCCTCCTAGCCAAAAATTGGAGCTTACCTATCACACTCTAAATGTTTACTATTTAGGAGTTGGATCATGTGAGGCCCACTTAACTTGACCTTTGTTGTTTTGATATTCTCACTTCCATAGTAGATTAAACCAACCTTGTTCTCACATCGAATTCTCACAAATAGTGCATAAACTCTATTCTCAAGTTGAATATTTATAGTCTTGTCATTGGTAGACTAAATTAACTCATCTCTTGGTTGGGAGGGATTGTGAATTAAAGTTTTGAACTCTCAACATGTTGAATCTCCTTTACTGATGTACCCATAAGGTCTCTCTCTCTCTCTCTCTCTCTGTATATATACATACATATACATATACATATACATACATACATACATAGATACACATATACATATACATATACATATACATATACATATACATATGTATATATACATGTACATACACACACACACAAACACACACACACACACATACATATACATATACATATACATATACATATACATATATATATACATATACATATACATATACATACATACATATATATACATACATACATACATACATATATACATACATACATATATACATACATACATATATACATACATATACATACATATACACATACATATAAATATACATATACACATGTATCTATACATATACATGTATGTATATGCATGTGTATATATACATGTAGACACACACACACACAAGAAGTCCATTAAATGACACTTTCATGTTGTGGGCCAATGTAGACACCCACATGCTTTTTTTTCTAATCAATGAAGATAAGGTAGATTAGCTTAAATTCCTAATAAAATGCCAATTATCACACATACCTGAAGGACTAAATGGAAGAAAATATCGTGAAGCATTCACTTACAATAATTTCATAATTAAAAATAGATTCGATATATGTGTGTATGCTAATTATGTGTAGGAAAGAAGAATGTGTTCTTAGTCATCACAAAGTTATATAAGTTCACTTAAATAACAATTTATTGGAGGTAATTGATTAATATAAAATAGACTTAGATTTCATCGTAAATTAACAATACTTGAGCAAATTGGAACTAAGTTTTCATGAGAACAACTTTAAAGACCAACCAACAATGAAGTATGATAACTTAATGAAGGATATTGAACAATCTATAAGGGTAATTGAAATAGCTACGAAAATATTTAAGAATAGCATATAGGTGCCAAAAATACAAGGACCTAAATCAATATAGCTAGAAAAATATTTAGTGATAGCATATAGTGGCCAAATGTACAATGACCTAAATCAAGATTTCTTAAATTCATTATTAACATATATGCCCATAAGGTTTTCAAACTTTATTGTGTAATGTAGAATAGAGAGAAGATTTCCACACGGAGTGTTTAGAACAATAGGATTATGCAATTCATGTTTTCAATTAATATATCTTATTAGGATAAACATGAAAAAAGAGAGCTTATTCATATTAATATATGGTAAAATAGTTATAAATGTGTTTGATATAGACAAGGGATGGACAAATATAGCTGGTCACTTAACTTGAAGCAAACCCTCTTCAATAAAACATTGGAATACAAACCACAAAGGTGTTAAGCTTGACCAAATCTTACTCAAAGAGAGTCAAGCAACTTGGGCTATATCCTTTTATTGTATAAAATATTGACTAACTTACCTGGATGTGAGCTATTAGAAATAGTGAGTGAGGTAAGATTATGTATGATAAATTGATAGTACATAGGTAAATATTTGAGATATATAAAAGATGCAAAACATTTCATTGGATTCACATGTCGAATATCTTTTTGTGGGATAGGATTAATGGTATAAGAAGAAAATCTCTTTAACAGTCATAAGACTAAGTCACGATATTGAGATAATATAATTTGTTTTTTCTTGATAAGTTCTCATTACTTGTCTTATGATTAAATTTTAATCACCAAACATATGCAAGTGTCAAATTTCAAATGATAAAGTGACACACAAACCAACTATAAGGGCTTCTTTCTTAGCAATTTTAATGGTACAAAAGAAATTGAGATGATAAGATAGAGGAATTGTCTTTAGTGAGGGAGGTACTAATATGACACCCGAATTAGAGCCAATTTGACATCTAGAACCATGAAAGAGCTAATTTCATGCATTATCTAATCTTAAAGGGATACCATGATGATCAAGAAATGAATCTTGATTAGGAAGAGTGAAGGGTGAAGGAGAATTAGTTAAGTGGCTAGTTAAATCTTGGCCTTTAATCACTTCTTGAGAAATAAACTTAAGGTCAAAATTTAGTTAACAACAACATATATTTATCAGTGCATCCTTAAGAGCGATATTTTACACTATATTTAACAACTTTTTTGTAGATTGCATTCATTTTCTAAGATTTTCTAACTAAAGTTTATTGAAAGTATAAGAATTCTTTATTTAATTATTTTTATATTAGAATAGGACATCTAAGATCCCTTTGCAAATAGCCTTGGACACCACCATGTTCAATATATAAAACAATAGTTAAAGTACAAGACTTGTAGATACTTCAACATACACTGCTATCACTAGTCATAGGAAAGGTATGAGCAAAGTGAAAGTAGTAGAAAAGTGAAGTGACTATATTAAAAATAGATGGGTAGGAGTTAATAATCTATATAATAGATAAGAATTTTTTTATCTCGTGGAATAATACTTCCTTTGATAAAACATCACCACTCAGCATAAAAATACATGAGTTTACCAAGGATGGAAGAATCACTAATTGCAAAGCATGTGAATATCATAATATGTAACATAAGAATATGCAATGGTTAGGGAAAATGGGTTATGAGAATCCATGACATAACATATTAATAGAGAACAAACCAAGGGTGGGTAAGAGAGTTCAAATAGAAATCTAGCAGTAAGCACAAACCCTAATATGGATAAGAAAACAAGACATTGTCATGTAAGAATATTGAGTTAACCATAAAATGTAATGAATATATACATACACAAAAGTCTATGATAATTAAATTAATAAGTAATGAATCACCATTGTATATAAATTTAATTAGCAAGAATTGACATCACACAATATAATTAAAATGGAAATTTAAAAGCTACAATAGTATTTAGCTCTAGCTTCAATGAAGATACCATTGTCTTAGATGTTAAGAATTAACACACTGTGATTTTAAAATCTTAAATCCTATTAGGACCATTATAGAACTAGGAATTTTACTATAATATGTTTTATTTCACTTTTGTGAGTGGAAAAGTAATCCGTGCATGTGCAATGGAATAGAAAATGGAGTGATGGATTAATCTTTATTTTTTTAAAGACTCCTCATGGAGTAATGGATCTAATCTTTAATTTTTTAGGACTCCTACAACCCCCTTGACTTGGTGTCTTTGATGCACGTATCCTAAAGAATGGTCCTTACAAAATTTACTTGCAAACTTGCTAAGAGAGGATCATGTTATCTTAAATTGAACCCCTTGGTGGACTCATTCAATGACGATAAACCACGATTTAAAGACAACATACAAACATACAATATTACCTTATGATATTGATGTTAAAAGATCATTCTTTCTAAATCATGTATAAATAAGATTTTCTTTATTTTGAATAATTCATGTCTCCGAATATGAATATAAGTCGAGTCAGTTGTCCATTCAGATTTAAACTAAAATGACAAATAAATAGCAGATTTAGTGAATCCATTGTGTATGTGTATGTACAGTTTAAAACAGGTGATTGTTTTGTTTGAAATAAAAACGAGACACAGAACGGGAGACATTTAAGATAAACATTTAATCAACGTATGGGGAGACATGGAAGACGAGGTTTGATTTTGGTCATTTCCGATGAGTTATGGCCACAGATGTTGAAGACTATTGAGAGGCTTTTGCTAGTTTTGTGAGCAGGAATAGTAAAGAGCAGATCGGTCAAGCTTAGAGTAAACTTGGATTACATTCAAAAGTATATCTATCATGGCTACAGTCGTCCTGAAAGGAGGAGTAGGAGTCTTGTCTTGACTGTATGCACTTACAGTCCACACAACTACCAGAAATTATGAAATCGTATGGCACAAGAAGCTAACGAGATCGCTAATCTCTAATTATATTAAATTTACTTATATTAAGATAGGAGAAAACATTCAAAGTTTGCGTCTCATCCATAAAATATCTTGTCATCAACATCCTTAGAAGTGACAATCAAAACATACAAGTTTTTTAATTTGCGTGGCAAGTGTCAAATTTCGTAACAAGAAATATCTTTCTATCATCCAATTCAACTTGGTAGGAGAATTTGAATAGGGATAATGAGGGGAGGTATTTTTCATATGCAAGTATTCTTCCCTTTCGTTAGTAGTATTTGATTTTAATGTGGACCTTTTTAATTGCAATAGGCTATATCTCATTTTTTATTTGTTTTTTGTTTTCTTTTGATTGGATTTAATAAGATCTTATAGTCATATTTATTTGGACTCATTATTCAAAACAACATCCTAGCATTAATAGTTGAATCTTTTGATTGATTAATTCAAGGATGATGAATGAAGATTTGAAGACAACATACAAGCATGCAATATGTGTAAAACACTTATAGAAGGTTGAGATGTGGACATTATGAGGAGAGTTGTTCTTGACATACAAGTATTCCTTCCACAAGTTAGTCTTGGCTTTTATACAAACCTTTTTAATTGTAATAGGGCACATAAAACACTTATAGAAGGTTGAGATGTGGACATTATGAGGAGAGTTGTTCTTGACATACAAGTATTCCTTCCACAAGTTAGTCTTGGCTTTTATACAAACCTTTTTAATTGTAATAGGGATATATCTCTTTTCTATTTGCTTTTTTTTTTGTTTCATTTTGTTTCTTTTACTGGCTTAATGAGATAGAACAAAAGCATTACCTAATTATTATTTTTATTTAACTTTTTATAAGGGTTGATAGGTAATTATTAAATAAATATTTAAGAATATTCAAAATTTTAGGTAGTTCAACTTATTATAAACATTTTGTTACATAAAATTATAATTTTTCAATTGAAAAAATTAATCAAAAACATAGCATGACAGATATGAGTGTATGCAGATTGTGATGTTATATTTTTCCTCCCCTTTAGTAGGTTGATTAAAGGAAATGATAAGCTACAATAAATTACATAAATGGAATAATTGAAGGTTAAATTATTGTGAAAAGAATACTATAAGGAATACAAAATAGCTCTTTAATAGAATAGGACTACGGATCCAAACAAAGAGCTTAAAAGATAACTATGGTAGATAACAAAAACCTACATAAAATAATTTAAAAGTAACACATGTCATAAAACTTGCACAATATAGGGATTAGAAATATATAATCTACAAAATAAAATTTTAGCAAATTATACATTGATGGCTTGGTGCAGTAGTGGAATGGTTGTTGGCTACTCGAGCTTTGAATAGTACGTGTGTTAAATTTAGATGTGAAGCCACCCAGGATCAATGTGATTGAATGAAAGAAAGATAAGAATCCAGAGATGAACAAAACTCAACAATCTCCAAGCATTGAACTAGATTCACAATCTGAGCTACTATGCTCTTCTCAATTCTTCAGCATAGGGAGAGGTGAGGGCTTGTTTATATAGAAACATATGGGCACATAGAACCAAGAGGAATAATAACTCCCTATAGCCCAAAAAAGGAGGGAGTTTTACCTACTTGGTAAATGACAAGTACATGGTTATTCCAACTCAGGTAAAGACAAGAAATGGTTATGGAGAGGTGGCAAATAAATCCAAAAGAGGGTGTGACATTCAACCACCCAAATGTGGGTGTGAATGACACATGTGAATGTAGGATTCTTCCACATATCATCACCCTAAGCACTATATTATAACCTAAACAAGCTTAATAATGTGTAGGAAAAATAAATATTCCCTAACATAAGAGAAAATAAAAACCTACACTAACACACCCCCTTAAGCATAGCTTAGGTGGGTGAAATACTCAAAGATGGGTTTTGACTACATGGCCATGTTAGGTACCCATGTACAAAACAATCTCTCACAAACGAAGTAAAGGAGAAAACCTAGTGGGACAAAAATCCTCCCCAAAAGAGAGAAAAGAAAACAAGTTTTCTAACACAAGAAGAAATCCCATGCTAGGAAGAAATACCCTTCAAATTAGAAAGGATAAGAAAGACAATGTAGCCTTCCCTAAAGTAGCTAATTGTACCAATGGTTGATGCTCGAAACTAGATGTAGAAAATGGACCACGATCATCGAACAACATTCCTCCACTTAGGAAGAAATAAAACCAAAGGTATATGTAGACTATCCTCCCATTCCTGAAAGGAAGATGAAGGAAGAAAGTGCAAAGTGTATGAAGTTTCCAAAAACTATACAATTTTCTCCATGTCGATGCCAAAAGTTGTCATTTTCAAATCAAGTGTTCTAGGCCACACTAATAAAGATGAGAATCCAAAACCTAATAGAGATGCATGTTGAACAAGTTCCAAAGACTCAAGTATCTCATTTGAATATTAAGACACCTCCTCCAGATGTTGGTAAAAAATATCCACACTCATGTCAAACTGTGATGAACGATCATGTGGATAATGAACAAGAGAGTCCAAATGTTCCTACACAACAACTAAAGAAGAAAAAACTTCATCAAAGCGAAGATGAATATCATGGATAGTGATTCCCAAGTCTAAAATATGAGACTCCACAAATAAACCTACAATGTCTATCAAGATGTCATCCCGAGAAACTGGATCTAGAAGACAATGTGTTTCCTAATTTATTGAATTACAAGTAGAAACACAAGTATCCTTTGAAGAAACAATAGATGGAGGAGAAGGAATGCAGGGTTCAAGAACTAGATTTAATGTGAGAATACCGAAGTACAAGTAACCAAAGTTCTCCTCAAAATAAGTGTTCACACTAGGAGTGTGATCAACAACCAAAGGATCAGAACCATCATCAGGTACAAATTCTAAAAAAGTATAAACCGAGATGCATGATCAACCATCCCAGTAGAAAATATCTCTCTTCTTTCCAAGTCTTGAATGATAGCCAAATTAGGTGTGAATTGCGCAATCTTCCCTATCCCACCATGGCTGATCTAATATATGGAAAGAAGATTGTCTGACAAATGAGGTACACACAAAACATCATTGAAAGTGTCATCCCTAATATCAATAGAACCTTTCCTAATTACACTCATATAAGTGTTGTTACCCATAAGAATAGGTTGCGTAACACAAGGCTCAAAAGATGAGAACATAGATTGTGTATAAGCCATATGATGAGAAGCTCTAGAATCTAGGAGCCATCTCCCTGATTCATAACTTGTAGCACAAAGAGATCCACCTTTACCTTTAGATGCTTCAAAAGCAAGTCCTGCATGACCTTTTACCTTAATAGATCTTGACTATTTTGAATTGAAAGAAGAGGTTGACTCAGACATTCTAGAAAGAAGATCAATGTTATTCTTCTTCAGAAGATGTTTCAATTCATCAACAACCTTCTTGTAGCAAGAATGTTCTTCTTGTCTAGTCCTCCTAGACAATATGAGCAAGTAGACTTCTCCTTCTTAAATGAATCAAATTTTGAAGATAATTTATTATGTGCTTGATCTATATGTGGCTTTTTCTTTGATTGCTTTTGCTTCCTATTAGAACCCTTTCCTTATTTCCCTTGTATAGCAACAAAAGCTTATGGTGTAAATTACTAAAGAATCCCCATGGCAATTAACTTTTATTGCTTAAGCATCAACATTTTTGTAAATGAATTGAATGAAGGTGTAGTATAAGCACTACCTATTGTCAATCGATGGGTTTTGAAGCTAGAAACAAATAATGCATACTCAGAAGGAATATTTCACAACAAGTTGAAAACCAACTATGCATCCTTCTTCTCAATACAACATTCTTTACATTGCCTCATGGCGATTAACTTTTATTGCTTAAGCATCAACATTTTTGTAAATGAATCAAATGAAGGTTTAGTATAAGAACTACCTATTGTCAATCGATGGGTTTGAAAGCTAGAAACAAATAATGCATACTCAGAAGGAATATTTCCCAACAAGTTGAAAACCAACTGTGCATCCTTCTTCTCAACACAACATTCTTTACATTGCGCTCTTAGCTCATTTGCTCTAGTGGCATAGTCTTGAATTGTATCAAAACTCTTAGGATCCAGATTTAGGAGATCACTTTCAAGTGTGTAACCTCTAATCTCATCAACTTGACCATATAATTTTCCAAGTTTATCCCAAGCTTCCTTGATTTTCTTACACTTTTCAATGTGAAAGATTAGATTAGGAGATATATATTTTCTCAATATTCCAAGAGCCATAGAAATTTTAATGAGCCATTCCATTTTCATATTAGGGTCATTAAAATATGAGGGTTATGAAATTGTGCCATCAACATAATGACTTAAACATTTTTCTATTAGTTTACTCCATGCATTAACTTTCCAAGCTCCATAATTATATGGAGTTAAGAGTGGAAATTTATGAGAACCCATAACTAATAATAAAAGAGCACAAGCAAGTAGATTAGAAACACAAACACCAAGAGAGACCTACCTTTTTTCACTCAATCAATAATGCTCCCAACAAAAAAATTATTTTGGCACTTTATAAATTGGTGCGTTTACAATGTTTGAGTAGTTTTCTGGAGTTTTACAATGTCTAAACATGGACTCAAATACTGAAAGAACAAAAATATCTCAATATGAGAACATAAAACTAGCAACTATGTGTAATGCTTGGAAATAAATCAACTTTAAACAAAATGGCACCTTGATCTGAGTTTGTATGTGAAAGCTACATACGTTTGAAGTTTGAAAAAATGAGGACTATCCTTTAGATCTGATTAGAAAACTTTATTTTTAGAAAATTGGGATCACTTGAGCAAAAAATGATGACTCCACTATGAAGAGCACAAAATTCTACCCTAAATAAAAAAAATTGCACCTGAAAATGCCTCCGTATGAGTGACATCAGTCTCTCCAAAGTTTGGGTGTCAAATGCAAGCCTCCAACCGTGAGGGGTCACAAAAATTAAAAAAATAACCTCTCTCCAAATTTGGAGAATGCAGCTATCTTTCAAGAACCAATCAGTTTGAAATCAGATTAAATTTGCAAAAGTACAAATCCTCCACCAAATTAGAGTACTACTAAAAATACCTCTATCATTTTTGGCTAAGCTGTTGCTAAACCTAGCAAACCACCAAATTTGGTTGAAAATTCCCGCAAAAATGACCAATAAATGTAGTGGAGGTGCCAAAATCAAACACAAAGGTCTAGGTGGGAAATAATTGTAGATCGCATAGTCGTATGGACATAGTGGATTAATAATAATATTTTGTTTTAAATTGCCATGAAGGCAATTTGTAGAGGGGGTTGGGGGGAGTGGGGCTTAAGCCTCACCCCAACCTTGCAAAGGTGTGGGGATTAAACCCCACCACGCTTAAGCTACAGAGGGGAATAAAGGAAGGGGGAGTGTTGGGCTCAACCCTCGTGTCTCGTGGTACCCTTGTGTACCTCATTTGGTATGGGTACGAGGCCCGACTGCAGGTCGGGTAGGTTGCACAATTTTTTTATTTTTTTACTTTCTAAAAAAAAACTCTTTTTCTTTTTCTTTTTTCTTTTTTATTTTGATTTTTCTAAAAAAAGATTTTTCAAATAATTTTTTTCAAAACAATTTCAAATTTGTATCATATTGGGCAGGCGGGCTATGGGGCTCATCTGCTAAAATTTTTATCCTAAAATTTTACTGTCACCAAAATTGACAAATTGATAGTCAATCTTAGCATTTTTTGGCCTTTTGGATGTGATGGCACAATCTATTTGACCTCAAAATGTGTCCAAAAATAAGCTACCCTTTGGATAAGCTAATGAAAGCTCTTCTTCACACCTTCACCAAATTTGCATCTGATGTCCGATCTATTAGACAACTTAGATAACCGGAGGACAACTGAGAGGGGGGGGGGGGGGAATCGGTTGTCAACAAATTATAAAAATTTAAGCATTAAAACCTTATTACTGGAATAACATATATAACAGATAAGCACAAATATAAACCACAGAGCATTTACCAACCATCCATAAAAGACAACACCAAGATTTGTATGTGGAAAACCTGGTAAAGGGAAAACTCATAGTGGGAAGCCTACCCACAGTCAGATAATACTTCTGTAGTAGGTATGTGATTAAAATAAGAGGAGATTGCACATTCAGGAAGGGCAATAGCCTAGAGCGCGGTGCTCATCACAAAAGGAGCCTCACTGACTACAAAATAAATCCAAACTACAATCTAGAAGAATAATGAGCTACAAGAATAGAATCTCCTATGCTTGAGTACAGTTCCAGTTAACCTCATTACTAGAGGTCTTAAACCTCTTCCACCAAGCCAGTTTGATCACCTATGATCGACCAAATCCTCTGCATATGATTACAACTTTATTCACACATAGATAATCCCATAACCTATGACCACATTAATCCCCATAAAATCCCATAATCTACAAAGAGATCTTACATCATATTTATACCAGCCTGGGACCTAAAAAATTAGGTCAGCCACCTAAAAGATAATACAAAAAATTCATAACTTAAACCCACCATCTAATGATCAACCAAGTCAGCCTGAGACTGAAATAACATAATCCAATCAATAAACCCAACTGGTAAAGCATCGAGATCATGCACCAACATGTTACATAAACTAATCTATAACCTAGCCAAATAAAATAGCATTAGGTTTGGACCCAAATCCAACACCACCGATCAATAGGAACATGAACAAGATAACCAACATCATCCTAAAAGCCATCTAGAAGTCATCCCAACACAACTTATCACATGCATCAAAAGGTCTTCAACAAATCTCTATCAATAGAACCCTTACCAGTGACCAAAAGGTTTACTAGAACAAGTGATAGCTCCTGAATCATCAAATAATGAACCAACTGATCATGATACCCATTTGAATAGCATGAATGGCAGTGTAAACTAAATGCACAAGCCAAAGCTTACCAGATCAATATCATAAACCAACCACTCTACCGGAGCCTATCGGAAGACGGTAAACAAACAAAACAGCCAGTGTTGCCATCAATGACAAAAAATCAATGCAAAACATAATCAATTCCTCCAATTGCCAACAATCTCCCCCTTTGGCATTTATGGCAACACTAGATGTGAAAAAACATCCAAGTGCCAAGAAATGCCAAAGAAGTCTCCCTCAAAGGAAGACAGTCAACAATCTCCCAAAACATGATATAACAATGAAGTAGCAAACTCCCTCTATGAATGATATCTCTGTTAATCTCTGATCTCTCCTCTTGACTGATATTTTGTTAACCTCTATTTTTCTTATATATCTCTCTCCCTTTAACATCAATGCCAAAAATATGACATGAACATCAAAGAAAAATCATAAATCCACTGAACCACATAACTGACTACTCTACCTGAATAGTACCACCAACACACCAATCCAGAATGAATAGTAGCTATGTAAGTGCATGTTAGATTGATGCTAATCAACATCATTCAGGTCTCTAGTGGAGGAGCATAAACCCTCAATCTGTCTTTGAAGTACTCAAATGATTCCTGAGGCAAAGGTTTAGTGAAGATATCTACAATTTGCTCTTTAGTTTTCACATGAACTAGTTTGACCTCATTCGCTTCCACCTTCTCCTTCAAAAAGTTATACTTGATAGATACGTGCTTTGTCTTAGAATGAAATACCAGATTCTTTGATATATCAATAGAAGTAGAATTATCACAGTGAATAACTATTGGTTCATTATAATCCACCTTTATATCTTTCAACATTTGCTTCATCCATAGAACTTGTGTACAGTTAGTAGAAGCAACAACATACTCAACTTCAACAATAGACAAAGAGTTACATGACTTCTTCTTGCTGATCCAAGAAACAAGTTTCTTTCCAACAAAGAAAGCTCCATTGGATGTGCTCTTCCAGTCATCAACATCTCTAGCCCAATTAACATCTATATATGCACATAGTGTAAAGTCATCATTTTTAGGATACCAAAAACCAAATTTAGTTGTTCCCTTTAAATACCTGAAAATCCTTTCCATCACACTACCATGGTTCTCTTTAGGATCACTGTGATATCTTGATACAATACAAACTGCATTCATTATATCCGATCTAGTCCGAGTCAAATATAATACACCTCCAATCATAGACTTGTACCTTATAGGATTTACCGATACTGATGCATCTTTCTTAGTCAACTTCTCACTTGTAACCATAGGTGTACCAACTAGTTTAGAATCTTCCATACTAAATTTCTTCAACAACTCTCTAGCATACTTACTTTGACAGATGAAAATACATTTATCAGTCTGAGTAATATGCAAACCTAAGAAAAATTTCATTTCTCCAATCATAGACATCTCAAATTCATTCTTCATATTTTTCAAAGAATTCCATACATAACTTATCCTCAACTCCAAAAATGATATCATCAACAAAGACTTCAACAATCAATATGTCATCATCGGTAATCTTATAGTATAAATTACTATCAGTATTACCTTTAGTGAAACCAAGCTTCAAAAGATATTTATCCAATCTTGCATACCAAGCTCAGGGGGCTTGTTTTAATCCATATATAAAGCTTTCCTTAACCTACAAATCATGTTTTTGTCATCTAAAAGTGAAAATTCATTAGGTTGCTCAATTCAAACTTCCTCTTCAAGATCTCCATTCAAAAATACACACTTAACATCCATCTGATAAGCCTTGTAGTTTTTATGGGCAACATAAGCAAGAAATAATCTCACAGCTTCAATCCTATCTACCGGAGAAAAAGTTTCATCACAATCAATTCCTTCCTTCTTAGAATATCCTTTACAAACCAAGATAGCTTTATTCCTCACAACTTTCCATCTTCATTCAATTTATTCCTAAAAACCCATTTAGTTCCAATAAGATTCTTATTTTTAGGTCGGTGAACTAAAGTCCATGTGTTATTCTTTTCTATCTGATCTAATTCCTCTTCCATAGCTTTCACCCAACTTTCATCTTTACATTTTTCAATTATTGATGTCAGTTCAATTTGAGAAATTAAACATACCTCATAAGCTACCAACCTTCTTCTTCTCATCACTCCTTTGTTCTCGTCTCAAATGATCTTATCAGATGAATGATTCAACCTTACATACCAAGGAGTCTTCTGAATTTTTATTCCTCTGCTCTTATCTTCAGTTACTATTGAATTTTATGATACTGCCAAAGTAACTGGTTCAACATTCTATTCCAGTGCAAGTGCTATTGGTTCAATTATGTTCATCACCACTATCGGTTCTCTCTCATAAGTTCTGATTTGATTTTTGTTTAACTCATCCACCTTGACATTAGTGCTCTCCATAATTCTCTGCAATCTTTTGTTATAACATCTATATGATTTTCTTTTATTATAATAATCAAGAAATAACTCTTCATCACATCTAGGATCGAAATTTCTAATGGAATCATCTTTTTTGATATAGCATTTACTACCAAAGACTCAGAAATACTTAACTATAGGTGTATGACCAAACCATAACTTATAAGGTGTCTTATCGGTGTCACCTTTGATATGAACTCTATTGAATGTGTATATCACCATGCTCATAGGTTCTCTCTAGTAGATATGAGGCAGATTAGCTTCCATCATCATAGTTCTAGCTGCATCCAAGATAGTTATGTTCTTCCTTTCCATAAATACATTCCGCTGATGTGTTTGAGGTGCAAATAATTGTCTCCTTATTCCATTCTTATCACAATAACTTTTAAATTCACTGCATGTGAATTCTCCACCCTAATCTAACCTTAAGCATTTAATCTTCAATCCTATCTCTGTCTCAACTTTAGCTTTAAAGATTTAAAATTTTCAAATGCTTTATATTTCTCCCTTAGAAAAGTAACCCACATCATTTTCGAATAGTCATCAATGTTTAGCATACAATATCTATCACCTTGAAAACTTTTGATTCTATCAGGACCACACAAATCAATATGAATAAGATCAAGAACACCATTAGATTTGTTGTGTATACTCTTAAAATAAGTTTTAACTTGCTTTCCCATTTGTCATTCCTTACATACCAGATTATAGGGCTTCACAATCTTATGTATATCTCTAACTGCCTTACAAGAATTGATCTTTACAATGCAATCAAAATTCACATGACATAACCTCTTATACCATAACCAACTCTCATCAATTTGCGCAATCAAACATGTCTTCTCCCCGGAGTTCAAATGAAACATGTTACCTTTAGTTTGAGTACCGGTTGCAATCTCCAGTCAAGTTTTGTTGATAATCTTGCATTTTCCATCCTTGAACTATAACAAAATCCCCTTATCTACCAACTGTCCTACACTCAAAAGATTATGCATTAAATCTTCAACATAACAAACATTGTCAATATCATGCTTACCATCTAGTGATATAGTTTCTCTTCCCTTGATCATGCATTCTTTGTCATCTCTAAATCTAACCAAACTGCCATCAAATTCTTGCAAATATAGAAACTTCCTTTTATCTCCAGTCATATGATGTGAACATCCACTATCTATCACCCATTCATCCTTGTCTTCAATTTTAGTAGCAAGTACCTTTTGTTCAAGTACCGGATCATCTTCCTTGATAACCAAAAATACCCATTCCTTTCCATTTCCAGATCCACTAGTTGAATCTTTTGTTGGCTCATCATCAGAATCAGTCACACCTTCCTCATCAACATAGTAGCATGATTTGTCTTTGTTTCTCCTGTACTTATGCTTGTTTTGATAATCAAGGTTAGGTCTAAAAGATCTTCTAACTCTTTTCTCAAATCTTGAATTCCTTTTAGAACATCTAGATGCAAAATGAGATATCTTTATACATGCAAAACATTTAAAAGGTGATTTTCCTTCGTACTTACTTCATGCAGGACCTTTAAGTACTTTTCTAGAAAATAGGGCTTCAAGTTGCTCAAAATCTTCATCTTCTTTCTTCATTTCCTCCAATTCCTTAGCATATAAGGCTTTCCAATCACTAGTGCCAGTAGAAGATATAGATGCATGAAAAGAAGGTTCAAATTTTGAAACTCCAAAAGGACCAAATTCCTCAAGCTCAAAAGCAGATAACTTTCCAACCATGGTATCCCTATTAATAGAGGTGTTTGCCATAGCTCTCAACTCATTAATTGTAGTAGCCTTCATCTTATAAGTTGGTGGCCAATCTCTCAATACTTTAGAAACTATTTCATCTTCTCTTAGAGATCCACCACAACATTGAATTCCCATGACAATCTCATTAACTCTCTCAATAAAACTAGTAATCCTTTCATCTTCTTCCATCTACAGGTTCTCATATATCACCTAGTATCCATCAAGTTTAGCAATTTTAACAGTAGGGTGACCTTCATTCAAAGTCTCCAATTTATTTCATATAGCCTTCGCAGTTGATTTGTCAAATATTCTCATAATTTGCTAATTGGAAAGTGCACACAAAAGGGAATCTCTAGCTCTATAATCATTTTCAATGTCCTTATCCAAGCGTGTTAGAGGAGGATTGCCAGATGTAGGATTATGAGGTGTATATCCATTATCAGTGATCTCCCAAACCTCCTTGCCAAGACATCTCAGATGAGTCTCCACCCAAATCTTGGACATACTCTATAATTTGTTCCACGAAGCCTAGGAATTTCTCTCTAGAAAATAGCAGTAGATGAACTTGATGAACTTGCACTATTAGATGCCATAGGACATTCCTTAATCGGTTAAGCTTTTGCAGTGAAGATGAAGCTCCGATACCAATTGTTAGACAACTTAGATAATCAGAGGACAACTAAGAGGGGGGGGGGTAGGTGAATCAATTGTCAGTAGATTATAGAACTTTAAGCATTAAAACCTTATTATCAGAATAGAAGATATAACAGATAAGCACAAATATTAATCACAAAACATTTACCAACCATCCAAAAAAGATAACACCAAGATTTGTACATGGAAAACTCGGTAAAGGGAAAAACCATTTTGGGAATCCTACCTAGAGTTAGATAATACTTCTATAGTAAGTATGTGATTACTGTAGACACTACAAGAAATGGAGGGATAAGATTGAGAGGTGTAAAAGATAAACGGTCAGCTATGATTAGAGGGTAGGTAAAAGAAATAATAAAATAATGAGAGGGTAGGTAGTGTAGGAATTAAGAGATGAATGACATGTGTCATGGGTAGAAAAGGCTAATAAATTAATTAAATAAATAAAGATTTATTTAATTATTAGAGGAAGTGGGATCAATTAAATAAATAAAAAGTATTTATTTAATTTAGGGAAAAGGATAATTTAAATAAATAAATGTATTTATTTAAATGAGAAATAAAGCTAGAAGAGGGTAAATGAATTAATTAAATAAATAAAGATTTATTTAATTAATAAAAGAATTAGGCTAAAGTAATTAAATAAGTAAAGATATTTATTTAATTATACATGACAATTTTAGGTGTCTACATTTTGCCCCTCTTTGAGACAATGCCGCTTGTCGTGTTGTTTCAAAGAAGATAATATGAACTGATACAAAGTTGCCCCAAGATGGGAATGATATGCCCCCTCAAGAGATTGGATGAAAATGTCTGAAAAGGGCACAGACAATCTCTTGATAAGAAAGAAAGGCTAGAATGGACTGATCGGATAGAGTGACAGAATCACGGGATAATGAAAACTGACTCGAGAGACAAGGGTTAGGGTAGTCTATAAGATAGACCATGAGGGGAATACATTCTCATTGTCATACACACATCCAAGAGATCAGAGTGTAGAGAGAGAATAGAGCAGTAGAAGTTAGCAGTGATGGCATTGATGCATAGATTCGATCGCATTCACCGATTTCAAAGGCTAGCAGATGCAGGAGAGCTGGTAAGTACCACAAAACCTCCTTGTACTTTGTCGCAATAAATGTTATCATAAATGCATGTTAGGTAGGGAAATAAATGTGCATTTAGGAATGTCAAACAAAGACAAAAAAAAATGCTAAGGAGTGTCTATGCTGGTGCCAGGCGCGTCTAGGTTGGCTAGGTGCGTCTGTGTTTATGCCAGGCACGTCTATGAATGCAACAACATCTGTGTCAAATGTGATCATGTCTGTGTTGTGCAGGCGTGTGTATGTTGTAACCCCTACTATCTGGGAGCCTTCTATATTTATAGAGTTGAAAGTGCCGCATGTATGGCCACACGAGCAGATGCCCTTACTAGTACCTTTTTGTTTTAGAACCCAAAATCCTTCTAGTTGTTGGGGCAGGAGGTTGAACCTCTGGAGTGGCCCACACACATACGGTTCTTAGTAGAGATACAAAGTTTGCCATGGGGAGTCTTTGTGGGGACTAATGCTTGGTTGCCCTGAGAAGTGAGTGCCAAGGGTGGAGCCAGTGGGGTCAAGCATCTAAGTGATGTAGAGCATCATGAAAACATCAATTAAATAACCATTATCAAATCTTCTCTCTATATATCAATCCATAATGATTTTAGATCCATATATCATGAATTAAACCTGAATCATTTAAACCCTTCATCTATTCATTTCTTGCAAATGAAAACCAAGAATTTGTCCAAACTATGAAATTTACTCTATTCCGGTCATGAAATTATAGTCATGAATAGTCATTAGTAACTCTTAAAATATTTATCACCTAGACAATCGCTCCGGTTAGATTCTGGAAATTCTAGTTATACCACTTTCCTCAAAATTATAGAACGATCCAATGGTGAAAGCCAAAGTTATGATGATTGTGCCAAAACTAGTCGCCGTGAATCAGGGTTTTGGGTAGTTCCAAACGGTTTTCACCAAAACTCTCACAACTTTCTCAAAAATGCATAAAATCAACTCAAACCAAAAGAAATGGAAATATTATTCAATATAATACACTATCATGATATAAATACACTTGTTTCCAGGTTGTACATGGCCGTAACAGGCCTGGAAACAAGAGGAAAAACTTCCAAGATCACAAAACAAGAGATTGAAAACAATGAAAATATGATACCAAAATGTTTCCAATGCATTCCAATTCCTTCTCCAATTTTTACACCCTCTTATGAATGACCATTATAGAGGTTTTATAGTCTTTTCATCTTCACATGGAAGTTACAACTACCCAACTTCCTCTTATGACCATACAACTTCCCACTTTGGTCTTTTTACAACTTTTGAAAAGTTGCATTTTACAACTCTTACAACTTTTGACTCAAATGACTTTACACCTTCAAAAGAACCTTCAAAACATATTGGGATGGAATAATAATGTATTTTTGTCACCATTTTATCCCTCAAAAGATATTTTATACAAATTTTACCAAATGACTAATTTAAGACCTTATTAGGACAACTTGGACAACTCATTACAATGGGCTCTTTTAGCCTTACATATTGATTCATATTGACTCAAAATGACATTACGAATGAAAATATAATTGAATATACTTATGAATTTATCTTTATCCTCTTATAGACTCCTTTTGTACTTTTGTGTTAGGTGCTCCTACACCATACTCTTGATCTTGAAATGTTTCCATGTCCCATGGAAATGCTTTGGTTAAGAACCTGAAAACAAAAATTTGTCTATTCCTCTTCATCATAGGATTGATGTCTCTGCTGCGCTCTCTCTATCCTTCAACTTTGACTCCTATCAATGGAGTGTATGTTAGCTACCTCTAAGGTACATTTCTAATATAAAGTCTGCTCCTCCATGCTGCTACAAACACCAATAACCTTTGTCCCTCACCTGGGAGTCCCTTCATGCCTCTCTCCCTAGGACATTTGGCGACACCCAATGGACCATCTTCTCTGGCCCTCTTGACAAACCTTCCTGTCTACCCATATGCAGCGAGCGAATGTGCACCTAGAACCATAAAAACTCAATAGCAAGAATCAAATCCAAAACCTTTACTCAACCCAAAATCTTGGTGTAGATTGCCTCTTTCGGCACTCTATCTACACGCTCAGAATCTTCTGAGCTCTGATACCAATTTGATGCAAAGCATCATGAAAACATCAATCCAATAACCATTATCAAATCTTCTCTATATATATCAATCCATAATTATTTTAGATCCATATATCATGCATTAAACCTGAATCATTTAAACCCTTCATCTATTCATTTCTTGCAAATAAAAACCAAGAATTTGTCCAAACTATGAAATTTACTCTATTCTAGTCATGAAATTACAGTCATGAATAGTCATTAATAACTCTTAAAATATTTATCACTCAGACAATCGCTCTAGTCAAATTCTGGAATTTCTAGCTATAAAACTTTCCTCAAAATAATAGAAAGATCCAACTGTGAAATCCAAAGCTATGATGATTGTGCCAAAAATGGTCGCCGTGAATCAGGGTTTTGGGTAGTTCCAAATGGTTTTCACCAAAACTCTCATAACTTTCTCAAAAATGCATGAAATCAACTCAAACCAAAATAAATGGAAATATTATTCAATATACTACACTATCATGATATAAATACACTTGTTGATAGGCTGTACATGGCCATAATAGGCCTGGAAACAAGAGGAAAAACTTCGAAGATCACAAAACAAGAGATTGAAAACAATGAAAATATGATACTAAAATGTTTCCAATGCTTTCCAATTCCTTCTCCAATTTTTACACCCTCTTATGAATGACCATTATAGAGGTTTTATAGTCTTTTCATCTTCACATGGAAGTTACAACTACCCAACTTCCTCTTATGACCATACAACTTCCCATTTTGGTCTTTTTACAACTTTTACAATGTTTGACTCAAATGACTTTAAACCTTCAAAAGAACCTTCAAAACATATTAGGATGGAATAATAATATATTTTTATCACCATTTTATCCCTCCAAGGATATTTTATACAAATTTTACAAAATGACTAATTTAAGACCTTATTAGGACATCTTGGAGAACTCATTACAATGGGCTCTTTTAGCATTACATATTGATTCATATTGACTAAAAATAACATTACAAATGAAAATGTAATTGAATATACTTATGAATTTATCTTTATCCTCTTATATACTCCTTTTTTTCTTTTGTGTTAGGTTCTCCTGCACCACTAGGTATCCATTTTGAATAGCGTAGCCTCATCTGGGAATCAACAACTATTGTCCTGGCCAGCCATAAGAATTGTGCTTGTCTTATTTTGAACATTCAAACATTTAAGACCAAACATAAAAACATTGTGTCTTTTGTGTCTTCAAGTGTATGGAAAATATTTTTTTACATCAAACAACACACTTTTCTTTGACTCATTTTGAGTCTAAACACTTGCAAACATTGAGTCTTCATCAACATTGTGTCCTCTTGTCACGGAAATGCAGTCAAAATTTTAGATTAGGTCACGCCAAAACAACTTCACAAATTAGAAAAAATTATAGTCCAACAAACAAGAACAGTCAGTTTCAAACTTATTGAGCTTCCTAAGTTATTTCTCCAGGTTTTCATCTAGCATTCAACCTATTTTTGGGTCTCACAAAGTCCATCATTTCTTTACACATTGCATTACATTCACATTTTTCTAAACTTGCATCAAAAGGTCACTTGCTTGTCCTCATCATACTTTGTCAACACACTACATACAACAACATTTCGCTAAGTGGTTCCTCATCAAGGTCTATCACCTTTGGGTCTCATTTGGTCTTACTTAGAGTCAAGGTCAACTTACCTCATCAAGAGAAACTATCATCTCTTTGGAAGCCACACCTACTCTACTACATACATACTTGATCTTACACTTTGGACATTGCAAGTACACTTCAAATTCATTTACATTCCATCCAACTCTTGGTCTTTCATATCTTTCCATTTTCATCTAGTTGCACACATCTTGGTTAATACCTAGTTCATGGTTGAAACCCATTTCCAAAAATCTAGGAGAGAAGCTAAAGAGGCTCAAGATTCCGCAAACATGAGTTCCTATGAGTATGACAATGATATCTTCTTCAATTCTGATCATACTACATTACTTGACATGGATGCCTATAGAAACATTCCAAATGTTGAGAACATGGACACTATAAACAACAATGATACACACAATGACAATATGGACAACATTTCAGTACATTCAGCAAAAGTGGAAGACTCTTTTACGGATCCTCATTTCAATAGATTGGTTGAGGAAATAATGAGGAGAGATAGACAATATTTCCTACAAGTGATGGGACAAAGTGGAGCCAAGATCCCTCATGATTTTGACATGTCTCAAATAATGTAAAATCGACCTTTGCAACAACCTCACCTCAACATGGATCAAAGGAGGCCTAATAGTGGAGGCAATAGAGGACCACATATGGTGCCTGAATCACCATCATCTTTGTTTCAAAAACCAGAAGTCCCATACACACATGGTCAAGCATATGATACTCATCTTCGCAGACCATTATGGAAGTCTTATGTAGAAAAATATACTCAAGCACATACCAATTCTAAGGACCAACCACCAAAGCAATTGGATATCCAAAGGCATGATCAAAATTTGGACACAAGGAAACCCCGTGTCAAATTTAGGGGCAAAACACTAGAACAAACTCATCACATGCTTGTAGAGTATAGTATACATGGACAAAACATATATTCCATTCCTCACCATGACTCTATACCAAGTGATACATATACGAAGCATCACTATAGACCTCCTCCATATGAACATGTGTATGATCAATACCGTCCATATATGCAACATGCTCCTCCTCCACCTGGTGGTTCAAGCATAGGTTATGGTCCAAGAAGTTGGTCTCCACCTAAGAATAATTTGGAACAGCAAATTAAGGACTTACAAAAGAAAATGGAGGACATAAATACACTGAAGCCAACTTGCACAATGAGAGACATATGTCCCTATCCATTTGATAAAAGCATTCCAATGCTTCCATTTCCTACACAGTTTGTGACACCTAAGTTTGATAAGTATAGAGGCAAAGGAGATCCTAAGGCACATATAAGATAATTTTTCACAGCTTGCATTGAGGTAGTAGCAGAAGAGACATATTTGATGAGATTATTCCCACAAAGCTTAGGAGATCAAGCTATGGAATGGTTCTCCCAACTCCCACCTAGAATTAAGTCATGGGGTGACTTAGCAGAGGCATTTATCCAACATTTCTTATACAACATAGAGATAGATATATCAGTCACTACTTTGTGCAACACCAAACAAAAGGATGGAGAATCTTTTTCATCATTTAAACAAAGATGGAGAAATCTAGCCAGCAGATGCTCTTGTCAAATTCCACAGAAACAAATGGTAGAGATGTTCACTCAGAATGTTAACAAAGACATTGGTTATGACTTGAGAAAATCTTTTTTTTCCACCTTCAAGGACATCATTGAAAAAGGATTAACAATAGATAAGGTCCTAATTGAACAAGGAGTAATTAAAATATTCAAAGAAAATAAAGAGGACTTCAAAGGAAAAGATAAGCCAAGATTTTGGAATAAAAATAAGAACATGGTCAATGATGGTGTTGTGGATGCCAATATAGTATGACCCAAAATCATTTTTACTCAATCAAGCTCTACAAACAATCAAGTGAATACTCAAACAACTTCCAAATCATGAAGGAAGTACACCCCATTGGGAGAACCACTAGAATCAATTTTCAAGAAGCTAGTGGCAAACAAAATAATAACAATTACAGATTTGCCTCCATAGGAGCCAAAGGTTAAACCAAATTGGTGGAATGATGATGAGTATTGTGAATTTCATAAGAGCAAAGGTCATAAAAAAGGAAATTGTCATCGACTGAAGAACATCATACAAGATCTTATTGATAGAGGTGACATTGAGATCAAGTGACACTCATCCAATCAAGAACATTGAATGTTTAAGGAACCATTCCCAAAACATGACAAGGGAAAAGCCAAAGCCACAGATGACTAGACCAACTATACCAGAGCATCTTATAACAATGATTCAACTGTCAATCACATTTCAATGGACAATTATGTCTCTACCATTATCATCAAGGACAAAACACCTGAGAATTCTACCCAAGGACCTAAGATTGTCCTAAAGGGCATTGGTTCCTCTTTTGAATGTAATGTCACAACTTGTCAAGGTAAATTCACCTTGCAAGGTGCTCCAACTAAAAACACCACTTCCTTATCAACCAAGCCTGAGTATGACCTTGTAGAACAGTTAGGGAAGACACCCGTGCTTATCTCAATCTTTGAGCTCTTACGCATATCCCCCACACATAAAGCTATTCTTGACAAAATCTTAAGAGACACTATTGTCCCCACTGATCTGAACATGGACCAATTTCAAGCCATGGTGGGATATCTTTCCATTCCACACTCTCTCACATTTACTGAAGCTAATGATGCCTTTGTGAGCCAACCACATAATGCACCTTTACACATCGAAGCCTTCATACACAAACATCGAATAAAATGAGTCCTGATAGATGGAGGAATAGGTATTAACATATGTACTTTGAACACAATAATGCTATTGGGATATTCACACAAAGCTGTGAATGCTACAAACAAAATTACCATCAAGCTATATGATGATGAAGAGCGTTCATCCAAAGGCACAGTCACCTCACCTCTCAGAGTTGGGCCAGTTACAAAAGATGTGGTTTGTCAAGTCCTAGACCTGGATCTCACATACAACATATTGCTAGGACATCCAAGGAATCATGAGATGAGCACAGTCCCATCTACATATCATCAATGTGTCAAGTTTCCACACAATGGAGTTCAAGTGACTGTCAAAGCTGACCCAAATCCATTCATATATTGCAATAACCTGTGACATAGATCAGAAATAACAATACCAGTCAATCAAGAAGTTGTTCCATCTTCAGCATATGTGGATCTAGAATCCTTGAAAGCTTCTACGTCAACACAAGTAGAGATCAAAGAAAAGTTCAAGATTAAAGACATGGGATGTGATGAATATATCTTTCATGTTGATCAACGCCCATTATCTCCTAAGAGATCGAGTCGACATGAAAAATCTATAAACAATTTGCAAGGAATTGGGTGTGAACCATCTAGTGTTGTGGCTACTAAGTCTGAATGTAAATCTCCTCTAGTGGTACAAGAAACTCTTGATATCAATAGTCCTAAGAGTGGTTCTAGAACAGAACCTATTGAGCGCATCACCATACCTCTTGATAACTCACATAGCCTTACCATTTCATCTACTCCTTCCATTTCCACTTATCTCCCAGACTTGGATCAACTGGAAAGCTCTCTGATTTCTACACATGATCTATTCTTTGTTATTTTAAATTTGATGCAAAATCATTCCTAAAAAATTGGATCTATTCTTTGTGATTTTAAATTTGATGAAAATTAGGGTTTTTCACTATTTTGATCAAATCTCACAAACAACTTTGAATTTTGGCATCAAATTTTTTTTGCAAGTCAGGCAAATTATTAGAGGTGCTCAATAAAAATTTTAGATTTTTTGGATCAACTTTTCATTTTATATGAAGTTTTTATGATTTTTCATAAAAAAATAATTTTGAGAGAAAATTAGCGAATTTTTAGAATTTTCTTACATTTTTGGAAATATCTCAGAATTATACACAGAATTTGTTCTTTGTGATTTTAAATTTGATGCAAAATCATTCCAAAAAAAATGGATCTTTGAAAATTAGGGTTTTACATTATTTTGCTCATATCTCACAAATTGCTTGGAGATTTTGTAGGAATTTTTTTATGCAGGTTGTATGGTCATCAAGAGTTTCCAGTAAAAATTTCAGATTGTTTGGATCCATTTTGCATTTTATATTAATTTTTTATGATTTTTCATAAAAAAATAATTTTTGGAGCAAATTAGCAAATGTTTTGGATTTTCTTACATTTCTGGAAATTTTTTGAAATTTTACAGGTGGTCTTTTTTTGTGATGAATCGGATCTTTGAATTGGTCAAAAAAATGCATTGTTGAAGGTCCCTATTTCACAAAGTCTTTTCGATCTAAAATTTACCTAACTTGTGTGCTTGCAGGAAGGGGTGATCATTTGAAACAATCCAAACTACTAATAGATCTTTGTTGTAGGACCTTGGCAAGTTTTTTGATCTTTCATTGTGTTCCTTATTTTCATAGATTAGCAAACACTCCAATTGGTGCACTAAAATTGAACCAGTGTCTTTTGTGTCTTGGGCAATAGGCTCTTTTTGTTTAATCTTTAGAGGGCCTGTCTCCCCATGTGATCATTAAGACTACTAGTGAGGAGAGAATGACCCAAGTGGTAGAAAGAAAAACCCACCTCTTTTGAACCACTATAAGCAACTGTATTCATGGTGAAAATAATGGATAATGTGTGCTGATTAGTTCATACTGACACTATGTCTCCCCATAAACCTGTTTGATTGAATTTATTTGATCAGTTGTACAGCGTAACCCCTACCGGCTGGGAGCCTTCTATATTTATAGAGCTGAAAGTACTACATGTATGGCCACATGAGTGGATGTCCTTACTAGCACCTTTTTGTTTTAGAAGCCAAAATCGATCTAGTTGTTGGGGCAGGAGGTCGGACCTCAGGAGCACCCCACACACATACGGTTCTTAGTAGAGATACAAAGTTTGCCACGGGCGTTTTTCATGGGGACTGATGCTTGGCTACCTCGAGAAGTGAGTTTCGAGGGTCGAGCCAGTGGGGTCAACCATATAAGTATCCGCTCTGAATAGCGTAGCCTCATGTGGGAATCAACAACTATTGTCCTGGCCAACCATAAGAATTGTGGTTGTCTTATTTTGAACAATCAAACATTCAAGACCAAACATTAAAACATTGTGTGTTTTGTGTCTTCAAGTGTATGTAAAATATTTTTTTACATCAAACAACACACCTTTCTTTCAGTCATTTTGAGTCTAAACACTTGCAAATATTGAGTCTTCATCAACATTGTGTCCTCTTGTCACAAAAATATAGTCAAAATTTCAGATTGGGTCACAACAAAACAACTTCACAAATTGGAAACTTTTAGAGCCCAACAAACAAGAGCAATCAGTTTCAAAATTCTTGAGCTTCCTAAGTTATTTCCCTGAGTTTTCATCTAACATTCAACACGTTTTTTGGGTCTCACAAAGTCCATCATTGCTTTACACCTTACATTACATACACATTTTTCTAAACTTGAGTCAAAAGGTCACTTGCTTGTCCTCATTATACTTTGTCAACACACTGCATACAACAACATTTTGCTAAGTGGTCCCTCATCAAGGTCTATCACCTTTGGGTCTCATTTGGTCTTACTTAGAGTCAAGGTCAACTTACCTCATCAAAAGAAACTATTATCTCTTTGAAAGTCACACCTACTCTACTACATACATACTTGGTCTTACACTTTGGACATTGTAAGTACACCACAAATTCATATACATTCCATCCAACTCTTGATCTTCCATAATCTTTCCATTTTCATCTAGTCTCAAACATCTTGGTCAAAACCTAGTTCATGGTTGAAACCCATTTCCAAAAATCTAGGAGAGAAGCTAAAGAGGCTCAAGAGTCCACAACCATGAGTTCCTATGAATATGACAATGATATCTTTTTTAATTCTGATCATACTACATTACCTGACATGGATGCCTATAGAGACATTCCAAATGTTGAGAACATGGACGCTATAAACAACAATGATACACACAATGACAATATGGACAACATTTCATTACATTCAACAGAAGTGGAAGATTCCATTATGGATCCTCGTCTCAATCGATTAATTGAGGAAATAATGAGGAGAGATAGACAATACTTCTTACAAGTGATGGCACAAAGTAGAGTCAAGATCCCTCATGATTTTGACATGTCTCAAATAATGGAAAATCGACCTTTGCAATAACCTCACCTCAACATGGATCAAAGGAAGCCTAATAATGGAGGCAATAGAGGACCACATCTTGTGCCTGAATCACCATCATCATTGTTTCAAAAAACCCAAGGTCCTGTACACACATGGTCAAGTATATGATACTCACCTTCGTAGACCATTATGGAAGTCTTATGTAGAAAAATATACTCAATCACATGCTAATGCTAAAGACCTACCACCAAAGCAATTGGATATCCAAAGGCAGGATCAAAATTTGGACACAAGGAAACCCCGTGTCAAATTTGGGGGCAACACACTAGAACAAACTCATGACATTCCTATAGAGTATGGTATACATGGACAAAGTAGATATTTCATTCCTCATCATGACTCTATACCAAGCGGTCCATATACACAGCATCATTATAGACCTCCTCCATATGAACATGTGTTTTATCAATATCATCCATATATGCAACATGCTTGTCCTCCACCCGACACCTCAGGAATGGGGTATGGTCCAAGAAGTCGATCTCCACCTAAGAACAATTTGGAGCAGCAAACTAAGGACTTACAAAAGAAATTGGAGGACATAAATACACCAAAGCCAACTTACACAATGAGAGACATATGTCCCTATCCATTTGACAAAAGCATTCCAATGCCTCCTTGTCCTACACATTTGGTGACACCTAAGTTCGACAAGTACAGAGGAAAAGGGGATCCTAAAGCACATATAAGACAATTTTTCATAGCTTGCATTGAGGTAGCATCAGAAGAGACATATTTGATGAGATTATTCCCACAAAGCTTAGGTGATCAAGCTATGGAATGGTTCTCCTAGCTTCCACCTAGAATTAAGTCATGGGGTGACTTAGCAGAGGCATTTATTCAAAATTTCTCATACAACATAGAGACAGATATACCAGTCACTACTTTGTACAACACCAAACAAAAGGATGGAGAATCGTTTTCATCATGTTTACAAACATGGAGGAATCTAGCTGGCATATGCTCTTGTGAAATTCCACATAAACAAATGGTAGAAATGTTCACTCAGAATGTTAACAAACACATTGGTTATGATCTAAGAAAAGCTTGCTTGTCCACCTTCAAGGACGTCATTGAAAAAGGCTTAGAAATAGAGAAGGTTCTAATTGAACAAGGAGTAATTAAAATATTCAAAGAAAACAAAGAGGTCTTTAAAGGAAAAGACAATCCAAGATTTTGGAATCAAAACAAGAACACAGTCAATGATGGTGTTGTTGATGCCAATAAAATATGACCTAAAATCATTTTTTTAGGATCAAGCTCTACAAACAATCAAGTGAATACGCAAACAACTTCCAAATCATGAAGGAAGTACACTCCATTGGGAGAATCACTAGAATTGGTTTTCAAGAAGCTAGTGGCAAACAATATAATAACAATTCCAGATATGCCTCCATATGAGCCAAAGGTCAAACCAAATTGGTGGAATGATGATGAATATTGTGAATTTCATAAAAGCAAGGGACATAAAATAGGAAATTGTCATCGACTGAAGAACATCATACAAGATCTTATTGATAGAGGTAACATTGAGATTAAAGGACACTCATCCAATCAAGAACATGAAATGTTTAAGGAACCATTCCCAAAGCATGACAAGGGAAAAGCTAAGGCCACAGATGACCAAACCAACTATACCAGAGCATCTTATAACTATGAATCAACTATCAATCACATTTTTGATGGACAATTATGTCTCTACCATTATCATCAAGGACAAAACGCCTGAGAATTCTACCTAAAGACCCAAGATTGTCCTAAAAGTCATTGGATCTTCTTCCTAACCTACCTCTGAATGTAATGTCACAACTCGTCGAGGTAAATTCACCTTGCAAGGTGCTCTAGCTAAAATCACCGCTTCCTCATCAACCAAACGTGAGTATGACCTTGTAGAATAGTTAGGGAAGACACCCACACTTATCTCCATCCTTGAGCTCTTAGGAATATCCCCCGCACATAAAACTATTCTTGACAAAATATTGAGAGACACTGTTGTCCCCACTAATCTAAACATGGACCAGTTTCAAGCCATGGTGGGATACCTTTCCATTCCACACTCCCTTACATTTATAGAAGCTGATGATTCCTCCATAAGCCAACCACATAATGCACCTTTGCACATTGAAGGCTTCCTACACAAACATCGAATAAAATGAGTCTTGATAGATGGAGGAGCTGGTCTTAACATATGTACTTGAGCACTATTAAACAATTGGGATATTCGGATAAAGCTGTGAATTCTACCAACAAAATTACCATCAAGGCATATGATGATGAAGAGCATTCATCCAAAGGCACACTCACCTTGCCTCTCAGAGTTGGACTGGTTACAAATGATGTGGTTTGTCATGTCCTTGATCTAGAGCTTACATACAAAATATTGCTGGGACTTCCATGGATTCATGAGATGAGTGCAATCCCATCTACATATCATCGATGTATCAAGTTTCCCAACAATAGAGTTGAAGTGACTGTCAAAGCTGACCCAAATCCATTCATATATTGCAACAATCTATGACCTAGATCAGAAATAACAATTCTAGCCAATCGAGAGGCTATTCCTTCATCAGTATATGTGGATCTAGAATCCTTGAAAGCTTCTACATCAAAACAAACAGAGCTCAAAGAAAAGATCAAGATTAAAGACCTAGGATGTGGTGAGTATATCTTTCATGTTGATCAAATCCCATTATCTCCTAAGGTATTCAGTCAATAAGTAAAATCTATAAACAATTTGCAAGGAATTGGGTGTGAACCACCTAGTGTTGTGGCTACTAAGTCCGAATGCAAATCTCCTCTACTGGTGTAAGCATCTCTTGATATCAATAGTCCTAAGAGTGGTTTTAGCGAAGAATCTATTGAGCATATTGCCAGCCCTCTTGAGAACTCACATACCTTTACCATATCATCCACTCATTCCATTTCTACTCCACTCCCAGACTTAGATCAACAAGAATTACAAAAGCCCTCACTCATTAGGGATCAAAAATCAACCTTTGAAAAGAAAAATTCAAAAGTAAAAAATAAAGAGAAGTCTTTTAGTCCAAATCAAAATCAAAAGCTATTGGAATCTGCAAAAATTAAAGTCAAGGATAAAAATCCTATGAAGAAAAAAGAACAAGAGATGATCTCCCCTAATATCAAAATAACTGGGGGCAAGATTTCTAAAATTTCAAGTCAAAAGATATACTTGTTGATCCTAAGTCTCCATCATGCTATCCTACTTTCACTTCTTTTCACAATCATAAGCCTTCATAACTCATCCACTTGTTCTACACGTCCTTTCCCTTCTGGCGATGCATCATGGACCTTTAATGGAGCTTCCTTGAGGGAATTTGTTATCAGGGGTGCCAAAACTTCTCTAGGTGACATGCATACGGGCCTATGTAGTTCACACATTAGTAATTCTATCTCAAATCCTTCATCAAGGAAGACAGTCGCTCGAGCTACATATCATTCAGTTAAGGAATGTCGCAGCTATGATAACAAGGTAAAGCCTTGCACATTTGAGGTGGGTGACTTAGTTCTCAGAGAAAACCCTAAAAATTAGCAAGATAGAGAGAAGAAGGGAAAATTCGAATGAAATTGGCTTGGTCCTTATATCATTATAGCAGCCTAAGGATCTGGTACATATAAGCTCTCGACACTAGAAAAAGAACCTTTGGAGGATCTATCAACAACATGCACCTTCGCAGGTTTCACAAATAGCTCTTCAGAGTATCCTAATTCAAACATACAAAAAAAACAAAAAATTTCAAAAATACAAAAAAATCATAAAAATAAATAATCGTTACTTGGTGAAAACCTGGCAAACATGTGCCTTGGGACACAAAAATTTTTTTTAAAAAAAAAGTAAAGAGAAATAAATTCATCCAATTGTGAAAACCACTTTGGTGGCCCCCTGGGCAAGTACCATGGTGAAAATTGGGTCACCAACGCCATGCATAGACACATTGCTCCTCCCTCCTTCAGGATTCCATTTCATCCTTTCACTTTGCACACACTCACAACCTATTCATTCATAACAAACTTACACATTCCCATCATGGCTTGTTATTGATCTACCAAAGATTGGTTAGCCATTCCTAATAAACCTCCCTTTTCACCCCTTTCCATCCATAATAAATCAGCTCCTATCTGTGGCTAAGGAAAATCCTACATCCAGTGATGGGTGTGGAACTGAGAGCATCACATGTTTCAAGGAGTACAATTTCTTCCAGTTTTCTTCAGTCTATCCACGCACAATCCATAATAAAGCAACATTTGCATCGCCAATCCGCAATAAAGTTCCGCCTTCTCCGCAATAAAGTATCAGTTTCATGGATTCATTCAGTTTCAGATGAGACACAACAGTAACAATGGGCTTCAACAAATCAAATTTTTCAACCGACTCAAACAACATTATGGTTCAGTGCTATCTATCCTTTTGTGAAGGAAAACATTGTGACCACAATCAAATAAGACTTATACAAGTGACAAGAGACACTAAAATTGAGGACTACAGTGGATGTTGGTGTCAAGTCTTGGCTTTCTTTTGATTTTATCTTTAGGTGACATGTCTTTTAGCTTTTCCAAATTGTCTCTGACTAGGGATTTTATCTCTAGGATGTCTTTGACTAGAAAGGCAAGGATGGGGTATCATCACCTATTTTTCTTTGTTGTCTGTGGATTGTCTCGTAGTAATGCTATGACTTGTCCAAGGATATGAGGACACTGTGAGTCTAGTGTGAACTGGGGCATTCCTTGTTTGTGACTGTCTTATCTCCATGCAAACAGGTACAATGACTTTCTGGGTCAAACATATGCCTCGATTGTCATAACCTATTTTGCCATAATAAAGCTCAATGATGATAACGCAGAAGAAGCTCTTTCACTTTCATATCTTCTGTCTTCCATCCCCCTTTCTTGATTGACTTCCATCATCCTTCTTGAGTTCTTGTAGCCTGCTATCACACGACTGAGTATAATGACGCACTAAAAATATTTGGATTTCATGTAGTTTGCACCTGCATTACCACATATTAGCATTTCATACATACATACATAGATACATATAAATATCACAATTGCATCACATCCTACACACAACAAATATTAGCACATCTTATTTTTGCATTATCATATCCTTTTGCATTTCATACATTCACATTCACATTGGCATAACATATTTAAAAACATAAAATAACAAAAATATTGCATTTCCTCATGTACATATTTGCACCCATATCATAAGCATCACATAGATACATGCATCACATAGAAACATCACATAGGTACACATGCATATAGCTTCCATAAGGATGAATCTCATATATATATCAAAATCATAATTATCATGATACAATGATGTCAAAATAATATGGCTACAATCACCCAAAGGTGTCTACATCATCATACAAAAATGGTACAAAACTGATACATAGGGAGCCCTCTAAGGCTATGATGAACTCCCTCCCTCGAAGCTGCCTGGCCTCGATGGAGTCTGAGCCCTGAAAGGACTCACCCTAGGATCATCTCTCCTGTCCCCTCTTCTTGGTGGTGGTGGAGGACCCATAACCCCACCGCTAGACATTTGTCTCCTATCTCTCCCTCTCCAGAGTCCTCCCCTAGCCCACAACCAATCCTCGTATTGCCCTATCCAGACAAAGAAACCCACTGATCACTTCTGCCAGTACTACTAGTAGTGCTAATCTAGTCTGTGTCATCATGTCCCATGCCATGTGTCCAACCCTCATCTCTAGTCCTGGATCCTGAAACACTTGTCTCAGCTCATCCCTATCTCCGTCTCGATTGTACGGAACTAACTCCCCATCAATCAGTATCCTCAAAATCCTGTATACATCCTCCAAGGTGACTTTCATCTCACCCATAAACAAATGAAAACTACAAGTCTCTGAGTGCCATCTCTCAGCCAGTGCAGTCAGCAATCCCATGTTCACCCGAAACTTAGGCACATACAAAATATGTCATAGGCTCATAGCCTGAACCACTACTCTATCCTCTACTGTCAGCTCTGCTCACAGACTCTGAGTCAAAGGGAATCTCTCCTGTGACTCCAACATAGGTAGATACTCCTACAGTCAAGCAAATCAATCATGTCAGTCATAGTAGTATTCCCTATTCATCACAAAATGCTGCTCTTTATCCTAGTGCTTATATTTATCATATGGTGCTCTATCCTAGTGACACTCACTGTTCATCACAAAGTGTTGCTTTTTATCCTAGTGGTACTCCCTGTTCATCATAAAGTGCTGCTCATATTTGCACTCACTGTTCATCACAAAGTGCTGCTCTTTTTAGTACTCCTTGTTCATCACAAAGTACTCTGTCTTGGTACTCCCTATTCATCACAAAGTGCCTTGATCTATCCTATCCTAGGGCCTCTGTTTGATTTTATTCTCTTGCGTAGTTTCTTCATTGGCAATGTATGTTCTATCACAGAATTGTCAGTCTTAGCCCTATCTACTATCCTAGTCTTCCCTAGAGGACCTGCTTGAGTGTATCCTCTCAGCAGCTTATCCAATTGATAGTGTATGTTCATCGTAGAACTGTCGATTCAGCCTTGAAGATATATTACCCTACCTAGCATGCATAAATGAAAACATTTATTGTGACAAAGTACAAGGAGGTTTTGTGGTACTTACCGGCTCTCCTGCATCTGCCGACCTCTGAAATCGGCGAACGCAATCGAATCTATGCACCATTGCCATCGCTGTTGACTACTCTCTATTCTCTCTCTGCACTCAGATCTCTTGAAGATGTGTGGATGACAATGAGGATGTATTCCTCTCGTGGTCTATCTTATAGACTACCTTAGCCCTAGCCCTAGCCCTCATTTCCCGATTCAGTCTTCATTATCCCGTGACTCTGTCACTCTATCCGGTCGGTCCATTCTAGCCTTTCTTTCGTATCAAGAGATTGTCTGTGATCTTTTTAGACATTTTAATCCAATCTCTCAAGCGGGCATATCATTCCCATCTTGGGGAAACTTTGTATCAGTTCATATTATCTTCTTTGAAACAACGCAACAGGCTGCATTGTCTCAAAGAGGGGCAAAATATAGACACCTAAAATTGTCCAGTCTAATTAAATAAATATTTTATTTATTTAATTATTTTAAGCATAATTCTTCTATTAATTAAAAAAATCTTTATTTATTTAATTAATTCACTTATCCTCTTCTAGCCTTATTTCTCATTTAAATAAATACATTTATTTATTTAAATTCCCCTTTTCCTAAATTAAATAAATATCGTATTTGTTTAATTGATCCCATTTCCTCTATTAATTAATTAAATATTTATTTATTTAATTAATTCATTAACCTTTTCCACTTATGACACATGTCATTCATCTCTTAATTCATACACTACCTACCCTTTCATTATTTTATTATTTTCTCTACCTACCCTTTAATCATAGTTGACCATTTATCTTTTACACCCCTCAATCTTATCCCTCCATTTCTTATAGTGTCTTCTATATAAGGAGATACTTCATTATCAACCCTAAGAAGTTGAATCAAGCATTCTAGCATTCGAACATCCGTATGTGATCAAGCCTACTTGCAACCACATTTCCGTTCTTTGTTGAGCTCTTGTGCACATATAAAATCTGAGAGCAAATATATCAAGCAAGATCAATGGAGATAGGAAGAATGGAGATTCAAACCCTATTGGACATGTGATGGTATAATCTTTGTGATTTCATTTGATTTGCATTGTCTTAGATAATCTTCATATGTTATGGTGGATCTTTGTTGTTGTTAGGCTAGGGTTTTGTGGTTGAATTCATTTAGTCTTTCAATATTGTTATTATCCATTTTCACCATATACAATTACAATAAGAGTAACCTCCACATGTAGGAAGGCCAATACTCTAGAGCGCACTACTCATCACAAAAGGGGCCTCACTGACTACAAAATAAATCAAGACTACAATCCAAAAGAAGAATGAACTGCAAGAATATCATCTCCTATGCCTGAGTATAGTTCTAGTTAAGCTCAGTACCAGAGGTCTTAAACCTCTTCCACCAACCCAGTTTGATCACCTATGATTGACCAAATCCTCTGCATATGATTACAATTTTATTCGCACACAGATAATCCCATAACCTATGACCACATTAATCCCCATGAAATCCCATGATCTACAAAGAGATCTTACATCATATTTATACCAACCCAGGACCTAAACAATTAGGTCAGCCACCTAAAAGATAATATAATAAATTGATAACTTAAACCCGCCATGATGAAAACACTAAGAAATAAATTAGATCTATGATGAAAACACTAAGAAATAAAAAATTAAGACTATGTGCCTTAGTTTACTCATACTCATATTATGGGATGCATTATCATTACTGAAAAATTCTTAATATGCATCACATTATCATTAGTATTTCATCTTACAATAACACCATATCCATTTGAATCATATAGATAAAATTAATCTTTGGGAAAAAGTTGTAATCCACCAAATTGATCTTTATTCTTCAATAATTTTAGGATCTAGTCCCAATAATGTTTAGTTAACAAGATGGAATGTATAGGAATTTGAATTAAAACTTCTAGAATCACATTCAAAATATTTATATTTTACAATACATTTTATAGATCTTTATTGGTTTGTTAGATAAATATGTCTAAATTTTTTCTAAAAAATGAAATGCTAAATGGGTTTAGTGTATAAGTAGGAAATTTATGCTAATATAGATGGATTACTATTTTCTTTTCTTCAATTCTAAGATATAAGATTAGATAATGATTCTTCCACTAGGAAAGCCACAATTTCAATGTAATCTAATGAGTGTTGGATCTTTGTATTGTACAATGAGATTATGAAGATGATTTATTTATTGTATTAGTATTATCTTATTGTTCATGGTGTGGTCTCTATAGCATTAATCTTTTGCTAAGATATTTTAAGTTTACCTAAGCTTAATTTTATTATTTTTAATGAAATTACCAAACATGAAAAAACTTTTTATCTTTCCTTATAAAATAATAGTTATTGAAACTCCCCAGGGTAATTCCAAGGGGAAAAAAATCCCTTGATGTTTTAAGAAATTGAACCTTTGGAGGTAGCTCTTCTAAATATCAACTTGGATAAGACAAAAGTGGAAACCCCTAGGAATAGCACAGCTAAAACAAAATATATTTGTGAGGATTCCATGAGGAAGAATATCACAATAGACTTGGACCTACATAGCTCGTAAGAGGAGGAGAAATTTTGGGAGAAAGAAAGAAAAGATGGTAGCTCAAGAGAGAAAAGATCGACTAGACTATGTGCTAAAGAAAAGAAGAGAAAGACAAAAGATAAAGTTGTGAGGGAAAACCTTGAGCAACCCCTTAATTTTGAAGAAATTGAGGACATCTCTACTAAAGATTTCAAGGATGAAGATTTTCAAGCTGAAGAAGAAGACCAAGAGGAACTATTTAAGAAAGAGAGGGAGGAAGAAAGCGATACAGTGGAAGATTCTGAAGATTCTGACCACAGCCCACAACCCTTCAACAATTTGGAAGATGATGAGATGGTTCCTTTTTCTCAAGAAATGTCATTGGATAAACAAAATAAACATGACATGGAGGAGGAGATAAATGAGCTCAAAGAATGGGTTCTTATCTTGGAAGAGAAAAATTAAATTTATAAACAAAAAATTGATAATCTGTGGGAGGCTTTTAGTTCCCTCTATGAAATCAATGATGGTGTGATGAAAAAGGTAGTTATGGGAGTGGTGTCTAGATAGGGGAAAATAAAGAAGACAAACAAGAGGCTAAGTAAACAAGGAAAGAAAGAGATGGATGTAGAAGATGGGGAGGACATGAAAGAGGACACCTAGGCTATCAAGGTTGATAAGCTAAAGCACAATTGGAACCTGATTAACAATGATTAAGCTTTCCCCTTCTGTTTCTCTTAAATGCTTTTCTAGGTATAGGAGGTTAGTGATTTTTATTATGGGTATAAGATACCGGTCTGCATGCCTTTTAATTCAAATTTTATTTTGATGGTGAATACGGTTACTATGTTTAATATTGTTGATATTTGGTATAATGGTATTATGGTAGTTAGATGGTGGCTAGTTACAATTAGTAGATTTAGCTACAGTAGCATGGCTATATTTGACTATTTCTGAAAGTTGATTTTGTTTGTTTTGGTCTAGTTCCTTGGGGCTAGGGTTTTGTTGTTGTTCTATAATTTTGTTGTTCTAAAGGTTCAGGGCCTTCTCCTTAGTAACATAATGAAAAACAATAGCTTTTGAAACTAATAAAAAAGACTTTGATTATGTGCCCTTGGAGGACTTTGTTATAGGCTCCCTCTCCCTTGGATCTGCTAACAAGGGTAAATATTAGGTGGGGGAATTGTCCAAATCTTTTAAATTTAAAAAAGGGAAAGAGAAGAAAAAATATCAGAATTTTTCTTTTTCTGACACCATCGATAAAAGAGCATTGGTGTTCCAGATGTCAAATAGACTTTGGAGAATTTAAATGTTAAAAAGAAAATTGATGAGATGGTAGGGGAGAAGGTTGACATTCCTAAGTTTGGTGGGGAACCATACGGGATTGATTTCCACAGTAAAATTCCTATTGAAATAGAGAAAGGTACCCCTATGGGAATGGATAAAGCATCCTCTACCACTAGAACATAGGATGTGCTGATGGTGGTCAAGAATATGATAATTTTCTTTTGTGAGTGAAAAATCAATCATTGCAAGTGCATAAATCAACCCACACATGCAAAATTGTGTCTTTGATATTTATGAAGGAAAGTAGAGTTTAGAATCACTACTTGTAAACGTACTAGGTGAGGATCATGTTATCCTTAGATGACCCCCTTGTTGAACTCAATTACTAATGACCAAGGAAGAGTTAAAGACAACATACAAGCATGCAATATTCTCTTAAGATATTGATATAAGTGTTGATGTTAGGAAATTCTTCTTTTTGATACATGCATAAGCTAGATTCTTTCTTTTCTTCAATATTTTAAATGAATCAAGATTACTCCTTAAATACACCACCCTGTTGAGAAATTGGAAATAATTTATGTTGTGATTAGCCTAGAACAATGAGTAAGAGAATGAAATATATGATCAACTTAAAATATAAATTTAAAAACTCAAATTATTCATATCTCCAAACATTAAAATAAGTTAAGTCAATTCTCAATTTACAGACTTAAACTAAGATGACAAATAATAAATCACTAATAAATTCAAAATCTTAAAATGTCTAAAACTATAACATAATTATGATACTATCCTAAATACTAATTATTATTCATTTTGTTTATTCTCTTTCTAAATTTTAATATCAAAATATAGTTCTCATTTAGTCCTATTATCTCGGTATGGTTGCTAATGTGACAAATTTCAATTTACAATTTTATAATTTAATATCTGGACCAGTTATTTTTAAACAAATACAGTTTTTGATAAGTAATCTACTTATAAGGGCCAGTCCCCATATATTATAAAAAAGTGTAGAACAGAAAGGGAAATAAAAGTTTATCTCAATCTTTGAAACTGATTCTCCCCCCCACAAAAAATTAATCGATTCTCCCCCCCAAACAAAAAAATAATTGGCATCTCCTACTGCCTCATACAAACCTTTATAATCATGAATTTATACATTTGATAAACCAAGTACTGCTTGCCTTCAAATATTGCTATTTATTCTAGCAGATATACTGTTCTGATGTATTTAAATCTACTATTAATTCTACTTGCCAAAAGAAAAGAAACATCAGGACTCCATTATTGCTGTCCTCCTTCCTCCGGGTCCATCTTGTCCTCTTCTACAGGGTTTTCTCTTTCCACCTCGGCAGCTGCACCAGGCCTTCCTGTCGAATGAAGGTTGAGATCCAATCAGGTGCTGGGTTGAATCCATTGTTTATGTTTATGTACAGGAGCAGGTGATTATTTTGGTTCAAGTAAATACCAAACACTGAACAGGAAATTTTTAAGCTCAAATTTTAATCAATTTAGGGAAACCCCTTTACATTTCTTTCCTATTTTTCAGCTGAGAGTGAATATCCTCAACATATTTCTAGTAAATATTTTGTAAAACTTTGTTCAGACCTTGTTCAATTTGGGTCATTTCTAATGAGTTATGGCAATGCATGCCTACAATTGCTGTGGCGTGGATATAGAGAAAGACAATGGAGTCCCCGCTGTAAACATCTGAGTTCTGTATTTCTAAGGCATGTGCTTCAACTACTTCATACATCTCGCAGAGAGAGCGCGGCATTCTTGAGGCAGTAATTCTTATTATAACTGTTTCACTGGAATAAACTGCTATACATACATTAAGACTTATAGACTCTCTATCAATGGCTGATGAATTATGATCAATCGATGAGCTTCTTGTCGCGGCCAATAAATGGGCCTTCTTCTTCTGCAAGTCCAGGGTTTTAGTCTGGAGAGTCTGAATATATTTACCAGTCTCTTCTATGATGTAATGTCTTTCTACCTGAAATACCACAAGCTCATAAGATTAACACTATCCCAATGAACTCTGGCTGTAAACAACAACTGGATTATATTCATTGCAGAACTTTATTTCAATCTTTTGAATCACACTCAGTCATTAGAATGAGGATAAGAGATGAAACCATGACTAAATTACCTTATTGGTAGTTGAAACAGGCAGTAGAGACTGTAAAGTAAAGAGCAATTGTCTCATCTTTATCCTTCTTTTCTTCTCAGAAAACATTATACTCTGAATTCTTCTCCTTCGTTTAATTTCTTCCTCTGGTTGTAGAATGAGTACTTGTTGATTTTCCACACCCACATTGCCCTCGGAGTACTGCTTCAGGGGACTAAAGTCATGTGTAACAGCATCAGGCAAATCATGGTAAGTATTGAATGACTCATGAAAATTTAAAGTATAGCGATATTCAGCCATTGTTATTCAGTGAGGATCTATCTTACGATGCTCTGCACATTTATATATAGATCCATATGCAACATTTTCCCTCTTTGAAGTGTCTTCCGGTCTTATGAAGAAGCTTCCCGCAAGATTCCTTATTAGTTTGAAGGGCGAGGCGTTGAATATTATGTAGAAGCAGATTGGTTAACTATTAAGAAAACTGGGAAAAGTTAATTTGACGACGAGGGCATATGGTTGTGCGAGCGAGGGAAATCAAAGACTATTCTGTTCTAAAGTAATGTGACTGTTTGTAAAATTTCAAAAGTTTTTATACTAAAAAATATATGTCGCCACGCATTTCACGCGCTTGACCAGCACTTGTATTTTCAGAATATTAAAATGATCGTCTCTTCAGTATTAAAAAAATTATCACATTCGACGGTATATTTATCAATACTAGTCGTCGTCGTAAAACAAGGATTAGATTTTTTCTTTTGTTTATTGCCATTTTCGCACCTTTAATGAGCTCTTATGATTGTTTTTTCTTCTGTTTATTGTTTTTTTTCCCATTTTTCCACCTTTAATGGTGACATTTGACGGTGCACTTCCCTATTTAAATGGTGTTAGGTTATTGTAGCTTAGTTGTTCATGTTGATTTTGTAGGTCTTGGAGTTGTTGGGAATGGTATTTTTTAATTAAAATTTGGAAGTTGTAAATATTTCAAATATTTTCTTATGTTAGAATTTTGAAATTTTTTATGGTGTGGCTTTACCAATTTCAATATTCATAATTCTTGTTAGTGGTTAGAATAATTTATATTGATATGATACTTTTCGCAGAAGGATACCTTAAAAATATATTTCAAAATTATAAACAAACCTTTTGGATGATTGAAGATTTCATTTTGTTTTTCTTTGTTCACACCAACCATGTGGATGTCATTTTCAATCATGGACCTTCGTATGCCCATAGTTATTTCCTTTGATTTTCTCCTTAGACCTTTGATTTCATGCTTTCTAAGCAACAAGATCTCGGATCCTTATTTCTGTTGAATTCTTAGATATGTACTTGCTTTATTGGCCATTTCTAGACCAAGTACCATGCACCTTAAGTAAGATGGTTTGTCTTGAACCACACAACTTCTATTCTACTTATCTATAGGAACAAATTTCTATGGAAGTGGATCTCTTAAAAGATATAATAGAATTAATTGATACTCAATCTAGCTGCAATTATTATGTCTAATGACTTTTCTTACTTCAACCTTCCAAAACTACTTTCACATGCCAATCTTCTGATGACAAAACCAAATACTTCCCATTTATAACCCCTAGATCAAAGCCATCTTTAAATCTTATGATTAAATTACATTTACCAAATAACAAGGAAGGTTTGACTATGTTTGATAGTTGGAAAGTTACTTGTAATGTAACAAACAAAAGCACCATACCTATCATCGATGTCGGCTTCCTTAGTAAACCTATAATTTCAATCCCTAACATTGCTTCTCATCCTCATGAAAACTCTGAATAAATTATACCAACAACTCAATCAACTTATAAAGCAACACATAATTAGCTAAAAATATTTCGTTGAGGTTGAGAAACCATAGTTTTCAAGAGCACCTCTTATAAATAGTCTTCTTTCCTAATAGTGAAGTAGTTGGGTAATTCTCAAAATGATTTGTAATGAGCTTCTCGTTGTGACACCTCTAATAGGTGTTCTTACAATCTACCTTACACCTTGGAGGAAAGGCAATAGGTGTTGAGCAATTATTTGATTGAATATTTTCTCAAACAAGACCTCTTTATAATTATCTACGAATTAGATATTTTTCATTCCAAGGGTAGGAATCTAAGGATATGCCCTTAGATCAACTTGTTTTATTAGATATTTTTCATAGAGATTTAGGATTCTTGTGAAACACTTTTGTAAACAATTTATTTTCCATCTCAATAATATTTTCACATTTCCTACTTAAAATTTAGTATAAAATGTTTGAAATATATTTGAATTATCCTTTATAATTTTTCTTACTAGATATAGCTCTCTTTTAGTTCTCCTTGATCAAAAAGTTGAAATGTATTTAGATTATACTTTTATCTTTCCCTTACAAACTTCTATATCAAATATATTTTTCTTAAAATTCTACCTGATGAAATTAGTAATGGACTTAAAGCTTACAAATTTAAAAATTCAACTCACAATTTATAAATTAATATTTTTAAAATGGTCAAATTAATAATGGATTTAAAGATTACAATTTTCAAAATTCAATTCACAAGTTATGAATTAGTATTTTTAAAATGTGTATTTTACAATGTGACAATATTGCCTCATTTGTATGCATGATACCCATGTTCTTTCATAGAAAACATAAATTTTCTTTATATTTATTCATTTTCTACATATTTATATGTTTAACATAGAATAGGTGATTGTTTTGCTTCAAATAAAACTAGACATGGTGCACTAGAATCGGGTTTACATTTTTTTTGTCTACTATTGAATATCCTCCTAGCCAGAAATGGGAGCTAATTACCACACTCTAAGAATTGACTATTTAGGTGTTGGATCATGTGATGCCCAATTAACTTGACCTCTCTCATTTCAATAATTGGCATCTCCATTTTCATGGTAGATTAAACCAACCTTGTTTCTGACATCAAACTCTCACACACATTGCATAAACTCTATCAACAAGTTGAATATTTCTAATCCTCTCATCAGTAGACTTTGTTAATTCACTTGTTCATTAATAGTGGTTGTGAGTTAAATTTATGAACTCTCAACATGTCATCTCCTTTACTAATGCACCGATGAGGTCTATATATATTGATAAAAATTAACTTCTATCATATGTTTTTATATACTTTATATTAAAATAGTTGTTATTTTTATTTTATATATTTTTCTATTCAAAATTGACTTTTGTAACTTGGTCTCCTCTCACCTAGGTCTTAGCTCATGTAATATTAGACTCTCATTAAATCTTACAAACTCATTGAATGAGGAATTCATTCACTTGAAAAACATTAATTGACACTCTCATGACGTGGATCATCAATAACCATCAAAATTATAGACAAAAATTAAAAATGAAGGAGGAATGAATATTATAATTGAATTAGGTATGACCATCAAAATTATAGACAAAAATTATGTTATTGTTGGAAAATTTTAATGATAATATAATAATTGCATATTAAAACTGTGAAATTCCATAACAAACACTTTGAACATTTACAAATGATTATAGTGTTTCTTAGTGATGGACAATGGCATCTATGACTAGGTAACCTTTCAATTGCTATAAAATCTTGATGAAAAGGTTTGAAATATGTTGTATAAGATTAGGATCTTCTTAGACTGGTTAAAATATAAACAAATTCTTTAGAATCAAAATGAAAATGAGAAGAGTAACAAAAAAATATTATCCATAATTTGAGAGGATTCTTACACAAAATGAAACATATTTGAGAGGCTTCTTAGACAAAGTAAAACCTATTGTGTGATGCAACAAAAATAGTATGCATAAAAAGTAATGTAGATGTGACACTATATTTGATGATATGAATCTAGAACAATAGAATAAAGTAGTGAACTTTCTAGATAAATTGTCATACAAAATTTAAATCTTTTGAAATTTAGATGAATTTGAAGATTGCAAAAGCAGAGTGCACAACTCTATCATAATACATATTTTTTTAACAAAAAGTATGCACTGTGAAACCATATTTGATAATATGAATTTGGAAGTTAAGATTTAAACAAATATGAGATTAACTTGAACTATTACCAACTCAAATTTTTTCTAGGGGTGAACAATACTGTTATGCATAGATAGAAATGTTGTGCAAAGTATGTTAGAACTTGCGTTAAGAATACAAGATAACAAGGTTTATTGTTTTTCAACTTCATAGGGACCTTTCATTTTTGAATCTAGGAAAATTTATCTCTTGAATCTGCGCCATAATTTTCCATCCAAATGATGGATAGTGTAATAAATAGATTTCTATATGAGACAGTCATTATCCATGACCTGTAAATGTAGTCATGGAGAAGCACTTTCATTGCTAGATCTATGAGGTGCAATACCCAAAGTTATGTAGAAAAGTGAATGAGAGAAGTTATGTGGTAATCATGGAAGATCCTTTCTTTGCAAAATTTAAAATACTCTTCATTTTGTTGCACTGCTCCATTCCTTGACTAGTAGATTGAATACGTAACAAGGAATCAATAGTTCAAACTTTTCTTGATTGCAGCAATTGGGTCATCATTTTTAGAGTTTCCTAATTTGCTGGTAGCAATAAGCATCTTATTTACTTAAAATTCTACTCCAAAAGATGAATTAAGAGCTTCTCGTAGTGCATTCTCTATGTCAAAGTGCCTATAGCCCACCTACAAAGAAGAGAGTAAAAAATATAGGCGATCATATAAGGTTCATTAGATAGCTCAAATACATCAACCTCTAGAGGCAGAATGAAAGGTCCCTTCAGCAGCAACCTCTATGCGCATTATTACTATCTTCTCAAAAGTAATGCCAAAAGGGAGAGAAAAATATAGCCCAAGACTAAATTGTTCCACTCAAGTCAAATGTTTCCTCTACAAATTTCTAAAGAAGCCTTCCAATGAAAATTTTACTACAATTTGAACAAGAGTGTCAGAGAAAACCGTAAATCAAATAATTTTTTTTACATGTCCCAATAAAGAATTTATGTTTTATCCAATGAAAACCTAGATTTACAACCAATTCACAAACCCTTCTTTCCTTTCATTTACTAAAAGACACTTTCAAAATTTTACCAATTCAACTACAAAAATACCCTTCACTTCCACTCAGAAGCATAGTTTTCACCTAGTTCTCCAAACATTGTGATTTTCCAATTTGGTATACAAAAAAGGAAACAAAATTCACACCAAAAACCACAAGAAAACCCTCCCTCTCCTTAATTGGATGGAAAAATTAGAGAAGTTAAGAAACCTCCACCCATAATTTTGTACCCACAACATAGAATAATTAATTAAGTAACAAAAATATCCACACACAACCTAGAATCCTTGATCGAGTAAAGGACAGCCTCAATGCCTTACATCCATAACTGGTAGAAATGATGAAAGCAAATTAAAACACATAATTATGACATTTTATAGAGTGAAAATTGAAATAAGTACCAAAAATTTGACTACATAGGTTTTTGAAGACTTGTTGGGCAGAAATATGACCAGCGGAATCGTTATTTGATAATATGAGGGTCAATAGAATCCCTAAAGATAGATATTATACAAAACAAAATAATGCCTTTGTGGATTCTAGGCAAATGCATCCTATTCAACTTAGATTCATGTAACTAAACATGGGTTTGATAAAGTTGAGAATTGTGCATAAATCGACAGACTAATGGCATACAATCTAGAAAGTGTGCAGATTTATTATCTGGCAGACAAAAAACTTAATATTTACTTTTTGGTAAATAAGAATTCTCTAGATTTCTTTAGATTTTTATAGTTATTTTGTAGACAAATATTTAATATTTACATATTTACAATGGATAAGATAAGATTCTCTATATTTTTATAGATTTTTTGATTTTTATAAGTTTTTAAATGAAACATCATATTTAATGTTTATAGTATTATTTTTTATTATGATAAACAGGTTTAATAGGGAGCCAAAACCCAGATCCATCAAAAAATTAAACACAATAACCAAAGTCTAACCAGCCACTAAACAACAATAGAAATAGGGGATTCACCCCAAAACAAAAAACACAAAAAACAAACCTAAACAAGATGCACAAGTAAATAAACTAAGAAAGTGCTTTCATAGGCTCAGCATTCTTTTGGATCGCTTTGTTATTAATCTCGTGGAGTTCTTCCATAATGAACCTCGAAGTACCCTTTTCCTGATATTTGCTCTTGGTCGTGGTAAAAGGTCCTGTGGATGCCTACACCTCTTGGTTCATCTTAGCCAAGTTGATATCTGGAGATCTCTCGATTCTAGTCATCTGCTCCTTCTGAATGGCAATATCATCCTCGACTCTTTTGAGGCCCTCGACACTATTATGCATGACTTCCTTGCTAACCTCCACCAAACCCTTAAGTTTACTTCTCAGCTTCTATATTTCTTTCTCCAGTGTGTCGATTTTAGCCTCATGTTCAGTTTTCATAACCTTAATATCTTTGACATTTTGTTGGGACAACATCAGGAGTTCGTTAGTCTTATTTGGAGCTGGAATATCAGTGAAAGTGACAATGAGATCCTTAATCCCTTGTTTCAGAATACTAATTTCCCCAAAAACCTATCAGAAGCACTTCTCCTGATACATCAGTGACTCCCCCAGGAGCTTACCAACATTTGTTTCATCATCTTTGGTCTCATTGGGGTCCACATACAGGGATGGGTGAACTCACAATAATGGTTCCCACTTTTTTGCCACTTTTGACACTGAGATGAACAATTTTAAAATAATCTTCAACTTCCAACATTTATAACTTTTAAACTATTAAGAATTTGAAGATGATGTAAATTAGTGATTTGTAGCATTTTGTCTGTAGATTCTATATATAGTTTTTTCAAATTTTTTTGAAGGATTTTTTTTAATTTTTCCATCTCCCTCGAAAAGTAGTTTTTCACAACAAACTACATATTTTAAGAGTGATGTGCCTCCCGAAATGCATAACTTTTTTTCTATAAATGATAAAAACTCAATTATTTCCAATTTTGGTTTGTAACATCAGTATACAAGGCTTGCAGTTGGTTTGATAGTGATATGTTCAATATTTTTCATTTTATTAAATTTTGAAGTCTGACTAGTCATAGTTCAGATATAGGTTTAAGTTTGAACACATAACTTGTTCTATATATGTATCGAAATTCAATTTATTTATTTTGTTAGAAAGAAGACATCAATACTCGGGGCTTAGATATTTTTCATAATTTTTTCGAATTAGTTTCCTATTTTTCCCAATGCGCTGAACAGAGAAGTTCATGTTCAATGAAAAACCTATGTTTGGTAAAATTAGAAAAACAAGTTCATAATAAACTTAATATGTAATAAAATTATAATCATTAGAAAGGTTGCTTTGAGGACTACAATACTACATTTTGGGTTGTCAAGATCATTCCATTCGAGTCTTCAACCAGAGGTGTAAAGGCCAAAATTCTGCAAAAAAATGTAGAAATCTTCAGAGAAGTGTTAAAATAGGGGTTCAAATGAAGGGGGGTTCGAGCGAACCCCTCATTTTTAGGGGGGTTTGAATGGAGGGGGGTTCTATTGAACCCCTGCGCTATAATTGAAAAATGACATAAACAAGCATTAAAGGTGATACACTCGAAAGAGGGGGTTCAAGCGAAGTGGGGGCTTCGCTCAAACCCCAAAGGGTACTCAATTTGAACACCCCCACTTTGCTCGAACCCCCCCGTAAACAAAATTCTCCACTTTCGCCGATTTCCTTTGTTGGAAAAAGTGGAAACCATTAATGTGGGATAACCCGGGGGTGTTAATTTTAATTTTAATATCCTCCTTGACAAGAATCTCCACCTTTTTTCAAGTCTTTTATTTTTTTCAGATTTTTTGGGCCCAAGATGTGGGTCTGCGAAACAAGGGATTTCTTTTTACCAACCCATCTAGGTGGGTTTTTTCTACTAATACTAGTACCATGAGTGGTCTTCTACAAGGGACCCTGATTCTCTGAGGGTTTATATTCTGAGTCATCTGACACATGGACATCATTTCAGTCCATAGCCATTCCTCCCTCGACATTGTCAAACTCCATGTCTGAAACATCGTGCACCTCTTGGCTGGCTAAAGACTTAGGGTTTTTCAAAGCAGGGATGGGTTTAATCTGATGAAATTTTACATACTCTATGATTACAAGGATTAAATCCTCATGTAGAACCTGATTGTCCTCATTCTTGGAGTGCTTTTTAATAGACAACTCCAAAGAAGATAACAAATGAAATGGAATGAAAAAAAATTTGTCACTCCTTTCCCTGAAAATTTTCCTCCCCTCCATACTGAGCCTAGAGATCTTAGCAATAAAGGATTCATCATTTCTGAACTCTGCCCCATACACACGCAACACCCCATTATCCCAATTGCTCACAAACAAATTCGTGAGCTGATGGTTGTGTCCATGAAGTTTCCGAACAAAGGGCTCCATTCTGCCATCAACAACTTCGCTCCAGACGTTCTCATTTTTTTCCCAAAGCTCACACGAGGATGACTCCATTCTATTTTTGTCTCCCCCCATTATGTTACTGCTTCTATAATTCTTTCTAACGACACCAAAACCAAACTTCAAACTGGCTCAAAACAAATAGAGCCATAGGAAAAATCTAGAAACTTGATTTCACTTCTTTCTATGAAAAGTCCTACACATGTGATCTGTCATCACTAATGTTCAAGTGAAGAGAGATTTTTGGCATCCTTCCTTGCCAACTCACACAATTGGAATGGGAAGGAATCCCCTTCATGCCACCACTTTTCATCATCTCTAACCACACTAAGATTAGCCACATGGTTAGCTGGTGTATTACCCTCCCTCAAAACATGCGATATTTTAATAGCCTTAAATTTGGTCATCATTTCAAAGAATTCTTGCATTAAATGCTTAATCATTCACCTACAAGGAGATTTTTTGTTCAAACAATTAATTATATTTAACGATTCACTCTCCATCTATACCTTCTTAAATCTTTCATGGCTAGCCAGTTTAAGCCCAATGTAGGTTGCATTTGCCTTTACAAAAATGTTTACAGTATTGTTTATAGTAGATAAGATAAGATTTTCATAGGTTTTTCTAGATTTGGAGATGAAAAAAATTAATATTTACTTATTTATAATGGATGAGATAAGATTTGTTTAGATTTTTATTTTTTTCTTGTCATGTGAAACATCACATTTAATGTTTACATTAAATATGAAATAAATGCAAATACTTTTAAAATATTAGTACCACAAGATTTTGCTCGTTTCATTCAATGAAATAAGATTTCCAAAGATTTTTTTGGAATGCAATCACCATTTATCATTATGGAGGAGACAATAATTTATTGTCCTTTTGGGTGCTAGTAAATAATATTGCCTAAATAACTAAATAAATTAAAAATAAAAATATTTTTTTTGTATTGACTATTTGGAGTGAAGACCAATAAAAAAAGAGATAAATTGTGTTTTATAAATTGAAAAAACATTGTGCCTCAATTTTAACTATAGAAATCCATGCAAATATGTAAAAATACTACCACATTATTGGATGGATTCAAAAATCAAATATATTCAATGAATGCATTAGTATTCCTGCCTATCGACAGGAAACTAATAAATTATGTTTATAAAAAAATGAAAGTATTGATACTCAAAAAAAAATATTCGCGATGAATGGGGGTCACAATGCATTTCACATGCTTGAGCAGCACTTGTCTCCCTAGAATATTATAAACTATCGATATTCCTGTACTGGATGTATTGCCTCTTTGACTGAAGTATTTAAACATGCAAAATATCTGGATTACATTCAAAAGTATGTCTATCATGGCTACTATCACAGACCTTATCAGCGAGATCTTCGCCACACTTGAATTAGACTTCTCAGGTGCGTAATGGCCTGCAGACAACCAACCCAGACTACGCCTTCTCGTACCTGATTGGTCGGAACTCAATGTCACCTTAAAACAATGTTGTGAATGTTGCCAATGTAGAATCCAAATCAATGCAGAATAAAACAACTTAGATGCAAGTCATATGCAATGCAAAACCCAAGATACACAAGAACACACAAAGTTGGTCGGTGAACATGGATGCTTTTCAATTATGCAAAACCAACATTACAAAACCAAAGCCACGTATGATGTGTTGAGAAACACTAGTCTCCTCAAGTTCTCGATCCATGAAATCGGCCTGCCAAGTGCATAACCGCTCAAGTTGTAAAGCACCTCGGTACTTGTCCCAACTCAAGTCAGCCCCAAATACATAAGTGATCCCATGCGGATCCACTTAGACTGAAAAAGTGTCATCCAAACTTGGCTAAGTGTTCAAGTCAATGAACACACAAAAAGACTTCATCCCGAAAAGAATGCAAAGTCTAGGTCTGTTACATCCTTCCCCACTCAACCTGGTGCAATGCCCTCTTTGCTAAAACTTTGAACCAAGAAGTCACAGAGGGAATTTTCTCCTGCACTTCAAGACTACAGAGTCAAGTTCCTCTTGAGGAACTCCATGATCTTTTCCTCATGATGCCAAAGAGTCTCACTAGCTTGCCAAGAAGAGAACTCATGTGGCTCGCCATCGAAAACGATCAGGAATTCTCTATGCACTTTTCTGTCATAGCGTAATATTTGCATAGCCAAGATTTGACCTACTCACTTCTTTGGATGGTCAACCACATTCATAGGCCCCCTCTAAGGAATGTTCCTAACGAAGTCTTCTCCATCTACATTGTGTGCTCTCAGTTGTGACACATGAAAAACTGAGTGCATTCCCAGATGTTTCGGTAGATCTAACTAATATGCTACAAGACCCAAATTCTTCACAATGTGGAATGGCCCATCCCACTTGCAAACAAGTGCAGTGCTCAAACCCCTTGGCACTTTAAATTGGTAAGGATCCATGCACAACAAAACTCTGTCACTGACTTGAAATTACACTTGTCTTCACTTTCCATCAGCATTCCTTTTCATTCACTCTGATGCCTTGGTGAGATGATAACAATCAAGGTCAACACGCTCATTCCAATTCTGTACCATGTCTGCCGCATCGGCATCACCTCCTTGATATCCATGCATCACAGTATGCGGAGTAAAAGGCTACTATCCCATCGCCAACTCAAATGCCTCAAGTAGACTTCCAACACAATATTGATCTGCTATTTTGTCCATCCGTCTATGGATGATAAGAAGAACTCATCAAAAGTTTGGTGCCCACGAGCTTGAACAACTCAAACCAAAAATTCAATGTAAACATGGTGTCCCTTTCTGAAATGGTGCTCAATGGTATGCCCCAGTACTTTACCACATTCTTGAAAAAGTACTCAGTTGCTAGCTCTGTTGGACATAGCTGCTGGCAAAGGTTGGAGCAAACCTCCCAGTCATTCATGAACTGACTTATCCTGCTAGCAAGTGATGCAAGTCCTCACATAGATCTCAACATCATCTCGTATTTTCGGCAAGTAGAAGCCATGTTCCATAAGTGCCAAAGTCTACTTCTGCCCAGGGTGGCCCACCTAGGTAGAATCATGACACTCTTGTAACAACTCTCTGCGCAACTCCTTCAATTTCAGGATGTACAAATGATTCTATGCATAGTAGAGCAATCCATCTTGCAAATAAAATCTCTGAGTCCACCCAACATGAACTTGAAGAACAATCTAATAACCTTGAGAATCATTCTAAAGTCCTTCCTTAACTCAATCCATCACATCTTCAACCACTGTGACTTGGCTGGCCCCTCCTTACAAGTTCTCCAATATACCCAATTGTTTCTAGAGACTGAGAGCATCCACAACCACATTGTTCCTTCTCGGATTATACACGAGCTCAAAATAGAACTCAGCAAGGAACTCTTGCCACCTTGCTTGCTTCGGGTTAAGTTTGGCCTATGTTTTGAAGTAAGTCAAACTGATGTTATCAGTCTTCACTACAAAAGGCACTCCCAAAAGATAGTGCCACCAAACTCTAAGGTAGTACTCAATGACTGTCAATTCCTTCTTATGGGATGAATATCTGCACTCCCTATCATTAAGTTTCCTTGACTTGAATGCTACTGGGTGCCCATGCTGCATAAGAACCCCTCCGATCGCATAATCAGAAGCATCTGTCTGAACCTCAAATGGTTCATTATATCTTGGCAATGCAAGCACAGGTTCCATTGTGAGGTCGCTCTTCAACTCCTCAAAAGCTTGTTGTTGACGCTCACCCCAGATCCACCTCTTTTCCTTCTTCAACAAGTTAGTCAAGGGCCTCGTGATCCTGGAGTAGCCTAGAAAAAGCTTCTGATAGTAGTTTTCCAGTCCCAGAAATTATCACACCTCATGGACATTCCATAGTGGTTACCAATCCTGAATCGCTGCAAGCTTTTCTGGATCAAGTCAGATCTGACCACATCCCACAATGTGCCCTAAGAACTAGACCTCCTAATGTGCAAAGTCACACTTCTCCCTTTTCGCAAGAGGTTGTGTGCCCTCAGAAGGCTAAACACCTCCCTAAGGTGCTCCCTATGTTCTGCAAGACTTCAACTATACACCAAGATGTCTTCCAAATATACAACAACACATCTATCCAGCAAGGATCTTAATACATCATTCATGAGGGTGTAGAAAGTAGTTGGTGAATTGGTTAGACCAATCAACATAACCAAAAATTCATAAGATCCATACCTTGTTGTGATAGCCGTCTTTGCCTTGTCACCCAGTGCGGTGCGGATCTGGTAATATCCTTGTCTCAAATCCAACTTGGTGAAGTACCTGGCCTCCACAAGTAGATCAAAGCTATTCACAATCAAGGGAAGAGGGTATTTGTTCTTAATGGTCAGCTTGTTTGGCACCCAATAGTCCATGCACAAACGAAGTGATCCATCTTTATTTCACTGAAATAAGACCTAAGAAGCAAAGGTGGAGTGAGAAGGTCGCAAGTATTCCACCTCCACAAGCTCTGCAAGCTACTTCCTCAGCTTGACCATCTCATGTCTAGAGAGGCGATAAGGAGATCGAGATGGTTGTCTTGCTCCCGTCTCCAATTCAATCATGTGATCCACATGCCTCTTTGATGGCAGCACTATTGGTAACTTCTCCAGCATAACATCCGTGAACTCCTTCAGGACATCCTCCACTACAGAAGGATTAGATGATCCAGATGGTTCGCCTTCATCCCATTGACTAAGTAAGGTCGCTAAAAAGAGCTACTTGATCGCCTTCCTTCCAACTCGCTTAGCACTCAGAGCACTCAAAATCTGAGCTGAGTCACTTTGCCTCACCATCGAAATCATACAAGGCACTGTTGGATCCAAGATCAAAACGCATCCCAAGTATGGAGCCACCATAACTGTTGCTTGTCTTAGGTAAGCCTATCCCAATATCAGATCAAATTCCTCCATTTCGATCACCACAGGGTTGGCTGGAGCCTACCATGATCCATTCCTCATGATAGTATTTGGGATCTCGCCACTGACCTTCCATGCGGCAGCAGTAACTACCTTGAAACTAGTGACTTCACTCAGCTCATAGAAATGTAATTATGTGTAGCCCCAAAATCAACCATCGTCAAGACCTTCTTTCCTCCAAAGATGCCTCAATGAAGCATAAGTCATGTCGACTTGATGCGCTTGCATTTGGATTCGTTGTTTCTTTTACAACATTCAGCAACTACAAAACGCCCATCTCGGGTTGAACTTTCTGGTTCTCAGCCACCAATGAATTGATGCGAGTGTGCTCAGGACACTCCTGAGCCTAATGTCTAGATTGTCCACAAATAAAATAGTTGTTGTCCACCTTCTTATCTTTCACAGGTTTATCATTTTTTGCCTTCTTGGGTGGGTGGTTCCTAGTCAGTTTATTCTTCTTCTTCTCTTCTTCCTTCAGTTGTGGACCAGCATTCCACTTATCTTTCCTGTAATGAAATTTTTTACGTCGATCTGTGGAGTCACACCGTGCTCCCCCAAACCCTTTGGCTGCATCACCCTTATAGTCCAACAAGTCGTCGGCCAAAGTAATCGCCTAAGCTAATGTTTGCACCTTCTGCCTTTGCATCTCGTCGGAGGCACAAGGTTGCAAGTTCCTCATGAACAAGTACAACTTCTCAAAGTTGTTTATTTTGGTGCATTCCAAGTCTAACACTTGGAACTCACGGACGTAGTCCCGAATCTTCATGGTATGCTTTATCTCATCAAAGTGAGCTAAGGCCACCCAATCCTAGTTGCCTGGATGAAACTGATCCTGTAGAGTCGCCTTCAATTCAAGCCAATTCTTAATCGACTACACTATTTTTCCAGCTTGCTCGTTCACCACCAAAGTTTCACACTTCTCGTGAAGCATGAGGTGACCTTTTGGACTTGTGCCTCATCAACTAGCTCAAGTGCACTCGACAAGTATTCTTCTACATCCCAGAAGAAGTTATCCAATACTCTGTCGTCATGATCACCATCATACGATGCAATCGATGCTGATGTCTTGGAACTCTACGTTCCAACCTGGAGTAGTGTACTATAAAGTGACTTCCCTTCCTTCAAGAACTTGGTCTCATCGCGATGCACCTCCATGATCCGATGGATCCTATCTAGGACATCCTACATATGTTCGAGTCTTGATATAATGCTCTCAAACCGTCCTTCCCAAGCCTCCAAGTCAGAAATCCATTGTTCATGATCCTGGAGCCAATGCTTGGTATGCAACCCCCAAACATCGTATTCTTATTGTTCCTCGACTTCCTCTTGATGTCCCTCATCCAAAGGTTCCCCCATCTTGTTCCTTTGCAAATCCTTTGTAAAGTTTTGCTCTGATGCCAACTATCATAGACCTTATCAGTGAGATCCATGTGACACTGGAATTAAACGTCTCTGGTGCACAATGGCCTACAGACAACCAACCCAAACTATGCCTTCTCATACCTGATAGAATTGAAACACAATGTCAGCTTAAAACAATGTTGCGAATGTTGCCAATGCGGAATCCAAATCAATACGGAATAAAACAACTTGGACGCAAGTCGGATGCAATACAAAATTCAAGATACACAATAACACACAAACTTGGTCGAAGAACATAGATGCTTTTCAATTATGCAAAACCAACATGACAAAACCAAAGCCAAGCATGTTGTGTTGAGAAACACTAGTCACCTCAAGGTCTAAAGCTAACAAAATGCTTAGCCAGACTTATTACAATGAAATCACATAGAGCTCACGACTCAGTCTGGAGTCCCACAATTAGACCTCCTCGGCTCACCTAGCTGCCTTTCACCTAGTTGCACTGTGCTCCGAATTTTTTCTCTGATGATCTGATATGTCGTATGATCAAATGACTAAGGCTTCCCACCTTATGTAGCCAATTTGCCTATGATGCATCGAAATTATAAAAATTTTCCTTGTCATAGATCTTGTAATGGCTCAATCGTACGACACACAAAAATCTGGTTGGATGATCTGTGCGCTCCAATGGTCGGCTCAACCTGCTAAGTAAGTCGGCCCAACATAGGTCATAACGTGTGCTAAAGTAGGTTCACACCCAATCGCGAACCCTTGAGTACTCGTTCCATAAAATTTTCCCGCCAAGTGCATAACCACTCAAGTTGCAAAGCACCTCAGTACTTGTCCCAACTCAAGTCGGCCCTAAATGCATAAGTGATCCCATGTAGATCCACTTAGACCAAAAAAGTGTCATCCAAACTCGGCTAAGTGTTCAGGTCAGTGAACACACAAAAAAACTTCGTCCCAAAATGAATACAAAGTTTGGGTTCGTTACAGCTACAGTCATCGTCTTAAAAGGAGGATTAGAATTTCCCTACAATTGGCACAGACAATTATTTCAAAGAAACCTTGTCTTGACTATAGAAATTGTGACATCATATGGCATAGGAAGCTAACGACACCGTTGTTCTCTAATTACTTTTTAAAGTTTTTAAGATAAACTTATATTAAGATAGGAAGAAACATTCATACTTTGTATTTCATCCATAAAATCTCTTAACATCCACCTTCTTGGAAGTGATAGAATCAAAACATGAATATTTCTTTATTTGCTGTGGAAAGTGTCAAATTTCGTAAGAAGAAATACTTTTTTTATCATCCAATTCAACTTGGTACAAGAATTTGAATAGGGATAATGAGGAGAGGTATTTTTCATATTTAAGTATTCTTTCCTTATGTAAGTTGTTTTTTACTTTAATATGGATCTTTTTAATTGCAATAAGATATATTTCATTTCTATTTTTATTTTTATTTTTGGTTTAGATTTAATAAGGTATTATAGTCATATTTATTTTGACGCATTACACAAAATAACATTCTAGCATTATTAGTTGAGCTTCTTGATTGACTACTTCAATGATGATGAACCATGATTTAAAGACAACATACAAGTTTGCAATATATGTAAACCACTTATAGAAAGTGGGGATGTGGGCATTATGAGGAGAGTTGTTCTTCACATACAAGTATTCCTTCCATCCACAAGTTATTCATAGTTTTGATAGAAACCTTGTTAATTCTGATATGATATATCTCATCTTCCTTTGTTTCTATTTTATTTTATTCCATTTTTTTTTTTTGGTTTAATGAGATAGCACAAAGCATCATCTATTTTTTAATTTTTTATAATGGTTGATAGGTAATTATTGAATGATGGTTTAAGAAATGGTTGATGTAGACTTGATAGATGCTTCATTTATTGATCGAATACTCCACATAACCTGTACTTTCACTTCATGAGTGTCTCCTTCAATTGATTGTAGATGGATCCTTCAAATGAGGAAAGCAAAGGCTATATGAATGAAACCCTAACTTTGTTTTTAATCATATGCTGACCTAGAGTCAATATAATCTCCCAATCCTTTGGATTTGAACATAAAAATACTACCAAAATATGATCCCAAAATTCAGGGAGAAATAATAGGGACCAAGAGGCATCACATTATTAGTCCAACCAACTTCTTCCTAAATTTTTAGGGAAGCAAGGTATTATAATTCTAAAGTCGATTTCATAAGGATGCGATGATTCAAGGTGTTTAGATATGTGAAATTGGGCCTTGAAGATTGAAATATGACATAATTAGGGCTTTTGATGAATTAATTAATCGAAAGAATAAAATAAAAAGGGGCACACTTAGGGTTAAGGGCCAAATTTTATGATGTGTAGAATGATAAAAGAGAACTTTAGATTTAATTAAATGAATTAGCTAAATTGTTAAAGGGAAATTGAAATGCAAGATGAAAACACACTAAGGCAGGTGCTAACCTAAGCATGGAATTGTACCACCCAATTAAGAGTGTACAATTTACGATGCTGATTATGATAATTATGAGTGTATGCAATTTGTAATGTTATATTTTGCCTCTCCTTTAGTAGGTTGATTAATTGAAGTGATAAGTTACAATAAATTATGTAAATGAAATAATTAAGGGTTAAATTGTGTGAAAATAATACTATAGGGAATGCAAAATAGCTCTTGAATAGAAAAGGACTATGCACTTGAACTATGATCTTAAAAGATAAGTATGTTAGATAGTAAAAACCTATATAACAATTAATGTAAAAGTAAAAAATGTCATAAAACTTGCAAAATAGAGGGACTAGAAAAATATAATCTTAAAAACAAAATTTTAGTAAATTATACATTGATGACTTAGGGAGGTAGTGGGATGATGGTTGTTGGTTACCTAAGCTTTGAATAGTGCATGTGGTGGCATGAATAGATGATTAATGGTATCACCTATGTGTGTCTTCAAGCAATAAACTTTAGCCTTTACAAACACTCAAGTATGTGTGTATGTGTGTGTGTGTGTGTTTGTTTGTGTGTATAATATTTATTTTTCAAAAAATATCTTAATATATTTAATATTAAAAAAATTGTAAATAAAAATATGTTTCTATGTAAACAAAAAAAAAGGTATTATCTATATTATCTATAAGAAACTTAATAATAATAAATATAGGGTAGGTCATTTTTCACTAAAATATAATTTCATGGCACTGAAAAAATGGAAAAAAAATAATTTTATTAAAAAAGTTTGAGAGTATATAAGACACATTTTATAACAAATTTAAGCTTATGGTAGTGATTATTTCAAGTCTTGATTGAAAAATTGGAGAGCTCTCCATCTACTTAAATATCAAGGAAGCAGTGGTTCATTATGTACATTAGAGTTTTAAAACATTCTCAAACTTTGATTGTGTCATAATTTCTTCATATCTCTAAAGATTTATAATTTAGGTATAAGATCTAAAATGCTTGATGTTTTCATTTTCTAAAATATAATATATTACTATATTATCACTTATATTTATGAATTTAAATAAGATTTAGAAAATTCCAACTTTAAAGGATAAACTATTTAAGAATGAGCCTCTTTGATCACTATTGAGATCCTATTAGTATTCATGAATTAAGTGATCTCAAGTACTACTTTAGATGTAAACATTAAGATAGTATTTGTCAACTAAATGATATCAGAACCAAACTAATTTGGGGGTTGAAGAATATTAATCAAGTAAAGCTAGTATTCTATCTAATTCTTATAGATGAAGACCACAACCATATTGACATGGTTGTGCGTAGTGTTAAATGTAGATTTTGCACTCTATAAAAGAAACACAAAGAAGAAATAGAAAATTGGATGCAAATAGTTGAACAACCATACATAGAATGAAATTAAAAATGTAAATGTTTGTAACGTAAATTTTTAATTGAATTTGTAAACAACAATGCATCATTCTTTAATTGAGCTCATTCATGATAGGATTTGTTTCAAAGAATAAGGAAATCATATTTATAGAACTCATTGCCCCTTAAAATAAAATATAACTCTGAGATAAAAAAAATAGAGAAAACTATTTAAAGACTTGTTATCGTGCAGATTTCATGCCTAGTTTTCTAAAATCATAGATACATTTTAACTCTTTAACATGTGCAACATCAATTATATAATATTTATAGACTAATGTAACAAAATCCCCAATTGGTGGGATTTGTCACTTAGTTACACTTATTTGAAATAAAAATATTAACATTGCCAAGCTAGAGAAGAGCCACTATAATGTCGATGAAACTGCTATTAATATGAGTATCAAAGTGTGCAAATATACTAACATGTCACTTAAGGAATTTCATCCCAAAGAACTACTTATGAACTCACTATGAATAATGCCTTATAAACATAAAAAGCTCTTAGACTAGATCTTAATTATTAGCTATGATAAAAACATTGAGAAATAATATTTACGACTAAGTACCTTAATTTTCTCTTGCTTGTGTTATCGGATCTATTACCATTGCTAGGAGATTTTCAATCTATATCACTTTGTCATGAGTGATTCATCTTACAATTACACTACATCCATTTGAACTATATAGATAAAATTAATCTTTGGGAAAAAGTTGTAATTAATCAAATTGATCTTTAGTTTTCAATAATTTTAGGATCTAGTCCCAGTAAAGTTTAGCTAACAAGATGGAAAGTATAGGAATCTGAATTAAACTTTCTAGAATCACATTCAAAATATTTGTATTTTATTATATATTTTATAGTATTGGTTTGTTAGATAAATATGTTTAAAAAATTTCAATAAAATAAAATTTCAAATGGGTTTAGTGTACAAGTAAAAAATTTCTGCTAACAAAGATGGATTACTATTTGCTTTGCTTCTATTATAATATACAAGATTTGATAATGATTATTCCATTAGGAAAACCATTAGGAACACCATAACAATCCCTTATTTTAATCAAAATTTCATATTAGAATAGGACATGCAAAATTTACTTTTGCATAAATCTTTTGACCCTACCCTAGTTGATATAAAAATTAATTAGCTAAAGCACAAGACAAGTCATAACTTCATCATACACAATTATTGCTACTTATTGTAAAGGTTTGGTCGAAGCAAAACTTGTAGACAAGTTAAGTGAGTGTATTGTAAGGAGAAGGACGGAGATTAAAAATTTCTTCAGTAGAGGAGAAAACACTTATGTTATGTCCAACAATGCCTCTTGTGATAAAACATATTCATCCATAGCTTAATAATACATTAGAGTATCAAGGATGGAAGAACCACTAATTGTAATGCACCATAACATGTAAAATAAGAATGCATAGTGGATAGGGAAAATGGGTAATGAAAATCTGTTTCCTAACATATTAATAGAGCACAAACTAAGGGTAGGTGATAGGGTTAAGATAGAGATCTATCAATAAGGACAAACACTAATAAGGAAAGGCCAACAAGACATAGTCATGTAGGAATAAGAGCTCACAATAAAATGTATTGAATAAATACATGCTTACATAAAAGTCTAGTTTAATTACATAAATAAATAAAAAATAACCATTCTACAAAAGATTAAGGATCTAAGAGAGACATAACATAATATAATGAACATGGAAATTGAAAAATTACAATAGTTTTTAGCTCTAGCCTCAATAAATATACCATTGCAATAGATATCAACATAAAACCTTAGTGTCTAGAATCAAGTGATAATTGTAGAATTAGAAATTTGACTATAAATCTTTTGTTTTCTTTTGAGAGTGAAAAAATGATCATTGTAGGTCCATAAATAAACCTACACATGAAAAAATATATCTTTGATATCTATCAAGAAAAATGGTGTTCTAATTACTAAAAAGCAGGATAGGCCCGAATCGTTAAATGATTGTTAAACAAAAACAGCTATGGCACATGAGGAATGCACACCTAGCCAAAGACAAAGAAAACACCAAAACCAGCGAGGAGAAAGACCAAAGAGAAAACACAAAAACATCAATGAAAATGGTGTTTAGAAACATTACATGTAAAGTTTCTAGGCGAGGATCATGTTATCCTTTGTTGAACCCCTTGTTGAACTCAAATAGTGATGATGAAATGAGAGTTAAAGACAACATGCAAGAATGCAATATTCTCATATGATGTCGATGCAAGTGTTGATATTAAGATATTCTTCTTTTTGATACACTTGTAATCTAAATTCTTTCTATTCTTGAATATTTTAAATGAATCGGGATTACTCCTTAAATGCAGCACCCTAATGAGAAATTTTAAATAATTTATGATGTTATTAGCTTAGAACAATGAATGAGAGAATGAAATATAAGATCAGCTTAAAATATGAATTTAACAACTCAAATTCATGTTTCCAAACATAAAATTAAGTTAAATTAATTCTCCATTCACAGATTTAAACTAAGATGACAGAATCACGATTCAATCTCAAGTACTAATTGTTATTCATTTTCTTTATTCTTTTTCTAATTTTTTATATCAAAATATAGTTCTCATTTAGTCCTACTAACCTGGCATGGTTGCTAATGTGGCAATTTTCAATTTCAATTTACAATTCTATAGTATAGAACAGGTGATTATTTTATTTCAATTAAATCCCAGACACTGAATAGGAGAAATTTCAGCTCTATTTTGAATCACTGTAGGGAAGCCCCTTTACATTTTCCCTTTGTTTCACATTGAAGTGTCTTTCTTTCTTAGGAAGAAGCTTCATGTAAGGTTCTTTATTAGTTTGAAGGGCGGGATGTTGAATATTATGTTGAAGCCGATTGGTTAACTTTAGAGAGGAATGGGAAAAGTTAATTTGCATATAAACACGAGGGTATATGTGCGCACGTGCGAGGAAAATCAGAGCCTATTATGTTCTAAAATAATGTGAATGTTTATTAAATTTCCAAAGTATTTATTAAAAAATAAAACAATATAAGTTCCTAGTGAATGGGAGCCGCAACGCTTTTCATGCACTTCTGGTCAGAATATTAAAATTATAGTCTCTTCAGGATATTCAAATTTTTGACAGCTTCAAGGGCCATGATCAGGGTATCCTACAGGGACTTTTCCAATTTATCCACCATCTTATTCAATGTGGCTACAGAGTTCTTAACAATCTTGTGGCTTTGTTTCATAATGGCATTCATAGTTTCCCTGATTTTGCTATCTCCCCCTTCAAGCTTCATGGTTTTCTTCTCATTTTCTTGTTTCATCTTTTCCATAAGTTCCACAATTCTTTGTAGACACTCCACCATGGATAGCTTTTCTTCCTCAGTCCAAACTGCCCCTTCAGCCTTTTTACGGTACTCATCCAATTTACTAGTAGTTGCTCTATTCTTGAGGTTAATGCCTTTGATTTCGTGAAAAACCCATTTAAAAACCCTAAAGAGGTCCACTGCGTCATTCCTAGCAATAGCCAAAACATCATCTGGAGATTCCCTGTCTAACTTAAAGTAGTGGTCATCCAGTTTGAGGTCTTTACGAAATCTTGGCCCATTTTCTCTTTCGATGGAAAGGTGAGAAGATTGGGATTCTTCAGAGGTTCTAGATTTATCAGAGGGGTCACCCGATGAGTCCTCAGAGTAAGATACTAGCTTATTCTTAGAGAGGGCGATCATTTTATTTTTAGCTTTGGATTGTCTTTTCACAGAGAGCTCTTGCTTGCTCGAAGACATGCTCAAAGGGGAATTTTTAGGCAACTTTTTAGGGGGGGCGAGTAATTTCCTCTTCCCAGTCCTAATCCCCATCAGAATTACCCTCAGACACACTAGTTTCATTGTCATACCCTTTTGAGTCTGGGGATGAAATGGGGTTAGACGGGACAGACAAACTGGCAAAGTGCTCATGAATGAGCTGGATAAGACCAACATGCAGAACAAGGACATTCCTAGGACTTTTATGATGTTCCAAAATATAGTGTTTAAGCGAACACAAGAGATAGTAGGGGAAAGAAACCCTGACCTTGTACCTAAAGTGGTTGAGGAGGATGAAATGATAGCCATAAACCCTTGTGAATCTACCATCCATGGTAATATATTCAATCACCACTCTTAGTACCTCCCTCTACAAATTCTTAATGGTGTCAGCCTCAAAGTGGTTGTTCGAAACCTTAAGCAGTGCTTCCCTTTCCCCCTCTGATTTTGGAAATTTAACAATCACTTCATCAAATATGATTACTTCTGTTTGTTTATTGTTTTTTTTGTTTTTTTTCATCTTCAGTGAGGTCTTATGACTGTGTGTGTCTATTTAAATGGTGTTAGGGTGTAGTAGTTTAGTTGTTGACATTGATTTTGTATGTTTTGGAGTAGGGGAATGATACGAATAGTTGATATAGCTAACTTCATCCATTCTAAGTTTCTAGGTGATATATCATATGTGACCTAATTGTTTATAGCTATTGTGACTTTTGGGTGCTCAAGATGAACGCCATAGGATTTGTTATGTACACAAGGGTATAAAAATGGTCATTTAGAAGTGTTGCCCAATACCTACTTAAAGATGTCCCAATAACAATGCACTACAACCACCCCAAAAAAATTGACAATTAATCCAATACATATTCCTACAAGAAGCAATACATTTTTCTATAATAACTGTTTTTATCCATATTATAGACAATTATATTAATTTGACTAAAAATATCATAGATAATTATAGAAGATTTAAAGTTCTACTCTTAAAAAAGTGATAAATTGTATATGAATCCATTGTAAGTAATTGCTCATCAAATTACATTAAATTTTTCATCACAAGATTTTTCATGAACTTTATTAAATAATAAAACTCAAATTACTTTAGTGTGGTTAACGATAATACCTAAACATTCTTAACCTTGTGTACCCATTTACAGCTTTTGTATAACATACATGAATTTTGCTTATTTCACTTTTTATTGAGACGATAGGCTCTCAGTATGGGCTTTCTTGCCCGGAAAATTGTCAGTATGTTGGTAAATTTCTACCGGTCACATTTACCGGTTGTCGGGCAATGAAAATCTTGTTGCTTGATCTACACCTATCGGCTCAATTAAGTGGGCCCATGGCTCAATTAAATTTAATATATTTATCTTTAGTTGTGTTCGCCAGAAAATAGCGTGGGGATGGCATACGGTGGAGGAAAACGATAGTTAATGTCCTTTAATAGCATTAACTTTAGTGTTTGATACTTTCTATGTTTGACATAATAGCAAAGTTAATGTGTGTATGCCCACATTTGAGAATTGTTTTCTGCAAGCGAATGTTTTTTTCTACAAGCGAATGTTATGAGTAGGTTTGTATATGTTCTACATCTAGGTTTGCATTGTGATTTTGTTTTGTATAGTTATGCTTCATGCAGTCTTTGAATTGTGGGTTTAAAACTGATTTCAAAATTTTGGGCTAGGGTTTTCTCAACAGCTAGGTTTCTTCATCCAAGACAAAAAGTGTGTGAGAAGACTGCATCATGCCTGGAGCTAGGTTTCTTCATCCAAGACAAGCATTGAACGAGTTTTAGGGGCATATTATTTATTTTATTTTTTTATTCATGGTATGATAATGCAACTCAATTTGGGTGTGGGGATAAAATTCATTTCAATGGTAGTTTCTACGATAATTTTTTGCATTTTGTAGACCTGCAGGGTTCTCTTTGCGAGGACAAGATTACGTCATGCTTGCAGCTGGGTTTCTTCAACCAGAATAGCATTGTATGCTTCTGTTGCTTCTATAGTTCAGACAATAAAAATGGTCCGTAATGGGGTATTTTTTTTTCATTTTATGCAGTTTGTATTTTATTTCACAACATTTTCAATGTTGTTTTTAAAAGTTATTTAGGAATCCTATGCTTAGGTTGGTACTGACTAGCAAAAATAGGAAAGAGATATCGTAGTAGAGGGATTTTGAGTTTTAAATGCTAGGTTTCTTCATCTAGAATAGTATTGTATGCTTTTGTAGTTCAAGCAACAAAAATGGTCCATAATGGGGTATTTTTCCTTAATTTTGTGTGGTTTTTTATTTTCTTTCACACTATTTTCAATGTTTTTTAAAAAAGTTATTTAGGATTCCTATGCTTAGGTTGATACTGACTAGGAAAAATAGGAAAGAGATATCGTAGCAGAGGGATTTCGAGTTTTAAAGCACTTTATTTACTTAATATGGGATTTTTTTTTAAATAATTTTTTTTTGAGTTGGGTGTAAATGGATTTAATATTTGCTTTTCTGCATCTAAGACTTCATTGTCAAATTTCCTCTTATTTGTTTTCTCTGCTGGACATTCATGTCAAAATGATAGACGTAGATCATATAAATACAACTGACGATCTACTAAGGCACAGTCATGGATGAAATCAACTAATTGGTGAAACCCTGAAACAAAAATTGAACGTACTTGCCTGGATTTGCATCTTCATGCCGAACTTCCCTCTTGTTTCTTTACTTTGCCAAACATCCATGTCACAATTATAGGCATTGATCATTTAAATGTACTGAAGATCTGATAAGACAGTCATTGTTGAAATCAAATAACTGGGAGAATGTTTTGGACCCCCAATAATAATAGAATGATGTTCTGATAGAAAGCCCTACAAAAATCATGTATGAAATCAACTAATTGGTGAAACTCTTAAATAAAAATTAAACGCACTTGTCTGGATCTGCATCCTCATGCTGAACTTTCATCTTGTTTCTTTTCTTTGCCAAACATACATGTCACAATGATAGGCATTGATCATTTAATTACCACTGAAGATTTGATAAGACACAGTCATAGTTGAGCTCAAATAATTGGGAGAAAGCCCTATTTTTGGTACCTAATAATAACAGAATGATGTTTCATTGTATATTTGTGTTGAAATCTCTGCATCTCTTATAGTGGTCTCTTAATGTAAAATGCCCCATTGTTTATCATCCACTTGAATAAATATTTTGCTAAGATATTTTAAGTTTACCTAAGCTTAATTTTATTATTTTTAATGAAATTACCAAGCTTGAAAAAACTTTTTATCTTTCCTTATAAAACAATAGTTATTGAAATTCCCGAGGGTAATTCCAAGGGTAAAAAAATGCCCTAATGTTTTATGAAATTGAACCTTTGGAGGTTGTTCTTCTAAATATCAACTTGGATATGACAAAAATGAAAACCCTTAGGAATAGCCCAGCTAAAACAAAAAAGATTTGTGAGGATTCTGTGAGGAAGAATATCACAATAGACTTGGACCTACATAGCTCATAAGAGGAGGAGAAATTTTGGGAGAAAGAAAGAAAAGATGGTAGCTCAGGAGAGAAAAGATCGACTAGACTATGTGCTACAGAAAAGAAGAGCAAGACAAAAGATAAAGTTGTGAGGGAAAACGTTGATGAACTCCTTAATTTTGAAGAAATTTAGTAGATCTCTACTGAAGATTTTCAAGCTGAAGAAGAGGACCAAGAGGAACTATTTAAGAAAGAAAGGGAGGAAGAAAGTGATATGGTGGAAGATTCTAAAGATTGTGACCACACCCACAACCCTTCAACAATTTGGAAGATGATGAGATGGTTCCCTATTCTCAAGAAATGTCATTGGATAAAAAAAATAAAAATGACATGGAGGAGGAGATAAATGTGCTCAAAGAATGGGTTCTTATCTTGGAAGAGAAAAACTAAATTTATAAACAAAAAATTCATAATCTGTGCGAGGCTTTTAGTTCCCTCTGTGAAATCACTGATGGTGTGATGAACAAGGTGGTTATGGGAGTGGTGTCTAGACAAGGGAAAATAAAGAAGACAAACAAGAGGCTGAGTAAACAAGGAAAGAAAGATATGGATGTAGAAGCTGGGGAGGACATGCAGGAGGACACCTAGGCCATCAAGGTTGATAAGCTGAAGCACAATTGGAACCTGATTAACAATGATTAAGCTTTCCCCTTCTATTTCTCGTAAATTCTTTTCTAGGTATAGGAGGTTAGTGTGTTTTATTATGGGTATAAGATACCGGCCTACATGCCTTTTAATTCAAACTTTATTTTGATGGTGAATATGGTTACTATGTTTAATATTGTTTATATTCGGTATAATGATATTATGGTAGGTAGATGGTGGGTGGTTAGAATTAGTAGATTTAGCTACAGAAGCATGGTTATATTTGACTATTTCTGAAAGTTGATTTTGTTTGTTTTGGTCTAGTTCCTTGGGGCTAGGGTTTTGTTGTTGCTCTATAATTTTGTTGTTCTAAAGGTTCAGGGCCTTCTCCGTAGTAACATAATGAAAAACAATAGCTTTTGAAACTAATAAAAAAGACTTTGATTATGTGCCCTTGGAGGAGTTTGTTATAGACTCCCTCTCCCTTGGATCTGCTAATAAGGGTAAATATTAGGTGCAGGAATTGTCTAAATCATTTAAATTTAAAAAAGGGAAAGAGAAGAAAAAATATCGCAATTTGTCTTTTTCTGACAACATTGATAAAAGAGCATTGGTGTTCCAGATGTCAAGAAGACTTTGGAGAATTTAAATATTAAAAAGAAAATTGATGAGATGGTAGGGGAGAAAGTCGACATTCTTGAGTTTGGTGGGGAACCAAATGGGATTGATTTCCACATTAAAATCCCTATTGAAATAGAGAAAGGTACCCCTATGGGAATGGATAAAGGATCCTCTACCACTAGAACATGGGATGTGCTGACGGTGGTCAAGGATGTGATGATTTTCTTTTGTGAGTGGAAAACCAATCATTGCAAGTGCATAAATCAACCCACACATGCAAAATTGTGTCTTTGATATTTATGAAGGAAAATAGTGTTTAGAATACATACTTGTAAACGTACTAGGTGAGGATCATGTTATCCTTAGATGACCCCCTTGTTGAACTCAATTACTAATGACCAAGGAAGAGTTAAAGACAACATACAAGCATGCAATATTCTCTTAAGATATTGATATAAGTGTTGATGTTAGGAAATTCTTCTTTTTGATACATGCATAAGCTAGATTCTTTCTTTTCTTCAATATTTTAAATGAATCAAGATTACTCCTTAAATACACCACCCTGTTGAGAAATTGGAAATAATTTATGTTGTGATTAGCCTAGAACAATGAGTAAGAGAATGAAATATATGATCAACTTAAAATATAAATTTAAAAACTCAAATTATTCATATCTCCAAACATTAAAATAAGTTAAGTCAATTCTCAATTCACAGACATAAACTAAGATGACAAATAATAAATCATTAATAAATTCAAAATCTTAAAATGTCTTAAACTATAACATAATTATGATACTATCCTAAATACTAATTATTATTCATTTTTTTTATTCTCTTTCTAAATTTTAATATCAAAATATAGTTCTCATTTAGTCCTATTATCCCGGTATGGTTGCTAATGTGACAAATTTCAATTTAAAATTTTCTAAATTAATATCTGGACCAGTTATTTTTAAACAAATACAGTTTTTGATAAGTAATCTACTTATAAGGGCCAGTCCCCATATAGAACAGAATGGGAAATAAAAGTTTATCGCAATCTTTCAAACTGATTCTCCCCCCCACAAAAAATTAATCGATTCTCCCCCCTAAACAAAAAAATAATTGGCATCTCCTACTGCCTCATACAAAGCTTTATAATCATGAATTTATACATTTGATTTAACCAAGTACTGCTTGCCTTCAAATATTGCTATTTATTCTAGCAGATATACTGTTCTGATGTATTTAAATCTACTATTAATTCTACTTGGCAAAAGAAAAGAAACATCAGGACTCCATTATTGCTGTCCTCCTTCCTCCGGGTCCATCTTGTCCTCTTCTACAGGGTTTTCTCTTTCCACCTCGGCAGCTGCACCAGGCCTTCCTGTCGAATGAAGGTTGAGATCCAATCAGGTGCTGGGTTGAATCCATTGTTTATGTTTATGTACAGGAACAGGTGATTATTTTGGTTCAAGTAAATACCAAACACTGAACAGGAAATTTTTAAGCTCAAATTTTAATCAATGTAGGGAAACCCCTTTACATTTCTTTCCTATTTTTCAGCTGAGAGTGAATATCCTCAACATATTTCTAGTAAATATTTTGTAAAACTTTGTTCAGACCTTGTTCAATTTGGGTCATTTCTAATGAGTTATGGCAATGCATGCCTACAATTGCTGTGGCGTGGATATAGAGAAAGACAATGGAGTCCCCGCTGTAAACATCTGAGTTCTGTATTTCTAAGGCATGCGCTTCAACTACTTCATACATCTCGCAGAGAGAGCGCGGCATTCTTGAGGCAGTAATTCTTATTATAACTGTTTCACTGGAATAAACTGCTATACATACATTAAGACTTATAGACTCTCTATCAATGGCTGATGAATTATGATCAATCGATGAGCTTCTTGTCGCGGCCAATAAATGGGCCTTCTTCTTCTGCAAGTCCAGGGTTTTAGTCTGGAGAGTCTGAATATATTTACCAGTCTCTTCTATGATGTAATGTCTTTCTACCTGAAATACCACAAGCTCATAAGATTAACACTATCCCAATGAACTCTGGCTGTAAACAACAACTGGATTATATTCATTGCAGAACTTTATTTCAATCTTTTGAATCACACTCAGTCATTAGAATGAGGATAAGAGATGAAACCATGACTAAATTACCTTATTGGTAGTTGAAACAGGCAGTAGAGACTGTAAAGTAAAGAGCAATTGTCTCATCTTTATCCTTCTTTTCTTCTCAGAAAACATTATACTCTGAATTCTTCTCCTTCGTTTAATTTCTTCCTCTGGTTGTAGAATGAGTACTTGTTGATTTTCCACACCCACATTGCCCTCGGAGTACTGCTTCAGGGGACTAAAGTCATGTGTAACAGCATCAGGCAAATCATGGTAAGTATTGAATGACTCATGAAAATTTAAAGTATAGCGATATTCAGCCATTGTTATTCAGTGAGGATCTATCTTACGATGCTCTGCACATTTATATATAGATCCATATGCAACATTTTCCCTCTTTGAAGTGTCTTCCGGTCTTATGAAGAAGCTTCCCGCAAGATTCCTTATTAGTTTGAAGGGCGAGGCGTTGAATATTATGTAGAAGCAGATTGGTTAACTATTAAGAAAACTGGGAAAAGTTAATTTGACGACGAGGGCATATGGTTGTGCGAGCGAGGGAAATCAAAGACTATTCTGTTCTAAAGTAATGTGACTGTTTGTAAAATTTCAAAAGTTTTTATACTAAAAAATATATGTCGCCACGCATTTCACGCGCTTGACCAGCACTTGTATTTTCAGAATATTAAAATGATCGTCTCTTCAGTATAAAAAAAATTATCACATTCGACGGTATATTTATCAATACTAGTCGTCGTCGTAAAACAAGGATTAGATTTTTTCTTTTGTTTATTGCCATTTTCGCACCTTTACTGAGCTCTTATGATTGTTTTTTCTTCTGTTTATTGTTTTTTTTCCCATTTTTCCACCTTTAATGGTGACATTTGACGGTGCACTTCCCTATTTAAATGGTGTTAGGTTATTGTAGTTTAGTTGTTCATGTTGATTTTGTAGGTCTTGGAGTTGTTGGGAATGGTATTTTTTAATTAAAATTTGGAAGTTGTAAATATTTCAAATATTTTATTATGTTAGAATTTTGAAATTTTTTATGGTGTGGCTTTACCAATTTCAATATTCATAATTCTTGTTAGTGGTTAGAATAATTTATATTGATATGATACTTTTCGCAGAAGGATACCTTAAAAATATATTTCAAAATTATAAACAAACCTTTTGGATGATTGAAGATTTCATTTTGTTTTTCTTTGTTCACACCAACCATGTGGATGTCATTTTCAATCATGGACCTTCGTATGCCCATAGTTATTTCCTTTGATTTTCTCCTTAGACCTTTGATTTCATGCTTTCTAAGCAACAAGATCTCGGATCCTTATTTCTGTTGAATTCTTAGATATGTACTTGCTTTATTGGCCATTTCTAGACCAAGTACCATGCACCTTAAGTAAGATGGTTTGTCTTGAACCACACAACTTCTATTCTACTTATCTATAGGAACAAATTTCTATGGAAGTGGATCTCTTAAAAGATATAATAGAATTAATTGATACTCAATCTAGCTGCAATTATTATGTCTAATGACTTTTCTTACTTCAACCTTCCAAAACTACTTTCACATGCCAATCTTCTGATGACAAAACCAAATACTTCCCATTTATAACCCCTAGATCAAAGCCATCTTTAAATCTTATGATTAAATTACATTTACCAAATAACAAGGAAGGTTTGACTATGTTTGATAGTTGGAAAGTTACTTGTAATGTAACAAACAAAAGCACCATACCTATCATCGATGTTGGCTTCCTTAGTAAACCTATAATTTCAATCCCTAACATTGCTTCTCATCCTCATGAAAACTCTGAATAAATTATACCAACAACTCAATCAACTTATAAAGCAACACATAATTAGCTAAAAATATTTCGTTGAGGTTGAGAAACCATAGTTTTCAAGAGCACCTCTTATAAATAGTCTTCTTTCCTGATAGTGAAGTAGTTGGGTAATTCTCAAAATGATTTGTAATGAGCTTCTCATTGTGACACCTCTAATAGGTGTTCTTACAATCTACCTTACACCTTGGAGGAAAGGCAATAGCTGTTGAGCAATTATTTGATTGAATATTTTCTCAAACAAGACCTCTTTATAATTATCTACAAATTAGATATTTTTCATTCCAAGGGTAGGAATCTAAGGATATGCCCTTAGATCAACTTGTTTTATTAGATATTTTTCATAGAGATTTAGGATTCTTGTGAAACACTTTTGTAAACAATTTATTTTCCATCTCAATAATATTTTCACATTTCCTACTTAAAATTTAGTATAAAATGTTTGAAATATATTTGAATTATCCTTTATAATTTTTCTTACTAGATATAGCTCTCTTTTAGTTGTCCTTGATCAAAAAGTTGAAATGTATTTAGATTATACTTTTATCTTTCCCTTACAAACTTCTATATCAAATATATTTTTCTTAAAATTCTACCTGATGAAATTAGTAATGGACTTAAAGCTTACAAATTTAAAAATTCAACTCACAATTTATAAATTAATATTTTTAAAATGATCAAATTAATATTGGATTTAAAGATTACAATTTTCAAAATTTAATTCACAAGTTATGAATTAGTATTTTTAAAATGTGTATTTTACAATGTGACAATATTGCCTCATTTGTATGCATGATACCCATGTTCTTTCATAGAAAACATAAATTTTCTTTATATTTATTCATTTTCTACATATTTATATGTTTAACATAGAATAGGTGATTGTTTTGCTTCAAATAAAACTAGACATGGTGCACTAGAATCGGGTTTACATTTTTTTTGTCTACTATTGAATATCCTCCTAGCCAGAAATGGGAGCTAATTAAACCAACCTTGTTTCTGACATCAAACTCTCACACACATTGCATAAACTCTATCAACAAGTTGAATATTTCCAATCCTCTCATCAGTAGACTTTGTTAACTCATTTGTTCGTTAAGAGTGATTGTGAGTTAAATTTATGAACTCTCAACATGTCATCTCCTTTACTAATGCACCGACAAGGTCTATATATATTGATAAAAATTAACTTCTATCACATGTTTTTATATACTTTATATTAAAATAGTTGTTATTTTTATTCTATATATTCTTCTATACAAAATTAAATTTTGTAACTTGGTCTCCTCTCACCTAGGTCTTAGCTCATGTAATATTAGACTCTCATTAAATCTTACAAACTCATTGAATGAGGAATTCATTCACTTGAAAAACATTAATTGACACTCTCATGACGTGGACCATCAATAACCATCAAAATTATAGACAAAAATTAAAAATGAAGGAGGAATGAATATTATAATTGAATTAGGTATGACCATCAAAATTATAGACAAAAATTATGTTATCGTTGGAAAATTTTAATGATAATATAATAATTGCATATTAAAACTGTGAAATTCCATAACAAACACTTTGAACATTTACAAATCATTATAGTGTTTCTTAGTGATGGACAATGGCATCTATGACTAGGTAACCTTTCAATTGCTATAAAATCTTGATGAAAAGGTTTGAAATATGTTGTATAAGATTAGGATCTTCTTAGACTGGTTAAAATATAAACAAATTCTTTAGAATCAAAATGAAAATGAGAAGAGTAACAAAAAAATATTATCCATAATTTGAGAGGATTCTTAGACAAAATGAAACATATTTGAGAGGCTTCTTAGACAAAGTAAAACCTATTGTGTGATGCAACAAAAATAGTATGCATAAAAAGTAATGTAGATGTGACACTATATTTGATGATATGAATCTAGAACAATAGAATAAAGTAGTGAACTTTCTAGATAAATTGTCATACAAAATTTAAATCTTTTGAAATTTAGATGAATTTGAAGATTGCAAAAGCAGAGTGCACAACTCTATCATAATACATATTTTTTTAACAAAAAGTATGCACTGTGAAACCATATTTGATAATATGAATTTGGAAGTTAAGATTTAAACAAATATGAGATTAACTTGAACTATTACCAACTCAAATTTCTTCTAGGGGTGAACAATACCGTTATGCATAGATAGAAATGTTGTGCAAAGTATGTTCGATTTCTATATGAGACAGTCATTATCCATGACCTGTAAATGTAGTCATGGAGAAGCACTTTCATTGCTAGATCTATGAGGTGCAATACCCAAAGTTATGTAGAAAAGTGAATGAGAGAAGTTATGTGGTAATCATGGAAGATCCTTTCTTTGCAAAATTTAAAATACTCTTCATTTTGTTGCACTGCTCCATTCCTTGACTAGTAGATTGAATACGTAACAAGGAATCAATAGTTCAAACTTTTCTTGATTGCAGCAATTGGGTCATCATTTTTAGAGTTTCCTAATTTGCTGGTAGCAATAAGCATCTTATTTACTTAAAATTCTACTCCAAAAGATGAATTAAGAGCTTCTCGTAGTGCATTCTCTATGTCAAAGTGCCTATAGCCCACCTACAAAGAAGAGAGTAAAAAATATAGGCGATCATATAAGGTTCATTAGATAGCTCAAATACATCAACCTCTAGAGGCAGAATGAAAGGCCCCTTCAGTAGCAACCTCTATGCGCATTATTACTATCTTCTCAAAAGTAATGCCAAAAGGGAGAGAAAAATATAGCCCAAGACTAAATTTTTCCACTCAAGTCAAATGTTTCCTCTACAAATTGCCAAAGAAGCCTTCCAATGAAAATTTTACTACAATTTGAACAAGAGTGTCAGAGAAAACCGTAAATCAAATAATTTTTTTTACATGTCCCAATAAAGAATTTATGTTTTATCCAATGAAAACCTAGATTTACAACCAATTCACAAACCCTTCTTTCCTTTCATTTACTAAAAGACACTTTCAAAATTTTACCAATTCAACTACAAAAATACCCTTCACTTCCACTCAGAAGCATAGTTTTCACCTAGTTCTCCAAACATTGTGATTTTCCAATTTGGTATACAAAAAAGGAAACAAAATTCACACCAAAAACCACAAGAAAACCCTCCCTCTCCTTAATTGGATGGAAAAATTAGACAAGTTAAGAAACCTCCATCCATAATTTTGTACCCACAACATAGAATAATTAATTAAGTAACAAAAATATCCACACACAACCTAGAATCCTTGATCGAGTAAAGGACAGCCTCAATGCCTTACATCCATAACTGGTAGAAATGATGAAAGCAAATTAAAACACATAATTATGACATTTTATAGAGTGAAAATTGAAATAAGTACCAAAAATTTGACTACATAGGTTTTTGAAGACTTGTTGGGCAGAAATATGACCAGCGGAATCGTTATTTGATAATATGAGGGTCAATAGAATCCCTAAAGATAGATATTATACAAAACAAAATAATGCCTTTGTGGATTCTAGGCAAATGCATCCTATTCAACTTAGATTCATGTAACTAAACATGGGTTTGATAAAGTTGAGAATTGTGCATAAATCGACAGACTAATGGCATACAATCTAGAAAGTGTGCAGATTTATTATCTGGCAGACAAAAAACTTAATATTTACTTTTTGGTAAATAAGAATTCTCTAGATTTCTTTAGATTTTTATAGTTATTTTGTAGACAAATATTTAATATTTACATATTTACAATGGATAAGATAAGATTCTCTATATTTTTATAGATTTTCTGATTTTTATAAGTTTTTAAATGAAACATCATATTTAATGTTTATAGTATTATTTTTTATTATGATAAACAGGTTTAATAGGGAGCCAAAACCCAGATCCATCAAAAATTTAAACACAGTAACCAAAGTCTAACCAGCCGCTAAACAACAATAGAAATAGGGGATTCACCCCAAAACAAAAAACACAAAAAACAAACCTAAACAAGATGCACAAGTAAATAAACTAAGAAAGTGCTTTCATAGGCTCAGCATTCTTTTGGATTGCTTTGTTATTAATCTCGTGGAGTTCTTCCATAATGAACCTCGAAGTACCCTTTTCCTGATAGTTGCTCTTGGTCATGGTAAAAGGTCCCGTGGATGCCTACACCTCTTGGTTCATCTTAGCCAAGTTGATATCTGGAGATCTCTCGATTCTAGTCATCTGCTCCTTCTGAATGGCAATATCCCCATCGACTCTTTTGAGGCCCTCGACACTATTATGCATGACTTCCTTGCTAACCTCCACCAAACCCTTAAGTTTACTTCTCAGCTTCTATATTTCTTTCTCCAGTGTGTCGATTTTAGCCTCATGTTTAGTTTTCATAACCTTAATATCTTTGACATTTTGTTGGGACAACATCAGAAGTTCCTTAGTCTTATTTGGAGCTGGAATATCAGTGAAAGTGACAATGAGATCCTTAATCCCCTGTTTCAGAATACTAATTTCCCCAAAAACCTATCAGAAGCACTTCTCCTGATACATTAGTGACTCCCCCAGGAGCTTACCAAGATTTGTTTCATCATCTTTGGTCTCATTGGGGTCCACATACAGGGGTGGGTGAACTCACAATAATGGTTCCCACTTTTTTGCCACTTTTGACACTGAGATGAACAATTTTAAAATAATCTTCAACTTCCAACAACTATAACTTTTAAACTATTAAGAATTTGAAGATGATGTAAATTAGTGATTTGTAGCATTTTGTCTGTAGATTCTATATATAGTTTTTTCAATTTTTTTTGAAGGATTTTTTTTTAATTTTTCCATCTCCCTCGAAAAGTAGTTTTTCACAACAAACTACATTTTTTAAGAGTGATGTGCCTCCCGAAATGCATAACTTTTTTTCTATAAATGATAAAAACTCAATTATTTCGAATTTTGGTTTGTAACATCAGTATACAAGGCTTGCAGTTGGTTTGATAGTGATATGTTCAATATTTTTCATTTTATTAAATTTTGAAGTCTGACTAGTCATAGTTCAGATATAGGTTTAAGTTTGAACACATAACTTGTTCTATATATGTATCGAAATTTAATTTATTTATTTTATTAGAAAGAAGACATCAATACTCGGGGCTTAGATATTTTTCATAATTTTTTCGAATTAGTTTCCTATTTTTCCCAATGCACTGAACAGAGAAGTTCATGTTCAATGAAAAACCTATGTTTGGTAAAATTAAAAAAACAAGTTCATAATAAACTTAATATGTAATAAAATTATAATCATTAGAAAGGTTGCTTTGAGGACTCCAATACTACATTTTGGGTTGTCACGATCATTCCATTTGAGTCTTCAACCAGAGGTGTAAAGGCCAAAATTCTGCAAAAAAATGTAGAAATCTTCAGAGAAGTGTTAAAATAGGGGTTCAAATGAAAGGGGGTTCGAGCGAACCCCTCATTTTTAGGGGGGTTTGAATGGAGGGGGGTTCTATTGAACCCCTGTGCTATAATTGAAAAATGACATAAACAAGCATTAAAGGTGATACACTCGAAAGAGGGGGTTCGAGCGAAGTGGGGGCTTTGCTCAAACCCCAAAGGGTATTCCATTTGAACACCCCCACTTTGCTCGAACCCCCCCTAAACAAAATTCTCCACTTTTGCCGATTTCCTTTGTTGGAAAAAGTGGAAACCATTAATGTGGGATAACCCGGGGGTGTTAATTTTAATTTTAATATCCTCCTTGACAAGAATCTCCACCTTTTTTCAAGTCTTTTATTTTTTTCAGATTTTTTGGGCCCAAGATGTGGGTCTGCGAAACAAGGGATTTCTTTTTACCAACCCATCTAGGTGGGTTTTTTCTACTAATACTAGTACCATGAGTGGTCTTCTACAAGGGACCCTCATTCTCTGAGGGTTTATATTCTGAGTCATTTGACACATGGACATCATTTCAGTCCATAGCCATTCCTCCCTCGACATTGTCAAACTCCATGTCTAAAACATCGTGCACCTCTTGGCTGGCTAAAGACTTAGGGTTTTTCAAAGCAGGGATGGGTTTAATCTGATGAAATTTTACATACTGTATGATTACATGGATTAAATCCTCATGTAGAACCTGATTATCCTCATTCTTAGAGCGCTTTTTAATAGATAACTCCAAAGAAGATAACAAATGAAATGGAATGAAAAAAAATTTGTCACTCCTTTCCCTGAAAATTTTCCTCCCCTCCATACTGAGCCTAGAGATCTTAGCAATAATGGATTCATCATTTCTGAACTCTGCCCCATACACACGCAACACCCCATTATCCCAATTGCTCACAAACAAATTTGTGAGCTGATGGTTGTGTCCATGAAGTTTCCGAACAAAGGGCTCCATTCTGCGATCAACAACTTCGCTCCAGACGTCCTCATTTTTTTCCCAAACCTCACACGAGGATGACTCCATTCTATTTTTGTCTCCCCCCATTATGTTACTGCCTCTATAATTCTTTCTAACGACACCAAAACCAAACTTCAAACTGGCTCAAAACAAATAGAGCCATAGGAAAAATCTAGAAACTTGATTTCACTTCTTTCTATGAAAAGTCCTACACATGTGATCTGTCATCACTAATGTTCAAGTGAAGAGAGATTTTTGGCATCCTTCCTTGCCAACTCACACAATTGGAATGGGAAGGAATCCCCTTCATGCCACCACTTTTCATCATCTCTAACCACACTAAGATTAGCCACATGGTTAGCTGGTGTATTACCCTCCCTCAAAACATGCGATATTTTAATAGCCTTAAATTTGGTCATCATTTCAAAGAATTCTTGCATTAAATGCTTAATCATTCACCTACAAGGAGATTTTTTGTTCAAACAATTAATTATATTTAACGATTCACTCTCCATCTATACCTTCTTAAATCTTTCATGGCTAGCCAGTTTAAGCCCAATGTAGGTTGCATTTGCCTTGACAAAAATGTTTACAGTATTGTTTATAGTAGATAAGATAAGATTTTCATAGGTTTTTCTAGATTTGGAGATGAAAAAAATTAATATTTACTTATTTATAATGGATGAGATAAGATTTGTTTAGATTTTTATTTTTTTCTTGTCATGTGAAACATCACATTTAATGTTTACATTAAATATGAAATAAATGCAAATACTTTTAAAATATTAGTACCACAAGATTTTGCTCGTTTCATTCAATGAAATAAGATTTCCAAAGATTTTTTTGGAATGCAATCACCATTTATCATTATGGAGGAGACAATAATTTATTGTCCTTTTGGGTGCTAGTAAATAATATTGCCTAAATAACTAAATAAATTAAAAATAAAAATATTTTTTTTGTATTGACTATTTGGAGTGAAGACCAATAAAAAAAGAGATAAATTGTGTTTTATAAATTGAAAAAACATTGTGCCTCAATTTTAACTATAGAAATCCATGCAAATATGTAAAAATACTACCACATTATTGGATGGATTCAAAAATCAAATATATTCAATGAATGCATTAGTATTCCTGCCTATCGACAGGAAACTAATAAATTATGTTTATAAAAAAATGAAAGTATTGATACTCAAAAAAAAATATTCGCGATGAATGGGGGTCACAATGCATTTCACATGCTTGAGCAGCACTTGTCTCCCTAGAATATTATAAACTATCGATATTCCTGTACTGGATGTATTGCCTCTTTGACTGAAGTATTTAAACATGCAAAATATCTGGATTACATTCAAAAGTATGTCTATCATGGCTAATGTCACGGACCTTATCAGCGAGATCTTCGCCACACTTGAATTAGACTTCTCAGGTGCGTAATGGCCTGCAGACAACCAACCCAGACTACGCCTTCTCGTACCTGATTGGTCGGAACTCAGTGTCACCTTAAAACAATGTTGTGAATGTTGCCAATGTAGAATCCAAATCAATGCAGAATAAAACAACTTAGATGCAAGTCATATGCAATGCAAAACCCAAGATACACAAGAACACACAAAGTTGGTCAGCGAACATGGATGCTTTTCAATTATGCAAAACCAACATTACAAAACCAAAGCCATGTATGATGCGTTGAGAAACACTAGTCTCCTCAAGTTCTCGATCCATGAAATCGGCCTGCCAAGTGCATAACCGCTCAAGTTGCAAAGCACCTCGGTACTTGTCCCAACTCGAGTCAGCCCCAAATACATAAGTGATCCCATGCGGATCCACTTAGACTGAAAAAGTGTCATCCAAACTTGGCTAAGTGTTCAATTCAATGAACACACAAAAAGACTTCATCCCGAAAAGAATGCAAAGTCTAGGTCTGTTACATCCTTCCCCACTCAACCTGGTGCAATGCCCTCTTTGCTAAAACTTTGAACCAAGAAGTCACAGAGGGAATTTTCTCCTGCACTTCAAGACTACAGAGTCAAGTTCCTCTTGAGGAACTCCATGATCTTTTCCTCATGATGCCAAAGAGTCTCACTAGCTTGCCAAGAAGAGAACTCACGTGGCTCGCCATAGAAAATGATCAGGAATTCTCTATGCACTTTTCTGTCATAGCGTAATATTTGCATAGCCAAGATTTGACCTACTCACTTCTTTGGATGGTCAACCACATTCACAGGCCCCCTCTAAGGAATGTTCCGAACGAAGTCTTCTCCATCTACATTGTGTGCTCTCAGTTGTGACACATGAAAAACTGGGTGCATTCCCAGATGTTTTGGTAGATCTAACTAATATGCTACAAGACCCAACTTCTTCACAATGTGGAATGGCCCATCCCACTTGCAAACAAGTGCAGTGCTCAAACCCCTTGGCACTTTAAACTGGTAAGGATCCATGCGCAACAAAACTCTGTCACTGACTTGAAATTACACTTGTCTTCACTTTCCATCACCATTCCTTTTCATTCGCTCTAATGCCTTGGTGAGATGATAACGATCAAGGTCAACATGCTCATTCCAATTCTGTACCATGTCTGCCGCATCGGCATCACCTCCTTGATATCCATGCATCACAGTATGCGGAGTAAAAGGCTACTATCCCATCGCCAACTCAAATGCCTCAAGTAGACTTCCAACACAATATTGATCTGCTAGTTTGTCCATCCGTCTATGCATGATAAGAAGAACTCATCAAAAGTTTGGTGCCCACGAGCTTGAACAACTCAGACCAAAAATTCAATGTAAACATGGTGTCCCTTTCTGAAATGGTGCTCAATGGTATGCCCCAGTACTTTACCACATTCTTGAAAAAGTACTCAGTTGCTAGCTCTGCTGGACATAGCTGCTGGCAAGCAACAAAAATAGCATACTTACTAAACCGATCCACAACAACCATGATGCTAGAGAAACCTTCCACATTCGGGAGATGAGTGATGAAGTCCATAGTCATGCTCGTCCATAGCCACACAGGTATTGGCAAAGGTTGGAGAAAACCTCCCAGTCATTCATGAACTGACTTATCCTGCTAGCAAGTGATGCAAGTCCTCACATAGATCTCAACATCATCTCGTATTTTCGGCCAGTAGAAGCCACGTTCCATAAGTGCCAAAGTCTACTTCTGCCCAGGGTGGCCCACCTAGGTAGAATCATGACACTCTTGTAACAACTCTCTGCGCAACTCCTTCAATTTCAGGATGTACAAATGATTCTATGCATAGTAGAGCAATCCATCTTGCAAATAAAATCTCTGAGTCCACCCAACATGAACTTGAAGAACAATCTAATAAGCTTGAGAATCATTCTGAAGTCCTTCCTTAACTCAATCCATCACATCTTCAACCACTGTGACTTGGCTGGCCCCTCCTTACAAGTTCTCCAATATACCCAATTGTTTCTAGAGACTGAGAGCATCCACAACCACATTGTTCCTTCTCGGATTATACACGAGCTCAAAATAGAACTCAGCAAGGAACTCTTGCCACCTTGCTTGCTTCGGGTTAAGTTTGGCCTACGTTTTGAAGTAAGTCAAACTGATGTTATCAGCCTTCACTACAAAAGGCACTCCCAGAAGATAGTGCCACCAAACTCTAAGGTAGTACACAATGACTGTCAATTCCTTCTTATGGGATGAATATCTGCACTCCCTGTCATTAAGTTTCCTTGACTTGAATGCTACTGGGTGCCCATGCTGCATAAGAACCCCTCCAATCACATAATCAGAAGCATCTGTCTGAACCTCAAATGGTTCACTATATCTTGGCAATGCAAGCACAGGTTCCATTGTGAGGTCACTCTTCAACTCCTCAAAAGCTTGTTGTTGATGCTCACCCCAGATCCACCTCTTTTCCTTCTTCAACAAGTTAGTCAAGGGCCTCGTGATCCTGGAGTAGCCTAGAAAAAGATTCTGATAGTAGTTTTCCAGTCCCAAAAATTATCACACCTCATGGACATTCCGTAGTGGTTACCAATCTTGAATCGCTGCAAGCTTTTTTGGATCAAGTCAGATCTGACCACATCCCACAATGTGCCCTAAGAACTAGACCTCCTAATGTGCAAAGTCACAGTTCTCCCTTTTCGCAAGAGGTTGTGTGCCCTCAGAAGGCTAAACACCTCCCTAAGGTGCTCCCTATGTTCTGCAAGACTTCAACTATGCACCAAGATGTCTTCCAAATATACAACAACACATCTATCCAGCAAGGATCTCAATACATCATTCATGAGGGTGTTGAAAGTAGTTGGTGAATTGGTTAGGCCAATCAACATAACCAAAAATTCATAAGATCCATACCTTGTTGTGATAGCCGTCTTTGCCTTGTCGCCCAGTGCGGTGCGGATCGGGTAATATCCTTGTCTCAAATCCAACTTGGTGAAGTACCTGGCCTCCACAAGTAGATCAAAGCTATTCACAATCAAGGGAAGAGGGTATTTGTTCTTAATGGTCAGCTTGTTTGGCACCCAATAGTCCATGCACAAACGAAGTGATCCATCTTTATTTCACTGAAATAAGACCTAAGAAGCAAAGGTGGAGTGAGAAGGTCGCAAGCATTCCACCTCCACAAGCTCTGCAAGCTGCTTCCTTAGCTTGACCATCTCAGGTCTAGAGAGGCGATAAGGAGATCGAGATGGTGGTCTTGCTCCCGTCTCCAACTCAATCATGTGATCCACATGCCTCTTTGATGGCAGCACTATTGGTAACTTCTCCAGCATAACATCCGTGAACTCCTTCAGGACATCCTCCACTACAGAAGGATTAGATGATCCAGATGGTTCGCCTTCATCCCATTGACTAAGTAAGGTCGCCAAAAAGAGGTACTTGATCGCCTTCCTTCCAACTCGCTTAGCACTCAGAGCACTCAAAATCTGAGCTGAGTCACTTTGCCTCACCATCGAAATCATACAAGGCACTGTTGGATCCAAGATCAAAACGCATCCCAAGTATGGAGCCACCATAACTGTTGCTTGTCTTAGGTAAGCCTATCCCAATATCAGATCAAATTCCTCCATTTCGATCACCACAGGGTTGGCTGGAGCCTACCATGATCCGTTCCTCATGATAGTATTTGGGATCTCGCCACTGACCTTCCATGCGGCAGCAGTAACTACCTTGAAACTAGTGACTTCACTCAGCTCATAGAAATGTAATTATGTGTAGCCCCAAAATCAACCATCATCAAGACCTTCTTTCCTCCAAAGATGCCTCAATGAAGCATAAGTCGTGTCGACTTGATGCACTTGCATTTGGATTCGTTGTTTCTTTTACAACATTAAGCAACTACAAAACGCCCATCTCGGGTTGAACTTTCTGGTTCTCAGCCACCAATGAATTGATGCGAGTGCGCTCAGGACACTCCTAAGCCTAATGTCTAGATTGTCCACAAATAAAATAGTTGTTGTCCACCTTCTTATCTTTCATAGGTTTATCATTTTTTGCCTTCTTGGGTGGGTGGTTCCTAGTCAGTTTATTCTTCTTCTTCTCTTCTTCCTTCAGTTGTGGACCAGCATTCCACTTATCTTTCCTCTAATGAAATTTTTCATGTCGATCTACGGAGTCACACCATGCTCTCCCAAACCCTTTGGCTGCATCACCCTTATAGTCCAACAAGTTGTCGGCCAAAGTAATCGCCTAAGCCAATGTTTGCACCTTCTGCCTTTGCATCTCGTCGGAGGCACAAGGTTGCAAGTTCCTCATGAACAAGTACAACTTCTCAAAGTTGTTTATTTTGGTGCATTCCAAGTCTAACACTTGGAACTCACGGACGTAGTCCCGAATCTTCCTGGTATGCTTTATCTAATCAAAGCGAGCTAAGGCCACCCAATCCTAGTTGCCTGGATGAAACTGATCCTGTAGAGTCGCCTTCAATTCAAGCCAATTCTTAATCGACTACACTATTTTTCAAGCTTGCTCGTTCACCACCAAAGTTTCACACTTCTCGTGAAGCATGAGGCGATCTTTTGGACTTGTGCCTCATCAACTAGCTCAAGTGCACTCGACAAGTATTCTTCTACATCCCAGAAGAAGTTATCCAATACTCTATCGTCATGATCACCATCATACGATGCAATCGATGCTGATGTCTTGGAACTCTACGTTCCAACCTGGAGTAGTGTACTATAAAGTGACTTCCCTTCCTTCAAGAACTTGGTCTCATCGCGGTGCACCTCCATGATCCGATGGATCCTATCTAGGACATCCTACATATGTTCGAGTCTTGATATAATTCTCTCGAACCGTCCTTCCCAAGCCTCCAAGTCAGAAATCCATTGTTCATGATCTTGGAGCCAATGCTTGGTATGCAACCCCCAAACATCGTATTCTTATTGTTCCTCGACTTCCTCTTGATGTCCCTCATCCAAAGGCTCCCCCATCTTGTTCCTTTGCAAATCCTTTGCAAAGTTTTGCTCTGATGCCAACTATCATAGACCTTATCAGTGAGATCCGTGTGACACTGGAATTAAACGTCTCTGGTGCGCAATGGCCTACAGACAACCAACCCAAACTATGCCTTCTCATACCTGATCGAATTGAAACTCAATGTCAGCTTAAAACAATGTTGCGAATGTTGCCAATGTGGAATCCAAATCAATACGGAATAAAACAACTTGGATGCAAGTCAAATGCAATACAAAATTCAAGATACACAATAACACACAAACTTGGTCGAAGAACATAGATGCTTTTCAATTATGCAAAACCAACATGACAAAACCAAAGCCAAGCGTGTTGTGTTGAGAAACACTAGTCACCTCAAGGTCTAAATCTAACAAAATGCTTAGCCAGACTTATTACAATGAAATCACATAGAGCTCACGACTCAGTCTGGAGTCCCACAATTAGACCTCCTCGGCTCGCCTAGCTGCCTTTCACCTAGTTGCACTGTGCTCTGAATTTTTTCTCTGATGATCTGATATGTCGTATGATCAAATGACTAAGGCTTCCCACCTTATATAGCCAATTTGCCTATGATGCATCGAAAGGATAAAAATTTTCCTTGTCATAGATCTTGTAATGGCTCAATCGTACGACACACAAAAATCTGGTTGGATGATCTGTGCGCTCCAATGGTTGGCTCAACATGCTAAGTAAGTCGGCCCAACATAGGTCATAACGTGTGCTAAAATAGGTTCACACCCAATCGCGAACCCTTGAGTACTCGTTCCATAAAATTTTCCCGCCAAGTGCATAACCACTCAAGTTGCAAAGCACCTCAGCACTTGTCCCAACTCAAGTCGGCCCTAAATGCATAAGTGATCCCATGCAGATCCACTTAGACCAAAAAAGTGTCATCCAAACTCGGCTAAGTGTTCAGGTCAGTGAACACACAAAAAAACTTCGTCCCAAAATGAATACAAAGTTTGGGTTCGTTACAGCTACAATCATCGTCATAAAAGGAGGATTAGAATTTCCCTACAATTGGCACAGACAATTATTTCAAAGAAACCTTGTCTTGACTATAGAAATTGTGACATCATATGGCATAGGAAGCTAATGACACCGTTGTTCTCTAATTACTTTTTAAAGTTTTTAAGATAAACTTATATTAAGATAGGAAGAAACATTCATACTTTGTCTTTCATCCATAAAATCTCTTAGCATCCACCTTCTTGGAAGTGACAAAATCAAAACATGAATATTTCTTTATTTGCTGTGGAAAGTGTCAAATTTCCTAAGAATAAATACTTTTTTTATCATCCAATTCAACTTGGTACAAGAATTTGAATAGGGATAATGAGGAGAGGTATTTTTCATATTTAAGTATTCTTTCCTTATGTAAGTTGTTTTTGACTTTAATATGGATCTTTTTAATTGCAATAAGATATATTTCATTTCTATTTTTATTTTTATTTTTGGTTTAGATTTAATAAGGTATTATAGTCATATTTATTTTGACGCATTACACAAAATAACATTCTAGCATTATTAGTTGAGCTTCTTGATTGACTACTTCAATGATGATGAACCATGATTTAAAGACAACATACAAGTTTGCAATATATGTAAACCACTTATAGAAAGTGGGGATGTGGGCATTATGAGGAGAGTTGTTCTTCACATACAAGTATTCCTTCCATCCACAAGTTATTCATAGTTTTGATAGAAACCTTGTTAATTCTGATATGATATATCTCATCTTCCTTTGTTTCTATTTTATTTTATTCCATTTCTTTTTTTTGGTTTAATGAGATAGCACAAAGCATCATCTATTTTTTAATTTTTTATAATGGTTGATAGGTAATTATTGAATGATGGTTTAAGAAATTTCAATTTTTTCTATACAATCGTCTTATTATAAATATTTTTGTGCAGGATGAAAATGGAATTAAGTAAACTAAGACCTAATCCCACTTTTATGCACACATTGGAATACAAAAGAGCCTAAGGAAATGATTCACTTTGACTACTTCTTTCAAGAGAGAGAGAGAGTCAAGGAATATCTTTAGGGTTTTTATTCCTTTGCTACTATGAAGAGGAGATGTACAAATTGTAATGAAATGATCAACTAGTCTACGAAGATAAGAAAAAGTGTAAATGTAAACTAAAATACTAAAAATTGCATATCTGAAACTGAACAAGATCGTAAATGAACAAGAAAGTAAATCTAGAGTTCTACCCTATGCTTGGAGAAAAACCTGTATGAGTGTAAATGTAAATGTGAATTCTTCAAATCACAAATGAAATGATGGGTCTAAAGCATGAATGTAAATCTGAAAATAAGTGTTATAAAGCTCATAGCAAGGTATGAAAATAATATTAAACCATACCAAACCCTCAAGGAGAGGTACAAGCCAATCAATAGTCGACGATCTCATATTATTCTTCAATATCTTCAAATCTTTAATTGATGATGAAAATGGTTGATGTAGACTTGATAGATGCTTCATTTATTGATCGAATACTCCACATAACCTGTACTTTCACTTTATGAGTGTCTCCTTCAATTGATTGTAGATGGATCCTTCAAATGAGGAAAGCAAAGGCTATATGTATGAAACCCTAACTTTGTTTTTAATCATATGCTGACCTAGAGTCAATAAAATTTCGCAATCCTTTGGATTTGAACATAAAAATACTACCAAAATATGATCCCAAAATTCAGGGAGAAATAATAGGGACCAAGAGGCATCACATTATTAGTCCAACCAACTTCTTCCTAAATTTTTAGGGAAGCAAGGTATTGTAATTCTAAAGTCAATTTCATAAGGATGTGATGATTCAAGGTGTTTAGATATGTGAAATTGGGCCTTGAAGATTGAAATATGACATAATTAGGGCTTTTGATGAATTAATTAATCGAAAGAATAAAATAAAAAGGGGCACACTTAGGGTTAAGGGCCAAATTTTATGATGTGTAGAATGATAAAAGAGAACTTTAGATTTAATTAAATGAATTATCTAAATTGTTAAAGGAAATTGAAATGCAAGATGAAAACACACTAAGGCAGGTGCTAACCTAAGCGTGGAATTGTACCAACCAATTAAGGGTGTACAATTTACGATGTTGATTATGATAATTATGAGTGTATGCAATTTGTAATGTTATATTTTGCCTCCCCTTTAGTAGGTTGATTAATTGAAGTGATAAGTTACAATAAATTATGTAAATGAAATAATTAAGGGTTAAATTGTGTGAAAATAATACTATAGGGAATGCAAAATAGCTCTTGAATAGAAAAGGACTATGCACTTGAACTATGATCTTAAAAGATAAGTATGTTAGATAGTAAAAACCTATATAAAAATTAATGTAAAAGTAAAAAATGTCATAAAACTTGCAAAATAGAGGGACTAGAAAAACATAATCTTAAAAACAAAATTTTAGTAAATTATACATTGATGACTTAGGGAGGTAGTGGGATGATGGTTGTTGGTTACCTAAGCTTTGAATAGTGCATGTAGTGGCATGAATAGATGATTAATGGTGTCACCTATGTGTGTCTTCAAGCAATAATCTTTAGCCTTTACAAGCACTCAAGTATGTGTGTATGTGTGTGTGTGTGTGTGTTTGTTTGTGTGTATAATATTTATTTTTCAAAAAATATCTTAATATATTTAATATTAAAAAAATTGTAAATAGAAATATGTTTCTATGAAAAAAAAAAAAAAGGTATTATCTATATTATCTATAAGAAACTTAATAATAATAAATATAGGGTAGGTCATTTTTCACTAAAATATAATTTCATGGTACTGAAAAAATGGGAAAAAAAAAAATTTTATTAAAAAAGTTTGAGAGTATACAAGACACATGTTATAACAAATTTAAGCTTATGGTAGTGATTATTTCAAGTCTTGATTGAAAAATTGGAAAGCTCTCCATCTACTTAAATATCAAGGAAGCAGTGGTTCATTATGTACATTAGAGTTTTAAAACATTCTCAAACTTTGATTGTGTCATAATTTCTTCATATCTCTAAAGATTTATAATTTAGGTATAAGATCTAAAATGCTTGATGTTTTCATTTTCGAAAATATAATATATTACTATATTATCACTTATATTTATGAATTTAAATAAGATTTAGAAAATTCCAACTTTAAAGGATAAACTATTTAAGAATGAGCCTCTTTGATCACTATTGAGATCCTATTAGTATTCATGAATTAAGTGATCTCAAGTACTACTTTAGATGTAAACATTAAGATAGTATTTGTCAACTAAATGATATCAGAACCAAACTAATTTGGGGGTTGAAGAATATTAATCAAGTAAAGCTAGTATTCTGTCTAATTCTTATAGATGAAGACCACAACCATATTGACATGGTTGTGCATAGTGTTAAATGTAGATTTTGCACTCTAGGAAAGAAACACAAAGAACAAATAGAAAATTGGATGCAAATAGTTGAACAACCATACATAGAAAGAAATTAAAAATGTAAATGTTTGTAACGTAAATTTTTAATTGAATTTGTAAACAACAATGCATCATTCTTTAATTGAGCTCATTCATGATAGGATTTGTTTCAAAGAATAACGAAATCATATTTATAGAACTCATAACCCCTTAAAATAAAATATAACTCTAAGATAAAAATAATAGAGAAAACTATTTAAAGACTTGTTATCGTGCACATTTCATGCCTAGTTTTCTAAAATCATAGATACATTTTAACTCTTTAACATGTGCAACATCAATTATATAATATTTATAGACCAATGCAACAAAATCCCCAATTGGTGGGATTTGTCACTTAGTTACACTTATTTGAAATAAAAATATTAACATTGCCAAGCTAGAGAAGAGCCACTATAATGTCGATGAAACTGCTATTAATATGAGTATCAAAGTGTGCAAATATACTAACATGTCACTTAAGGAATTTCATCCCAAAGAACTGCTTATGAACTCACTATGAATAATGCCTTATAAACATAAAAAGCTCTTAGACTAGATCTTAATTATTAGCTATGATAAAAACATTGAGAAATAATATTTACGACTAAGTACCTTAATTTTCTCTTGCTTGTGTTATGGGATCTATTACCATTGCTAGGAGATTTTCAATCTATATCACTTTGTCATGAGTGATTCAGCTTACAATTACACTACATCGATTTGAACTATATAGATAAAATTAATCTTTGGGAAAAAGTTGTAATTAATCAAATTGATCTTTAGTTTTCAATAATTTTAGGATCTAGTCCCAGTAAAGTTTAGCTAACAAGATGGAAAGTATAGGAATCTGAATTAAACTTTCTAGAATCACATTCAAAATATTTGTATTTTATTATATATTTTATAGTATTGGTTTGTTAGATAAATATGTTTAAAAAATTTCAATAAAATAAAATTTCAAATGGGTTTAGTGTACAAGTAAAAAATTTCTGCTAACAAAGATGGATTACTATTTGCTTTGCTTCTATTATAATATACAAGATTTGATAATGATTATTCCATTAGGAAAACCATTAGGAACACCATAACAATTCCTTATTTTAATCAAAATTCCATATTAGAATAGGACATGCAAAATTTACTTTTGCATAAATCTTTTGACCCTACCCTAGTTGATATAAAAATTAATTAGCTAAAGCACAAGACAAGTCATAACTTCATCATACACAATTATTGCTACTTATTGTAAAGGTTTGGTCGAAGCAAAACTTGTAGACAAGTTAAGTGAGTGTATTGTAAGGAGAAGGATGGAGATTATAAATTTCTTCGATAGAGGAGAAAACACTTATGTTATGTCCAACAATGCCTCTTGTGATAAAACATATTCATCCATAGCTTAATAATACATTAGAGTATCGAGGATGGAAGAACCGCTAATTGTAATGCACCATAATATGTAAAATAAGAATGCATAGTGGATAGGGAAAACGGGTAATGAAAATCTATTTCCTAATATATTAATAGAGCACAAACTAAGGGTAGGTGATAGGGTTAAGATAGAGATCTATCAATAAGGACAAACACTAATAAGGAAAGGCCAACAAGACATAGTCATGTAGGAATAAGAGCTCACAATAAAATGTATTGAATAAATACATGCTTACATAAAAGTCTAGTTTAATTACATAAATAAATAAAAAATAACCATGCTACAAAAGATTAAGGATCTAAGAGAGACATAACATAATATAATCAACATGGAAATTGAAAAATTACAATAGTTGTTAACTCTAACCTCAATAAATATACCATTGCAATAGATATCAACATAAAACCTTAGAGTCTAGAATCAAGTGATAATTGTAGAATTAGGAATTTCACTATAAATCTTTTGTTTTCTTTTGAGAGTGAAAAAATGATCATTGTAGGTCCATAAATAAACCTACACATGAAAAAATATATCTTTGATATCTATCAAGAAAAATGGTGTTCTAATTACTAAAAAATGGGATAGGCCCGAATCCTTAAATGATTGTTAAACAAAAACAGCTATGGCACATGAGGAATGCACACCTAGCCAAAGACAAAGAAAACACCAAAACTAGCGAGGAGAAAGACCAAAGAGAAAACACAAAAACATCAACGAAAATGGTGTTTAGAAACATTACATGTAAAGTTTCTAGGCGAGGATCGTGTTATCCTTTGTTGAACCCCTTGGTGAACTCAAATAGTGATGATGAAACGAGAGTTAAAGACAACATGCAAGAATGCAATATTCTCATATGATGTCGATGCAAGTGTTGATATTAAGATATTCTTCTTTTTGATACACTTGTAAGCTAAATTCTTTCTATTCTTGAATATTTTAAATGAATCGGGATTACTCCTTAAATGCAGCACCCTAATGAGAAATTTTAAATAATTTATGATGCGATTAGCTTAGAACAATGAATGAGAGAATGAAATATAAGATCAACTTAAAATATGAATTTAACAACTCAAATTCATGTCTCCAAACATAAAATTAAGTTAAATTAATTCTCCATTCACAGATTTAAACTAAGATGACAAATAATAAACCATTAATAAATTCACAATCTTAAAATGTCTAAAATTATGACAGAATCACGATTCAATCTTAAGTACTAATTGTTATTCATTTTCTTTATTCTTTTTCTAATTTTTTATATCAAAATATAGTTCTCATTTAGTCCTACCAACCTGGCATGGTTGCTAATGTGGCAATTTTCAATTTCAATTTACAATTTTATAAATTAATTTCAATTTCAATTTACAATTCTACAGTATAGAACAGGTGATTATTTTATTTCAAGTAAATCCCAGACACTGAATAAGAGAAATTTCAGCTCTATTTTGAATCATTGTAGGGAAGCCCCTTTACATTTTCCCTTTGTTTCGCATTGAAGTGTCTTTCTTTCTTAGGAAGAAGCTTCATGTAAGGTTCTTTATTAGTTTGAAGGGCGAGATGTTGAATATTATGTTGAAGCCAATTGGTTAACTTTAGAGAGGAATGGGAAAAGTTAATTTGCATATAAACACGAGGGTATATGTGCGCATGTGCGAGGAAAATCTGAGCGTATTCCATTCTAAAATAATGTGAATGTTTATTAAATTTCCAAAGTATTTATTAAAAAATAAAACAATATAAGTTCCCAGTGAATGGGAGCCGCAATGCTTTTCACGCGCTTCTGGTCAGAATATTAAAATTATAGTCTCTTCAGGATATTCAAATTTTTGTCAGCTTCAAGGGCCATGATCAGGGTACCCTACTGGGACTTTTCCAATTTATCCACCATCTTATTCATTGTGGCTACAGAGTTCTTAACAATCTTGTGGCTTTGTTTCATAATGGCATTCATAGTTTCCCTGATTTTGCTAACTTCCCCTTCAAGCTTCATGGTTTTCTTCTCATTTTCTTGTTTCATCTTTTCCATAAGTTCCATGATTCTTTGTAGACACTCCACCATGGATAGCTTTTCTTCCTCAGTCCAAACTGCCTCTTCAGCCTTTTGATGGTACTCATCCAGTTTACTAGTAGTTGCTCTGTTCTTGAGGTTAATGCCTTTGATTTCATGAAAAACCCATTTAAAAACCCTAAAGAGGTCCACTGCGTCATTCCTAGCAATAGCCAAAACATCATCTGGAGATTCCCTATCTAACTTAAAGTAGTGGTCATCCGGTTTGAGGTCTTTACGAAATCTTGGCCCATTTTCACTTTCAATGGAAAGGTGAGAAGATTGGGATTCTTCAGAGGTACTAGATTTATTAGAGGGGTCACCCAATGAGTCCTCAGAGTAAGATACCAGCTTATTCTTAGAGAGGGCTATCATTTTATTTTTAGCTTTGGATTGTCTTTTCATAGAGAGCTCTTGCTTGCTCGAAGACATGCTCAAAGGGGAATTTTTAGGCAACTTTTTACGGGGGGCGAGTAATTTCCTCTTCCCAGTCCTAATCCCCATCAAAATTACCCTCAGACACAGTAGTTTCATTGTCATACCCTTTTGAGTCTGGGGATGAAATGGGGTTAGACGGGACAGACAAACTAGCAAAGAGCTCATGAATGAGCTAGATAAGACCAACATGCAGAACAAGGACATTCCTAGGACTTTTATGATGTTCCAAAATATAGTGTTTAAGAGAACACAAGAGATAGTAGGGGAAAGAAACCCTGACCTTGTACCTGAAGTGGTTCAGGAGGATGAAATGATAGCCGTAAACCCTTGTGAATCTACCATCCACGGTAATATATTCAATCACCACTCTTAGTACATCCATCTACAAATTCTTAATGGTGTCAGCCTCAAAGTGGTTGTTTGAAACCTTAACCAGTGCTTCCCTTTCCCCCTATGATTTTGGAAATTTAACAATCACTTCATCAAATATGATTACTTCTGTTTGTTTATTGTTTTTTTTGTTTTTTTTCATCTTCAGTGAGGTCTTATGACTGTGTGTGTCTATTTAAATGGTGTTAGGGTGTAGTAGTTTAGTTGTTTACGTTGATTTTGTAAGTTTTGGAGTAGGGGAACAGTACGAATAGTTGATATAGCTAACTTCATACATTCTAAGTTTCTAGGTGATATATCATATGTGACCTAATTGTTTATAGCTCTTGTGACTTTTGGGTGCTCAAGATGAACGCCATAGGATTTGTTATGTACACAAGGGTATAAAAATGGTCATTTAGAAGTTTTGCCCAATACCTACTTAAAGATGTCCCAATAACAATGCACTACAACCACCCCAAAAAAATTGACAATTAATACAATACATATTCCTAAAAGAAGCAATACATTTTTCTATAATAACTGTTTTTATCCATATTATAGACAATTATATTAATTTGACTATAAATATCATAGATAATTATAGAAGATTTAAAGTTCTACTCTTAAAAGAGTGATAAATTGTATATGAATCCATTGTAAGTAATTGCTCATCAAATTACATTAAATTTTTCATCACAAGATTTTTCATGAACTTTATTAAATAATAAAACTCAAATTACTTTAGTGTGGTTAACGATAATACCTAAACATTCTTAACCTTGTGTACCCATTTACAGCGTTTGCATAACGTACATGAATTTTGCTTATTTCACTTTTTATTGAGCCGATAGGCTCTTAGTATGGACTTTCTTGCCCGGAAAATTGTCAGTATGTTAGTAAGTTTCTACCGGTCACATTTACTAGTTGTCGGGCAATGAAAAGCTTGTTGCTTGATCTACACCTATCGGCTCAATTAAGTGGGCCCATGGCTCAATTAAATTTAATATATTTATTTTTAGTTGTGTTGGCCAGAAAACAACGTGGGAATGGCGTACGGTGGAGGCAAACGATAGTTAATGTCCTTTAATAGCATTAACTTTAGTGTTTGATACTTTCTACGTTTGACATAATAGCAAAGTTAATGTGTGTACGCCCACATTTGGGAATTGTTTTCTCCAAGTGAATGTTTTTTTCTACAAGAGAATGTTATGAGTAGGTTTGTATATGCTCTACATCCAGGTTTGCATTGTGATTTTGTTTTGTATAGTTATGCTTCATGCAATCTTTGAATTGTGGGTTTAAAACTGATTTCAAAATTTTGAGCTAGGGTTTTCTCAACAGCTAGGTTTCTTCATGCAAGACAAAAAGTGTGTGAGAAGACTGCATCATGCCTAGAGCTAGGTTTCTTCATCCAAGACAAGCATTGAATGAGTTTTAGGGGCATATTATTTATTTTATTTTTTTATTCACGGTATGATAATGCAACTCAATGTGGGTGTAGGGATAAAATTCATTTCAATGGTAGTTTCTACGATAATTTTTTGCATTTTATAGACCTGCAGGGTTCTCTTTGCGAGGACAAGATTACGTCATGCTTGTAGCTGGGTTTCTTCAACTAGAATAGCATTGTATGCTTTTGTTGCTTCTATAGTTCAGACAATAAAAATGGTCCGTAATGGGGTATTTTTTTTTCATTTTATGCGGTTTGTATTTTATTTCACAACATTTTCAATGTTGTTTTTAAAAGTTATTTAGGAATCCTATGCTTAGGTTGGTACTGACTAACAAAAATAGGAAAGAGATATCGTAGTAGAGGGATTTTGAGTTTTAAATGCTAGGTTTCTTCATCCAGAATAGCATTGTATGCTTTTGTAGTTCAGGCAACAAAAATGGTCCATAATGGGGTATTTTTCCTTAATTTTGTGTGGTTTTTTATTTTCTTTCACACTATTTTCAATGTTTTTTTAAAAAGTTATTTAGGATTCCTATGCTTAGGTTGATACCAACTAGGAAAAATAGGAAAGACATATCGTAGCAGAGGGATTTCGAGTTTTAAAGCACTTTGTTTACTTAATATGGGATTTTTTCTTAAATAAATTTTTTTTGAGTTGGGTGTAAATGGATTTAATATTTGCTTTTCTGCATCTAAGACTTCATTGTCAAATTTCCTCTTATTTGTTTTCTCTACTGGACATTCATGTCAAAATGATAGACGTAGATCATATAAATACAACTGACGATCTACTAAGGCACAGTCATGGATGAAATCAACTAATTGGTGAAACCCTGAAACAAAAATTGAACGTACTTGGCTGGATTTGCATCTTCATGCCGAACTTCCCTCTTGTTTCTTTTCTTTGCCAAACATCCATGTCACAATTATAGGCATTGATCATTTAAATGTACTGAAGATCTGATAAGATAGTCATTGTTGAAACCAAATAATTGGGAGAATGTTTTGGACCCCCAATAATAATAGAATGATGTTCTAAGAGAAAGCCCTACTAAAATCATGTATGAAATCAACTAATTGGTGAAACTCTTAAATAAAAAATAAATGCACTTGTCTGGATCTGCATCCTCATGCTGAACTTTCATCTTGTTTGTTTTCTTTGCCAGACATACATGTCACAATGATAGGCATTGATCATTTAATTACCACTGAAGATTTGATAAGACACAGTCATAGTTGAGCTCAAATAATTGGGAGAAAGCCCTATTTTTGGTACCTAATAATAACAGAATGATGTTTCGTTGTATATTTGTGTTGAAATCTCTGCATCTCTTATAGTGGTCTCTTAATGTAAAATGCCCCATTGTTTATCGTCCACTTGAATAAATATTTTGCTGAGATATTTTAAGTTTACCTAAGCTTAATTTTATTATTTTTAATGAAATTACCAAGCTTGAAAAAACTTTTTATCTTTCCTTATAAAACAATGGTTATTGAAACTCCCGAGGGTAATTCCAAGGGTTAAAAAATGCCCTAATGTTTTAAGAAATTGAACCTTTGGAGGTTGTTCTTCTAAATATCAACTTGGATATGACAAAAATGAAAACCCTTAGTTATAGCCCAGCTAAAACAAAAAAGATTTGTGAGGATTCCGTGAGGAAGAATATCACAATAGACTTGGACCTACATAGCTCATAAGAGGAGGAGAAATTTTGGGAAAAAGAAAGAAAAGATGGTAGCTCAGGAGAGAAAAGATCGACTAGAATATGTGCTACAAAAAAGAAGAGCAAGACAAAAGATAAAGTTGTGAGGGAAAACCTTGATGAACTCCTTAATTTTGAAGAAATTTAGGAGATCTCTACTGAAGATTTTCAAGCTGAAGAAGAGGACCAAGAGGAACTATTTAAGAAAGAAAGTGAGGAAGAAAGTGATATGGTGGAAGATTCTAAAGATTGTGACCACACCCACAACCCTTCAACAATTTGGAAGATGATGAGATGGTTCCCTATTCTCAAGAAATGTCATTGGATAAAAAAAATAAAAATGACATGGAGGAGGACATAAATGTGCTCAAAGAATGGGTTCTTATCTTGGAAGAGAAAAACTAAATTTATAAACAAAAAATTCATAATCTGTGCGAGGCTTTTAGTTCCCTCTGTGAAATCACTGATGGTGTGATGAACAAGGCGGTTATGGGAGTGGTGTCTAGACAAGGGAAATTAAAGAAGACAAACAAGAGGCTGAGTAAACAAGGAAAGATAGATATGGATGCAGAAGTTGGGGAGGACATGCAGGAGGACACCTAGGCCATCAAGGTTGATAAGCTGATGCACAATTGGAACCTGATTAACAATGATTAAGCTTTCCCCTTCTATTTCTCTTAAATGCTTTTCTAGGTATAGGAGGTTAGTGTTTTTTATTATGGGTATAAGATACCGGTCTGCATGCCTTTTAATTCAAATTTTATTTTGATGGTGAATACGGTTACTATGTTTAATATTGTTGATATTTGGTATAATGGTATTATGGTAGTTAGATGGTGGCTGGTTACAGTTAGTAGATTTATCTACAGGAGCATGGTTATATTTGACTATTTCTGAAAGTTGATTTTGTTTGTTTTGGTCTAGTTCCTTGGGGCTAGGGTTTTGTTGTTGTTCTATAATTTTGTTGTTCTAAAGGTTCAGGGCCTTCTCCTTAGTAACATAATGAAAAACAATAGCTTTTGAAACTAATAAAAAAGACTTTGATTATGTACCCTTGGAGGACTTTGTTATAGGCTCCCTCTCCCTTGGATCTGCTAACAAGGGTAAATATTAGGTGGGGGAATTGTCCAAATCTTTTAAATTTAAAAAAGGGAAAGAGAAGAAAAAATATCAGAATTTTTCTTTTTCTGACTTTGGAGAATTTAAACGTTAAAAAGAAAATTGATGAGATGGTAGGGGAGAAGGTTGACATTCCTGAGTTTCGTGGGGAACCATACGGGATTGATTTCCACAGTAAAATTCCTATTGAAATAGAGAAAGGTACCCCTATGGGAATGGATAAAGCATCCTCTACCACTAGAACATAGGATGTGCTGATGGTGGTCAAGAATGTGATAATTTTCTTTTGTGAGTGAAAAATCAATCATTGCAAGTGCATAAATCAACCCACACATGCAAAATTGTGTCTTTGATATTTATGAAGGAAAATAGAGTTTAGAATCACTACTTGTAAACGTACTAGGTGAGGATCATGTTATCCTTAGATGACCCCCTTGTTGAACTCAATTACTAATGACCAAGGAAGAGTTAAAGACAACATACAAACATGCAATATTCTCTTAAGATATTGATATAAGTGTTGATGTTAGGAAATTCTTCTTTTTGATACATGCATAAGCTAGATTCTTTCTTTTCTTCAATATTTTAAATGAATCAAGATTACTCCTTAAATACACCACCCTGTTGAGAAATCGGAAATAATTTATGTTGTGATTAGCCTAGAACAATGAGTAAGAGAATGAAATATATGATCAACTTAAAATATAAATTTAAAAACTCAAATTATTCATATCTCCAAACATTAAAATAAGTTAAGTCAATTCTCAATTTACAGACTTAAACTAAGATGACAAATAATAAATCATTAATAAATTCAAAATCTTAAAATATCTTAAACTATAACATAATTATGATACCATCCTAAATACAAATTATTATTCATTTTGTTTATTCTCTTTCTAAATTTTAATACCAAAATATAGTTCTCATTTAGTCCTATTATCCCGGTATGGTTGCTAATGTGACAAATTTCAATTTACAATTTTATAAATTAATATCTGGACCAGTTATTTTTAAACAAATACAGTTTTTGATAAGTAATCTACTTATAAGGGCCAGTCCCAATATATTATAAAAAAGTGTAGAACAGAAAGGGAAATAAAAGTTTATCGCAATCTTTGAAACTGATTCTCCCCCCCACAAAAAATTAATCGATTCTCCCCCCCAAACAAAAAAATAATTGGCATCTCCTACTGCCTCATACAAAGCTTTATAATCATGAATTTATACATTTGATAAACCAAGTACTGCTTGCCTTCAAATATTTCTATTTATTCTAGCAGATATACTGTTCTGATGTATTTAAATCTACTATTAATTCTACTTGGCAAAAGAAAAGAAACATCAGGACTCCATTATTTCTGTCCTCCTTCCTCCGGGTCCATCTTGTCCTCTTCTACAGGGTTTTCTCTTTCCACCTCGGCAGCTGCACCAGGCCTTCCTGTCGAATGAAGGTTGAGATCCAATCAGTTGCTGGGTTGAATCCATTGTTTATGTTTATGTACAGGAACAGGTGATTATTTTGGTTCAAGTAAATACCAAACATTGAACAGGAAATTTTTAAGCTCAAATTTTAATCAATGTAGGGAAACCCCTTTACATTTCTTTCCTATTTTTCAGCTGAGAGTGAATATCCTCAACATATTTCTAGTAAATATTTTGTAAAACTTTGTTCAGACCTTGTTCAATTTGGGTCATTTCTAATGAGTTATGGCAATGCATGCCTACAATTGCTGTGGCGTGGATATAGAGAAAGACAATGGAGTCCCCGCTGTAAACATCTGAGTTCTGTATTTCTAAGGCATGTGTTTCAACTACTTCATACATCTCACAGAGAGAGCGCGGCATTCTTGAGGCAGTAATTCTTATTATAACTGTTTCACTGGAATAAAATGCTATACATACATTAAGACTTATAGACTCTCTATCAATGGCTGATGAATTATGATCAATAGATGAGCTTCTTGTCGCGGCCAATAAATGGGCCTTCTTCTTCTGCAAGTCCAGGGTTTTAGTCTGGAGAGTCTGAATATATTTACCAGTCTCTTCTATGATGTAATGTCTTTCTACCTGAAATACCACAAGCTCATAAGATTAACACTATCCCAATGAACTCTGGCTGTAAACAACAATTGGATTATATTCATTGCAGAACTTTATTTCAATCTTTTGAATCACACTGAGTCATTAGAATGAGGATAAGAGATGAAACCATGACTAAATTACCTTATTGGTAGTTGAAACAGGCAGTAGAGACTGTAAAGTAAAGAGCAATTGTCTCATCTTTATCCTTCTTTTCTTCTCAGAAAACATTATACTCTGAATTCTTCTCCTTCGTTTAATTTCTTCCTCTGGTTGTAGAATGAGTACTTGTTTATTTTCCACACCCACATTGCCCTCGGAGTACTGCTTCAGGGGACTAAAGTCATGTGTAACAGCATCAGGCAAATCATGGTAAGTATTGAATGACTCATGAAAATTTAAAGTATAGCGATATTCAGCCATTGTTATTCAGTGAGGATCTATCTTACGATGCTCTGCACATTTATATATAGATCCATATGCAACATTTTCCCTCTTTGAAGTGTCTTCCGGTCTTATGAAGAAGCTTCCCGCAAGATTCCTTATTAGTTTGAAGGGCGAGGCGTTGAATATTATGTAGAAGCAGATTGGTTAACTATTAAGAAAACTGGGAAAAGTTAATTTGACGACGAGGGCATATGGTTGTGCGAGCGAGGGAAATCAAAGACTATTCTGTTCTAAAGTAATGTGACTGTTTGTAAAATTTCAAAAGTTTTTATACTAAAAAATATAAGTCGCCACGCATTTCACGCGCTTGACCAGCACTTGTATTTTCAGAATATTAAAATGATCGTCTCTTCAGTATAAAAAAAATTATCACATTCGACGGTTTATTTATCAATACTAGTCGTCGTCGTAAAACAAGGATTAGATTTTTTCTTTTGTTTATTGCCATTTTCGCACCTTTACTGAGCTCTTATGATTGTTTTTTCTTCTGTTTATTGTTTTTTTTCCCATTTTTCCACCTTTAATGGTGACATTTGACGGTGCACTTCCCTATTTAAATGGTGTTAGGTTATTGTAGTTTAGTTGTTCATGTTGATTTTGTAGGTCTTGGAGTTGTTGGGAATGGTATTTTTTAATTAAAATTTGGAAGTTGTAAATATTTCAAATATTTTATTATGTTAGAATTTTGAAATTTTTTATGGTGTGGCTTTACCAATTTTAATATTCATAATTCTTGTTCGTGGTTAGAATAATTTATATTGATATGATACTTTTCGCAAAAGGATACCTTAAAAATATATTTCAAAATTATAAACAAATCTTTTGGATGATTGAATATTTCTTTTTCTTTTTCTTTGTTCACACCAACCATGTGGATGTCATTTTCAATCATGGACCTTCGTATGCCCATAGTTATTTCCTTGGATTTTCTCCTTAGACCTTTGATTTCATGCTTTCTAAGCAACAAGATCTCGGATCCTTATTTCTGTTGAATTCTTAGATATGTACTTGCTTTATTGGCCATTTCTAGACCAAGTACCATGCACCTTAAGTAAGATGGTTTGTCTTGAACCACACAACTTCTATTCTACTTATCTATACGAACAAATTTCTATGGAAGTGGATCTCTTAAAAGATATAATAGAATTCATCGATACTCAATCTAGCTGCAATTATTATGTCTAATGACTTTTCTTACTTCAACCTTCCAAAACTACTTTCACATGCCAATATTCTGATGACAAAACCAAATACTTCCAATTTATAACCCCTAGATCAAAGCCATCTTTAAATCTTATGATTAAATTACATTTACCAAATAACAAGGAAGGTTTGACTATGTTTGATAGTTGGAAAGTTACTTGTAATGTAACAAACAAAAGCACCATACCTATCATCGATGTTGGCTTCCTTAGTAAACCTATAATTTCAATTCCTAACATTGCTTCTCATCCTCATGAAAACTCTGAATAAATTATACCAACAACTCAATCAACTTATAAAGCAACACATAATTAGCTAGAAGTATTTCGTTGAGGTTGAGAAACCATAGTTTTCAAGAGCACTTCTTATAAATAGTCTTCTTTCCTGATAGTGAAGTAGTTGGGTAATTCTCAAAATGATTTTTAATGAGCTTCTCGTTGTGACACCTCTAATAGGTGTTCTTACAATCTACCTTACACCTTCGAGGAAAGGCAATAGATGTTGAGCAATTATTTGATTGAATATTTTCTCAAACAAGACCTCTTTATAATTATCTACAAATTAGATATTTTTCATTCCAAGGGTAGGAATCTAAGGATATGGCCTTAGATCAACTTGTTTTATTAGATATTTTTCATAGAGATATAGGATTCTTGTGAAACACTTTTGTAAACAATTTATTTTCCATCTCAATAATATTTTCACATTTCCTACTTAAAATTTAGTATAAAATGTTTGAAATATGTTTGAATTATCCTTTATAATTTTTCTTACTAGATATAGCTCTTATTTAGTTCTCCTTGATCAAAAAGTTGAAATGTATTTAGATTATACTTTTATCTTTCCCTTACAAACTTCTATATCAAATATATTTTTCTTAAAATTCTACTTGATGAAATTAGTAATGGACTTAAAGCTTACAAATTTACAAATTCAACTCACAATTTATAAATTAATATTTTGAAAATGGTCAAATTAATAATGGATTTAAAGATTACAATTTTCAAAATTCAATTCACAAGTTATGAATTAGTATTTTTAAAATGTGTATTTTACAATGTGACAATATTGCCTCATTTGTATGCATGATACCCATGTTCTTTCGTAGTAAACATAAATTTTCTTTATATTTATTCATTTTCTACATATTTATATGTTTAACATAGAATAGGTGATTGTTTTGCTTCAAATAAAACTAGACATGGTGCACTAGAATCGGGTTTATATTTTTTTTGTCTACTATTGAATATCCTCCTAGCTAGAAATGGGAGCTAATTACCACACTCTAAGAATTGACTATTTAGGTGTTGGATCATGTGAGGCCCAATTAACTTGACCTCTCTCATTTCAACAATTGGCATCCCCATTTTCATGGTAGATTAAACAAACCTTGTTTCTGACATCAAACTCTCACACACATTGCATAAACTCTATCAACAAGTTGAATATTTCCAATCCTCTCATCAGTAGACTTTGTTAACTCATTTGTTCGTTAAGAGTGATTGTGAGTTAAATTTATGAACTCTCAACATGTCATCTCCTTTACTAATGCACCGACAAGGTCTATATATATTGATAAAAATTAACTTCTATCACATGTTTTTATATACTTTATATTAAAATAGTTGTTATTTTTATTCTATATATTCTTCTATTCAAAATTAAATTTTGTAACTTGGTCTCCTCTCACCTAGGTCTTAGCTCATGTAATATTAGACTCTCATTAAATCTTACAAACTCATTGAATGAGGAATTCATTCACTTGAAAAACATTAATTGACACTCTCATGACGTGGACCATCAATAACCATCAAAATTATAGACAAAAATTAAAAATGAAGGAGGAATGAATATTATAATTGAATTAGGTATGACCATCAAAATTATAGACAAAAATTATGTTATCGTTGGAAAATTTTAATGATAATATAATAATTGCATATTAAAACTGTGAAATTCCATAACAAACACTTTGACCATTTACAAATCATTATAGTGTTTCTTAGTGATGGACAATGGCATCTATGACTAGGTAACCTTTCAATTGTTATAAAATCTTGATGAAAAGGTTTGAAATATGCTGTATAAGATTACGATCTTCTTAGACTGGTTAAAATATAAACAAATTCTTTAGAATCAAAATGAAAATGAGAAGATTAACAAAAAAATATTATCCATAATTTGAGAGGATTCTTAGACAAAATGAAACCTATTTGAGAGGCTTCTTCGACAAAGTAAAACCTATTGTGTGATGCAACAAAAATAGTATGCATAAAAAATAATGTAGATGTGACACTATATTTGATGATACAAATCTAGAACAATAGATTAAAGTAGTGAACTTTCTAGATAAATTGTCATACAAAATTTAAATCTTTTGAAATTTATATGAATTTGAAGATTGCAAAAGCAGAGTGCACAACTCTATCATAATACATATTTTTTTAACAAAAAGTATGCACTGTGAAACCATATTTGATAATATGAATTTGGAAGTTAAGATTTAAACAAATATGAGATTAACTTCAACTATTACCAACTCAAATTTTTTCTAGGGGTGAACAATACTATTATGCATAGATAGAAATGTTGTGCAAAGTATGTTAGAACTTACATTAAGAATACAACATAACAAGGTTTATTGTTTTTCAACTGCATAGGGACCTTTCATTTCTGAATCTAGGAAAATTTATCTCTTGAATTTGTGCTATAATTTTCCATCCAAATGATGGATAGTGTAATAAATAGATTTCTATATGAGATAGTCATTATTTATGACCTGTAAATGTAGTCATGGAGAAGCACTTTCATTACTAGATCTATGAGCTGCAATACCCAAAGTTATGTAGAAAAGTGAATGAGAGAAGTTATGTGGTAATCATGGAAGATCCTTTCCATGCAAAATTTAAAATACTCTTCATTTTGTTGCACTGTTCCATTCCTTGACTAGTAGATAGAATACGTAACAAGGAATCAATAGTTCAAACTTTTCTTGATTGAAGCAATTGGGTCATCATTTTTAGAGTTTCCTAATTTGGTGGTAGCAATAAGCATCTTATTTACTTAAAATTCTACTCCAAAAGATGAATTAAGAGCTTCTCGTAGTGTGTTCTTTGTGTCAAAGTGCCTATAGCCCACCTACAAAGAAGAGAGTAAAAAATATAGGCGATCATATAAGGTTCATTAGATAGCTCAAATGCATCAACCTCTAGAGGCAGAATGAAAGGGCCCTTCAGTAGCAACCTCTATGCGCATTATTACTATCTTCTCAAAAGTACTGCCAAAAGGGAGAGAAAAATATAGCCCAAGACTAAATTGTTCCACTCAAGTCAAATGTTTCCTCTACAAATTGCCAAAGAAGCCTTCCAATGAAAATTTTACTACAATTTGAACAAGAGTGTCTGAGAAAACCATAAATCAAATAATTTTTTTTACATGTCCCAATAAAGAATTTATGTTTTATCCAATGAAAACCTAGATTTACAGCCAATTCACAAACCCTTCTTGCCTTTCATTTACTAAAAGACACTTTCAAAATTTTACCAATTCAACTACAAAATACCCTTCACTTCCACTCAGAAGCATAGTTTTCACCTAGTTCTCCAAACATCGTGATTTTCCAATTTGGTATACAAAAAAGGAAACAAAATTCACACCAAAAACCACAAGAAAACTCTCCCTCTCCTTAATTGGATGGAAAAATTAGAGAAGTTAAGAAACCTCCACCCATAATTTTGTACCCACAACATAGAATAATTAAATAAGTAACAAAAATATCCACACACAACATAGAATCCTTGATCGAGTAAAGGACAGCCTCAATGCCTTACATCCATAACTGGTAGAAATGATGAAAGCAAATTACAACACATAATTATGACATTTTATAGAGTGAAAATTGAAATAAGTACCAAAAATTTGACTACATAGGTTTTTGAAGACTTGTTGGGCAGAAATATGACTAGCGGAATCGTTATTTGATAATATGAGGGTCAATAGAATCATTAAAGATAGATATTATACAAAACAAAATAATGCCTTTGTGGATTCTAGGCAAATGCATCCTATTCAACTTAGATTCATGTAACTAAACATGGGTTTGATAAAGTTGAGAATTGTGCATAAATCGATAGACTAATGGCATACAATCTAGAAAGTGTGCACATTTATTATCTGGTAGACAAAAAACTTAATATTTACTTTTTGGTAAATAAGAATTCTCTAGATTTCTTTAGATTTTTATAGTTATTTTGTAGACAAATATTTAATATTTACGTATTTACAATGGATAAGATAAGATTCTCTATATTTTTATAGATTTTTTGATTTTTATAACTTTTTAAATGAAACATCATATTTAATGTTTACAGTATTGTTTTTTATTATAATAAACAGGTTTAACAGGGACCCAAAACCCAGATCCATCAAAAAATTAAACACAGTAACCAAAGTCTAACCAACCACTAAACAACAATAGAAATAGGGGATTCACCCCAAAACAAAAAACACAAAAAACAAACCTAAACAAGATGCACAAGCAAATAAACTAAGAAAGTGCTTTCATAGGCTTAGCATTCTTATGGATCGCTTTGTTATTAATCTCATGGAGTTCTTCCATAATGAACCTCGAAGTACCCTTTTCCTGATATTTGCTCTTGGTCCTGGTAAAAGGTCCCATGGATGCCTACACCTCCTGGTTCATCTTAGCCAAGTTGATATTTGGAGATCTCTTAATTCTAGTCATCTGCTCCTTCTAAATGGCAATATCCTCATTGACTCTTTTGAGGCCCTCGACACTGTTATGCATGACTTCCTTGGTAACCTCCACCAAACCCTTAAGTTTACTTCTCAGCTTCTGTATTTCTTTCTCGAACGTGTCAATTTTAGCCTCATGTTCAGTTTTCATAACCTTAATATCTTTGACATTTTGTTGGGACAACATCAGGAGTTCGTTAGTCTTATCTGGAGCTGGAATATCAGTGAAAGTGACAATGAGATCCTTAATCCCCTATTTTAGAATATTAATTTCCCCAAAAACCCATTGGAAGCACTTCTCCTGATACATCAATGACTTCCCCAGGAGCTTACCAACATTTGTTTATTCGTCTTTGGTCTCATTGGGGTCCACATACAGGGGTGGGTGAACTCACAATAATGGTTCCCACTTTTTTGCCACTTTTGACACCGATATGAACAATTTTAAAATAATCTTCAACTTCCAACAACTATAACTTTTAAACTATTAAGAATTTGAAGATGATGTAAATTAGTGATTTGTACCATTTTGTCTGTAGATTCTATATATAGTTTTTTCAAATTTTTTTGAAGGATTTTTTTTAATTTTTCCATCTCCCTCGAAAAGTAGTTTTTCACAACAAACTACAATTTTTAAGAGTGATGTGCCTCCCGAAACGCATAACTTTTTTTCTATAAATGATAAAAACTCAATTATTTCGAATTTTGGTTTGTAACATCAGTATACAAGGCTTGCAGTTTGTTTGATAGTGATATGTTCAATATTTTTCATTTTATTAAATTTTGAAGTCTGACTAGTCATAGTTCAGATATAGGTTTAAGTTTGAACACATAACTTGTTCTATATATGTATCGAAATTCAATTTTTTTTTTTATTAGAAAGAAGACATCAATACTTGGGGCTTAGATACTTTTCGTAATTTTTTCGAATTAGTTTCCTATTTTTCCCAATGCGCTAAATAGAGAAGTTCGTGTTCAATGAAAAACCTATGTTTGGTAAAATTAAAAAAACAAGTTCATAATAATCTTAATATGTAATAAAATTATAATCATTAGAAAGGTTGCTTTGAGGACTACAATACTACATTTTGGGTTGTCAAGATCATTCCATTTGAGTCTTCAACTAGAGGTTTAAAGGCCAAAATTCTGCAAAAAAATGTAGAAATCTTCAGAGAAGTGTTAAAATAGGGGTTCAAATGAAGGGGGGTTCGAGCGAACCCCTCATTTTTAGGGGGGTTTGAATCTAGGGGGGTTCTATTGAACCCCTGTGCTATAATTGAAAAATGACATAAACAAGCATTAAAGGTGATACACTTGAAACAACGGGTTCAAGCAAAGTGGGGGCTTCGCTCAAACCCCAAAGGGTATTCCATTTGAACACCCCCACTTTGCTCGAACCCCCCCGTAAACAAAATTCTCCACTTTCACCGATTTCCTTTGTTGGAAAAAGTGGAAACCATTAATGTGGGATAACTCGGGGGTGTTAATTTTAATTTTAATATCCTCCTTGACAAGAATCTCCACCTTTTTTCAAGTCTTTTATTTTTTTCAGATTTTTTGGGCCCAAGATGTGGGTCTGCGGAACAAAGGATTTCTTTTTACCAACCCATCTAGGTGGGTTTTTTCTACTAATACTAGTACCATGAGTGGTCTTCTACAAGGGAGCCTCATTCTCTGAGGGTTTATATTCTGAGTCATCTGACACATGGACATCATTTCAGTCCATAGCCATTCCTCCCTCAACATTGTCAAACTCCATGTCTGAAACATTGTGCACCTCTTGGCTGGCTAAAGACTTAGGGTTTTTCAAAGCAGGGATGGGTTTAATCTGATGAAATTTTACATACTCTATGATTACAAGGATTAAATCCTCATGTAGAACCGGATTATCCTCATTCTTGGAGTGCTTTTTAATAGATACATCCAAAGAAGATAACAAATAAAATGGAATGAAAAAAAATTTGTCGCTCCTTTCCCTGAAAATTTTCCTCCCCTCCATACGGAGCCTAGAGATCTTAGCAATAAAGGATTCATCATTTGTGAACTCTTCCCCATACACACACAACACCCCATTATCCGAATTGCTCACAAACAAATTCGTGAGCTGATGGTTGTGTCCATGAAGTTTCCGAACAAAGGGCTCCATTCTGCCATCAACAACTTCGCTCCAGACCTCCTCATTTTTTTCCCAAAGCTCACACGAGGATGACTCCATTCTATTTTTGTCTCCCCCCATTATGTTACTGCTTCTATAATTCTTTCTGACGACACCAAAACCAAACTTCAAACTAGCTCAAAACAAATAGAGCCACAGGAAAAATCTAGAAACTTGATTTCACTTCTTTCTATGAAAATTCCTACACATGTGATATGTCATCACTAATGTTCAAGTGAAGAGATATTTTTGGCATCCTTCCTTGCCAACTCACACAATTGTAACGGGAAGGAATCCCCTTCATGCAACCACTTTTCATCATCTCTAACCACACCGAGATTAGCCACATGGTTAGCTGGACTATTACCCTCCCTCAAAACATATGATATTTTAATAGTCTTAAATTTGGTCATCATTTCAAAGAATTCTTGCATTAATATTCCTACCTATCGACAGGAAACTAATAAATTATGTTTATAAAAAAAAGAAAGTATTGATAATCAAAAAAAAAAATTCGCGATGAATGGGGGTCACAATGCATTTCACATGCTTGAGCAGCACTTGTCTCCCTAGAATATTATAAACTATCGATATTCCTATACTGGATGTATTGCCTCTTTGACTGAAGTATTTAAATGTGCAAAATATCTGGATTACATTCAAAAGTATGTCTATCATGGCTACTGTCATGGACCTTATCAGCGAGATCTTCGCCACACTTGAATTTGACTTCTCAGGTGCGTAATGGCCTGCAGACAACCAAACCAAATTACTCCTTCTCGTACCTGATCGGTCGGAACTCAATGTCACCTTAAAAGAATGTTGTGAATGTTGACAATGCAGAATCCAAATCAATGCAGAATAAAACAACTCGGATGCAAGTCATATGCAATTCAAAACCCAAGATACACAAGAACACACAAAGTTGGTCGGCGAACATGGATGCTTTTCAATTATGCAAAACCAACATTACAAAACCAAAGCCACGTATGATGTGTTGAGAAACACTAGTCTCCTCAAGTTTTGAAGCTAAAAAAATGCTTAGTCAGACTTATTACAATGAAATCACACAGAGCTCACAACTCAGTCCCGAGTCCAACAATTAGACCTCCTCGGCTTGCCTTGCTACCTTTTGCCTAACTGAGCTCTGCTCAAACTTTTCTCTGATGATCTGATCTGCCTTATGATCAAATGATTAACGCATCCCATCTTATATAGCCAAGTTGCCTATGATGCATCAGATGGATGAACATTTTCCCCATCGTAGATTTTGTAATGACTCGATCGCACGACACACAAAAATCATGTTGGATGATCTGTGGGCTCCAATGGTTGACTCAACATGCTAAGAAAGTCGGCCAAACATAGGTCTTCCTTAAACATGCGATCCACGCCATAACGTGTGCCAGAATAGGTCTGCACTCAATCGCAAACCCCTCGGTACTCGATCCATGAAATCGGCCCGCCAAGTGCATAACCGCTCAAGCTGCAAAGCACCTCAGTACTTGTCCCAACTCGAGTTAGGCCCAAATACACAAGTGATCCCATGCGGATCCACTCAGAATGAAAAAGTGTCATCTAAACTTGGCTAAGTGTTCAAGTCAATGAACACACAAAAAGACTTCGTCCTGAAAAGAATGCAAAGTCTAGGTCTGTTACATCCTTCCCCACTCAACCTGGTGCAATGCCCTCGTTGCTAAAACTTTGGACCAAGAAGTCACAAAGGGAATGTTCTCCTGCACTTCAAGACTACAGAGTCAAGTTCCTCTTGTGGAACTCCATGATCTTTTCATCATGATGCCAAAGAGTCTCGCTAGCTTGCAAGAAGCGAACTCACGTGGCTCACCATCGAAAATGATAAGGAATTCTCTGTGGACTTTTTAGACATAGCATAATATTTGCATAGCCAAGACTTGACCTACTTGCTTCTCTGGATGGTCGACCACATTCACAGGCCGCCTCTTAGGAATGTTCCGAATGAGGTCTTCTCCATCTGCATTGTGCGCTCTTAGTTGTGACACATGAAAAACTGGGTGCATTCCCAAATGTTCCGGCAGATCCAACTAATATGCTACAGGACCCAACTTCTTCACAATGTGGAATGGCCCATCCCACTTGTGAACAAGTGCAGTGCTCAAACCCCTTGGCACTTTAAACTGGTAAGGATCCATACACAACAAAACTCTATCACTGACTTGAAATTACACTTGTCTTCGCTTTCCATCAGCATTCCTTTCCATTCACTCCGATGCCTTGGTGAGATGATAACGATCAAGGTCAACTTGCTCCCTCCAATTCTGTACCATGTCTATCGCATCAACATCACCTCCTTGATATCCATGCATCACAGTATGCGGAGTAAGAGGCTACTATCCCGTCGCCAACTCAAATGCCTCAAGTAGACTTCCAACACAATATTGATCTGCTAATTTGTCCATCCGTCTATGGATGATAAGCATAACTCATCAAAATTTTGGTGCCCATGAGCTTGAACAACTCGGACCAAAAATTCAATGTAAACAAGGTGTCCCTTTCTGAAATGATGCTCAATGGTATGCCCCAGTACTTGACCACATTCTTGAAAAAGTACTCTGTTGCTAGCTTTGCTGGACATAGCTGCTAGCAAGCAACAAAAATAGCATACTTACAAAACTGATCCACAACAACCATGATGCTGGAGAAACCTTCCACATTTGGGAGCTGAGTGATGAAGTCCATAGTCACGCTCGTCCATGGCCACACAGGAATTGGTAAAGGTTAGAGCAAACCTACCGGTCGTTCATGAACCGACTTATCCTGCTAGCAAGTGATGCAAGTCCTCACATAGATCTCAACATCATCTCGCATTTTTGGCTAGTAGAAGCCACGTTCCATAAGTGCCAAAGTCTACTTCTGCCCAGGGTGGCCCACCTAGGTAGAATCATGACACTCTTGTAACAACTCTCTGCACAGCTCCTTCAATTTCAGGATGTACAAATGATTCTATGCATAGTAGAGCAATCCATCTTGCAAATAAAATCTCTGAGTCCACCCAACATGAACTTGAAGAACAATCTAATAAGCTTGAGAATCATTCTCAAGTCCTTCCTTAACTAAATCCATCAAATCTTCAACCACTATGACTTGGTCGGCCCCTCCTTACAAGTTCTCCAATATACCCAATTGTTTCTAGAGACTGAGAGCATCCACAACCACATTGTTCCTTCTCGGATTATACACGAGTTCAAAATAGAACTCAGCAAGGAACTCCTGCCACCTTGCTTACTTCGGGGTAAGTTTGGCCTACGTTTTGAAGTAAGTCAAACTGATGTTATCAGTCTTCACTACAAAAGGCACTCCCAGAAGATAGTGCCGCCAAACTCTAAGGTAGTACACAATGACTATCAATTCCTTCTTATGAGATGAATATCTGCACTCCTTGTCGTTAAGTTTCCTCGACTCGAATGCTACTGGGTGCCAATGTTGCATAAGAACCCCTCCGATCGCATAATCAGAAGCATCTGTCTAAACCTCAAATGGTTCATTGTATCTTGGCAATGCAAGCATAGGTTCCATTGTGAGGTTGCTCTTCAACTCCTCAAAAGCTTGTTGTTGGTGCTCGCCCCAGATCCACCTCTTTTCCTTCTTCAAAAAGTCAATCAAGGGCCCCATGATCCTGGAGTAGCCCACAAAAATCTTCTGATAGTAGTTTTCCAGTCCCAAAAATTATCACACCTCATGGACATTCTGTAGTGGTTACCAATCCTGAATCGCTGCAAGCTTTTCTGGATCAGGTCAGATTTGACCACATCCCACAATGTGCCCCAAGAACTGGACCTACTCCTGTGCAAAGTCACACTTGTCCCTTTTGGCAAGAGGTTGTGTGCCCTTAGAAGGCGAAACACCTCCCTAAGGTGCTCCCTATGTTCTGCAAGACTTCAACAATACACCAAGATGTCTTCCAAATATACAACAACACATCTATCCAGCAAGGATCTCAACACATCATTCATGAGGGTGTTGAAAGTAGTCGGTGCATTGGTTAGGCCAAACAGCATAACCAAAAATTCATAAGATCCATACCTTGTTGTGATAGCTATCTTCGCCTTGTCACCCGGTGCGATGTAGACCTGGTAATATCCTTGTCTCGAATCCAACTTGGTGAAGTACCTGGCCTCCACAAGTAGATCAAAGCTATTCACAATCAAGGGAAGAGGGTATTTGTTCTTAATGGTCAGCTTGTTTAGCACCCAGTAGTCCATGCACAAACGAAGTGATCCATCTTTATTTCACTGAAATAAGACCTGAGAAGCGAAGGTGGAGTGAGAAGGTCGCAAGCATTCCACCTCCACAAGCTTTGCAAGCTGCTTCCTCAGCTCGACCATCTCAGGTCTAGAGAGGTGATAAGGAGATTGAGATGGTGGTCTTGCTCCCATCTCCAACTCAATCATGTGATCCACATGCCTCTTCAATGGCAGCACTGCTGGTAACTTCTCCAGCATAACATCCCTGAACTCCTTCAGGACATCCTCCACTGCAGAAGGATTAGATGATCCAGACGGTTCGCCTTCATCCCATCCACTAAGTAAGGTCACAAAAAGAGCTCTTCGATTGCCTTCCTTCTAACTCGCTTAGCACTCAGAACACTCAGAATCTGAGCTGAGTCACTTTGCCTCACCGTCGAAATCATACAAGGCACTGTTGGATCCAAGATCAAAATGCATCCCAAGTATGGAGCCACCATAACTATTGCTTGTCTTAGGTAAGCGTGTCCCAATATCAGATCAAATTCCTCCATTTCAATCACCATAGGGTTGGCTGGAGCCTACCATGATCCGTTCCTCATGATAGTATTCGGGATCTCGCCACTGACGTTCCATGCGGCAACAGTAACTACCTTGAAACTAGTCTTAGTTAGATCCATCTTGAGCCCAAGTGACTTCACTCAGCTCACAGAAATGTAATTATGTGTAGCCCCAAAATCAACCATCATCAAGACCTTCTTTCCTCCAAAGATGCCTCAATGAAGCATAAGTCATTATGACTTGATGCACTTGCATTTGGATTCGTTGTTTCTTTTACAACATTCAGCAATTGCAAAATACCCATCTCAGGTTGAACTTTCTGGTTCTCGGCCACCAATGAATTGATGCGAGTGCACTCAGGACACTCCTGAGCCTAATGTCCAGATTGTCCACAAATAAAATAGTTGTTGTCCACCTTATCTTTCATAGGTTTGTCATTTTTTGCCTTCTTGGGTGGGTAGTTCCTAGTTAGTTTATTCTTCTTCTTCTCTTCTTCCTTCGGTTGTGGACCAGCATTCCACTTATCTTTCCTCTAATGAAATTTTTTACTTTGATCTACGGAGTCACACTGTGCTCCCCCAAACCCTTTGGCTGCATCACCCTTATAGTCCAACAAGTCGTCGGCCAAAGTAATCGCCTGAGCCAATGTTTACACCTTCTGCCTCTGCATCTCGTCGGTGGCACAAGGTTGCAAGTTCCTCATGAACAAGTACAACTTCTCAAAGTTGTTTATTTTAGTGCATTCCAAGTCTAACACATGGAACTCACGGACATAGTCCCGAATCTTCCCGGTATGCTTTATCTAATCAAAGCAAGCTAAGGCCACCCAATCCTAGTTTCCTAGATGGAACTGATCCTATAGAGTCACCTTCAATTCGAGCCAATTCTTAATCGACTGCACTATTATTCCAGCTTGCTCGTCCGCCACCAAAGCTTCACACTTCTCATGAAGCATGAGGCCACCTTTCGGACTTGTGCCTCATCAACCAGCTCAAGTGCACTAGACAAGTATTCTTCTACATCCCAGAAGAAGTTATCCAATACTTTGTCGTCATGATCACCATCATACGATGCAATCAACGCTGATGTCTTGGAAGTCTACATTCCAACCTGGAGTAGTGTACTATAAAGTGACTGCCCTTCCTTCAAGAACTTGATCTCATCGCAGTGCACCTCCATGAACCGATGGATCCCCTCTAGGACATCCTGCATATGTTCGAGTCTTGATATAATGCTCTTGAACCGTCCTTCCCAAGCCTCCAAGTCAGAAATCCATTGTTCATGATCCTGGAGCCAATGCTTGGTATGCAACCCCCAAACATCGTATTCTTATTGTTCCTCGACTTCCTCTTGATGTCCCTCATCCAAAGGTTCCCCCATCTTGTTCCTTTGCAAATCCTTTGCAAAGTTCTGCTCTGATGCCAACTATCACGAACCTTATCAGTGAGATTCGTGTGACACTGGAATTAAATGTCTCTGGTGTGCAATGGCCTGTAGACAACCAACCCAAACTATGCCTTCTTGTACCTGATCGAATTGAAACTCAATGTTAGCTTAAAACAATGTTGCGAATGTTGCCAATGTGGAATCCAAATCAATATGGAATAAAACAACTTGGATGCAAGTCAGATGCAATACAAAACTCAAGATACACAATAACACACAAACTTGGTCAAAGAACATAGATGCTTTTCAATTATGCAAAACCAACATGACAAAACCAAAGCCAAGTGTGTTGTGTTGAGAAACACTAGTCACCTCAATGTCTAAAGCTAACAAAATGCTTAGCCAAACTTATTACAATGAAATCACATAGAGCTCATAGCTCAGTCCGAAGTCCAACAATTAGACCTCCTCGGCTCACCTAGCTGCCTTTCACCTAATTGCACTCTGCTCCAAATTTTTTCTTTGATGATCTGATATGTTGTATGATCAAATGACTAAGGCATCCCACCTTATATAGCCAAGTCGCCTATGATGCATCAAAAGGATAAAATTTTTCCTTGTCATAGATCTTGTAACGACTCGATCATACGACACACAAAAAATCTGGTTGGATGATTTGTGCGCTCCAACGATTGGCTCAACACGCTAAGCAAGTTGGCCCAACATAGGTCATAATGTGTGCTAGAATAGGTTCGCACCCAATTGCGAACCCTTGAGTACTCGATCCATGAAATTGGCCTACCAAGTGCATAACCACTCAAGTTGCAAAGCACCTCAGTACTTGTCCCAGCTCAAGTCGGCCCTAAATGCATAAGTGATCCCATGCAGATCCACTTAGACCAAAAAAGTGTCATCTGAACTCGGCTAATTGTTCAGGTTAGTGAACACACAAAAAAACTTCGTCCGAAAATGAATACAAAGTTTGGGTTCGTTACAGCTACAGTCATCGTCATAAAAGGAGGATTAGAATTTCCCTACAATTGGCACAGACAATTATTTGAAAGAAACCTTGTCTTGACTATAGAAATTGTGACATCATATGGCACAGGAAGCTAACGACACCGTTGTTCTCTAATTACTTTTTTAAGTTTTTAAGATAAACTTATATTAAGATAGGAAGAAACATTCATACTTTGTCTTTCATCCATAAAATCTCTTAACATCCACCTTCTTGGAAGTGACAGAATCAAAACATGAATATTTCTTTATTTGTTGTGGAAAGTGTCAAATTTCGTAAGAAGAAATACTTTTTTTATCATCCAATTCAAATTGGTACAAGAATTTGAATAGGGATAATGAGGAGAGGTATTTTTCACATTTAAGTATTCTTTTCTTAACTAAGTTGTTTTTTACTTCAATATGGATCATTTTAATTGCAATAAGATATATTTCATTTCTAGTTTTTTTTTTTTTTTTTAGATTTAATATGGTATTAAAGTCATATTTATTTTGACGCATTACACAAAATAACATTCTAGCATTATTAGTTGAGCTTCTTGATTGACTACTTCAATGATGATGAACCATGATTTAAAGACAACATACAAGTTTGCAATATATGTAAACCACTTATAGAAAGTGGGGATGTGGGCATTATGAGGAGAGTTGTTCTTCACATACAAGTATTCCTTCCATCCACAAGTTATTCCTAGTTTTGATAGAAACCTTGTTAATTCTGATATGATATATCTCATCTTCCTTTGTTTCTATTTTATTTTATTCCATTTTTTTTTTTGGTTTAATGAGATAGCACAAAGCATCATCTATTTTTTTATTTTTTTATAATGGTTGATTGGTAATTATTGAATGATGGTTTAAGAAATGGTTGATGTAGACTTGATAGATGCTTCATTTATTGATTGAATACTCCACATAACCTGTACTTTCACTTCATGAGTGTCTCCTTCAATTGATTGTAGATGGATCCTTCAAATGAGGAAAGCAAAGGCTATATGTATGAAACCCTAAATTTGTTTTTAATCATATGCTGACCTAGAGTCAATATAATTTCCCAATCCTTTGGATTTGAACATAAAAATACTACCAAAATATGATCCCAAAATTCAGGGAGAAATAATAGGGACCAAGAGGCATCACATTATTAGTCCAACCAACTTCTTCCTAAATTTTTAGGGAAGCAAGGTATTGTAATTCTAAAGTCGATTTCATAAGGATGCGATGATTCAAGGTGTTTAGATATGTGAAATTGGGCCTTGAAGATTGAAATATGACATAATTAGGGCTTTTGATGAATTAATTAATCGAAAGAATAAAATAAAAAGGGGCACACTTAGGGTTAAGGGCCAAATTTTATGATGTGTAGAATGATAAAAGAGAACTTTAGATTTAATTAAATGAATTAGCTAAATTGTTAAAGGGAAATTGAAATGCAAGATGAAAACACACTAAGGCAGGTGCTAACCTAAGCATGGAATTGTACCACCCAATTAAGGGTGTACAATTTACGATGCTGATTATGATAATTATGAGTGTATGCAATTTGTAATGTTATATTTTGCCTCCCCTTTAGTAGGTTGATTATTTGAAGTGATAAGTTACAATAAATTATGTAAATGAAATAATTAAGGGTTAAATTGTGTGAAAATAATACTATAGGGAATGCAAAATAGCTCTTGAATAGAAAAGGACTATGCACTTGAAATATGATCTTAAAAGATAAGTATGTTAGATAGTAAAAACCTATATAACAATTAATGTAAAAGTAAAAAATGTCATAAAACTTGCAAAATAGAGGGACTAGAAAAATATAATCTTAAAAACAAAATTTTAGTAAATTATACATTGATGACTTAGGGAGGTAGTGGGATGATGGTTGTTGGTTACCTAAGCTTTGAATAGTGCATGTGGTGGCATGAATAGATGATTAATGGTATCACCTATGTGTGTCTTCAAGCAATAATCTTTAGCCTTTACAAGCACTCAAGTATGTGTGTATGTGTGTGTGTGTGTGTGTTTGTTTGTGTGTATAATATTTATTTTTCAAAACATATCTTAATATATTTAATATTAAAAAAATTGTAAATAAAAATATGTTTCTATGTAAACAAAAAAAAAGGTATTATCTATATTATCTATAAGAAACTTAATAATAATAAATATAGGTTAGGTCATTTTTCACTAAAATATAATTTCATGGTACTGAAAAAATGGAAAAAAAAATAATCTTATTAAAAAAGTTTGAGAGTATACAAGACACATGTTATAACAAATTTAAGCTTATGGTAGTGATTATTTCAAGTCTTGATTGAAAAATTGGAGAGCTCTCCATCTACTTAAATATCAAGGAAGCAGTGGTTCATTATGTACATTATAGTTTTAAAACATTCTCAAACTTTGATTGTGTCATAATTTCTTCATATCTCTAAAGATTTATAATTTAGGTATAAGATCTAAAATGCTTGATGTTTTCATTTTCTAAAATATAATATATTACTATATTATCACTTATATTTATGAATTTAAATAAGATTTAGAAAATTCCAACTTTAAAGGATAAACTATTTAAGAATGAGCCTCTTTGATCACTATTGAGATCCTATTAGTATTCATGATATAAGTGATCTCAAGTACTACTTTAGATGTAAACATTAAGATAGTATTTGTCAACTAAATGATATCAGAACCAAACTAATTTGGGGGTTGAAGAATATTAATCAAGTAAAGCTAGTATTCTATCTAATTCTTATAGATGAAGACCACAACCATATTGACATGGTTGTGCGTAGTGTTAAATGTAGATTTTGCACTCTATAAAAGAAACAAAAAGAAGAAATAGAAAATTGGATGCAAATAGTTGAACAACCATACATGGAATGAAATTAAAAATGTAAATGTTTGTAACGTAAATTTTTAATTGAATTTGTAAACAACAATGCATCATTCTTTAATTGAGCTCATTCATGATAGGATTTGTTTCAAAGAATAAGGAAATCATATTTATAGAACTCATTGCCCCTTAAAATAAAATATAACTCTGAGATAAAAAAAATAGAGAAAACTATTTAAAGACTTGTTATCGTGCACATTTCATGCCTAGTTTTCTAAAATCATAGATACATTTTAACTCTTTAACACGTGCAACATCAATTATATAATATTTATAGACTAATGTAACAAAATCCCCAATTGGTGGGATTTGTCACTTAGTTACACTTATTTGAAATAAAAATATTAACATTGCCAAGCTAGAGAAGAGCCACTATAATGTCGATGAAACTGCTATTAATATGAGTATCAAAGTGTGCAAATATACTAACATGTCACTTAAGGAATTTCATCCCAAAGAACTACTTATGAACTCACTATGAATAATGCCTTATAAACATAAAAAGCTCTTAGACTAGATCTTAATTATTAGCTATGATAAAAACATTGAGAAATAATATTTACGACTAAGTACCTTAATTTTCTCTTGCTTGTGTTATGGGATCTATTACCATTGCTAGGAGATTTTCAATCTATATCACTTTGTCATGAGTGATTCATCTTACAATTACACTACATCCATTTGAATTATATAGATAAAATTAATCTTTGGGAAAAAGTTGTAATTAATCAAATTGATCTTTAGTTTTCAATAATTTTAGGATCTAGTCCCAATAAAGTTTAGCTAACAAGATGGAAAGTATAGGAATCTGAATTAAACTTTCTAGAATCACATTCAAAATATTTGTATTTTATTATATATTTTATAGTATTGGTTTGTTAGATAAATATGTTTAAAAAATTTCAATAAAATAAAATTTCAAATGGGTTTAGTGTACAAGTAAAAAATTTCTGCTAACAAAGATGGATTACTATTTGCTTTGCTTCTATTATAATATACAAGATTTGATAATGATTATTCCATTAGGAAAACCATTAGGAACACCATAACAATTCCTTATTTTAATCAAAATTTCATATTAGAATAGGACATGCAAAATTTACTTTTGCATAAATCTTTTGACCCTACCCTAGTTGATATAAAAATTAATTAGCTAAAGCACAAGACAAGTCATAACTTCATCATACACAATTATTGCTACTTATTGTAGAGGTTTGGTCGAAGCAAAACTTGTAGACAAGTTAAGTGAGTGTATTGTAAGGAGAAGGACGGAGATTAAAAATTTCTTCAGTAGAGGAGAAAACACTTATGTTATGTCCAACAATGCCTCTTGTGATAAAACATATTCATCCATAGGTTAATAATACATTAGAGTATCAAGGATGGAAGAACCACTAATTGTAATGCACCATAACATGTAAAATAAGAATGCATAGTGGATAGGGAAAATGGGTAATGAAAATCTGTTTCCTAACATATTAATAGAGCACAAACTAAGGGTAGGTGATAGGGTTAAGATAGAGATCTATCAATAAGGACAAACACTAATAAGGAAAGGCCAACAAGACATAGTCATGTAGGAATAAGAGCTCACAATAAAATGTATTGAATAAATACATGCTTACATAAAAGTCTAGTTTAATTACATAAATAAATAAAAAATAACCATTCTACAAAAGATTAAGGATCTAAGAGAGACATAACATAATATAATGAACATGGAAATTGAAAAATTACAATAGTTTTTAGCTCTAGCCTCAATAAATATACCATTGCAATAGATATCAACATAAAACCTTAGAGTCTAGAATCAAGTGATAATTGTAGAATTAGGAATTTGACTATAAATCTTTTGTTTTCTTTTGAGAGTGAAAAAATGATCATTGTAGGTCCATAAATAAACCTACACATGAAAAAATATATCTTTGATATCTATCAAGAAAAATGGTGTTCTAATTACTAAAAAGCGGGATAGGCCCGAATCATTAAATGATTGTTAAACAAAAACAGCTATGGCACATGAGGAATGCACACCTAGCCAAAGACAAAGAAAACACCAAAACCAGCGAGGAGAAAGACCAAAGAGAAAACACAAAAACATCAATGAAAATGGTGTTTAGAAACATTACATGTAAAGTTTCTAGGCAAGGATCATGTTATCCTTTGTTGAACCCCTTGGTGAACTCAAATAGTGATGATGAAACGAGAGTTAAAGACAACATGCAAGAATGGAATATTCTCATATGATGTTGATGCAAGTGTTGATATTAAGATATTCTTCTTTTTGATACACTTGTAAGCTAAATTCTTTCTATTCTTGAATATTTTAAATGAATCGGGATTACTCCTTAAATGCAGCACCCTAATGAGAAATTTTAAATAATTTATGATGTGATTAGCTTAGAACAATGAATGAGAGAATGAAATATAAGATCAACTTAGAATATGAATTTAACAACTCAAATTCATGTTTCCAAACATAAAATTAAGTTAAATTAATTCTCCATTCACAGATTTAAACTAAGATGACAAATAATAAACCATTAATAAATTCACAATCTTAAAATGTCTAAAATTATGACAGAATCACGATTCAATCTCAAGTACTAATTTTTATTCATTTTCTTTATTCTTTTTCTAATTTTTTATATCAAAATATAGTTCTCATTTAGTCCTACTAACCTGGCATGGTTGCTAATGTGGCAATTTTCAATTTCAATTTACAATTTTATAAATTATTATCAATTTCAATTTACAATTGTATAGTATAGAACAGGTGATTATTTTATTTCAAGTAAATCCCAGACACTGAATAGGAGAAATTTCAGCTCTATTTTGAATCACTGTAGGGAAGCCCCTTTACATTTTCCCTTTGTTTCGCATTGAAGTGTCTTTCTTTCTTAGGAAGAAGCTTCATGTAAGGTTCTTTATTAGTTTGAAGGGCAAGATGTTGAATATTATGTTGAAGCCGATTGGTTAACTTTAGAGAGGAATGGGAAAAGTTAATTTGCATATAAACACGAGGGTATATGTGCGCACGTGCGAGGAAAATCAGAGCCTATTATGTTCTAAAATAATGTGAATGTTTATTAAATTTCCAAAGTATTTATTAAAAAATAAAACAATATAAGTTCCTAGTGAATGGGAGCTGCAACGCTTTTCATGCACTTCTGGTCAGAATATTAAAATTATAGTCTCTTCAGGATATTCAAATTTTTGTCAGCTTCAAGGGCCATGATCAGGGTATCCTACTGGGACTTTTCCAATTTATCCACCATCTTATTCATTGTGGCTACAGAGTTCTTAACAATCTTGTGGCTTTGTTTCATAATGGCATTCATAGTTTCCCTGATTTTGCTATCTCCCCCTTCAAGCTTCATGGTTTTCTTCTCATTTTCTTGTTTCATCTTTTCCATAAGTTCCACAATTCTTTGTAGACACTCCACCATGGATAGCTTTTCTTCCTCAGTCCAAACTGCCCCTTCAGCCTTTTGACGGTACTCATCCAATTTACTAGTAGTTGCTCTGTTCTTGAAGTTAATGCCTTTGATTTCATGAAAAACCCATTTAAAAACCCTAAAGAGGTCCACTGCGTCATTCCTAGCAATAGCCAAAACATCATCTGGAGATTCCCTGTCTAACTTAAAGTAGTGGTCATCCGGTTTGAGGTCTTTACGAAATCTTGGCCCATTTTCTCTTTCGATGGAAAGGTTAGAAGATTGGGATTCTTCAGAGGTTCTAGATTTATCAGAGGGGTCACCCGATGAGTCCTCAGAGTAAGATACTAGCTTATTCTTAGAGAGGGCGATCATTTTATTTTTCGCTTTGGATTGTCTTTTCGCAGAGAGCTCTTGCTTGCTCGAAGACATGCTCAAAGGGGAATTTTTAGGCAACTTTTTAGGGGGGGCGAGTAATTTCCTCTTCCCAGTCCTAATCCCCATCAGAATTACCCTCAGACACACTAGTTTCATTGTCATACCCTTTTGAGTCTGGGGATGAAATGGGGTTAGACAGGACAGACAAACTGGCAAAGTGCTCATGAATGAGCTGGCTAAGACCAACATGCAGAACAAGGACATTCCTAGGACTTTTATGATGTTCCAAAATATAGTGTTTAAGCGAACACAAGAGATAGTAGGGGAAAGAAACCCTGACCTTGTACCTGAAGTGGTTGAGGAGGATGAAATGATAGCCATAAACCCTTGTGAACCTACCATCCATGGTAATATATTCAATCACCACTCTTAGTACCTCCATCTACAAATTCTTAATGGTGTCAGCCTCAAAGTGGTTGTTCGAAACCTTAAGCAGTGCTTCCCTTTCCCCCTCTGATTTTGGAAATTTAACAATCACTTCATCAAATATGATTACTTCTGTTTGTTTATTGTTTTTTTTGTTTTTTTTCATCTTCAGTGAGGTCTTATGACTGTGTGTGTCTATTTAAATGGTGTTAGGGTGTAGTAGTTTAGTTGTTGACATTGATTTTGTAAGTTTTGGAGTAGGGGAACGATACGAATAGTTGATATAGTTAACTTCATACATTCTAAGTTTCTAGGTGATATATCATATGTGACCTAATTGTTTATAGCTATTGTGACTTTTGGGTGCTCAAGATGAACGCCATAGGATTTGTTATGTACACAAGGGTATAAAAATGGTCATTTAGAAGTGTTGCCCAATACCTACTTAAAGATGTCCCAATAACAATGCACTACAACCACCCCAAAAAAATTGACAATTAATCCAATACATATTCCTACAAGAAGCAATACATTTTTCTATACTAACTATTTTTATCCATATTATAGACAATTATATTAATTTGACTAAAAATATCATAGATAATTATAGAAGATTTAAAGTTCTACTCTTAAAAAAGTGATAAATTGTATATGAATCCATTGTAAGTAATTGCTCATCAAATTACATTAAATTTTTCATCACAAGATTTTTCATGAACTTTATTAAATAATAAAACTCAAATTACTTTAGTGTGTTTAACGATAATACCTAAACATTCTTAACCTTGTGTACCCATTTACAGCTTTTGTATAACGTACATGAATTTTGCTTATTTCACTTTTTATTGAGACGATAGTCTCTTAGTATGGGCTTTCTTGCCCGGAAAATTGTCAGTATGTCGGTAAATTTCTACCGGTCACATTTACCGGTTGTCGGGCAATGAAAAGCTTGTTGCTTGATCTACACCTATCGACTCAATTAAGTGGGCCCATGGCTCAATTAAATTTAATATATTTATTTTTAGTTGTGTTCACCAGAAAACAGCGTGGGGATGGTGTACGGTGGAGGAAAACGATAGTTAATGTCCTTTAATAGCATTAACTTTAGTGTTTGATACTTTCTATGTTTGACATAATAGAAAAGTTAATGTGTGTATGCCCACATTTGGGAATTGTTTTCTGCAAGCGAATGTTTTTTTCTACAAGCGAATGTTATGAGTAGGTTTGTATATGTTCTACATCTAGGTTTGCAATGTGATTTTGTTTTGTATAGTTATGCTTCATGCAATCTTTGAATTGTGGATTTAAAACTGATTTCAAAATTTTGGGCTAGGGTTTTCTCAACAGCTAGGTTTCTTCATCCAAGACAAAAAGTGTGTGAGAAGACTGCATCATGCCTGGAGCTAGGTTTCTTCATCCAAGACAACCATTGAACGAGTTTTAGGGGCATATTATTTATTTTATTTTTTTATTCACGGTATGATAATGCAACTCAATTTGGGTGTGGGGATAAAATTCATTTCAATGGTAGTTTCTACGATAATTTTTTGCATTTTGTAGACCTGCAGGGTTCTCTTTGCGAGGACAAGATTACGTCGTGCTTGTAGCTGGGTTTCTTCAACCAGAATAGCATTGTATGCTTCTGTTGCTTCTATAGTTCAGACAATAAAAATGGTCCGTAATGGGGTATTTTTTTTTCATTTTATGCAGTTTGTATTTTATTTCACAACATTTTCAATGTTGTTTTTAAAAGTTATTTAGGAATCCTATGCTTAGGTTTGCTACTGACTAGCAAAAATAGGAAAGAGATATCGTAGTAGAGGGATTTTGAGTTTTAAATGCTAGGTTTCTTCATCTAGAATAGCATAGTATGCTTTTGTAGTTCAGGCAACAAAAATGGTCCATAATGGGGTATTTTTCCTTAATTTTGTGTGGTTTTTTATTTTCTTTCACACTATTTTCAATGTTTTTTTTAAAAGTTATTTAGGATTCCTATGCTTAGGTTGATACTGACTAGGAAAAATAGGAAAGAGATATCGTAGCAGAGGGATTTCGAGTTTTAAAGCACTTTATTTACTTAATATGGGATTTTTTTTTAAATAATTTTTTTTTGAGTTGGGTGTAAATGGATTTAATATTTGCTTTTCTGCATCTAAGACTTCATTGTCAAATTTCCTCTTATTTGTTTTCTCTGCTGGACATTCATGTCAAAATGATAGACGTAGATCATATAAATACAACTAACGATCTACTAAGGCACAGTCATGGATGAAATCAACTAATTGGTGAAACCCTGAAACAAAAATTGAACGTACTTGCCTGGATTTGCACCTTCATGCTGAACTTCCCTCTTGTTTCTTTTCTTTGCCAAACATCCATGTCACAATTATAGGCATTGATCATTTAAATGTACTGAAGATCTGATAAGACAGTCATTGTTGAAATCAAATAATTGGGAGAATGTTTTGGACCCCCAATAATAATAGAATGATGTTCTGATAGAAAGCCCTACTAAAATCATGTATGAAATCAACTAATTGGTGAAACTCTTAAATAAAAATTAAACGCACTTGTCTAGATCTGCATCCTCATGCTGAACTTTCATCTTGTTTCTTTTCTTTGCCAAACATACATGTCACAATGATAGGCATTGATCATTTAATTACCACTGAAGATTTGATAAGACATAGTCATAGTTGAGCTCAAATAATTGGGAGAAAGCCCTATTTTTGGTACCTAATAATAACAGAATGATGTTTCATTGTATATTTGTGTTGAAATCTCTGCATCTCTTATTGTGGTCTCTTAATGTAAAATGCCCCATTGTTTATCGTCCACTTGAATAAATATTTTGCTGAGATATTTTATGTTTACCTAAGCTTAATTTTATTATTTTTAATGAAATTACCAAGCTTGAAAAAACTTTTTATCTTTCCTTATAAAAAAATAGTTATTCAAACTCCCGAGGGTAATTCCAAGGGTAAAAAAATGCCCTAATGTTTTAAGAAATTGAACCTTTGGAGGTGTTTCTTCTAAATATCAACTTGGATATGACAAAAATGAAAACCCTTAGGAATAGCCCAGCTAAAACAAAAAAGATTTGTGAGGATTCCATGAGGAAGAATATCACAATAGACTTGGACCTACATAGCTCATAAGAGGAGGAGAAATTTTGGGAGAAAGAAAGAAAAGATGGTAGCTCAGGAGAGAAAAGATCGACTAGACTATGTGCTATAGAAAAGAAGAGCAAGACAAAAGATAAAGTTGTGAGGGAAAACCTTGATGAACTCCTTAATTTTGAAGAAATTTAGGAGATCTCTACTGAAGATTTTCAAGCTGAAGAAGAGGACCAAGAGGAACTATTTAAGAAAGAAAGGGAGGAAGAAAGTGATATGGTGGAAGATTCTGAAGATTGTGACCACACCCACAACCCTTCAACAATTTGGAAGATGATGAGATGGTTCCCTATTCTCAAGAAATATCATTGGATAAAAAAAAATAAAAATGACATGGAGGAGGAGATAAATGTGCTCAAAGAATGGGTTCTTATCTTGGAAGAGAAAAACTAAATTTATAAACAAAAAATTCATAATCTGTGCGAGGCTTTTAGTTCCCTCTGTGAAATCACTGATGGTGTGATGAACAAGGTGGTTATGGGAGTGGTGTCTAGACAAGGGAAAATAAAGAAGACAAACAAGAGGCTGAGTAAACAAGGAAAGAAAGATATGGATGCAGAAGCTGGGGAGGACATGCAGGAGGACACCTAGGCCATCAAGGTTGATAAGCTGAAGCACAATTGGAACCTGATTAACAATGATTAAGCTTTCCCCTTCTATTTCTCGTAAATTCTTTTCTAGGTATAGGAGGTTATTGTGTTTTATTATGGGTATAAGATACCGTCCTACATGCCTTTTAATTCGAACTTTATTTTGATGGTGAATATGGTTACTATGTTTAATATTGTTTATATTCGGTATAATGATATTATGGTAGGTAGATGGTGGGTGGTTAGAATTAGTAGATTTAGCTACAGAAGCATGGTTATATTTGACTATTTCTGAAAGTTGATTTTGTTTGTTTTGGTCTAGTTCCTTGGGGCTAGGGTTTTGTTGTTGCTCTATAATTTTGTTGTTCTAAAGGTTCAGGGCCTTCTCCCTAGTAACATAATGAAAAACAATAGCTTTTGAAACTAATAAAAAAGACTTTGATTATGTGCCCTTGGAGGAGTTTGTTATAGACTCCCTCTCCCTTGGATCTGCTAATAAGGGTAAATATTAGGTGCAGGAATTGTCTAAATCTTTTAAATTTAAAAAAGGGAAAGAGAAGAAAAAATATCGCAATTTGTCTTTTTCTGACAACATTGATAAAAGAGCATTGGTGTTCCAGATGTCAAGAAGACTTTGGAGAATTTAAATATTAAAAAGAAAATTGATGAGATGGTAGGGGAGAAAGTCGACATTCTTGAGTTTGGTGGTGAACCAAATGGGATTGATTTCCACATTAAAATCCCTATTGAAATAGAGAAAGGTACCTCTATGGGAATGGATAAAGGATCCTCTACCACTAGAACATGGGATGTGCTGACGGTGGTCAAGGATGTGATGATTTTCTTTTGTGAGTGGAAAACCAATCATTGCAAGTGCATAAATCAACCCACACATGCAAAATTGTGTCTTTGATATTTATGAAGGAAAATAGTGTTTAGAATACATACTTGTAAACGTACTAGGTGAGGATCATGTTATCCTTAGATGACCCCCTTGTTGAACTCAATTACTAATGACCAAGGAAGAGTTAAAGACAACATACAAGCATGCAATATTCTCTTAAGATATTGATATAAGTGTTGATGTTAGGAAATTCTTCTTTTTGATACATGCATAAGCTAGATTCTTTCTTTTCTTCAATATTTTAAATGAATCAAGATTACTCCTTAAATACACCACCCTGTTGAGAAATTGGAAATAATTTATGTTGTGATTAGCCTAGAACAATGAGTAAGAGAATGAAATATATGATCAACTTAAAATATAAATTTAAAAACTCAAATTATTCATATCTCCAAACATTAAAATAAGTTAAGTCAATTCTCAATTCACAGACTTAAACTAAGATGACAAATAATAAATCATTAATAAATTCAAAATCTTAAAATGTCTTAAACTATAACATAATTATGATACTATCCTAAATACTAATTATTATTCATTTTTTTTATTCTCTTTCTAAATTTTAATATCAAAATATAGTTCTCATTTAGTCCTATTATCCCGGTATGGTTGCTAATGTGACAAATTTCAATTTACAATTTTATAAATTAATATCTGGACCAGTTATTTTTAAACAAATACAGTTTTTGATAAGTAATCTACTTATAAGGGCCAGTCCCCATATATTATAAAAAAGTGTAGAACAGAAAGGGAAATAAAAGTTTATCGCAATCTTTGAAACTGATTCTCCCCCCCACAAAAAATTAATCGATTCTCCCCCCCAAACAAAAAAATAATTGGCATCTCCTACTGCCTCATACAAAGCTTTATAATCATGAATTTATACATTTGATAGACCAAGTACTGCTTGCCTTCAAATATTGCTATTTATTCTAGCAGATATACTGTTCTGATGTATTTAAATCTACTATTAATTCTACTTGGCAAAAGAAAAGAAACATCAGGACTCCATTATTGCTGTCCTCCTTCCTGCGGGTCCATCTTGTCCTCTTCTACAGGGTTTTCTCTTTCCACCTCGGCAGCTGCACCAGGCCTTCCTGTCGAATGAAGGTTGAGATCCAATCAGGTGCTGGGTTGAATCCATTGTTTATGTTTATGTACAGGAACAGGTGATTATTTTGGTTCAAGTAAATACCAAACACTGAACAGGAAATTTTTAAGCTCAATTTTAATCAATGTAGGGAAACCCCTTTACATTTCTTTCCTATTTTTCAGCTGAGAGTGAATATCCTCAACATATTTCTAGTAAATATTTTGTAAAACTTTGTTCAGACCTTGTTCAATTTGGGTCATTTCTAATGAGTTATGGCAATGCATGCCTACAATTGCTGTGGCGTGGATATAGAGAAAGACAATGGAGTCCCCGCTGTAAACATCTGAGTTCTGTATTTCTAAGGCATGTGCTTCAACTACTTCATACATCTCGCAGAGAGAGCGCGGCATTCTTGAGGCAGTAATTCTTATTATAACTGTTTCACTGGAATAAACTGCTATACATACATTAAGACTTATAGACTCTCTATCAATGGCTGATGAATTATGATCAATCGATGAGCTTCTTGTCGCGGCCAATAAATGGGCCTTCTTCTTCTGCAAGTCCAGGGTTTTAGTCTGGAGAGTCTGAATATATTTACCAGTCTCTTCTATGATGTAATGTCTTTCTACCTGAAATACCACAAGCTCATAAGATTAACACTATCCCAATGAACTCTGGCTGTAAACAACAACTGGATTATATTCATTGCAGAACTTTATTTCAATCTTTTGAATCACACTCAGTCATTAGAATGAGGATAAGAGATGAAACCATGACTAAATTACCTTATTGGTAGTTGAAACAGCAATTGTCTCATCTTTATCCTTCTTTTCTTCTCAGAAAACATTATACTCTGAATTCTTCTCCTTCGTTTAATTTCTTCCTCTGGTTGTAGAATGAGTACTTGTTTATTCCTTTGCTGCTATGAAGAGGAGATGTACAAAATGTAATGAAATGATCAACTAGTCTACGGAGATAAGAAAAAGTGCAAATGTAAACTGAAATACTAAAAATTGCAGATCTAAAACTGAACAAGATAGTAAATGAACAAGAAAGTAAATCTAGAGTTCTACCCTATGCTTGGAGAAAAACCTATATGAGTGTAAATGTAAATGTGAATTCTTCAAATCACAAATGAAATGATGGGTCTAAAGCATGAATTTAAATCTGAAAATAAGTGTTATAAAGCTCATATCAAGGTATGAAAATAATATTAAACCATACCAAACCCTCAGGGAGAGGTACAAGCCAATCAATAGTCGACGATCTCATATTATTCTTCAATATCTTCAAATCTTTAATTGATGATGAAAATGGTTGATGTAGACTTGATAGATGCTTCATTTATTGATCGAATACTCCACATAACTTTGTTTTTAATCATATACTGACCTAGAATCAATATAATTTTGCAATTCTTTGGATTTGAACATAAAAATACTACCAAAATATGATACCTAAATTCAGGGAGAAATAATAGGGACCAAGAGGCATAATATTATTAGTCCAACCAACTTCTTCCTAAATTTTTAGGGAAGCAAGGTATTGTAATTCTAAAGTCAATTTCATAAGGATGCGATGATTCAAGGTGTTTAGATATGCAAAATTGGGCCTTGAAGATTGAAATATGACATAATTAAGGCTTTTCAGAATATTAAAATGATCGTCTCTTCAGTATAAAAAAATTTATCACATTCAACGGTATATTTATCAATACTAGTCATCGTCGTAAAACAAGGATTACATTTTTTCTTTTGTTTATTGCCATTTTCCCACCTTTAATGAGCTCTTATGATTGTTTTTTCTTCTTTTTATTGTTTTTTTTCCCATTTTTCCACCTTTAATGATGACATTTGACGGTGCACTTCCCTATTTAAATGGTGTTAGGTTATTGTAGTTTAGTTGTTCATGTTGATTTTGAAGGTCTTGGAGTTGTTGGGAATGGTATTTTTTAATTAAAAATTGGAAGTTGTAAATATTTCAAATATTTTATTACATCAAAATTTTGAAATTTTTTATGGTGTGGCTTTATCAATTTAAATATTCATAATTCTTGTTAGTGGTTAGAATAATTTATATTGATATGATACTTTTCACTAAAGGATACCTTAAAAATTTATTTCAAAATTATAAACAAACCTTTTGGATGATTGAAGATTTCCTTTTGTTTTTCTTTGTTCACAACAACCACGTGGATGTCATTTTCAATCATGGACCTTCATATGCCCATAGTTATTTCCTTTAATTTTCTCCTTAGACCTTTGATTTCATGCTTTCTAAGCAACAAGATCTCGGATCCTTATTTCTGTTGAATTCTTAGATATGTACTTGCTTTATTGGCCATTTCTAGACCAAGTACCATGCACCTTAAGTAAGATGGTTTGTCTTGAACCACACAACTTCTATTCTACTTATCTATAGGAACAAATTTCTATGGAAGTGGATCTCTTAAAAGATATAATAGAATTCATTGATACTCAATCTAGCTGCAATTATTATGTCTAATGACTTTTCTTACTTCAACCTTCCAAAACTACTTTCACATGCCAATCTTCTGATGACAAAACCAAATACTTCCCATTTATAACCCCTAGATCAAAGCCATCTTTAAATCTTATGATTAAATTGAATTTACCAAATAACAAGGAAGGTTTGACTATGTTTGATAGTTGGAAAGTTACTTGTAATGTAACAAACAAAAGCACCATACCTATCATCGATGTTGGCTTCCTTAGTAAACCTATAATTTCAATCCCTAACATTGCTTCTCATCCTCATGAAAACTCTGAATAAATTATACCAACAACTCAATCAACTTATAAAGCAACCCATAATTAGCTAGAAATATTTCGTTGAGGTTGAGAAACCATAGTTTTCAAGAGCTCCTCTTATAAATAGTCTTCTTTCCTGATAGTGAAGCAGTTGGGTAATTCTCAAAATGATTTGTAATGAGCTTCTTGTTGTGACACCTCTAATAGGTGATCTTACAATCTACCTTACACCTTGGAGGAAAGGCAATAGGTGTTGAGCAATTATTTGATTGAATATTTTCTCAAACAAGACCTCTTTATAATTATCTACAAATTAGATATTTTTCATTCCAAGGGTAGGAATCTAAGGATATGCCCTTAGATCAACTTGCTTTATTAGATATTTTTCATAGAGATTTAGGATTCTTGTGAAACACTTTTGTAAACAATTTATTTTCCATCTCAATAATATTTTCACATTTCCTACTTAAAATTTAGTATAAAATATTTGAAATATATTTGAATTATCCTTTATAATTTTTCTTACTAAATATAACTTTCTTTTAGTTCTCCTTGATCAAAAAGTTGAAATGTATTTAGATTATACTTTTATCTTTCCCTTACAAACTTCTATATCAAATATATTTTTCTTAAAATTCTACCTAATGAAATTAGTAATGGACTTAAAGCTTACTAATTTAAAAATTCAACTCACAATTTATAAATTAATATTTTTAAAATGGTCAGATTAATAATGGATTTAAAGATTACAATTTTCAAAATTCAATTCACAAGTTATGAATTAGTATTTTTAAAATGTGTATTTTACAATGTGACAATATTGCCTCATTTGTATGCACGATACCCATGTTCTTTCGTAGAAAACATAAATTTTCTTTATATTTATTCATTTTCTACATATTTATATGTTTAACATAGAATATGTGATTGTTTTTCTTCAAATAAAACTAGACATGGTGCACTAGAATCAGGTTTACATTTTTTTTGTCTACTATTGAATATCCTCCTAGCCAGAAATGGGAGCTAAATTACCACACTCTAAGAATTGACTATTTAGGTGTTGGATCATGTGAGGCCCAATTAACTTGACCTCTCTCATTTTGATAATTGGCATCCCCATTTTCATGGTAGATTAAACCAACCTTGTTTCTGACATCGAACTCTCACACACATTGAATAAACTCTATCAACAAGTTGAATATTTCTAATCCTCTCATCAGTACTTTGTTAACTCACTTGTTCATGAAGAGTGATTGTGAGTTAAATTTATGAACTCTAAACATGTCATCTCCTTTACTAATGCACTGAACAGGTCTATATATATTGATAAAAATTAACTTCTATCATATGTTTTTATATAATTTATATTAAAATAGTTGTTATTTTTATTCTATATATTCTTTTATTCAAAATTGACTTTCGTAACTTGGTCTCCTCTCACCTAGGTGTTAGCTCATGTAATATTAGACTCTCATTAAATCTTACAAACTCATTGAATGAGGAATTCATTCACTTGAAAAACATTAATTGACACTCTCATGACGTGGACCATCAATAACCATCAAAATTATAGACAAAAATTAAAAATGAAGGAGGAATGAATATTATAATTGAATTAGGTATGACCATCAAAATTATAGACAAAAATTGTGTTATCATTGGAAAATTTTAATGATAATATAATAATTGCATATTAAAACTATGAAATTCCATAACAAACACTTTGAACATTTACAAATCATTATAGTGTTTCTTAGTGATGGACAATGGCATCTATCACTAGGTAACCTTTCAATTGTTATAAAATCTTGATGAAAAGGTTTGAAATATGTTGCATAAGATTAGGATCTTCTTAGACTGGTTAAAATATAAACAAATTCTTTAGAATCAAAATGAAAATGAGAAGATTAACAAAAAAATATTATCCATAATTTGAGAGGATTCTTAGACAAAATGAAACCTATTTGAGAGGCTTCTTAGACAAAGTAAAACCTATTGTGTGATGCAACAAAAATAGTATGCATAAAAAGTAATGTAGATGTGACACTATATTTGATGATATGAATCTAGAACAATAGAATAAAGTAGTGAACTTTCTAGATAAATTGTCATACAAAATTTAAATCTTTTGAAATTTAGATGAATTTGAAGATTGCAAAAGCAAAGTGCACAACTCTATCATAATACATATTTTTTTAACAAAAAGTATGCACTATGAAACCATATTTGATAATATGAATTTGGAAGTTAAGATTTAAACAAATGTGAGATTAACTTGAACTCTTACCAACTCAAATTGTTTCTAGGGGTGAACAATACCATTATGCATTAAAAGAAATGTTGTGCAAAGTATGTTATAAATTACGTTAAGAATACAACATAACAAGGTTTATTGTTTTTCAACTTCATAGGGACCTTTCATTTTTGAATCTAGGAAAATTTGTCTCTTGAATTTGTACTATAATTTTCCTTCCAAATGATGGATAGTGTAATAAATAGATTTCTATATGAGACATTTATTATCCATGACCTGTAAATGTAGTCATGGAGAAGCACTTTCATTGCTAGATCTATGAGGCGCAATACCCAAAGTTATGTAGAAAAGTGAATGAGAGAAGTTATGTGGTAATCATGGAAGATCCTTTCTTTGCAAAATTTAAAATAATCTTCATTTTGTTGCACTGCTCCATTCCTTGACTACTAGATTGAATACATAACAAGGAATCAATAGTTCAAACTTTTCTTGATTGCAAAAATTGGGTCATCGTTTTTAGAGTTTCCTAATTTGGTGGTAGCAATAAGCATCTTCTTTACTTAAAATTCTACTCCGAAAGATGAATTAAGAGCTTCTCCTAGTGGGTTCTCTGTGTCAAAGTGCCTATAGCCTACCTACAAAGAAGAGAGTAATAAATATAGGCAATCATATTAGGTTCATTAGATAGCTCAAATACATCAACCTCTAGAGGCAGAATGAAAGGCCCCTTTAGTAGCAACCTCTATCCGCATTATTACTATCTTCTCAAAAGTAATGCTAAAAGGGAGAGAAAAATATAGCCCAAAACTAAATTGTTCCACTCAAGTCAAATGTTTCCTCTGCAAATTGCCAAAGAAGCCTTCCAATGAAAATTTTACTACAATTTGAACAAGAGTGTTAGAGAAAACCGTAAATCAAATAATTTTTTTTACATGTCCCAATAAAGAATTTATGTTTTCTCCAATGAAAACCTAGATTTACAACCAATTCACAAACCCTTCTTGCCTTTCATTTACTAAAAGACACTTTCAAAATTTTACCAATTCAACTACAAAAATACCCTTCACTTCGACTTAGAAGCATAGTTTTCACCTAGTTCTCCAAATGTCATGAATTTCCAATTTGGTATACAAAAAAGGAAACAAAATTCACACCAAAACCACAAGAAAACCCTCCCTCTCCTTAATTGGATTAAAAAATTAGAGAAGTTAAGAAACCTCCACCCATAATTTTGTACCCACAACATAGAATAATCAAATAAGTAACAAAAATATCCACACACAACATAGAATTCTTGATCGAGTAAAGGATAGCCTCAATGCCTTACATCCATAACTGGTAGAAATGATGAAACCAAATTAAAACACATAATTATGACATTTTATAGAGTGAAAATTGAAATAAGTACCAAAAATTTGACTACATAGGTTTTCGAAGACTTGTTGGGCAGAAATATGACTAGTGGAATCGTTATTTGATAATATGTGGGTCAATAGAATCCCTAAAGATAGATATTATACAAAACAAAATAATGCCTTTGTGGATTCTAGGTAAATGCATCCTATTCAACTTAGATTCATGTAAATAAACATGGGTTTGATAAAGTTGAGAATAGTGCATAAATCGAAAGACTAATGGCATACAATCTAGAAAGTGTGCAGATTTATTATTTGGAAGACAAAAAACTTAATATTTACTTTTTGGTGAATAAGAATTCTCTAGATTTCTTTAGATTTTTATAGTTATTTTGTAGTCAAATATTTAATATTTACGTATTTACAATGGATAAGATAAGATTCTCTAGATTTTTATAGATTTTCTGATTTTTATAACTTTTTAAATAAAACATCATATTTAATGTTTACACCATTGTTTTTTATTATGATAAACAGGATTAACAGGGACCCAAAACCCAGATCCATCCAAAAATTAAACACAGTAACCAAAGTCTAACCAACCGCTAAACAACAATAGAAATAGGGGATTCACCCCAAAACCAAAAACACAAAAAACAAACCTAAACAAGATGCACAAGCAAATAAACTAAGAAAGACTTTTCATAGGCTCAACATTCTTTTGGATCGCTTTGTTATTAATCTCGTGGAGTTCTTCCATAATGAACCTCGAAGTACCCTTTCCCTGATATTTGCTCTTGGTCCTGGTAAAAGGTTCCGTGGATGCCTACACCTCCTGGTTCATCTTAGCCAAGTTGATATCTAGAGATCTCTCAATTCTAGTCATCTGCTCCTTCTGAATGGCAATATCCTCATCGACTCTTTTGAGGCCCTCGACACTGTTATGCATGACTTCCTTACTAACCTCCACCAAACACTTAAGTTTACTTCTCAACTTCTATATTTCTTTCTCCAGCGTGTCGATTTTAGCCTCATGTTCAGTTTTCATAACTTTAATATCTTTGACATTTTGTTGGGACAACGTCAGGAGTTCGTTAGTCTTATCTGGAGCTGGAATCTCAATGAAAGTGACAATCAGATCCTTAATCCCCTATTTCAGAATATTAATTTCCCCAAAAACCCATCGGAAGCACTTCTTCTGATACATTAGTGACTTCCCCGGGAGCTTACCAACATTTGTTTCATCATCTTTGGTCTCATTGGGGTCCACATACAGGGGTGGGTGAACTCACAATAATGGTTCCCACTTTTTTGCCACTTTTGACACTGAGATGAACAATTTTAAAATAATCTTCAAATTCCAACAACTATAACTTTTAAACTATTAAGAATTTGAAGATGATGTAAATTAGTGATTTGTAGCATTTTGTCTATAGATTCTATATATAGTTTTTTCAAATTTTTATGAAGGATTTTTTTTAAATTTTTCCATCTCCCTCAAAAAGTAGTTTTTCACAACAAACTACATTTTTTAAGAGTGATGTGCCTCCTGAAACACATAACTTTTTTTCTATAAATGATAAAAACTCAATTATTTTGAATTTTGGTTTGTAACATCAATATACAAGGCTTGCAGTTGGTTTGATAGTGATATGTCCAATATTTTTCATTTTATTAAGTTTTGAAGTCTAACTAGTCATAGTTCAGACATAGGTTTATGTTTGAACACATAACTTGTTCTATATATGTATCGAAATTCAATTTTTTTTTTTATTAGAAAGAAGACATCAATACTCGGGGCTTAGATATTTTTCATAATTTTTTTGAATTAGTTTCCTATTTTTCCCAATGCGCTGAACAGAGAAGTTCATGTTCAGTGAAAAACCTATGTTTGGTAAAATTAAAAAAACAAGTTCATAATAAACTTAATATGTAATAAAATTATAATCATTAGAAAGGTTGCTCTGAGGACTACAATACTACATTTTGGGTTCTCAAGATCATTCCATTTGAGTCTTCAACCAGAGGTTTAAAGGCCAAAATTCTGCAAAAAAATGTAGAAATCTTCAGAGAAGTGTTAAAATAGGGGTTCAAATGAAGGGGGGTTCGAGCGAACCCCTCATTTTTAGGGGGGGTTGAATGGAGGGGGGTTCTATTGAACCCCTGCATTATAATTGAAAAATGACATAAACAAGCATTAAAGGTGATACACTCGAAAGAGGGGGTTCGAGCGAAGTGGGGGCTTCACTCAAACCCCAAAGGGTATTCCATTCGGACACCCCCACTTCGCTCGAACCCCCCCGTAAACAAAATTCTCCACTTTTAGCAAATTTCCTTTGTTGGAAAAAGTGGAAACCATTAATGTGGGATAACCCGGGGGTGTTAATTTTAATTTTAATATCCTCCTTGACAAGAATGTCCACCTTTTTTCAAGTCTTTTATTTTTTTTCAGATTTTTTGGGCCCAAGATGTGGGTCTACGAAACAAGGGATTTCTTTTTACCAACCCATCTAGGTGGGTTTGTTCTACTGATACTAGCACCATGAGTGGTCTTCTACAAGGGACCCTTATTCTCTGAGGGTTTATATTCTGAGTCGTCTGACACATGGACATCATTTCAGTCCATAGTAATTCCTCCCTCCACATTGTCAAACTCCATGTCTGAAACATCGTGCACCTCTTGGCTGGCTAAAGACTTAGGGTTTTTCAAAGCAGGGATGGGTTTAATCTGATGAAATTTTACATACTCTATGATTACAAGGATTAAATCCTCATGTAGAACCGGATTATCCTCATTCTTGGTGTGCTTTTTAATAGATAACTCCAAAGAAGATAACAAATAAAATGGAATGAAAAAAAATTTGTTGCTCCTTTACCTGAAAAATTTCCTTCCCTCCATACTGAGCCTAGAGATCTTAGCAATAAAGGATTCATCATTTCTAAACTCTGCCCCATACACATGCAACACCCCATTATCCCAATTGCTCACAAACAAATTCGTGAGCTGATGGTTGTGTCCATGAAGTTTCCGAACAAAGGTCTCCATTCCGCCATCAACAACTTCGCTCCAGACCTCCTCATTTTTTTCCCAAAGCTCACACGAGGATGACTCCATTCTATTTTTTTCTCCCCCCATTATGTTACTGCTTCTGTAATTCTTTCCGACGACACCAAAACCAAACTTCAAATTGGCTCAAAACAAATAGAGCCATAGGAAAAATCTAGAAACTTGATTGCACTTCTTTCTATGAAAAGTCCTACACATGTGATCTGTCATCACTAATGTTCAAGTGAAGAGAGATTTTTGGCATCCTTCCTCGCCAACTCACACAATTGGAATGGGATTTCCTTCATGCTACCACTTTTCATCATCTCTAACCACACCAAGATTAGCCACATGGTTAGCTAGCCTATTACCCTCCCTCAAAACATGCAATATTTTAATAGCCTTAAATTTGGTCATCATTTCAAAGAATACCTGCATTAAATGCTTAATCATTCACCTAGGAGGAGATTTTTTGTTCAAACAATTAATTATATTTAACGATTCACTCTCCATCTGTACCTTCATAAATCTTTCATGGCTAGCCAGTTTAAGTCCAATGTAGGCTGCATTTGCCTTGACAAAAATGTTTATAGTATTGTTTATAGTAGATAAGATAAGATTTTCATAGGTTTTTCTAGATTTGGAGATGAAAAAAATTAATATTTACTTATCTATAATGGATGAGATAAGGTTTGTTTAAATTTTTTTTTTTCTTGTCATGTGAAACGCCACATTTAATGTTTACATTAAATATGAAATAAATGCAAATATTTTTAAAATATTAGTATCACAAGATTTAGCTCATTTCATTCAATGAAATAAGATTTCCAAAGAGCTTTTTGGAATGCAATCACCATTTATCATTATGGAGGAGACAATAATTTATTGTCCTTTTGGGTGCTGGTAAATACTATTGCCTAAATAACTAAATAAATTAAAAATAAAAATATTTTTTTTGTATTGACTATTTGGAGTGAAGACCAATAAAAAAAGAGATAAATTGTGTTTTATAAATTGAAAAAACATTGTGCCTCAATTTTAACTATAGAAATTCATGCAAATATGTAAAAATACTGCCACATTATTGGATGGATTCAAAAATCAAATATATTCAATGAATGCATTAGTATTCCTGCCTATCGACAGGAAACTAATAAATTATGTTTATAAAAAAATGAAAGTATTTATACTCAAAAAAAAATATTCATGATGAATGGGGGTCACAATGCATTTCACATGCTTGAGCAGCACTTGTCTCCCTAGAATATGATAAACTATCGATATTCCTGTACTGGATGTATTGCCTCTTTGACTGAAGTATTTAAACATGCAAAAAATCTGGATTACATTCAAAAGTATGTCTATCATGGCTACTTTCATGGACCTTATCAGCGAGATCTTCGCCACACTTGAATTAGACTTCTCAGGTGCATAATGGCCTACAAACAACCACCCAGACTACGCCTTCTTGTACTTGATCGGATCAGAAATCAATGTCACCTTAAAACAATGTTGTGAATGTTGCCAATGTAGAATCCAAATCAATGCAGAATAAAACAACTCGGATGCAAGTCGTATGCAAAGCAAAACCCAAGATACACAAGAACACACAAAGTTGGTCAGCGAACACGGATGCTTTTCAATTATGTAAAACCAACATTATAAAACCAAAGCCACGTATGATGTGTTGAGAAACACTAGTCTCCTCAAGTTCTGAAGCTAAAAAAATGCTTAGTCAGACTTATTACAATGAAATCACACAGAGCTCACAACTCAGTCCTGAGTCCCACAATTAGACCTCCTTGGCTCGCCTTGCTACCTTTCGCCTAACTACGCTCCACTCAAACTTTTTCTCTAATGATCTGATCTACCTTATGATCAAATGATTAAGGCATCCCATCTTATATAGCCAAGTCACCTATGATGCATCAGATGGATGAACATTTTCCCCGCCGTAGATCTTGTAATGACTCGATTGTACGGCACACAAAAATCATGTTGGATGATCTGTGCACTCCAACAGTCGACTCAACATGCTAAGAAAGTTGGCCCAACATAGGTCTTCCTTAAAACATGTGATCCACCCCATAACATTTGCCAAAATAGGTCTACACCCAATCGCAAACCCCTCGGTACTCGATCAATGAAATCAGCCTGCCAAGTGCATAACCGCTGAAGCTGCAAAGCACCTCGGTACTTGTCCCAACTTGAGTTAGCCCCAAATACATAAGTGATCCCATGCGGATCCACTTAGACCGAAAAAGTGTCATCCGAACTTGGCTAAGTGTTCAAGTCAATGAACACACAAAAATACTTCGCCCCAAAAAGAATGCAAAGTCTGGGTCCATTACATCCTTCGCCACTCAACCTGGTGCAATGCCCTCGTTGCTAAAACTTTGGACCAAGAAGTCATAGAGGGAATGTTCTCCTGCACTTCAAGACTACAGAGTTAAGTTCCTCTTGAGGAACTCCATGATCTTTTCCTCATGATGCCAAAGAGTCTCGCTAGCTTGCCAAGAAGTGAACTCACGTGGCTCACCATCAAAAATGATAAGGAATTCTCTTTGCACTTTTCTGCCATAGCGTAATATTTGCATAGCCAGGACTTGACCTACTCGCTTCTCTGGATGGTCGACCACATTCACAGGCCCCCTCTTATGAATGTTCCAAACGAAGTCTTCTCCATCTACATTGTGTGCTCTTAGTTGTGACACATGAAAAAATGGGTGCATTCCTAGATGTTCCGGCAAATCCAACTAATATGCTACAGGACCCAACTTCTTCACAATGTGGAATGGCCCATCCCACTTGTGAACAAGTGCAGTGCTCAAACCCCTTGGCACTTTAAACTGGTAAGGATCCATATGCAACAAAACTCTGTCACTGACTTGAAATTACACTTGTCTTTGCTTTCCATCAGCATTCCTTTTCATTCGCTCCGATGCCTTGGTGAGTTGATAACGATCAATGTCAACTCGCTCAATCCAATTCTGTACCATGTCTACTACATCGCCATCACCTCTTTGATATCCATGCATCACAGTATGCGGAGTAAGAGGCTACTATCCCATCGCCAACTCAAATGCCTCAAGTAGACTTCCAACACAATATTGATAAGCTAGTTTGTCCATTCATCTATGGATGATAAGCAGAACTCATCAAAAGTTTGGTGCCCATGAGCTTGAACAACTCGGACCAAAAATTCAATGTAAACATGGTGTCCCTTTCCGAAATGATGCTCAATGGTATGCCCCAGTACTTGACCACATTCTTGAAAAAGTACTCAATTGCTAGCTCTGCTGGACATAGCTGCTGGCAAGCAACAAAAATAGCATACTTACTAAACCAATCCAAAACAACGATGATGCTAGAGAAACCTTCCACATTCGAGAGCTGAGTGATGAGGTCCATAGTCACACTCATCCATGGCCACACAAGTATTGGCAAAGGTTGGAGCAAACCTCCCGATCGTTCATGAACCGACTTATCCTGCTGGCAAGTGACACAAGTCCTCACATAGATCTCAACATCATCTCACATCTTCGGCCAGTAGAAGCCACGTTCCATAGGTCCCAAAGTCTACTTCTGCCCAGGGTGGCCCGCCTAGGTAGAATCATGACACTCTTGTAACAACTCCGTATGCAACTCCTTCAATTTCAGGATGTACAAATGATTCTATGCATAGTAGAGCAATCCATCTTGCAAATAAAATCTCTAAGTCCACCCAACATGAACTTGAAGAACAATCTAATATGCTTGAGAATCATTGTCAAGTCCTTCCTTAACTCAATCCATCACATCTTCAACCACTGTGACTTGGCTGGCCCCTCCTTAAAAGTTCTCCAATATGCCCAATGGTTCATTGTATCTCGGCAATGCAAGCACAGGTTCCATTGTGAGGTCGCTCTTCAACTCATCAAAAGCATGTTGTTGACGCTCGCCCCATATCCACCTCTTTTCCTTCTTCAACAAGTCAGTCAAGGGCCCTGTGATCATGGAGTAGCCCACAAAAAACTTCTGATAGTATTTTTCCAGTCCCAAAAATTATCGCACCTCATGGACATTCCGTAGTGGTTACCAATCTTGAATTGTTGCAAGCTTTTCTGGATCAAGTCAGATCTGACCACATCCCACAATGTGCCCCAAGAACTGGACCTCCTCCTATGAAAACTCACACTTCTCCCTTTTGGCAAGAGGTTGTGTGCCCTCAAAAGGCTAAACACCTCCCTAAGGTGCTCCCTATGTTCTAGAAGACTTCAACTATACACCAAGATGTCTTCCAAATATACAACAGCACATCTATCCAACAAGGATCTCAACACATCATTCATGAGGGTGTTGAAAGTAGTCGGTGCATTGGTTAGGCCAAACAACATAACCAAAAATTCATAAGATCCATACCTTGTCATCATAGCCATCTTCACCTCGTCGCCCAGTGCGATGCGGATCTGGTAATATCCTTGTCTCAAATCCAACTTGGTGAAGTACCTGGCCTCCACAAGTAGACCAAAGCTATTCACAATCAAGGGAAGAGGGTATTTGTTCTTAATGGTCAACTTGTTTAGCACCAGTAGTCCATGCACAAATGAAGTGATCCATCTTTATTTCACTGAAATAAGACCTGAGAAGCAAAGGTGGAGCAAGAAGGTCACAAGCATCCCTCCTCCACAAGCTCTACAAGCTACTTCCTTAGCTCGACCATCTCAGGTCTAGAGAGGCGATAAGGAGATTGAGATGGTGATCTTGCTTCCGTCTCCAACTCAATCATGTGATCCACATGCCTCTTCGGTGGCAGCACTGCTAGTAACTTCTCTAGCATAACATCCGTGAACTCCTTTAGGACATCCTCCACTGTAGAAGGATTAGATGATCCAGACGGTTTGCCTTAATCCCATCCACTAAGTAAGGTCACCAAAAAGAGCTCCTTGATCGCCTTCTTTCCAACTCTCTTAGCACTTAGAGCACTCAGAATCTAAGGAGATTCACTTTGCCTCACCGTCGAAATCATACAAGGCACTGTTAGATCCAAGATCAAAACGCATCCCAAATATGGAGCCACCATAACTGTTGCTTGTCTTAGGTAAGCCTGTCCCAATATCAGATCGAATTCCTCCATTTCGATCACCACAGGGTTGGTTGGAGCCTACCATGATCCGTTCCTCATGATAGTATTCCGGATCTCGCCACTGACCTTCCATGCGGTAGCAGTAACTGCCTTGAAACTAGTCTTAGTCAGATCCATCTTGAGCCCAAGTGACTTCACTTAGCTCATAGAAATGTAATTATGTGTAGCCCCAAAATCAACCATCGCCAAGACCTTCTTTCCTCCAAACAATGCCTCAATGAAGCATAAGTCGTGTCAACTTGATGCGCTTGCATTTGGATTTGTTGTTTCTTTTACAACTTTCAACAACTGCAAAATGCCCATCTCGGGTTGAACTTTCCAGTTCTCAGCCACCAATGAATTGATGCAAGGGCGCTCAGGACACTCCTGAGCCTATTGTCTAGATTGTCCATAAATAAAATAGTTGTTGTCCACATTCTTATCTTTCATAGGTTTGTCATTTTTTGCCTTCTTGGGTGGGTGGTTCCTAGTCAGTTTATTCTTCTTCTTCTCTTCTTCCTTCGGTTGTGGACCAGCATTCCACTTATCTTTCCTCCAATGAAATTCTTTACGTCGATCTGCAGAGTCACACCGTGCTCCCCCAAACCCTTTGGCTACATCACCCTTATAGTCCAACAAGTCATCGGCCAAAGTAATCGCCTGAGCCAATGTTTGCACCTTCTGCCTTTTCATCTTGTCAGTGGCACAAGGTTGCAAGTTCCTCATGAACAAGTACAACTTCTTAAAGTTGTTTATTTTGGTGCATTCCAAGTCTAACATTTGGAACTCACGGACATAGTCTTGAATCTTCCCAGTATGCTTTATCTCATCAAAGCGAGCTAAGGCCACCCAATCCTAGTTGCCTAGATGGAACTAATCCTATAGAGTTGCCTTCAATTCAAGCCAATTCTTAATCGACTGCACTATTTTTCAAGCTTGCTCGTCCGCCACCAAAGCTTCACACTTCTCGTGAAGCATGAGGCCACCTTTCGGACTTGTGCCTCATCAACCAGCTCAAGTGCACTTGACAAGTATTCTTCTACATCCCAAAAGAAGTTATCCAATACTTTGTCGTCATGATCACCATCATACGATGCAATCGATGTTGATGTCTTGGAACTCTACCTTCCAACCTGGAACAGTGTACTATAAAGTGACTGCCCTTCCTTCAAGAACTTGATCTCATCGTGGTGCACCTCCATGCTCCGATGGATCCTGTCTAGGACATCCTACATATGTTCGAGTCTTGATATAATTCTCTCGAACCATCCTTCCTAAGCCTCCAAGTCAAAAATCCATTTTTCATGATCCTGGAGCCAATGCTTGGTATGCAATCCCCAAACATCATATTCTTATTGTTCCTCAACTTCCTCTTGATGTCCCTCATCCAAAGGTTCCCCCATCTTGTTCCTTTGCAAATCCTTTGCAATGTTCCGCTCTGATGCCAACTATCACGGACCTTATCAGTGAGATCCATGCAACATTGGAATTAAACATCTCTGGTGTGCAATGGCCTGCAGAAAACCAACCCAAACTATGCCTTCTCGTACCTGATCAAATCGAAACTCAATGTCAGCTTAAAAAAATGTTGCGAATGTTGCCAATGCGGAATCCAAATCAATACGGAATAAAACAACATGGATGCAAGTTGGATGCAATACAAAACTCAAGATACACAATAACACACAAACTTGGTCGAAGAACATAGATGCTTTTCAATTATGCAAAACCAACATGACAAAACCAAAGCCAAGCATGTTCTGTTGAGAAACACTAGTCACCTCAAGGTCTAAAGCTATCAAAATGCTTAGCTAGACTTATTACAATGAAATCACATAGAGCTCATGGCTCAGTCCAGAGTCCCACAATTAGACCTCCTCGTCTCGCCTAGCTACCTTTAACCTAATTGCACTCCGCTTTGAATTTTTTCTCTGATGACCTGATATGTCGTATGACCAAATGACTAAGGCATCCCGCCTTATATAGCCAAGTCGCCTATGATGCATCGAATGGATAAAAGTTTTCCTTGTCGTAGATCTTGTAACGGCTCGATCATATGACACACAAAAATCTGGTTGGATGATCTATGCGCTCCAATGGTAGGCTCAACACGCTAAGCAAGTCGGCCCAACATAGGTCATAATGTGTGCTAGAATAGGTTCGCACCCAATCACGAACCCCTCAGTACTCGATCCATGAAATTGGCCTACCAAGTGCATAACCACTCAAGCTGCAAAGCACCTCAATACTTGTCCCAACTCAAGTCGGCCCCAAATGCATAAGTGATCCCATGCAGATCCACTTAGACCAGAAAAGTGTCATCCGAACTCGGCTAAGTGTTTAGGTCAGTGAACACACAAAAAAACTTCATCCCAAAATGAATACAAAGTTTGGGTTCGTTACAGCTACAGTCATCATCATAAAAGGAGGATTAGAATTTCCCTACAACTGGCACAGATAGTTATTTGAAAGAAACCTTTTCTTGACTATAGAAATTGTGACATCATATGGCACAGGAAGCTAATGACACCATTGTTCTCTAATTACTTTTTTAAGTTTTTAAGATAAACCTATATTAAGATAGGAAGAAACATTCATACTTTGTCTTTCATCCATAAAATCTCTTAACATCCACCTTCTTGGAAGTGATAGAATCAAAACATGAATATTTCTTTATTTGCTGTGGAAAGTGTCAAATTTCGTAAGAAGAAATACTTTTTTTATCATCCAATTCAACTTGGTACAAGAATTTGAATAGGGATAATGAGGAGAGGTATTTTTCACATTTAAGTATTCTTTTCTTAAGTAAGTTGTTTTTGACTTTAATATGGATCTTTTTAATTGCAATAAGATATATTTCATTTCTATTTCTTTTTTTTTTTTGTTTAGATTTAATAAGGTATTATAGTCATATTTATTTTGATGCATTACACAAAATAACATTCTAGCATTATTAGTTGAGCTTCTTGATTGACTACTTCAATGATGATGAACCATGATTTAAAGACAACATACAAGTTTGCAATATATGTAAACCACTTATAGAAAGTGGGGATGTGGGCATTATGAGGAGAGTTGTTCTCCACATACAAGTATTCCTTCCATCCACAAGTTATTCCTAGTTTTGATAGAAACCTTGTTAATTCTGATATGATATATCTCATCTTCCTTTGTTTCTATTTTATTTTATTCCATTTTGTTTTTTTGGTTTAATGAGATAGCACAAAGCATCATCTATTTTTTATTTTTTTATAATGGTTGATAGGTAATTATTGAATGATGGTTTAAGAAATTTCAATTTTTTTTGTACAATTGTCTTATTATAAATATTTTTGTGCAGGATGAAAATGGAATTAAGTAAACTAAGACCTAATCCCACACTTATGCACACATTGGAATACAAAAGAGCCTAAGGAAATGATTCACTTTGACTACTTCTTTCAAGAGAGAGAGAGAGAGTCAAGGAATATCTTTAGGGTTTTTATTCCTTTGCTGCTATGAAGAGGAGATATACAAAATGTAATGAAATGATCAACTAGTCTACGGAGATAAGAAAAAGTGCAAATGTAAACTGAAATACTAAAAATTGCAGATCTAAAACTAAACAAGATCGTAAATGAACAAGAAAGTAAATCTAGAGTTCTACCCTATGATTGGAGAAAAACCTATATGAGTGTAAATGTAAATGTGAATTCTTCAAATCACAAATGAAATGATGGGTCTAAAGCATGAATTTAAATCTGAAAATAAGTGTTATAAAGCTCATACCAAGGTATGAAAATAATATTAAACCATACCAAACCCTCAGGGAGAGGTACAAGCCAATCAATAGTCAACGATCTCATATTATTCTTCAATATCTTCAAATCTTTAATTGATGATGAAAATGGTTGATGTAGACTTGATAGATGCTTCATTTATTGATCAAATACTCCACATAACTTTGTTTTTAATCATATGCTGACCTAGAATCAATATAATTTTGCAATTCTTTGGATTTGAACATAAAAATACTACTAAAATATGATCCCAAAATTCAGGGAGAAATAATAGGGACCAAGAGGCATCACATTATTAGTCCAACCAACTTCTTCCTAAATTTTTAGGGAAGCAAGGTATTGTAATTCTAAAGTCAATTTCATAAGGATGCGATGATTCAAGGTGTTTAGATATGAGAAATTGGGCCTTGAAGATTGAAATATGACATAATTAGGGCTTTTTAGAATATTAAAATGATCGTCTCTTCAGTATAAAAAAAATTATCACATTCAACGGTATATTTATCAATACTAGTCGTCATCGTAAAACAAGGATTAGATTTTTTCTTTTGTTTGTTGCCATTTTCCCACCTTTAATGAGCTCTTATGATTGTTTTTTCTTCTTTTTATTGTTTTTTTTCCCATTTTTCCACCTTTAATGATGACATTTGACGGTGCACTTCCCTATTTAAATGGTGTTAGGTTATTGTAGTTTAGTTGTTCATGTTGATTTTGAAGGTCTTGGAGTTGTTGGGAATGGTATTTTTTAATTAAAAATTGGAAGTTGTAAATATTTCAAATAAATTATTATGTTAGAATTTTGAAATTTTTTATGGTGTGGCTTTATCAATTTAAATATTCATAATTCTTGTTAGTGGTTAGAATAATTTATATTGATATGATACTTTTCACTGAAGGATACCTTAAAAATATATTTCAAAATTATAAACAAACCTTTTGGATGATTGAAGATTTCCTCTTGTTTTTCTTTGTTCACAACAACCTCGTGGATGTCATTTTCAATCATGGACCTTCATATGCCCATAGTTATTTCCTTTGATTTTCTCCTTAGACCTTTGATTTCATGCTTTCTAAGCAACAAGATCTTGGATCCTTATTTCTGTTGAATTCTTAGATATGTACTTGCTTTATTGGCCATTTCTAGACCAAGTACCGTGCACCTTAAGTAAGATGGTTTGTCTTGAACCACACAACTTCTATTCTACTTATCTATAGGAACAAATTTCTATGGTAGTGGATCTCTTAAAAGATATAATAGAATTCATTGATACTCAATCTAGCTGCAATTATTATGTCTAATGACTTTTCTTACTTCAACCTTCCAAAACTACTTTCACATGCCAATCTTTTGATGACAAAACCAAATACTTCCCATTTATAACCCCTAGATCAAAGCCATCTTTAAATCTTATGATTAAATTGCATTTACCAAATAACAAGGAAGGTTTGACTATGTTTGATAGTTGGAAAGTTACTTGTAATGTAACAAACAAAAGCACCATACCTATCATCGATGTTGGCTTCCTTAGTAAACCTATAATTTAAATCCCTAACATTGCTTCTGATCCTCATGAAAACTCTGAATAAATTATACCAACAACTCAATCAACTTATAAAGCAACACATAATTAGCTAGAAATATTTCGTTGAGGTTGAGAAACCATAGTTTTCAAGAGCACCTCTTATAAATAGTCTTCTTTCCTGATAGTGAAGTGGTTGGGTAATTCTCAAAATGATTTGTAATGAGCTTCTCCTTGTGGCACCTCTAATAGGTGTTCTTACAATCTACCTTACACCTTGGAGGAAAGGCAATAGGTGTTGAGTAATTATTTGACTAAATATTTTCTCAAACAAGACCTCTTTATAATTATCTACAAATTAGATATTTTTCATTCCAAGGGTAGGAATATAAGGATATGCCCTTAGATCAACTTGTTTTATTAGATATTTTTCATAGAGATTTAGGATTCTTGCGAAACACTTTTGTAAACAATTTTTTTTCCGTCTCAATAATATTTTCACATTTCCTAATTAAGACTTAGTATAAAATGTTTGAAATATATTTGAATTATCCTTTATAATTTTTCTTACTAGATATAACTTTCTTTTAGTTCTCCTTCATCAAAAAGTTGAAATGTATTTAGATTATACTTTACAATTTTTTATCTTTCCGTTACAAACTTTTATATCAAATATATTTTTCTTAAAATTCTACCTGATGAAATTAGTAATGGACTTAAAGCTTACAAATTTAAAAATTCAACTCACAATTTATAAATTAATATTTTTAATATGGTCAAATTAATAATGGATTTAAAGATTACAATTTTCAAAATTCAATTCACAAGTTATGAATTAGTATTTGTAAAATGTGTAGTTTACAATGTGACAATATTGCCTCATTTGTATGCACGATACCCATGTTCTTTGGTAGACAACATATATTTTCTTTATATTTATTCATTTTCTACATAATTATATGTTTAACATAGAATAGGTGATTGTTTTTCTTCAAATGAAACTAGACATGGTGCACTAGAATCGGGTTTACATTTTTTTTTGTCTACTATTGAATATCCTCCGAGCTAGAAATGGGAGCTAAATTACCACACTCTAAGCATTGACTATTTAGGTGTTGGATCATGTGAGGCCCAATTAACTTGACCTTTCTCATTTCGATAATTGGCATCCCCATTTTCATGGTATATTAAACCAACCTTGTTTTTGACATCAAACTCTCACACACATTGCATAAACTCTATCAACAAGTTGAATATTTCTAATCCTCTCATCAGTAGACTTTGTTAACTCACATGTTCATTAAGAGTGATTGTGAGTTAAATTTATGAACTCTCAACATGTCATCTCCTTTACTAATGCGCCCACGAGGTCTATATATATTGATAAAATTTAACTTCTATCATATGTTTTTATATACTTTATATTAAAATAATTGTTATTTTTATTGTATATATTCTTCTATTCAAAATTAACTTTTGTAACTTGATCTCCTCTCACCTAGGTCTTAGCTCATTTAATATTAGACTCTCATTAAATCTTACAAACTCATTGAATGAGGAATTCATTCACTTGAAAAACATTAATTGACACTCTCATTATGTGGACCATCAATAACCATCAAAACAATAGACAAAAATAAAAAATGAAGGAGGAATGAATATTATAATTGAATTAGCTACGACCATCAAAATTATAGACAAAAATTATGTTATCGTTGGAAAATTCTAATGATAATATAATAATTGCATATTAAAACTGTGAAATTCCATAACAAACACTTTGAACATTTGCAAACCATTATAGTATTTCTTAGTGATGGACAATGGCATCTATGACTAGGTAACCTTTCAATTGTTATAAAATGTTGATGAAAAGGTTTGAAATATGTTGTATAAGATTAGGATCTTCTTAGACTGGTTAAAATATAAACAAATTCTTTAGAATCAAAATGAAAATGAGAAGATTAACAAAAAAATATTACCCATAATTTGAGAGGATTCTTAGACAAAATGAAACCTATTTGAGAGGCTTCCTAGACAAAGTAAAACCTATTGTGTGATGCAACAAAAATAATGTAGATGTGACACTATATTTGATGATACAAATCTAGAACAATAGAATAAAGTAGTGGACTTTCTAGATAAATTGTCATACAAAATTTAAATCTTTTGAAATTTAGATGAATTTGAAGATTGCAAAAGCAGAGTGCGCAACTCTATCATAATACATATTTTTTTAACAAAAAGTATGCACTATGAAACCATATTTGATAATATGAATTTGGAAGTTAAGATTTAAACAAATATGAGATTAACTTGAACTGTTACCAACTCAAATTGTTTCTAGGGGTGAACAATACCATTATGCATTAATAGAAATGTTGTGCAAAGTATGTTATAAATTACGTTAAGAATACAACATAACAAGGTTTATTGTTTTTCAACTTCATAGGGACCTTTCATTTCTGAATCTAGGAAAATTTATCTCTTGAATCTGCACTATAATTCTCCATCCAAATGATGGATAGTGTAATAAATAGGTTTCTATATGAGACAATCATTATCCATGACCTATAAATGTAGTCATGGAGAAGCACTTTCATTGCTATATCTATGAGGCGTAATACCCAAAGTTATGTAGAAAAGTTAATCAAAGAAGCTATGTGGTAATCATGGAAGATCCTTTCTTTGCAAAATTTAAAATAGTCTTCATTTTGTTGCACTACTCCATTCCTTGACTAGTAGACTGAATATGTAACAAGGAATCAATAGTTCAAACTTTTCTTGATTGCAGCAATTGGGTCATCATCTTAAGAGTTTCGTAATTTGGTGGTAGCAATAAGCATCTTCTTTACTTAAAATTCCACTCCAAAAGATGAATTAAGAGCTTCTCCTAGTGCGTTCTCTGTGTCAAAGTGCCTATAGCCCACCTACAAAGAAGAGAGAATAAAAAATATAGGCCCCTTCAGCAACAACCTTTATCTGCATTATTACTATCTTCTCAAAAGTAATGCTAAAAGGGAGAGAAAAACATTGCCCAAGTCTGAATTGTTCCACTCAAGTCAAATGTTTCCTCTGCAAATTGCCAAAGAAGCCTTCCAATGAAAATTTTTCTACAATTTTAACAAGAGTGTTAGAGAAAACCGTAAATCAAATAATTTTTTTTACATGTCCCAATAAAGAATTTATGTTTTATCTAGTGAAAACCTAGATTTACAACCAATTCATAAACCCTTCTTGCCTTTCATTTACTAAAAGACACTTTCAAAATTTTACCAATTCAACTACAAAAATACCCTTCACTTCCACTCAGAAGCATAGTTTTCACCTATTTCTCCAAATGTGGTGATTTTCCAATTTGGTATACAAAAAAGGAAACAAAGTTCACACCAAAAACCATAAGAAAACCCTCCCTCCTTAATTGGATGGAAAAATTAGAGAAGTTAAGAAACCTCCACCCATAATTTTGTACCCACAACATAGAATAATTAAATAATTAACAAAAATATCCACACATAACATAGAATACTTGATTAAGTAAAGGATAGCCTCAATGCCTTACATCCATAACTGGCAGAATTGATTAAACCAAATTAAAACACATAATTATAACATTTTATAGAGTGAAAATTGAAATAAGTACCAAAAATTTGACTACATAGGTTTTTGAAGACTTGTTGGGCAGAAATTTGACCACTGGAATCGTTATTTGATAATATGAGGTTCAATAGAATCCATAAAGATAGATATTATATAGAACAAAATAATGCTTTTGTTGATTCTAGGCAAATGCATCCTATTCAACTTAGATTCATGTAACTAAACATGGGTTTGATTAAGTTGAGTATTGTGCATAAATCGATAGACTAATGGCATACAATCTAGAAAGTGTGCAGATTTATTATTTGGCAGACAAAAAACTTAATATTTACTTTTTGGTAAATAAGAATTCTCTAGATTTCTTTAGATTTTTATAGTTATTTTGTAGACAAATATTTAATATTTACGTATTTACAATGGATAAGATAAGATTCTCTAGATTTTTATAGATTTTTTGATTTTTATAACTTGTTAAATGAAACAGCATATTTAATGTTTACAGTTTTGTTTTTTATTATGATAAACAGGTTTTACAGGGACCCAAAACCCAGATCCATCCAAAAATTAAACACAGTAACCAAAGTCTAACCAGTCACTAAACAACAATAGAAGTAGGGGATTCACCCCAAAACAAAAAACACAAAAAACAAACCTAAACAAGATGCACAAGCAAATAAACTAAGAAAGAGCTTTCATAGGATCAGCATTCTTTTGAATCGCTTTGTTATTAGTCTCGTGGAGTTCTTCCCTAATGAACCTCAAAGTACCCTTTTCCTGATATTTGTTCTTGGTCCTGGTAAAAGGTCATGTGGATGCCTACACCTCCTGGTTCATCTTAGCCAAGTTGATATCTCGAGATCTCTTGATTCTAGTCATTTGCTCCTTCTGAATGGCAATATCGTCATTGACTCTTTTGAGGCCCTCGATACTGTTATGCATGACTTCCTTGCTAGCCTCCACCAAACCCTTAAGTTTACTTCTCAGCTTTTGTATTTCTTTCTCTAGCATTTCGATTTTAGCCTCATGTTCAGTTTTCATAACCTTAATATCTTTGATATTTTGTTGGGACAACGTCAGGAGTTCGTTAGTCTTATTAGTTGCTGGAATCTCAGTGAAAGTGACAATGAGATCCTTAATCCCCTATTTCAGAATATTAATTTCCCCAAAAACCCATCGGAAGCACTTCTCCTGATACATCAGTGACTTCCCCAGGAGCTTACCAACATTTGTTTCATCATCTTTGGTCTCATTGGGGTCCACATATAGGAGTGGGTGAACTCACAATAATGGTTCCCACTTTTTTGCCACTTTTGACACTGAGATGAACAATTTGAAAATAATCTTCAACTTCCAACAACTATAACTTTTAAACTATTAAGAATTTGAAGATGAAGTAAATTAGTGATTTGTAGCATTTTGTCTGTAGATTCTATATATAGTTTTTTCAAATTTTTTTGAAGGATTTTTTTTTAATTTTTCCATCTCCCTTGAAAAGTAGTTTTTCACAACAAACTACATTTTTTAAGAGTGATGTGCCTCCCGAAATGGATAACTATTTTTCTATAAATGATAAAAACTCAATTATTTCGAATTTTGGTTTGTGACATCAATATACAAGGCTTGCAGTTGGTTTGATAGTGATATGTTCAATATTTTTCATTTTATTTAGTTTTGAAGCCTAACTAGTCATAGTTCAAACATAGGTTTAAGTTTGAACACATAACTTGTTCTATATATGTATCGAAATTCAATTTTTTTATTTATTAGAAAGAAGACATCAATACTCGGGGCTTAGATATTTTTCATAATTTTTTTGAATTATTTTCCTATTTTTCCCAATGCATTGAACAAAGAAGTTCATGTTCGGTGAAAAACCTATGTTTGGTAAAATTAAAAAAACAAGTTCATAATAAACTTAATAGATTTCTTTAGATTTTTATAGTTATTTTGTAGACAAATATTTAATATTTACGTATTTACAATAGATAAGATAAGATTCTCTAGATTTTTATAGATTTTCTGATTTTAATAACTTGTTAAATAAAACATCATATTTAATGTTTACAGTATTGTTTTCTATTAAGATAAATAGGTTCTACAGGGACCCAAAACCCAAATCCATCCAAAAATTAAACACAATAGCCAAAGTCTAACCAACCGCTAAACAACAATAGAAATAGGGGATTCACCCCAAAATAAAAAACACAGAAAAGAAACATAAACAAGATGCACAAGCAAATAAACTAAGAAAGAGCTTAGCATTCTTTTGGATCGTTTTGTTATTAATCTCCTGGAGTTCTTCCATAATGAACCTCGAAGCACCCTTTTCCTGATATTTTGTCTTGGTCCTGGTAAAAGGTCCCATGGATGCCTACACCTCCTGGTTCATCTTAGCCAAGTTCATATCTAGAGATCTCTCGGCTCTAGTCATCTGCTCCTTCTAAATGGCATTTTCCTCATCAACTCTTTTCAGGCCCATGACACTATTATGCATGGCTTCCTTGCTAACCTCCACCAAACCCTTAAGTTTACTTCTCAGCTTTTGTGTTTCTTTCTCCAGCATGTCGATTTTAGCCTCATGTTCAGTTTTCATAACCTTAATATCTTTGACAATTTGTTGGGATAACGTTAGGAGTTCGTTAGTCTTATCTGAAGCTGGAATCTCAGTGAAAGTGACAATGAGATCCTTAATCCCTTGTTTCAGAATATTAATTTCTCCATAAACCCATCGGAAGCACTTCTCCTGATACATTAGTGACTTCCCCAGGAGCTCACCAACATTTGTTTCATCATCTTTGGTCTCATTGGGGTCCAAATACAAGGTGGGGGTGAACTCACAACAATGGTTCCCACTTTTTTGCCACTTTTGACACTGAGATGAACAATTTGAAAATAATCTTCAACTTCCAACAACTATAACTTTTAAACTATTAAGAATTTGAAGATGATGTAAATTAGTGATTTGTAGCATTTTGTCTTGAGATTCTATATATATTTTTTTCAAATTTTTTTGAAGGATTTTTTATTTTTTTTCCATCTCCCTTGAAAAGTAGTTTTTCACAACAAACTATATTTTTTAAGAGTGATGTGCCTCCCGAAAAGCATAACTTTTTTCCTATAAATGATAAAAACTAAATTCTTTCGAATTTTGCTTTGTAACATCAATATCCAAGGCTTGCAGTTGGTTTGATAGTGATATGTTCAATATTTTTTATTTTATTAAGTTTTGAAGTCCGACTAGTCATAATTAAGACATAGGTTTAAGTTTGAACACATAACTTGTTCTATATATATCGAAATTCAATTTTATTTTTTATTAGAAAGAAGACATCAATATCCGGGGCTTAGATATTTTTCATAATTTTTTTGAATTAGTTTCCTATTTTTCCCAATGTCTTGCACAAAGAAGTTCATGTTCAATGAAAAACCTATGTTTGGTAAAATTAAAAAAACAAGTTCATAATAAACTCAATATGTAATAAAATTATAATCATTGGAAAGCTTGCTTCGAGGACTACAATACTATATTTTGGGTTTTCAAGATCATTCCATTTGACCCTTCAACTAGAGGTTTAACGGCCAAAAATCTGCAAAAAAATGTAGAAATCTTCAGAGAAGTGTTAAAAAAGGGGTTCAAATGAAGGCGGGTTCGAGAGAACACCCCATTTTTAGGGGAGTTCGAATGAAGAGGGGTTCAATCGAACCCCTGCACTATAATTGAAAAATGACATAAAGAAGAATTAAAGGTGCTTTGCTTGAAAGAGGGGGTTGGAGCGAAGCGGGAGCTTCACTCGAACCCCAAAGGGTATTCCATTCGAACACCCCCACTTCGCTCGAACCCCCCATAAATAGAATTCTCCACTTTCGCCAATTTCCTTTGTTGGAAAAAGTGGGAACCATTAATGTGGGATAACCCAGGGGTGTTAATTTTAATTTTAATATCCTCATTGACAAGAATCTCCACCTTTTTTTGAGTCTTTTATTTTTTTTCAAATTTTTTTTGCCCAAGATTTGGGTCTGCGAAACAAGGGATTTCTTTTTACCAACCCATCTAGGTGGGTTTTTTCTACTGATACTAGTACCATGAGTGGTCTTCTGCAGTGGGCCTTCATTCTCTAAGGGTTTATATTCTGAGTCGTCTGACACATGGACAGCATTTCAGTCCATAGCCATTCCTCCCTCAGCATTGTCAAACTCCATGTCTGAAACATCGTGCACCTCTTGGCTGGCTAAAGACTTAGGGTTTTTCAAAGCAAGGGAGGGTTTAATCTGAAGGAATTTCACATACTCTATGATTGCGAGGATTAAATACTCATGTAGAACCAGATTATCCTCATTCTTGGAGTGCTTGCTAATAGATAACTCCAAAGAAGATAACAAATAAAATTGAATAAAAAAAATTTGTCGCTCCTTTCCCTAAAAAATTTCCTCCCCTCCATACTGAGCCTAGAGATCTTACCAATAAAGGATTCATCATTTCTGAACTCTGCCCCATACACACACAACACCCTATTATCCCAATTGCTCACAAACAAATTCGTGAGCTGATGGTTGTGTCCATGAAGTTTCCGAACAAAGGGCTCCATTCCGCCATCAACAACTTCTCTCTAGACCTCCTCATTTTTTTCCCAAAGCTCACATGAGGATGACTCCATTCTATTTTTGTCTCCCCCCATTATGTTACTGCTTCTGTAATTCTTTCCAACGACACCAAAACCAAACTTCAAACTGGCTCAAAACAAACAGAGCCACAGGAAAAATCTAGAAACTTGATTTTACTTCTTTCTATGAAAAGTCCTACACATGTGATCTGTCATCACTAATGTTCAAGCGAAGAGAGATTTCTGGCATCCTTCCTTGCCAGCTCACACAATTGGAATGGGAAGGAATCCCCTTCATGCCACCACTTTTCATCATCTCTAACCACACCAAGATTAGCCACATGGTTAGCTGGCCTATTACCCTCCCTCAAAACATGGGATATTTTAATAGCCTTAAATTTGGTCATCATTTCAAAGAATTCCTGCATTAAATGGTTAATCATTCACCTAGAAGGATATTTTTTGTTCAAAGAATTAATTATATTTAACGATTCACTCTCCATCTGTACCTTCTTAAATCTTTCATGGCTAGCTAGTTTAAGCCCAATGTAGGCTGCATTTGCCTTGAGAAAAATATTTATAGTATTGTTTATAGTAGATAAGATAAGATTTTTGTAGATTTTTCTAGATTTGGAGACGAAAAAAATTAATATTTACTTATTTATAATGGATGAGATAAGATTTGTTTTGATTTATATAGATTTTTTTTTTCTTGTCATGTGAAACATCACATTTAATGTTTAAATTAAATAAGAAATAAATGCAAATACTTTTAAAATATTAGTATCATAAGATTTTTCTCATTTCATTCAATGAAATAAGAATTCCAAAGATTTTATTCGAATGCAATCACCATTTATCATTATGGGGGAGATAATAATTTATTGTCTTTTTGGGTGCTGGTAAATAATATTGCCTAAATAACTAAATAAATTAAAAATAAAAATAAATTTTTTGTATTGACTATTTGGAGTGAAGACCAATAAAATAAGAGATAAATTTTATTTTATAAATTGAAAAAAAATTGTGTCTCAATTTTAACTATAGAACTCCATGCAAATATGTAAAAATACTACCACATTATTGGATGGATTCAAAAATCAAATATATTCAATGAATGCATTAGTATACCTACCTATCGATAGGAAACTAATAAATTATGTTTATAAAAAAATGAAAGTATTTATACTCAAAAAAATATATATTTGTGATGAATGGGGGTCACAATGCATTTCACGTGCTTGAGCAACACTTGTCTCCCTACAATATTATAAACTATCGATATTCCTATACTCGATGTATTGTCTCTTTGACTGAAGTAGATAAACGTGCAAGAAATATGGATTACATTCAAAAGTATGTCTTTCATGGCTACTATCACAAACCTTATCAGCGAGATTCACGCGACACTGGAATTAGACGTCTCAAGTGCGTAATGGCCTATAGACAACCAACCTAGACTATGCCTTCTCGTACCTGACCAGATCGGAATTCAATGTCATGTTAAAAAAATGTTGTGAATGTTGCCAATGTGGAATCCAAATCAATGCAAAATAAAATAACTCGGATGCAAGTTGTATGCAATGCAAAACCCAAGATAGACAAGAACACACAAAGTTGGTTGGCAAACACGGATGCTTTTCAATTATGCAAAACCAACATTACAAAACCAAAGCCATGCATAATGAGTTGAGAAACACTAGTCTCCTTAATGTCTAAAGCTAAAAAAGTGCTTGGTCAGAATTATTACAATGAAATCACATAGAGCTCACAGCTCAGTCCCCAGTCCCACAATTAGACCTCCTCGACTCACCTTGTTGCCTTTCGCCTAACTGCGCTCCGCTCGAACTTTTGCTCTGATGATCTGATCTGCCTTATGATCAAATGATTAAGGCATCCCACCTTATATAGCCAAGTCCCCTATGATGCATCAAATGGATGAATATTTTCCTAGTCGTCGATCTTGTAATGGCTCGATCGCATGGTACACAAAAATCATGTTGGATGATCTGTGCACTCCAGTGGTCAGCTCAACATGCTAAGAAAGTCGGCCCAACATAGGTCTTCCTTAAACATGCAATCTACCCCATAATGTGTGCCAGAATAACTCTGCACCCAATCATAAACCCCTCGGTACTCAATCCATGAAATCGGCCTGCCAAGTGCATAATCACTCAAGCTGCAAAGCACCTCGGTACTTCTCCCGACTCAAGTTAGCCCCAAATACATAAGTGATCCCATGTGGATCCACTTAGACTGAAAAAGTGTCATCCGTACTGGGCTAAGTGTTCAGGTCAATGAACACACAAAAAGACTTCGTCCCAAAAAGAATGCAAAGTCTGGGTCCATTACATCCTCCCCCACTGAACTTGGTGCAATGCCCTCATTGCTACATCTTTCGACCAAGAAGTCATAGAGGGAATGCTCTCCTAAACTTCAAGACTATAGAGTCGAGTTCCTCTCGAGGAACTCCATGATCTTTACCTCATGATGCCAAAGAGTCTCGCCAGCTTGCCAAAAAGTAGACTCACATGGCTCACCATCAAAAACGATAAGGAATTCTCTATGCACTTTTCTGCTATAGCGTCATATCCGCATAGCCAAGACTTGACCTACTCACTTCTCTGGATGGTCGACCATATTCACAAGCCCCCTCTTAGGAATGTTCCAAACCAAGTCTTCTCAATCTACATTGTGCGCTCTCAGTTGTGACACATGAAAAATTGGGTACATTCCCAGATGCTCTGGCAGATCCAACTAATATGCTACAGGACCCAACTTTTTCACAATGCGGAATGGCCCATCCCACTTGCAAACAAGTGCAGTGCTCAACCCCCTTAGCAATTTAAACTGGTAAGGATCCATGTGGAACAAAACTCTGTCGCCAACTTGAAATTGCACTTGTCTTCTCTTTCCATCAGCATTCTTTTTCATTCGCTCCGATGCCTTGGTGAGATGATAACAATCCAGTTCAACTCGCTCACTCCAAGTCTGTACCATGTCTGTCGCATTGACATCACCTCCTTGATATCCATGCATCATAGTATGTGGAGTAAGAGGCTACTGCCCCGTCACCAACTCAAATGGAGATTACTTCGAAGACTTGCTCTTCTACAAATTATATCTGAATTGGGCTACGTCAAGCAACTTTGGCCAATTGCCTTGATCGGAATCCACAAAATGCCTCAAGTAGATTTCCAACACAACATTGATCTGCTAGTTTGTCCATCCGTCTATGGATGATAAGAAGAACTCATCAAAAGGTTGGTGCCCACGAGCTTGACCAACTCAGCCCAAAACTTCAATGTAAACCTGGTGTCCCTGCCTAAAAGAATGCTTAATGGTATGCCCTAGTACTTGACCACATTCTTGAAAAAGTACTCGGTTTCTAGCTCTGTTGGACATGGTTGCTGGCAAGCAACAAAAATAGCATACTTGCTAAACCGATCCACAACAACCATGATGTTGGAGAAACCTTCCACATTCAGGAGCTGAGTGATGAAGTCCATAGTCATGCTCGTCCATGGCCACATAGGTATTGGCGAAGGTTGGAGCAAACCTCTCAGTCGTTCATGAACTGACTTATCTTGTTGGCAAGTGATGCAAGTCCTCACATAGATCTCAACATCATCTCTCATCTTTGGCCAGTAGAAGCCCCATTCCATAAGTGCCAAAGTCCACTTCTGCCTAGGGTTGCCCACCTAGGTAGAATCATGACACTCCCATAACAACTCTCTGCACAACTCCTTCAATTTCAGAATGTACAAACGGTTCTCTGCATAGTATAGAAATCCATCTTGCAAATAAAATCTCCGAGTCCACCTAACATGAACTTGAAGAACAATCTAATAAGCTTGAGAATCATTCTCAAGTCCTTCCTTAACTCGATCCATCACATCTTCAGCCACTGTGACTTGGCTGGCCTCTCCTTACAAGTTCTCTAGTATGCCCAACTATTCCTAGAGACTGAGAGCATCTACAACCACATTGTCCCTTCTTGGATTATACACGAGCACAAAATAGAGCTCAGCAAGGAACTCCTTCCACATTCCTTGCTTTGGGGTAAGTTTGGCTTGTGTTTTGAAGTAAGTCAAACTGATGTTATTAGTCTTCACTACAAAAGGCACTCCTAGAAGATAGTGCCACCAAACTCTAAGGCAGTACACAATGACTGTCAATTCCTTCTCATGGGATGAATATTTGCACTCCCTGTCATTAAGTTTCCTTGACTCAAAATGCTACTAGGTGCCCATGCTGTATAAGAACCCCTCTGATCGCATAATCAGAAGCATCCATCTGAACCTCAAATGGTTCATTGTATCTCGATAACGCAAGTACAGGTTGCACTATGAGCTTGCTCTTCAACTCCTCAAAAGTATGTTGGTGGCACTCACGCCAGATCCACCTTGTTTCCATCTTCAACAAGTTGGTCAAGGGCTCTGTGATCCTGGAGTAGCCTGCAAAAAACTTCTGATAGTAGTTTTCCAGTCCCAAAAATTGTTGCACCTCATGGACATTCCCTAGTGGTTCCGAATCCTAAATCGCTGCAAGCTTTTCTAGATCAAGTCGGATCTGACAACATCCCACAATGTGCCCTAAGAAGTGAACCTCCTCCTATGCAAATTCACACTTCTCCCTATTAGCAAAGAGGTTGTGTGCCCTCAGAAGGCTAAACACCTCCCTAAGGTGCTCCCTATGTTCTGTAAGACTTCAACTATACACAAGGATGTCATCCAAATATACAACAACACATCTATCCAGCAAGGATCTGAACACATCATTCATGAGGGTGTTGAAAGTAGTCGGTGCATTGGTTAGGCCAAATGACATGACCAAAAAATTCATAAGATCCATACCTTGTCATGATAGTCGTCTTCGCCTCATCGCTCGGTGCGATGCGGATCTAGTAATATCCTTGTCTCAGATCCAACTTGGTGAAGTACCTAGCCTCTACAAGTAGATCAAAGCTATTCACAGTCAAGGGAAGAGGGTATTTGTTCTTAATAGTCAGCTTGTTGAGCACCTGGTATTCCATGCACAAACGAAGTGATCCATCTTTCTTTCACTGAAATAAGACTAGAGAAGTAAAGGAGGAGCGAGAAGGTCGCAAGCATCCCACCTCCACAAGCTCTACAAGCTGCTTCCTTAGCTCGGCCATCTTAGGTCTAGAGAGGCGACAAGGAGCTCGAGATAGCGGTCTTTCTCCCATTTCCAACTCAATCATGTGATCCACATACCTCTTCGGTGGCAGCGCTACTGGTAACTTCTCCGGCATAACATCCGTGAACTCCTTCAGGACATCCTCCACTATAGAAGGATTAGACGAGCCAGATGGTTTGCCTTCGTCCCATCCACTAAGTAAGGTCACCAAAAAGAGCTCCTCGGTCACCTTCCTTCCAACTCACTTAGCACTCAGAGCACTCAGAATTTGAGTTGAGTCACTTTTCCTCACCGTCAGAATCATACAAGGCTGCAACGGATCCAAGATCAAAACACATCCCAAGTATGGAGCCACCATAGCTGCTGCTTGTCTCAAGTAATCCTGTCCCAATATTAGATCAAATTCCTCTATTTCAATTGTCACAAGGTTGACTGGAGCCTAACATGATCTGTTCCTCATGATAGTATTCGAGATCTCGCCACTGACCTTCCATGCAGCAGCAGTAACTGCCTTGAAACTAGTCTTAGTCGAATCCATCTTGAGCCCAACTAACTTCACTCAACTCACAAAAATGTAATTATGTGTAGCCCTAGAATCAACCATCGCCAAGACCTTATTTCCTCCAAAGAATACCTTGATGAAGCATAAGTCGTGTCGACTTGATGCGCCTACATTCAGATTCGTTGTTTCCTGTACAACATTCAACAACTGCAAAATGCCCATCTCGGGTTGAACTTTCTAGTTCTCGGCCACCAATGAATTGATGCGAGTGTGCTCAGGATACTCCTTAGCCTAATGTCTAGATTGTCCGTAAATAAAATAGTTGTTGTCCAACTTCTTATCTTTCGTAGCTTTGTCATTTTTTGCCTTCTTGGGTGGGTGGTTCCTAGTCAGTTTATTCTTCTTCTTCTCTTCTGCTTTTGGTTGTAGTCCAGCGTTCCACTTATCTTTCCTCCAATAATTTTTTTAACGTCGATCTACGGAGTCAGACCATTCTTTGTGAAACCCTTTGGCTGCATCACCCTTATAGTCCAACAAGTCGTCGGCCAAAGTAATCAATCACCTAAGCCAATGTCTGCACCTTCTACCTTTGCATCTCATCGGTGGCCCAAGGTTGCAAGTTCCTCATGAACAAGTACAACTTCCAAGTGCATTCCAAGTCCAACACTTGGAACTTGTGGAAGTAGTCTTGAATCTTCCCGGTATGCTTTATCTCATCAAAGTGAGCTCAAGCCACCCAATCCAAGTTGCCTGGATGGAACTGATCCTATAGAGTCGCCTTCAATTTGAGACAATTATTAATCGACCGCACTATTTTTCCAGCTCACTTGTCCACCACCAAAGCTTCGCACTTCTCGTGAAGCATGAGGCCACCTTTAGAACTTGCACCTCATCAACCAGCTCAAGTGCACTCGACAAGTATTCTTCTACATCTCAGAACAAGTTATCAAATACTTTGTCATCATGATCACCATCATATGATGCAATCGATGCTGATGTCTTGGAACTTTGTGTTCCAACCTAGAGCAGTGTACTATAAAGTGATTGTCCTTCCTTCAAGAACTTGATCTCATCATGGTGCACCTCCACGTTTTGATGGATCCTGTCTAGCACATCTTGCATATGTTTGAGTCTTGATACAATGCTCTTGAACCGTCCTTCTGAAGCCTCCAAGTCAGAAATCCATTGTTCATGATCCTAGAGCCAATGCTTGGTGTGCAACCCTCGAACATCGTATTCTTATTGTTCCTCGACTTCCTCTTGATGTCCCTCATATAGAGGTTCCCCCATCTTGTTCCTTTGCAAATCCTTTGCAAATTTCTGTGCTGATACCAACTGTCACAGACCTTATCATCGAGATCCGTGTGGCACTACAATTAGACATCTCAGGTGCACAATGGTCTGTAGACAACCAACCCAAACTATGCCTTCTCATACCTGATCAAATTGGAACTCAATGTCTGCTTAAAACAATGTTATGAATGTTGCCAATGCGGAATCCAAATCAATATAGAATAAAACAACTCGGATGCAAGTCAGATGCAACACAAAACTCAAGATACACAATAACACACAAAGTTGGTTGACGAACAGAGATGCTTTTCAATAATGCAAAATGAACATGAAAAAACCAAAGCCAAGTGTGTTGTGTTGAGAAACACTAGTCACCTCAAGGTCTAAAGCTAACAAAATGCTTAGCCAGACTTATTACAATGAAATCACATAGAGCTCATGGCTCAATCCAGAGTCCCACAATTAGACCTCCTCGACTCACCTAGCTGCCTTTCGCCTAATTGCACTCCACTCCAAATTTTTGCTCTGATGATCTGATATGCCATATGATCAAATGAGTAAGGCATCCTGCCTTATATAGCCAAGTCGCCTACGATGCATCGGATGGATAAAAATTTCCCTGTTGTAGATCTTGTAACAGTTCGATCGCACGACACACAAAAATCAAGCTAGATGATCTGTGCACTCCAATGGTCAGCTCAACATGCTAAGCAAGTCGGCCCAACATAGGTCTTTCTTAAACATGCGATCCACCTCATAACGTGTGCTAGAATAGGTCCGCATCGATTCGTGAACCCCTCGGTACTCAATCCATGAAATCAGCCCGCCAAGTGCATAACCACTCAAGCTGCAAAGCACCTCGGTACTTGTCCCAACTCAAGTCGGCCCTAAATACATAAGTGATCCCATGCAGATCCACTTAGACCGAAAATGTGCCATCCAAAGTTGGCTAAGTGTTTAGGTCAGTGAACACACAAAAAGACCTCGTCCCAAAAAGAATACAAAGTTTGGGTCCGTTACAGCTACGGTTGTCATCCTAAAAGGAGGATTAGAATTTCCCTACAATTGGCATAGACAATTATTTGAAAGAAACCTTGTCTTGACTATATAAATTGTGACATCATATGGCACACAAAGCTAATGACACCGTTGTTCTCTAATTACTATTTTAATTTTTTAAGATAAACTTATATTAAGATAGGAAGAAACATTCATACTTTGTCTTTCATCCATAAAATCTCTTAACATCCACCTTCTTGGAAGTGACAGAATCAAAACATGAATATTTCTTTATTTGTTGTGGATAGTGTCAAATCTCGTAAGAAGAAATACTTTTTTTATCATCTAATTCAACTTGGTACGAGAATTTGAATAGGGATAATGAGGAGAGGCGTTCTTCACATGTAAGTATTATTTTCTTAAGTAAGTTGTTTTTGGCTTTAATATGGATCTTTTTAATTGCAATAAGATATATTTTATTTCTATTTGATTTTTTTTGTTTTGTTTAGATTTAATAAGGTATTATAGTCATATTTATTATGACGCATTACACAAAATAACATTCTAGCATTATTAGTTGAGCTTCTTGATTGACTACTTCAATGATGATGAACCATGATTTAAAGACAACATACAAGTTTGCAATATATGTAAACCACTTATAGAAAGTGGGGATGTGGGCATTATTGTTCTTCAAATACAAGTATTCCTTCCATCCACAAGTTATTCTTGGTTTTGATAGAAATCTTGTTAATTCTGATATGATATATCTCATCTTCCTTTGTTTCTATTTTGTTTTATTTCATTTTTTTTATTTTTTGTTTAATGAGATAGCACAAAGCATCGTCTATTTTTTATTATTTTATAATGGTTGATAGGTAATTATTGAGCGATGTTTTAAGAAATTTCAATTTTTTTTGTACAATTGTCTTATTATAGATATTTTTGTGCAGGATGAAAATGGAATTAAGTAAACTAAGACCTAATCCCACTCATATGCACACATTGGAATACAAAAGAGCCTAAGGAGATGATTCACTTTGACTACTTCTTTCAAGAGAGAGAGAGAGAGTCAAGGAATATCTTTAGGGTTTTTATTCCTTTGTTTCTATGAAGAGGAGATGTACAAAATGTAATGAAATGATCAACTAGGCTACGAAGATAAGTAAAAGTGCAAATGTAAACTAAAATATTGAAAATTGCAGATCTGAAACTGAGCAAGATCGTAAATAAACAAGAAAGTAAATCTAGAGTTCTACTCTACGCTTGGAGAGTAAACCCTATATGAGTGTAAATGTAAATGTGCATTCTTCAAATCACAAATGAAATGATTGGTCTAAAGCATGAATGTAAATCTGAAAATAAGTGTATAAAGCTCATGCCAAGGTATGAAAATAATATTAAACCATACCAAACCCTCAAGGAGAGGTACAAGCCAATCAATAGTCGATGATCTCGTATTATTCTTAAATATCTTCAAATCTTTAATTGATGATGAAAATGGTTGATGTAGACTTGATAGATGCTTCATTTATTGATCGAATACTCCACTTAACCTGTACTTTCACTTCATGAGTGTCTCCATCATTTGATTGTAGATGGATCCTTTAAATGAGAAAAGAAAAGGCTATATGTATGAAACCCTAACTTTGTTTTTAATCATATGCTGACCTAGAATCAATATAATTTCGCAATCCTTTGGATTTGAACATAATAATACTACCAAAATATGATCCCAAAATTCAAGGAGATAAAATAGGGACCAAGAGGCATCACATTATTAGTGCAACCAACTTCTTCCTAAATTTTTAGGGAAGCAAGGTATTGTAATTCTAAAGTCAATTTCATAAGGATGTGATGATTCAAGGTGTTTAGATATGTGAAATTGGGCCTTGAAGATTGGAATATGACATAATTAGAGCTTTTGATGAATTAATTAATTGAAAGAATAAAATAAAAAGGGGCACACTTAGGGTTAAGAGCCAAATTTTATGATGTGTAGAATGATAAAAGAGGAATTTAGATTTAATTAAATGAATTATCTAAATTATTAAAGGGAAATTAAAATGCAAGATGAAAACACACTAAGGCAGGTGCTAACCTAAGCGTGGAATTGTACCACCCAATTAAGGGTGTACAATTTATGATGCTAATTATGATAATTATGAGTGTATGCAATTTGTAATGTTATATTTTGCCTCCCCTTTAGTAGGTTGATTAATTAAAGTGATAAGTTACAATAAATTATGTAAATGAAATAATTAAGGGTTAAATTGTGTGAAAATAATACTATAGGGAATGGAAAATAGCTCTTGAATAGAAAAGGACTATGCACTTGAACTATGATCTTAAAAGATAAGTATGTTAGATAGTAAAAACCTATATAACAATTAATGTAAAAGTAAAAAATGTCATAAAACTTGCAAAATAGAGGGACTAGAAAAATATAATCTTAAAAACAAAATTTTAGTAAATTATACATTGATGACTTAGTGAGGTAGTGGGATGATGGTTTTAGGCTACCTAAGCTTTGAATAGTGCATGCGGTGGCATGAATAGATAATCAATGGTATCACTTACGTGTGTCTTCAACCAATAATATTTAGCCTTTACAAGCACTCAAGTGTGTGTGCGTGTTTGTTTGTGTGTATATTATTTACTTTTCAAAAAATATCTTAATATATTTAATATTAAAAAAATTGTATATAGAAATATGTTTCTATGTAAAAAAAAAAAGGCATTATCTTTATTATCTATAAGAAACTTAATAATAATAAATATAGGGTAGGTCATTTTTCACTAAAATATAATTTCATGGTACTGAAAAAATGGAAAAAAAAAAATTTATTAAAAAAAATTGAGAGTATACAAGACACATGTTATAACAAATTTAAGCTTATGGTAGTGATTATTTCAAGTCTTGAGTGAAAAATTGGAAAGCTCTCCATCTACTTAAATATCAAGGAAGCAGTGCTTCATTATGTACATTAGAGTTTTAAAACATTCTCAAACTTTGATTGTGTCATAATTTCTTCATATCTCTAAACATTCTCAAACTTTGATTGTACATTAGGAGGATTTTGTCTCTTCCGAATATTAAAATTATTTTCTCTTCCGAATATTAAAATTATTGTCTTGAGTATTGGCACGTGCAAGGGAGAGGGATTACATTCAACGATATATATATATCAATTCTACGGTCATTGTAAGACAAGGATTACATTGAATCTATTGGTTTATTGTTTCTTTTTTCCCATTTTCCACCTCTAATGAGGTCTTATGATTGCTTTTGTTTGTTTTTAATTAGGAAAAAAATGGATTTTACAGGGATCTAAAACTGCAGAGTTACAGTCTAAAATAAGATAAAAAGTCTAAGTTCATCAACACGAAAAAGTTGTCAAATAGATAAAAGGACAACAAACCAGACAAAAACACAACAAAAACTAAAACCAAAAAAACATTAACCTAAATACTTTAAACTCTCAGCTATCTCATTTTCCAGAGTGTTCATCTCTTGTACCGCCTTTTTCAAGTCCTAAAACTCCTGATTGCAGGACTCCGCCTTTCTCTTTCGGTTGACTTTGGTTTTCTTGGATGGACAGGACTCCTCTTTCTGGCCTTTTTCTTTGTCAGCTTCAAGGTCCATGATCAGGGTACCCTACTGGGACTTTTCCAATTTATCAACCATCGTATTCATTGTGGCCACAGAATTCTTAACAATCTTCTGGCTTTGTTTCATAATGGCATTCATAGTTCCCCTAATTTTGCTAACTTCCCCTTCAAGCTTCATGGTTTACTTCTCATTTTCTTTTTTTCATCTTTTCCATAAGTTCCACGATTCTTTGTAGACACTCCACCATGGATAGCTTTTCTTCCTCAGTCCAAATTGCCCCTTCAGCCTTCTGAGGGTGCACTTTTTCAACCAACTCATCCAGTTTACTAGTAGTTGCTATGTTCTTGAGGTTAATACCTTTGATTTCTTGAAAAACCCCTTTAAAAACCTTAAAGAGGTCCACTACGTCAATCCTAGCAATAGCCAAAACATCATCTGAAGATTCCCTGTCTAACTTAAAGTAGTGGTCATCCAGTTTCAAGTCTTTACGAAATCTTGGCCCGTTTTCACTGTCGATGGAAAGGTGAGAAGATTGGGATTCTTCAGAGGAACTAGATTTATCAAAGGGGTCACCCAACAAGTCCTTAGAGTAAGATGCTAGTTTATTCTTAGAGAGGGCTTTCATTTTATTTTTAGCTTTGGATTGGGTTTTCACAGAGAGCTCTTGCTTGCTCGAAGACCTACTCAAAGGGGAATTTTTAGGCAACTTTTTAGGGGGGGGAGTAATTTCCTCTTCCTAGTCTAAATCCCCATCAGAATTACCCTCACACACAGTAGTTTCATTGTCATACCCTTCTGAGTCTAGGGATGAAATGGGGTTAGATGAGACAAACAAACTAGCAAAGTGCTCATGAATGAGCTGGATAAGACCAACATGCAGAACAAGGATATTCCTAGGACTTTTACGATGTTCCAAAATATAGTGTTTAAGTGAACACAAGAGATAGTAGGGGAAAGAAACCCTGACCTTGTACCTGAAGTGGTTGAGGAGGACGAAATGATAGCCGTAAACCCTTGTGAATCTACCATCCACGATAATATATTCAATCACCACTCTTAGTAACCCCCTCTACAAATTCTTAATGGTGTCAGCCTCAAAGTGGTTGTTCAAAACCTTAACCAGTGCTTCCCTTTCCTCCTCTGATTTTGGAAATTTAATGATCGCTTCTTCAGATATGATTGCTTCTGTTTGTTTATTGTTTTTTTTGTTTTTTTCCATCTTCAGTGAGGTCTTACGACTATGTGTGTCTATTGAAATGGTGTTAGGGTGTATTAGTTTAGTTGTTGACATTGATTTTGTAAGTTTTGGAGTAGGGGAAGGGTACGAATAGTTGATATAGCTAACTTCATACATTCTAAGTTTCTAGGTGATATTTCATATGTGACCTAATTGTTTATAGTATTGTGACTTTTGGGTGCTCAAGATGAACGCCATAGGATTTGTTATGTACACAAGGGTATAAAAATGGTCATTTAGAAGTGTTGCCCAATACCTACTTAAAGATGTTCCAATAACAATGCACTACAACCATCCCAAAAAATTTGACAATTAATCCAATACATATTCCTATAAGAAGCAATACATTTTTCTCTAATAACTGTTTTTATCCATATTATAGACAATTATATTAATTTGACTAAAAATATCATAGATAATTATAGAAGATTTAAAATTCTACTCTTAAAAAAGTGATAAATTGTATATGACTCCATTGTAAGTAATTGCTCATCAAATTACATTAAATTTTTCATCACGAGATTTTTCATGAAATTTATTAAATAATAAAACTCAAATGACTTTAGTGTGGTTAATTATAATACATAAACATTCTTAGCCTTGTGTACCCATTTACAACTTTTCTATAACGTACATGAATTTTTCTTATTTCACTTTTTATTGAGCCGATAGACTCTTAGTATGGGCTTTCTTTCCCGGAAAATTGTCAGTATGTCGGTAAATTTCTACTGGTCACATTTATCGGTTGTCGGGCAATGAAAAGCTTGTTGCTTGATCTACACCTATCAGCTCAATTAAGTGGGCCCATGGCTCAATTAAATTTAATATATTTATTTTTAGTTGTGTTGGCAAGAAAACAGTGTGGGAATGGCGTACGGTGGAGGCAAATGATAGTTAATGTGATTTAATAGCATTAACTTTAGTGTTTGATACTTTCTACGTTTGACATAATAGAAAAGTTAATGTGTCTACGCCCACATTTGGGAATTGTTTTCTACAAGCAAATTTTTTTGGGAGCGGAGTAGTTGTTGGGAGAATTGTTTTCTGCAAGCGAATGTTTTTTTCTGCAAACGAATGTTATGAGTAGGTTTGTATATATTCTGCATCTAGGTTTGCATTGTGATTTAGTTTTGTATAGTTATGCCTCATGCAATCTTTGAATTGTGGTTTTTGAAATTTTGGGCTAGGGTTTTCTCAACAGCTAGGTTTCCTCATCAAAGACAAAGATTGTGCGAGAAGACCGCATCGTGCCTGGACCTAGGTTTCTTCATCCAAGACAAGCATTGAACGAGTTTTAGGGGCATATTATTTTTTTTATTTTTTTATTCATAGTATGATAATGCAACTCAAAGTGGGTGTAGGCATAAAATTCATTTCAATGGTAGTTTCTACGATAAAGTTTTGCATTTTGTAGACCTGCAGGGTTCTCTTTGTGAGGACAAGATTGCGTTGTGCTTGCAGCTGGGTTTCTTCAACCAGAATAGCATTGTATACTTCTATTGCTTCTACAGTTCAGACAATAAAAATGGTTCGTAATGGAGTATTTTTCTTTCATTTTATGTGGTTTGTATTTTATTTCACAGTATTTTCAATGTTGTTTTTAAAAGTTATTTAGGATTCCTATGCTTAGGTTAGTACTGACTAGCAAAAATAGGAAAGAGATATCGTAGTAGAGGGATTTTTAGTTTTAAATGTTGGGTTTCTTCATCTAGAATAGCATTGTATGCTTTTGTAGTTCAGGTAATGAAAACGGTCCGTAATGGCGTATTTTTCCTTAATTTTGTGTGGTTTTTTATATTCTTTCACACTATTTTCAAATTTTTTAAAAAAGTTATTTAGGATTCCTATGCTTAGGTCAATACCGACTAGGAAAAATAGGAAAGAGATATCGTAGCAGAGGGATTTCGAGTTTTAAAGCACTTTATTTACTTAATATGGGATTTTTTTTAAATCAATTTTTTTTGAGTTGGGTGTAAATGGATTTAATATTTGCTTTTCTGCATCTAAGACTTCATTGTCAAATTTCCTCTTATTTGTTTTCTCTGCTGGACATTCATGTCAAAATTAAAGACGTAGATCATGTAAATACAACTGACGATCTACTAAGGCACAATCATGGATGAAATCAACTAATTAGTGAAACCCTTAAACAAAAATTGAATGTACTTGCCTGGATTTGTGTCTTCATGCTGAACTTTCCTCTTGTTTCTTTTCTTTGCCAAACATCCATATCACAATTATAGGCATTGATCATTTAAATGTACTAAAGATCTAATAAGACAGACATTGTTGAAATCAAATAATTGGGAGAATGTTTTGGACCCCCAATAATAATAGAATGATGTTCTGAGAGAAAGCCCTATTGAAATCATGTATGAAATCAACTAATTGGTGAAACTCTTAAATAAAAATTAAACATACTTATCTGGATCTGCATCCTCATGCTAAACTTTGATCTTGTTTCTTTTCTCTGCCAGACATCCATGTCACAATGATAGGCACTTATCATTTAATTACTACTGAAGATTTGATAAGACACAGTCATAGTTGAGTTCAAACAATTGGGAGAAAGCCTTGTTTTTGGTCCCTAATAATAACAGAATGATGTTTCGTTGTATATTTGTGTTGAAATCTCTGCATCTCTTATAGTGGTCGCTTAATGTAAAATGCCCCATTGTTTATTGTCCACTTGAATAAATGACTTTGAGCAATTCAATCATCTTTATTTTCTCATTATAATGGGTTGTATATTTGTAGTTGGAGCCTAGCTCAACTACTTCTTTCATTCCAGTTACTTACCTTGGCAAGTAATTAAAACTTCATTGTCATTGGATGTTATCAATGAATATCCATCAGATTATTAACCTTTAAATACTCATACAATAGATCTACATTGAGAAATTTAACCAATGTGTCTGTTTATTTTAATTGCGTCCTAAGAACTTATAGTTTTATCGCATATTGACATTACTATCTTGAAGTTACTATCTGATTGATAATTAATGGTACTTAATGATATCAATTACAATGACGACGACATATCTATAGCATAGTTTTATATCAAACACCGAATTAGAAATAGAACTATAAAAGTAGAGGAGGAAAATGTAGGGAAACCTTATGAACTTGTTGTGAAACTGATTGCACCATTGAAACAACATCAGTTTTGGTTGTGAAATATTGGAGTCCTAGGAACCCTTTGAGCTGTTGGAGGGTTACAATAGTGGTTGGGAGCCCTTTGAATTGTTGGATGGTTACACTAGTGGCTGCTTTTGCCACATGAATCCCACTATTGTTGCATGTGAAAGCATGTCTAAGATGAATCCCAGCTCGTAGCACTCAAATGTGTTAACAACATTCAAAACAAGAGAGTGGCCCTTAAGGGATGTTTACACTCAAACAAATATATGGTGGTTTAGATCATTAGTTCCTTAAAGAAAATATGCAAGGATGCTTCAAAAGCTCCAACGAAAAATGTTGCAGTCAAAGTTAGCTATAAATACAGCTCTAGATTGGCTGTGGGAGAGACCTCATCACCAAGAATTGAGGCAAGGAGAAGAGATACAACTGCCACTGTGCCCACTGCTATATCCTTGGATGCCCCCACCATTCCATTTACTAGAGGAGGAACAAAACTGGAATTTTTTTAAACATTAAATTCCCAGATTTGTATTAGAGTTGGATTTTTAAATTATCATTTTTCCTAAAATTCCTTTCAATGATATATTGTTGGAGTCCATAAATCAATTGAACAAATAGTTGGGTTTCCAGGCCTAAACATAAATCTATTTATCCTAACATTAGCTTAAACCATGAATAATTCTATGGAAATGAAACATCATTGCTAGCTAAAGCATGGGAAATTAGACATAAAACAACAGGCTTTTGTTTAAACAACTAAAAAATATAAATGTCTATTATAAAACTAATTGTTAGAGCCACTTTTTAAGCATGGCTATAATCTATTTAGGTTTGCATTCAGAGATGATATAGCAGGCATCATCACAATTTGAACTAGGGTTAGTTAATCTATCTAGCTTTAAATTTAGGATTATTGATCCACGATAATTCATTTACTGAAAAGGACATTCAAAAATTTTGAAATATAAAATTGAAAAATCTACATAAAATCAAAATAGGATTAGAGGCCAAAGCTTTTAAATGGCTTCATCTTACAGAACAAATTCTCCTTTGACATTAGCTTCCTCATGCTGGTCACAATGATTTGCATGTGACCTTGTCTATTCAGTTATCCAAATATAGATTAGAATGCACTTACAAATTGCATTTCAGAGAGGAGTGAATACCTCTAATAACTAGGAGAGTCACTAAGACTAATGTAAGAATGTGGGTTTGAAGATTGCAGTAAGGCAAGAGTAAGCATCTCTGGTAATTAGTTTAGTTTAAAGACTAGAGTAAGAATGTGGTTGAGCTCAAGGGAAATGACTGTTTAGTCCCTAGGATGGATTGATATATTCATACCTCTCATATACCCTAGCTTATGCATTTCATTTTAGTGGTTGGATAGCCATTTCCAAGTTCAAGTACATTAGTTGTCACATTACAGATAGATGTACTTTTCCTTGCTTGCCACTAAGATATTCATACTCCTATATCTTTTAAAACATTTTCTAGAACCCAATATATATGTATATGTATACATATGTATATATGTACATATATAGATATATGTACACATGGACATATATATATATATATATGTGTATATTTATGTTAATGTATATGTCTATGTATGCTTTGCATTGGGAGGAAAATAGTGTGCAGTGAAAAAAGAGTGTGGGGTGGCAAATGGAGCAGCTACAAGATAGTTAATGTTATATATATATATATTTTGCAGTGGGAACAAAGCAACAAGTGGACAGTTAATGTGATTTAATACTTTTCACATCCACGTTTGGTGCTTTCCCTGTTTCTGATAAGAGAAAGCTTAATATGGAAGTGGAGTCACATTGTCATTTCCATTTTGATTTTTGTTTCTCGTTTCCTGTAATATATATATTTACATATTTATTGCGGTGGCGAACAGACCAACCAGTGGACAGTTAATGTGATTTAATACTTTTCACATCCATGTTTGGTGCTTTCCCTGTTTCTGATAAGAGAGAGCTTAATATGGAAGTCAAGTCACATTGTTGTTTCTGTTTTGATTTTCATTTCTCATTTCTGATAACATATATGTTTATATATGTATTCCATGCTTTATTCTAATGTTTACTCTTCCTTTATTCTTTTTATAACTTCACACTATATAATCCATGGCATTGACATTTGTTAATAGTTAATTACTTGCTTGCTTTCATTTGTTTACTTGATGTATCGAAGACATTTTGGATATAATATTTCAGTTGTGGGTTTAATTCTTCATGTTTTCTTTACAGCCAAACTACGTGGACTCTACTGTTACAACATATCCAATGTTCTTCCAACAAGTCCAGAATTTGCAGAAGGAGCAATTCAAATCATTTGAACAGCTGACACTTGAACCTTTTGAAAGAGATCATGCTTCTATTATAGGTGGTTATAAGGTACCATAAATGCAAAATACAACTACCACTCCTTCAAATTATTTTTTTAATGTCTGCATTATATCCCAGCTTTTCTTATTATTTAATTTCATAGTCAATTTTTACTATGATATTCATAAGCTGTCTACAATAGTTCCATTTAAAAATTATGAACAATTTCAAGTTCAATATTCTATGAAAATACCTTCCTCCATTTGATTATCTTTAAAATAGACCGCATTTTAGTTCTTAACGTTTTGCCTCCACATGCAAGCATGATCCAACTTTCAATCTTGTAATAGTGATTTAGATGATAAATTGCAAGCTCCTAACTGAATTTTGCCAGAAAAAAGTGTATATGTACAGTAATTGACTCTTGCCATTTTTACCAGGTATTCCTTTTCTATTTTTGTGTCTACACAATGTAATCTATTAGATATATGTTGAAACAGCAATTTTTAACTATTTCTACTGCTTGATTCTAATTTTTAACATGCATGGTCTTCCTCAGTTCAATAAAACTTGCAACATGACAACATGCACACCTAAACACACATGATCATCTAATGGACTGCAACCTCCAACTCAACAATTAGGTACCATCACACTGCCCTTTTAATTTCATTTCCTATTATGGTACCTTCCATTGCATTCTATGCTTCCACTTTATAGCCATATCTGCATTGATTTTACATTTTCCTTTCTGCAGGTATTTATCACATATCCTAGACTTCAATGCTTATTGTTGTGCATTCAGCCACTCTACTCGAAATTCAAATGTAAGCATTGCCATGCTTCCATATATACTTCTTAACTTTTAACTTTGTCAAAGCCTCAACTAATTGCATTTTATTTTTCTTTTCCTAGGTTCCCATATCTCTCGTGCACCATTTCACTTAGTTCACAGAGCTTCTTGTATAGAAATTACTTTACCTTTACAATTGCTGAATTTTGCGGTCATCAAACTCCGAAGAAATAATTTTACATAGTTTGCAACTGTTAATATTCTCTTCTGATTACAATAATAATACCACATTTTTTGCTGATATTATTATCCTCTTTCAGGTTGCCATGCTTCACATGCTACATTGCAGTTATCAAACCTTTCAAACAAACTATTTCACACAGTTTCCAATTGTAAATGTGCTTTTCCAATTACAATAATAATAACACACTTTCTTGCTTGTATATGGAATATCTCTACCTATTGAATTTTGAAATTACCTTACTTAGCTCTAGTAAACTATGTTTCTTTAATCATAGATTCATAACTATTTGAACATAGCCAGCCTATCGGCGCTCTGTTGCATGCATATAAAAAATGTGCAACTACTAGTATACTTATGTATGGAGTGGCTATATCTTGTAATCAATATCATATTATATTCTTTTTGTAAGAACAGATCCCTTATTCTCAATTTGATTGTCATGGACTCTTTATGAATCTATGATCTTCCTTTTTTATAAAACATGGATATACAATACTACTCATTTTATAACATGGATGGTACGCATTATATTGATTTTTCCAGCTACTTCAATTTAGTGAAAGAATATGAAAATTAATATAAAGGAAAAAATAAATATAATTTATTTATACAAATTTTCAATTAAAAATGTTAATCAAGTTTATCTAAGAGGCAGGCAGGGTCTCTAGTTTTAGATTATTAAATATTTATTCATGATTTTTGGTTTATAGCTTTATTATCTTGGTATTTGATTTTAGAACTTTGATTAAATAAAACTAAGATGTTTTGGATCAATTTGATACTAGCATTATTCTTGTCAATTTTCTCTATGTAACACAATATTTAGTCTTATGAATATAATAAAAAATGTGTACATTATATCTCACACATAAAAGTATACATATTGAGGGCAAGGTTGAGCTTAGATATATGAGAGAGATCCCAACCATTTGGTATAATGTGTCTCTATGTAAAACACTTGCAAAAATTCAGGTCTTCTTCAAGAGACATGATCATTCATATTACTTTATGTGGGAAGTAGGTAGTCAATTATTACCACACTGCACAATAGCAGGATATGGCCCTTTTGTATAGATATTGTAATTCATACATGAGGAGAGATTCCACAATTAGACATTATAGTAGGTAAACGCTCCAAGGAATATAAGTACTATTGATACTTTTCATGCTAATTCTTCTAGATGGTAATGTATTGGTTTTTGGTTTTTATGACTCAATTAAATGAAGCAACATGGTAATATCCACTCATAGGGAGGTAAATACTAGTGCATTCGAGTGATAATTTTCATGGGATTATTAATAAAGAATTATTAATAATAATGGAATTTTATGGGGATCTGCTAGACTATGTTGAATTGAAATATACCTATATTTACAAAAGAAAATTATTATTTTATATTATAGTATTAATATTTTATAATTAGTACCATATATTGAACAATAGAATCATTCAAAGATAGGACATAATGGTCAAGCCATTTCATAAATTTATTATATTAATGAAATAATATTAGATTCAATGAAGAATTCATAAATCATTAAGCGTTTAATTCTCAAAATAAACTTATATCATAGGCAAATTTCATCTCAAAATTGATTTATGATTATTTTTATTTTTATTAATCGCAAATAATAATACTGAATGTATCAACTTCAAAAATATTAATATGGATGGTTACTGTTCTAATTTTAAAGTAGAAAGTTTATTTCATATGTGGAAGGGAATGTCGCCAAATGTAATTTTGAAAATGAATATATAAAAGTACAAGTATTTTAAAATATCTTATTTGAAAGACAATGTTGCCAAATAGATGTAAATAATTTATTTCTTATTTGGAAAGCAATGTCGTCATATGGATGCAGATAATAATTTTTAAATAAATATATTAAAGCAGAATATTTATTATTTCTTATCTAGAAGAAAATGGCACTAGATGGATGTGATTTTAATATTCAAAATAAATAAATTAATTAGTTAATTTTTTAGTTGTTTGGATTTTTCTTAGAATTGTAGTTCATAGCATTTTCTCTAGAATTGTATGCTCTCATCTTGTCGTTCAAGGGATCTTGATGATCAGAAAGTGTTAGATAATGAGGAAAGAAACTTTATTTAGTTTGTTAGCTTCAAATTTTCTTCAATACCAACTATAGCACGACCAAGGATAAATTTTGAATTTGAGGAGCAAAGAAGCCAATATCAAGGAGAATATCAAAGACGTAGATGACAATGAGAACAAATGATAGATGTTCAAAGATAAGAACAAAGAAGAAGATGTAGTAAAGCTGGTAGACAAAGAAATGCTAGAATAAGGGTAGAAGTAATAGTGGAACAATTAGAATTTGAAAATAGAAATGAAATAAATGTGAATAGAAATATTTTTCAACAAATATCTAAACCAATGTCTCATTCTGAAAGACAAAAAAGGAAACCAGTTGATCCCCAATTGATTGAGATATGTAATCATCCATGTAATACAAATATGGAGTTTAATATTGAAAATGAAAATTCAAGATCAATAGTACATGTAGCAAGAAAACTGTATCCTCAAAGTCAAGTAGAGATGAATATAGGTGTACAAGGTATAGTACAAAGCACACCAAACCCAAATGGTATGATTTAGTTAGAGTTTAGAAGATTTAGACTATAGTATCGACTTTAGTTAGATAGATTTAAATCTCCAAAGATATGTTATGTTTGTCCATAATCTTATCTTAGAATCAAAGTATATCACAACACTGAAGTACTTATATCCAACAGATGTTGACAAGAGAGAGGAAATCATATATTTTCATCTTCAAATAATATGGATCCTAGCCCTCAACTGGAAGAACTTTGAAAATTGACTCAGGTAGAAGAGATGTTGATTGCACATGTCAGCCCAATATTACAAGTTGCACACGCACACACACACACATAATATTAATATTTATAAACTAGTTATTTATCATCTTGAATATTTACTTAATATTTTAACTATTTATTATAAAAAAATGGTTGAAGTTCAGGGATGGATTGCAAAGAATAGATGGTAAGCAAAGTAGATGTGTCAAGATTAGGAGAAAAGGCACATAATTTGCAAAATTTGGGATCACTAGGTTGGCAAGATAGATAAAGAGAACAAAGGAATAATAACTTAGAGCGATGGTGGCACTTGTCTATAGAACTAGAAAACTTTTCAATGGGCATTAATAGGATTCCACTAGGTGATATGGAGGAAAGGGACATAAGAATCCAAAGAAGGAAGGACAAAGACATGGTAGGCCCTAGAATTGCTCCATAGAGAAAAAGGCAGAGGAGAAAAACTAGAAAGCTCCCATCAACAAAAGATGTAAAGCCTTCGTGATCACTTCAAAAACCCTAACTCCAACCTAGGAACATCGTAGTAATTGCAGTTTATTTGTAGAATTGAGTGATGTGAGCAACCTAATAGAGAGTATCACAAATTAGTGGATTGAAAGTTATGGTGGATGGGTAAGTTTTAAATCACTCACCAATGGTTTTTTCCTCACAAAATGTGCGGATAAATTTTTGAAATAAGAAATTTTGTATAGAAAAACTCTATTTTATAAGGGTTTCAATTTTATTCCATTGATGGGAAACCAAACTTTAATCCATTAAAACACCGAATGAGGTGATTCCTACGATGGATGAGGATAGAAAATTTTCCTATCAAATACCAGAACCTAGATGCTCTCTAAAATATGAGGGAAGCCCTAGCATCCTCTATATGAGTTGTAGAGGACTGTTTCTTTTGAAAAGTAGGAACAAAAGCCAAAATTTTGGTAGACTAGGATCAAGATCTAAATTACTTAGATAATTTAGAGATCATCACAAAGAAAAGAGTATGGTTTCAAAGAGTGGAAGTAGGTATGAGTCTATCTCAAGGTAAACGTATTTTGGGAAAGGGATTTATGACTAGCTTGTCCACTAAGGTTGAAAAGTACCCTTAAAATTTGGGGAATTCATGAGCTCCCCTTGCGTCCTCACTAAACACTAATGAATTTGAAAGAATGCATAAATATGGGACAATGGATATTTTTTCCTAAAATAATTATTGTAGCATCATAAAATGTAATCCTACATAATTTATATGACCTTTTGTGCCTGTGCCCCATCTTAGCTCTCACCCGAGTTCATTTCCATCCTTTTTTCCTCAAAACTAATGTGAAATTTTTGTATAGTTATCTAAACCCCGACATCAGATTGTGTGCTCTTCATTTCCCACCAGTTTGCCCTTTTCTTAGTGGATAGGAGTGCTTTGGGTGCCCTTGTTTTGACAGGGGTGTCTGGGACGTACTTGTCCTCCTTAAACAAGATCTATTTTAAATATGTTAGTGCACTTAACCTTCTCAGTGATTTCTGATCTCAGTGTTTGAATTTGACCCTTGGAGGTTGGCCTAATTGGTAAATTACCTTGGGAACCCTGCATAAGAGCATCCTTTCAATTCATTTCACAAAACATCATCCATACTCATCCATTCTACATCCATCCACAAGCAATAAAAAACATCTTCAAACATTCAAGGTGGCATTTCATCCCACAATATCCTTCCAACATTTTCAAGAATCATGGAATAGAAAACTACATCAATCTTTATGCAATCATTTTTTTATGAATGATTCTCTTATCTTCATCATGTTATTGAATCAACACTGTGATTACATTCAAATTCTATTAAATCATCAATCATTATCATTTGTAGTAGATCTGAGGTATATCATTTAGCATTTACTAAATACTATTTCCATTTAAAATTTCAATTGAACCCAAGGGTTTATTCCAAACCTGGGTTTTTAATTAGGCAAACCCCTATCAACAACACCATTTTCCCTCTTTCTATGTGTAGGTGACATATTCATAAGCTACAAATGAATATTCAAACAAAGGAGAAGATATCAATCATATTTGAATTTTATAGGAGAAAAAATTGGATGATAGGGTTACCCAACACCACCTCATTTCACAAATTTCCTATGAACTTTTAGGAGAACATTTGAAGTGACATTCTAATTTTGAAAGTTTACTATTTGTCTGCATCTAGTAGTTGTAGGACAAGGTCACCTCTAGTCATCTTGTGCTATAATTTCAGGGTAGATTTTCTTCAAGTTGGGTTCCTCTTTATGCCCTTAGTGCAGATCTAGCTCCACATTTGTGTACGATATTTTTATCTCATTGTCTATATTATTTATAACTAATTTTGCATCATTTACCCTATATCTAGCATTCAATTTCAATTTCCTTAATCATCTTCAACTCAAACAAAGAGAGGGTGAAGTCTAATCAGTATTTCATTCTATTTGTGGTTGAATCTATAGATTTTACTCCCTCTTTCATGTTTGGTGGTCCTTTTAAAAATAAGTCAATTCATATCCAATCTTGTGGATCCCTATTTCACCAATAAATAATTATAAAGACAAGGCCCTGATGTTAGATACACTAGTATAAGGGAGCACAAAAAAGAGGAGGGCATCCTTTATGCAAGTAAGTGCATCAAGATAGTGAACAAAAAAGGGGGTATAAGTGGCCACTTTTTCTTTTTCTCTGAAAACAGGTAAATCTGAAATTCAAAGAGATATGTGAAGGTCATGCACTAAAAACTAGGAGTTGAGAAAACAATAAGAATTGTAGTGCTCTGAATCTAGTTTTTAAACTACTAAAGTTATGTAAAATTGGATAAGATTAAGAGGGTCAAACCTCTCGCGCACAAAAAAATGTTCATGTTTTTTTCAAAAACATATAACATAGCTTTTTTCTGTGTCTTGAACAAAACATTTAGTTAAACTTAGTATTTTTAAAAACCCTTTGGTAGGATGATAGGTAAGAGTTAAACCTAGAAGTTGTGTATATTTTTGTAATTTTCTGTTGAGTATTTTTTTTTATGATTTTTTGAAGTGACCGCATCCTAAAAATTTGGTACCTATTTGTGCATTGGGCATAACTTGCATCAAAATAATAAAAAATACAAACTTATTTTTTTTAAAGTGTATAGAATCTAGTGTAGAACAATAATATGTAATTTATTTTGAATTTGGTCAAGTATATCAAAATTTGTTAAAACAATGGTAGACATATGTCTGTGAGGACTGTCAAGGCACTGGTAAAAAGAATTAAAGTTTACTATGCTAATGTTGTCCAAAAATAAAAAAAAATTATATGGTCAGAAAATTGAGAAGATGTGTGATATTATGGTGGTAATTTTAGAGATGCCCACTTCATCATTTGTAAACCTGATGTCGACGAAGTCGAGAAATCATGTTGGAAGATGAAAAAATGTTCAAAGGGACAAAAATGGGGGAAAATGGGGTTGCAAACCTTAGGGTCATTTTCCAACCCTCTTACTAAGCCAAAACCCGCATGAGCTTTGAAAAACAAAAAATACTATTCACAGTTCTACATAACCCGCATGGGTTTTGAAAAACAAAAAGTACTATTCACAATTCTACATAACCTGTATAGGTTATGTAGAACTAAAACCATTATTTCGTGTTTCACAAAACCCGTATGGGTTATGAAGACATAATATTTTATGTTTGTAAACTTAGCATTTACTACACATATGTATAGACATACATATATAATATGTGTTTATGTATGTATATATGCATATCTATAGTTATATATACATATATTTATATAGATATATGTATATATATTTCTATACATGCATGTCTCTCTTCTTTTCCTCTCTCTCTCGTCTTCCTTCCCCCATCACCGTCTTTGTCTATTCTGAGCCCTAATTATCCTCCTTGAGTTCTATCTCATCTCTCTCCCCCTCACACCTCTGTCTGTCGAGTCTCTCACCCATTTGTCCTTCTCGTTCTCTCTCTCTCCCTCTCCTTTTCCCAATTTATTTTTCTCCCTCTCCCCCTCTCCTTTTCCCAATCTCTCTCTCTCTCTCTCTCTCTCTCTCTCTCTCTCTCTCTCTCTCTCTCTCTCTCTCTCTCTCCTTTTCCGAATTTATTTTTCTCCCTCTCCCCCTCTCCTTTTCCCAATCTCCCTCTCTCTCTCCCTCTCCCTCTCCCCTCTTCTTTTCTCTCTCTCTCTCTCTCTCTCTCTCTCTCTCTCTCTCTCTCTCTCTCTCTCTCTCCCCCTATCTATGTCCCTGTCTTCCAATCCCCTTATCTCTCTATCTCTAACTCTCTCTCCCTCCCCCTCCCCTTATCCTATTCTATCCCTCTCTTGCTACCCCCCCCCCCCCCTCTCTCTCTCTCTCTCTCTCTCTCTCTCTCTCTCTCTCTCTCTCTCTCTCTCTCTCTCTCTCTCTCTCTCTCTCTCTCTCTCTCTCTCTCTCTCTCTCTCCCCACTTCCTATTTAGTTCCTAGTTCTTCATAACCCATATGGGTTATGCAGAACTAAGGCCAAAACTTCTAGTTCTACATAACCCATGGGTTTCTAAAAAATATAATGTTCCTCAATACTAGTACAGGTTTTGAGGATATTTTAATTTTTTATTATAAAAAATAATGTTCCTCAAAACCCGTATGGTTTTTGAGGAACTTTTGATTTTTTATTATAAAAAATTAAAATCTCCTCAAAACCCGTACTAGTGTTGAGGAACTTCTGATTTTTTATTATAAATCATAATGTTCCTCAAAACCCATACCGATTTTGAGGAACTTTTTGTTTTTTTAATAGTTTTTGGCTAGGATTGGTGTTACCAAGCATAACACGTTTTTGAATTTTCAGAACATGCACGGGTTATGAAAAATTTCATTTTTTTTTTTGCATGTGGCCACTTTTTTGTTCACCATCTTGGTGCACTTACCCATGCATATTCCACAAATAAAGGAATTAGTTAGTATAAACTTGGGGAAGGACCTCCCCTCCATAATATGGGGGATGGAGCCATACTGAATAGAGAAGTGGAGGTAGTCTTCCAATTGGAGACAAGAAATATTATAAGGGAAGTACAATTCACCTTAGAAAGTTTCCCTAATCAAATATATCCTATAGAGGTATGTAGGATATAGCGATAAGAATCAAAGGACCCAATCAATCAAAGAAAGACTTTGGTGAATGGGTCTAAAAAAAAATCATTTGGAAATAGAGCTAGGAAATGGCTCCTACGCATAGAATAATAGAAAATTAGGCTTCAATAACATAGAAAAAATCTTGATAGGTTTTTTTCCAAGGGAGATCTAAATTTATTTTCTTTCTTTATGGAAGGTTCCATCCTCCCATGCTCTAGGTCAATGCACTACCCTATATACCTTATTTTAATGGGGGATAAGAAATCCATTAGATTTCTCTTCAAGTTCAAAAATATGTGGATGAGAGATGAGAATTTATTAAATTTGATTGATTCTTGGAGGGTAGAAAAGTAGTTTGAAGCCTCTAAATTATTATTTTTGTCTCTAAGCTAAATTATGTAAAACATAGACTAATTCAATGGAATAAGAATCACTTCAAGGATATCTTTGAAATAAAAAGGTATTGAAGATGCATTGGGTAACTAAAATGAATAAGTCTTCTTACATGAAATGGATTAGAATAAATTTTTGAAGGAAAGGGACCTGATGAAGGATTGTGAAGAGATTCTTAGAAAATGAGAGGTATTTTGGAAATAGAAATCCACAGAAAGACTTGGATGGTTGAAGGAGACAAGAACACAAATTATTTTCATAACGTGACAAAACAATGCAAGGACTTGAATATAATTTAAAAACTTAAGAGAATAGATGGTTCTTTATTGAGGATCTCAAGGATATTGTGATGGTAAGAATGAAATTATTTACCAGACTGTTGAGAAATTTAGAGGGATCAGAATACATGACACAATTGGACCTACTTAGTCATGTTTCCAAAGTGATAACTTCAAATGAAAAAAAAGATATCAATGTGAGTTTTTGAGTCAATGAAGTAGAAGAGACATTAAAACAACTCCATCTTGATAAAGTCCCTACGCTAGATGGTTTTTGATTGATTTTTTTTCAAAAATGTTGCAGAACTATTGGTGTGGAATTAATAGAGGCATTGGAGGCTACAAGGAGCTCAAGAAGATTTTTTAGAAAAATAAACAATACCTTTATAGCTCTCATTCCAAAAAGGAGAAGTTAACAACCATAGAGGAATTCAAACCAGTCTCCCTCTACAACATAATTTATAAGATACTAGGTAAAGAAATAGAAAATAGATCAAAGAAACTTCTACCTAGCATCATCTTTGATGAACAAACTGGATTTTTATAGGCTAGATCAAATCTTGGATAGAGTTAATATTGTGCAAGAAGTGATCCATTCAATTAAAAGTAAACAAGACCGTGATATGCTCATAAAGTTGGATATAAAGAAGGCATATGACAAGGTCGATTAGAGGTTCCTTTGCAAGGTTTTAGAGGAATTTAGATTTGATAAAAAATAAATTTATTGGATTTTCACTTACATTTTTAGTCCCAAAATTTTAGTTCTAATTAATGGGTCTCTTGAGGGCTTCTTTGAAACTTCCTAAGGATTGACACAGAAGAATGATTCACTGCCACTTTTCTTTTTATATTATTATGGCAGAGACTTTTGGAAGGGCCTTCAAAGGCTCTCAAGCAAAGTAGGTCATATAGAAGGTGTACAAGTAATGATCAATATTTATGCCATAACTCACCAACAATTTGTGGATGGCACAATGTTAGTCAGAAAGGCCAAGCAAAAGGAAGCAACATAGTTCCTTAAGATTTTGAATCAATATGCTAAGGCATCTAGGCAGGAAGTAAGTAAGGCCAAGTTAGAGGTATTTTTTTTATTGGTACCTCCAAGTAAAGGAGCTAAAATCTTAAGGATTATTAACTTCAAGATGAGAAAACTACCCTTCTTCTATTCAGGCTTAACACTACATAAAGGGTTAAGAACTTCCAAATTATGGGATCCCTTGAAAGGAAAATTGACAAGAGCTTAGAATCATGGAAGAGTCGTTGCCTTTCATGGATAGGGAGGACAGATGTGCTCAAAATTTTTTATCTCCTACATGTCCATTTGTTTGCTATCTTGTCTTGCCCTCACATCTAAAACAAATCAATAACTAACTCAGAAGATGAGAAAGTTTTTTTGGAAAAGGGCTAGCAAAAAAGGAAAAAGTTGCATTAATTTCTTGTGAAAAATTAAGCAAAGCTAGGGATCAAGGGGGCATAGGGCTCATAAATCAAATGTGGTAGAACAAGGCACTAGGGTCAAAATTGGCTTGGAGGATGTATAAAGACCCTAATTAAAATAGGCCAAACTTATTTAGGAAAATTACTCAAGGACAATAATGATTTGATTGGTATATTTAAGATTTTCAATCCTCCTAAAGGTTCAAGGGTATGGAACTTTATGCCTAACTGTAGATCAATGCTAGGATATTTCTTATCTTGGGATATATATGATGGAAGTTTAGCACTATTTTGGGAAGATTCTTGGAGTGGATATCCTAGTGTGGATAGTATATTAGACATAGAAAAAACTAAGCTATATTTGAAACAACACTAAGGGTGCTTAGTGAAAGATTATGTAATCTTCTTCAATAATGATCCTTCTTTGGAATGGAGGTGGAAGGATCTACATTCCTTACCATTTCCAATCAAGAAAATCACCTGGGTGATGGACATTATCTCAAACAAAAGGATAGTGTTTAGGAGAAAACAAGACAAAATTATATGGGTAGGTGCAAGGAATGACATTTTTAATACCAAAGATGGTTACAAAGTAGTGGCTAGGAATGACTCTCAACGTTGTTCAAATATTTCAATTTATCTTTCTTGGAGAAAATTCCACATACCTAAAATTGGGGTATTCACTTGGGTTGTCATTTAGAAGAAAATCTTAGTTATAAAGTAGTTTAGGAGGATAGGCGATGAAGACCCTTCAAGATGTGTGTTATCAAAGAAAGAGGAAAATTTTGTGGATCATCTACTTTTGGGTTGCCCCTTTCACAAGAATGTTGGCATTGGCTTTGTGCAAAACTTGGTTGGGTCACGACATTACGAAATGGCATCATCAGTCTCTTCAAATGCTATTTGATTAAGATAAGACTAGAACTCCTTGGTTGTTTGTGGATTATTTGTCTTTTTATATTGATTTGGGAGATTGCGAAGGAAAGAAATTGGAGAATATTTGAAGAAAAAGATATGTCAATTGAGTCCTTTCTAAATAATGTTTAGGTAGCAACACTAGAAGTGGCCAATAGTTGTTCATATTCCCAAAAATGGTAAATTCGCCTATTAGGATGGAGGAATGAGGTTAAAATGGAATGGTCTAAAGATCCCTCCATCATTGGGCAATGGAGGCTTTGTGACGAAAGATGTTAGGGCACAAACTAAGTGGAAACCACTAGAATTTAGATGGTATAAATTAAATTTTGATGCTGCCTCTTGAGGGAATCCTCACCGTTATGGTGTTGGGTACATCATCAAATTGTGGGATGGGGAGGTTGTCAGAAAGCTATCAATACCATTAGAGGAAGTCACTAAGAATGTGGTCGATTTAAAAGCACTTACACAAGGACCTTTATTCTACAAGGAATTGGATATCACTAGACTAGAAATTAAAGGTGATTCAACTCTAGTTGTTTGAATTCTATGAGGAAGGGGTCCACGATAAATTGGAAACATGATGCTTTGGTGGATAGGATTTTGGAACACCTTAAATATTTTTTAATATATCATAAATAATGTCTATAGATAAGCAACTTTGGAAGCTCATTAAATGGCCAACTTGGCAGCTGATGAGATGAAGTTTGGGAAGATAGGATCAAAATAGCATGTGGATGAAGAGTTAAGGTTGAATTAACCCATATAGGTAGCACACATGCATTAATTAAAGTATTGATGCTTAAACTAAGTAAGTTTTTTGGGGGAATTGAGAGCATTGGTTCTCACACTTTTGTTTGTCCTCTCAACAACTTGGATCACATATTTTGGGAGGCCAATCAGGAGGTGGATGAGTGCCAAATATGATTGTCTATGAGGTGGAACTAGGCGTGATTGGCATCACTTGACATGTAGATGACGATAGTTGATTGATGACCAGAGGCATAGGCATAGGTTGCATTAATTTCAAAATTGATCAAGGACACTAGTGGACTTTTTGGGAAAGGCTCTTAGCTTTTGCTCTAAAAAATATATCAATTCGAATTTTGGAAACAAAATTATTTGCTAGATTTCGCATAGAAAGTATAGTGGCATGACATTCTCATATGACCTAATATGACTAAGCATTTACGCTAATTTTCTCTTCCAGCGGTTGTAGCTTGTACAATAAGGCAGAGAAGGTGTTCAAGTTTTTTATTCACCTCTCAATCTTCATTCCATGTTTCAAACATGGAGACGCTTATTCGCCTACAAAGTAGCAAAACTAAAATATCCTTCCTAGGATATATCTCAGACCAACACCTACAGATGATCTAGACAATGATCCCACTGTCCTAACAATGGAGATAATTAGGAGGGTTTTGTGGAAGGATTCCTTGACCACAACAAATAGATATGGGTCAATATGGATCACTCTTCCTGGTTTCTTCCATCATTGCTCGACCTTCTCATCTTCAAAGATGAGGTTCTCGTGGATGATATAGAGATTGTAGTGGTTGCAAAACTGCAAGTCAGTATCCCCTGGCGGGATGACATCCCCAAAATATATGATTCTAAGATGGGAATGGTGAAAAAACCCTAAATTCTTGGTCTAGATGCGCATGGTTCTGAGTGTCACTAGAGTTGGGCATGGTGGGTAGGGAGTTCCTTTGACGGGTGGTCGGTATAGAATATGACAACTCACCTTGACTGCAGGAATTCGCTAAGGTTGTCAAAACAAAGTGTCAGAGGCCTTTTATGAAGGTGATTGATAACTAGATGTGACAGTGTTTTTGGCTTTTTGCGTTTTCGTTGCAGATCCTAGTTAGATTACGAGGATGGTGTAAATGGTGGGTGAACGTGTGGTTAGTCTTTAACTCCTCAAATTTCGATTTTCTGGGTTTTAGTTTAAATGATGTTACTTGCGCGATGCCTCGCCTTGTTCGGCAAAGGATTTACAGTCACTATTGTCGAGGTCTAGTATAAATGTGTATAATGGTGACCTTGCTAGGCACCCATATCGGGTAAAGGTTTTGGTTTGTGGTCTCTTTCCATCTGTCCTAGAGCCTAGCTCTAGGCTCTAGGCTTGGATAGATAATAAATACAATGTATATAGTTTTTACATTAATAATTTTTTTTTTTACAACACATTCCCTACAAAAAAATAAATAAATGTTTTATTGAATATTATTTTTAAATTTTATATTTTTATCTATAAATAAAAATGTTCATATTCAAGTAGTTAAAATATTTAATATATACTATAGATGATAGATAAATATAATTTAATGCTTTTCTATATAAGAATATAATAAGAGAAGTTTCAACTTTTTTTTTTCAATAAAAGTGGATTATTCCACTAAACATTTTTATTAATATTTTTTATTTTTTACACAAGATTCAAAGAGCATATCAGAGAAAAGAACCTTGGGAAGAAAACCTTCGGTCATAGCTCATAAAATAAACCTATAGTATCTAACAAATTAGTTTATACACACCGTCCAAAACCACATACAAAATGCGGTCACAACACATATAATATAAGTTTTACATAAAGCCCATATAATTTTCAAATGTAGACTCCACAGTTGCTATCTATGGAAGAAGACAAAATTTTCCAAAGCCCTGTGCCAAATCCCATGAGCCAAAAACCTTCCTGCCAAAAAAGAAAGTATAAAAAAATCTTTGGAAAAACACTATTGTATCAAATACCATGAGCTCGAACTCTCCTCCAGACAACAAACATGAATACTTGAAATGAAAGGGGAAAGCAGGAATAAATATCATCATAAAATTTTACATCAACATTACTCAAGAAAATCACATAACTATTGCTACAAACCTTCCCATACCCTAGAAGGAATTTCCTCAAAACCCACCTCTCACTGATTAGCATTGCTATCAATGGCTAAATTTGCCAAATAATTTGCAATCTTATTAACTTCTCTGTAACAATGGGATAACAAGAAAGATTCAAACAATTCTAATTTTTGTAAAATTAGATCAAGTATATACTGCAAATTCCAACAATTCGATTTCTTTTTCATAACACATTGAATAATCACCATAGAATCACCTTCAATTATTAAGTCCTTAATTCCCAAAGAGATTGCCATATCCAAATCAAAAGACAAAGCATTAAATTCCACATAATTGTTAGTTTTAAAACCAATAGCATGACACTTAGCTCGAATAAAATTTGCATTGTGATCATAAATTACCATGCCTACCCCAGCCGACCCAAGGTTACAATGAGAGGCCCCATCAAAATTCAGTTTAAAGTGCCCCTATGGAGGAGGTTTCCATCTAGTAGACCATCTCTTACCTATTGCAACATCATTCTTTTTTAAAATTGAAACATGAGAGGGTAAAACCGACAACATCTTCCAAACTCTAGTAACTCTACTATCCTAGTGCAAAAAAGAAGTAAGATTGTCCAAATTCTTATAAATAAATGACAAAGCAACCTTGGAGATTGAAGACTCAATTTTTAATAGAACCTCAGACATAGGAGAACTTATTTTTTTAAATATCCTATTGTTTCTCTCTAGCCAAATATTCCAAATCACAATAGATGGAGATATGATCCAAAGGCATGCATAAAAAGATGAGGCAAACATAAAGGGACAAGATCTAAAATGGGAAATGAGATCCTTACCAATAAAAAATGATATATTAAACTTCTCAAACAACCACTACCAACATTCATAAGCATAATCGCAATGTAGGAACAAGTGTGAAGAAGATTCCAAATTTTTGTTACAAAGGACACAAGGGAAAACATCAGTAATACCAAGCCTATCAAGTCTCATACCTATAAGGACTTTGTCCTGAACTACCAACCAAGCAAAGGCTCCAGCTTTAGGAAGACAAGCCAAATGCCAAAACAACTTATAAGGCTAGAATGATAAATCTTTAGCAACCATAAGAAAGCTGTAACCATCTTTAATAGTGTACTTACCAGAAATATTCTTTGTCCAAATAAGTTCATCCTCAAAATCAGAAAGAAATAAAATTCTACCCCCCAGAATATTCTCAAAATCTAATTTCATACTTTGATCAACATCTAAGAAATCAATCGACTTCCATCTAGCTAGCTTAAGGGGTCCACTAGTCACAATTTCAAATTAATCTACTACAAAAACACCCCAAAAGGAGGAAAGAATAGTGATCAGAGGAGACCAATCCCTAATATTCACCAGAGGTGTGTGTCCATTCCATACTTCATCCCAAAATCTGACCTTTCTACCATTGTGAACAATCCATGAGAGATGATGCAAAATAACTGATCTACATTTACAAAGGAAATTCCGAATAGCAGAACCCAAAGGCAAATTTGAGACTTTAAAAATGTACTCTCTCAGTCCATTATTTAAATATTTAGCAAACATAATCCGTGCCCATAAGGATCTAGGCTTGTCATATAATTTCCAAACCAACTTAGAACCTAAGGCTAAATTTTGATTCCCTAGACTCCGAATTCCCGTTCCCCCAAGTTCCTTAGGCAAACATACCTTATCCCATGCAACTAAAGAGAATTTTTTCTTGCCATCTTTATTATTATTCCAAAGAAAATCTCTAAGAGTATCCTGTAAACTAACAATAACAACTTTTGGAGACTTCAAAACAAACATGAGATATATGGGAACAACATTCAAAACAGACTTGATGAGAACAATTTTACCCGCCAAAGTTAACCATCTATGATTCCATGAGAGAATTCTTTTAGAAATGACTGAAATAATCTTATCCCAAAAACCAATCTTATCCTATTTAACAAATAAAGGAATTCCAAGGTAAGTACATGCAAAATTTCCAGTCTCAAATCCCAAAAATAATTGCAACCTATGTTGAACCAGTTGTGATGTATTAAGGATGAAAGTCTTTGATTTATCACCAATAACTTTCTGACCAAAAAATGATGCATAATTTTGTATTATTCCTTTAATCACTTTTGCCTCAACTAACGAAGCATGTCCAAATAACAAAGTATCATCTGCAAAGAGACAATAAGAAATACTTTGGGAAATATTTTGAATCCTTATACCTTTCCAAAGCCCCCCCATTTTAGTAGCCCTAATAGCCCAACTAAATGTTTCAGCTAGGAGAATAAACAAAAAGAGAGAAAGGGGATCTCCCTATCTCAAACCCCTAGAGGAAGTGAAAAAACCACAAGGAGAACCATTAAATAAAACTGAGAATCTTGTAGAATAAATACATGCATGAATCCATTTGACCCAAGCTTTGGTAAAACCTAACTTCTAAAGAACAACACATAAAGCACCCCACTCTACTCTATCATAGGCCTTCATCATGTCTAGTTTAAGTATCATGGTCGGGGTTCTTTGGGTGGAAATAGAATGCAGCACCTCATGTGCTACAATTGCACCCTCTATCGTCTCCCTTCGAGGAACAAAACCACCTTGCTCCAATGAAATGATCCTAGGTAGAATTTTTGCCAGCCGAAGGGAAATTGCCTTCATAAATATCTTATACAAAGTGTTACATAAAGCAATGGGGTGGAAGTCAGCAAAAGTCTTAGTATCCTCCTTTTTAGGAATAATTGCAATCATTATAGTATTAAGTTCTTTTCAAACAGACCTATTCCTCCTAGCTTCCTCGAGAGCCAATAAAACATCATTTCCCACAAAATCCCAACATTTCTGAAAAAATAAAGGAGTAAAACCATCTGGTCCCGAAGCTTTATTTGGATTCATGGCAAAGACAACACTCTTAACTTCTTTTAAGGAAAAGAGAGACATCAACATTTTATTGTCTTCCAAAAATACTAAAGGAGGAATATTAGATATAATATCATTGCTGAGATTTCTATTTTCCGAAGATAATAATGACTTAAAAAACCTAACTGCCTTTGAAGCAATATCCTTCGGCTTTGTCAATAAATTCCCATTCTGACATTGGATACAAGATATCCTATTCTTACATCTTTTAATTTTAGTTGAAGAATGAAAAAAAATTGTGTTCCCATCACCATCTGAAAGCCATAACTCTTTAGATTTTTGTCTCCAATAGATTTCCTCTCTAGCTAACACCTCCTCAAGTTGTAATTTTACTGACTTCAATTCATCAAAAACTTGTGGCAGCATACCATGTTGAAGCACATGAGTATTAAGACACTCAATCATATCTTCAATCCTTTATTTCTCTTGAAAAATGTTCTTAAAATGCGAGATATTCCATTCCCTAATATGCAATTTAAAATAACAACTTCTTAGAAATCTGAAACATACGGGACCCAAAACATAAAGGAGCAGAATTCCACCATTTCATAAGTAGAGGCAAAAAGGAAGAATCCCTAAACCACATGGGCTCAAATTTAAATGGAGACTTAAAAGAAGCCCTATCCTCAATAACTGAAAGGGAAATTGGAAAATGATCAGAACCCGAGACGGGTAGAATAGAGGAAAAGAATTCAAAATCTGAATCAATCTAATCTCTCAGCAATCTGAGAAAAATCCCTTCTCATGTTTGTCCATGTGGAAACCCCATTCTGAGACTTTCAATAAAAAAGGCTTATATCATAAATGAAATCCCCAAAGTCATCCATAATCTTTTTATTAGGGAAAACACCTCCTCTTTTCTCATCTAAATCAGTGATAGCATTAAAATCACCGCTGAAGATAATAAAGGAACCATGTCTTAAGGGAGAAGAAATCCTCTTTAATTCACCCCATAACTTACTCTTCCCTTGAATTCCCGAGGGAGCAAAAATGTTAAAAAGCCAGAATTTAACCTTCGAAATTTTACTTATAACTAAAGTCAACATCCAATTTGTAGCAGATGCCACTAACTGTACCTCAATATTATAATTATGCCAAAGCAGTGCCAAACCTCCTAAACTACCATAAGAAGGAGAAGAAAGAAAATTCCACCTTCTCCAAGATGAAAAAACCAAATCAGTAGATTCCTTTGACAACTTCATTTCTTGCAACATAAAAATATCACACTTAATTAAGTCCATCTGGGACTTAATTAATCATCTCTTGTTAGGGCATTTAAGCCCCTAACATTCCAAGAAATATTCCTCATTGTCCTTGAGGGGAGGTCGAAGCTTTCCTCTTCCCATTAATCGAAGAATTTTTGCTTTCCCCAAAGAAACTTTGCAAATTATGTTTCACAGTCCCTGATCTTGTCACAGGAGGACTAGTCATAGATCTTTTACTCCTCTTTCTTTTTACACTTTCATGAGTTAGGCATGTTTTCTTTGGCCTACCAAGAGAGACCGAACGCCTCCCTTGTCCACTAGCAGGAGAAAGAGACAAAGTCTTTTGAATTCCAACATCAATTTCCATTTGAGTCTTAAGATTATTTGGAGGCCTACCTCTCCCAGGAGAAACCACTGTTGGTGAAAAAATAAGAGTTGTTTGGACAATTGGTAAACTCTTGCATGACTTTGGAGAAGTGAGGATAATTGGATTATCTTCAAAACCCAACTCTGTTGCAACCAAAACAGCAAAAGGATTAGTAGATGCAGAAATCGGAAGGGTCAAGTTTATACCTCCCAAATCATTCTCAATTGAACAAACAACTCTATGAGTAATACCCTCATCCATCTGATGTGCATGATTGTTAAAAACTCATTTACTTGCTGAACCAAATTCTCATCTAGCATAATAACAGGGACAACCTCTGACGGATTACTATTCCCTAAGGAAGATTCATTAGCCATATTAATTTTAACATTCAAAGGGGAATTATTAGACACCGAATTCTTAATTTCCTGAACTAAAGAAGCATCATTAGGAAAACCTGTGGTACCCCTCCTCGTTTGAACTTATTAGACTCATATTTTTCTATTGCTTACTTTTAGTTGATAGATTACTATGATGTGTTATTCAAACTTATATGACATTGTTTCATGCTTTATCTGGATCTGAGATGCATAATTTGATTGCAGTATTTCAGTACTCGTGATTTATGGCATTTTATGGATTATTGCTATGTACTGACACTTTACTTTATCTATGCAATGTGAAATTATATGTTGTGTGTCTGCGAGTGTATTGGGTGCAAGGGGACGATTTTCCTTCACTCACTTCAATGAGATGTATTTTCTGCTTTTCTGAAATATCTGCATATGCAAGTAGTTAATTTTTTTTACTATTTTAAAAAGATTGCTTGTTATAGGATCTTTAAAAGAAAGGTTATTCCTTGGTAAAGGCATATTTCATTGTAAATCTGATTTGAGTTATTGTCTTGTTACTAAGGTTGCTTTTACCCCTTAGTCAAGTGTCATTGTATAACCTTGTGATGTGAGCCATTGTGTGTTATGTTTCCAAATGGTCAATCTTGGGTTAGTGATTGTGTATCCTTCACCTAGTGTTTGCCAGGATTAGATATGGTTGTCAGTTTTACCATAGAGTTCTCATAGAGAAACCTTTCCTATTAGTGTCCTATGAGAGAGAGTGTCTTTCGGGTGAGGGCCGTGCCCAAAGTGGATGGCAGGATAACCCGTCGAAAGTAAATTAAGAAGTGATAACCTAATAATTGATTAGGGGGTGGGTAGCTAAAATATTAAACTAAGATAATGTGCCTTGCACATGGTTGAGTGCTTCTACAGGATCAGGATGTGGTCAGAAGGCCTAGAATGGCAAACCTACCACCTTTTCTTCACGAAAGGATTGGTAGGGTCCGCATGATGCTTAGATGGAGCCAGGGTTTCGGGAGAGGTCACCAGGATAACCCAGGACAGGTATCGGGACCTATGGAGGCCCGCCCAGGGTAACCACCTTTAGCCATGCGATGACACTCTCTCCTTAGAGTCACTAGTGTTTATGAGTTGATTCACATGGATGTTTGCGAAGTCTTGTAGTTCTATCGTACTTCTCTTATTTTTCTTTCTTGAGGGTCTTCTACTATCTCCCAGCACGGTGGGGTGGTTTCATTTCAGAAACACATGGTCGGGTGGTAGTGCCACTTCCCATTGGATGTTCTAGATTGCATCTTCAGGTGAGGAAAGGCTTCACTGGTGTTTCCTTGTTTGTGGTTCATGTACTAGCTCTATTTCATGATCATTGTTCAGTTGAGACCATGTGGTCATTGTATCAAATAATTATGTAACCTTGACATTACAACTTTGTAATCCGTGGTATTATTGGAAACCACGTACTTATGGATATTGTAATATTTGATCATTGGAATGTTTGTTGATTTGATTGGTTTAAATCTTATGTAGAAATGAATTATGGATAAATAAATGTAGTTGATTACTTTAAATCTTTCATTATGGAATTTAGATGTATGTGTAGGTTTTATCTTAAACATTTTATTTTCCTAATTAGATGAACAATTGGATTAACTGTGGTGTTAATATAATTTGCGAAGTAATCTTCGTTGGTAACCCTTAGGAAATATTGTGTTAGACTTCAACTATGTTATTAAAGGTGCAATTGTTATAATTAATGCACTGATCTCTTTAAAAAAAATATTTCACCCTTTAGTTGGCTAGTTCTGTTGTTATCCTTTAGGGTTTCTGGCGAGGCATTACATTTGGTATCAGAGCTCAAGTTTCAACACTGGGTACTCTGGGTTTGTAGTGAGCCCATTCAACTTGACCTTTTCACTTAGGTCTTAATGTTTGTGTTTCCCTTGTTTTATCCTTACCGTAGCTCTAAACCATTTTCTCTTTTGTAGTGCTAGGTCATGGCTAGGAAAGCTAGGGGAGGTGGTCGTACAAGTGATCACAATAGAGACAGAGATGGAGGACGGGGCCGTGGTTCTAACTATCAGAGTCCTTCACCACCACCCATGCATGTGAGTGTCGAGCCAGAATAGTCTATTCATCAAGATTCACAACATGCAAAAGAGCAGGTTCCCGAAAGGGAAGAGTTGAGACAGATATTTCAGGAGGTTCTTTCTAGGTTAGGCCCTAGGCCTAGGTTTATATGTCTAATCATGTTCAGGCTAAGGAGTTGCATCAGCCAGTTTTAGAGAGAGAGAGAGAGAGAGGGAGAGAGAGAGAGAGATCACCCAGGAGGAGGGAGATCCCAGCTAAGCGAGATCCAGCTTCGTTGGGTCACATAAAGGACTTGATGAGGTCCAACCCTCCCTTCTTTGATGGTAAGGGTATCGGTCTCGAGGCAGAGACCTAGCTTATCAGTCTAGATCGGTGTTTCACTATGTTCCCATACACTAGCAACACTAAGGCGAGATGTGCTATTATGCATCTCGATAGTTTTGCTTTGATCTGGTGGAGATTAGAGGAGGAGAAGATCGGTGTATGCATTAACACCGTAATATGGGAGCTATTCCTGGAGAGATTTAGGGCACAATTTCTCTCACCCCAATGGAGGCAGACTAGGGCAGATGAGTTCTAAGCTCTGCGTCGGTATGGTATGTTAGTAGATCAGTCTGAGCATAGGTTATATGAGCTCAAACAGTATATTGGGATTGGTAACGATGAGGCTATGATCGTTCAATACTTCTTGAGGGGTTTGAATGACCGCATCAGTTGAGATAGCCATGGCGAAAGCCAGATTGGTTGAGCAAAACCTTAGCCATGCAGTTGGTGGTCAGTCTAGAGTGCAGATAGAGAGTGCACCTTTCAGTGGAAACAGAGCTCATGAGAATCAGTCCAAGACAGCTACACCATTTAGGACTCCTCAGGCACCCGTTAAGGGTGGACAGCAGCAGCAGCAGCAACCATCGAGACCGAAACAGTTCTAGGGCCAGCCGGGTGGCAACTCTCAGTATAGGAAGAACAGGAACTAGCAATCTTACGTAAGAAAGTTTAGCAATACAAATCACCCAGTGACTTTCCGAGAAACATTACTTTTCTGGTGCATGGCCACGTACAACACGTCTGAAAGTAATCAAACCTGACCTCTTAAATTTCACAGTAAGATTATTTTCTATTCTGAGAGGGATTGTACAACTTACTGATGCAAATCGCCCACGAGGATCAGAATAACACTCAGGTTACAGATTTTGCAGTAGCGTGGAAAATACAATTATGAAAAAGAATTCCAGCATTGACCATACACTACACTTTGTTCTCAGAAATGACTTTACAGTGCTCAAGATTTCGAAACGACAAATCTTCAGAAATTATATCAATCTGAAAACCCAGCAACTCTCAGAAATATTTTCTACATCCAACAGTGGTGCACAATAAAGTCAACCAGCATATTTCTCCCCAGAATCACGCAAGGCACCCATACACAACAGCCGCTAATAGTTTCCATGCATGTGAATATATGTCCAACATACAGTAGATATGTGGATTCAACTATTCAAATCTTATTGAGAATAAAGTCAACCACCATATTTCTCCCTAAAATCATGTAAGGCACCCATACACAACTGCCGCTAATAGTTTTGATGCATTTGATTCTTAAATGGTAACTTGAAGCTTGTTAGTTTGATGTTGGATATTATTGAGAATCATAAACAGTTATCTAGTTCATAGGATGCATCAAGATATCAATATTTCTCATACATTCTAAATATATTGTAATAGATGTTTGGTGCACTCTAGAAATTGGATAACTATTTTCATACATTTTTTCTTTAAGTAGCAGATTCTATCAGTGTTATTCATACAAGTTCTAAGATTAACCACCAACAACTCATGTTGAACATATGCCTAGAATATAAAAAAACATGATAAAACATACAGTGAAAATATGCTGATAATATTATGCATCCAAATAAACAAATAACAATAAATCAAAGACAAAAAATTCATAACAAAATAGATGCAAACCATAACTCAAGAATTACATGGAGAAACCCTTTTTGGAAAAGACTCCACACCCAAAGAGATCCTAGACTTGTATTAATCCTTCAAATGAGTTACATCAGTACAACTGCTCTCTTTGAATTTCTGTAGTAATTCTTTGTTCTACGAATACCATGTTTTTCCTTCTCATCAAACAATAAATAAATAGGCATGGAAGAAACTATAAATCATAAATGGTTTCAAAAACCACTTAGGCACAAATAAAAAAAATTAAAAAAGCTTCCTCTTTCAACTTGTGATTTGATCCGCATTTTCAAAGATCTTCCTTATCTATAAGCATGATAGCCATGTTCTTTGTTGGATGATTTAATTTTTCTTTAGATTTATTCATTTGATGCATATGTATATGTACAACATAGAATAGTTGAGTGCTCTACTTCAAATAAAGTGAGACACAGGGTGCTAGAAGCGGGTTTACATTTCTTTACTCTCCTATTGAACATCCTCCTAGAAAAAATGAGAGCTTACCCACCACACTCTAAGTGTTTAGTATTTAGGAGTTGGATCATGCGAGGCCCACTTAACTTGACCTTTGTTGTTTTGATATTTGACATTCTCACTTTCATAGTAGATTAAACCAACCCTGTGCTCACATCGAATTCTCACACATAGTGCATAAACTCTATTCCCAAATTGAATATTTATAGTCTTGTCATTGGTAGACTAAATTAACTCACCTCTTGATTGGGAGGAATTGTGTGTTAAAGTTTTGAACTCTTAACATGTTGAATATCCTTTATTGATGTACCCATGAGGTATGTCTGTCTCTCCCCCCCTCTCTCTCTCTCTCTCTATATATATATATACATATACATATACATACATACATACATACATACATACATATATACATATACATACATACACATACATACAATACATATACATATACATATACATATACATATACATATACATATACATATACATATACATACACACACACACACACACGCACACACACGCACACACATATATATATATAAATATATATATATATGTGCGTATATATACATGTACACACACACACAAGAAGTCACTTCAATCATATGTTTTTATATCTTTTATATTTGAAAAGTTGTCATTTTTATTCTACATATTTTTCTAATCACTTTTAAATTTTGTAACTTGGTCTCCTCTCACCTAGATCTTAGCTCATGTAATATTAGATTCTCATTGAATCTAACAAGCTCATTGAATGAGGATCATTCATTCACTTGAAAAAATTTAATCGACACTTTCATGTTGTGGGCCAATGTAGACACCCACATGCCTTTTTTTTCTAATGAATTAGGATAAGGTAGATTATCTTAAATTCCTAATAAAACACCAATTATCACACATACCTGAAGGACTAAATGGAACAAAATATTGTGAAGCATTCAATTACAATAATTCATAATTAAAAATAGTTTTGATATATGTGTGTATACTAATTATGTGTAGGAAAGAAGAATGTGATCTCAGTCATCACAAGGTTATATAAGTTCACTTAAATAACAATTTCTTGGTGGTAATTGGTTAATATAAAATAGACATAGATTTCATCGTAAATTAACAAATATTTTACCAAATTGGAACTAAGTTTTCATGAGAATAACTTTAAAGATCAACCGACAATGAAGTATGATAACTTAGTGAAGGATAATGAACAATCTATAAGGGTAGTTGAAATAGCTAGGAAAATATTTAAGAATAGCATAAAGGTGCCAAACATACAAGGACCTAAATCAATATAGCTAGAAAAAGATTTAATGATAGCATATAGTGGCCAAACTTACAATGACCTAAATCAAGATTTTTTAAATTCATTATTAACATATATGCCCATAAGGTTTTCAAACTTTATTGTGTAATGTAGAATAAAGAGAATAATTCCACATGGAGTGTTTAGAATAATAGGATTATGCAATACATATTTTCAATTAATACATCTTATTAGGATAAACATGGAAAAAGAGAGCTTATTCATATTAATATATGGTAAAATACTTATAAATGTGTTTGATATAGACAAGGGATGGACAAATATATCTGCTCACTTAACTTGAACCAAACCCTCTTCAATAAAACATTGGAATACAAATCACAAAGGTGTTAAGCTTGACCCAATCTTACTCAAACAGGGTCAAGCAACCTGGGCTATATCCTTTTATTGTACGAAACATTGACTAACTTACCTGGATGTGAGCTATTAGAAATAGTGAGTGAGGTAAGATTATGTATGATAAATTGATAGTACATAGGAAAATATTCGAACTATATAAAATATGCAAAACCTTTCATTAGATTCACCTCTCGATTATCTTTTTGTGGGATAGGATGAATGGTATAAGAATAAAATCTCTTTAAAAGTCATAAGACTAAGTCACTATATTGAGATAATATAAAAAAAAATTTCTTGATAAGTTCTCATTACTTGTCTTATGATTAAATTTTAATCACCAAACATATGCAAGTGTCAAATTTTAAATGATAAAGCAACACACAAACCACCTATAAGGGCTTCCTTCTTAGCAATTTTATTGGTACAAAAGGAACTGAGATGATAAGATAGAGGAATTGTCTTTAGTGAGAGAGTAAATAATATGACACTAGAATTAGAGCCAATTTGACATCTAGAACCATGAAAGAACTTATTTCATGCATTACCTAATCTCAAAGGGATACCATGATGATCAAGAAATGAATCTTGATTAGGAAGTGTGAAGGGTGAAGGAGAATTAGTTAAGTGGCTAGTTAAATCTTGGCCTTTAATCACTTATTGAGAAACAAACTTAATGTCAAAATTTAGCTAACAACAAAATATATTTATCTATGCATCCTTAAGAGCGATATTTTAAACTATATTTAACAACGTTTTTTTAGATTGCATTCCTTTTCTAAAATTTTTGAGCTAGAGTTTATTGAAAGTGTAAGAATATTTAACTAGCTAAAATTGACATCACACAATATAATTAACATGGGAATTTAAAAGCTACAATAGTATTTAGCTCTAGCTTCAATGAAGATACCATTGTCTTAGATGTTAAGAATTAACACACTATGATTTTAAAATCTTAAATCCTATCAGGTGACCATTATAGAACTAGGAATTTTAGTATAATATATTTTATTTCACTTTTGTGAGTGGAAAAGCAATCCTTGCATGTGCATAAATCAACCTACATATGAAATAGAAAAAGGAGTAATGGATTAATCTTTATTTTTTTAAGATTCCTCATAGAATAATGGATCTAATCTTTATTTTTTTAAGACTCCTACAACCCCCTTGACTTGGTGTCTTTGATGCACGTATCCTAAAGAATGAATGGACCTTAGAAAGTTTACTTGATTATGAAATCGTATGGCACAATAAGCTAACGAGATCGTTATTCTCTAATTATTTTAAATTTACTTATATTAAGATAGGAGAAAACATTCAAAGTTTGTGCCTCATCCATAAAATATGTTATCATCCACGTCCTTAGAAGTGACATAATCAAAACATACAAATTTTTTTATTTGCGCGGAAAGTGTCAAATTTCGTAACAAGAAATATCTTTTTATCATCCAATTCAAGTTGGTAGGAGAATTAGAATAGGGATAATGAGGGGAGGCGTTTTTCATATGTTCTTTGTTGGATGACTTAATTTTTCTTTAGATGTATTCATTTGATGCATATGTATATCTATAACATAGAATAGATGAGTGCTCTACTTCAAATAAAATGAGACACAGGGTACTAGAAGCGGGTTTACATTTCTTTACTCTACTATTGAACATCCTCCTCGCCAAAAATGAGAGCTTACCTACCACACTCTAAGCATTTAGTATTTAGGAGTTGGATCATGTGAGGCCCACTTAACTTGACCTTTGTTGTTTCGATATTTGACATTCTCACTTTCATAGTAGATTAAACCAACCTTGTCCTCACATCAAATTCTCATACATAGTGCATAAACTCTATCCCCAAGTTGAATATTTATAGTCTTGTTATTGGTAGACTAAATTAACTCACCTCTTGATTGGGAGGGATTGTGAGTTAAAGTTTTGAACTCACAACATGTTGAATCTCCTTTATTGATGTACCCATCAGGCCTATCTGTCTCTCCCCCTCTATCTCTCTCTCTCTCTGTATATATACATATACATATACATATACATATACATATACAATGTACATATACATACATACATACATACATACATACATATACATACATACATATATACATACATATACATACATATACATATACATATACATATACATATACATATACATAATATACAAACACACACAAACATATACATATTTATATATACATGTACACACACACACATATACATATGTATATACATACATACATACATACATACATACATACAGACATACATACACACATACATATACATATACATATACATATACATATACATATACATATACATATACATAGAGAGACATATACATATGTATATATATGTATATATACGCATGGGTATATATACATGTACAACACACACACACACAAGAAGTCACTTCAATCATATGTTTTTATATCTTTTATATTTGAAAAGTTGTCATTTTTATTCTACATATTTTTCTAATCAATTTTAAATTTTGTAACTTGGTCTCCTCTCACCTAGATCTTAGCTCATGTAATATTAGATTCTCATTGAATCTAACAAGCTCATTGAATGAGGGTCATTCATTCACTTGAAAAAATTTAATCGACAATTTCATGTTGTGGGCCAATGTAGACACCCACATGCTTTTTTTCTAATCAATTAAGATAAGGTAAGTTATTTTAAATTCCTAATACAACACCAATTATCACACATACCTGAAGGACTAAATGGAAGAAAATATTTTGAAGCATTCAATTACAATAATTTTATAATTAAAAATAGATAGGATATATGTGTGTATACTAATTATGTGTAGGAAAGAAGAATGTGTTCTCAGTCATCACAAGGTTATATAAGTTCACTTAAATAACAATTTATTGGAGGTAAATGGTTAATATAAAACAGACATAGATTTCATCGTAAATTAACAATACTTGACCAAATTGGAACTAAGTTTTCATGAGAACAACTTTAAAGATCAACCGACAATGAAGTATGATAACTTCGTGAAGGATAATGAACAATCTATAAGGGTAATTGAAATAGCTAGGAAAATATTTAAGAATAGCATATAGGTGCCAAACATACAAGGACCCAAATCAATATAGCTAGAAAAATATTTAATGATAGCATATAGTGGCCAAACATACAATGACCTAAATCAAGATTTTTAATATTCATTATTAACATATATGCCCATAAGGTTTTCAAACTTTATTGTTTAATGCTGAATAGAGAGAAGACTTCCAGATGGAGTGTTTAGAACAATAGGATTATGCAATACATATTTTTAATTAATACATCTTATTAGGATAAACATGAAAAAAGAGAGTGTATTCATATTAATATATGGTAAAATACTTATAAATATTTTTGATATAGACAAGGGATGGACAAATATAGCTGCTCACTTAACTTGAACCAAACCCCCTTCAATAAAATATTGGAATACAAACCACAAAGGTGTTAAGATTGACCAAATCTTACTCAAACAAAGTCAAGCAACTGTTGGCATTATGTGAACCGGTATGAGGACATAATGACATTGTATGTTGTCATTGATATCAATATGGTGAAGAGGTGTGAACCGGCATATGTGAGAACCGGTATAACACTGTGAACCAGCATTTGTGCCAAAGTGAAGTGGTGTGTTTGTTCAAGGTGAACTGGCATACGGTTATGGGAACCAGCACATGGAAGCGATGTATGACTACCGGTTGGTAGTCTCAACTTCAGGGTTTCCGGTTGATGTGCTTCAAGCCTCTGTGGCTCAACTGGTGATATTGTGTGATGAGTTAGCATTGTAAAGAAGAACAGATCGTGTTGCCACGTAAGCCTGTATGCATGAAGGATCTTGCATGAGGGAGATTGTTCCTATCTACCTCGGGAATGTGCGAAGTCTGCAAAATGGTGATAAGGTGTGATGGGTTATTAGCCGCCATAAAATTGGTGGAAATGGACGACGGAGAATGTCTTGCGATTGGATCAAGACTATTGCATTTAATGTAGTGTTCTCAATGGTCAAGATTGAACCATTTGAATTCCTTAACCTAACAGGTTTAGGGTTTAGTGTTTATGCTACCTACCTATCTATTTTCCTATAAGGTCGATGTTGTGTCTCTTTCTAAGGTTGTTGGCAAAAGTTGTGTGTGTGTATCCAAGAGAAGGGATATGTGATTCTTGCTAGACTAAAAGGAGAGAAGTGATACCTGCAGAGTGTAAGTGCAGAAGGTGAAGAGGAGTTTAAGAAGATCTACATTGGCATTGAGTGTTGTTACCAGATCATTGTAATACCTATTGATCTCTAACCACCTCAACAGTTGGAAAATCCCTTAACAGGGTAGCCTTAACTTGCTTGCTGTAAATCCTTTAACAGGGTAATTCAGAGCTATTGAGTTCGAAATCCTTTAGCTATTGAGTTCTTGAAATCCTCTAACAAGGCAACCCTTAATAGGGTTTAACCCTTAACTGGGTATTGTAGCCATCCCTTGACAGGGTGATCCCTAACAGGATCGGTTCCTAGTAGAACCTATTGTAATTTCTCTAACCGGACAAGGCTTCTAATAGAGCGGACTTCCAAAGAGTTCAAAAAGAGCTTGTGGGTATTCATCCCCACCGTGGTTTTTCCCAGTTGGGTCTCCACATGAGAAATATGTGTGTCATGTGTGATGCTTTTATCTTGTGATGCTTTGCTATTGTCTGTCAAACATATGATGGTTCTATGTTTTAATCCTCTCAATAAAACATGTTGAACTAGCTGTTATTATGATCTGATGATAGATTGCCTGTTTATGCATAAGGGTGACATGGTAGTGTAGTCTTGAGTTGAGTGAAAAGCTAAGTGGTAACTGATTAATGCTTGTCTCAGACATTCTTAGCTTTACCGGTTGCACTCTATTTCAAACTGGTGTCACTGTATGCCAATCATTTGAAGTGTCTATTGTCAAACCGATTTGGGACTATATTTTTGTCTGTACTGATTCACCCCCCTCTCTCAGTACCGGTTTGGTACTATTCTCTCATCATTGAGTTATCAATTGGTATCAGAGCATCCTCCAGGTCCTCTATGTTATAAGCTTAACCGCTTGAGGTAAAGATCCCAGTCAAATAATGAAGAGGGAAGGTCCAAAGTTTAACAGGGAAAATTTTAGTATATGGAAAGATAGGATGAAGATATACATCAGAAGTATGGGCGCTCAAAATTGGAGCTATGTTGAGAATGCCTATGTTGCCCCTATCGGTAGTCTCATCGATGACCAAAAGAGAGAGATACAGGAGAATGGGCAAGTCATGGAAGCCCTAATTAGTAGTTTATCTGACATTGAGTTTATTGATGTCCAGGATAAGGAAAATCCCAAAGAGGTATGGGATACTCTTGAAAATATCTATGGCGGTTATGAGCATGTAAAACAAGCTAAGGAAGAAAGCCTTAGAGGGAAGTTTGAAGATATGCGGATGGTTGAAGGTGAGACCATACAATAGTATGGAATAAGAATCAAAACCATTGTTGGAGATATCAAGAGTGCAGGTGGTAAAATAGAAGATTCCACTATGGTAAGCAAAGCCCTGAGATCCCTATTGCCGGTCTATGCAATAAGGGTTGCTGCTATTCAGGAGCTGAGATCGATAGACAGGACTAAGGTGTCCCTGGACTCCATCATAGCAAAGTTGACAGTCTATGAGCTAAATAGTTTTGATGGCAGTGTTCAAAAGATTGAATCAACTTTTAAAGCTTCTATTGTACCATCCAGAAAAGGAAAAGAAGCTAGCACTAGTGGTGAACCAAGACAGAGCAGATAAATGGATGATGAGGAGATTTTGATGGCATTTGAAGCTCTCCTTGCTAGGAAACTTCCTAAAGGAACTGGCAAATACAAAGGTAAGCTACCTTTGAAAAACTTTTCTTACAACTAGATAGGACATATTGTTGTAAACTGTCCTAATTACGACAACAAGGACAAACCGGAAAGGTTCAAGAAATTCAAAGGAGGAAACCGAAGAAAATGTTTTGTGGTAGTTGATGAAGGTGTCACAAATGAAGAATCAGAAGATGAAGAAAATGAAGATATTGTGTTTGTTGCTGTCAAGGAAGATGTGTCAGACAAGAAGGCTCTTGTCTCTCGGTTTGATAATTCCAATGAGCGGATCATTGACAGTGGTTGTTCTCACCATATGACTGGTGACCGAAGCAAGTTTCTATCCTCGGAGGAGTATGATGGTGGTGTGGTTCACTTTGGCAATGATGCACCATGCATGGTCAAAGGTAGAGGGTCCATCTCTCTTAATGGAAAGAGTAGTGCTGACAATGTGTATTGGGTTGATGGTCTCAGACACAACCTTCTGAGTGTTGCCCAACTGAATGACAGTGGCCTCACTCTAGAATTCAAGAATGGAGTTTGTAGAATCAAAGGAAAGAATGGTGAATTGGTGGCCATCGGCATGCAGACCAAAGGTAACCTATTTCATCTAAATGCAAATATAAGTACATGTCTTATGGCTAAATTTGATGATAGCTTGATATGGCATAGGAGTCTTTGCCATGCCAACTTTGATAACATTGTGAAGGCTAGTAAGATCAAGGTAGTTAGAGGGTTGCTGGTGCTAAGCAAACTGGATAATACCTTGTGCAGAGAGTGTCAATTGGGGAAAATGTCTTCCTCAACCTTTAAAGGTAAATCTTTCACTACTGAAAACTTGCTTGATCTTGTGCATATTGATTTGTGTGGTCCTATGTAAACTAGAAGTGTGCAGGGTGATAGGTACTTCATGATTCTCACTAATGACTGCTCAAGAATGATGTGGGTCACATTTTTGAAAGATAAGTCTAAAGCTTTTGTAAAGTTCAAAGCTTTCAGAGCATTAGTGGAGAAGGAAAGCAGTAAAAGGATCAAGTGCCTGAGAACTGATCAAGGAGGGGAATTCACTTCCGGTGAATTCAACAAGTACTGTGAAGAACATGGCATCAAGAGACAACTGTCTGCCCCTCGGACTCCACAGTAGAATGGCCTAGCAGAGAGGAATAACCGAACTGTGGTTGAAGCAGCTAGAACCATGTTGATTCAAGGAGAGGTAGCTCACACCTTTTGGAGAGAAGCGGTGAGCACTGTAGTCTACACAACGAATCGGGTACTCATCAAGAAAGGTAAGGATAAAACTCCTTATGAGTATTGGACTAGTAAGACTCCTATGGTTAGCTACTTTAGAGTGTTTGGTAGCAAATGTTACATGAAGAGGAGTGAACACCAGAGAAAATTTGATGCAAAATGTGATGAGGGAATATTCCTAGGGTATTCCACCAAGAGAAAAGCTCTCAAGTGTTTCAACAATAGAACTCAGAGAATTATGGAAAGCATCAATGTAAGAGTTGATGAAACCTCTGAGAAAACTGAGGAAACCGGTAGTGAGCAAGCGGTAAGTGAACCGGTTGTAACCTTCTGGGAACCGGTTGTCAGTCAACTGAGTACCAGTAATAGTGCTCCTACACTAGTAGATGTAGATGTTGATACTGATGGAGATGAGGATGAAGAAGAAAAGAAAGAGGAATCTATCAAGACCATTCCTCGGTATGTCAAGCTGAATCATGATCCTAAGCAAATTATAAGAGATAAGGATGCAGGAATCCTTAAAAGAAGAAAGGTCAGAGAAAACTCATGTATGATCTTTGAATTTGAGCCTAAATCATTCAAAGAGGCACATAAAGATGAAGACTAGATCAAGGTGATGGAAGAGGAACTTGACCAGATAGAGAAAAATGGTACATGGTGCTTGGTACCCAGACCGGAGCACAAAAATGTCATTGGTACCAAATGGGTCTTCAGAAATAAGCTGAATGAGGATGGCACAGTGATTAGAAACAAAGCCAGATTGGTGTGCAAAGGATATGCCCAAGAAGAAGGAGAAGACTATGGAGAAACCTTTGCTCCTATAGCCAGATTGGAAGGAGTTCATATGCTTCTTGCATATGCAGCTTTTAAAGGTTTCAAAGTATATCAAATGGATGTAAAATCTGCATTCCTAAATGGTGTACTTGAAGAAGAGGTGTATATTGAGAAACCAGATGGGTTTTCCCTATTTGAAGACAGTGACATGGTATGTAGGCTACATAAAGCCTTATATAGGCTAAAGCAAACACTTAGAGCATGGTATGAACGCCTGCATTTCCATCTTGTGAAGATTGGATTTGAGAGAACAAGTGAAGATAGCAATATCTACTTGAAGTCTGAAGGAGATCAGATCCTGATCTGTGAGGTATTTGTTGATGACATTATCTTTGGTGGAGATTACAAGATGAGTCATGAATTTGTAGATGAGATGAAGAAAGAGTTTGAGATGTCACTCATAGGGGAGATTAAGTTCTTCATTGGACTACAGATCCAACAGATGAAGGATGGAATCTTTATCACTCAGTCCAAGTATGTCAAAGAGGTTTTGAAGACCTTTGGAATGGAAGATAGCAAACCAATTGGTACAACGATGGTGATCGGTTGTAAACTATCCAAAGAGGATGACTCTGCATTGGTTGATGAGAAGGAATATTGATCAATGATTGGTAAGTTGCATTGTATAGTGCATAGTAGACCAGATATTGCACATGCAGTTGGCATTACTGCAAAGTTCTAGAAAAGTCCAAGAGAATCCCACTTGGTTGTAGTCAAGCGAATTCTTAGGTATCTGAAAGGAACTATTAACTATGGGTTATGGTATCCATACAATAATGATTTCAACCTAAAAGTGTTCATAGATGTTGATTGAGCTAGTAATGTAGATGAGCAAAAGAGAACAACAGTGGTGCATTCTTCCTCAGTGGTAGACTGGTCTCATGGACGAGTAAAAAGAAGAGTTGTATCTCTCAGTCTACATCGGAAGTAGAGTATGTTGCAGCTTTCATGAACTGCACTCAGATAATTTGGATGAAGCATATATTGAATGGCTTCAAAGTTCCTGTATCTGAATCGGTAAGTATATTTTGTGACAATACTAGTGCAATTAATATCTCCAAGAATCTGGTTTTACATTCTAGAACCAAGCACTTTGAGCTTAAGTATCATTTCTTGAGGGAAAAGGTTCAGAACAAAGAGATTGCATTGGAGCATGTTTCTAGTAAGGAGCAGTTAGTAGACATATTCACCAAGCCTCTCCCAAAGACTACATTTATATACTTAAGAGGTGAATTAGGGGTACTGCCCCTTCAGGAGGTGAACTAAAGGTGTATGCTCCACATCAGTCATGTATTGCATAGTCAAATCTTTCTTTAGGATTGATGTGTTGAAGGATGCTACTCCTCAGGGGGAGTAGCATAATGGAATAGGGAAGCTTGTGCCTCCACTTTGGCATTGTTGTCAAAGGGGGAGAAGATGTGAAGCGAAGAAGATATCTAAAGAAATTGGGGGAGAAGATGTGAAGCGGAGAGATATCTTTGTATATTGCCATCAATGCCAAAGGGGGAGATTGTTGGCATTATGTGAACCAATATGAGGACATAATGACATTGTATGTTGTCATTGATATCAATATGGTGAAGAGGTGTGAATCGGCATATGTGAGAACCAGTATAACACTGTGAACTGACATTTGTGCCAAAGTGAAGCGGTGTGTTTATTCAAGGTGAACCAGCATACAGTTATGGGAACCGGCACATGGAAGCGATGTATGACTACCGGTTGGTAGTCTCAACTTCAGGGTTTCCGGTTGATGTGCTTCAAGCCTGTGTGGCTCAACCGGTGACATTGTGTGATGAGTTAGCATTGTAAAGAAGAATAGATAATGTTGCCATGTAAGCCTATATGCGTGAAGGATCTTGCATGAGGGAGATTGTTCCTATCTACCTCAGGAATGTACGAAGTCTGTAAAACCGTGATAACGTGTGATGGGTTATCAGCCACCATAAAATCGGTGGAAATGGATGATGGAGAATGTCTTGTGATTGGATCAAGACTGTTGCATTTAATGTAGTGTTCTCAACGGTCAGGATTGACCGTTTGAATTCCTTAACCTAACAGGTTTAGGGTTTAGGGTTTATGCTACTGACCTATCTATTTTCCTATAAGGTCGATGTTGTGTCTCTTTTTGAGGTTGTTGGCAAAATTTGTGTGTGTGTATCCAAGAGAAGGGATACGTGATTCTTGCCAGACCAAAAGGAGAGAAGTGATACCTGTAGAGTGTAAGTGCAGAAGGTGAAGAGGAGCTTAAGCGAATCTGCATTGGCATTGAGAGGTATTACCAAATCATTGTAATACCTATTGATCTCTAACCACCTCAATAGTTGGAAAATCCCTTAACAGGGTAGCCTTAACCAGCTTGCTATAAATCCTTTAACAAGGTAATTCAAAGCTATTGAGTTCAAAATCCTTTAGCTATTGAGTTCTTGAAATCCTCTAACAAGGTAACCCTTAATAGGGTTTAACCCTTAACCGGGTATTGTAGCCATCCCTTAGCCGGGTGATCCCTAACAAGATCAGTTCCTAGCAGAACCTATTGTAATGCCTCTAACTAGACAAGGCTTCTAATAGAGCGGACTTCCAAAGAGTTCAAAAATAGCTTGTGGGTATTCATCCCCACAGTGGTTTTTCCCAGTTGGGTTTCCACATAAAAAATATGTGCGCCATGTGTGATGCTTTTATCTTGTGATGCTTTGCTATTGTTTGTCAAGCATATGATGGTTCAGTGTTTTATGCATGTCAATAAAACATGTTGAACTAGCTATTATTATGATCTGATGATAGATTACCTGTTTATGCATAAGGGTGAAATGGTAGTGTAGTCTTGAGTTGAGTGAAAAGCTAAGTGGTAACCGATTAATACTTATCTCAAACATTCTTAGCTTTATCGGTTGTAGTCTGCTTCAAACTGGTGTCACTATCTGCTAGTCATTTCAAGTGTCTGCTGTCAAACTGGTTTAGGACTGTATTTTCCCCCCCTCTCAGTACCGGTTTGGTACTATTCACTCATCATTGAGTTATCAGCAACTTGGGCTATATCCTTTTACTATACAAAACATGGACTAACTTAGCTTGATGTGAGCTATTAGAAATAGTAAGTGAGGTAAGACTATGTTTGATAAATTGATAGCACATAGGTAAATATTCGAGCTATATAAAAGATGCAAAACCTTTCATTGGATTCACCTCTCGATTATCTTTTTGTGGGATAGGATGAATGGTACAAGAATAAAATCTATTTAAAAGTCATAAGACTAAGTCATGATATAGACATAATATAATTTTTTTTTCTTGATAAGTTCTCATTACTTGTCTTATGATTAAATTTCAATCACCAAACATATACAAGTGTCAAATTTTAAATGATAAAGCAACACACAAACCAACTATAAGGGCTTCTTTCTTAGCAATTTAATTGGTACAAAAGAAATTGAGATGATAAGATAGATGAATTATCTTTAGTGAGTGAGGAAATAATATGACATGAGAATTAGAGCCAATTTGACATCTAGAACCATGAAAGAATGAATTTCATGCATTATCTAATCTCAAAGGGATACCATGATGATCAAGAAATGAATTTTGATTAGGAAGAGTGAAGGGTGAAGGAGAATTAGTTAAGTGGCTAGTTAAATCTTGGCCTTTAATCACTTCTTGAGAAACAAACTTAATGTCAAAATTTAGTTAACAACAAAATATATTTATCTATGCATCCTTAAGAGCGATATTTTAAACTATATTTAACAACTTTTTTGTAGATTACATTCATTTTCTAAGATTTTTGAGCTAGAGTTTATTGAAAGTGTAAGAATTCTTTATTTAATTATTTTTATATTAGAATAGGACATCGAAGATCCCTTTGCAAATAGCCTTTGACACCACCATGTTCAATATATTAAAAAAATAGTTAAAGTACAAGACTTGTAAATACTTCAACATACACAGGTATCACTAGTCATAGGAAAGTTATGAGCAAAGTGAAAGTAGTAGAAAAGTGAAGTGAGTGTATTAAAAAAAGATGGGTAGGAGTTAATAGTCTATATAATAGATAAGAATTTTTTTATCTCGTGGAATAATACTTCCTTTGATAAAACATCACCACTCATAGCATAAAAATACACGAGTTTAAACCAAGGATGGAAGAATCACTAATTGCAAAGCATGTGAATATCATAATATGTAACATAAGAATGTGCAATGGTTAGGGAAAATAGGTAATGAGAATCCTTGACATAACATATTAATAGAGAACAAACCAAGGGTGGGTAAGAGAGTTCAAATAGAAATCTAGCAGTAAGCACAAACCCTAATAAGAATAAGAAAACAAGAAATTATCAATATAAGAATATTGAGTTAATCCTAAAATGTAATGAATATATACATACACAAAAATCTATGTTAATTAAATTAATAAGTAATCAATCACCATTGTATAGAAATTTAAGTAGCTAGAGTTGACATCACACAATATAATATTAACGTGGAAATTTAAAAGCTACAATAATAGTTAGCTCTAGCTTCAATGAAGATACCATTGTCTTAGATGTTAAGAATTAACACACTATGATTTTAAAATCTTAAATCCTATTAGGTGACCATTATAGAACTAAGAATTTTACTATAATATCTTTTATTTCACTTTTGTGAGTGGGAAAGCAATCCTTGCATATGCATAAATCAACCTACATGTGGAATAGAAAAAGAAGTAATGGATTAATCTTTATTTTTTTAAGACTCCTACAACCCCCTTGACTTGGTGCCTTTGGTGCACGTATCCTAGATGAATGGTCCTTAGAAAGTTTACTTGCAAACTTGCTAGGAGAGAATCATGTTATCTTAAATTGAGCCCCTCTTGGTGGACTCATTCAATGATGATGAACCATGATTTAAAGACAACATACAAACATGCAATATTACCTTATGATATTGATGTTAAAAGATCATTCTTTCTAAATCATGTATAAATAAGATTTTCTTTATTTTGAATAATTCATGTCTCCGAATATGAATATAAGTCGAGTCAGTCGTCCATTCAGATTTAAATTAAAATGACAAATAAATAGAAGATTTAGTGAATCCATTGTGTATGTGTATGTATAGTTAAAACATGTGATTGTTTTGTTTGAAATAAAAACGAGACACAGAATGGGACACATTTAAGCTAAACATTTAATCCATGTATGGGGTAACATGGAAAATGAGGTTCGATTTTAGTCTGTTGCCCCCATATTTTGCATACCTAAAATTTTAATTTCAAATCGATCTCAATGTTGAATGAAGATCCAATAGGTGTTTATGCAGAAACAATGAACACGCAATCCAAGGTCCTTACCAGTCAGAATATGAAAAATGGATTAATTTTGGAAATTACCAAGAATTGAGGGAAACCATTTTATAGGCATGTCATTAGCATCATTTTGTGTCATGTGGCCAATTTTCGCTTGAACCCAGTTCATACTTTGTCATATTTTAAAACTTCAATTTTTGGTGTTTGTTGCCTAGAAATGATTACAATCTTTCATTTTAGGATTCCTCATGAGGAATAAATTGTGTTTTTGTCTCATTTCCCTATCATAAAGACATTTTTCAAATTTTAGCACTTAACTACCTACCGTTTGGAAGATATGGTCATTTTTCTCAAGCATGAGCATTAAATTTAAAATATTTAAATTATTTTTCAAATAAATAATTTAATATTTTAGATTATTTTTATTTTGGTCATTTGAGGGAAAAAGTTGTCTAAAAACATCATTTGCATTCCTCCTTGATTCCCCTCCCTGATCAATGGTTTCCAAGGTCAAAATCATAGTCTTTGAAGCAAAAGGTTAGAAATGCTCACTTTTTGAGCATTATTAACCTCATTTCTTAACATATCACAAAAAGGTTAGGAATGCTCAAAAATTGAGCATTTCTAACCTCATTTCCTAACCTTGTGGGCCCACCTTGTCAAGAAACTTAGAAATGCTCCGTTTTGAACAATTCTTAACCTTTCTAGAAGAGTTTTTGTGTGTACAAAGAGAATGAATGCTGTTGGAACTGCTTTTGATAGAATGTTGTAGAATGCAAATCATGGGAGTGTAGACAAGGCATTCATCAAAGTGTAAAGGTTAGAGGAATTTTGATAGTCATGGTAGCTGCAACTGCTTTGGTAGACTTATACGCATCACGTGGAGTTCACACAAGGCAAGCGAACTGGTTAACAAAATGTTTCAAAGAGATGCCATCTCATGTAATGAAACAATTGCAGTGAATGTGCTAAAAATGGGTTTTGCAAGGAAGGTCTCAAACCCTCCTAACTCTATAAGCTTTGTTTGTGCTCTATGGTTATACAGTTCGAAGGGGAACACCTTCATTTTACGATTCAAATGGAATCTTTTATTATAGACCTCACCAGGTATATTACCCAGCAGTGGTGGGTGGTAAAGGTGCCAGTCGAAGGTGACTCAGTTGATCTCATTGAAACACCCATTGAATAACCACCAATTAATGAATCAATGGAAGTTGCTCGAGTGAAAGCATGAGCAGCAAGAAAAAAAGTGATAGGGGAGGTGGTAAAGTAAAGGCAACGAAGTGATAGGTAGCAAAGAAACAACAAGAGGTAGAAGCAGGACGAGGTCGACGTTGATCAAGAAAGAGTTTCCCTCGCAGTAGCAAAGAGGATTAAAGCTATCACCTCATGCGAGATCGGTCGATGACCAATTTAATATTTTTCGGTTCCATAAGTAAATGTGGCATAGGCCGTAGGCGAGGCATAGCCCCAGGTAGGGGAAATAAAAGCGAGCAATTAGAGTGGGAGGTGTGTCTCAATGAGATATCATTGCATGAAATGCAAATGTGGAAAGCTCAAACACGGCATGTGAATCGATTGATTGAATGCCTCGCAGGAATATGGTCTCATGGAATGCGATGATCTCAGAATATGGACAAGATCAAACCGCGATATAGAGTGATTTTATTAGAGGTTGCCAGCGAACCAAGGTGAAAGCCGTTTGAGCATAGAAGATAGAGGGATTACGTCAGATGTTGTAGTCACGGCTGGTCTAGTAAACATGCATGCATCATGGAGTATAAACAAAGCACTTGAAATGCTTGACAGAATGCGTTAAAGAGATGTGGTCTCGTTTACTGCAATGATCGCAAGGTATGCACAGAACCTGTCGCGACATTCAACAAATCGTAGAGGATAGAGGACCTTCACTCAATCTGCCACACCCACTGCGATGAAGGTTGAACCATCAGCCATAGGTCTAATGCTTGTAGTAGACAGGAATGAATGTTCTTATTTCAAATAGAATCCACTCCAAGTTAAAGAAGACCACCTTTATTTTAGAATATGGAACCTTTGTCGCAATGAATCTGGAAACGTATGAATACCTTAAAGAAATATACTCTCATTTAATGCAATGATCGTAGGATAGGCACAAAATCAAATGTCAGAGAATAGAGGAATTTAGTCAGATGTTGTATTTCCAACTACTCGGGTAGATATGACTGCAAATCATGGGAGCATAGATAATACACATGTGCGTGAACTAATTGTAGAAATGCATAATATGGAATTATAGACAATTCCTATGAAGTGTTTGACAAAATACGGTGCTACAGAACATGGAAGCATAGACGATGCATGTAAACCGTCTGACATAATAATTCAAAGAAACGTCGGCTTATGGAATGCAATTCACAGGTGTACGGCCAAATTTCACCACCTTTACAAGCATCCTTTCAGATCATGTTAAGATGGGAGCTTTAGATCAGGGTGGCGACGTTCATCAACGGATAAAAGATAGAGGAATTGACTTGGCAAAATAAGGCAATAGGGCGGTATTATTCACGTAGAAGGTTCGCTTAGATATTATTGCTGATGATTGTAATGCATGGAGGGATGTTTGATCGTATTTTGATGTGTCAAGAGACTTTGCATCAAGTGGCTTGATATCGGCTTTTATGCAATTGTTTGTAAAATTAAAACATTGAAACAAATCGACAATGGATGTGCTCGGGTTAAAACATTTAAAATGTGACATCCATTAAGTTTTTGGGAGATGATACTTAAAATCTCGATTTGAGGAGTAATTTAAAATAGCTTGTATTAAAGACTCGTCTCTTGTAAATCCTTTTGACATGATGGATTTGAGAATTCTGAGGAGAATTTGAATGGATTTCTGAACATGTTTCAGTTTGCATAGTGCTGATATGCATTTAATTACAAAAGATGGATATTTAATTGCATGCAAAGGAAAAACTTTCCAAGTTGCAGTTGGAGTGATTTTCCTTGAAGATCAAGTTGTTTATGATTGCAAAATGAGCACATGTGAATTTCCTAGATGAAGGTTGTATATAGTCGACCTCAAAATCATTTTGTTTGTTCAGAAGTACTATGGTCACACACACCGGAAGTGGAATCATGGACATTGATAAAATATCTTGAAGAGATGTCATCTCAAAGGATGAGATGTAATGATTACAAAATGTGCACAATATAATTTTTTATGAATCAATGTTGGCTACAACATAGCAAAGTCAAATCAATGTCAGATATTATACTTGGGTAATGTGCTGGTTGACATACATATAGAAGTGAAATAATAAGTAACCTTTGACAAAATTAATCGAAAAGATGGTATGTCCAAGAATGCTAGGCTCTATGACCCCAAGGAAGTGTAGGTGCTGACAATGAAGGATATCTAGCTAATGCAGTTGGAAAGTGTGTTTTTGAGGGCAAATGACTACTTTATTTCGACAAGCAATGCATTAATGTATGGACATGTTGTGATCTCAAATAGTTAGATGGTGAGATGATGAAAACTTTAGATGAAGCAGATAAAGATGAAGAAGTGCCTCAGCATAGCTTATGACTTGGTTCTTCATCAATATTACAAGTTTGAATTTGTATTTTTGTAAAAGTGACTTATGTTATTCATTGTAACTAAAGGTTAGGAAGTTGACTTTTTCTATGCATAAGTGTGTAAGTTATTAACTCTATGAAATTAACACAGAAAAGAGTTAGTTATTAACCCAGGGTTAAAGTTAGTTACTAAGGTGGTTGTTCTAGGAAGCCTATAGATACAAGGCTATTTGTAATCTGAGGAGGACTTTTTACAGAGGGGAAAACTCTGCTGGAATTTGAGGAGAAACTTGTAATGACTTTTTGATTTGCACTATGTATAGAAAGGATTTTGGACTTGTATATTTTCAAGAGGATAATGAAGAATACGTCTTAGTTAATGTTTTCTAAATATATTCATGTGTTATCATTGGTGATTTCTCATATGTGAAATTGGCAGTCTTTTTATGCATATGTGATTTGTACAACTGATGTGATTATGCACAAGCAACCTTTGGTATCTCAGTTTGAATGTGTTGAAGTATCTTATCTCTTCATATTTTGAGACTTGTCATTCTTCTTGATCGTCATCTCATGGCTATGCACATTACCTTATAAACCCCCTTGTAATTTGTTGCTAATGATGAGAAATCTCAGTTGATGGTCATATGTCTATTGTTGGGGTTTCTATCTTTATTTCTTTTTAGTTTTATGTTTTCTCCTTTTTGTAATTTTAGGTTAAAAGTACACAAAAATCCTAAATACTCCTATCATATGAGGGATCTGCCCCTCTCAAATACAGAGGAAGATTGTGGTTTCACTTCAATCTCTCCAACTGTTGGAACGTTTGTCACTGCTCATCGGGCAAACAAGGTCAGTTTTAGATAAATGGCCACAGTGACAAATGGGTTTACCAACAAATTTTTGGCGTCTCTGCTAGGGAGTGAATTGCCAGTGTGCTTTGTTCCTTAGAAATTTCAAGGTACCTTCTTCATAATGATGGTTGGTGACTTTGTCGGAAAGATCAAATTCAGAAGAATAGTTTGGTACAAAGGAAAAATTAAAAGTGATAGTGAAAGTGATGATGAAGATTATATATATCCAAAGAGACTAGTTCCTGATGAGCCCATACAAGTCGAATTCTTGACGAAATTTTATGGTGGTATGCAATTTACTCCTAATAAGATTCATCCCTCTTTATGTCGAGTGTTACAAGCTATTGAAGAAAAGGATGGAAAGGAGATTGGTTTTCTTGCTTGTCATCATTTACCTAAATCCATGACAATCAAGAAAGATGAAGACAAAAGTGATCTTTCTCTGGTATCAGTTGCTCAACAGAATCAAAGTCATGATAATCCCGAATAAGTCAACTTCTTGAAAAGTTTCTACAGTGGAAAGAAACTTGATCCTCATAAAATTAATCCTTCTCTACTCCAAACTCTACAAAAGATTGAGGTAAAAGATGGAAGAGAGAACCAAATTTTTGTTCGTGATTGTATTCTTGAATCAAAAATGGATAATAATGATGATGCTCATTCTCCTCCACCTATTTCTCCACAAAATCAGATTGTTAATGATTCACATATCAAGTTTTTGAAAAGCTTCTATGGAAATAGGAAACTTGATCATGATAAAGTGCATCCTTCTCTGCTTCAAACATTGCAAAAGATTGAACAAAAAGATGAGAATGAGAATCATTTTCTCACTGATATGAATTCTTGTGAGAAAAGTAATTAAAGGAGCTCATTAGAATGTGTATATGCAAAATAATATGAAGTCACATCTAGTTGTAAGGATACATGTCAAGAGGAAGATCCAAAGGTGAGTGAGATAGAGAAAGCAGGTTACATTGAAAAATGCCATGAGAACTCTAAAGATTGTTATAGCAAAGAAAAAGTCTTCTATCAACTTGAAAACAAAAATCTTGAAGATGATGAATCAAATTCTTTTCAGATATGCATGCAACCCAAGCTTCAAGAAAATGGTGAAGAGGAGAGGTATAAAGATGAATCTCCTGTAGTTCTCATTTTAACTTGGTGTCTCAATTCTTCTGACGATGACTTTCTATGTGGAGAGGATATTCTCATTCATCCATCACTAACAGTTGAAGATGAAAACTTTTTCGTGGAAATTAAAGGTATGATACCTAATGGACAACCTTGTACAAATATGACCAACAGAGAAGCCACCATAAGTAAAATCTTGCAGACATATTCTTTATCTTAAAAAATGGAGACCTTTACTGAACTTATTGATCAATCCCGAGTAGAAGAAGATGAACCATCAAGTATCCACTCTTTATCATGCATGCCACCTGACTATGAAGTTTTCAAATTCCATGAAGAGTGCGATGAAGAAGAATCATTGGGACAAGAGAACACAAAAATTAATATAGATGTTTATGAGCAAGTTGAAAATGAAATCCATGTAGGAGTATCAACAAATGTCCCTATCTCTATGGAATTGCAATCTATGCCTTATGAAGTTTCCAATGTTCAAAGCAATCCTACTTTTGAATCTTTAAATCAAGGAGATAGCCCTATATCAGAGGAGAGCTTTGAGAAATGTACCAAGAATGCAGAGATAAATGAGGTAATGGATGATCTAATGAAGGAAGCCAATGAAGTTAATTCTCATAATGTTTGTATTCCAGATTTGTGTTCAAAGGCTCTAAATGATGACTTCTCTTATGGTGAAAGTTTGTACCTCAATCCTTTATTTTTAGATGAGTGTATTTCTATAGGTGCTTTGCAAGCTGATATTCAAGAACAAGATTCGATGGATGTGTTGACTCAAGCTTCTTCACATTACAGATTATATGAAGGTTGTCCAATTCATGGATTAATTTATTGCAAACCAGACTATCAGAGGGATCTCCAGATAGAGGATATAGGTATGCTTGAGAATATTACACAAATTTCCAATAATGTTCAAAATGGTACCCAAATCTTTCAAGAGAGCCTATAGATTTATGATGAGAGATGGTTGTTTCGTTCATTGCTCAAAGATATTTCTCATCTTCTATATGTTGATTTTGCTATCCTGCTGAGCTTATAGGTGTCACATGGATGCACACCACCTTTTTGGATAGGTTCCTATTTCTCTTAGCCTGTGAATGGTTTTGTATGACAATCATGGAGAGTTTTGAGGTGGGCTTTGCCTACTATGTTCATACTTTAGTTAGAAGTTTTGTTGTGTTCGTCCCATTTTTGGTTTCTGTATAGTTTCTCCAGATATTCCCTATGTTGTTTCCTCTATGATTGTTGCCCAATGCATTGTGCACTAGCCTGCGAACCAGAGATTTTGGGTTCATCCTACATCCTTTGCAGTCCTTGTCCCCAGTCAGAGCCAGCTATTGCCCCCATATTTGGCATACCTAAAATTTTAATTTCAAATCGATCTCAATGTTGAATGAAGATCCAATAGGTGTTTATGCATAAACAGTGAACACACAATCAAAGGTCCTTACTAGTCAGAATATGAAAAATGGATGAATTTTAGAAATTACCAAGAATTCGGGGAAACCATTTAATAAGCATGTCATTAGCATCATTTTGTGTCATATGGCCAATTTTCACTTGAACCTAGTTCATACTTTGTCATATTTTAAACCTTCAATTTTTGGTGTTTGTTGCCTAGAAATGATTACAATCTCTCATTTTAGGATTCTTCATGAGGAGTAAATTATTTGTTGTCTCATTTCCATATCATAAATGCATGTTTCAAATTTCAGCTCTTAACTCCCTACTGTTTGGAAGATATGGTCATTTTTCTCAAGCATGAGCATTAAATTTAAACTATTTAAAGTATTTTTCAAATAAATAATTTAATATTTTAGATTATTTTTACTTTGGTCATTTGAGGGAAAAATTTCTCTGAAAACATCAGCTGCATTCCTCCTTGATTTCCCTCCCTGATCAATGGTTTCCAAGGTCAAAATCATAGTCTTTGAAGCAAAAGGTTAGAAATGCTCACTTTTTGAGCATTCTTAACCTTTTGCCAAGAAGGTTAGAAATGCTCACTTTTTGAGCATTTCTAACCTATCACAAAAAGGTTAGAAATGCTCAAAAATTGAGCATTTCTAACCTCATTTCCTAACCTTGTGGGCCCGCCTTTTCAAGAAGGTTAGAAATGCTCCGTTTTGGAGCATTCTTAACCTTTTTGGAAGAGTATTTGTGTGTACAAAGATAATGTTGTTGCAACTGCTTTTGACAGAATGTTGGAAAATGCAAATGATGGGAGCGTAGACAAGGCATTCATCAAAGTGTAAAGGTTAGGGGAATTTTGATAGTCGTGGTAGCTATAGCTGCTTTGGTAGACTTGTACGTAGCACGTGGAGTTCACACAAGGAAAGCAAATTGGTTAACAAAATGTTTCAAAGAGATGCCATCTCATGTAATGAAATGATTGCAGTGAATGTACTAAAAATGGGTTTTGCAAGGAAGATCTCAAACGCTCTTAACTCTATAAGCTTTGCTTGTGCTCTATGGTTATGCAATTAGAAGGGGAACACCTTCATTTTTCTATTTGAATAGAATCTTTTATTATAGAACTCACCAGGTATATTACCCAGCAGTGGCGGTTGGTAAAGGAACTAGTTGAAGGTGACTTAGTTGATCTTGTTGAAACACCAATTGAATAACCACCAATTAATGAATTAATGGAAGTTGCCCAAGTGAAAGCATGAGCAGTAGGAAAGACAGTGATAGGGGAGGTGGTAAAGTAAAGGCAACAGAGTGATAGGTAGCAAAGAAATAAGCAAAGGTAGGAGAAGGAAGAGGTCGACATCGATCAACAAAGAGTGTCCCCCGCAATAGCAAAGAGGATTAAAGCTATCACCTCACGCAGGATCGGTCGATGAACAATTTAATATTTTCTGGTTCCATAAGCAAATGTGGCATAGGCCATAGGAGAGGCATAGCCCCAGGCAGGGGAAAATAGAAGCGAGCAATTGGAGCGGGAGGTGTGTCTTAATGAGATATCATTGCATGCAATGAAAATGTGGAAAGCTCAAACACGGCATGTGAATTGCTTGACTGAATGCCTCGTAGGAATGTGGTCTCATGGAATACGATGATCTCAAGATATACAAAAGATCAAACCCTGATATAGAGTGATTTCATCAGAGGTTGCTAGCGAACCAAGGTGAAAGCCGTTTGAGCACAGAAGATAGAGGGATTGTGTTAGATGTTGTAGTCACGGCTGCTCTAGTAAACATGCATGCATCATGGAGTATAAACAAAGCACTTGAAATGCTTGACAAAATGCGTGAAAGAGATGTGGTGTTGTTTACTGCAATGATCTCAAGGTATGCACAGAACCTGTCATGACATTCAACAAATTGTAGAGGATAGAGGACCTTCACTTGATCTGCCACACCCACCATGATGAAGGTTGAGCCATCAGCCATAGGTCTAATGCTTGTAGTAGACAGGAATGAATGTTTGTATTTCAAATAGAAGCCACTCCAAGTCAAATAAGACCAACTTTATTTCAGAATATGGAACCTTTGTCGCAATGAATCCGGAAACGAATGTGTATGCGGGAAAAGCGAGTTGATAGAACTCAATATGTGAAAAATGGAGCTCTATGGAGCCTTGCTCACACACACACAGAACTTCTTGGTGCAAGCTATGGAGTAATGAAGTATCACTCAGCTTCCCAAGGTGGGTCCCATGGTTCTCTATTTTACAATGTCCCTCAAACCAACGTTTTTGCTCTTAGATCACTGAGCAAAATGGTTTAGAGATGGCAAATGTAAGAACGAGGGATGCTTTTTGTTGATTTAATATGAGATGCATCCTAAGCTATGCATGATGCTAGAAATGCAATAAACTAGTTATAAGATGACAAGGTTAGTATGAATACTATCCTAACATGATATATTAATCAATGATTGAGCTAAATGATAAAGAAAGTATTCTAAGCATGCATATTTAGACTAATTTCTAATTAAAAGAGGCTAAAATGATGAGCATAAAAATGATATGGAAGCTTGAATGTATTTGAGCATAAGTATGATACTACAAACTTGGATTGATCTCTAAAAATGGAGGAATGAGAGCTCTATTTATAGCAAAAATAGGGCAATGGATGGCCGGGATTGAAAGGTTTAATCAAGGGTTGAGTTTGAAATTTGGAAATCCATGTTTGCAATTGGCACCAATGAAATGGTGACAAGTGTCAACATAGGGTTGGCTTGAGAGAAGGGGTTGGAGACATTAAATGCCTGAGAAGACCTCATGGTCATCTAGAGATAAGGGTTAAGCTTAAGTTAGGCTTACCCATTGGAATAAGAGTTAATCCAAGGATAAACTCTTGTGCAAATGATTAAGAGATAATCATAGTCAAAGCATTAAAGGCTTGATGAGACCCTTGGGTTGGATGAAGGTTAAGTTAGGCAAAAAGTCTCTAACCATGTAAGAGGGTTGAATTAACCATTAATGGTTTGGGAGACTTTGGAAAATTAAGTGGTTGAAGACTTGAAGCCTTTAATGGCTATCAAAGACTTTAAGGTTTTGAGAAGTGACCTCCCCTTGCCTAGAGATGTGACAAAGTTTAGAAGATGGGTTAGGCTAATTAGAAGTGATTAGAAGGGTCTAGAAGAATTTAGGAAGGGGTTAGGAAGCAAGTGGGAGATGTAGGAAAGTGCAAGTGGATGGAGGGATAATAGGACTTAATTGAAATAAAGTTAATTTAATTCAATTTGGTTGCAATTTGGGGAAATTAAATAAATTAGATTTATTCAATTTAGGATAACTTATTTAATTAAACTTGAATTTAATTAAAAGTGGATAGAAGGGATTTAATTGAATAAAATGATTTATTCATTAAATGGGTATAGTGAATTTAATTGAGTAATTTATTTAATTAAATAGAGGAATGCGGGTAATTTAATTAAATTGAATTTAATCAAATAGAGAAACGAACATAAAATATTCATTTAGGAATATGGTCATTTTTATACATCAACATTTTGCCCCTCTTTGAAGTGACATGTGTGCACATGTTATTTCAAAGAAAATGATGCATTATCATGATTTATGATCAAATGCAATTTTTGTGTTGCTCTTTTGATTTACAAGTCGTGTCCTAGATTTGATTTGATGTGTGATGCCCCCTCGGGAGATGAATCAATATTTTGAAATTTTTGATTGGATTTGATGAGTTGTGTGTGATGTGTATGATTTTGTCTAGGTGAAATGTTTGAATTGATTCATCTCCCAATAATTTATATTATAAGGGAGACCGTGACCATATTACATGTCCATTTGGCTAACCCTAATTTCATTTTCCTCCTATAAAAGAGGAAAAGTGCTTTGATTTGATTCATTTGTGCATTGTTGAGTTTGGAGAAAGAGAATTTGGTCTAAAGTCAAAATGCCTATTCCGTATTCTAGACATCATTTTGAGTGCGTTCGGAGGTACCGGAGACCTGCCGCCTATGGACCACCAGTAAGTCATCACATTTGACCCCTTTTTGATTTTTTATTTGGTCGTTTTGGTCTTTTTTTTTATTTTTGAAATTCGGTTTTAGCGTTTTAGCACATCAAAGTCATAGATTAGCGCATACAAAAATTTAGGTAGTGCATCAGGCTGATTTTTAGGGCTGCATCCGAAACAAAATAGGGTAGCGCATAGGAAATCTGGGTTAGCGCAGGGAGTGAAAATAGTGCATGCCACACATAGGGTAGCACGTCAGGTCAACAGGGTAGCGCGTAGGGTAGACCTAGCGCATAGGGTCAAATAGGTAGTGCCAGAGAGGTATAGATTAGCGCATGAGTACATTTTAGCACATAGGGTACATTAGTTGGTGCATGGGGGGAAAGATTTAGCATGTAGAGTCAGTCTAGCGCATGGGGTGTATAGATTAGTGCATAGGAAAAACAACCGAGCACGTGGGTGGTTTTTAGCGCATCTGAAAAAAATTTGCAGGATGAGGTGATTTGTGAATTTGTTATGTCGTGCTATCATGATTTTTATGGATTTGTCCAATATGAGTGTCGATATAACTTGTTTTGATTTGTGATATTTCAAGTTATGTATAGATATCAGTGTGTTATGTTGATCAAAATATGATTTGTTTTTGCACTCTGTTTCAAGTTCAATGTGTGAAGCCTGAGTTGTGTTACAAGCTGATATGGGTTGGAAACTTGAGTTGTTTTACAAGCTGATATGGGTGGGAAACTTGAGTTGTTTTACAAGTTTATGTGTTTTAGAGACTTGAGTTGTGTTACAAGTTTTTATATGGTTTTTGATAACTTGAGTTGTGTTACAAGTTGATATGAAATGATAGGATTTTGAACTTGATGTAGATGAGCAAACTGTTTCATGTTGTTGATGTGAGTTTGATTTTGATATCTTTGTTTTGATATGGAAAACTAATATTGGATTTGTTTTGCTTGTTGATAGGAGTGATTGGGTGTGGTTCAGTCGCGAGAGTGATTTCCAAGACCATGGACATTGATACCACAGTTGTCCCAGGCTGACCTGGATATCATTGAGAAATGTGGTTTAACGTCCTTATTAGATATGCCTCGGTTCACTATGAACCAGGGGCTACTTATAGCACTGGCAAAGAGGTGGCATAATGACACGAACACCTTTCATTTTGCCACTAGAGAGATGACAGTCACACTAGAGGACTGTTACAAGATCCTGCGCATTCCCGTAGTAGGTGCACTACTACCATATGAGTAGTCAGAGGAGGGTGGTATAGAGGCACTGGGCCGCATTTTTCATGATGAGACAGTCTGCAGATATGAGATCTCATGGCAGGAGTTCTTAGACCAGGATTATGCACCACTTCCATCCGTACTGGCAGGGTTTATTGGTGGATTCCTTTGTCCTGATCGTAGGTCAAAGGGATTCTCTATGGGATGGGAGCTAGTATTAGAGGAGATGGTTACACAGGGCCGGAGGTTTTCATGGGGATCAACTATGCTGGCCCATCTGTACAGGGGCCTGCATGAGGTGGTATACCTCAGTTACGGTAGTTTGTCAGCTGGCATGACACTGTTATAGGTATGGTGCTAGGAGCACATTTTAGCGGCGAGGCCATTAGCAGATAGAGATAGGCCCGTGGGATGTGCATATGTTTACGAATATAGGGGTCTAGTTGTCCAGCGGAAGCTGGGCAAGCTACAGCATTGGAGGAGAATACTAGATGATATCGATACGGTCACATGGCGACTGTATACAGGTTGTGAGGTGTGGGCGGAGGATGGGCTGGAGATGCCCTTTGTGTTCATGACGAGATATCTGATCGGGAGGACCCCATTTGTTATAAAGAGGTTTGTGGTGGCCAGAGTTTTGAAACAGTTTGGTCATCAGCAGGGTATACCTCAGGGAGCTTGCCTATATGCATGACGGAGGTAGGATGTAGCCGATTGGGGCCCGACCATTGATAGCACAGTGGTGGTGGAGGAGTTTGTCAGGTTGGTGGGCCAGATATGGGATTATGCCCCGGAGATTCTGGATGTGGGTATGACTGATGAGTTCGTGAGATTGTTTGCTGCGCGAGCGGTGGCCAGGATATCTGATCCTGAGGAGATGCGGCCAACATTTGATGATGATGATGATGAGGAGGGAGAGGGAGATCATGAGGATGATGGAGATGATGGAGGAGGAGGAGGAGGGAGAGGAGTCAGAGGGAGATGGGGAGATAGAGGGAGGAGAGGAGATAGAGGTGTGGAGAGAGCAGTGAGATAGGAGATGATAGATAGGGGGAGAGGTGGATTAGCTATTGGAGCTGGTGGATAGGGGAGGGTGGGGGAGGTGCTAGCTGCAGTGGAGGGTACAGATGAGGCGAGGCGACCAGCGCAAAGGAGGAGGACAGATGTGCTCCCATCTCCAGCACCGAGGACAGGCAGAGTGGGAGGGGTTGCCCTTGCACAGGTACCGCTATGGGTTCGGGTTCCGACACATGTTGAGGATTCTTAGATTCTGACCCTGCAGGTGACTGTAAAGCAGTTGTAGGCACAGGTGTTGACATATCAGCGGTAGATTGCATAGTTGACCACTGAGCGGGACACAGAGATAGAGCAGAGGGGGCAAGCAGAGGAGCTTGCAGCTAGTGTGCAGAGAGCAGTAGCGAGTGGTCCGATGAAAGACACCCTGAGAGAGCTAGCATTGAGAGATTAGGAGGCGGAGTACTACCGGTGGCATTATGAGGCTATGGTACCTAGGGATCGGTGAGTACAGAGTTTCACACAATCGAGATCTAGTCGATCTCAAGATACTGGGTCGCGGTCCGAGAGCCCAGGTGTGATAGGGCCACTGAGACAGGACCCTCCTGGAGATCCAAGGGTGGGGACATCTGGAGCGAGACCATCTCCATCAAGGGATAGCCATACTTGAGAGACGTGGTCTCTGTTATATTTTTGATCATTGTATTCTTTGCACTGGACACAGTGATGATATATTTTGTACATTTTGACCATTTTTGAGATATATATATACAACACCATTTTCTTTGATCATGTGGTGTGTTTATATGGATGCATGTTATGTGGGTTATTTCTTTACTTTATGATGATGCAATGCTTAAATATATGATATAATGTATGATGCAGGATGTATCTTTTTATATGCTGTGAGATGTATCTTGAAAATGAGATGTATGATAATGAGATGCTATGAGATGTATCTTGAAAATGAGATGTATCATAATGATATGTAACTAAATGTAAAATGATATGCAACTATGTTAAAATTTAATTTGTAAAATGATATACAACTAATTGGAAAATGATATGCAATGAATTGTTTTTGGTAGCATCCTCATTTTGTATTTGCCATCCGATATAGCCATATGGTGTTTGCTTTCTTTGTAGGTATCATCATTGAGCATTGATTTGATTTAGGGATATGTTGAAAATTTATACAAGCATAATGGTATAATTGAACCATAATGACCTGAGAAAAATTTACATGATTTTTGATTTTGCAAGATAGCACAAGCATCAAGGTATAATTGAACCAGGACGACTTGAGTGCGTATTGTGTAAACAGACAAGATTAAATCATTTGTATGCATGAAGTGGAATCAGGCCTTCAGTGATATTCGATGTATCACGTCTTGAGGCAAGTATTCACACAGTACAAGTGATCGCTTCCCAGACAGAAGACTAAGAAAATATTGGAGGTTCCCCATGATCTCTAGCTTTGAAGCATTTAGTGAGATAAGGAAGAGAATCCAATAATTGAAAAAGTTCAAAAATGTAAAAATAGTCAAGATTTTTATGCGATAATGCAACATTTAGTACTTCAGAAAATCATCCATCCTTGGTATTTCTTGAATTGTTTTGTTTTTGTTTTTGCGATGAAGCGTAGTTGTGGTTGTTGGATGTCATGCTTCTGGATTTTGCAAATAGTTTTGATGTCTTGAATTTTTTGCAAGTTTTAGATGATTTTAATGCCCCTAGCTGAGTGTGCCTCTTGATATGATTATGTACAGTGATTTCCAAGTCATGGTGGAACGTGGTAAGAGGATATATATGGATAACCTAGGATAGTGGCTGTGCTAAGTATGTCCTGAATGGATATGTGCTAAGTGTCGGGTGATGGCCGATAGTGTTTTTATGGATAAAATGGTATGGAAATCGATAGAGGAGCCGTTCTTTCACAAGAACACCTATTTACCAGGTTTTCACCATTTGTTTTTATTGTACTTTGTGTTTTTGCTTTTTCTAGATTTTTTTTTTTTGGCTTTTTGGCTTTTTGGCTTTTTTCGTGCACTAGGCTACTTAAGTGTAGTACTTCTTCAAATGGATGTTGTTAGTTGGTTCATCGAGCACATCTCCTTCTAAATTTGTTAGCTAATAGGCACCTGATCCATAGACTGATATGATGACATAGGGACCCAACCAATTAGGTTCAAATTTCCCTTTCTTTTCTCGATCTTGCTGATTTCTTGGATTTTCTTTGAGGACTAGGTCACCAACTTTGAAGTTTCTGGGAATGACCTTGTGATTGTAGCTCATGCACATGCGTTGTTGATATGCTTTGAGATGAGCGTAAGCATGCTGGTGTCTTTCATCTAATAGTTCAAGTTCTTGCAGTTGATTAACTCGATACTCTTCATCTAGGATTAAACCTTTCAAAGAGACTCTGAGAGATTGGATTTCTACCTCTAGGGGTAAAATGGCTTCAGATCCATATACCAATGAGTATGGTGTTGCTCCTGTAGGTGTGCGGATGCTGGTTTGGTATGCCCAAAGTGCTAGATTAAGTTGTACATGCCAATCTTTGCCTTCATCACTCACTGTTTTCTTTAGGATTTTTAGTATTGTCTTGTTAGATGCTTTTGCTTGACCATTTCCTTATGGGTAGTATGGTGTAGAAAACCGATGTTGGATTTTGAATTTTTCACATAGTTCTTGTACATCTTGGTTTTTGAAAGGTCGTCCATTATCTGTGATGATTGAACTTGGAATACCATATCTGCAAATCAGATAATTTAGGATAAAAGAGGCAATTTGTTTCCCAGTCACTGTGGTCATGGGGGTTGCTTCTATCCATTTGGTAAAGTATTCTATTGTTGTTATAATAAACTTGTGTCCATTTGAAGATGAAGGATGAATTTTGCCAACTAAGTCTAGTCCCCACTGACAAAAGGGCCAGGATGTTATAAATGGCTGGAGTTCCTGTGCTGGTGCATGTATCAGATTACCATGGATCTGGCATTTAGGACATTTCTTGGTGAAGTGGTATGAGTCTTTCTCCATTGTAGGCCAGTAGTATCCCATCCTTAGAAGCTTTTTAGCAAGAGTATTACCACTTGAATGTGTGCCACATATACCTTCGTGAAGCTCGTGTAAAGCAGAATCAGAATCATTACGATCAAGGCAATGAAGAAGAGTACCATCTAGACCTCGACGATACAAGGTATTAGTGGTAAGGGTGTAACAGGAAGCTTGTCAGATAAAGTTACATTTTTGGTTACGGAATTGGTCAATTGGTAAGATATTGTGCTTGAGGTAGTCGTATATTGGTCCATATAACGGAGAATCTGAACCAGTCAAGGCATAGATAACATGGGATTCAGAGTGGTCATAGGTGGGGGAGAACAGTTGCTCTACCAGGAACTCATAACGACTCTTTTGCTCTGGAATTTGTATTAATGAAGCGATAGTAGCCATTGCATCGGCTACTTTGTTGTTCAATCTTGGTATTTTCTCGAAGGTGATGTGCACAAAATATTGTTTGAAGTCATCCACCATTCGCTTGTAGGGTAGCAGCTTGTCATCCTTTGTCTGATAGTTGTTGTTGATTTGATTGGCAATTTTCCATTCTACAGCCATTTTGATGCCTATAACCAATGCCTCATATTCAGCCACATTATTTGTGCATGGGAACATAAGCCTATATGATCTTGGTATAGTGTGTCCTTCAATAGTGATGAATAGAATGCCAGCACCTGAACCATGTTGTGTGTAGGATCCGTCAAAGTATAGGGTCCATTGTTTGGTAGAAAGAGAAAGAACGTCTCTGTCTGGAAATTCAATCTCCATGGTTTGTTTTCCTGGTAGTGGTGCTTCAGCCAGCTGATCTGCAATTGCTTGTCCTTTAATAGCTCATCTTTCTGTGTATTGTATGTCGAATTCACTGAGAATCATGACCCATTTAGCCAATCAGCCTGTAAGAACTGCCTTGCTGAGTAGATATTTGAGAGGATCAATTTCTGTGACTAGCTTAATGGTGTGTGCTAGCATATAATGTCGGAACTTCTGAGATGTGAAGACCACTATTAGGCAAGCCTTTTCAATGAATGCATAGTTGAGTTCATAGCCATTCAATGTCCTATTGATGTAATATATGGCTCGTTCCTTTCCTTGTTGATCTTCTTGTGCCAATAGTGCCCCCAGTGATATATCTGTTGTTGAGCTATATAGGATAAGAGGCTTTCTTGCGACTGGTGGTAGTAGAACTGGTGGATTCATCAAGTACTATTTGATTTGGTAAAAAGATTTTGCACAATTGGTCTCCCATCTGAATGGTACATTTTTGTGTAGCGAATGGTTAAATGGTAGACTTTTATCTGCAAGTTGAGTGATGAATCGCCTGATTGATTGAAGTCGTCCTTGTAGAGATCTGAGTTGACTGATATTCTTTGGTTGTGGCATGTCCATAATGGCTTGTACCTTTGCTGGATCCACTTCGATACATTTAGCTAAGACTATGTAGCCTAGTAACTTGCCTGATGTAACCCCGAAGACACACTTCTTAGGGTTGAGCCTGACTTGGAATTTCTCCAATCGTTCAAAGATCTTTGTTAGGATGCTGAGATGTTCTGCTCTGGTGAAGGATTTAGCTAGTAAATCATTCACATAGTCTTCCATAAATGTGTGCATCTTGTCATCAAATATTGTTGTCATTGCTCTTTGATAAGTGGCCCCTGCATTCTTTAAGCCAAAAGGCATAACATTCCAATAGTATATTCCCCAAGAATAGGTGAATGTGGTTTTATCTTGATCTTCTGGAGCTATTTTGATTTGGTTATAGCCTGAGAAACTGTTCATTAGTGAGAGCATTGCATGTCCTATTGTGAGGTCTACAATTATGTCAATACTGGGCAGAGGAAAGTCATCTTTTGGACAAGCTTTGTTGACGTCTCTAAAGTCAGTGCATATTCTAATACTACCATCTGGTTTCGATACTGGAACGATGTTTGAAATCCATTCTGCATAGTCAATGGGTTGGATGAATCTGACGTCTAATAGTTTCTTTAGTTCAGTTTTGACCATGAGTGCCACCTGTGGATTCATCTTTCATAGCTTTTGCTTGACTGGTTTAATTCCTGAAGAGATGGATAAGTGATGCATGATTAAGTGTGGATCTACTCCAGGCATATCAGCATATGACCAAGCAAAGTTAATTTTTTGTTCTTGAAAGAAAATGATGAATGCTGATCTTTCTTCCTCTGTCAGAGATTCTCCAAGGTGTATGTTTATGGCTGCTTCTGTGGTACCAATGTTGATTGATTGAGTGGGCTCAATCAATATGGATGATCGCTCATGAAAGTGCTCAGGAAGAGTGTCAAGTCTCCCATCGTTAGGTGCCTTAAAAAGGTTTTCACCCTCAGATGCATTTTTTTTTTTTAATTTTTTGTGATCTAGAGCTGCCATTGACTGGTTTTCAGCATCAGATCTTTTTTGTGATTTATTTTTGTGACTGAGAGACTTGGCACTCACTGATTGGCAGACATCATTACTGTGTTCACTGGTAGAGCCTGTTTCTGGATTTACGGTACACAGGTAATGGATAATAGATTCATCATCTAGGAAAATTGGTGTATCATGGATTTCAAGTTCATTCCAGTCGATGAGGTCAGGAAAGACAAGTGGTAAGGAATCATTAGGTGGATTAGGTTCTGCTACTGTAAGTGTTAGGATAGAGTTTTCATCGTGATTGTTCTTGGTTTTAAAGAAGTCCAAGATTTTGTTGAGGTCTTCGATGGTATTATCTTCCACATAGACTTGTTCATAATGTTTCTGTTCACTTTCCTTGGCATCATAGATATTTTGTGGTCCAAATTCAAGAGGTCTATCTTCTGCATTATGTTCTTTTTGAGAAAGGGATATGGAATTAGTATCATCAGGGATATCTCTAGTAGCATTGGAGTAGGTACCCCATTCATATTCATTGGAATCAGTCTCTGAGGCCTCATCCCAAATTCTATCAGTGCTGTAAACTGGTATGTTGTATGGTGAAAACAAATCTTTGATGATGGATACCATTTTGATAGTTTTTGTTGATTCTGTGTCAGATCTGGCTTCTACTTTCTGTATTTGTTCATAGACTGTGCTTCCTTGGGAAGGAATAATGGTATCCGGAGATGATATTATTTGTTCTTGAGATATTGGTGTTGGAATATGAGTTACTGCTGTAGATATGGCCTTCTTGTGGTTTAGAAGCTTTCCTTGATGTAACTTCTAATCTTGACGTTCTCGTGCCTTGCGGATTGTTTTTGCTGATTCAAAGAGTGCTTCCTGCCAGGATTCTTCTTTGTACTTCTTCTTTACTTTCCATTGAGGTTTTGTGGTTATGCGGGGCAGCTGTTTTAATAGGAAAGTGAGCTCACAACCCAATCCTGCTTTGTTTCTACTAGGCTGTGAAGGAAGATCTATAGGTTCAGTGACTCCTTTGCGTTTTCCAATAGGTCCTTTACCATCATATCCCATTTGCTGCATGATTAAGTATCCTTTTCCATATAGGTGTGTTGGTAGAACAATGTCCAGAGCAGCTGCTCTATTATCTTCTTCCTCATCTTTGTATAACCAGTTAAGAATATCCTTGTCTTCTAATTCATGTGCTAGAGTGCCCAATTGGATGAAGGTACCATCAAATTTGGTGATGGGCTGAGTGGTTAGATGTGTTGATGTAGTAGACAACCATGAGATCTAGGTGATGTTGGTAATTTGGCCAAACATAAAGGCTCCAAAGAGTATTCTCCCATACCTTGGTCTTTGATTTGCATTTTCTATTTGAAATCTCCAAATAGGGAGTTGGGCTTTGCTGTTTGTAGATCTGATGTTAAAGATCGCTACTTTTCTCTATTATGAGGAACCAAACTGTCTTGGGCTGCCCCCATTGCATTGCAATGTTGAAATGGATTGTGATCAATAGATATCGAGATTTCTTGTCCATCATAAGAAAATTTGACACATTGGTGATATGTAGAAGGTACTGCTTGCATTTCATGTATCCAGGGTTGCCCTAACAAAATATTGTAGGTGAGATCTATGTCTAAGACCGGACATATAGTATCCTTTTGCACTGGTCCTACTTGAATGGGTAATATTACAGTTCCTTTAGAGGACCTTTCCTCATCATCATATGCCTTTATGGTAATCTTCTTGCAAGGATCAATAGATTCTTCTGAGAAGCCTAATGCACGGATAAGCTTTAAAGTACATATATTAAGTCTAGCTCCTCCATCTATTAAAACTCTTTTTATTCGATGTTTGCAGACAATGACTTTGATATGGAGAGGAGTATTATGCGGATGGCTCAAGGAATTATTGCCATGCTCTGAGAAGGTGAGGTTATGAGGTCCAGTCATATGGGTGACCATGGCTTGAAATCTGTCTGTATCTAGATTCTGAGGGACTTTGGTTTCCAATAGTGCTTGTTCTAATATGTCTTTGTGGTTTGGTGATAGTTTCAACAATTCGAGTATAGATATCTGAGCTGGAGTTTTGCGTAGTTGGTTAACCAAGTCATATTGGATTTTTGGTGTGGTAGTGGTAGGTGACGTATGTCCTTTTAAGACATATTTCTGAGTTCGAGTTGTTACATTAACAGATTCATGATCATGCCAATCTCGGATGGTGATGACATTTACTTGATGATCTTCAGCTGATATGTGATTTATGGTGTTGTTGTAGATATGGTTGATATGAGCTCCATGTGTATCATCCGAGGTTGAGGCACCATCTTTGTTGTAATTTGGGAGAGGATTTTTAAAGGCTCCGTGATCGCCATTTGTTTTGAGACCATCTACCGTTAAGTCACCTCGATCAATCATGTCTTGCACCATGTGTTTCAATGTCATGCAACCGTTCGTCTGATGACCCTTGTTACGATGGAAATCAAAATAGTGTGAATCATTCCACCAAGGTGGTTTAATTTGGGGTTCATAGTTGCTGATTGGAGGCAAAGAAAGAATCTTGTTTGCCAAAAGTTCTCTGAATGCTAATTCTAGTGATTGCCCCAGTGGTGTGAAGATACACTTTTTGAAATTGTTCGTGTTGTTGCGTGAATTGTTGTTAGGTCCTGGATTCATGTTTTTGCTTTGAGTATCGTTGGTGTTGTTTGTGTTGAGTTGTCCTGGATCGGTTTTTGGTGCATATGTGTTAGCATTTGGATTAGCATTTTTAGGATTTTTCGTATTTTGAGGATTTCTGGATAATGCAAGCACTGATTGCTTAGATTTGTGATCATATGATTCATTGTTGCCTTCGTTTTTGTTTCAAGTCCAAAATCGAGATTTGTCAAGGTTGGTGTTGTTCTGGTTATTGTAGTTTGATGAGTTTGTTCCTTCCTTGTAGAATTTGAGTGTTCCCTTTTTAACACATGCTTCCTCTACTTGAATGCCATTTTCAATCAATTTAGCCAAAGATGGTATGCATTGAAGTTTTAGCCTGTAACTCATTTCACCATTCAAGTTATCGATGAAGATTTCCATTTTTTCCTTTTCGGGAATATCTCAAGGATATCTTGATACCTTATGCCGCCATCGTTGAAGGAATATCATGAATGTTTCATTGTTCTTTTGTTTGGTGTTACAAACATCTAGCATGGTTATGGCATGTCAAATGTTATAGGAATATTGGGTTATGAATTTGTTAACCAATTCATCAAATGATCTGACAGGTGGTGTAATTTTGGATAACCATTCCATTGTTTGCCCTCCCAGGCTTCTTGGGAATAACCTCATCAGATAGGTGTCATCATGAGCAAATTCAGGACTCATCATGCAAAATTTTCGAACATGATCTTGGGGATCACTTTTTCCATCATATTTATCAAATTTAGGCACATCTGAGTTTGGAGGAAAAGGCACCATGTTCAATCTTCTATCAAATGGATAAGGATAGATTTCGTTTAAAGAGTACCGCACTATTGTCCCTTGTTGCATGTCATGTATTTGTCTTTGTAACATTTGCATTTGTTGAGTAAGAGAAACCAAAGGCGCATTATTTTGCCGAGGGAAAAGTTCTTCCCTTGTATTAGTTTTTAGCTAAAAAGGTGTGGTAAACGGTATGTTTTGTTCTGGAGTTTCTAGCTCAGGTATATGCATTTCTGGTATACGTTGTTTTGGAATGTGTTTCTTAGGTATGTTTTGTTCAAAGTTATGAGTTTCTTCTTCTCTTTGTTGTTCTTTATATGCATATTGTCAAGATCCAGTTCTAAAGATGTTTGTGTCTAAATCTTCGGGAAGTTTAACGCCTTTACTTATGAGCATGAGCAAATACTTTTCTTTGTCATTTTCCATAAGCCTTTCTACAAGCTTTTGGAATGAAGGGTTTTCCTGACATTCTTGAAGAAGCGCTTCAGAAATTTTAGTCTCTTCCAAGTGTGGAACTTCAAAAGGATTTGACAACCTTTGATTCATAGTAGACTCTGCGTGTGTCTCACTTTGTTGGTTTCTTTGAGAGCGAGTAATAGGCATTTTAGTAAAAACTTTCAGTGATAAAGGGGACAAAATCCTCTTCGATGTATTGCTCGGGGGTTGGTGGTTCTGGTTGATGTGTGTTATAAGTGATACACTCATCGAGCAAGAATGTTGGATTGATCTTTCCTCCACGGTTTATGATTTGATTAAAAGTAGACTTTTGACAATAGGCTCTTGTTTTTAAGGGTTCTTTGTCAAATTCATTGGATTTGTTTTGGATATAACATTTGATGTTATGAAGGAATACCCAATGAGATTTGAAGAGCTGACGATTGATGTATAAAAATTTATTTCTCTTGATGAATTTGGAAAAACTAGGTTGTTGTTTCTTCAACGTGATGTTACGATAAAGGTTCTTTCTTCTCATAATATGGGGATTAGTCATACATGAGTAATCAATGGTTTCCTTTGATTTGTTTGGATTCAGTTGATCTTGTTTGGAAAATTTCAAATCTTACTCTATCAAAGTGAAGGTTTAGATGCCCCTTCATGACAAAGCATGTCAAATGATATGGATAAAAGTCTCCTGATATGGAGACTTGATTTGACAACTTGAAAATTTTAAACAAGTGTTTTTGAGATGAAATCCATAAGATGGTAAAGGATTCTGTTGATACTGATGACGAGGTTTCCGGATTATGATAAGATAGACATGTTTTATCGTGCGATCAGTTTAGGATTTTTATAACATTTGTTTTGACACAAATTTAGCTCAAGAAATAGTTTTAACAGTTTGTTTTCACCACTCTGCTTTGGTGAAAGATGTTGTTGGTAATGAGAGGCCTTTGAAAATGTTTTCAAAATTTTTTAAAATTCTTCACAGTTTTGCCCCCTACCTTTTTGATTTTTGGTCACGCGCTAAAATAGAGATAGGATGCGCTACCGAAATTACTCCATGCACTAAAATAATGACCACACGTGCTAGGCTACCCCCAGACACGTGCTAAAGTTTTGACTGTTCAAAAATTGTTTTCTAGCTATTTAAAAAGTCATGCGCTACCTTGGGCCTGTAATGCGCTAACTTCTGAACTTGATGTGCTAATTTTTGGTTTCCACAAGCTAAGCTGATGCTTCCACACGCTAGACTATTTCTCTGATGCGCTAAATGTTTCAAATACTAGTTTGGCTTAGGATACAACGCTACTATTTGGAACCGACGTGCTAACTTGATGGTTGGATGTGCTAATAGAAGTACCTCACGCGCTAAGAAGTTGCTCTTATGCGCTAAACTGCCCTGATTTTTCCTTGAGTTGGTTTTTTGTAAATTTTGAATTTTTGTTGTGAATTTTTCAAGTTTGATGGATGATTTTCTGAAGTAGTAAATGCAAGCACGACATAAAAAGTACAACTATTTTGCCTAATCTAACAAAAAGTGTATGTTCTGCGAGGATGTGTTCAAACCCCCAATGTTTTAATAGGTTTGGATACGAATAATACACTTCAGAAAGACTCTTTATTCAAAGGTCATAAATAACATCATAGCCCACTAGTCTCGATACTTCGTCAGCTCAAACAACCATGTCACCCCCTAGAGGGTGCCCATTTTTTTGCCTTTTGTCATAAATTAACTCAAAGTGAATCACTTCACAGTTGAGTATTTATCTTGGGAGATATATGGTGAGTAATCTTGGGGGTAGATTCTTCCCCACCCTTGCACTATGATGTTATAAATATCTGGTTACTGACTCAGTTCAAATCTTCTATTTCTATGGTTCGTAATCAGGGTTCCCATTCGGCCGTCAGTGATAAACTCCCTCAGGAGGCTTCCCAACCTTTAGAAAAAAGGCTCTACGTATCTCAAGGATACTAGGGGAAGGCTAATCGCTGCGCGTAACCATTGAAAAGGACTTTTGTCACTTTCCACATTTGATTATAGTGGGTTGGAATTCTTGGCGTCAAAGTTGTTCCCCACTTAGGTCATTCCCTTCACATCGGCCATAAACGGCTTTAAGAGTTGATTCCAACTCCTCGAGAAGGCAGGCCTGCTAAAGGTTTTACATTTGAAATACAGAAAGCTTAAGAGTGGTCTGGCTTTTTGATCACCCAGTTAAAGGGAGAGCATATACCTTCCACTTTCGAGACAAGACAATCAAAGTTCTTTTTAAGCCTTCAATTTAGTGATTCGCTAATCTCTACTTGGAGATGTTGCTCCAAGAAAGCATGGTGTTCTTTTTAGTTCCTCAAAGCAATGATTATTTAATCTAGTGAAGGAATCTGGTCAACAAAGCAAAATTTTTGATATGGTCTGCAAAAGAAAATCGGAAAAGGGGAATAACTTCCCTCTTTTGATTGTAACAAAACTTTGTAAGTGAGGTTCTTTCCTTTGCAAAATTTAAAAATGAATCCTTTTATACACCAAAGGATGGTGAGGTTCTTTTTATATCTACTTTTGCAAAAAAGGGAAGTTTGTATTGTTCATTTTAGAGCCTAAAATAAAGTTTTTCTCCTATGAAAGCAAGAAATTTTTTGATAGTGGTTCTTTTTATAGCCCAAAAGAAATAAGTGAGTTCAATTTTAAGAATAAAAGATGTTCAAAATTTTAAACTAACTTAACTAAGTTAGTGAAAAATCCTAACTATCTAAATATTCTAAGATTAAGCTCTTTTCTGCAACAAATTGGTTAGAATCCTGCAAGAAAATCAGAGGAAAAATGTTAGATGATTTGGTGGACTTCCACAAGTCTAATTTTTTAACTTTCGGTTACAAATTATTTTCTGTTTGCGATGCGCTATAGAACAAACTGTACACGCTACAATATAACCTTGATGCGCTAAAAGAAAGTTTCAACATGGTACACTATTTTCGGGATGCGCTACTCTATGTGCCGAAAGCACTGCTCTATTTTTCTCCCGCACCGAGACCTACAGGAAAAACAGTAATCCGATGCGCTAATATATGGACCTCATGCGCTAGATGATGGACTCCACGCGCTGAACAGTAAACCGAATGCGCTAGGCTATTAATCGGATGCCCTAAACAGTTAACGCGCTAATTCATTTTTCCCGCGTGCCTGCAAAAGTGGTTAAATTCAAAAACCGATTTGATACGTGGGTTCGAGCTCCACGGTAGGCACCAGAAATGTATGCGGGAAAAGCGAGTCGATAGAACTCAATATGTGAAAAACGAAGCTCTATGGAGCCTTGCTCACACACACATGACTTCTTGGTGCAAGCTATGGAGTAATGAAGTATCACTCAGCTTCCCAAGGTGGGTCCCATGGTTCTCTATCTTACAATGTCCCTCAAACCAATGTTTTTGCTGTTAGATCACTGAGCAAAATGGTTTAGGGATGGCAAATGTAAGAACGAGGGATGTTTTTTGTTGATTTAATATGAGATGCATCCTAAACTATGCATGATGCTAGAAATACAATAAACTAGTTATAAGATGACAAGGTTAGTATGAATACTATCCTAACATGATATATTAGTCTATGATTGAGCTAAATGATAAAGAAGTATTCTAAACATGCATATTTAGACTAATTTCTAATTAAAAGAGGCTAAAATGATGAGCATAAAAATGATATGGAAGCTTGAATGTATTTAAGCATAAATATGATACTACAAACTTGGATTGATCTCTAAAATCGGAGGAATGAGAGCTCTATTTATAGCAAAAATAGGGCAATGGATGGCTAGGATTGAAAGGTTTAATCAAGGGTTGAGTTTGAAATTTGGTAATCCATGTTTGCAATTGGCACCAATGAAATGGTGACAAGTGTCAACATAGGGTTGGGTTGAGAGAAAGGGTTGGAGACATTAAATGCTTGAGAAGACCTCATGGTCATCTAGAGATAAGGGTTAAGCTTAAGTTAGGCTTACCCATTGGATTAAGAGTTAATCCAAGGATAAACTCTTGTGCAAATGATTAAGAGATAATTATGGTCAAAGCATTAAAGGCTTGATGAGACCCTTGGGTTGGATGAAGGTTAAGTTAGGCAAAAATTCTCTAACCATGTAAGAGGGTTGAATTAACCATTAATGGTTTGGGAGACTTTGGAAAATTAAGTGGTTGTAGACTTGAAGCCTTTAATGGTTATCAAAGACTTTAAGGTTTTGAGAAGTGACCTCCCCTTGCTTAGGGATGTGATAAAGTTTAAAATATGGGTTAGGCTAATTAGAAGCGATTAGAAGGGTCTAGAAGAATTTAGGAAGGGGTTAGGAAGCAAGTGGGAGATGTAGGAAAGTGCAAGTGGATGGAGGGATAATAGGATTTAATTGAAATAAAGTTGATTTAATTCAATTTGGTTACAATTTGGGGAAATTAAATAAATTAGATTTATTCAATTTAGGATAACTTATTTAATTAAATTTGAATTTAATTAAAGTGGATAGAATGGATTTAATTGAATAAAATGATTTATTCATTAAATGGGTATAGTGAATTTAATTGAGTAATTTACTTAATTAAATAGAGGAATGCGAGTGATTTAATTAAATTGAATTTAATCAAATAGAGAAATGAACATAAAATATTCATTTAGGAATATGGTCATTTTTATACGTCTACAAAATGAATACCTTAAAGAAATATACTCTCATTTAATGCAATGATCGTAGGATATGCACAAAATCAAATGGCAGAGAATAGAGGAATTTAGTCACATGTTGTATTTCCAACTTCTCTGGTAGATATGACTGCAAATCGTGGGAGCATAGCTAATACACATGCGTGTGAACTATTTGTAGAAATTCATAATATGGAATTATAGATAATTCCCTTGAAGTGTTTGACAAAACACGATGCTGCAGAACATGGAAGCATAGACAATATATGTAAACCATCTGACAGAATGATTCAAAGAAACGTCGGCTTATGGAATGCAATTCATAGGTGTAGGGTTAAATTTCACCACCTTTACAAGCATCCTTTCAGATAGTGTTAAGATGGGAGCTTTAGATCAGGGTGGCAACATTCATCAAAGCATAAAAGATAGATGAATCAACCTGGCAAAATAAGGCAATAGGCCGGTTTTATTCATGTAGAAGGTTCTCTTAGATATTATTGCTGATGATTGCAATGCATGGAGGGATGTTTGATCGTATTTTGATGTGTCAAGAGACTTTGCATCAAGTGGATTGATATCGGCTTTTATGCAATTGTTCCTAAAATTAAAACATTGAAACAAATCGACAATGCATGTGGTCGAGTTAAAACATTGAAAATGTGACATCCACTAAGTGTTTGGGAGATGATATTTAAAATCTCAATTTGAGGATTAATTTAAAATAGCCTCTATTAAAGACTCGTTTCTTGTAAATCCTTTTGGGATGATGGATTTGAGAATTCCGATGAGAATTTGAATGGATTTCTACACATGTTTCAATTTCCATAGTGTCGATATGCATTCAATTACAAAAGATGGATATTTAATTCCATGCAAAGGAGAAACTTTCCAAGTTGGAGTTGGAGTGACTTTCCTTGAAGATCAAGTTATTTATGATTTCAGAATGAGCACAAATGAATTTCCTGGATGAAGGTTGTATATACTCGACCTCAAAATCATTTTGTTTGTTCAGAACTAGTCTGGTCACACACATTGGAAGTGGAATCATGGACATCGATAAAATGTCTTGAATAGATGTCATCTCGAAGGATGAGATGTAATGATTACAAAATGTGCACAATATAAAGGTTTATGAATCAATGTTGGCTACAACATAGAAAAGTCAAATCAATGTCAAATATTATACTTGGGGAATGCTCTGGTTGACACACATATAGAAGTAAAATAATAAGTAACCTTTGACAAAATGAATTGAAAATATTTTATGTCCAGGAATTTTATGCTCTATTACCCCAAGGAAGTGTAGGTGTTGACCATGAAGGATATCTAGCTAATGCAATTGGAATGTGTGTTTTTAAGGGAAAATTACTACTTTATTTCGACAAGCAATGCACTAATATATGGACATGTTGTGATCTCAAATGGTTAGATGGCAAGATGATGACAATTTTAGATGAAGTAGATAAAGATGGAGAAGTGCCTCAGCATAGCTTATGACTTGGTTCGTCATCAATATTACAAGTTTGAATTTATATTTTTGTAAAAGCGACTTATGTTACTCATTGTAACTAAAGGTTAGGAAGTTGACTTTTTCTGCGCATAAGTGTGTAGGTTATTGACTCTCTGAAATTCACGTAGAAAAGAGTTAGTTATTAACCCAAGATTAAAGTTAGTTACTAAGGTGGTTATTTTAGGAAGCCTATAAATACAAGGCTATTTGTAATGTAAGGAGGACTTTTTACAGAGGGGAAAACTCTGCTGGAATTCGAGGAGAAACTTGTAATGACTTTTTGATTTGAACTATGTATAGAAAGGATTTTGGACTTGTATATTTTCAAGAGGATAATGAAGAATACGTCTTAGTTCGTGTGTTCTAAATTTATTCACATGTTATCATTCTGATTTCTCGTATGTCAAATTGGCAGTCTTTTTATGCATATGTGATTTGTACAATTGATGTGATAATGCACAAGCAACCTTTGGTATCTCAATTTGAATGTGCTGAAGTATCTTATTTCTCCTTATGTTGAGAGTTGTCATTCTTCTTTATCATCATCTCATGGCTACACATATTACCTTATAAACCACCCTTGTAATTTGTTACTAATGTTGATAAATCTCAATTGATGGTCGTATGTCTATTGTTGGGGTTTCTATCTCTATTTCTTTTTAGTTTTATGTTTTCTCCTTTATGTACTTTTAGGTTAAAAGTACACAAAAATCCTAAATACCCCTATCATACGAGGGAGTTGCCCCTCTCAAATGCAGAGGAAGATTGTGGTTTCACTTTAATCTCTCCAACTATTGGAACGTTTATCACTGCTCATTGGGCAAATAGGGTCAGTTTCAGATAAACAACCGCAGTGACAAATTGGTTTACCAAAATGATCATTTCTTATGAGTTATGGCCATAGATGTTGAAGACTATTGAGAGGCTTTTGCTAGTTTTGTGAGCAGGAATAGTAAAGAGCAGATCGGTCAAGCTTAGAGTAAACGTGGATTACATTCAAAAGTATATCTATCACGGCTACAGTCATCTTGGAAGGAGGAGTAGAATTTCTCTACAATTTGCACACACAATTATTTGAAAGGAACATTGTCTTGACTGTATGTGCACTTACAGTCAACATAACTACCCAAAATTATGAAATCATATGGCACAAGAAGCTAACGAGATTTCTATTCTCTAATTATTTTAAATTTAGTTATATTAAGATAGGAGAAAACATTCAAAGTTTGTGTCTCATCCATAAAATATCTTATCATCCACATCCTTAGAAGTGACATAATCAAAACATACAAATTTTTTTATTTGCGTGGAAAATGTCAAATTTCATAACAAGAAATGTCTTTTAATTATCCAATTCAACTTGGTAGGAGAATTATAATAGGGATAATGAGGGGAGGTGTTTTTCATATGCATGTATTCTTCCCTTTCGTGAGTAGTCTTGATTTTAATGTGGACCTTTTTAATTGTAATAGGATATATCTCATTTTTATTTGTTTCTTGTTTTATTTTTATTGGATTTAATAAGATCTTATAATCATATTTATTTTGACTCATTATTCAAAACAACATTCTAGCATTAATAGTTGAATCTTTTGATTGACTAATTAAAAGATAATGAATGAAGATTTGAAGACAACATAAAGATTTGAAGACAACATACAAGCATGCAATATGTGTAAAACACTTATAGAAGGTTGAGATGTGGACATTATGAGGAAAGTTGTTCTTGACATACAAGTATTACTTCCTTCCACAAGTTGGTCTTCTCTTTAATACAAACCTTTTTAATTGTAATGGGATATATCTGTTTTCTGTTTTCTTTATTTTTTGTTTCATTTTGTTTCTTTTATTGACTTAATGAGATAGAACAAAAGCATCCTCTGATTATTTTTTTATTTAATTTTTTGTAAGGGTTGATAGGTAATTATTAAATATAGTTTTAAGAAAATTCAAAATTTTTGGTAGTTCATCTTATTATAAACATTTTGTTACATAAAATTATAATTTTTCAATTGAAAAAATTAATCAAAAACATAGCATGACAATTATGGGCGTATGCAATTTGTGATGTTATATTTTGCCTCCCCTTTAGTAGGTTGATTAAAGGAAATGATATGCTACAATAAATTACATAAATGGAATAATTGAAGGCTAAATTATCATGAAAAGAATACTATAAGGAATGCAAAATAGCTCTTTAATAGAATAGGACTACACACCCAAACAAAGAGCTTAAAAGATAAGTATGTTAGATAACAAAAAACTATATAAAAATAATTTAAAAGTAACACATGTCATAAAACTTGCAACATATAGGGATTAGAAATATATAATCTACAAAATAAAATTCTAGCAAATTATACATTGATGGCTTGGTGTTGTAGTGGAATGGTGGTTGTTGGCTACCTGAGCTTTGAATAGTACATGTGTTAAATTTAGATGTGAAGACACCCAGGATCAATGTGATTGAACGAAAGCAAGAGAAGAATCCAGAGATGAAAAAAACTCAACACTCTCCTAGCACTGAACTAGACTCACAATCTAAGCTACTATTCCTTTCTGAGTACTTCAGCATAGGGAGAGGTGAGGGATTGTTTATATAGAAACATATGGGCACATAGAACCAAGAGGAATAATAACTCCCTATAGCCCAAAATAGGAGAGATTTTTACCTACTTGGTAAATGACAAGTACATGGTTATGCCAACTTAGGTAAAGACAAGAAATGGTTATGGAGAGGTGACATATAAATCCAAAAGAGGGTGTGACATTCAACCACCCAAATGTGGGTGTGACTGACACATGTGAATGTAGGACTCTGCCACATGTCCTCACCCTAAGCATTATATTATAAGCTAAACAAGCTTAATAATGTGTAGGAAAAATAAATATTCCCTAACATAAGAGAAAATAAAAACCTACACTAACACATCCACTTAAGCATAGCTTAGGTGGGTGAAATACTCAAAGATGGGTCCTCGCTACGAGGCAATGTTAGGTACCCATGTACAAACCAATCTCTCACAAATGAAGCAAAGGAGAAAACCCAGTGGGACAAAAATCCTCCCCAAAAGAGAGAAAAGAAAATAAGTTTTCTAACATAAGAAGAAATCCAATGCAAGGAAGAAATACCCTTCAAATTAGAATGGATAAGAAAGACTATGTAGCCTTCCGAAAAGTAGCCAATTGTACCAATGGTTGATGCTCGAAACTAGATGTAGAAGATGGACCACGATCATCGAATAACATTCCTCCCCTTAGGAAGAAATAAAGCCAAAGGTGTATGTAGAATATCCTCTCATTCCCAAAAGGAAGATGAAGGAATAAAATGCAAAATGTATGAAGTCTTTGAAAACTACACATTTTTCTCCATGTCGATGCCAAAAGTTGTCATTTCTAAATCAGGTGTTCTAGGCCACACTAATGAAGATGAGAATCTAGAACCTAGTAGAGATGCATGTTGAACAAGATCCAAAGACTCAAGTATCTCATTTGAAGATTAAGACACCTCCTCCAAATGTTGTTTAAAAATATCCACACTCATGTCAAATTGTGATGAATGATCATGTGGAAAATGAATAAGAGAATTCAAAGGTTTCTTCACAACAACTAAAGAAGAAACAACTTCATCAAATAGAGGGTGAATATCATGAATAGTGTCTTCCAAGTCTGAAAAATGAGACTCCACAAATAAACCTACAATGCTTGTCAAGAAGTCATCCCAAGAAACTGGATCTGGAAGACAATGTATTTGCTAATGCACTAAATTACAAGTAGAAACACAAGTATCCTTAGAAGAAACAATAGATGTATGAGAAGGAATGTAGGGTTCAAGAACTGGATTTGATGTGAGAATAGCCAAGTTCAAGTAACCAAAGTTCTCCTCAAAATTAGTGTTCACACTAGGAGTGTGATAAATAGCCAAAGGACCAAAACCATCATCAGGTGCAAATTCTGAAAAGGTATAAAATGAGATGCATGATCAACCATCCCAGTAGCAATTTTCTCTCTTCTTTCCAAGTCTCGAATGATAATTGGATTAGGTGTGAATTGTGCAATCTTCCCTATCCCACCATGGGTGATCTGATATATGGAAAGAAGATTGTTTGGCAAATGAGGTACACACAAAACATCATTTAAAGTGCCATCCCCAATATCAATGAAACCTTTCCCAATTACACTCATATAAATGTTATTACCCATAACAATAGGTTGCATAACACAAGGCTCAAAAGAAGAGAACATAGATTGTGTATAAATCATATGATGAGAAGCTCTAGAATCTAGGAGTCATCTCCCTGATTCAAAACTTGTAGCATAAAGAGATCCACCTTTACCCTTAGATGCTTCAAAAGAAAGTCCTGTATGACCTTTTACCTTAGTAGATCTTGACTATTTTGAATTGAAAGAAGAGGTTGACTCAGACATTCTAGAAAGAAGATCAATGTTATTCTTCTTAAGAAGATGTTTCAATTCATCAATATCCTTTTTGTAGCAAGAATGTTCTTCTTGTCTAGTCCTCCTAGACAATATGAGCAAGTATACTCCTCCTTCTTAGATGAATCAACTTTTGAAGATAATTTATGATGTGCTTGATCTATATGTGGCTTTTTCTTTGATTTCTTTTCCTTCTTGTTAGAACCCTTTCCTTGTTTCCCTTGTCTAGCCACAAAAGCATGTGGTGTAGATTACTAAAGAATCCCTATGCCAATTAACTTTTATTGCTCAAGCATCAACATTTTAGTAAATGAATCAAATGAAGGTGTAGTATAAGCACTACCTATTGCCAATCGATGGGTTTGGAAGATAGAAACAAATGATGCATACTCAAAAGGTAGCTTTCCCAACAAGTTCAAAACCAACTATGCATCCTTCTTCTCAGTACCACATTCTTTACATTGTGCTCTTAGCTCATTTTCTTTAGTGGCATAGTATTGAATTGTATCAAAATTCTTAGGATCCAGATTTAGGAGATCACCTTCAAGTGTGTAACCTCTAATCTCATCAACTTGACCATATAATTTTCCAATTTTATCCCAAGCTTCCTTGATTGTCTTACACTTTTCAATGTGAAAGATTAGATCAGGAGATATATACTTTCTCAATGTTCCAAGAGCCATAGAAATTTTGATGAGCCATTCCATTTTCAAATTAGGGTCATTAAAATATGAGGTTTATGAAATTGTGCCATCAACATAATGACTTAAAAAAAAATCCATTAGTTTCTTCCATGCCTTAACTTTCTAAGTTGCATAATTATATGGAGTCAAGAGTGGAAATTTAGGAGAACCCATAACTAAAAATAAAAGAGAACAAGCAAGTAGATAAAAAACACAAACACCAAGAGAGACCTCCCATTTTTCACTTAATCAATAATCAATCTTAGCATTTTTTGGCCTTCTAAACATGATGACACAATTTGTTTGACCTTAAAATGTGCCAAAAAATCAGCTACCCTTTGGATAAGCTAATGAAAGCTCTTCTTCACACCTTCACCAAATTTGCATCCAATGTCTGATCTGTTAGACAACTTAGATAACCAAAGGACAACTCAGAGGGGGGTGGGGGGGGGCGGGTGAATCAGTTGTCAGCAAATTATAGAACTTTAAGCATTAAAACCTTATTATCAGAATAGCAGATATAATAGATAAGCACAACTATAAACCACAACACATTTACCAACCATCCACAAAAGATAACACCAATATTTGTATGTGAAAACCTGGTAAAGGGAAAAACCATGGTGAGAAGCCTACCCACAATTAGATAATACTTTTGTAGTAAGTATGTGATTACAATAAAAGGGGATTGCACATGTAGGAAGGCCAATAGCCTAGAGTGCACTGCTCATCGCAAAAGGAGCCTCACTAACTACAAAAGAAATCTAGACTACAATCCGGAAGAAGAATGAACTGTAAGAAGAGCATCTCCTCTGCCTAAGTATAGTTATGGTTAAGCTCAAAATTGGAGGTCTTAAACCTCTTCCACCAACCCAAATCAATCACCTACAATCGACCAAATCCTCTGCATATGATTACAACTTTATTTGCACATAGATAATCCCATAACCTATGGCCACATTAATCCCCATGAAATCCCATGATCTACAAAGAGATCTTACATCATATTTATACTAGCCCGAGACCTAAACAATTAAGTTTGCCACCTAAAAGATAATACAATAAATTCATAGCTTAAACCTACCATCTAATGATCAACCAAGTCATCTTGAGATTGAAACAACATAATCTAATCAATAAACCCAACCGATAACGCATCGAAATCATCCTCCAACATGTTACATAAACCGATCCATAACCATGCCGAATAAGATAGCATTAGATCTAGACCCAAATCCAACACCACCGATCAAAAGGAACACAAACAAGATAACCAACATCATCTTGAAAGCCACCTAGAAGTCGCGCCAACACCACTTATCATGTGCATCAAAGGGTCTTCAACAAAGCTCTACTAACAAAACCCTTACCAGTGACCAAAAGGCTTACTAGAACAAGTGATAGCTCCTGAGTCATCAAATACCGAACCAATTGATCGTGATACCCATATGAATACCATGAATGATAGATCTAAACCAAATCCACAAGCCAAAGCATACTAGAGCATACCAAATCAATATCATAAACCAACCACTCTACCAAAGCATACGGGAAGCCGATAAACAACCAAAACAGTTGGTGTTGCCATCAATGACAAAACATCAATGCAACACATAATAAATTCCTCCAATTGCCAACAATCTTCCCCTTTGGCGTTAATGGAAATACTAGATGTGAAAAAACATCCAAGTGTTAGGAAATGCCAAACAAGTCTCCCCCAAAGGAAGACAATCAACAATCTCTCAAAAGATGATATAACACTGAAGTAGCAAACTCCCCCTATGAATGATATCTCTGTTGAGATCTGATCTCTCCTCTTGATTGATATTTTGTTAAGCTCTCTTTTTCACATATCTCTCTCCCCCTTTGTCATCAATGCCAAAAATATGACATGAACATCAAAGAAAAATCATAAATCCACTGAACCATACAGCTGACTACTCCCCTTGAGTAGTAGCACCAACACATCAATCTGAAATGAATAGTAGCTCTGTAAGTGCAGGTCAGACTAATGCCAATCAGCACCATTTAGGTCTCTACCGAAGGGTCAGAAACCCGCAGTCTGTCTCTGAAGTACTCAAATGATTCTCGAGGAAAAGGTTTAGTGAACATATTTGCAATTTGCTCTTTAGTGTTCACATAAACCATTCTGACCTCATTTTCTTCCACCTTCTCCTTCAAAAAGTTATAATTGATAGATATGTGCTTTTTCTTAGAATGAAATACCAGATTCTTTTATATATCAATAGCAGCAGAATTATCATAGTGAATAACTATCGGTTCATTACAATTCACCCTTATATCCTTCAACATTTGCTTCATCCATAGAAATTTTGTAAAGTTATTAGCAGCAACAACATACTCAGCTTCAATAGTAGATAAAGATGTACATGACTCCTTCTTGTTGATCTAAGAAACAAGTTTCTTTCCAAGAAAGAAAGCTCCATTGGATGTGCTCTTTCGGTCATCAACATCTCCAGCCCAATCAACATCTATATATGCACATAGTGTAAAGTTATCATTTTTAGGATACCACAAACCAAATTCAGTTATTCCTTGTAAATACCTGAAAATCCTTTCCACCACACTCTCATGATTCTCTCTAGGATCACTTTGATGTCTTGATACAATACAAACTGCATTCATTATATCCGGTCTAGTTTGAGTCAACTTCTGAGTCAACTGTAAATACTTGGAAGATTTACCAGTGCTGATGCATCATTCTTAGTCAACTTCTCACTTGTAACCATAGGCTTACCAACTGGTTTAGAATCTTCCATACCAAATTTTCTTCAACAACTCTCTAGAATACTTAGTTTGCTAGATGAAAATACCTTTATCACTCTGAGTAATCTGGAAACCTCAAATAAATTTCATTTCCCCAATCATAGACATCTCAAATTCATTCTTCATATTTTCAGAGAATTTCATACATAACTTATCCTCACCTCCAAAAAGGATGTCATCAACAAAGACTTCAACAATCAATATGTCATCATCAGTGATCTTATAGTATAAATTACCATCATCATTACCTTTAGTGAAACCAAGCTTCAAAAGATATTTATCCAATCTTGCATACCAAGCTCTAGGGGCTTGTTTTAATCCATATAATGCTTTCCTTAACCTGCAAATCATGTTTTTGTCATCTAAAAGTGAAAATCCATCAGGTTTCTTAGTGTAAACTTCCTCTTTAAGATCTCCATTCAGAAATGTGCACTTAACATCCATCTGATAAACCTTGTAGATCTTATGGGCAGAATGAGCAAGAAATAATCTCATAGCTTCAATCCTATCTACTAAAGAAAAAGTTTCATCATAATCAATTCCTTCACTCTGAGAATATCCTTTACAAACCAACCTAGCTTTATTCCTCACAACTTATTCATCTTCATTCAATTTATTCCTAAAAACCCATTTAGTTCTAATAACATTGTTATTTTTAGGCTGGGGAACTAAAGTCCATGTGTTATTCTATTTTATTTTATCTAATTCCTCTTCCATAGCCTTCATCCAACTTTCATCTTTAAGTGCTTCAATTACTGATACCAGTTCAATTTAAGAAATTAAACATACGTCATCAGCTGCCAACCTTCTTCTTGTCATCACTCCTTTGTTCTTGTCTCCAATGATCTAATCTTTTGAATGATTCAACCTTACATACCGAGGAGTCTTCTGACTTTTTGTTCCTCTGCTCTGATCTTCAGTTACTGTTGAGTTTTCTGATACTGCCGGAGTAACTGGTTCAACATTTTGTTTTGGTGTAGGTGCTACTAGTTCAGTTATGATCATCTCTGTTGTCGGTTCTCTCATAAGTTCAGATCTGATTTTTGTTTAGCTCATCCACCTTGACATTAGTGCTCTCCAGAATTCTCTACAATTTTTTTCTATAACATCTATATGCTTTTCTTTCATTAGAATAACCAAGAAATATCCCTTCATCACATCTAGGATCAAACTTTCCAATGGAATCATCTCTTTTGATATAGCATTTACTACCAAAGATTTTGAAATACTTAACTGTAGGTGTATGACCAAACCATAACTCATAAGGTTTCTTACTGATGTCACCCTTGATATGAACTATGTTGAATGTGTATATCATCATGCTCACAACTTCTCTCTAGTAGATATGAGGCAGATTAGCTTCCATCATCATAGTTCTAGCCGCATCCAAGATAGTTATGTTCTTCCTTTCTACATATCCATTCTGCTGAGATGTCCGGGGTGTAGATAATTATCTCCTTATTCCATTCTTTTCACAAAAACTGTTAAATTCACTAGATGTGAATTCTCCACCCTAATCTGACCTTAAGCGTTTAATCTTCAATCCTATCTATGTCTCAACTTTAACTTTAAATATTTTAAACTTTTCAAATGCTTGATATTTCTTCCCTAGAAAAGTAACCCACGTCACTCTATAATAGTAATCAATGATTAGCATAAAATATCTATCACCTTGAAAACTTTTGATTCTAGCAGGACCACACAAATCAGTATGAATAAGATCAAGAACATCACTAGATTTGTCTTGTATACTCTTAAAATAAGTTTCGACTTGTTTTCCCATTTGACATTTCTTACATACCGGATTATAGGGCTTCACAATCTTAGGTATATCTCTATTTGCCTAAGTAGAACTGATTTTTAAAATGCAATCAAAATTCACATGAAACAACCTCTTATACCATAACCAACTCTCATAAATTTGTGCTATCAAACATGTCTTCTCACTTGAGTTCAAATGAAATATGTTACCTTTAGTCTGAGTACTAGTTGCAATCTCCAATCCAGATTTGTTGATAATCTTGCATTTTTCATCCTTAAATTGCAACTAAAATCCCCTATCCACCAACTATCCTACACTCAAAAGATTATGCATTAAACCTTGAACATAATAAACATTGGTAGTATCATGCTTACCATCTAGTGATATAGTTCCTCTTCCCTTTACCATGGATGCTTTGTCATCTCCAAATCTAACCAGTCCACCATCAAATTCTTGCAAAGATAGAAACTTCCTTTCATCTCTAGTCATATGATGTGAACATCCATTGTCTATCACCCATTTATCCTTGTCTCCAATTTTAGTAGCAAGGACCTTTTGTTTAGCTACCCAATCATCTTCCTTGATAGCCAAAAATACCCATTCCTTTCCATTGCAAGATCCACTAGTTGAATTTTGTGTCAGTTCATCATCAAAATCAGTTAAACCTTCCTCATCAACATAGTAGCATGATTTGTCTTTGTTTCTCCTGTACTTATTCTTGTTCTGATAGTCATGGTTAGGTCTAAAATATTTTCTAAATCTTTCCTCCAATCTTGAATTCCTTTCAGGACATCTAGATGTAAAATGAGCTATCTTATTAAATGCAAAACATTTAAAAGGTGATATTCCTTCATACTTACTTCCTGCAGGACCTTTAGGTACTTTTCTGGAAAATAGGGGTTCAAGTTGCTCAAACTCTTCATCTTCTTTCTTCATTTCCTCTAGTTCCTTAGCATATAAGGCTTTCCAATCACTCTTGTTGGTAGATGATGTAGATGCATGAAAAGCAGGTTTAGATTTTGCAACTCTAGAAGGACCGAATTTCTCAAGCTTAAAAGAAGATAGCTTTCCAACCAAGGTATCCTGAATAACATAGGTGTTTTCCATAGTTCTCAACTCATTAATTAAAGTAGCCTTCATCTTATAATCCAAAGCTCTCAATACTTTAGAAACTATTTCATCTTCGCTCAAAGATCCACCACAACACTAAATTCCCATGACAATCTCATTAACTCTCTCCATAAAACCAGTAATCCTTTCATCTCCTTCCATCTTCAGTTTCTCATATCTCACCCAGTATCCATCAAGTTCAGCAATTTTAACAATAGAGTCACCTTCATTCAAAGTCTCCAATTTATTCCATATAGCCTTTGGAGTTGATTTGTCAAATAGTCTCATAATTTGTTGATCAGAAAGTGCACACAAAAGGGCTTCTCTAGCTCTACAATCATTTTCAATGTCCTTATCCGAGCTTACTAGAGGAGGATTTCTAGATGTAGGATTATGAGGTGTATAGCCATTCTTAGTGATCTCCCAAACCTCTTTTCCAATACATCTCAGATGAGTCTCCATCTGAATCTTCCATATTCTATAATTTGTTCCATGAAGCCTAGGAATTTCTCTTTGGAAAATAGCAGTAGATGAACTTGATGAACTTTCACTATTAGATGCCATAGGATCTTCCTTAAGTGGTTAAGATTCTCCAGAGATGACCAAGCTCTAATACCAATTTTTTGACAAATTAGATAACTGGAGGACAACTGAGAGGGGGGGGCTAAATCAGTTGTCAATAGATTATAGAACTTTAAGCATTAAAACCTTATTACCAGAATAGCAGATATAATAGATAAGAACAAATATAAACCATAGAACATTTACCAACCATCCACCAAAGATAACACCAAGATTTGTATGTGGAAAACCCAGTAAAGGGAAAACCATGGTGGGAAACCTACCCATAGTTAGATAATACTTCTGCAGTAAGTATGTGATTGCAATAAGAGGGGTCTACAAATGCAGAAAGGCCAACAGCGTAGAGCACACTACTCATCACAAAAGGAGCCTCACTGACTACAAAATAAATTAAGACTAAAATCTAGAAAATGAATGAACTATAAGAATAGCATCTCCTATGCCTGAGTACAATTTTGCTTAAGCTCAATACCGAAGGTCTTCAACCTCCTCCACCAACCCAGTTCGACCACCTATGATCGAACAAATTCTCTACATAGCATTATAACTTTATTCAGACATAGATAATCCCATAACCTATGACCATATTAATCCCCATGAAATTCCATGATCTAGAAAGAGATCTTACATCATATTTATACCAACCCAAGACCTCAACAATTAGGCCGACCACCTAAAAGATAATATAATAAATTCATAACTTAAACCTGTCATGATGCAAATACTAAGAAATAAATTAGATCTATGATGAAACACTAAGAAATAAATGTTTAAGACTATGTGCCTGAGTTTACTCATGCTCATGTTATGGGATGCATTATCATTACTGCAAAATTCCTTAATATGCATCACATTATCATTAGCATTTCATCTTACAATAACACCATATCCATTTGAATCATATAGATAAAATTAATCTTTGGAAAAAAGTTGTAATCCACCAAATTGATCTTTATTCTTCAATAATTTTAGGACTTAGTCCCATTAATGTTTAGCCAACAAGATGGAATGTATAGGAATTTGAATTAAACCTTCTAGAATCACATTCAAAAATTTTATATTTTACAATACATTTTATAGATCTTTATTGGTTTGTTAGATAAATATGTCTAAAACTTTTCTAAAAAATGAAATGCTAAATGGGTTTAGTGTATAAATAGGAAATTTATGCTAGTATAGATGGATTACTATTTTCTTTGCTTTAATTCTAAGATATAAAATCAGATAATGATTCTTCCACTAGGAAAGCCACAATTTCAATGTATCTAATGAGTGTTGGATCTTTGTATTGTACAATGAGATTATGAAGATGATTTATTTATTGTATTAGTATTATCTTATTGTTTGTGGTGTGGTCTCTATAGCATTAATCTTTTGCTAAGATATTTTAAGTTTACCTAAGCTTAATTTTATTATTTTTATGAAATTACCAAACTTCAAAAAACTTTTTATCTTTCCTTATAAAACAATAGTTATTGAAACTCCCCTGAGTAATTCCAAGGGTAAAAAAATCCCCTAAATAGCAACTTTGGAGGTTGCTCTTCTAAATTTCAACTTGGACAAGACAAAAATGGAAACCCCTAGGACTAGCCTAGCTAAAACCAAAAAGATTTGTAAGGATTCGGTGAGGAATAATATCACAATAGACCTGGACCTACGTAACTCAGAAGAGGAGGAGAAAATTTGGGAGGAAGAAAGAAAAGATGGCAGCTTGGGAGAGAAAAGATCGACTAGACTATATGCTAAAGAAAAGAAGAGAAAGACAAAAGATAAAATTGTGAGGGCAAACCTTGAGGAGCCCCTTAATTGTGAAGAAATTGAGGAGATCTCTACTCATGATTTTGAGGATGAAGATTTTCAAGCTAAAGAAGAGGACAAAGAGGGACTATTTAAGAAAGAAAGGGAGAAAGAGAGCAATATGGTGGAAGATTCTAAAGATTCTGACCACATCCCACAACCCTTCAATAATCTGGAAGATAATGAGATGGTTCCGTGTTCTCAAGAAATGTCGTTGGATAAACAAAATAAAAATGACGTGGAGGAGGAGATAAATGAGCTCAAAGAATAGGTTCTTAGATTGGAAGAAAAAAAAAAATTATAAACAAAAATTTGATAATTTGTGCGAGGCTTTTAGTTCCCTCTATGAAATCACTAATGGTGTGATGAACAATCTGGTTATGAGAGTGGTGTCTAGATAGGGGAAAATAAAGAAGACAAACAAGAAGCTGAGTAAACAAGGAAAGAAAGAGATGGATGTAGAAGATGGGGAGGACATGTAGGGGGACACCTAGGCCATCAAGGCTGATAAGATGAAGCGCAATTGGAACCTGATTAACAATGATTAAGATTTCCCCTTGTGTTTCTCTTAAATGCTTTTCTAGGTATAGGAGGTTAGTGTTTTTTATTATGGGTATAAGATACTAGCCTCCGTGCCTTTTAATTTGAACTTTATTTTGATGGTGAGTACGGTTACTATGTTTAATATTAATGATATTCAGTATAATGGTATTATGGTAGGTAGATGGTGGCTGGTTAGAATTAGTAGATTTAGCTACAGGAACATGGTTATATTTGACTATTTGTGAAAGTTTATTTTGTTTGTTTTGGTCTAGTTGTTTGGGGCTAGTGTTTTGTTGTTCTAAAGGTTCAGGGCCTTCTCCCTGGTAACATAATGAAAAATAATAGTTATTAAAGCTAATAGAAAAGACTTTGATTATGTGCCCTTGGAGGATTTTGTTATAGACTCCCTCTCCCTTGGCTCTACTAAAAAGAGTAAATCTTAAGTGGGGGAATTGTCTAAATCTTTTAAATTTAAAAAAGGGAAAGAGAAGAAAAAATATCGTAATTTGTCTTTTTCTGACACCATCGATAAAAGAGCATTGGTGTTCCCTGTGTCAAGAAGACTTTGGAGAATTTAAATGCTAAAAAGAAAATTGATGAGATGGTACGGGAGAAGGTCGACATTCTTGAGTTTGGTGGGGAGCCATAAGAGATTGATTTCCACATTAAAATCCCTATTGAAATAGAGGAAGGTACCCCTATGGGAATGGATAAAGGATCCTCTACCAGTAGAACATGGGAGGTGCTGATGGCGGTCAAGGATGAGATGGTTTTCTTTTGTGAGTGGAAAATCAATCATTGCTAGTGCATAAATCAACCCACACATGCCAAATTGTGTTTTTAATATTTATGAAAGAAAATAGTGTTCAGAATCACTACTTGTAAACTTACTAGGTGAAGATCATGTTATCCTTAGATGACACCCTTGTTGAACTCAATTACTAATGACCAAGGAAGAGTCAAAGACAACATACAAGCATGGAATATTCTCTGATAATATTGATATGTGTTGATGTTAGGAAATTCTTCTTTTTGATACATGCATATGCTAGATTCTTTGTATTCAAACGATAGCAAGGGGTGGAATAAAATATAAATAGTCAAACATATAATAAATAAAATAGCCTCAAAATAAAATAATAAAAATAAGGAACGTTGTTCAATTGTATATTGATTTAAAATGCAATACATATGAATCAGTACACTATCTACGAATTGAATGTAATACAAACCCTAAAATTTGTTTGCATACTATATTTATTTTGCCGATCTTATGTTTATAGATACAGAGAACCTAAAACATAGAAAAATCCAACAGCTAAGAGTATAATTCTAAAAATAATTGTTATATATACCGACTAATCTATAAGTAATAATAAAGATCCAAAGCTATGGAGACCCACATGAAAATAAAGCTTGATTGATTTGACAGACCAGTTGAAAGGTGATCTTAATCTGATTAAGGAACTCACGCCAGAAAGATCCAAAGCTATGGAGACCCACATGAAAATAAAGCTTGATTGATTTGACAGACCAGCTGAAAGGTGATCTTAATCTGATTAAGGGACTCACGCCAGAAAGATCCAAAGCTATGGAGACCCACATGAAAATAAAGCTTGATTGATTTGACAGACCAGCTGAAAGGTGATCTTAATCTGATTAAGGAACTCACGCCAGAAAGATCCAAAGCTATGGAGACCCACATGAAAATAAAGCTTGATTGATTTGACAGACCAGCTGAAAGGTGAACTTAATCTGATTAAGGAACTCACGCCAGAAAGATCCAAAGCTATGGAGACCCACATGAAAATAAAGCTTGATTGATTTGACAGACCAGCTGAAAGGTGAACTTAATCTGATTAAGGAACTCACGCCAGAAAGATCCAAATCTATGGAGACCCACATGAAAATAAAGCTTGATTGATTTGACAGACCAGCTGAAAGGTGAACTTAATCTGATTAAGGAAATTAAGTTCACCTTTCAGCTGGTCTGTCAAATCAATCAAGCTTTATTTTCATGTGGGTCTCCATAGCTTTGGATCTTTCTCGCGTGAGTTGGTACTTCTCACACCAAACATCACGATTGGAATTCAAATCAACTATATTCTTGACGGTTTCAATATTCTAATGTATTTCATCATACATTTTGAAGAAATTTGGTATGACCATTACTGTATTTGATTATTATTATTACTTATAGATTAGTCGGTATATATAACAATTATTTTTAGAATTATATTTTTGCTGTTGGATTTTTCTATGTTTTAGGTTCTCCGTATCTATAAACATAAGATTGGCAAAATAATTATAGTATACAAACCCATTTCATTCAATTCGTAGATAGTGCACTGGTTCATATGTATTGCATTTTAAAACAATATACAATTGAGGAACGTTCCTTATTTTTATTATTTTATTTTGAGGCTATTTTATTTATTAAAATTTATTTTATTTCTTATATGTTTGACTATTTATATTTATATTTTGTAATCTACTTATAAGGGCCAGTCCCCATATATTATTAAAAATTGTAGAACAGAAAAGTTTATCCCAATCTTTGAGACTGATTCTCTCCCCCCCACAAAAAAATAATTGGCATCTCCTACTGCCTCATACAAAGCTTTATAATCATGAATTTATACATTTGATAAACCAAGTATTGCTTGCCTTCAAATATTGCTATTTCTTCTAGCAGATATACTGTTCTGATATATTTAAATCTACTATTAATTCTACTTGGCAAAAGAAAAGAAACATCAGGTCTCCATCATTGCTGTCCTTCTTCCTCCGGGTCCATCTTGTCCTCTTCTACAGGGTGTTCTCTTTCCACCTCGGCAGCTGCACCAGGCCCTCCTGTTGAATGAAGGTTGAGATCCAATCAGTTGCTGGGTTGAATCCATTGTGTATGTTTATGTACAGGAACAGGTGATTATTTTGTTTCAAGTAAATACCAAACACTGAACAGGAAATTTTTAAGCTCAAATTTTAATCAATGTAGGGAAACCCCTTTACATTTCTTTCCTATTTTTCAGCTGAGAGTGAATATCCTCAACATATTTCTAGTAAATATTTTGTAAAACTTTGTTCAGACGAGGTTCAATTTGGGTCATTTCTAATGAGTTATGGCAATGCATGCATGCCTACAATTACTGTGGCGTGGATATTGAGAAAGAGAATGAAGTCCCCTCTGTAAACATCTGAGTTCTGTATTTCTAAGACATGTGCTTCAACTACTTCATACATCTCGCAGAGAGAGCGCGGCATTCTTGAGGCAGTAATTCTTATTATAACTGTTTCACTGGAATAAACTGCTATACATACATTAAGACTTATAGACTCTCTATCAATGGCTGATGAATTATTATCAATCGATGAGCTTCTTGTCGCCAATAATGGGCCTTCTTCTTCTGCAAGTCCAGGGTTTTAGTCTGGAGAGTCTGAATATATTTACCAATCTCTTCTATGATGTAATGTCTTTCTACCTGAAATACCACAAGCTCATAAGATTAACACTATCCCAATGAACTCTGGCCCTAAAAAACAACTGGATTATAGTCATTGCAGAACTTTATTTCAATCTTTTGAATCACACTCAGTCATTAGAATGAGGATAAGAGATGAAACCATGACTAAATTACCTTATTGGTAGTTGAAACAGGCAGTAGAGACTGTAAAGTAAAGAGCAATTGTCTTATCTTTATCCTTCTTCTCTTCTCAGAAAACATTATACTCTGAATTCTTCTCCTTCGTTTAATTTATTCCTCTGGTTGTAGAATGAGTACTTGTTTATTTTCCACACCCACATTGCCCTCGGAGTACTGCTTCAGGGGACTAAAGTCATGTGTAACAGCATTAGTCAAATCATGGTAAGTATTGAATGGCTCATGAAACTTTAAAGTATATCGATATTCAGCCATTGTTATTCAGTGAGGATCTATCTTACGATGCTCTGCACATTTATATATAGATCCATATGCAACATTTTCCCTCTTTGAAGTGTCTTCCGGTCTTATGAAGAAGCTTCCCGCAAGATTCCTTATTAGTTTGAAGGGCGAGGTGTTGAATATTATGTAGAAGCAGATTGGTTAACTATTAAGAAAACTCGGATAAGTTAATTTGACCACGAGGGTATATGGGTGTGCGAGCGAGGGAAATCAAAGACTATTCTGTTCTAAAGTAATGTGAATGTTTGTAAAATTTCAGAAGTTTTTATACTAAAAAATATAAGTTCCCAATGAATGGGAGTCGCCACGCATTTCACGTGCTTGACCAGCACTTGTCTTTTCAGAATATTAAAATGATCGTCTCTTCAGTATAAAAAAAATTATCACATTCAACGGTGTATTTATCAATGCTAGTCGTCGTCGTAAAACGAGGATTAGATTTTTTCTTTTGTTTATTGCCATTTTCGCACCTTTAATGAGCTCTTATGATTGTTTTTTCTTCTGTTTATTGTTTTTTTTCCCATTTTTCCACCTTTAATGATGACATTTGACGGTGCACTTCCCTATTTAAATGGTGTTAGGTTATTGTAGTTTAGTTGTTGATGTTGATTTTGTAGGTCTTGGAGTTGTTGGGAATGGTATTTTTTAATTAAAAATTGGAAGTTGTAAATATTTCAAATATTTTATTATGTTAGAATTTTGAAATTTTTTATGGTGCGGCTTTATCAATTTCAATATTCATAATTCTTGTTAGTGATTAGAATAATTTATATTGATATGATAATTTTCGTAGAAGGATACCTTAGAAATATATTTCAAAATTATAAACAAACCTTTTGGATGATTGAAGATTTCCTTTTGTTTTTCTTTGTTTTCGCCAACCATGTGCATGTCATTTTCAATCATGGACCTTCGTATCCCTATAGTTATTTCCTTGGATTTTCTCCTTAGACCTTTGATTTCATGCTTTCTAAGCAACAAGATCTCTGATCCTTATTTCTGTTGAATTCTTAGATATGTACTTGCTTTATTGGCCATTTCTAGACCAAGTACCATGCACCTTAAGTAAGATGGTTTTTCTTGAACCACACAACTTCTATTCTACTTATCTATAGGAACAAATTTCTATGGAAGTGGATCTCTTAAAAGATATAATAGAATTCATTGATACTCAATCTAGCTGCAATTATTATGTCTAATGACTTTTCTTACCTCAACCTTCCAAAACTACTTTGACATGCCAATCTTCTAATGACAAAACCAAATACTTCCCATTTATAACCCTAGATCAAAGCCATCTTTAAATCTTATGATTAAATTACATTTAGCAAATAGCAAGAAAGGTTTGACTATGTTTGATAGTTGGAAAGTTACTTGTAATGTAACAAACAAAAGCACCATACCTATCATCGATGTTGGCTTCCTTAGTAAACCTATAATTTCAATCCCTAACATTGCTTCTCATCCTCATGAAAACTCTAAATAAATTATACCAACAACTCAATCAACTTATGAAGCAACACATAATTAGCTAGAAATATTTTGTTGAGGTTGAGAAACCATAGTTTTCAAGAGCACCTCTTATAAATAGTCTTCTTTCCTGATAGTGAAGTAGTTGGGTAATTCTCAAAATGATTTGTAATGAGCTTCTCCTTGTGGCACCTCTAATAGGTGTTCTTACAATCTACGTTACACCTTGGAGGAAAGGCAATAGGTGTTGAGCAATTATTTGATTGAATATTTTCTCAAACAAGACCTCTTTATAATTATCTACAAATTAGATGTTTTTCATTCCAAGGGTAGGAATCTAAGGATATGCCCTTAGATCAACTTGTTTTATTAGATATTTTTCATAGAGATTTAGGATTCTTGTGAAACACTTTTGTAAACAATTTATTTTCCATCTCAATAATATTTTCACATTTCCTACTTAAAATTTAGTATAAAATGTTTGAAATATATTTGAATTATCCTTTATAATTTTTCTTACTAGATATAACTTTCTTTTAGTTCTCCTTGATCAAAAAGTTGAAATGTATTTAGATTATACTTTTATCTTTCCCTTACAAACTTCTATATCAAATATATTTTTCTTAAAATTCTACCTAATGAAATTAGTAATGGACTTAAAGCTTACAAATTTAAAAATTCAACTCACAATTTATAAATTAATATTTTTAAAATGGTCAAATTAATAATGGATTTAAAGATTACAATTTTCAAAATTCAATTCACAAGTTATGAATTAGTATTTTTTAAATGTGTATTTTACAATGTGACAATATTGCCTCATTTGTATGCACGATACCCATGTTCTTTCGTAGAAAACATAAATTTTCTTTATATTTATTCATTTTCTACATATTTATATGTTTAACATAGAATAGGTGATTGTTTTGCTTCAAATAAAACTAGACATGGTGCACTAGAATTGGGTTTACATTTTTTTTGTCTACTATTGAATATCCTCCTAGCCAGAAATGGGAGCTAAATTACCACACTCTAAGAATTGACTATTTAGGTGTTGGATCATGTGAGGCCCAATTAACTTGACCTCTCTCATTTCGATAATTGGCATCACCATTTTCATGGTAGATTAAACCAACCTTGTTTCTGACATCAAACTCTCACACACATTGCATAAACTCTATCAACAAGTTGAATATTTCTAATCCTCTCATCAGTAGACTTTGTTAACTCACTTGTTCATTAAGAGTGATTGTGAGTTAAATTTATGAACTCTCAACATGTCATCTCCTTTACTAATGCACCGACGAGGTCTATCTATATTGATAAAAATTAACTTCTATCATTTGTTTTTATATACTTTATATTAAAATAGTTGTTATTTTTATTCTATATATTCTTCTATTCAAAATTAACTTTTGTAATTTGGTCTCCTCTCACCTAGGCCTTAGCTCATGTAATATTAGACTCTCATTAAATCTTACAAACTCATTGAATGAGGAATTCATTCACTTGAAAAACATTAATTGACACTCTCATGACATGGACCATCAATAACCATCAAAATTATAGACAAAAATTAAAAATGAAGGAGGAATGAATATTATAATTGAATTAGCTATGACCATTAAAATTATAGACAAAAATTATGTTATCGTTGGAAAATTTTAATGATAATATAATAACTGCATATTAAAACTGTGAAATTCCATAACAAACACTTTGAACATTTATAAATCATTATAGTGTTTCTTAGTGATGGACAATGGCATCTATGACTAGGTAACCTTTCAATTGTTATAAAATCTTGATGAAAAGGTTTGAAATATGTTGTACAAGATTACGATCTTCTTAGACTGGTTAAAATATAAACAAATTCTTTAGAATCAAAATGAAAATGAGAAGATTAACAAAAAAATATTATCCATAATTTGAGAGGATTCTTAGACAAAATGAAACCTATTTGAGAGGCTTCTTAGACAAAGTAAAACCTATTGTGTGATGCAACAAAAATATTATGCAACAAAAATAATGTAGATGTGACACTATATTTGATGATACGAATCTAGAACAATAGAATAAAGTAGTGAACTTTCTAGATAAATTGTCATACAAAATTTAAATCTTTTGAAATTTAGATGAATTTGAAGATTGCAAAAGTAGAGTGCACAACTCTATCATAATACATATTTTTTTAACAAAAAGTATGTACTATGAAACCATATTTGATAATATGAATTTGGAAGTTAAGATTTAAACAAATATGAGATTAACTTGAACTATTACCAGCTCAAATTGTTTCTAGGAGTGAACAATATCGTTATGCATAGATAGAAATGTTGTGCAAAGTATGTTAGAACTTGCATTAAGAATACAACATAACAAGGTTTATTGTTTTTCAACTTCATAGGGACCTTTCATTTCTGAATCTAGGAAAATTCATCTCTTGAATCTGTGCTATAATTCTCCATCCAAATGATGGATAGTGTAATAAATAGATTTTTATATGAGACAGTCATTATCCATGACCTGTAAATGTAGTCATGGAGAAGCGTTTTCATTGCTAGATCTATGAGGTGCAATACCCAAAGTTATGTAGAAAAGTGAATGAGAGAAGTTATGTGGTAATCATGGAAGATCCTTTCTTTGCAAAATTTAAAACACTCCTCATTTTGTTGCACTGCTTCATTCCTTGACTAGTAGATTGAATATGTAACAAGGATTCAATAGTTCAAATTTTTCTTGATTGCAGCAATTGGGTCATCGTTTTTAGAGTTTCCTAATTTGGTGGTAGCAATAAGCATCTTCTTTACTTAAAATTCTACTCCAAAAGATGAATTAAGAGCTTCTCCTAGTGCGTTCTCTGTGTCAAAGTTCCCATAGCCCACCTACAAAGAAGAGAGAATAAAAAATATAGGCGATCATATTAGGTTCATTAGATAGCTCAAATACATCAACCTCTAGAGGCAGAATGAAAGGCCCCTTCAGTAGCAACCTCTATCTGCATTATTACTATCTTCTCAAAAGTAATGCCAAAAGGGAGAGAAAAATATAGCCCAAGACTAAATTGTTCCACTCAAGTCAAATGTTTCCTCTGCAAATTGCCAAAGAAGCCTTCCAATGAAATTTTTTCTACAATTTGAACAAGAGTGTCAGAGAAAACTGTAAATCAAATAATTTTTCTTACATGTCCCAATAAAGAATTTATGTTTTATCCAATGAAAACCTAGATTTACCACCAATTCACAAACCCTTCTTGCCTTTAATTTACTAAAAGACACATTCAAAATTTTACCAATTCAACTATAAAAATACCCTTCACTTCTACTCAGAAGCATAGTTTTCACCTAGTTCTCCAAACGTCGTGATTTTCCAATTTGGTATACAAAAAAGGAAACAATATTCACACCAAAAACCACAAGAAAACCCTCCCTCTCCTTAATTGGATGGAAAAATTAGAGAAGTTAAGAAACCTCCACCCATAATTTTGTACCAACAACATAGAATAATTAAATAAGTAACAAAAATATCCACACACAACATACAGTCCTTAATCGAGTATAGGATAGCCTCAATGCCTTACATCCATAACTGGTAGAAATGATGAAAGCAAATTAAAACACATAATTATGACATTTAATAGAGTAAAAATTGAAATAAGTACCAAAAATTTGACTACATAGGTTTTTGAAGACTTTTTGGGCAGAAATATGACCAGTGGAATCATTATTTGATAATATGAGGGTCAATAGAATCCCTAAAGATAGATATTATACAAAACAAAATAATGTCTTTGTGGATTCTAGGCAAATGCATCCTATTCAACTTAGATTCATGTAACTAAACATGGGTTTGATAAAGTTGAGAATTGTGCATGAATTGACAAACTAATGGCATACAATCTAGAAAGTGTGCAGATTTATTATTTAGCAGACAAAAAACTTAATATTTACTTTTTGGTAAATAAGAATTCTCTAGATTTCTTTAGATTTTTATAGTTATTTTGTAGACAAATATTTAATATTTATGTATTTACAATGGATAAGTTAAGATTCTCTAGATTTTTATAGATTTTTTGATTTTTATAACTTGTTAAATGAAACATCATATTTAATGTTTATAGTATTATTTTTTATTATGATAAACAGGTTTTACAGGGACCCAAAACCCAGATCCATCCAAAAATTAAACACAGTAACCAAAGTATAACCAGCCGCTAAACAACAATAGAAATAGGGGATTCACCCCAAAACAAAAAACACAAAAAACAAACCTAAACAAGATGCACAAGCAAATAAACTAAGAAAGAGCTTTCATAGGCTCAACATTCTTTTGGATCACTTTGTTATTAATCTCATGGAGTTCTTCCATAATCAACCTCGAAGTACCCTTTTCCTGATATTTGCTCTTGGTCCTAGTAAAAGGTTTTGTGGATGCCTACACCTCCTGGTTCATCTTAGCCAAGTTGATATCTAGAGATCTCTCGATTCTATTCATCTGATCCTTCTGAATGGCAATATCCTCATCAACTCTTTTGAGGCCGTCGACACTATTATGCATGACTTCCTTGCTAACCTCCACCAAACCCTTAAGTTTACTTCTCAGCTTCTATATTTCTTTCTCCAGCGTGTTGATTTTAGCCTCTTGTTCAGTTTTCATAACCTTAATATCTTTGACATTTTGTTGGGACAACGTCAGGAGTTCATTAGTCTTATCTGTTTTTGGAATCTCAGTGAAAGTGACAATGAGATCCTTAATCCCCTGTTTCAGAATATTAATTTCCCCAAAAACCCATCGGAAGCACTTCTCCTGGTACATCAGTGACTTCCCCAGGAGCTTACCAACATTTGTTTCATCATCTTTGGTCTCATTGGGGTCCACATACAGGGGTGGGTGAACTCACAATAATGGTTCCCACTTTTTTGCCACTTTTGACACTGAGATGAACAATTTTAAAATAATCTTCAACTTCCAACAACTATAACTTTTAAACTATTAAGAATTTGAAGATGATGTAAATTAGTGATTTGTACCATTTTGTCTGTAGATTCTATATATAGTTTTTTCAAATTTTTTTGAAGGATTTTTTTTTAATTTTTCCATCTCCCTCAAAAAGTAGTTTTTCACAACAAACTACATTTTTTAAGAGTGATGTGTCTCCCAAAACGCATAACTTTTTTTCTACAAATGATAAAAACTCAATTATTTCAAATTTTGGTTTGTAACATCAATATACAAGGCTTGCAGTTGGTTTGATAGTGATATGTCCACTATCTTTCATTTTATTAAGTTTTGAAGTCTGACTAGTCATAGTTCAGACATAGGTTTATGTTTGAACACATAACTTGTTCTATATATGTATCAAAATTCTTTTTTTTTTTTATTAGAAAGAAGACATCAATACTCGGGGCTTAGATATTTTTCATAATTTTTTTGAATTAGTTTCCTATTTTTCCCAATGCGTTGAATAGAGAAGTTCATGTTCGGTGAGAAATCTATGTTTGGTAAAATTAAAAAAACAACTTCATAATAAACTTAATATGTAATAAAATTATTATCATTAGAAAGGTTTCTTCAAGGACTACAATACTACATTTTGGGTTGTCAAGATCATTCCATTTGAGTCTTCAACCAGAGGTTTAAAGGCCAAAAATCTACAAAAAAATGTAGAAATCTTTAGAGAAGTGTTAAAAAAGGGGTTCAAATGAAGGGGGGTTCGAGCGAAGCCCCCATTTTCAGGAGGGTTTGAATGAAGGGGGGTTCGATTGAACCCCCACGCTATAATTGAGAAAAGACATAAACAAGCATTAAAGGTGCTACACTCGAAAGAGGGAGTTCGAGTGAAGTGGAGGCTTCGCTCAAACCCCAAAGGGTATTCCATTCGAACACCCCCACTTCGCTTGAACCCCCCCGTAAACAAAATTCTCCACTTTCGCCGATTTCCTTTGTTGGAAAAAGTGGGAACCATTAATGTGGCATAACTCAGGGGTGTTAATTTTAATTTTAATATCCTCCTTGACAAGAATCTCCACCTTTTTTCGAGTCTTTTATTTTTTTTCAGATTTTTTGGGCCCAAGATGTGGGTCTGCGAAACAAGGGATTTCTTTTTACCAACCTATCTAGGTGGGTTTTTTCTACTGGTACTAGTACCATGAGTGGTCTTCTACAAGGGGCCCTCATTCTCTAAGGTTTTATATTCTGAGTTGTCTAACACATGGACATCATTTCAGTCCATAGCCATTCCTCCCTCGGCATTGTCAAACTCCATTTTTGAAACATCGTGCACCTCTTGGCTGGCTAAAGACTTAGGGTTTTTCGAAGCAGGGATGGGTTTAATCTGATGAAATTTTACATACTCTATGATTACAAGGATTAAATCCTCATGTAGAACTGGATTATCCTCATTCTTGGAGTGCTTTTTAATAGATAAATGCAAAGAAGATAACAGATAAAATGGAATGAAAAAAAATTTGTCGCTCCTTTCCCTGAAAAATTTCCTCCCCTCCATACTAAGCCTAGAGATCTTAGCAATAAAGGATTCATCATTTCTGAACTCTACGCCATACACACACAACACCCCATTATCCCAATTGCTCACAAACAAATTCGTGAGCTGATGGTTGTGTCCATGAAGTTTCTGAACAAAGGGCTCCATTCCGCCATCAAGAACTTCTCTCCAGACCTCCTCATTTTTTCCCAAAGCTCAAACGAGGATGACTCCATTCTATTTTTGTCTCCCCCCATTATGTTACTGCTTCTGTAATTCTTTCTGACGACACAAAAACCAAACTTCAAACTGGCTCAAAACAAATAGAACCACAAGAAAAATCTAGAAACTTGATTTCACTTCTTTGTATGAAAAGTCCTACACATGTGATCTATCATCACTAATGTTCAAGTGAAGAGATATTTTCGGCATCCTTCCTTGCCAACTCACACAATTGGAATGGGAAGGAATCCCCTTCATGCCACCACTTTTCATCATCTCTAACCACACCGAGATTAGCCACATGGTTAGCTAGCCTATTACCCTCCCTCAAAATATGCAATATTTTAATAGCCTTAAATTTGGTCATCATTTCAAAGAATTCCTGCATTAAATTCTTAATCATTCACCTAGGAGGAGATTTTTTGTTCAAACAATTAATTATATTTAATGATTCACTCTCCATCTGTACCTTCTTAAATCTTTCATGGCTAGCCAGTTTAAGCCCAATGTAGGCTGCATTTGCCTTGACAAAAATGTTTACAGTATTGTTTATAGCAGATAAGATAAGATTTTTGTAGATTTTTCTAGATTTGGAGATGAAAAAAATTAATATTTACTTATTTATAATGGATGAGATGAGATTTGTTTAGATTTTATTTTTTTTCTTGTCATGTGAAACATCACGTTTAATGTTTACATTAAACATGAAATAAATGCAAATACTTTTAAAATATTAGTATCATAAGATTTTGCTCATTCCATTCAATGAAATAAGATTTCCAAATATTTTTTTGGAATGCAATCACCATTTATCATTATGGAGGAGACAATAATTTATTGTCTTTTTGGGTGCTGGGAAATAATATTGCCTAAATAACTAAATAAATTAAAAATAAAAATATTTTTTTTGTATTGACTATTTGGAGTGAAGACCAATAAAAAAAGAGATAAATTGTGTTTTATAAATTGAAAATACATTGTGCCTCAATTTTAACTATCGAAATCCATGCAAATATGTAAAAATACTGCCACATTATTGGATGGATTCAAAAATCAAATATATTCAATGAATGCATTAGTATTCCTGCCTATCAACAGGTAACTAATAAATTATGTTTATAAAAAAATGAAAGTATTTATACTCAAAAAAAAAATTTTGTGATGAATGGGGGTCACAATGCATTTCACGTGCTTGAGCAACACTTGTCTCCCTAGAATATTATAAACTATCGATATTCTTGTACTTGATGCATTGCCTCTTTGATTGAAGTATTTAAATGTGCAAGAAATCTGGATTACATTCAAAAGTATGTCTATCATGGCTACTGTCACGGACCTTATCAACAAGATCTTCACCACACTTGAATTATACTTCTCAGGTGTGTAATAGCCTGTAGACAACCAACCCAGACTACGCCTTCTCGTACCTGATCAGATCAGAACTCAATGTCGCCTTAAAACAATGTTGTGAATGTTGCCAATGTGGAATCCAAATCAATGTAGAATAAAACAACTTGGATGTAAGTCGTATGTCCCGAGTCCCACAATTAGACCTCCTCGGCTCGCCTTGCTGCCTTTTGCCTAACTGCGCTCCGCTCGAACTTTTTCTCTGATGATTTGATTTTCCTTATCATCAAATGATTAAGGCATCCTGCCTTATATAGCCAAGTCCCCTATGATGCATCAGATGGATGAATATTTTCCTGGTCATCGATCTTGTAACAGCTCAATCGCACGGCACACAAAAATCATGTTGGATGATCTATGCACTCCAGCGATCAGCTCAACATGCTAAGAAATTCAGCCCAACATAGATCTTCCTTAAACATGTGATCCACCCCATAACGTGTGCCAGAATAGGTCTGCACCCAATCGCAAACCCCTCGGTACTCAATCCATGAAATCGGCCCACCAAGTGCATAACCGCTCAAGCTGCAAAGCACCTCAGTACTTGTCCCAACTCTAGTCAGCCCCAAATACATAACTGATCCCATGCGGATCCACTTAGACCAAAAAAGTGCCATCCGAACTTGGCTAAGTGTTCAAGTCAGTGAACACACAAAAAGACTTCGTCCCAAAAAGAATGCAAAGTTTGGGTCTGTTACATCCTCCCCCACTCAACCTGGTGCAATGCCCCCATTGCTGCAACTTTGGACCAAGAAGCCATAGAGGGAATGTTCTCCTGCACTTCAAGACTACAGAGTCAAGTTCATCTTGAGGAACTCCATGATCTTTTCCTCATGATGCCAAAGAGTCTAGCTAGCTTGCCAAGAAGCAAACTCACATGGCTTGCCATCAAAAATGATAAGGAATTCTCTGTGCACTTTTCTACCATAGTGTAATATTTGCATAGCCAACACTTGACCTACTCGCTTCTCTGGATGGTCAACCACATACACAGGCCCCCTCTTAGGAATGTTCTGAACCAAGTCTTCTCCATCTACATTGTGCGCTCTCAGTTGTGACACATGAAAAACTAGGTGCATTCCCAGATGCTCCGACAGATCCAACTAATATGCTACAGGACCCAACTTCTTCACAATGTGGAATGGCCCATCCCACTTGCGAACAAGTGTAGTGCTCAAACACCTTGGCACTTTAAACTGGTAAGGATCCATGCGCAACAAAACTTTGTCACTGACTTGAAATTACACTTGTCTTTGCTTTCCATCAGCATTCCTTTTCATTCGCTTTGATGCCTTGGTGATATGATAACGATCAAGGTCAACTCACTCATTCCAATTATGTACCATGTCTGCCGCATCGGCATCGCCTCCTTGATATCCATGCATCATAGTATGCAGAGTAAGAGGCTACTATCCCATCGCCAACTCAAATGCCTCAAGTAGACTTCCAACACTATATTGATCTGCTAGTTTGTCCATCCCTCTGTGGATGATAAGAAGAACTCATCAAAAGTTTAGTGCCCACGAGCTTGAACAACTTGGACGAAATATTCAATGTAAACCTGGTGTCCCTTTTCGAAATGATGCTCAATGGTATGCCCTAGTACTTGACCACATTCTTGAAAAAGTACTCGGTTGCTAGCTCTGTTGGACATTCCTGTTGGCAAGCAACAAAAATAGCATACTTACTAAACCGATCCACAACAACCATGATGCTGGAGAAACCTTCCACATTTGGGAGCTAGGTGATGAAGTCCATAGACACGCTCGTCCATGGCCACAATGGTATTGGCAAAGGTTGGAGCAAACCTCCCAGTCATTCATGAACCGACTTATCCTTCTGGCAAGTGATGCAAGTCCTCACATAGATCTCAACATCAACTAGCATCTTCGGCCAGTAGAAGCTCGCGTTCAATTCGAGCCAATTCTTAATCGACCGCACTATTTTTCCAGCTTGCTCATCTCCCACCAAATCTTCGCACTTCTCATGAAGCATGAGACCACCTTTTGGACTTGTATCTAATCAACCAGCTCAAGTGCACTTGACAAGTATTCTTCTACATCCCAGAAGAAGTTATCCAATACTTTGTCATCATGATCACCATCATACAATGCAATCGATGTTGATGTCTTGGAACTCTACATTCCAACCTAGAGTAGTGTACTATAAAGTGACTGCCCTTCCTTCAAGAACTTGATCTCATCATGGTGCACCTCCATGCTCCGATGGATCCTATCTAGGACATCCTGCATATGTTCGAGTCTTGATATAATGCTCTTGAACCGTCCTTCCCAAGCCCCCAAGTCAAAAATCCATTGTTCATGATCCTAGAGCCAATGCTTGGTATGCAACCCCCAAACATCATATTCTTATTGTTCCTCAACTTCCTCTTGATGTCCCTCATCCAGAGGTTCCCCCATCTTGTTCCTTTGCAAATCCTTTGCAAAGTTCTGCTCTGATACCAACTATCACGGACCTTAACAGCGAGATCTGTGTGACACTTGAATTAAATGACTTTGGTGTGCAATGGCCTGCAGACAACCAACCCAGACTATGCCTTCTTGTACCTGATCGAATCGGAACTCAATGTCAACTTCAAACAATGTTGTGAATGTTGCCAATGCGGAATCCAAATCAATATGGAATAAAACAACTTGGATGCAAGTCGGATGCAATACAAAACTCAAGATACACAATAACACACAAAGTTGGTCGAAGAACACAGATGCTTTTCAATAATTCAAAACCAACATGACAAAACCAAAGCCAAGCATGTTGTGTTGAGAAACACTAGTCACCTCAAGGTCTAAATCTAACAAAATGCTTAGCCAGACTTATTACAATGAAATCACATAGAGCTCATGGCTCAGTCCGAAGTCCCACAATTAGACCTCCTCAGCTCGCCTAGCTGCCTTTCGCCTAATTGCACTCTGCTCTGAATTTTTTCTCTGATGATCTGATATGTCGTATGATCAAATGACTAAGGCATCCCGCCTTATATAGCCAAGTCGACTATGATGCATCGGATGGATAAAATTTTTCCCTGTTGTAGATCTTGTAATGGCTCGATCGTACGACACACAAAAATCAGGCTGGATGATCTGTGCACTCCAATAGTCAGCTCAACACACTAAGCAAGTCGGCCCAACATAGGTCATAATGTGTGCTAGAATAAGTTCACAACCAATCGCGAACCCCTCAATACTCGATCCATGAAATCGGCCCGCCAAGTGCATAACTGCTCAAGCTGCAAATCACCTCAGTACTTGTCCCAACTCAAGTCAACCCCAAATGCATAATTGATCCCATGCAGATCCACTTACACCAAAAAAGTGCCATCCGAGCTCGGCTAAGTGTTCAGGTAATGAACACACAAAAAGACTTTGTCCCAAAAAGAATACAAAGTTTGGGTCCGTTACAGCTACAGTCGTCGTCGTAAAAGGAGGATTAGGATTTCCCTACAATTGGCATAGACAATTATTTGAAAGAAACCTTGTCTTGACTATAGAAATTGTGACATCATATGGCACAGGAAGCTAACGACACCGTTGTTATCTAATTACCATTTTAAGTTTTTAAGATAAACTTATATTAAGATAGGAAGAAACATTCATACTTTGTCTTTCATCCATAAAATCTCTTAACATCCACCTTCTTGGAAGTGACAGAATCAAAACCTGAATATTTCTTTATTTGATGTGGAAAGTGTCAAATTTCATAAAAAGAAATACTTTTTTTATCATCCAATTCAACTTGGTACGAGAATTTGAATAGGGATGATGAGGAGAGGTATTCCTCACATTTAAGTATTCTTTTCTTAAGTAGGTTGTTTTTGACTTTAATATGGATCTTTTTAATTGCAATAAGATATATTTCATTTCTATTTGTTTTTTTTTGTTTTCTTTAGATTTAATAAAGTATTATAGTCATATTTATTTTGACGTGTTACACAAAATAACATTCTAGCATTATTAGTTGAGCTTCTTGATTGACTGCTTGAATGATGATGAACCATGATTTAAAGACAACATACAAGTTTGCAATATATGTAAACCACTTATAGAAAGTGGGGATGTGGGCATTATGAGGAGAGTTGTTCTTCACATACAAGTATTCCTTCCATCCACAAGTTATTCCTAGTTTTGATAGAAACCTTGTTAATTCTGATATGATATATCTCATCTTCCTTTGTTTCTATTTTATTTTATTGCATTTTATTTTTTTTGGTTTAATGAGATAGCACAAAGCATCATCTATTTTTCCTTTTTTTATAATGGTTGATAGGTAATTATTGAATGATGGTTTAAGAAACTTCAATTTTTTTTGTACAATCGTCTTATTATAAATATTTTTGTGCAGGATGAAAATGGAATTAAGTGAACTAAGACCTAATCCCACTCTTATGCACACATTGGAATACAAAAGAGCCTAAGGAGATGATTCACTTTGACTATTTCTTTCAAGAGAGAGAGAGAGTCAAGGAATATCTTTAGGGTTTTTATTCCTTTGCTGCTATAAAGAGGAGATGCACAAAATGTAATGAAATGATCAACTAGGCATGGAGATAAGAAAAAGTGCAAATGTAAACTGAAATACTAAAAATTGTAGATCTGAAACTGAACAAGATCATAAATGAACAAGAAAGTAAATCTAGAGTTCTACCCTGCGCTTGGAGAGTAAACCCTATATGAGTGTAAATGTAAATGTGAATTCTTCAAATCACAAATGAAATGATGGGTCTAAAGCATGAATGTAAATCTGAAAATTAGTGTTATAAAGCTCATACCAAGGTATGAAAATAATATTAAACCATAAAAAAACCCTCAGGGAGAGGTACAAGCCAATCAATAGTCGACGATCTCATATTATTCTTCAATATCTTCAAATCTTTAATTAATGATGAAAATGGTTGATGTAGACTTGATAGATGCTTCATTTATTGATTGAATACTCCACATAACTTGTACTTTCACTTCATGAGTGTCTCCTTCAATTGATTGTAGATGGATCCTTCAAATGAGGAAAGAAAAGGCTATATGTATGAAACCCTAACTTTGTTTTTAATCATATGCTGACCTAGAATCAATATAATTTCTCAATCCTTTGGATTTGAACATAAAAATACTACCAAAATATGATCCCAAAATTTAGGGAGAAATAATAGGGACCAAGAGGCATCACATAATTAGGGTTTTTGATGAATTAATTAATTGAAAGAATAAAATAAAAAGGGGCACATTTAGGGTTAAGGGCCAAATTTTATGATGTGTAGAATGATAAAAGAGAACTTTAGATTTAATTAAATGAATTATTTAAATTGTTAAATGGAAATTGAAGTGCAAGATGAAAACACACTAAGGCAGGTGCTAACCTAAGCATGGAATTGTACCACCCAATTAAGGGTGTACAATTTACGATGCTAATTATGATAATTACGAGTGTATGTAATTTGAAATGTTATATTTTGCCTCCCGTTTAGTAGGTTGATTAATTGAAGTGATTAGTTACAATAAATTATGTAAATGAAATAATTAAGGGTTAAATTGTGTGAAAATAATACTATAGGGAATGCAAAATAGCTCTTGAATAGAAAAGGACTATGCACTTGAACTATGATCTTAAAAGATAAGTATGTTAGATAGTAAAAACCTATATAACAATTAATGTAAAAGTAAAAAATGTCATAAAACTTGCAAAATAGAGGGACTAGAAAAATATAATCTTAAAAACAAAATTTTAGTAAATTATACATTGATGACTTAGTGAGGTAGTGGGATGATGGTTGTTGGCTACCTAAGCTTTGAATAGTGCATGCGGTGGCATGAATAGATGATCAATGGTGTCACCTATGTGTGTCTTCAAGAAATAATCTTTAGCTTTTACAAGAACTCAAGTATGTGTGTATGTGTGTGTGTGTGTTTGTTTGTGTGTATACTATTTATTTTTCAAAAAATATCTTAATATATTTAATATTAAAAAAATTGTAAATAGAAATATGTTTCTATGTAAAAAAAAAAAAAAAAGAGGTATTATCTATATTATCTATAAGAAACTTAATAATAATAAATATAGGGTAGGTCATTTTTCACTAAAATATAATTTCATGGTACTGAAAAAATGGAAAAAAAAGTAATTTTATTAAAAAATTTTGAGAGTATACAAGACACATGTTATAACAAATTTGAGCTTATGGTAGTGATTATTTCAAGTCTTGATTGAAAAATTGGAAAGCTCTCCATCTACTTAAATATCAAGGAAGCAGTGGTTCATTATGTACATTAGAGTTTTAAAACATTCTCAAACTTTGATTGTGTCATAATTTCTTCATATCTCTAAAGATTTATAATTTAGGTATAAGATCTAAAATGCTTGATGTTTTAATTTTCTAAAATATAATATATTACTATATTATTACTTATATTTATGAATTTAAATAAGATTTAGAAAATTCCAATGTTAAAGGATAAACTATTTAAGAATGAGCCTCTTTGATCACTATTGAGATCCTATTAGTATTCATGAATTAAGTGATCTCAAGTACTACTTTAGATGTAAACATTAAGATAGTATTTGTCAACTAAATGATATCAGAACCAAACTAATTTGGGGGTTGAAGAATATTAATCAAGTAAAGCTAGTATTCTGTCTAATTCTTATAGATGAAGACCACAACCATATTGACATGGTTGTGCATAGTGTTAAATGTAGATTTTGCACTCTAGAAAAGAAACACAAAGAAGAAATAGAAAATTGGATGCAAATAGTTGAACAACCATACATAGAATGAAAGTAAAAATGTAAATGTTTCTAACGTAAATTTTTAATTGAATTTGTAAACAACAATGCAACATTCTTTAATTGAGCTCATTCATGACAGGATTTGTTTCAAAGAATAAGGAAATCATATTTATAGAACTCATAGTCCCTTAAAATAAAATATAACTCTGAGATAAAAATAATAGAGAAAACTATTTGAAGACTTGTTATCATGCACATTTCCATGCATTTCATGCCTAGTTTTCTAAAATCATAGATACATTTTAACTCTTTAACATGTGCAACATCAATTATATAATATTTATAGACTAATGTAACAAAATCCCCAATTGGTGGGATTTGTCACTTAGTTACACTTATTTAAAATAAAAATATTAACATCCCCAAGCTAGAGAAGAGCCACTATAATGTCGATGAAACTGTTATTAATATGAGTATCAAAGTGTGCAAATATATTAACATGTCAACTTAAGGAATTTCATCCCAAAGAAATACTTATGAACTCACTATGAATAATGCCTTATAAACATAAAAAGCTCTTACACTAGATCTTAATTATTAGCTATGATAAAAACATTAAGTAATAATATTTATGACTAAGTACCTTAATTTTCTCTTTCTCGTGTTATGGGATCTATTACCATTGCTAGGAGATTTTCAATCTATATCACTTTGTCATGAGTGATTCATCTTACAATTACACTACATCCATTTGAACTATATAGATAAAATTAATCTTTGGGAAAGAGTTGTAATTCATCAAATTGATCTTTAGTTTTCAATAATTTTAGGATCTAGTCCCAGTAAAGTTTAGCTAACAAGATGGAAAGTATAGGAATCTGAATTAAACTTTCTAGAATCACATTCAAAATATTTGTATTTTATTATATATTTTATAGTATTGGTTTGTTAGATAAATATGTCTAAAAAAATTCAATAAAATAAAATTTCAAATGGGTTTAGTGTACAAGGAAAAAATTTGTGCTAACAAAGATGGATTACTATTTGCTTTGCTTCTATTATAATATACAAGATTTGATAATGATTATTCCATTAGGAAAACCATTAGGAACACCATAACAATTCTTTATTTTAATCAAAATTCCATATTAGAATAGGACATGCAAAATTTACTTTTGCATAAATCTTTTGACCCTACCCTAGTTGCTATAAAAATTAATTAGCTAAAGCACAAGACAAGTCATAACTTCATCATACACAATTATTGCTACTTATTGTAAAGGTTTGGTCGAAGCAAAACTAGTAGACAAGTTAAGTGAGTGTATTGAAAGGAGAAGGACAGAGATTAAAAATTTCTTTGGTAGAGGAGAAAACACTTATGTATGTCCAACAATGCCTCTTGTGATAAAACATATTCATCCATAGCTTAATAATACATTAGAGTATCAAGGATGGAAGAACCACTAATTGTAAATCACCATAATATGTAACATAAGAGTGCATAGTGGATAGGGAAAATGGGTAATGAAAATCTATTTCCTAACATATTAATAGAGCACAAACTAAGGGTGGGTGATAGGGTTAAGATAGAGATCTATCAATAAGGACAAACACTAATAAGGAAAGGCCAACAAGATATAGTCATGTAGGAATAAGAGCTCACATTAAAATGTATTGAATAAATAAATGCTTACATAAAAGTCTAGTTTAATTACATAAATAAATAGAAAATATACATTCTACAAAAGATTAAGGATCTAAGAGAGACATAACATAATATAATGAACATGGAAATTGAAAAATTACAATACTGTTTAGCTTTAGCCTCAATAAATATACCGTTGCAATAGATATCAACATAAAACCTTAGAGTCTAGAATCAAGTGATAATTGTAGAATTAGGAATTTGACTATAAATCCTTTTCTTTTCTTTTGAGAGTGAAAAAATGATCATTGTAGGTCCATAAATAAACCAACACATGAAAAACTATGAAAAAATGATCATTGTAGGTCTAATTACTAAAAAGCAGGATAGGCTCGAATCATTAAATGATTGTTAAACAAAAACAACTAGAGCACATGAGGAATGCACACCTAGCCAAAGACAAAAAAAACACCAAAACCAACGAGGAGAAAGGCCAGAGAAAAAACACAAAAACATCAAGGAAAATGTTGTTTAGAAACATTACATGTAAATTTTCTAGGCGAGGCTCATGTTATCCTTTGTTGAACCCCTTGGTGAACTCAAATAGTGATGATGAAACAAGAGTTAAAGACAACATGCAAGAATGCAATATTCTCATATGATGTTGATGCAAGTGTTGATATTAAGATATTCTTCTTTTTGATACACTTGTAAGCTAAATTCTTTCTATTCTTGAATATTTAAATGAATCAGGATTACTCCTTAAATGCAGCACCCTAATGAGAAATTTTAAATAATTTATGTTGCGATTAGCTTAGAACAATGAATGAGAGAATCAAATATAAGATCAACTTAAAATATGAATTTAACAACTCAAATTCATGTCTCCAAACATAAAATTAAGTTAAATTAATTTTAAACTAAGATGACAAATAATAAACCATTAATAAATTCACAATCTTAAAATGTCTAAAATTATGACAGAATCACGATACAATCTTAAGTACTGATTGTTATTCATTTTCTTTATTCTTTTTCTAATTTTTTATATCAAAATATAGCTCTCATTTAGTCCTACTAACCTAGTATGGTTGCTAATGTGGCAATTTTCAATTTCAATTTACAATTTTATAAATTAATATCAATTTCAATTTACAATTGTATAGTATAGAATAGGTGATTATTTTATTTCAAGTAAATCCCAGACACTGAACGGGAGAAATTTCAGCTCTATTTTGAATCACTGTAGGGAAGCGCCTTTACATTTTCCCTTTGTTTCGCATTGAAGTGTCTTTCTTTCTTAGGAAGGAGCTTCATGTAAGGTTCTTTATTAGTTTGAAGGGCAAGATGTTGAATATTATGTTGAAGCCGATTGGTTAACTTTAGAGAGAAATGGGAAAAGTTAATTTGCATATAAACACAAGGGTATATGTGCGCACGCGCAAGGAAAATCAAAGCCTATTCCGTTCTAAAATAATGTGAATGTTTATTAAATTTCCAAAGTATTTATTAAAAAATAAAACAATATAAGTTCCCAGTGAATGGGAGCCACAACACTTTTCATGCGCTTCTGGTCAAAATATTAAAATTATCGTCTCTTTGGGATATTCAAATTTTTGTCTCTTCTGAATATTAAAATTATCGTCTCTTCAGGATATTCAAATTTTTGTCAGCTTCAAGGGCCATGATCAGGGTACCCTACTAGAACTTTTCAAATTTATCCACCATCTTATTCATTGTGGCTACAGAGTTCTTAACAATCTTGTGGCTTTGTTTCATAATGGCATTCATGTAGTTTCCCTGATTTTGCTAACTTCCCCTTCAAGATTCATGGTTTTCTTCTCATTTGCTTGTTTCATCTTTTCCATAAGTTCCACGATTCTTTGTAGAAACTCCACCATGGATAGCTTTTCTTCCTAAGTCCAAACCGCCCCTTCAGCCTTCTGACGGTGCACTTTTTCAACCAACTCGTCCAATTTACTAGTAGTTGCTCTATTCTTGAGGTTAATGCCTTTGATTTCATGAAAAACCCATTTAAAAACCCTAAAGAGGTCCACTGTGTCATTCCTAGCAATAGCCAAAACATCATCTGGAGATTCCCTATCTAACTTAAAGTAGTGGTCATCTAGTTTGAGGTCTTTACGAAATCCTGGCTTGTTTTCTCTTTCGATGGAAAGGTGAGAAGATTGGGATTCTTTAGAGGTACTAGATCTATCAAAGGGGTCACTCGATGAGTCCTCAGAGTAAGATACCAGCTTATTCTTAGAGAGGGCTATCATTTTATTTTTAGCTTTGGATTGGCTTTTCACAAAGAGCTCTTGCTTGCTCGAAGACCTACTCAAAGGGGAATTTTTAGGTGACTTTTTAGGGGGGGCGAGTAATTTCCTCTTCCCAGTCCTAATCCCCATCAGAATTACCCTCAGACACACTAGTTTCATTGTCATACCCTTCTGAGTCCGGGGATGAAATGGGGTTAGACGGGACAGACAAACTAGCAAAGTGCTCATGAATGAGCTGGATAAGACCAACATGCAGAACAAGGACATTCCTAGGACTTTTACAATGTTCCAAAATATAGTGTTTAAGCGAACACAAGAGATAGTAGGGGAAAGAAACCCTGACCTTGTATGTGAAGTGGTTGAGGAGGATGAAATGATAGCTGTAAACCCTTGTGAATCTACCATCCACGGTAATATATTCAATCACCACTCTTAGTACCTCCCTCTACAAATTCTTAATGGTGTCAGCCTCAAAGTGGTTGTTCGAAACCTTAACCAATGCTTCCCTTTCCTCTAATTTTGGAAATTTAACGATCACTTCATCAAATATGATTACTTCTGTTTGTTTATTGTTTTTTTTGTTTTTTTTCATCTTTAGTGAGGTTTTATGACTGTGTGTGTCTATTTAAATGGTGTTAGGGTGTAGTAGTTTAGTTGTTGACGTTGATTTTGTAAATTTTGGAGTAGGGAAAGGGTACGAATAGTTGATATAGCTAACTTCATACATTCTAAGTTTCTAGGTGATATTTTATATGTGACATAATTGTTTATAGCTATTGTGACTTTTGGGTGTTCAAGATGAACACCATAGGATTTGTTATGTACACAAGGGTATAAAAATGGTCATTTAGAAGTGTCGTCCAATACCTACTTAAAGATGTCCCAATAACAATGCACTACAACCAACCCAAAAAATTTGACAATTAATCCAATACATATTCCTATAAGAAGCAATACATTTTTCTCTAATAACTATTTTTATCCATATTATAGACAATTATATTAATTTGACTAAAAATATCATAGCTAATTATAGAAGATTTAAAATTCTACTCTTAAAAAAGTGATAAATTGTATATGAATCCATTGTAAGTAATTGCTCATCAAATTACATTAAATTTTTCATCACAAGATTTTTCATGAACTTTATTAAATAATAAAACTCAAATTACTTTAGTGTGGTTAATGATAATACATTAACATTCTTAACCTTGTGTACCCATTTACAACTTTTTTATAACGTACATGAATTTTGCTTATTTCAGATTTTATTGAGCCGATAGGCTCTTAGTATGGGCTTTCTTGCCTGGAAAATTATCAGTATGTCGGTAAATTTCTACCGGTCACGTTTACCATTGGTCGGGCAATGAAAAGCTTATTGCTTGATCTACACCTATCTGCTCAATTAAGTGGGCCCATGGCTCAATTAAATTTAATATATTTATTTTTAGTTGTGTTGGTAAGAAAACAGCATGGGAATGGCGTACGCTGGAGGCAAACGATAGTTAATGTCCTTTAATAGAATTAACTTTAGTGTTTGATACTTTCTACGTTTGACATAATAGCAAAGTTAATGTGCCTACACCCACATTTGGGAATTGTTTTTTGCTAGCGAATGCTTTTTTCGGAGCGGAGTAGTTGTTGGGAGAAGATTGTTTTCTGCAAGCGAATGTTTTTTTCTACAAGCGAATGTTATGAGTAGGTTTGTATATATTTTTCATCTAGGTTTGCATTGTGATTTTGTTTTGTATAGTTATGCCTCATGCAATCTTTGAATTGTGGGTTTAAAACTGATTTCAAAATTTTGGGCTAGGGTTTTCTCAGTAGCTAGGTTTCTTCATCCAAGACAAACATTGCACGAGAAGACCGCATCGTGCCTGGAGCTAGGTTTCTTCATCCAAGACAAGCATTGAATGAGTTTTAGGGGCATATAATTTATTTTATTTTTTTTATTCACAGTATGATAATGCAACTCAATGTGGGTGTAGGGATAAAATTCATTTCAATGGTAGTTTCTACGATAATTTTTTGCATTTTGTAGACCTGCAGGGTTCTCTTTGCGAGGACAAGATTATGTCATGCTTGCAACTAGATTTCTTCAACTAGAATAACATTGTATGCTTATGTTGCTTCTATAGTTCAAACAATAAAAACGGTCCATAATGGGGTTTTTTTTTTCATTTTATGCGGTTTGTATTTTATTTCACAGCATTTTCAATGTTGTTTTTAAAAGTTATTTAGGAATCCTATTCTTAGGTTGGTACTGACTAGCAAAAATAGGAAAGAGATATCATAGTAGAGGGATTTTGAGTTTTGAATGTTGGGTTTCTTCATCCAGAATAGCATTGTATGCTTCTGTAGTTCAGGTAACAAAAATGGTCCATAATGGGGTATTTTTCCTTAATTTTGTGTGGTTTTTTATTTTCTTTCACACTATTTTCAATGTTTTTTAAAAAAGTTATTTAGGATTCCTATGCTTTGGTTGATACCGACTAGGAAAAATACGAAAGAGATATCGTAGCAGAGGGATTTCAAGTTTTAAAGCACTTTATTTACTTAATATGGGATTTTTTTTTAAATCAATTTTTTTTGAGTTGGGTGTAAATGGATTTAATATTTGCTTTTCTACATCTAAGACTTCATTGTCAAATTTCCTCTTATTTGTTTTCTCTGCTAGACATTCATGTCAAAATGATAGACGTAGATCATATAAATACAACTAACGATCTACTAAGGCACAATCATGGATGAAATCAACTAATTGGTGAAACCATTAAACAAAAATTGAACGTACTTGCCTGGATTTGTGTCTTCATGCTGAACTTTCCTCTTGTTTCTTTTCTTTGCCAAACATCCATGTCACAATTATAGGCATTGATCATTTAAATGTACTGAAGATCTGATAAGATAGTCATTGTTGAAATCAAATAATTGGGAGAATGTTTTGGACCCCCAATAATAATAGAATGATGTTCTGAGAGAAAGCCCTACTGAAATCATGTATGAAATCAACTAATTGGTGAAACTCTTAAACAAAAATTAAACACACTTGTCTGGATCTGCATCCTCATGCTGAACTTTCATCTTGTTTCTTTTCTTTGCCAGACATCCATGTCACAATGATAGGCATTGATCATTTAATTACCACTAAAGATTTGATAAGACACAGTCATAGTTGAGCTCAAATAATTGGGAGAAAGCCCTATTTTTGGTACCTAATAATAACATAATGATGTTTTGTTGTATATTTGTGTTGAAATCTCTGCATCTCTTATCGTGGTCGCTTAATGTAAAATGCCCCATTGTTTATCGTCCACTTGAATAAATCTTTTGCTAAGATATTTTAAGTTTACCTAAGCTTAATTTTTTATTTTTAATGAAATTACAATACTTGAAAAAACTTTTTATCTTTCCTTATAAAACAATAGTTACTGAAACTCCCCAAGGTAATTCCAAGGGTAAAAATTCCCCTGATGTTTTAAGAAATTGAACCTTTGGAGGTTGTTCTTCTAAATATCAACTTTGATATGACAAAAATGAAAACCCCTAGGAATAGCCCAGCTAAAACAAAAAAGATTTGTGAGGATTCCATGAGGAAGAATATCACAATAGACTTGGACCTACACAGCTCATAAGAGGAGGAGAAATTTTGGGAGAAAGAAAGAAAAGATGGTAGCTCAAGAGAGAAAAGATCAACTAGACTATGTGCTAAAGAAAAGAAGAGCAACACAAAAGATAAAGTTGTCAGGGGAAACCTTGAGGAAGCCCTTAATTTTGAAGAAATTTAGGAGATCTCTGCTAAAGATTTCGAGGATGAAGATTTTCAAGCTGAAGGAGAGGACCAAGAGGAACTATTTAAGAAATAAAGGGAGGAAGAAAGTGATATGGTGGAAGATTCTAAAGATTCTGACCACAACCCACAACCCTTCAACAATTTGGAAGATGATGAGATGGTTCCCTATTCTCAAGAAATGTCATTGGATAAACAAAATAAAAATGATATGGAGGAGGAGATAAATGAGCTCAAAGAATGGGTTCTTATCTTGGAAGAGAAAAATTAAATTTATAAACAAAAAATTCATAATCTGTGCGAGGCTTTTAGTTCCCTCTGTGAAATCACTGATGGTGTGATGAACAAGGCAGTTATGGGAGTGGTGTCTAGATAGGGGAAAATAAAGAAGACAAACAAGAGGCTGAGTAAACAAGGAAAGAAAAATATGGATGCAGAAGATGGGGAGGACATGCAGGAGGACACCTAGGCCATCAAGGTTGATAAGTTGAAGCACAATTGGAACCTCATTAACAATGATTAAGCTTTCCCCTTCTATTTCTCTTAAATTCTTTTCTAGGTATAGGAGGTTAGTGTTTTTTATTACGGGTATAAGATACCATCCTACATGCCTTTTAATTCAAACTTTATTTTGATGGTGAATACGGTTACTATGTTTAATATAGTTTATATTCGGTATAACGATGTTATGGTAGGTAGATGGTGGCTAGTTAGAATTAGTAGATTTAGCTACACGAGCATGGTTATATTTGACTATTTCTGAAAGTTGATTTTGTTTGTTTTGGTCTAGTTCCTTGCGGCTAGGGTTTTTTTGTTGTTCTATAATTTTGTTGTTCTAAAGGTTCAGGGCCTTCTCCCTATAACATAATGAAAATCAATAGCTTTTGAAACTAATAAAAAAGACTTTGATTATGTGCCCTTGGAGGAGTTTGTTATAGACTCCCTCTCCTTTGGATCTGCTAATAAGGGTAAATATTAGGTTCGGGAATTGTCTAAATCTTTTAAATTTAAAAAAGGGAAAGACAAGAAAAAATATCGTAATTTGTCTTTTTCTGACACCATTGATAAAAGAGCATTGGTGTTCCAGATGTCAAGAAGATTTTGGAGAATTTAAATGTTAAAAAGAAAATTGATGAGATAGTAAGGGAGAAGGTTGACATTCCCAATTTTGGTGGGGAACCATATGGGATTGATTTCCACATTAAAATCCCTATTGAAATAGAGAAAGGTGCCCCTATGGGAATGGATAAAGGATCCTCTACCACTAGAACATGGGATGTGCTGACGGTGGTCAAGGATGTTATGGTTTTTTTTTGTGAGTGGAAAATTAATCATTGCAAGTGCATAAATAAAGCCACACATGCAAAATTGTGTCTTTGATATTTATGAAGGAAAATAGTGTTTAGAATACATACTTGTAAACGTACTAGGTGAGGATCATGTTATCCTTAGATGACACCCTTGTTGAACTCAATTACTAATGATCAAGGAAGAGTTAAAGACAACATACAAGCATGCAATATTCTCTTAAGATGTTGATATAAGTGTTGATGTTAGGAAATTCTTCTTTTTGATACATGCATAAGCTAGATTCTTTCTTTTCTTCAATATTTTAAATGAATCAAGATTACTCCTTAAATACACCACCCTGTTGAGAAATTGGAAATAATTTATGTTGTGATTAGCCTAGAAAAATGAGTAAGAGAATGAAATATATGATCAACTTAAAATATAAATTTAAAAACTCAAATTATTCATATCTCCAAAGTTAAGTCAATTCTCAATTTACAAACTTAAACTAAGATGACAAATAATAAATCATTAATAAATTCAAAATCTTAAAATGTCTAAAACTATAACATAATTATGATACTATCCTAAATACTAATTATTATTCATTTTGTTTATTCTCTTTCTAAATTTTAATATCAAAATATAGTTCTCATTTATTCCTATTATCCTGGTATGGTTGCTAATGTGACAAATTTCAATTTACAATTTTATAAATTATTATTTGGACTAGTTATTTTTAAACAAATACAGTTTTTGATAAGTAATCTACTTATAAGGGCGAGTCCACATATATTATAAAAAAGTGTAGAACAAAAAGGGAAATAAAAGTTTATCCCAATCTTTGAAACTAATTCTCCCCCCCACAAAAAATTAATTGATTCTCCCCCCCAACAAAAAAATAATTGGCCTCTCCTATTGCCTCATACAAAGCTTTATAATCATGAATTTATACATTTGATAAACCAAGTACTGCTTGCCTTCAAATATTGCTATTTATTCTACCAGATATACTATTCTGATGTATTTAAATCTACTATTAATTCTACTTGGCAAATTTAAATCTTTTGAAATTTAGATGAATTTGAAGATTGCAAAAGTAGACTGTGAAACTCTATCATAATAAATATTTTTTTAACAAAAAGTATGCACTGTGAAACCATATTTGATAATATGAATTTGGAAATTAATATTTAAACAAATATGAGATTAACTTGAACTGTTACCAACTCAAATTGTTTCTAGGGGTGAACAATACCGTTATGCATAGATAGAAATGTTGTGCAAAGTATGTTAGAACTTGCGTTAAGAATGCAACATAACAAGGTTTATTATTTTTCAACTTCATAGGGACCTTTCATTTCTGAATCTAGGAAAATTTATCTCTTGAATCTACGCTATAATTATCCATCCAAATGATGGATAGTGTAATAAATAGATTTCTATATGAGATAGTCATTATCCATGACCTGTAAATGTAGTCATGGAGAAGCACTTTACTTGCTAGATCTATGAGGCATAATACCCGAAGTTATGTAGAAAAGTTAATGAGAGAAGTTATGTGGTAATCATGGAAGATCCTTTCATTGGAAAATTTAAAATACTCTTCATTTTGTTGCACTACTCCATTCCTTGACTAGTAGACTGAATATGTAACAAGGAATCAATAGTTCAAACTTTTCTTGATTGCAGCAATTGGGTCATCATTTTAAGAGTTTCATAATTTGGTGGTAGCAATAAGCATCTTCTTTACTTAAAATTCCACTCCAAAAGATGAATTAAGAGCTTCTCCTAGTGCGTTCTCTATTGCAAAGTGCCTATAGCCCACCTACAAAGAAGAGAGAATAAAAAATATAGGCGATCATATTAGGTTCATTAGATAGCTCAAATACATCAACCTATAGAGGTAGAATGAAAGGCCCCTTCAACAACAACCTTTATCTGCATTATTACTATCTTCTCAAAAGTAATGCCAAAAGGGAGAGAAAAACATAGCCCAAGACTAAATTGTTCCACTCAAGTCAAATGTTTCCTCTGCAAATTGCCAAAGAAGCCTTCCAATGAAAATTTTTCTACAATTTGAACAAGAGTGTCAGAGAAACCGTAAATCAAATAATTTTTTTTACATGTCCCAATAAAGAATTTATGTTTTATTCAATGAAAACCTATATTTACAACCAATTCACAAACCCTTCTTGCCTTTCATTTACTAAAAGACAATTTCAAAATTTTACCAATTCAACTACAAAAATACCCTTCACTTCCACTCAGAAGCATAGTTTTCACCTAGTTCTCCAAATGTGGTCATTTTCCAATTTGGTATACAAAAAAAGAAACAAAATTCACACCAAAAACCACAAGAAAACCCTCCCTCTCCTTAATTGGATGGAAAATTTGGAGAAGTTAAGAAACCTCCACCCATAATTTTGTACCCACAACATAGAATAATTAAATAAGTAACAAAAATATCCACACACAACATAGAATACTTGATTAAGTAAAGGATAGCCTCAATGCCTTACATCCATAACTGGTAGAAATGATTAAACCAAATTAAAACACATAATTATAACATTTTATAGAGCGAAAATTGAAATAAGTATCAAAAATCTGACTACATAGGTTTTTGAAGACTTGTTGGGCAGAAATATGACCAGTGGAATCGTTATTTGATAATATGAGGTTCAATAGAATCCTTAAAGATAGATATTATATAGAATAAAATAATGCTTTTGTTGATTCTAGGCAAATGCATCCTATTCAACTTAGATTCATGTAACTAAAAATGGGTTTGATAAAGTTGAGAATTGTGCATAAATCGATAGACTAATGGCATACAATCTAGAAAGTGTGCAGATTTATTATTTGGTAGACAAAAAACTTAATATTTACTTTTTGGTAAATAAGAATTCTCTAGATTTCTTTAGATTTTTATAGTTATTTTGTAGACAAATATTTAATATTTATGTATTTACAATGGATAAGATAAGATTCTCTAGATTTTTATAGATTTTCTGATTTTAATAAGTTGTTAAATGAAACATCATATTTAATGTTTACAATATTGTTTTCTACTAAGATAAACAAGTTCTACAGGGACCCAAAACCCAATTCCATCCAAAAATCAAACACAATAGCCAAAGTCTTACCATCGGCTAAACAACAATAGAAATAGGGGATTCACCCCAAAACAAAAAACACAGAAAAGAAACCTAAACAAGATGCACAAGCAAATAAACTAAGAAAGAGCTTAGCATTCTTTTGGATCGTTTCGTTATTAATCTCTTGGAGTTCTTCCATAATGAACCTCAAAGTACCCTTTTCCTAATATTTTCTCTTGGTCCTGGTAAAAGGTCCTGTGGATGCCTACACCTCCTGGTTCATCTTAGCCAAGTTGATATCTAGAGATCTCTCAGCTCTAGTCATCTGCTCCTTCTGAATCGCATTTTCCTCATCAACTCTTTTGAGGACCATGACACTATTATGCATGGCTTCCTTGCTAACCTCCACCAAACCCTTAAGTTTACTTCTCAGCTTTTGTGTTTCTTTCTCCAGCGTGTCGATATTAGACGCATGTTCAGTTTTCATAACCTTAATATCTTTGACAATTTGTTGGGACAACGTTGGGAGTTCGTTAGTCTTATCTAAAGCTGGAATCTCAGTGAAAGTGACAATGAGATCCTTAATCCCTTGTTTCTGAATATTAATTTCCCCACAAACCCATCGGAAGTACTTCTCCTGATACATCAGTGACTTCCTCGGGAGCTCACCAACATTTGTTCCATCATCTTTGGTCTCATTGGGGTCCAAATACAGGGTGGGGGTGAACTCACAATAATGGTTCCCACTTTTTTGCCACTTTTGACACTGACATGAACAATTTTAAAATAATCTTCAACTTCCAACAAATATAACTTTTAAACTATTAAGAATTTGAAGATGATGTAAATTAGTGATTTGTAGCATTTTGTCTGTAGATTCTATATATTTTTTTTTCAAATTTTTTTGAAGCATTTTTTATTTTTTTCCATCTACCTTGAAAAGTAGTTTTTCACAACAAACTATATTTTTTAAGAGTGATGTGCCTCCCGAAATGCATAACTTTTTTTCTATAAATGATAAAAACTCAATTATTTTGAATTTTTCTTTGCAACATCAATATCCAAGGCTTGCAGTTGGTTTGATAGTGATATGTTCAATATTTTTCATTTTATTAAGTTTTGAAGTCCGACTAGTCATAATTAAGACATAGGTTTAAGTTTGAACACATAACTTGTTCTATATATATCGAAATTCAATTTTTTTTTTAATTAGAAAGAAGACATCAATACCCGAGGCTTAGATATTTTTCAGAATTTTTTTGAATTAGTTTCCTATTTTTCCCAATGTGTTGCACAAAGAAGTTCATGTTCAGTGAAAAACCTATGTTTGGTAAAATTAAAAAAACAAGTTCATAATAAACTCAATATGTAATAAAATTATAATCATTGGAAAGCTTGCTTCGAGGACTACAATACTATATTTTGGGTTGTCAAGATCATTCCATTTTACCCTTCAACTAGAGGTTTAAAGGCCAAAAATCTGCAAAAAAATGTAGAAATCTTCAGAGAAGTGTTAAAAAAGGGGTTCAAACGAAGGGGGGTTCGAGCGAACACCCCATTTTTAGGGGGGTTCGAGTGAAGAGGGGTTTGATCGAACCCCTGCGCTATAATTGAAAAATGACATAAATAAGAATTAAAGGTGCTTTGCTCGAAAGAGGGGGTTCGAGCGAAGTGGGAGCTTCACTCGAACCCCAAAGGGTATTCCATTCGAACACCCCCACTTCGCTCGAACCCCCCGTAAACAGAATTCTCCACTTTTGCCAATTTCCTTTGTTGGAAAAACTGGGAACCATTAATGTGGGATAACTCGGGGGTGTTAATTTTAATTTTAATATTCTCATTGACAAGAATCTCCACCTTTTTTTGAGTCTTTTATATTTTTTAAGATTTTTTTGGCCCAAGATTTGGGCCTGCGAAACAAGGGATTTCTTTTTACCAACCCATCTAGGTGGGTTTTTTCTACTAATACTAGTACCATGAGTGGTCTTCTACAGGGGGCCCTCAATCTCTAAGGGTTTATATTCTGAGTCGTCTGACACATGGACATCATTTCAGTCCATAGCCATTCCTCCCTCAGCATTGTCAAACTCCATGTCTGAAACATCGTGCACCTCTTGGCTGGCTAAAGACTTAGGGTTTTTCAAAGCAGGGGAGGGTTTAATCTGATGGAATTTCATATACTCTATGATTGTGAGGATTAAACCCTCATGTAGAACTAGATTATACTCATTCTTGGAGTGCTTGCTAATAGATAACTCCAAAGAAGATAACAAATAAAATTGAATAAAAAAAAATTTGTCACTCCTTTCCCTAAAAAATTTCCTCCCCTCCATATTGAGCCTAGAGATCTTAGCAATAAAGGATTCATCATTTCTGAACTCTGCCCCATACACACACAACACCCCATTATCCCAATTGCTCACAAACAAATTCATGAGCTGATGGTTGTGTCCATGAAGTTTCCAAACAAAGGGCTCCATTCCGCCATCAACAACTTCTCTCCAGACCTCCTCATTTTTTTCCCAAACCCCACATAAGGATGACTCCATTCTATTTTTGTCTCCCCCTATTATGTTACTACTTCTATAATTCTTTCCGACGACACCCTAACCAAACTTCAAACTGGCTCAAAACAAACAGAGCCACAGGAAAAATCTAGAAACTTGATTTTACTTCTTTCTATGAAAAGTCCTACACATGTGATCTTTCATCACTAATGTTCAAGCGAAGAGATATTTTCGGCATCCTTCCTTGTCAACTCACACAATTAGAATGGGAAGGAATCCCCTTCATGCCACCACTTTTCATCATCTCTAACCACACCAAGATTAGCCACATGGTTAGCTGGCCTATTACCCTCCCTCAAAACATGCGATATTTTAATAGCCTTAAATTTGGTCATCATTTCAAAGAATTCCTGCATTAAATGGTTAATCATTCACCTAGGAGGATATTTTTTGTTCAAAGAATTAATTATATTTAACGATTCACTCTCCATCTGTACCTTCTTAAATCTTTCATGGCTAGCTAGTTTAAGCCCAATAGGCTGCATTTGCCTTGACAAAAATGTTTATAGTATTGTTTAGTAGATAAGATAAGATTTTCATAGATTTTTCTAGATTTGGAGACGAAAAAAATTAATATTTACTTATTTATAATGGATGAGATAAGATTTGCTTAGATTTATATAGATTTCATGTTTTTCTTGTCATGTGAAACATCACATTTAATGTTTACATTAAATATGAAATAAATGCAAATACTTTTAAAATAATAGTATCATAAGATTTTTCTCATTTCATTCAATGAAATAAGATTTCCAAAGACTTTTTTGGAATGCAATCACCATTTATCATTATGGGGAAGACAATAAGTTATTGTCTTTTTGGGTGCTGGTAAATAATATTGCCTAAATAACTAAATAAATTAAAAATAAAAATATTTTTTTTGTATTGACTATTTGGAGTGAAGACCAATAAAATAAGAGATAAATTTTATTTTATAAACTGAAAAAAAATTGTGTCTCAATTTTAACTATAGAACTCCATGCAAATATTTAAAAATACTGCCACATAATTGGATGGATTCAAAAATCAAATATATTCAATGAATGCATTAGTATACCTTCCTATCAACAAGAAACTAATAAATTATGTTTATAAAAAAATGAAAGTATTTATACTCAAAAAAATATATATTTGTGATGAATGGGGGTCACAATGCATTTCACGTACTTGAGCAACACTTGTCTCCCTACAATATTATAAACCATCGATATTCCTATACTCGATGTATTGTCTCTTTGACTGAAGTAGTTAAACATGCAAGAAATTTGGATTACATTCAAAAGTATGTCTATCATGGCTACTGTCATAGACCTTATCATCGAGATCCATGCAACACTAGAATTAGACGTCTCAGGTGCGTAATGGCTTGCAGACAACCAACCTAGACTACGCCTTCTCATACCTGATCGGATCGGAATTCAATGTCACCTTAAAACAATGTTGTGAATGTTGCCAATGCGGAATCCAAATCAATGCAGAATAAAATAACTCGGATGCAAGTCATATGCAATGCAAAACCCAAGATAGACAAGAACACACAAAGTTGGTTGGCAAACACGGATGCTTTTCAATTATGCAAAACCAACATTAGAAAACCAAAGCCATGCATAATGTGTTGAGAAACACTAGTCTCCTCAATGTCTAAAGCTAAAAAAGTGCTTAGTCAGACTTATTACAATGAAATCACACAAAGCTCACAGCTCAGTCCCGAGTCCCACAATTAGACCTCCTTGGCTCGCCTTGCTACGTTTTGCCTAACTGCGCTCCACTCAAACTTTTGCTCTAATGATCTGATCTGCCTTATGATCAAATGATTAAGGCATCCTACCTTATATAGCCAAGTCCCCTATGATGCATCATATCGATGAATATTTTCCTAGTCATCGATCTTGTAACGGCTCGATCGCATGGCACACAAAAATCATGTTGGATGATCTATGCGCTCTAGCGGTCGGCTCAACATGCTAAGAAAGTTGGCCCAATATAGGTCTTCCTTAAACATGCGATCCACCCCATAACGTGTGCCAGAATAGGTCTGCACCCAATCACAAACCCCTCTGTACTCGATCTATGAAATCGGCCCACCAAGTGCATAATCGCTCAAGCTGCAAAGCACCTCGGTACTTCTCCCAACTCAAGTCAGCCCCAAATACACAAGTGATCCCATGTGGATCCACTTAGACCGAAAAAGTGTCATCCAAACTCGGTTAAGTATTCAGGTCAATGAACACACAAAAAGACTTCGTCCCAAAAAGAATGCAAAGTCTGGGTCCATTACATCCTCCCCCACTCAACCTGGTGCAATGCCCTCATTGCTGCATCTTTGGACCAAGAAGTCATAGAGGGAATGCTCTCCTGAACTTCAAGACTACAGAGTCGAGTTCCTCTCAAGGAACTCCATGATCTTTTCCTCATGATGCCAAAGAGTCTCGCCAGCTTGCCAAGAAGCGGACTCACATGGCTCGCCATCGAAAATGGTAGGGAATTCTCTATGCACTTTTCTGCTATAGTGTCATATCCGCATAGCCAAGACTTTACCTACTCGCTTCTCTGGATGGTCGACCATATTCACAGGCCCCCTCTTAGGAATGTTCTGAACCAAGTCTTCTCCATCTACATTCTGCGCTCTCAGTTGTGACACATGAAAAATTGGGTGCATTCCCAGATGCTCCGGTAGATCCGACTAATATGCTACAGGACCCAACTTCTTCACAATGCAGAACGGCCCATCCCACTTGCGAACAAGTGCAGTGCTCAACCCCCTTGGCAATTTAAACTAGTAAGGATCCATGCGCAACAAAACTCTGTCACCGACTTGAAATTCCACTTGTCTTCTCTTTCCATCAGCATTCTTTTTCATTCGCTCTGATGCCTTGGTGAGATGATAACGATGCAGTTCAACTCGCTCATTCCAAGTCTGTACCATGTCTGCCGCATCGACATCACCTCCTTGATATCCACGCATCATAGTATGTGGAGTAAGAGGCTACTGCCCCATCACCAACTCAAATGGAGAGTACTTCGAAGACTCACTCTTCTACAAATTATATCTGAATTGGGCTACGTCAAGCAACTTTGGCCAATTGCCTTGATCGGATTCCACAAAATGCCTCAAGTAGATTTCCAACACAACATTGATCTGCCAGTTTGTCCATCCGTCTGTGGATGATAAGAAGAACTCATGAAAAGGTTGGTGCCCACAAGCTTGAACAACTCAGACCAAAACTTCAATGTAAACCTGGTGTCCCTGTCTAAAAGGATACTCAATGGTATGCCCCAGTACTTGACCACATTCTTGAAAAAGTACTCTGTTGCTAGCTCTGTTGGACATGGCTACTGGCAAGCAACAAAAATAGCATACTTACTAAACTGATCCACTACAACCATGATGTTGGAGAAACCTTCCACATTCAGGAGCTAAGTGATGAAGTCCATAGTCACGCTCGTCCATGGCCACATAGGTATTGGTGAAGGTTGGAGCAAACCTCCCGGTCATTCATGAATCGACTTATCTTGCTGGCAAGTGATGCAAGTCCTCACATAGATCTCAATATCGTCTCGCATCTTTGGCCAGTAGAAGCCCCGTTCCATAAGTGCCAAAGTCCACTTCTGCGCAGGGTTCCCTGCCTAGGTAGAATCATGACACTCCCATAACAACTCTCTGTGCAACTCCTTCAATTTCAGAATGTACAAACGGTTCTCTACATAGTATAGCAATCCATCTTGCAAATAAAATCTCTGAGTCCACCCAACATGAACTTGAAGAACAATCTAATAAGCTTGAGAATCATTCTCAAGTCCTTCCTTAACTTGATCCATCACATCTTTAGCAACTGTGACTTGGCTGGCCTCTCCTTAGAAGTTCTCCAGTATGCCCAACTATTCCTAGAGACTGAGAGAATCTGCAACCACATTGTGCCTTCTTGGATTATACACGAGCACAAAATAGAACTTAGCAAGGAACTCCTACCACCTTGCTTGCTTCGGGGTAAGTTTGGCCTGTGTTTTGAAGTAAGTCGAACTGATGTTATTAGTCTTCACTACAAAAGGCACTCCTAGAAGATAGTGCCGCCAAACTCTAAGGCAGTACACAATGACTGTCAATTCCTTCTCATGGGATGAATATTTGCTCTCCCTATCATTAAGTTTCCTCAACTCAAAATGCTACTGAGTGCCCATGCTGTATAAGAACCCCTCTGATCGCATAATCAGAAGCATCCATCTGAACCTCAAATGGTTCATTGTATCTCGACAATGCAAGCACAGGTTCCACTGTGAGCTTGCTCTTCAACTCCTCAAAAGTATGTTGTTGGCGCTCACCCCAGATCCACCTCGTTTCCATCTTCAACAAGTTGGTCAAGGGCTCCGCGATCCTAGAGTAACCTACAAAAAACTTCTGATAGTAGTTTTCTAGTCCCAAAAATTGTCGCACCTCATGGACATTCCATAGTGGTTCCCAGTCCTAAATCGCTGCAAGCTTTTCTGGATCAAGTCGGATCTGACAACATCCCACAATGTGCCCTAAGAACTGAACCTCCTCCTGTGCAAATTCACACTTCTCCCTTTTGGCAAAGAGGTTGTGTGCCCTCTGAAGGCTAAACACCTCCCTAAGGTGCTCCCTATGTTCTGCAAGACTTCAACTATACACCAAGATGTCGTCCAAATATAAAACAACACATCTATCTAGCAAGGATCTGAACACATCATTCATGAGGGTGTTGAAAGTAGTCGGTGCATTGGTTAGGCCAAATGACATGACCAAAGAATTCATAAGATCCATACCTTGTCGTGATAGCTGTCTTCACCTCGTCACTCGGTGTGATGCGGATCTGGTAATATCCTTGTCTCAGATCCAACTTGGTGAAGTACCTGGCCTCCACAAGTAGATCAAAGCTATTCGCAATCAAGGGAAGAGGGTATTTGTTCTTAATAGTTAGCTTGTTGAGCACCTGGTAGTCCATGCACAAATGAAGTGATCCATCTTTCTTTCACTGAAATAAGATTGGAGAAGTAAAGGGGGAGCGAGAAGGTCGCAAGCATCCTGCCTCCACAAGCTCTGCAAGCTGCTTCCTCAACTCGGCCATCTCAAGTCTAGAGAGCAGACAAGGAGCTCGAGATGGCAGTCTTTCTCCCATCTCCAACTCAATCATGTGATCCACATACCTCTTTGGTGGCAGTGCTACTGGTAACTTCTCTAGCATAACATCCGTGAACTCCTTCAAGACATCCTCCAGTGCAGAAGGATTAGACGATCCAGATGGTTTGCCTTCATCCCATCCACTAAGTAAGGTCGCCAAAAAGAGCTCCTCGGTCGCCTTCCTTCCAACTCGCTTAGCACTCAGAGCACTCAGAATTTGAGCTGAGTCACTTTTCCTCACCGTCAGAATCATACAAGACTGCACCAGATCCAATATCAAAATGCATCCCAAGTATGGAGCCACCATAGCTATTGCTTGTCTCAGGTAATCTTGTCCCAATATTAGATCAAATTCCTCTATTTTGATCACCACAAGGTTGACTGGAGCCTAACATAATCCGTTCCTCATGATAGTATTCGGGATCTCGCCACTGAGCTTCCATGTGGCAGCAGTAACCGCTTTGAAACTAGTCTCAGTTAGATCCATCTTGAGCCCAAGTGACTTCACTCAGCTCACAAAAATGTAATTATGTGTAGCCCTAGAATCAACCATCGCCAAGACCTTCTTTCCTCCAAAGAATACCTCAATGAAGCATAAGTCGTGTCAACTTGATGTGCCTACTTTCAGATTTGTTGTTTCCTGTACAACATTCAGCAACTGCAAAATGCCCATCTCGGGTTGAACTTTCTGGTTCTCGACCACCAATGAATTGATGCGAGTCCACTCAGGATACTCCCGAGACTAATGTCCAGATTGTCTGCAAATAAAATAGTTGTTGTAAACCTTCTTATCTTTCGTAGGTTTGTCTTTTTTTTCCTTCTTGGGTGGGTTGTTCCTAGTTGGTTTATCTTCTTCTTCTCTTTCGCTTTCGGTTGTGGACCAGCATTCCACTTATCTTTCCTCCAATAAAATTTTTTACACCGATCTGCTGAGTCAGACCATCCTCCGTGAAACCCTTTGGCTGCATCACCCTTATAGTCCAACAAGTCATCGGCCAAAGTAATCAATCGCCTGAGCCAATGTCTGCACCTTCTGCCTTTGCATCTTGTCGATGGCCCAAGGTTGCAAGCTCCTCATGAACAAGTACAACTTCCTAAAGTCATTTATCTTGGTGGATTCCAAGTCCAACACTTGGAACTTGCGGATGTAGTCCCGAATCTTCCCGATATGCTTTATCTCATCAAAGCGAGATCAAGCCACCCAATTTGAGTTGCCTAGAATGAACTGATCCTATAGAGTCACCTTCAATTCGAGTCAATTATTAATCGATCGCACTATTTTTCCACCTCGCTTGTCTGCCACCAAAGCTTCACACTTCTCGTGAAGCATGAGGCCACCTTTCAGACTTGCACCTCATCAACCAGCTCAAGTGCACTCAACAAGTAATCTTCTACATCCCAAAAGAAGTTATCCAATACTTTGTCATCATGATCACCATCATATGATGCAATCGATGCTTATGTCTTGGAACTTTGCGTTCCAACCTAGAGAAGTGTACTAAAAAGTGACTATCCTTCCTTCAAGAACTTGATCTCATTGCGGTGCACCTCCACGTTCCAATGGATCCTGTCTAGGACATCCTGCATATGTTTGATTCTTGATACAATGCTCTCGAACCGTCCTTCTAAAGCCTCCAAGTCAGAAATCCATTGTTTATGATCCTAGAGCCAATGGTTGGTGTGCAACCCCCGAACATCGTATTCTTATTGTTCCTCGATTTCCTCTTGATGCCCCTCATCCAGAGGTTCCCCCATCTTGTTCCTTTGCAGATCCTTTGCAAAGTTCTGCGCTGATACCAGCTGTCATGGACCTTATCAGCAAGATCCGCGTAGCACTGGAATTAGACATCTCAGGTGCACAATGGTCTGTAGACAACCAACCCAAACTATGCCTTCTCGTACCTAATCGAATCGGAACTCAATGTCTTCTTAAAACAATGTTGTGTATGTTGCCAATGTGAAATCCAAATCAATATGGATTAAAACAATTCAGATGCAAGTCAGATGCAATGGAAAACTCAAGATACACAATAACACACAAAGTTGGTTGAAGAACACAGATGCTTTTCAAAAATGCAAAATGAACATGAAAAAACCAAAGCCAAGCATGTTGTGTTGAGAAAAACTAGTCACCTCAAGGTGTAAAGCTAACAAAATTCTTAGCCAGACTTATTACAATGAAATCACATAGAGCTCATAGCTTAGTCCAGAGTCCCACAATTAGACCTCCTCGACTTGTCTAGCTTCCTTTCGCCTAATTGCACTCCACTCTAAATTTTTTCTCTGATGATCTGATATGTCGTATGATCAAATGAGCAAGGCATCCTACCTTATATAGCCACTTCACCTACGATGTATCAGATGGATAAAAATTTCCCCGTCGTAGATCTTGTAACAGTTCGATCGCACGACACACAAAAATCAAGCTAGATGATCTATGCGCTCCAACGGTCGGCTCAACATGCTAAGAACGTCAGTCCAACATAGGTCTTTCTTAAACATGTGATCCACCTCATAACGTGTGCTAGAATAGGTCCGCACCCAATCGTGAACCCCTCGGTACTCTATCCATGAAATCGGCCCACCAAGTGCATAACCACTCAAGCTGCAAAGCACCTCGGTACTTGTCCCAACTCAAGTCGGCCCTAAATACATAAGTGATCCCATGCAGATCCACTTAAACTGAAAAAGTGCCATCCAGACTCGGCTAACTGTTTAGGTCAGTGAACACACAAAAACACCTTGTCCCAAAAAGAATACAAAGTTTGGGTCCATTACAGCTACGGTCGTCATCCTAAAAGGAGGATTAGAATTTCCCTACAATTGGCATAGACAATTATTTGAAAGAAACCTTGTCTTGACTATATAAATTGTGACATCATATGGCACACGAAGCTAACGACACCATTGTTCTCTAATTACTATTTTAATTTTTTAAGATAAACTTATATTAAGATAGGAAGAAACATTCATAATTTGTCTTTCATCCATAAAATCTCTTAACATCCACCTTCTTGGAAGTGACAGAATCAAAACATGAATATTTCTTTATTTGTTGTGGATAGTGTCAAATTTTGTAAGAAGAAATACTTTTTTTATCATCTAATTCAACTTGGTACGAGAATTTGAATAGGGATAATGAGGAGAGGTATTCTTCACATGTAAGTATTCTTTTCTTAAGTAAGTTGTTTTTGACTTTAATATGGATCTTTTTAATTGCAATAAGATATATTTCATTTCTATTTTTATTTTATTTTTGTTTTGTTTAGATTTAATAAGGTATTATAGTCATATTTTTTATGACGCATTACACAAAATAACATTCTAGCATTATTAGTTGAGCTTCTTGATTGACTACTTCAATGATGATGAACCATGATTTAAAGACAACATACAAGTTTTCAATATATGTAAACCACTTATAGAAAGTGGGGATGTGGGCATTATTGTTCTTCAAATACAAGTATTCCTTCCATCCACAAGTTATTCTTGGTTTTGATAGAAATCTTGTTAATTCTGATATGATATATCTCATTTTCCTTTGTTTCTATTTTATTTTATTTCATTTTTCTTTTTGGGTTTAATGAGATAGCACAAAGCATCGTCTATTTTTTATTATTTTATAATGGTTGATAGGTAATTATTGAATGATGTTTTAATAAATTTCAATTTTTTTGTACAATCATCTTATTATACATATTTTTGTGCAGGATGAAAATGGAATTAAGTAAACTAAGACCTAATCCCACTCGTATGCACACATTGGAATACAAAAGAGCCTAAGGAGATGATTCACTTTGACTACTTCTTTCAAGAGAGAGAGAGAGAGAGTCAAGGAATATCTTTATGGTTTTTATTCCTTTGTTTCTATGAAGAGGAGATGTACAAAATGTAATGAAATGATCAACTAGGCTACAAAGAAAAGTAAAAGTGCAAATGTAAACTGAAATACTAAAAATTGCAGATCTGAAACTAAACAAGATTGTAAATGAACAAGAAAGTAAATCTAGAGCTCTACTCTACGCTCGGAGACTAAACCCTATATGAGTGTAAATGTAAATGTGCATTCTTCAAATCACAAATGAAATGATGGGTCTAAAGCATGAATGTAAATCTGAAAATAAGTGTATAAAGCTCATACCAAGGTATGAAAATAATATTAAACCATACCAAACCCTCAGGGAGAGGTACAAGCCAATCAATAGTCGATGATCTCGTCTTATTCTTAAATATCTTCAAATCTTTAATTGATGATGAAAATGGTTGATGTAGACTTGATAGATGCTTCATTTATTGATCGAATGCTCCACTTAACGTGTACTTTCACTTCATGAGTGTCTCCTTCAATTGATTGTAGATGGATCCTTTAAATGAGAAAAGAAAAGGCTATATGTATGAAACTCTAACTTTGTTTTTAATCATATGCTAACCTAGAATCAATATAATTTCACAATCCTTTAGATTTGAACATAATAATACTACCAAAATATGATCCCAAAATTCAAGGAGATAAAGTAGGGACCAAGAGGCATCACATTATTAGTCCAACCAACTTCTTCCTAAATTTTTAGGGAAGCAAGGTATTGTAATTCTAAAGTCAATTTCATAAGGATGCGATGATTCAAGGTGTTTAGATATGTGAAATTTGGCCTTGAAGATTGGAATATGACATAATTAGAGCTTTTGATGAATTAATTAATTGAAAGAATAAAATAAAAAGGGGCACACTTAGGGTTAAGAGCCGAATTTTATGATGTGTAGAATGATAAAAGAGGAATTTAGATTTAATTAAATGAATTGTCTAAATTCTTAAAGGGAAATTAAAATGCAAGATGAAAACACACTAAGGCAGATGGTAACCTAAGCATGGAATTGTACCACCCAATTAAGGGTGTACAATTTATGATGCTAATTATGATAATTATGAGTGTACGCAATTTGTAATGTTATATTTTGCCTCCCCTTTAGTAGGTTGATTAATTAAAGTGATAAGTTACAATAAATTATGTAAATGAAATAATTAAGGGTTAAATTGTGTGAAAATAATACTATAGGGAATGTAAACTAGCTCTTCAATAGAAAAGGTCTATGCACTTGAACTATGATCTTAAAAGATAAGTATGTTAGATAGTAAAACCCTATATAACAATTAATGTAAGAGTAAAAAATGTCATAAAACTTGCAAAATAGAGGGACTAGAAAAATATAATCTTAAAAACAAAATTTTAGTAAATTATACATTGATGACTTAGTGAGATAGTGGGATGATGGTTTTTGGCTACCTAAGCTTTGAATAGTGCATGTGGTGGCATGAATAGATAATCAATGGTGTCACCTATGTGTGTCTTCAACCAATAATTTTTAGCCTTTACAAGCACTCAAGTGTGTGTGTATGTGTGTGTGCGTGTTTGTTTGTGTGTATATTATTTACTTTTCAAAAAATATCTTAATATATTTAATATTAAAAAAATTGTAAATAGAAATATGTTTCTATGTAAAAAAAAAAGGTATTATCTATATTATCTATATGAAATTTAATAATAATAAATATAAGGTAGGTCATTTTTCACTAAAATATAATTTCATGGTACTGAAAAAATGGAAAAAAAAAATAATTTTATTAAAAAAAATTGAGAGTATACAAGACACATGTTATAATAAATTTAAGCTTATGGTAGTGATTATTTCAAGTCTTGATTGAAAAATTGGAAAGCTCTCCATCTGCTTAAATATCAAGGAAGCAGTGGTTCATTATGTACATTAGAGTTTTAAAACATTCTCAAACTTTGATTGTGTCATAATTTCTTCATATCTCTAAAGATTTATAATTTAGGTATAATATCTAAAATGCTTGATTTTTTCGTTTTCGAAAATATAACATATTACTTATGTTTATGAATTTAAATAAGATTTAAAAAATTCCAACGTTAAAGGATAACCTATTTAAGAATGAGCCTCTTTGATCACTATTGAGATCCTATTAGTATTCATGAATTAAGTGATCTAAAGTACTACTTTAGATGTAAACATTAAGATAGTATTTGTCAACTAAATGATATTAGAACCAAACTAATTTGGGGGTTGAAGAATATTAATCAAGTAAAGCTAGTATTCTGTCTAGTTCTTATAGATGAAGACCACAACCATATTGACATCGTTGTGCATAGTGTTAAATGTAGATAAAAATAATAGAGAAAACTATTTAAAGACTTGTTATCGTGCACATTTCCATGCATTTCATGCCTAGTTTTCTAAAATCCTAGATACATTTTAACTCTTTAACATGTGCAACATCAATTATATAATATTTATAGACTAATGTAACAAAAACCACAATTGGTTGGATTTATCACTTAGTTACACTTATTTAAAATAAAAATATTAACATCCCCAAGCGAGAGAAGAGCCACTATAATGTCGATGAAACTGTTATTAATATGAGTATCAAAGTGGGCAAATATACTAACATGTCAACTTAAGGAATTTCATCCCAAAGAACTGCTTATGTACTCACTATGAATAATGCCTTGTAAACATAACAAGCTCTTAGACTAGATCTTGATTATTAGCTATGATAAAAACATTGAGAAATAATATTTACGACTAAGTACCTTAATTTTCTCTTGCTCGTGTTATGGGATCTATTATCATTGCTAGGAGATTTTCAATATATATCACTTTGTCACGAGTGATTCATCTTACAATTACACTACATCCATTTGAACTATATAGATAAAATTAATCTTTGGGAAAAAGTTGTAATTCATCAAATTGATCTTTAGTTTTCAATAATTTTAGGATCTAATCCCAGTAAAGTTTAGCTAACAAGATGGAAAGTATAGGAATCTTAATTAAACTTTCTAGAATCACTTTCAAAATATTTGTATTTTATTATATATTTTATAGTATTGGTTTGTTTGATAAATTTGTCTAAAAAAATTCTATAAAATAAAATTTCAAATGGGTTTAGTGTACAAGTAAAAAATTTGTGCTAACAAAGATGGATTACTATTTTCTTTGCTTCTATTATAATATACAAGATTAGATAATAATTATTCCATTAGGAACGCCATAACAATTCCTTATTTTAATCAAAATTCCATATTAGAATAGGACATGCAAAATTTACTTTTGCATAAATCCTTTGACCCTACCCTAGTTGATATAAAAATTAATTAGCTAAACCACAAGACAAGTCATAAGTTCATCATACACAATTATTGCTACTTATTGTAAAGGTTTGGTCGAAGCAAAACTAGTAGACAAGTTAAGTGAGTGTATTGAAAGGAGAAGGACGGAGATTAAAAATTTCTTTGGTAGAGGAGAAAACACTTATGTTATGTCCAACAATGTCTCTTTTGATAAAACATATTCATCCATAGCTTAATAATCCATTAGAGTATCAAGGATGGAAGAACCACTAATTTTAATGCACCATAATATGTAACATAAGAATGCATAGTGGAGAGGGAAAAAGGGTAATGAAAGTCTATTTCCTAACATATTAATAGAGCACAAACTAAGGGTAGGTGATAGGGTTAAGATAGAGATCTATCAATAAGGACAAAAACTAATAAGGAAAGGCCAACAAGACATAGTCATGTAGGAATAAGAGCTCACAATAAAATGTATTGAATAAATACATGAATGGGAGTCGCCACGCATTTCACGTGCTTGACCAGCACTTGTATTTTCAGAATATTAAAATGATCATCTCTTCAGTATAAAAAAAATTATCACATTCAACGGTATATTTATCAATACTAGTCGTCGTCGTAAAACAAGGATTAGATTTTTTCTTTTGTTTATTGCCATTTTCCCACATTTAATGAGCTCTTATGATTGTTTTTTCTTCTATTTATTGTTTTTTTTTCCCATTTTTCCACCTTTAATGATGACATTTGAAGGTGCATTTCCCTATTTAAATGGTGTTAGGTTATTGTAGTTTAGTTGTCGATGTTGATTTTGAAGGTCTTGGTGTTGTTGGGAACGGTATTTTTTAATTAAAAATTGGAAGTTGTAAATATTTCAAATATTTTATTATGTTAGAATTTTGAAATTTTTTATGGTGTGGCTTTATCAATTTCAATGTTCATAATTCTTGTTAGTGGTTAGAATAATTTATATTGATATGATACTTTTCGCTGAAGGATACCTTAAAAATATATTTCAAAATTATAAACAAACCTTTTGGATGATTGAAGATTTCCTTTTGTTTTTCTTTGTTCACAACAACCATGTGGATGTCATTTTCAATCATGGACCTTCGTATGCCCATAGTTATTTCCTTGGATTTTCTCCTTAGACCTTTGATTTCATGCTTTCTAAGCAACAAGATCTCTGATCCTTATTTCTATTGAGTTCTTAGATATGTACTTGCTTTATTGGCCATTTCTAGACCAAGTACCATGCACCTTAAGTAAGATGGTTTGTCTTGAACCACACAACTTCTATTCTAATTATCTATAGGAACAAATTTCCATGGAAGTGGATGGCACCCAGATCAAAGAGTCTACCCCTGTTCTGGGGCTGATATTTCTTGCTTCTAGTTCTTCTAGGAGTTGATCTATATCTTCCCTTGGAATTGGCAGGCCCTGCATTGATTTCCATCTCCAACTTTGGAAATTCGACATGTCATCCATTTCCAAGTAGTCTCTAACCCCGAAACCCCAATGTTGTTTAAACTAGCATTCTGCAACAAGAATATTAGTTGAGTTTGCCAGAGGTGGATAGCCACCCCAAGAGTCCTCCCAGAATAGGCTAGATGAACCATCATGAATATCCCAAGAGATCGATTCTGAAACCAGATTTCTGGAGGAAATGATGAAATTCTAGGTTCTAGGCCCCTTGGGAAAGTTGCATGTTCTGAGGATTTTGAGATGATCTTGGTCTGGTAGATATTTTATTGCCTGCATTCTAACCCATGTTGCATTGGGATATTTAATAAACTTCTAGACTAATTTAGCTCCAAGGGCTATGTTTTGCAATTTAAGGTCTTTGATGCCTAGGCCACCCATTGTTCTGGGCTTGATAATTTTGTCCCAAGCTATTAAGGCAATTTTATGCTTCTCCTCAGTATTTTTCCGGAAGAAATTTCTTATCTTCTTAATTATGAAAGAATTAGCACTAGATGTTAAGGATAATATGGATAAGAGATAAATAGAAAGGGCTGAAATCACTGCTTGGATCATCACTAGCCTTCCTGCCCAAGAAAGGCACTTGCCCTTCCAGGAATTTGTATTTTGTTCCACTTTTAATTTTAAAGGATCCTAGAATTTAGAATTCCGTAGACCTCGGTCTATTGGAATGCCCAAGTGAATACAAAGGAGAGATCCTTCTCTGCAATTTAGAATTATGAGAATCTTGGTCTGTAATAAGATTGGAACAGTGAAAAAATAAACTTTAGTTTTATCCTTGTTTCTAAACTGGCCTGAAGCCCTTCCATAAATTTCTAGGATTTGATTAAGATGGGAAGATTCCTTAACTTTTTCTACCCCCAAGAGAAGGTTATCATCTGCAAACTACTGGTGTGTGACTACAAAATCTTTTGTTACTTTGATTCCCTCTAAAAGATTATTATTATGACTACGTTTGATTGCCCTTCCCAAGGCCTCCCCCATTATGATGGAAAGGAAAGGAGATAAAGGATCTCCTTGTCTGATACCCCTTGAAGAGGAAAAGAAGCTCGTTGGCTTTCCATTTATAAAAATTGAAAATTTAGGAGTTGTTTAGCCATCTCTTAAACATGCAATGGCTAAGCGTATCAACTAGATCACTTGCATTCATTAGCTATTATAATGTAGGGTTAATGCAAAATTAAAACCATTGAATTGACACTCAATCTCATATGATCAAACAATTTGCATGCTCGATATTCTTTTGGATGGCTATGGCTTGACCTTATATTTGTAATTGTGAAAATCGTATATTGATAGTTTTTATCTATTTATTTAATGATTATATTATGAGTATTATATTTTCTATGAATTCAGTTTTTGAATATAGATTAGATCTTGTATTTTATTGCTTGGTATATTATTTTAAATTCAACGTAAATATTCTAGACTTTCTTTTATTAATCATAGTGAGTCATCTATAACACCTTGTGGATTTGTTTACTATGTTATATATAAAGACAATTATTCATTCATAAAGTAGATCATATAGAGATTACACAAAGACAATATAAAAATCATCAAATAATATTCATCATAGGAACATTTTCAAAGCATTAAATCAAAGCATATCATCATATGTTCATTGCATGTGCATTCTTTGTCAACCATCTTTGTTTCAAAACATTTGATTTAATATATGAACATTTGTAGTCCTAACTTACTAAACATAATTATTGATTTTGATCTAGAATTGTGTATAATAACATAGATATTTATAGTCATGTTATATATACTACATGAAATGTTCATATGGATATAAGATTGAGCACAACAAAATGAATATTTAAGTTATAATCAATGAAATACTCATTTTCTTTATAGACTATATAAAATTAGATTGACATTTGTACTAATATTCTAATGTAGGAATTTTTGTTTTTCCTGTTTAAATTTATCATTTGCAATAATAGAATCCTAAATATATTCAAGTATTTTGTTATAGATACATTTTAATCTTAAATTATGTAGAATTTTATAATTATTTGTACTTTTAATTCTTCTTTATTTTTTTAAACAAAACATGAAGCTTAAATATATATTGATAAAATGTATATATTTACATAGGAGAGCTATGCTCAATCCAAGTTAATAAACTAGAGTGATCTGAATTATTTTGTCAATTCAGACGACAATACCTAAAGCAGAATTTGTGGTATTGTAAACACATAATAAATCATATAAAATTTTTGGCAAACTCTGTGAAAGAGAGTTGTGTGCCCTTGAATCTATCCCATTTGGGCAAACTCTGTAAAAGACAGTTGTATGCCTGGAATCTATTCAATTTTGGAAAACTCTGTAAAAGAGAGTTGTATGCCTTGTACAATTTAGAAAATCTTGTCAAGGAGCATATGCCTATAACTCTATAACTCTATAACTCTCCAACTCCTTGCAATTGGATTCGAATTGGGCTTACTTATAAGCTTTCAAGGAAGTTGAACAACCACCACATTTATGTCCTCATCGGAAGTCGAAAAGACAATCCAGTATTGAAAGGTTATTACATTTATATGAAGACAAAAATTAATTAAAGATTAAAATATTTAATACTCTGACTTATTTATTATCATTACTCCCTTCTTGAAAGGCAATGGGCCCCATTGCTTGATCATCTTCCAAATAATGTTCTGCCATGTAACTTGAAAGTGCCAGTGAGACTCTCGAGGAAATAATCGCTTCTTCCTGATCTGCTGTAGCAGCAGGAGTCTGGTTAGCTTGAGGCGTAGCAGCTACTAGTTCCTTGGTAGATGTTATAGTAGCTTACTCATTCCCTTCTGCTGAAGACAAAGGCAAGGAAGAGTTTGGCGTAGTATGGGCAATGACTCATTGGCTATAGATGCACCTGCAATGATCGAAAATGGCTCTGATACCATTGATCTGAATTATTTTGTCAATTCAGAGAACAATACCCAAAGCAGAATTTGTGGTATTGTAAACACATAATAAATCATATAAAATTTCATTTTATTGAAAATATGCAAGAACCATACAATTTTTGGCAAACTCTGTGAAAGAGAGTTGTGTGCCCTTGAATCTATCCCATTTGGGCAAACTTTGTAAAAGAGAGTTATATGCCTAGAAGCTATTAAATTTAGGCAAACTCTATAAAAGAGAGTTGTATGGCTTGTACAATTTAGGCAAACTTGTGAAGGACCGTATGCCTATAACTCTATAAGTCTATAAATCTCCAACTCCTTACAATTGGATTTGAATTGGGCTTATTTATAAGCTTTCAAAGAAGCTAAACAACCACCACATTTATGTCCTCATCAGAAGTCAAAAAGACAATCCAGTATTGAAAGGTTATTACATTTATATGAAGACAAAAATTAATTAAAGATTAAAATATTTAATACTCTGACTTATTTCTGATCACAGAGTGCATAGGATTTGGGAGCATGGCTTAAACCAAAAACATACCAAAAACCCAACAAGGTGTATACTCCACCCAACATACCAGTATGGAACAAAAGATATAACATATTTACATGGAGAGATAATGGACAGTTATATCAAAAAGAACATGATGAAGATACAAAAAGGACAGTTATTTTATGGCTACAATAGGGGAAGTGCCTGGATTCTCATCTTTAGAGGTCGATCGAGCCCTTCTCTAAATATGTCGAGAGGAGATTGTTGATATACAAAGAGCTAGCTGGCAACGTACTAAAGCACAAAGGATCCCACATCAGAACGACATTAGAAAACCATACGCACTAATGTGTGACTGATGCAGATCCACATGTGGACGTACTAGTGACAACCATAATATTCCACAACTGGCAGTGGATATAGCACTGAATGATGAGACACTAAATTGAAAGGCTTGTTCCCACATATAGCAACCATTATTACCCATGCCACCAAAAATAGATGAATTATGCTGCATTCCTTGAACATAAAACTGCGTGACATGATTCCCTAATTAAACATTTTCATTCAAGGCCTCGAGCAATACCAGAGTTTGTCCCTTGTAAAATTTAGCAAACTACACTTCTGATTAATTGCCCAATTTGTTAATTGATCATCTATGCCACTGATCTCTCTATAACAATGCATCATTTCAAAATTAGAGAATTTCCCCAAGAGTAATTTAACTCATTCAAAGCGATAACTAAGCAACCAATTGGGAGAGTCTCTCTTGGACAAAATATTGATTACTACTATAGAGTCTCCCTCTACCATAGTTTTAGAGATACCTTTTTAATAGCCAACTGCAACCCAAATTTAAGAGCACAAATCTCTACAAGATTATTTGAACCCCTACTTAAAATAGATGAACTTGATGCCACAAATTCACCATTTTGATTTCTCAGGACACTCTTGGATTCCTTCTAGATGCACCATCAAAATTAAGTTTGTAATAAAAAGATAAGGATGGCACACACTAGACAATCCCTTAGCCTTCTAGTCAATGGAGGACAATCCACCTACATTTGGCAAGTTAGAGAGAAAAGTCCAATTCTTAAGAATAAAATTATCCCAAAATTAGAAAAATTTCTTGATTAGATTTGAATACAAATATGCCATTTCTACTTCTGATATAGCTAGCTCAATCTTCTGAATCAGTTTATTGATAGGGAAAGGGAAAGATCTTGTTATTCCTTTCCAACCACGCTAAATTAAAATGGAACGAGTAACTAGCCAAAGACAAGAAAAAGTAGAATTGGCAAATAAAGCTGACCAAGTTTGTGAAAAATATGAAAGCTTATTAAATGTTGACCCACTCCATCCTAGCTTGCCTTGCAACCAAGACCAGCAAAGGGAAGTGACCAAGCGATTCAGAAGCAAGTGATATGTATCTCTGTATGCTTTACCACATAGCACACAATGATGCCCAGCCGATCAAGCCTCATTTAACTAAGGATATGGTCATGTAGGGCCAACCATAAGGCAAGGTGAGGCCCAACACAATTTTGAAGGCCAGTTTGAGTAGGTAGAGGTCTGCATCAAACTTTGGTAACCAATTTTAATGGAATATGATCCTGATTCTAATTTTGTCCAAATGATTTTATATGGTTTATCCGAAAAACAAATAGACTTCATCCTCATAGACTAACTTTTGAAATGCTGAGAAAGGAAGGTCTGAAATGTGCTTCCATACCAACCTAGGAGGAAAGGTTGTTGAGTCGAAACAAAATTAATTTGACACCATGGGGCTCCAACGGTTCTTAATAAAAGTTTTAAATTCATCTAACTATAATGGATTATAGCCATTCCAAACTTATTCCCAAAACAAAACACTTCTACCATTGCTAATAACCCAAGATAGTTGTGGGAGAAGAACATCTCTACAAGATCTAATGAAATTCAATACCTTAGATCCTTTGAGTAAAGTCCTTAATGTGAAGATAATTTCCCTTTCCAAGCTGTCCAAATATTGATGCCTGATAATCTTACACTAATCAGCTTTGGGATTGGAGTATATCATCCAACCCAGCTTAGCACCAAGGGCTTTGTTGTGAGGTTCAAGATTTCTGATTCCTGTTCCTCCCCCACTTTTATCTAAACACAGTTTCTCCCAAGCCAAAAGTGGAAGCTTTCTTTTTAGAAGTGATATTCTCTGTCCATACAAAATAATCTTTGGAGAGCTCAACACAGACATAATATAAATTGGAATGACATTTAACACCAACTTGATTAGGTTTATTTCACCTATGAAGGATAACCATTTCACTTTCTATGAAGTGATTCTATTTGTAACTACTGTTACAATGAACTCCCAGAGCTTGGTTTTGTTACTCCTAGAAAATAATGAAATTCCCAAATACTTAAATTATATATAATTACGATTTTTTCAAACATCTTGAAATTCTTCATTATGAATTGTACTATTTAAGTTAATTCTGCTTCAAAACATTGAAAGATTTTAATCCAATAGTTAATATGTGTGTTATAAATACTAGCACAAGTAACATAGATCACATAGAAACAAATAGCACAACAACACTCATTATATTACTATTTCAAGTACTCAATACACCACCAAATTTGATTTAAAAAATATAGGTAATTATGATTTTGTATTCAAACATAATGCATGACCATTCCTAATAGAAAATAGCAACTCAAATAACCATAAGCCTTATCTTTACAAAAGAACAAGGCTTTATAGAGCCTCAATTATTTGAGTCATGGATCATTTATCTTACCAAAAGCCAGCATTTATCTAGCCATAATAGCACTAACCAAGTACTCTACTCTTAGACATACACAGTAACAACTAGGCTAAGCCACTAGAAGTGGGTTGGAGAGTAGATATTCATCCAAGACCTTGAAGATGTGCATGGTAGTATATTTGGAATTGTCTAGTGTACAATGTATAATGTTGCCTTCATTAGTCGACTTATACTCAATAACCCACTTCACAATGCAATTGCCTAAAGTGGCTCTAGGGCTTACCTTCAAACTTAGATTGTATGTCTTGTACTTGTTAGATATCTATGCATTTTGTATGGTATCAATTGCAATCATGTTGATGTAGGAGCATCAGAGTAGTTCATCTGGTTCATGTAGGAGCACTAGAGTGGTTCAACTGGTTGGAGCAGTTAACAATGGAGTTGCTTGGAGATCATTGCATTTCTTCATGTTTTTGGATTCTGAGTTGCGGATTTGAATTCATCACCTGAAGGTCTTTGTCTTGATCATATTTGAGATTCATGGCATTTGAATTTGATTCTGATGAGATGTCGATTCCGGTATTGTCCCTGTATTGGTGTGTTCTTACTGGTTGGTCTAACAGTAAGCAAAGCGAAGCTGAATTGGGTTGCAGATGGTTTGCATAGCTTGCAGTTAATTAAGAGATGTTGTTTTGGGCTTGATTGATGTTATTGGAGGTCCATGCAAAGTTGTAAGCATTATTGGAGGTGTTCTTAGTGATTTGGGCCGACATATTATTGTTTGCATGTTTCATCATGAATCGGTTGATTTTTGGCCAACTTGATTTAGTTATTGTTGCTTGTAGATGGTATAAAGAGGAAGTTTGGAGATTCATTTTGGAGGACAGAGGTCAGAGGAAGAAGAGATCGAGAGGTCTAATATCAGAAAATGGAATACAGAATTCTTTGGTAACATTTTCTCCTCAAAAGAGGCTTTACAACTGGATTTGAAGAATATTCAAGAAAAAGTTCAAAAGGGGTTATGTTGTTGATTATGTTTCCAGGGAAAATTAGATCCTTTCACAACTTCATGAGGTAATATCTAAGGAGGAAGATTTTTGGAAACAGAGATCGAGAGCTTTGTGGTTGTTGTCTTCAAATAGGAATACTAAGTTTTTTCACATGTCTACCCTTAAACACAAAGCCTCTAGCTATATCTCTCATATCTTAAAGGATGGATCTAGGGTTGATAAGGAAGATGATATTAGGTTGAAGGTGGTTTTCTTCTTCTCAGGCCTCTTGACAATAGATGATATGCTTGATGAGCATAGCCAATAAGAACTAATTGATGTTATTTCTCATGTGGTCAGTGATGAGTTTAACAAAAGTCTGGTCACTATTCCCTCCTTGGTTGATATTAAAAAGGTTGTCTTCTCTTTTAAATAAAATAAGACCCCTAGGTGTGATGGCTTCCCAATGTTCTTTTTTAGACCTTTTGGGACATTGTTGCTTATGATGTTGGGAATGCTGTTTAAAATAATTTTGGTCCAAGAAGGACTCTAAAGGAGTTGATTTCAATTTTCATTGTGCTTAATCCTATGTCTCTTAGAGCTGTTTCCTTTGATGAATTTAGATCCATTAATCTGAGCAACTCTATCTATAAAATATTCTCTAAGGTCCTCACGTCAAGATTTCTCATCATTATTCCTCATATCATTTCTTTGCAATAGAATCATTTTTTTTTGGGAAGGCAAATTTTGGATTTTATCCATGCATGGGAATATTCACTATAGAGAGGTCTCTATACATCAAGGTTTCCTACTAAAGCTTGATCTTTCTAAAGATTCTAATAGGATGGATTGGCATTTTTTAATTAAAGTCTTGGTTACCTTTGGCTTCAACAAAAAAATTTAAGAAATTGTGTGGCAACTTATTACCATAGTCAGATCTTTGGTAGTCATTAATGGATCTCCTTCCCACTTTTTGAATGTGTCTAGGGATCTTAGACAAGGAGACCCCATGTCTTCCCTTCTGTTCACCCTCATGGTTGAGACTCTGGGAAGATATATGCATAAAATGGTTAACTTAGGGATGATGATGTTGGAAACACGGTTGTCATTGCACCAAAATATCAACTTGTCAATGCCCGATACAACCACGTGACACATATAATCCATGGGAGGCAATTAATCCATCTCGCAAACTCATCACTTGCATTGTACAACATAAGGAGACCAAAGGTGCACACCTTGCAACGATTCCCCCCAACACAAGTGGGAGGTTTGAACCCATGACCAAGCTCTGATACCACTTGTTGGAAACATGGTCATCGTTGCACCAAGAGATCAACCTGTTAATGCTCGATACAACCGCGTGACACATATAATCTATGGGAGGTGGTTAAGCCATGTTGCAAACTCATCGCTTGCACTGCACAACACAAGGAGACCAAGTGCATACACCTTGCAACAGTTGAAAGGCCTTAGACAATCTTCAGCTAGATTGGTTTTCTCTCATCAGCAATTTGTAGATGATACAATTGTTCTTGGTAGCTCTTCTATTAGAGAGGCTATGTTGGCAATTTGAAATAATTGATTATGTGTTGCATTGATGTTTTCCATTGATGTCAACACTAGCTTCTTTGGTTGCCTACTGGATTTCGGTAGAGTGGTTGGACTTTGATGATGATCAGGAGATTTGTCTCTGACATATTTCAATTGGTGGAATTGGTTTCGTTCAGCAATTCATGTTATTGAGATGCGTGTCACATTCACTTGGTTTGGGATTTGGTGATCCAGAAGCTATCATATGTTCTAGTAAGCCTTTTGGTTACCAGTAAGGGTTCTACCAGCAGAGCTTCATTGAATATATTTTGATGGATTCGATAAGTGGTGTTGGTGTGGCTTCTAGAAGCTTTTCAGGATGTTGATGGTTATTGTGTTCATGATCTAGTTGATTGGTGGTATTTCATTTATCTTATGGCGACCTATTTGAAGTTAGGTTTTATTCTGGTAGGTTATGGACCAATTTATGTAACGTGTTGGTGGATTCTCTCGATGCATTACCCACTGGATTTATTGTTTGGTTAATATTGTTTTGGTCTTAGGCCAACTTCGTTTATCATTGGTTTGCGGGTTTATGTAATGGATTAATTGTATTATTTTTTAGGTGGCCGACCTAATTTTTTAGGTCCTGGGTTGGTATAAATATGATGTAAGATCTCTTTGTAGATTGTGGTGTGTGGGTTATGAAATTATCTATATGTGAATAAACTTGTAATCATATGTAGAGGTTTTGGTAGATCATAGGTGATCGAATTGGGTTTGTGTAAGAGGTTTAAGACCTCCGACATTGAGCTTAAGTGGAACTGTACTCAGGCATAGGAGATGATATTCTTGCAGTTCATTCTTATTTCTGGATTGTAGTCTGGATTTATTTTGTAGTCAATGAGGCTCCTTTTGTGATGAGGAGTGTGCTCTAGGCTGTTGGCCTTCCTACATGTACATGCCCCTTATTGTAATCACATAGTTACTGTAGAAGTATCATCTGACTATGGGCAGGCTTCGCACCATGGTTTTTCCCTTTACTAGGTTTTCCACATACAAATCTTGGTGTTATGTGTTGTGGATGCATGGTAATTGGTTTATGATTTATGTTTGTGCTTAATTGATATATCTTATATTCTGACATTTGGTTTATGCATTCTGGTAAAAGGTTTAATATGCTTAAAGTTTTATAATTTGTTAACAATTGATTCACACCCACCTCTCAGTTGTTCACCGGTTATCCTAACAATTGGTATTAGATCTTGGTCCTCTTTGCAGAAGCTTAACCACTTGAGGAAGATCCTATGGTGACTAATCATTCAACTTTAATTGCTTATCGGAAGGATAACCCTAGGATTGAAGGAACAAATTACAGAGTATGGAAGCTTCGGATGGAGACTCATCTAAGATGTCTTAGCAAGGAGATTTGGGAGATCATTGAGAAGGGGTATAATTTTTATGATCTGAAATCTGGAAAACCTCCTTTGACAAACTTGGATAAGAATATTGAAAGTGACTGTACAACTAGAGAAGCCCTTTTGAGAGCCCTTTTAGATCAATAGGTAATGGGATTAACATACAAATCATCTGCAAAAGCTAAATGGGATAAGTTAGAGACTCTAAATGAAGGTGGACCTACTGTTAAAATTTCTAAACTTGATGGTTATAGGGTAGGGTATGAAAACCTAAGAATGGAGGAAGATGAAATAATTACTACTTTTATGGAAAGAGTTAATGAAATTATTTTGGGAATTCAATGTTGTGGAAGATCTCTGAGTGAAGATGAGATTGTTTCTAAAGTATTGAGAGCTTTACCATATTCTTACAAGATGAAGGCTACTTCAATTAATGAGTTGAGAATGATGTCTAACTCTTCTATTAATAGGGATACTTTGGTTGGAAAGTTATCTGATTTTGAGCTTGAAGAATTTGGTCCTCAAGGAGCTACAAAGACAGATTCTGCATTCAAGGAATCTACATCATCAACCACCAAGAGTGGTTGGAAAGCATTATATGCAAAGGAACTTGAAAATATGAGGAAAAAAGATGAAGAGCTTAATAACTTGTAGCCCTATTTGCTAAAAGAGTACCTAAAGGTCTGACAGGAAGTAAGTATGAAGGAAAATCACCTTTCACATGCTTTGCATGTAATAAGATAGGTCATTTTGCATCTATATGTCCTAAGAGGAATTCAAGATTTAAGGAGAAAGCTAGAAGATCTTTTAAGCCTAACCATGAATATTAGAACAAGCATAAGGATAGGAGGAACAAAGAAAAATCAGGCTACTATGTTGATGAGGAAGGTGTAACTGATGATTCTGAAGATGAACTGACAAAAATTCAGCTAGTGGATTCGGAAATAGAAAAGAATGGGTATTCTTGGCTATCAAGGAAGATACTTTGGAACTTGTCATTCATAATGAAGAGAAGGCCCTTGCTACTAAAGTTGAAGACAAGGATGAATGGGTAATAGATAGTGGTTGTTCACATCATATGACTGGAGATAAAAGAAAGTTTTTTATCTTTGCAAGAATTCGATGGTGGTCTTGTCAGACTTGGAGATGACAAAGCATGCATGACTAGAGGAAGAGGAACTATATCATTGGATGGTAAGCATAACATTGATAATGTTTACTATGTTGAAGGTTTAAGGAATAATATTTTGAGTGTAGGACAATTGGTGGATAAGGGATTTCAATTACAGTTCAAGGATGGAAAATACAAAATCATCAATAGATCTGGATTGGAGATTGCAACTGATACTCAGAATAGAGGTAACATATTTCATCTGAACTCGAGTCAAAAGACATGCTTGATTACACATATTGATGAGAGTTGGCTATGGCATAAGAGGTTGTTTCATGTCAATTTTGATTGCATTGTAAAGATCATTTCAACTAAGGCAGTTAGAGATATACCTAAGATTGTGAAGCCTCATAATCCGATATGTAAGGAATGTCAAATAGGAAAGCAAGTCCGAACTTCTTTTAAGAGTATTCAAGACAAATCTAATGATGTTCTTGATCTTTTTCATATTGATTTATATGGTCCTGCTAGAATCAAAAATTTTCAGGGTGATAGATATTTCATGATAATCATTTATGACTATTCTATAATGATGTGGGTTACTTTTCAAAGGGAGAAATTTGAAGCCTTTGGAAAATTCAAGAACTTTAAAGCTTTGGTTGAGACAGAGACAGGATTGAAGATCAAATGCTTAATATCTGATCAATGTGGTGAATTCACATCCGATATATTTAATAGTTATTGTGAGAAACATGGGATAAGTAGACAGTTGTATGCACCCCGGACACCTCAGCAAAATGGTGTTGTAGAAAGAAAGAACAAAAATATCTTGGATGTTGCTAATCGATGATGATGGAAGCTAATTTGCCACATATATATTGGAGAGAAGTTGTGAGCATGACAGTGTACACATTCAATAGAGTTCATATCAAAGGAGACGCTGGTAAGACACCTTATGAGTTATGGTTTGGTCATACAGTTACTGTTAAGTATTTCATAATCTTTGGTAGTAAATGCTATATCGAAAGAGATGATTCCATTGGAAAGTTTTATCCTAGAATGTGATGAAGGAATATTTATTGGTTATTCAAATGAAAGAAAAGCATATAGATGTTATAACATAAGATTGTAGAGAATTGTGGAAAGCACTAATGTCAAGATGGATGAGAAGTACAGAGATCAAATGAGAAATTATGAGAGATAACTAGAAGTGGAAATGATCATAACTGAACCGATAACACCTATACTAGAATAGAATGTTGAACTAGTTACTCCGAAAGTATCAAAAAATTCAACAATAAGATCAGAGTAGAGAAATAGGAAGTCAGAAGACTCCTCAGTATGTAAGGTTGAATCATTCAGAAAATCAGATCATTGGAGACAAGAGAAAAGGAGTGATGATAAGGAGAAGGTTGGCAACTGAAGAGGTATATTTAATTTCTCAAATTCAACTGACATTAGTAGATGAGGCATGTAAGGATGAATATTGAATGAAAGCTATGGAAGAGGAATTGGATCAGATAAAAAAGAAAAACACATGGACTTTAGTTCCCCGACCTAAAAATAAGAATGTTATTGCAACTAAATGGGTTTTTAGGAATAAATTGAATGAAAATGGACAAGTTGTGCCGAACAAGGATAGATTCATATTTAAAGGATATTCTCTGAAGCAAGGAATTGATTATGATGAAAATTTTGCTTCGGTAGCTAGGATTGAAGCTGTGAGATTATTTCTTTCTTATGTTGCCCATAAGAAATACAAGGTTTATCAGATGGATGTTAAGTGTGCACTTCTAAATGGAGATCTTGAAGAGGAAGTACATTGAGCAACCTAATGGATTTTCACTTTTAGATGACAATAACATGGTTTGTAGATTAAGGAAAGCTTTATATGGATTGAACCAAGAACCTAGAGCTTGGTATGCTAGATTGGACAAATATATTTTGAAGCTTGGATTCACTAAAGGTAATGTAGACAGTAACTTAATTATAAGATCACTGGTGATGACATATTGGTTGTTGAGGTCTTTGTGGATGATAGCATTTTTGGAGGTGAGGAAAATCTATGTATGGAATTCTTTGATCATACGAAGAATGAATTTGAGATGTCTATGATTGGAGAAATGAGATTTTTCTTAGGTTTGCAGATTAATCAGACTGATAAAGGTATTTTCATCTTTCAAACTAAGTATGCTAGAGAGTTGTTGAAGAAATTTGGTATGGAAATTTCTAAACTAGTTCGTACTCCTATGGTTACAAGTGAGAAATTGACAAAGAAAGATGTATCAACTTCGGTAAATCCTACAAGGTATAAACCTATGATTGGAGGTCTATTATATTTGACTTAGACTAGATTGGATATAATGAATATTATTTGTATTGTTTAAATATATCAGAGTGATCCTAGAGAGAATCATGAGTGTGCAGTGAAAAGGATTTTCAGATATTTATAGGGAACAACTGAATATGATTTGTGGTATCCTAAAGATGATGACTTTATATTATGTGTATATACAGATGCAGATTGGGATGGAGCTATAGATGATCGGAAAAGAACATATGGTGGAGCTTTCTTTATGGGAAAGAAACTTATTTCATGGATTTGCAAAAAATAGTCATGTACTTCTTTATCTACTATTGAAGCTAAGTATGATGTCACTTCTACAAGATGTACACAAGTTCTATGGATGAAGCAAATGTTGAAGGATATAAGGGTAGATTGCAATGAACCGATAGTTATTCACTGTGATAACTCTATTGCTATTGACATGTCAAAGAATCCAGTATTTCATTCTAAGACAAAGCACATATCAATCAAGTTTAATTTTATGAAGGAAAAGGTGGAAGCAAATGAAGTCAGATTGGTTTATGTGAACACGAAAGAGGAAATTGTAGATACCTTCACTAAACCTTTTCTCAAGGAATCATTTGATTACTTTAGAGACAGATTGGGTGTCTCTATCCCTCCTATTGAGACTTGATTGATGCGGATTGGCATCAGTCCGGTATGCATTATCAAAACTATTATTCATTCTGGATTGATGAGTTTGTGCTACTACTTAGGGGGAGTAGTCAGCTATGTGGTTCGAAGGTTTTATGATTTTTCTTTGACGTTTATGTTAGATTTCCAGAATTGATGTCAAAGGGGAAGACGCATACATGTGAAAAATAGAGATTAATAGAGATATCAATCATAGGAGTTTGGTTTATGGTTTGGTTATTTGGTTCGAAACTTCATTGATATATCATTTGTTGGATGTCTTCCATTAGGGGAGACTTGTTTGGCACTTCTTGGCACTTGGATGTTTTTCAAATCTAGTGTTGCCATCAATGCCAAAGGGAGAGAGTGTTGGCAATTTGGAAGAATTGATTGTGTGTTGCATTGATGTTTTGTCATTGATGTCAATGCTAGCTTCTTTGGTTGTCTACCAGATTTTGGTAGAGTGGTTGGACTTTGATGATGATCAGGAGATTTGTCTCCAGTATTCTAATTGGAGGAATTGGTTTGGTTTGACTATTCATGTTTTTATATGAGTGTCACAATCAGTTGGTCCAGGATTTGGTGATCCATAAGCTATCATATGTTCTAGTAATCCTTTTGGTTATCGGTAAGGGTTCTACCGGGAGAGCTTCGTTGAAGATCTTTTGATGGATTTGATAAGTGGTGTTGGTGTGGCTTCTAGAAGGTTTTCAGGATGTTGATGGTTATCGTGTCTGTGTTCCAGTTGATTGATGGTATTTCATTTGGCATATGGTGACCTATTTTAGGTCCAGTCTTACTCTGCTAGGTTATGGACTGATTTATGTAACGTGTTGGTGGATGCTCCCGATGCATTATTGATTGGAATTATTATCTGGTTAATGTTGTTTTGGTCTTAGGACGACTTAGTTTATCATTGGTTTCTGGGTTTATGTAATGGACTTATTGTATTATCTTTTAGGTGGTCGACCTAATTATTTAGGTCCTAGGTTGGTATAAATATGATGTAAGATGTCTTTGTAGATCATGGTGTGTGGGTTATGGAATTATCTGTGTGCGAATAAGTTGTAATCATATGCTGAGGTTTTGGTCGATCATAGTTGATCGAATTAGGTTTCTATAAGAGGTTTAAGACCTTCAACATTGAGCTTCACTGAAACTATACTCAGGCATAGGAGATGCTATTCTTGCAGTTCATTCTTATTTCTGGATTGTAATATGGATTTATTTTATCATCAGTGAGGCTCCTTTTGTGTTGAGCAGTGCGCTCTAGGTTGTTGGCTTTCCTGCATGTGCAGACCCCTTATTATAATCACATACTTACTACAAAAGTATCATCTGATTGTGGGTAGGCTTCCCACCATTGTTTTTTCCTTTACCGGGTTTTCCACGTACAAATCTTGGTGTTATCTATTGTGGATGCATGTTAATTGTTTTATGATTTATGTTTGTTCCTAATTAATATATTTGTTATTCCGGTACTTGGTTTATGCATTCTGATAAAAGGTTTCATGTGCTTCAAGTTTTATAATCTCTTAATAATTGATTCACCCTCCCTCTCAATTGTTCATCGGTTATCCTAACAGACTAGAACCCTCAAAAGAGATCTTGCCCTATATGACTATGTCTCAAGTCAAAATATTAACCTTGCTAAAATTTCTCTCTTCCTTTTTAATACTTATGATGCAAGATAGAGAAAGATCTTAGATATCTTGGGTTGTCTGATAGGCAATATTATGTCTATCTAGTTGGGGCTACCTATTTGTTCTAAGATGCCTGATTATTTTTGGTTATTGTTGATTAAAAAATTCAACCAGAAGCTTGCTAGCTAGACAAGGTCTCTTTTGCATCAAGAAGGGAAGATTTTGTTGGCAGTGGGATAGTGACCCTCACTAGGTTTTGCGACATAGTTTAACAGCCTCCTGTGGATTCTATAAGTCTATTGGTTATATCTGGCATTGGCAGGTTGATATTTTGGTGCAACGACAACCCTAGCTTGTAACAAGTGGTATCAGAGTCTAGTAATAGGTTCAAATCATCCAGACCATGGCAAGTGATGCTGGGATGGAGATTGTTGGCAGCAAGCCAGCGTCCCTCATGGGGATTTGTGACATGGTTTAACAACCTCCTGTGGATTCTATAATTCCATTGGTTGTATCGAGCATTGACATGTGGATGTTTTGGTGCAATGACAACCCTATCTTGTAATAGATTGAAATCCTTAAGTCTTCCCTCCAGAATTTACTGATTTATGCCCAAAGTCTTTTCAAAATTCCTTCCAAATTTGTGAAGGCTATTGAGAAAATTTGGAAACAATTTCTATGGTTAGGAGTGGAAGAAAGGAAGAGAACCCTCCTAGTGGCATGGGATAGTGTCTACAAACCTAACAAATAGGGAGGCCTTGGTTTGAGAAATCTTAAAGCTTTCAATAATGCATTATTAGAAAAATAGATATGGAGAATATTCAATTCCAAAGGGGAGTGGAACTCTATTTGGAGGAGTAAACACTTATATCATGCTGATTCTCTAAGGGATTTATTAAATAATATGTCTCTTCCTAATAGTTCCCTACTTTGGAAAGTGGAATTAGGAAAATTTATTAAATTTTGAAAGGACAACTAGATTTTCCATGAACCCTTGTGTAGTAATCCTTCTTTTAGGTTGTTTAATGATGATTGTATTACCAAATTTGGAAAATTTGAGCAATGATCTTCTTCCCCTTTAATTGTCCCTAAATTATATTATGGTGGATCATCAGGAGGCTAAGAATTTGCTAGTGTGAAAGGCTACCTCTTTGTGTGTGTACTTTGTTTCTTTAGCTATCTCGTTGCAGGCTTCTTCCTCATCCCCTTATTGTCCTTGGGATAGAGCATGGATTAATACCCTCATCCTAAAAGTTAACATAGTTTTTTGGATTTTGCTTCTAAACAAGATCCTCACTTTGGACAACCTATGCAAGAGAGGCATATGTTTATCTAACACATGCTTTCTCTTGCATGAAGAATGGGATTCATGTTCTCATTTGTTTCCAAACTATTCCTATTCACGTGAAATTTGGGGTCTTCTTCTCTAGAAATGGAAATTAGATTGGGTCCTTCCCTCATCTTTCAAAGATCTTTTTGGCCAATAGATTTCTCCTACTCCAAATATGGCCTTAAGTCTTATGTGGTCCTTGAATTTTCCTCATTTGGTCTAGGGGATCTAGAAGGAAAGAAATAATAGAGTTTTAATGGATTCTTCCCTCCCTCCAAATGTTGTTTTTGTGAAGATAAACAAAGCTATCTTGGAAAATTTCAATATTGCTAGCTCTTAGCTCATTTCTTGAGGTAAGAGCTAAGCTCTCATTATGGTAATTAGGTGGCTTCTTACAAGAAGATTCATTTTGATATATCAATAGGTTTTAGGCCTATTAAATCTCCCAAAGATAATGTTTATTAAAATATTTCTCCTTCTAGCTGGGTGAAAGTCAACTTTGATGGGGTGGCTAAGGGAAACCCTGGGTTGGTTGGGTGTGGGGAAGTGGTTAGATATGATAATGGTAGGTTCCTCTTAGTGGTGGCACTCCCCTTGGGATTTCATAGAAACCACCTTGCTAAAGTTGTTGTTGCCTACCATGGTTTAAGCATTGCTAAACTTTTTAATGGAAAGATGGTATGGTTAGAAAGAGATTCAAAAAATATTGTACAATTTCTTAAGGGCATTTAAAAACCTCCATGGACCATTGGAAAGTGGATGAATAAGTTTTTGGACATTTTAAATTAATTTGAAAAGGTTCTTATTTCTCATGCCTTTCGTGAAGCCAATAGAGTGGCCAATTTTTTTACTAATGAGGGGGTTCATGTCAATAAGTAGGTGATTTGAAACTTTGGAGATTGTGTGCCTGAGGACACTAATTCCTTGGTGATATATGCTAGGACTTATGCATGGAGTGTCTAATTTCCAATTATTCAATGATGTCGCTATCAATTTTGGCATTAATTTTTATTATTAGATGTTGTTGGGTGGATGTAAGGAGATTTTCAAAACATAATTTTCATTTCCCTTCCCACACTTTCTAGGTGTCTATTAATTTAATTGGGTTTTCCTTTGTTCTAGCTCTTCTCACCTCTACAAATAATTCAAGAGACTATTTAAATATGGGTGGAGAAAGAAAAAGAATTGAAACCATAAACTATTATGAGTTCTGAAACATATCTATACTTTGGATAGTTTTGAAGTGGGGAGGTGTTACCCCCTTCCTTTAGAAGATCCATTATTTCAACCACAAAATTACTACTAAATTTGATAAGGTTGGAAAGATGGGATAATTTCTCTCTTTGGGAGAACTTTTGAATTTGATGAGCATTTCATTGCAGAAGTTATTGGGCTATCGACTGAAGGGGTGAAGGTGTTTAGGGACAAGAAATTCCCCAAAGTGGAGGAGAGGAAGAGCCTGGTTAAGGCATCCAAGAGTGGATATGATATCGACCAAATAAATTCTCTATGGAAGGTTGTGCTTAAGGTACTCATGAGATACTTTTTTTATGGATGGTCATTGAACTAGGGTTTTTGGTCATCACTATATGTTGCTTAATCATTTTAGGCAACAAGTTAAAAAAAAAAATCTGTTATATTTGATATTCGTAATTAATGTCAGTATCAACAATCATAGGAAAGATCATAAGAAAACCTCACTACTCCATGAGGGTTTGTTGCTCTTGATTTATAAATATTATAAATCCCTCTGATCCATGAGTCTGGCTCTAAGGAAGAGGATTCCGGTCATCATTTTGCTAAAGGGGATGACTGGAAAATTGAGGATGATAAGTCTAAGCTAGAATTTAAGGTAAACAAGAAGGGGTCTAATGTGTCAAAATTATGTGAGGAATAAATCTCCTATTTCTGGAAACAAATCTGTGACTCGCCCATCTATCCATAGTCTTTCTAAAAAGTCTGCGCCTACTACCAATAGGGAAGGGAGACCCTCCTTTCTGAGGGACCTCAATGCTTATTCTCCTTTTCTTTAACCTTGATCAGGATAACCCTAACAATGTTCTATCAATAGAAAGTAATGCAATGCTGGATTACTTCAAAATGAATAGATGAAAATTTCATGAAATTAAGGATATCAATCTCAAGCTCCATTTAGTCAATAAAAAGCAGGAAAGAAGTAGTGAGGAGATATGGAGTGAGAATGAAAGGAATTCTATTATTGATTCTCTACAAAAGACTTTGAAAATGTGGAAGTTCTGAAAATGATTATGAAGGGAGAATTCAATACCTAGAGAACAAGTTTAAAAACATAAATGACAACCTCGCCTCCCTTATTAATTTTAGCCACAAAGTGGTCAAGAATTTAGTCGATAGTTTTAATATCCAAGTTGGAAAATTGGAAAAATCTCAGCAGAAAGGGGTTGTGGTGGATGTTGAAGTGTTGGACAAGATGAAGGAGTGGGAGGAGGATAAAGGCTCGTGTAAGTGTAATAGAGAAAATTTGAAAAGTTTTGATGAACAATCCTCTCAAGAGATTCAAAACATGAATAAAATTTCCCTCAATATGAATCAAATGGAATTCAAGGTTGCGGAGGCTCTTAAGGACTTAAAATAAGCTTTTCTAGTTTTTTATTGTTCTATGTTTGTTAGCCTGAGTTTTTGTTGATGGTTTGCTACTGGTTTACTAGTTTTTATCTTTATGGCATCTTAATGTAAAAAAGGTTTTTAGTCCCTTCAAAACCTATTTGAACCTTAATAAAAAATTGTGAATCACCAATCATATGAAAGTGTTGAATTTTAAAGGATAGAGCCACACACAAACCATCTATAAGGGCTTACTACTTAGCAATGTTATTGGTACATATGAAAATGAGATGATAGGATAGAAGAATTAGCTTTTGTGATGGAGGTACTAATATGACTCTAGCTTCAGAGTCATTTTGACATCTAGATGAATAGAACTGGTTATGGATGGTTGAAAGGAAGGTAGTTCGGAAGGTATGGGATTGAGAAGAATTCTTTGAATAGTAAAAGAAATAGAATGAACTTAAGGGACTTATCATGTGCAAGATGTGTCGGAGAGTGCAATGTCTTGAGAGGCATCTTGCTATTAGAGTAAAGAATAAATTTCAATCCTTATCTAAGTCCAAAGTGATAACAAGATCATCAAGAAATGAATCTTGATTAGGAAGAGTGAAGGGTGAAGTAGCATTAGCTAAGTGGCCAATTAAATCTTGGCCTCTAATCAATTTTTGCGAAATAAACTTAAGGTCAAAAGTTATTTAAATTACATAATATATTTATCTAACCATCCTTAAAGGTTTTTTTAGAGGAATATGCTTCAATGGATCAAAATTAAATGAAAACATGTGTTTCAACATGTTTCCTCAATTGTAGCATATCAAACATCATAATTGTGTAAAGTGTGACTTATGAAATACACAACATATTTTCTACAATCGTAATCATGTTGTGCTAATAAGGTTGCAAGAGCATTAAATGAAGGAACAATATAAAGAAGGAAAAGATGATTAGGAACTACATGTTGTAAGTTAGGAGACCTAGCTAGGTAACCTTTTAAATTATCAAATATTTTTGACAATTGACATTCCATTTAAAATAACTATCCTTTTTAAATAATTAGGTCAAATGAAGGGCCCAATCTACGAGTTGTAAAAAATTGGCAAATAGCCTAAATATTTCCTTGTAAGCTACAAAGTTGAGAAATGTTTCTAAGAGGTGGTATGTTAACTCTAGCATCAATTTTATTTGTGTTTACTTTAATACCATGATGTGAAATAATGAATCTTAATAACTTTCCACTTTCAACACCAAAAACAAATTTTCAAGGATTGAAGCTCATGTTATATTTATGAATGCATTCAAAGATTTGTCAAAGAATTTTTACATGATCTTGATTAAAAATAGATTTGACCAAGATATCTTTGTCATTTTCTTCCTAATGTTTATGCATATATTAATTCAAGATAAGATTCATAGCATATTAATAAGTTTCTCTTAGATAAACATGTTTTATTTGATATTTTTCACAGAGATTTAGGATTCTTGTGAAACTCTTTTGTAAACAATTTTATTTCCATCTCAATAATATTTTCACATTTCCTACTTAAACTTCAGTATAAAATACCCAAATATATTTAAATATACTTTATGATTTATCATTTTTTTCTTTTAGAAACCTCAATACCAAATATAATTTTCTTTAGTTCTACCTAATCAAAAGGTTGAAATGTATTTATATTATACTTTGCAATTTTTCTCTTTCCCTTACAAACTTCTATATAAAATATATTTTTCTTAAAATTCTACTTGATCAAATTAGTAGTGGACTTAAAGCTTACAAATTTACGATTTGCGAAAAAATGGTGAATAGCCTATATCTTTCCTTGTAAGCTACAAAGTCGAAGAATCTTTCTGGGAGGTGATATGTTATCTGTAGCACCAATTTTCTTTGTTTTAAATTTAATACCATGTTGCCAAAAAATGAACCTTAATAGTTTTCCACTATCAACACCAAAAATAAACTTTCATGGATTGAAGCTCATGTTATATTTATGAATGCATTCAAAGATTTGTCAAAGAATTTTGACATTGGCCAAGATATCTTTGACATTGCCTTCCAAACTTTTATGCATATAGTAATTAAAGATAAGATCCATAGCATGTTGATAAGTTGTAAGAAAATTATTTAAAACCAAAACACATGACAACCCAACTAAGCATTCCCTATGATGTTTTAGAATTTATTTTATATTAACCTTGGGGATTAATAAATATTTGGTGGAGATATCTATAAAGGATAGCAAGGTAGGGATAGTAGTGGAATAAACTATCATGTCAATGCTTGAAAAGGGAAATAAACATTTTAAAAAGGCTTTATTAAAGTCTCTAGAGTCAATGCACATTCCTCTACAAAGATTTACTTTAGCAAAAAATGATTTTTGAGATTGAAGGTTGTGAGATTTTGCCAAGATCAAGAGCTCAATAAAAAGTACAAAATAGAGATACAAAATATAGGACAAGAATAAATCATATTCTCATCAATAGATAAATGATCAATCCTTACATATAATGAATATGAGCCTGCTTATATAGGCAAGCCTATATGAATATGTGAGCACACAAACATGACATGTGGTTCAATAAGAAACAAGGGTAGGTAGGGATAAGTAGGGGTAGGTAGGAGAAACAATATAATATTTCACATGAGACGGATCACCCACTGAATGTGGAATGTTACAACAAGACCACAAAAGGTGGAATTTATCCTACACACACTATCCCGATGTGGAACAAACACCCAAGTGTCTCATACCCAAACTATTATGAAATGCATCATCCTAAGTAAACTTAAGTATAGTAAAATTATATCCAAGATGAATAAATCATTACACCAACACCCCCCTTAAGTGCAACTTAGGGCAATGCACTTAAGTCTACAATGTAACTAAGCAATGCAAGATGGGTCATGGTTAATGGCCATGTTAGGTTCCTATTTACAAATGCAATTGCACACAAACCAATACAATCTCTCATAAAGTGAGAAAAGAGAGAAAAAAACAATGGGAAAAAACCCTCCCCCAAAAAGAGAGATGAAAACTATATAAGAGAACTCTCATATAAGTATGTGAGGAACAAAACCCCAAGTGAGGAAAAAGTCCCCCCATATGAGAGAATAAGAGAAGCTAGGTAGCCCCCCCTCAATGTAGAATCTATACCAATGATAGAAGCTCAAAGATGAATGAAGAAATTGCTCCATGAACATCAAACAACATTCTTCCCCTTGGGAAGAAACAAAACCTAAGGTGTATCCATAAAGTCTCCCCAATCATGAAGGTAAGATGTAGGAAAAGAAGTCATGATGAATGAAGTCTCTAAAAACTGCTCAAGCGTCCTCATGTCAATGATGAAAGATACCCCCTCCAAAGGTGGTGAACTACTCCTCCAACTTTTGTACATAAGAATCCACAATCATGTCATCCTCAAAAGAATGATCATGTAGAGAATGAACAAGAGGGTAAAAGTGTTCCCCCGCAAAAATAGAAGAAGGATCATCTTCATCAAAGAGAAGATGAATATCATCAATGATGTCTCTCAAATCTACAATGTAGGATTCTACAAACAAAATTGCAATGTCTATCAAGTACTTATCCCATGAAATTGAAACTGGAAGACAAGATATATCCTGTTGCACTGAATCACAAGAAGGAAAAACTGACACGCTAGCTACATCATCAGGTGCAATAAGTGATGTGATATCAATAGGAGGAGATGAAACACAAGGCTCAAGAATGGGCTCACATGTGAGAATCCCCAAGTGCAAGTACCCAAAGTTCTCCTCAAAATATGAATCATCATATGTAAAATCATCCTCATCAACAAAATATGAAAAGGAGTATAACCTAGATGCATGATCCACCACCCCAATTGTAATGATAGCTCTAGTATCCAAGTCTCTAATGAAAACTGACTCAGCTGTGAACTCCACAATTCTCTTAGTTTCCCCATGTGTGATTTGATAGATGGAAAGGAGATTGTTTGTCAAATGGGGTATACACAACACATCATTGAAGGAGTTATCCCCAATGACAATAGTTCCTTTCCCAATCATATCCATGTATGTATGATTGCCCATCAAAATCTATGGCATGGTGCAAGACTCAAATATAGAAAACATAGACTTCGAAGATGCCATATGATGAGAAGCCCTTGAATCTAGAAGCCATCTCCCTGAATCATGACTTGTAGTAGCACAAAGAGATTTTCCTTTTGTTGTCCCAAAAAAGTGAGTCTTCCCACTTGTTGAAGCCATGAATGCTTGCCATTTCCCTTTTGAGTGTGAGGAAGTGGAAGGTGATGAATCCTCCTTTTTGTAGGAATTAGGCAAATCAATGTTGTTCTTTTTGAGGATGTGTGTGACATCATCAATCTTCTTGGAATGGCAATGACACTCCTCATGACCAGCCTTTTTACAATAGGAACAATTAGGTCTCTCCCTCTTTGGTGAATTGTCCTTCTTGGAAGAGGATGAATCTCCTTGTTGTGGAGAAAGTGATGTTTTTTCCTTAGGCTTTGATTGCCATTTTTTCTTGTTTGAGTTGTCCTTTCCTTGATTTCCTTTGTTCCCTTGATTTTCCACTAATGCTTGAGACTTAGAAGTCTTAAGAATGCCCATGCTTATCAACTCAGTTTATTCCATCATCAACATTTCGGCGAAAGCATCAAATTTAGGCATTGTGTAGCTTCAACCCATTGTCATCCTATGGGTTTGGAAACTAGAAACAAATGCTACATATTCTTATGGAAGCTTTCCCATCAAATTGAAAATCAATTATCATTTTTATCAATGCCACAATCCTTGAGTTGTACCCTCAACTCTTTTGCCTTATTGACATAATCTTGTATAGTATCAAATTTCTTTAGATCTAACATGGTGAGATCACTATCAATCTGATATCCCCTAATTTCATTAACTTGACCATACAAGTCTTGAATCTTTTACCAAACATCCTTAATTAAGCTACATTTTTCAATATGAAAGATGAGATCCTTTGATACATACTTTCTTAAGGTACCGATTTCCATGATATTTTTAGTGATTCAATCCAAGTGAGCAACAAGATCAGTCTTAGGATCAGCAGGAGCAGCAATAGTTCCATCAATGTAATGAGTCAGTCCTTTATCCATAAGTTTACTCCATGGATCAATTTTCCAAGTAGCATAATTATGAGGATTTAAGAGAGAAAACTTAGGAGAACCCATAGCAGCAAAAAGAAGGAACACAAGAGAACAAAAGCACAAGAGACACCACCCCCGCCCCCCCCCCCCAAAAAATGATGATTTTGACACTTTATATGTAATGCATGTACAATAGGCCACTTGCAAACAATGGCAAGATGAACTTCTAATTTTTTTTAACAATTTTCCCAAGAGACTAAGAAATACAATCCAAAAGACTAGAAAGATAGATCTATGCAATACAAGTGCCTAATTGGCCAAAAAAGACCATATGCTAAAAGTACAATTTCTACTCAAAATCACTACAAACTGATAGCAGATTATGAAAGTGGACAAAAAATAATGCACTTTTTAAAAAAGGCACCTGAAAAGGAGTTCGTATGAGCCCAAATGGAGTCCCAAAAGTTGAAGAAACAGGGATTAGACAGGTACAGTCACCAAAAAACTGATTTTTCGAAAACATTTATCCACCAAAATCAGAAAATAATACCACCACATGAAACTATGAAAAATTAGCCCATTTCAAAAAACATTGCACCCAAAAAGGAGCAAAAATGAGCAAGATATGGCCATTTGAAGTTGAACTGCAAAATCAAAAAGCTCAATGGGAAGGGCTTGCCAAATTTTCAAAAAAAATGATGACGTCAGCAATCTGGGAGGTTAATTTTGATGGCTGTATGACTGTCACCAAAACTTTGCCTCCTTGCCTGCGTGGCGTCCATACAGTATGAACTGATGATGTGGACAAATCACGTGGTGCCACGTGTCGTATAGAAAATGAGGTGTTGAATGATGTGTCATACGACAGGGTGATGTGGCAATGTGACATCAGTACTGATGTGGCCATCTACGTGGCAGACAACTGTACTCTACGTGGTGCTCTATATGCTGACTGTATCCTCTTGCATGGCAGTCAATATGGCAGATGTATGGATCGTTTGGTTGCAGGAACTGCATGGCGGGGTCGTGGAGCCCATGTGGTAGTGTCGCGACACCCAAGTATCAGTGCCAATGGCGGCTGAGGAAGGAGACAGCCGCCGGGAGGATGCAGTCGACGGACGGTGGAAGGAGTCGGTGGCCAGGCCCGGGTTGGAGGTTGCAGAAGTCGCTAATGGTGAGGCGGCGTGGAATAGGAAGTTGGGGTACTAGATGGGAGGGCCCTGCAGCAGACGGGGGGTGTCAGACGGGAGCGTAGACCAGCCAGAGAAGAAGGAGCGACGGGGGATGAGCCCGGAAGTGGTGGGGTCGATAGGGGCCAGAGTAAGTATGGTCCCTGCCAATGAAATCTCTGTAAATCCTGCAAAAGTATGCCGAGGTACAGTGGGGGCGGGTTGATACGATCCCCCACACAATATATAATATATTTTGATTTTTTGATTTTAATAAACACTTTTCAAATAAAAAAAAATGCAGACAACGAATTTTTTATTTTTTTAATACCACATAAAATATATATATTTTTTAATTTTAATTTTTTTATAAATAATACATACCATATAACCAAATTGGTTAAATTTTTCCTCCAAGCCTTGAAGTCGACTTTCACCCAATATAGGCGATTTTATAGTCAAAATTATTGGAAACGACCACCCGGATTCAACCATGATGTCCAAATCGTTGTATGACACCCCCCAAAATAAAAGCAACCCAAATCCGAAAATGCAAGCCTTCAACAATTCCTCTCAAAGACGAATCAATGATGCTCTACTGGCTTTGATACCATGTGATATTTTGCCATGATCAAGAGCTCAATAAAAATTATAAAATAGAGAGACAAAATATAGGACAAGAATTAACTGTATTCTCATCAATAGATAAATGATCAATCATTACATACAATAAATATGAGTCTGCTTATATAGGAAAGGCTATATGTATATGTGAGCACACAAACATGACATGTATCTCAATAAGAAACAAGGGTAGGTAGGGATAAGTAGGGGTAGGTAGGAGAAGCAATATAATATTCCACATGAGGTGGATCACCCACCGAATGTGGAATGTAACAACAAGACCACAAAAGGTGAAATTTCTCTTACACACACTATCCCAATGTGGCACAAACACCCAAGTGTCTCATACCCAAACTACTATGAAATGCATTATCCTAAGTAAACTTAAGTATAGTGTAATTATATCTAAGATGAATAAATAATTACACCAACAAAAGTCAATAATCAATAGGGTAGATAAATCCAACTTCTAGTTTGGATTCTTGATCTCAACCATAGCGAATAACGTAATCTTGGGGTTTATTTTTAAAATATTTTGTTTAGCAAACTTGGCATCAGGATACAACACAATATTGTGAGTAATAATTTAAAGATCAATTCAAAACATATCCAAATAATTCCAAGCAAAATATTCATGAAATTCATGTAAGAGAAAAGAATGATCATGTTGTTCATCAACATCTAAATATTTTCTAATTTTAATCAATTTTGCAACTTTATTTGGATCCATCAAGACATCTATAGTATCTCCTATAAGAATATTGATTATTACATCCAAAAACATCCAATAGATGACAAATCTCTTGAGTCATTTCAAACGAATAATTTTGTAACTCAATTCCATTCCCAAAGTATTCTTAAACATTTAAACAATAGGAAAATCCATGATTATGATGATATCGAGGAATATTATCATAAACTCTCATGAATTTAGATAAGGAATAATGCATTGAAAATATATCAAATGAAGGCATACTAGAAGTGTAACTAACATGAATTAAGTGAGAATTGGTGAGAGGAAAATATTTAGAAAAAGTAGAGATCACATTCACATTGGGAAATGGTCAATGGGATGCTTTGGCGGGCTTTGTAAGATTATAACCAAGTCCAAAAAAGGCTTGATAGATTTAGGCTTCTAGAAAAAATTTAGTTGAACCTTGTTCATTTACACCACAATCATTGCTTCTAAATCCACTCTTAGATAAGATATGGAAACCAAGACCATAAGGATATATCAAGCCTCATATGTCCCAATTTCATAGGAATAAGAATTAGACGAGTTACTTGACATAGAAGTGCCTATGAAATTATTCTTTAGTTGCTTATAAGAAGTTTAGTCTTTCGAGAATGCCACTATATTGTCATTTCTAGTCTTAGATTATAATAGAGGGATTTTATATTATCCCACATGGGTATGTGTAGAATAAAATAATCCCTAATCTTCCTCTAAAAGTACTTATTCATGTGGAGTATCTTCACTAGTAGGTGGTGTATCAATTTGGATTGAAGATTTAGATCCTTTTTTTGTTTGTAAACAAATATGTAAATTCTTATCAACTTCTAAGGTATACATCTTGTTATTGTAAATAAATTTGAGATTGTGATCAAAATTGGGTGAGTTTACAATAATGGTTCCCACTTTCACCTACGAACGAGAAACACGATGGTAGGAAAAAACATTCGGAGCGGGTTCGAGCGAAGTGGGGGTGTTTGAACGAACTACCCTTTGCGGTTCGCTCAAACCCCCACTTCACTTGAACCCCCTCTTTCAAGAAAACCACCTTTAATGCTTTTTTATATCAATTTTTAATTATATTGGGGCGCTTTCCTCAAAGCCCCCTTCATTCGAACTCCCTTTTTTACACTTCTCTGAAACTTTCTACAAATGTTTGCATATTTTTGGCCTTCAAACCTTTGGTTGAAGGCTCGAATGGAACAATATTGACAACCCAAAATGTAGTATGGTATTCCTCGAAGCAAGCTTTTCAATGACTATAATTTTATTATATATTGAGTTTATTATGAACTTTTTTTAAAAATTTTAGCAAACATCAGTTTTTCACCGAACATGAATTTCTTTGTTCAATGCATTGGGAAAAATAGTAAACTAATTAAAAAAAATTTTGAAAAATATCTATGCCCTAGGTATTGATGTCTTCTTTCTAACAAAAAAAAATGAATTTCGATATATAGAGAACAAGTTATGTGTTCCAACGTACACCTATGTTTAAAATATAATTGGTCGGACTTCAAAACTTAATAAAATGAAAAATATTCAAAATATCACTATCAAACCAACTGCAAGCCCTGGATATTAATGTTACAAATCAAAATCCAAAAGAATTGAAAAAAAATTATGCGTTTCAGGAGGCACATCACTCTTAAAAAATGCAGTTTGTTGTAAAAAACTAATTTTCCAGGGAGATAGAAAATTTAATTTTTTTTTTTCAAAAAATATATATAGAACCTTCAAACAAAATGCTACAAATCACTAATTTACATCATCTTCAAAATTTTAATAGTTTAAAAGTTATAGTTGTCTAAAGTTGAAGATTATTTTAAAAATGTTCATCTCAGTATCAAAAGTGACAAAAAAGTGGGAACCATTATTGTGAGTTCACCAAATTACAAGGGACAATTTTCATAGCATGAATCCGTGGTCTGCCTAAAACAGGGTTATATGTGAGATTAACAGGCATGCCATATAGAGGTGTGTGTAAAATAACTAGATATATCATAATATGATATGTATTATACTTAAAAACTCTATACTAACATTGTCAAAGCCATGAATAAGAGAGGCATTGATATTTATTTTGTGTAACAAGTTAATGCTATACACATTAAGACTTGATCCATTATCAACTAGAGTATGTCTAATAGCATTACCATTGATAACCACAATGTTCATAAGAGGATCAAATAGATTTTGAACTTTCAAAAAATATAACTCATGTTGAGAAAATATAATATTTGACTTTGTTTCATGCATACACTCTAACAAAGTTACTACACCATTTGGTCTTACAAAAGGTGGAAGCACTATCTTCTACAAAACTTCTTGGAGAATCGTATGGTATATAGGAAAAGATTGAATCAACTCCCAAAGGGATATATTATCTAAGTTACACAAAGATTCTTAACAAGGTCATACTCCTTTCTAAAGTGTTGAATAATACAAGGTGTGAAAAGAAGTACAAGCTAATAAAAAGGGAGAGAAGATGAAAGAATAAATAAAATACAAGTAGGCTTTCTATTGTTGGAAATGAAATGTTTTTTTTTTTTTTATCTTTAATATTAGCATATGACTTTTTTCCATAGATTTATATCATACCTTATACTCCTTCAAGGTATAGTTAAAGAAATTAACAAATATAGTTTTGTATTTTCATTAAAAGTTAAGATATCATTATCAAAACTTAATGCAAACAATGTAATTTATTGCATATTGGAACTAGCAATTTTTTTAAAATATTTTTAATGTACATATATACATTTGAAAGATCACTTCATAATTTACATATTTATATAAATTATCTTTGTCATTAGAAAAAAAATAATTATGTTCTTCTTGAAAAGTTTGAATTGTACTCCAACCTAAAAATAAAATATATAACACATTTTTTCAATAGATTGACTTGAATTTTAATCTACCTATTTCTATAAATATAAGAATGAAACATGATATTCAACAAAATGTTCATCATTAAAATTTAAAAACAAATTTTACAAAATTATCTACAAATACAATATTTGATAAATAATCTAAAATTATTATATCTTAAAAAACAAGTTATATTTAAAAATATCAATTAAAAACCTCCATAAATGTAAAAACCAGGTTATAGAAATAAATAAATATATCCCATCTATAATGTAAATTTGATTGTTTTTTATTAAGGTAAGAAGGGGAAGTACCCTGACCCAAATACAAAGAAACTTACAAAAGGGTTTTTTAAAAGGAACCCAAAAACATACTTCTGAAAACTAACAACCTGGAAAGTAGAACATGGATGGACCAGCCATTTGGCAACATAGCCCCTCAAGGAACCAAGTACAAAAAGGGTGGGGAATTTACCAAGATTCCCCAAACCTTCACAAAAGGTCTAGAAATGGTACCCTTATCTAACCAGTAAGTAGACTGGGAATCCCAAAAATGAATAAACCCATCAACAACCATACTCCTCTCCACCTCAATAGGACAAGATCTTGTCTCAACCGAAGCAGTAGAGAAGAAGATTGAAGGAAGAGTGCCTTGAGCTAACCTCCATCCTATAACCAAGAAGCAACTACTAAAGGAACACCACATAGAGAAACATCCATCCTCCCTCCACAAGAATAACCACTCCTCTATAGATGATGCCCTCACCTCAATAAGGAATGGGAAAGAGAACAATAGGAGCCAAAAACACCATCCTCGTAGTGAAGCTGCCACCAAAGACCCCACCTCAATAGGGGCAAGATTCACCTCCAAATAATCCAAACAATACAAATCCCATTTAGAATAAAATGGGGCAAGAAAGACCCCAACAAAAAAATACCATAACCAAAAATAAATCAAGGTCGAGATGGGCTCTTTAAAACTGCTAGCATCCACCTTGAAAATATGAGGAGAAAAGTCCACAAAGTGACCATCAATAAAGACAAAAAACATAAAATGAGGGGACAACAAGAACTTTGGAGCCAAAAAAATAGTACTCCACAAGCCTCTACCCAAAACAATCCAAGAAAAAAAATTTCCCTACTAAGCATAGGAAGAATGTATGCAAGCTACCAAGAACACCCCCATCTAGCACATGCGAGAGAAATGGAACCTGTAGGAACAGAGTGAAGATCTACAAAAGATAAGACCCATGATGCAAATGGGGCCACCAAGTAATCACCTCAATAGAGGCAGCCCCTAGAGAAAGGGATATGGACCATAACAGACACCCCCACAAAGCAGAGTAGAGGCTAGAGAAAAGAGCCCAGTCATTAGCATAGACATAATCTAAAAATCCATTAGGATACAAAGAGAGGCATGGTAAGAGGGACACACATCACCTGAGCAAGGAGAATTCATCCCATCCATAGAACCCTAGCACTCTTGGTCATAGGCCAAAATAGCCAAGTACTAGAACCAAACCCCCAACCATAGGAGGAAACACCAAAAGGGGTGAAAACTACACATCGAAACCAAAACAATACCAACAAAAGATCATCAGATGCCAACACCTAGTTGAGAAAATACCAAACCATAGAGAGGGCGGCATGAGGATATCTACCATCTTTTAAGAGAACACCTAGGACCAAGGGGAAAATAGCATCAAAATCACATAGCATAATGGGGTAAGGGAACATCAAGCATTACACAAAACCCACTCACGTAAAAACCCATCCACAACATTGCACTCGGCCCAAGAAAGGTCAATAAACCTTCTTCGTCTGTGGAGGACACCACATGCAAAACCACTAAAATGGACACAAAATACCCTCCAAAATTGGAACCACAAATAGGGGGCAAAGAACCATCATGAGAGCCAACAAAGGGCCCAACAGGCACCAAAAATACAGAATCAACCAAATGGCCAAAACCGAAGCATCATCATGATAAAAGTGGTCATGGGCATCCTCCCATTCACCATCATTGTCATCATCTTCTGCATCCCTTGCATCTCTCTCACCACAAGAAACCCTACCTCCCCCATCGCTTCTACTTCAGCTCCTGCTTGCCATTCAACAAGTAAATTTGATTGTTGTATGATTATATTTCAATATTTATATCATAAAATACAAAAAATCTATTTTATATAAAAAAGAAAAATAGATAGCTTGTAAAAATTTCTATGTACTTATAATTTTCTATAGGCATATAGATTAAATTGTTTCTATATTATTTATATAATTACAATTTTATATTTAAATACAGTTTTAATGTTCTCAATAATAACAAGTGGGATAGGCCCGTACCCTTACATATTCACTAAAAAGAGCTAGCTAGGGTGCATGAGAAGTGCATATCTAGCAAAAATAGTCCAAAAAAATAAAACAAAAGACCACTGAACACAAAAAGGACCAAAGATAGAACTAGCAATAGAAACTACCTAGAACTACACTAGAACTAGGCAACAACCATAGACATAAAGAGATGGACTATTAATCAATGGCATTACTTTCTTGCCAATCCTTTCATAAACTAAGGACTTTATCAAAAAAAGAATTTTTTTGTTGGAATCATTAGCAAAGAGTCAAGTACTTGAATAAGGAGTATGTTTAGCCATGGACAAAAGGGGAGTCCATAGAAACAAAAGGGGAAAGAGTGTGTCTTTTCCATTTGGCTTTCCTACGATCGATCTCCTCTTGTATAGCCTTCAAGGAGCTAATTTTTTAAGGAAAATATCCAGTCTTTGATTATATGTTTCCTTAATTTTTCCTTTCAGGACCTCATGATTTTCCTTTAACTCCAAAACCATCATTTCCTCATTCTTCTACAACACCTTTTATAAGAGCTCCTTTATCTTCTCTTCCACCTTCTCCTAAATTTTTAATTTCTCAGCCATATTGCCCACCACTATCCAAACACATTCATCTTGTAGGTACATGACCCATTTGTGCACTCTATCCCCTACCTCTGCCACAACCTCAAGTCTATTAATTTTCCTGATGGCCACATCAAACTATGAAAGAAGCCATTTGATAATCAATTATTTCCATTCCACATTCTCTTTCATCTTTATGATAGTTGTCTCCAGACTAATAGGGCTCTTTTCATGGTCAGGATTCTATATCTTAGGGGGAATAGGACTATTTTCATAGGCAACCTCCTCAAGAGCCTTCGAGGACCATTCAGATTCTGAATCATAGGAAAAATCAAGCCCTCCACCTTCTGATGAGGTGGAGTAGAGGGATTTTGCTTCACTTCTCTTAAGGGATTAAAATGGGTGTGGATGAGCTTTGGTTTAGAAGAGGAACCAACAAAGGTACTTTTATCCATGGGGGCCCCAAAATTCCCAATAACCAAATTTGGGTCGGGTAGAGGGCTAGGAATAATTGGCAGGGACCCATTGAGATGGATTAAGGCAAAGTAAAATTTATAAAGCCTACAAATCAAACCCTAATGAAGGGGCAAAGAGATTTTGGCCCTATCCCTAGCCACAATACCTAGTAAGAAAATTTCATCTGGATACCATATCGTAGGTAGTTTAGCATAGGGAAAGTCAAGGTGTGGAATCTTTTGAAGCACCCATCCAAATTAAAATATTTCATTAATAGTAGGGATGTATCTTTCCACTTGTTGGAGAGATACTCCTGATTGTATCCACTTTGCAATCTAAACAATACTTCACTTGCCTTAAAGAAACATTTGAATTCCTCCTTATAAGATTTCTTCATCTTCTTAGGGAAGGTTATACCATCCCGTGGAAGCCTAGTAATGATAACAATCAAGTTCGGGGTGACTTTGAATGGAACCTTCCAAATTTTCACTTCCCCTTTTTGCTAATCCTAAGAAAAGTTCTTTGAAAGCTTTGGGTCAAAACTATACATACTCTCAACATAGTTGTCTAGATTAAATTTAACTATTTTCTACCAAAGCTTCGGCTTGCTACTAAACTCCAGCACATATCTGGTTCTATCTGAATTAAATCCCCCTATATTTCAAGAATCGAAAGATTTGGAGAATAAACCATGTAGGAAATGCAAAAACCATCTATTTGAAAATAATAGCACTTTTGAGGAAGGACAATGACACTTCTTTTTGAGAAGGATATCTGCCACCTTAGCAAAAAATGACTAGCCAAAAAGGTAGCTAAAAAAGTGGAAAAAGGCAATTTCTGAATTATGTTCCATGTCATTAACATTTTTGTCCTCAAAGATCGCCACATGAACCAAATCTAGTAAATCATAGATATTAACCCAAATTTGTAAATGCTTGGAAAACAAACCTATAAACACCAGCATGTCTACAACTTTGTTGCCCTCCCTTCTTATGTGACACAGACTACTATGACTGATCCCTCAAATAAGAGACTTACACTTGGTCACCATGTCCCCACACTTCCAGTCTGACGTCGCTTCATTCTTTGGGAAGATAATTGTATTCTTTGAGTCACCTTTTATAACGATACTATTGTACTTCCTTTCTTTAATAATGATTAGACCATAGTAGATGATTGCCACTTCCACAAAAATGGATGTCTACAAGCCCAAATTGACCATGTAAGCCAACAAAAAATTACCCCTATGGTCTTTGACCATTCCACCTCAACCTGCCTCGCCTAGGTTCCCTTTGGATAAGCCATCAATATTTAACTTCAACTAACCAGAATGTGGGGAGTGGGGTGCATTTGATTAAATTTTTGAAACCTAATGGTGGGGCCATAAATATAGCCAAATAGTCACATAAACCCATATATCTAACTATATTCCAATCTAGACCCGAGGGGAGACATGTGTACTTACTTTTCTCAAAGAAATTCGAATTTTACTTGACATTAGATATTACGAAAGAAATGATCACCTCCCAACGACTCTTTTTATCCTTGAAAATTCTATTATTTCTTTTTTTTTATAGACTCCAACTAGAATGGAAAAATTCCTTCCACCAAAGCTCTTTAATAAGGGGATGATTTGATGGGGAAGACCATCTAGACACACAATCTTTTATATCTCCATCCCAAACTTAACTAACAAGTAAAAGGTTAGATATCCTTTGTCTAACTTTCAAACAAAATTCACAATGAAACAAGATGTTATTGATACTTTCCTCTTCCTTTTCACAAAACATACATCTGTTAACAAATACAATTTTAATGTTAAAAAACTAATTTTGAACAAATAACCATTGAAAAAATTAACATGATCAATCATCAAATTTAGATGCGCATGTTATTCCACATAATCATGTCATGAACTAAAAAATTATTGCATTTTGCATATAATTTTAAAATGTAATTGATTGACTTTGATTGATTAGAAGCACTCCTAAATTACATGCACATTGGATTTACATGCCTTACATTTCTTTTGATGTCAAGATGATTTATGTATGGCATATTCGACGCAAGAATATCACAAATTCCAATGTTATACTCAAATTCCTTCAATTGACTCTATACATATAGATCTATATATTTTTAAGATTTTGTAATTAGAGCATGAGATCTAAAATGCTTTAGGTTTTCCTTTTTAAAATAAAAATGTATTATTGAATTATTTTAGTAAATTTCCTTTTTAAAATAAAAAAGTATTATTGAATTATTTTAGAAATTTACTACGAATTGAGTGATCTAAAATACTGCTTGACATGCTCAGTAGAATTTCAAAGAACATGTAAACATTGTGGTAGTGAAAAACTAAATGATATTAGGTCGAAATCAATTATGGGAAAGAAAAATATTCTTTAACCAAAGATAATTTTTTCTAATGTTTCTAGATGAAAAACACAACATTATTGACATAAATTGCACTTGGTGTTACAGAGAAATGTGATTTCTATTTTCATTGAGTGTTGGGTGGTCTTAAAACTATTGTATGTGGGAAAAACAGCTCGATAGAACTCAATATGTGAAAAATGTTCCAAAATACCTGTCCACACACATACACAGGACTTCTTGGTGCAAGCTATGGAGTAATGAAGTATTACTCAGCTTCCCAAGGTTGGTCCCATGGTTCTCTATCTTACAATGTCCCTCAAACCAATGTTTTTGCTCTCAGATCACTGAGCAAAATGGTTTAGGGATGGCAAATGCAAGAACGAGGGATGCTTTGATAGATTTTAGTATGAGATGCATTCTAAGCTATGCATGATTTTAAAATGCAATAAACTAGATGATAAGATGACAAGGTTAGTATGAGTACTATCCTAACATGATATATTAGTCTATGATTGAGCTAAATGATAAAGAAAGTATTCTAAACATGCATATTTAGACTAATTCCTGATTTAAAAGAGGCTAAAATGATGAGCATAAAAATGATATGAAAGCTTGAAGGTATTTGAGCATAAGTGTGATACTACAAATTTGAAGGATATTCAAAATGAAGGAATGAGAGCTCTATTTATAGCAAAAACAGGGCAATGGATGGTCAGGATTGAAAGAGTTGATCAAGGGTTGAGTTTGAAAGTTAGGGATCCATATTTGCAATTTGCACCAATGAAATGGTGACAAGTGTCAACATAGGGTTGGGTTGAGAGAAGGGGTTGGAGACATTAAATGCCTGAGAAGACCTTAGGGTTATCTAGAGGGTAAGGGTCAAGCTTAAGTTAGGATTACCCACTAGATTAAGAGTTAATCCAAGGATAAACCTTTGTGCAAATGATTAAGAGATAATCATGGTCAAAGCACTAGATGCTTGATGAGACCCTTGGGTTGGATGAAGGTTGAGTTAAAAGAAATTCTTTAACCATGTAAGAGGGTTTGAGTTAACCATTAATGGTTATTGAAGACTTTGGGGGAATTTAGTGGTTGAAGGTTTGAAGCCTTTAATGGTTATCAAAGACTTTGAGGGTTTGAGAAGTGACCTCCCCTTGCTTAGGGATGTGATAGAGTTTAGAAGATGGGTTAGGCTAATTAGAAGTGATTAGAAGAGTCTAGAAGGGATTAGAAATGGGTTTAGGAAGGCAAGTGGGAGATGTAGGATTTTGCAAGTGGATGGATGGATAATAGGATTTAATTGAATTAAATGATTTAATTCAATTTGGTTGCAATTAAATAAATTAGATTTATTTAATTTTTAGGATAACTATTTAATTAAATTTGAATTTAATTAAAAGTAGATAAGGGGAATTTAATTGAATAAAATGATTTATTCATTAAATGGTATAGTGAATTTAATTGAGTAATTTACTTAATTAAATAGAGGAATGCGGGTATTTTAATTAAATTGGATTTAATTAAATATAGAAATGAACATAAAATATTCGTTTAGAAATATGGTCATTTTTATACGTCTACATTTTTCCCCTCTTTGAAGTGACGTGTGTGCACATGTTATTTCAAAGAAAATGATGCCTTATCATGATTTATGATCAAATGCAATTTTTGTGTCGCTCTTTTGATTTGCCAGTCATGCCCCAAATTTGATTTGATGTGTGATGCCCCAGATTTGATATTTTGATGGTGATGCCCCCTCAGGAGATGAATCAATTTTGTTTTTTGAAATTTTTATTTTAATTTTTTTTTTTTTTGATATGATGAGTTGCTTGGATGTGTAGGATTTCGTCGATGTAATTTGTGTGTAAATTGATTCGTCTCTCGATAATGTACAACGTGTAAGGTATAGGGGAGACCACGACCATATTACATGTCCGTTGGGCTAACCCTAATTTCATTTTCCTCCTATAAAAAAGGGAAAAGAGATTTGATTTGATTCATTTGTGCCTTGTTGACTTTGGAGAAAGAGAATTTGGTCTGCAGAGAAAATGCCGATTCCGTATTCTAGACACCGTTTCGAGCACATTCGGAGGTACTGGAGACCTGCCGCGTATGGACCACCAGTAAGTCAACATTTTTTACCCTCTTTTGATTTCAGATTTGGTTGTTTTTAGTCATTTTTTTATTTTCAAAACTTGGGTCTAGCGTTTTAGCACGTCTAAGGCATAGATTAGTGCATACGAAGTTTTAAGTAGCGCATCAAGTTTATTTTAGGGGGTGCATCCGGAATAAAATAGGGTAGCGCATAGGAAACATAGGTTAGCGCATAGACGCAAAATAGCACATGGCAATAGTCAGGTAGCACGTCAGGTCAGCAGGTTAGTGCATCGAGTCAACCTAGCCCATAGGGGTCACAGGGTTTCGCATGGGTAAGGTGGTTTAGTGCGTAGGGATAACCTAGCGTATAGGGTGAAACAAGTAGTGCCTAGAAGGGATAGATTAGCGCATAGAGTCAGTCTAGCACATAGGGTAGGTTAGTTGGGGCATGGGGGGAAAGATTTAGTGCATAGAGTCAGTCTAGCGCATAGGGTAAATAGATTAGCGCGTAGGAAAAAAATCCTAGCACATAGGGGAAGTTTAGCGCAGCGGGAGTCTGTTTTAGCGCATCTGGAAAATTTATGCAAGATGAGCCGATTTGTAAATTTGTTTTGTTTGTCTATCATGATTTTATGGATTTGTCCAATATGAGTGTCGGTATAACTTGTTTTGATTTGCGATTTTTCAAGTTATGTATAGATATCAATGTCGTGTTTTGATCAAAATATGATTTGTTTGCGTACCGTGTTTCAAATTCAATGTGTGAAGCTTGATTTGTGTGACAAGCTGATATGGGTTGGAAAATTGAGTTGTGTTACAAGTTGATATGGGTGGGAAACTTGAGTTATTTTACAAGTTTATGTGATTGTGGAGACTTGAGTTGTGTTACAAGTTTTGATATGGTTTTTGATAACTTGAGTTGTTTTACAAGTTGATATGAAATAATAGGATTTTGAACTTGATATAGATGAGCAAATTGTTTCATGTTGTTGATGTGAGTTTGATTTTGATATCTTTGTTTTGATGTGGAAACTGATATTGGATTTGTTTTGCTTATTTGACAAGAGCGATTGGGTGTGGTCCAGTCACGGGAGAGATTTTCAAGGCCATGGACATTGATACTGCAGTTGTCGCAGGCTGATCTTGACATTATTGAGAGATGTGGGTTGACCTCTCTTTTGGATATGCCTCGGTTCACTGTGAACTGGGGGCTACTGATAGCACTTGCAGAGAGGTGGCATAGCGACACAAACACCTTCCTTTTTGCCACTAGAGAGATGACAGTCACACCAGAGGACTGTTACAGGATCCTGCGCATCCCTGTAGTAGGTGCACTACTACCATATGAGCAGTCGGAGGAGGGTGGGACAGAGGCACTATGCCGTATCTTCCACGACGAGACAGTCTGTGGCTATGAGATCCCGTGGCAGGATTTTTTGGACCCAGATTATGCACCACTGCCCATCTATACTAGCAGGGTTCATTGGTGGATTCCTTTGTCCTGATCGCAGGTCAAAGGGATTCTCAGTGGGATGGGGGCTGGTTTTGGAGGAGATGGTCACACAGGGTTGGCGGTTTTCATGGGGATCAGCTATGCTGGCCCATCTATACAGGGGTCTACATGAGGTGGTATACCTCAATTACGGCAGTTTGTCAGCTGGCGTGACACTATTACAGGTATGGTGTTGGGAGCACATTCCAGCAGCGAGGCCACTAGTAGACAGGGACAGACCCGTGGGATGCGCATATGCGTACAGATACAGGGGTCTAGTTGTCTAGCGTAAGCTGGGCAAACTAGAGCACTAGAGGAGAGTGCTGGATGATATAGATACGATCACCTAGCGACCGTACACAGGATGTGAGGTGTGGGCAGAGGATGGGCTGGAGATGCCCTTTGTTTTTATGACCAGATACCTGATTAGGAGGACCCCGTTCATGATAGAGAGATTTGTGGTGACCTGAGTTTTGAGACAGTTTAGGTGCCAGTAGGGTATTCCATAGGGAGCGTGCCTATATGCACGACGACGACAGGATGTAGTAGATTGGGGGCCGACCATTGATAGTGCAGTAGCGGTGGAGGAGTTTGTTGGGTTGGTCAGGCAGATATGGGATTATGCCCCTGAGATTCAGGATGCGGGCATGACAGATGAGTTTTCCCATTTGTTTGCTGCACGGGCGGTGGCAAGGATATCTGATCCTGATGAGATGAGGCCAGCTTTTGATTCGGATGAGGAGGAGGGAGAGGGAGGTGATGATGATGATGGAGAGGATGGAGGAGATGGACGAGGGAGAGCAGCTAGAGGGAGGTGGGGAGGTAGAGCGAGGAGAGGAGATAGGGGTGTGGAGAGAGTGGTGAGACAGGGGATGATAGATAGGGGGAGAGGTGGATTGGCTATTGGAGCCGGTGGAGAGGGGAGAGCGGGGGAGGTGTTAGCTGTGGTGGGGGGTGATGATGAGGTGAGGCAGCCAGCTCAGAGGAGGAGGAAAGATGTGCTCCCACCTCCAACACTGAGGATAGGGAGGGTTGGAGGAGTTGCCCTGGCACAGGTACCACTACGGGTTCGGATCCCTACGCATGTTGAGGATGCACAGATCCAGACCCTACAGGTGACTGTACAGCAGCTGCAGGCATAGATTTTGACCTATCAGCAACAGATTTCTCAGTTGACCACTGAGTGGGACACTGAGATAGAGCGGAGGGGGCGAGCGGAGGAGGTGGTGTCTAGCATGCAGAGAGCAGCGGCGGGTGGTCCTATGAGAGACACCCTGAGAGAGCTAGCGTTGAGAGCTCAGGAAGCAGAGTATTATAGGCAACACTATGAGGCTGTGGTACCCAGGGACCAACGAGTACAGAGCTTTACACAGTCGAGATCTAGTCGATCTTGAGATACTGCGTCACGGTCTGAGAGCCAAGGTGTTACAGGGCCATCGAGATAGGACCCTCCTAGGGATCCAGGGGCGGGCGCATTTGGAGCTAGACCATCTCTGTCAGGGGATAGTCATACTTGAGAGACATGGTCTCTGTTGTTTTTTTTATCATTGTTATTCTTTGTACTGGACACAGTGTTGATACATTTTGTACATTTTGATCATTTTTGAGATATATATATATATATACGGCACCATTTTTGTTGATCATGTGGGATGTTTATATGGATGCATTTATTTGGGTTATTTCATTTATGTGATGATGCAATGCTTAAATATATGATATAATGTATGATACAAGATGTATGCTTTTATATGCTGTGAGATGTATCTTGAAAATGAGATGCATCTTAAAAATGAGATGTATGATTTGATATACAACTAAATGTAAAATGATATGCAATTATGTTAAAATGATATGCAAGTAATTGTTAAAATGATATGCAAACATGTTAAAATGATATGCAACTATGTTTTTGGTAGCATCCTCGTTTTGTATTCGCCATCCGATATAGCCATTTGTTTTCTTTCTTTGTAGATATCATCATTGAGCATTGATTTGTTTAGGATATGTTGAAAATTTATACAAGCATAATGGTATAATTGAACCATAATGACCTGAGAAAAATTTACATGATAATTTGATTTTGCAAGATAGCACAAGCGTCAAGGTATAATTGAACCAGGACGACCTGAGTGCGTATTGTGTAAACAGACAAGATTAGATCATTTGTATGCATGAAGTGGAATCAGGCCTTCAGTGATATTTGACGTATCACGTCTTGAGGCAAGTATTCACACAGTACAAGTGATCGCCTCATAGACAGAAGACTAAGAAAACATTGGAAGTTCCCCATTATCTCTAGCTTTGAAGCATTTAGTGAGACAAGGAAAAGAATCCAATAATTCAAAAAAGTTCATAATGCAAAACTAGTCAAGATTTATGCTGTAATGCAACATCCAATACTTCAGAAAATCATCCATCCTTGGTATTTTTGTGAATTGTTTTGTTTTACGATGAAGCGTCATTTTTGGTTTGGTGGATGTCAAGTTGTTGAGTTTTGCAAATAGCCCTGATGTCTTGAATGTTTACCATATTTAGATGATTGGAATGCCCCTAGCTGAGTGTGCCTCTTGATGTGAATATGTACAGTGATTTCCAAGCCATGTTGGATTTTCTGGTAAAAGGATATATATAGACAAACCAGGATAGTGAGTACGCTAAGTAAGTCCTGAATGGATATTTGTTAAGTGTCGGGCGATGGCCGATAGTGTTTGTATGGATAAAATGGTATGGATATAGATGGAGGAGCCATTCTTTCACAAGAGCGCCTGTTTACCAGGTTTTCACCATTTGTTTTTATTGTACTTTGTTTTTGCTTTTTTTTGGATTTTTTGATTTTTTTGCTTATTTTTGGCTTTTTCCGTGCACTAGGCTAGTTAAGTGTAGTACCTCTTTAGATGGATGTTGTTAGTTGGTTCATCAAGCACATCGCCTTCTAAATTTGTTAGCTGATAGGCACCTGATCCATAGACGGATATGATAACATAGGGACCCAACCAGTTAGGTTCAAATTTCCCTTTCTTTTCTCGATCTTGCTGATTTCTTGGATTTTCTTTGAGGACTAGGTCACCAACCTTGAAGTTGCGGGGGATGACTTTGTGATTGTAGCTCCTACACATGCGTTGTTGATATGCTTTGAGATGAGTATAAGCATGTTGACGTCTTTCATCTAATAGTTCAAGTTCTTGCAGTCGATTAACTCGATACTCTTCATCTGGGATTAAGCCTTTCAAAGAGACTATGAGAGATGGGAATTCTACTTACAGGGGTAAAATAGCTTCTAATCCATACACCGATGAATATGGTGTTGCTTCTGTAGGTGTGCAGATGATGGTTCTGTATGCCCAAAGTGCTGGATTGAGTTGTACGTGCTAATCTTTGCCTGCATCATTCACTGTTTTCTTGAGGATTTTCAGTATTGTCTTGTTAGATGCTTCTGCTTGACCATTTCCCTATGGGTAGTATGGTGTAGAGAATCTATGTTGGATTTTGAATTTTTCACATAATTCTTGGACATCTTGATTCTTGAAGGGCCGTCCATTATCGGTGATGATTGAACTTGGAATACCATATCTGCAGATCAGATAATTGAGGATAAAAGAGGCAATTTGTTTCCCTGTTACTGTGGTCATGGGAACTACGTCTATCCATTTGGTAAAGTATTAAGTTGCTGTTATAATGAACTTGTGTCCATTTGATGATGACGGATGAATTTTGCCCACTAAGTCAAGTCCCCACTAACAAAAGGGCCAAGATGTTGTAAATGGCTGCAGTTCTTGTGCTGGTGCATGTATCAGATTACCACGGATCTGGCATTTAGGACATTTCTTAGCGAAGTGATATGTGTCTTTCTCCATTGTAGGCCAGTAGTATCCCATCCTTAGAATCTTTTTAGCAAGAGTAGTACCACTTGAATGTGTGCCACAAATACCTTCATGAAGCTCATGTAAAGCAGAATCGAAATCATTACGATTAAGGAAATGAAGAAGAGTACCATCCAGACCTTGACGATACAAAGTATCGATGGTAAGGGTGTACGGGCAGCTTGTTAGATAAAGTTACATTTTTGGTTATGGGATTGGTCAATTGGTAAGATATTGTGCTTGAGGTAGTCGTATATTGGTCCATATAATGGAGAATCTCAACCAGTCAAGGCATAGATAACCTGGGATTCAGAGTGGTCATAGGCGGGGGAGAACAGTTGCTCTACCAGGAACTCGTAACAACTCTGTTTCTCTAGAATTTGTAGTAGTGAAGCGATAGTAGCCATTGCATCAGCTGCTTTGTTGTTTAACCTTGATATTTATTCGAAGGTGATGTGCATAAAATACTGTTTGAAGTCATCCACCATTCGCTTGTAGGGTATTAGCATGTCATCCTTTGTCTGATAGTCGTTGTTGATTTGATGGACGACTAGTTGTGAGTCTCCATAGACTTTTAACTCTGTGATTTTCCATTCTACAGCCATTTTGATGCCTATAACTAGTGCCTCATATTCAGCCACATTATTTGTGCATGGAAACATAAGCCTATATGATCTTGGTATAGTGTGTCCTTCAGGAATGATGAACAGAATGCTAGCACCGGAACCATGTTGTGTATAGGATCCGTCAAAGTATAGGGTCCATTGTTTAGTAGAAATAGCAAGAACGTCCCTGTCTGAAAATTCAATCTCCATGATGTGTTTGCCTGGTACTGGTGCTTCAGCCAACTGATCTGCATTTGCTTGTCCCTTGATTGCTCATCTTTCTGTGTATTAGATGTCAAATTCACTGAGAATCATGACCCATTTAGCCAATCGGCCTGTAAGAGCTACCTTGCTGAGTAGATATTTGAGAGGATCAATTTTTGCGACTAGCTTGATGGTGTGTGCTAGCATATAATGTCGGAACTTCTGAGATGCGAAGACCACTGTTAGGAAAGCCTTTTCAATGAATGTATAGTTGAGTTCATAGCCACTCAATGTCCTTCTGATGTAATATATGGCATGTTCCTTCCCATGTTGATCTTCTTGTGCCAATAGTGCCCCCAGCAATATATCTGTTGTTCAGATATATAAGATAAGAGGCTTTCCTGCGACTGGTGGTACCAGAACTGGTGGATTCATCAGGTACAATTTGATTTGGTAAAAAGATTCTGCAGACATGGCCTCCCATTTGAAGGGTACATTTTTGTGTAGTAAAGGGTTAAATGGTAGACTTTTATCTGCTAGCTGAGCGATGAATCGCCTAATTGATTGAAGTCGTCCTTGTAGAGATCTGAGTTGACTGATATTCTTTGGTGGTGGCATGTCCATAATGGCTTGTACCTTTGCTGGATCTACTTCAATACCTTTAGCTGAGACAATGTAGCCTAGTAACTTGCCTGATGTAACCCCGAAGACACACTTCTTAGGGTTGAGCCTAACTTGGAATTTCTCCAATCGATCAAAGATCTATGTTAGGATGCTGAGATGTTCTACTCTGGTGAAGGATTTAGCGAGTAAATCATCCACATAGTCTTCCATAAATGTATGCATCATGTCATGGAATATTGTTGTCATTGCTCTCTGATAGGTGGCCCTTGCATTCTTTAAGCCAAAAGGCATAACATTCCAACAGTACGTTCCCCAAGGACAAGTGAACACGGATTTATCTTGATCTTCTGGGGCTATTTTGATTTGATTATAGCCTGAGAAATCATCCATTAGTGAGAGCATTGCATGGCCTACTGTGAGATCGACAATAATGTCTATACTAGGCAGAGGAAAGTCGTCCTTTGGACAAGCTTTGTTGACGTCTCTAAAGTTAGTGCAGATTCTGATACTACTATTTGGTTTTGATACTGGAACAATGTTGGAAATCCATTCTGCATAGTCAATGGGTCGGATGAATCCGACGTCTAATAATTTCTTTAGTTCAGTTTTGACCATGAGTGCCACCTGTGGATTCATCTTTCATAGCTTTTGCTTGACTGGTTTAACTCCTGAAGAGATGGACAAGTGATGCATGATTAAGTGTGGATCCACTCCAAGCATATCAGCATATGACCAAGCAAAATTAATTTACTTTTCTTTAAAGAAAATGATGAATGCTGATCTTTCTTCCGCTGTCAGAGATTCTGCAAGATGTAGGTTTCTGACTGCTACTGTGGTACCAATGTTGATTGATTGAGTGGGCTCAATCAATATGGGTGATCGCTCATGAAAGTGCTCAGGAAGAGTGTCAAGTCTCCCATCATTAGGTTCCTTAAAAAGGTTTTCACCCGCAGATGCGTCCTTTATTTTTACTTTTTTGTGATCTAGAGCTGTCATTGACTGGTTTTCAACATCAGATCCTTTATTTGGTTCATTTTTGTGACTGAGAGACTTGGCACTCCCTGTTTTGTAGACACCGTTATTTTATTCACTGGTAGAGCCTGTTTCCAGATTTATGGTACATAGGTAATGGATAATAGATTCAACAGTTGGGAAAATTTGTATATCATGGATTTCAGGTTCATCCCAGTTGATGAGGTCAGGAAAGACAAGCGGTAAGGAATCATTAGGTGGATTAAGTTCAGCTACTGTGAGTGTTAGGACAGAGTTTTCATCGTGATTGTTCTTGGTTTTAAAGAAGTTCAGGATTTCGTCGAGGTCTTCAATGGTATTATCTTCTACATAAACTTGTTCATAATGTTCCTGTTCACTTTCCATGGCATCATAGATATTCTGCGGTCCAAATTCAAGAGGTCTATCTCTTGTGCTATGTTCTTCTTGAGAAAGAGATATAGAATCAGTATCATTAGGGATATCTGTAGTAGCATTGGATCAAGTACCCCATTCATATTCATTGGAATCAGTCTCTAAGGCATCATCCCAGATTCTATCAGTGTTGAAAAATGGTATGTTGTATGGTGAAAACAAATCTTTGACGATAGATACTATTTTGATAGTTTTTGTTGATTCTATGTCAGATCTGTCTTCTATTTTCTGTATTTGTTCATAGACTGTGCTTCTTCGGGGAGAAACAAAGGTATCCGGAGATGATTTTATTTGTTCTTGAGATATTGGTGTCTGAATATGAGCTACTGCTACAGATATGGCCCTTTTGTGTTTTAGAAGCTTTTCCTGATGTAACTTCTGATCCTGACGTTCCCATGCCTTGCGGATTGTTTCTGCTGATTCAAATAGTGCTTCCTGTCAGGACTCTTCTTTGTACTTCATCTTTACTTTCCATTGAGGTTTTGTAGTTAGGTGGGGTGGTCTTTTTAATAGTAAGGTGAGCTCACGACCCAATCCTGCTTTGTTTCTAGGGTTGGCAAGGAAGATTTATAGGTTCAGTGACTCCTTCCTAGCATTTCCCAATAGGTCCTTTACCGTCATATCCCATTTGCTGCATGATTAAGTATCCTTTTCCATATAGGTGTGTAGGTAGAACAATGTCCAGAGTGGCTGCTCTATTAGCTTCTTTCTCATCTTTGTATAACCAGCTAAGAATATCTTTGTCTTCTGATTCATGTGCTAGAGTGCCCAATTGGATGAAGGTACCATCAAATTTGGTGATGGGCTGAGTGACCAGATGTGTTGATGTAGTAGGCAATCCATGAGATCTAGGTGATGTTGGCAATTTGGCCAAACATAAAGGCTCCAAAGAGTATTCTCCAATACCTTGGTCTTTGATTTGCATTTTCTGTTTGAAGTCTCCCCATAAGGAGTTAGATTTCACTGTTTGTTGATCTGATATTGAAGATCGCTACTTTTCTCTATTATGAGGAACCAAACTGTCTTGAGCTACCCCCATTGCATTGCAATGTTGAAATGGATTGTGATCAGAAGATATGGAGACTTCTTGTCTGTCATAAGGAAATTTTACACACTGGTGATATGTGGAAGGTACTGCTTGCATTTCATGTATCCAGGGTCGCCCTAATAAAATATTGTAGGTAAGGTCTATGTCCAAGACCTAACATACAGTATCCTTTTGTATTGGTCCCACTTGAATAGGTAATATCACAGTTCCTTTAGAGGATCTTTCCTCATCATCATGTGCCTTTATGGTGATCTTCTTGCACGGATCAATAGATTCTTTTGAGAAGCCTAATGCATGGATAAGTTTTAAAGTACATATATTAAGTCCGGCTCCTCCATCTATTAGGACTCTTTTTACTCGGTGTTTACAAACAATGACTTCGATATGGAGAGGAGTATTATGCAGATGGATTAAGGAAGCATTGTCATGTTCTGAGAAGGTGAGGTTATGAGGTCCAGTCATATGGGCGACCATGGCTTGAAATCTGTCCATATCCAAATTTTGAGGTACGTTGGTTTCCAATAGCGCTTGTTCTAATATGTCTTTGTGCTTTGATGATAGTTTCAACAATTCTAGTATATATATCTATGCTGGAGTTTTACGTAGTTGGCTGACCAAGTCATATTGGATTTTTGGTGTGGTAGTTGTAGGTGTAGTATGTCCTTTCAAGACATATTTCTAAGTTCGAGTTGTTACATTGACAAATTCATGATCACGCTGATCTCTGATGGTGATGACATTTACTTGATGATCTTCAGCTGATATGTGATTTATGGTGTTGTTGTAGATATGGTTGATTCGAGCTCCGCATGTATTATCCGAGGTTGAAGCTCCATATTTGTAATTTGGAAGAGGATTTTTAAAGGCTCCATGATCACTATTTGTTTTGAGACCATCTATTGTTAAGTCACCTTGATCAATCATATCTTGCACCACATGTTTTAACCTCATGCAATCATTCGTCTGATGACCCTTGTTACGATGATAATCACAATAGTGTGAATCATTCCACCAAGGTGGTTTGATTTGAGGTTCATAGTTGCTGATTGGAGGCAAGAAAATAATCTTGTGTGCCAAAAGTTCTCTGAATGCTGATTTTAGTGATTGCCCCAGTGGTGTGAAGATACGCTTTTGGAAATTGTTTGTGTTGTTGCGTGAATTGTTGCTAGGTCCTGGATTCATGTTTTTGTTTTGAGTATCATTGGTGTTGTTTGTGTTGAGTTGTCCTTGATTAGTGTTTTGCACATATGTGTTAGCATTTGGATTAGCATTTTTAGGATTTTTCGTGTTTTGAGGATTTCCAGATAATGCAAGCACTGGTTGTTTAGATTTGGGATCATGTGTTTCATTGTTGCCTTCATTTTTATTTCGAGTCCAAAATCGAGATTTGTCAAGGTTGGTGTTGTTCTAGTTATTGTAGTTTGATTAGTTTGTTCCTTCCTTGTAAAATTTGAGTGTTCCATTTTTGACACAGGCTTCCTCTACTTGACTACCATTTTCAATCAATTTAGCGAAAGATGGTATACATTGAAGTTTTAGTCTGTAACTCATTTCACTATTCAAGTTATCGATGAAGATTTCCATTTTCTCCTTCTTAGGAATATCTCGAGGATATCTGGAGACCATGCATCGCCAGCGTTGAAGGAATATCATGAACGTTTCATTGTTCTTTTGTTTGGTGTTGCAAACATCTAGCATGGTTATGTCATGTTGGATGTTGTAGGAATAGTGGGTTATGAATTTGTTAACCAACTCATCAAATGATCTAACAGGCGGTGTAATTTTGGATAACCATTCCATGGTTTGCCCTCCCAAGCTTCTAGGGAATAACCTCATCAAATAGGTGTCATCATGAGTAAATTCAAGGCATAGTGTGCAAAATTCTCGAACATGATCTCAGGGATCACTTTTCCCATCATATTTATCAAATTTGGGAATGTCTGAGTTTGGAGGAAAAGGCACCATGTTCAATCTTCTGTCAAATGGATAAGGATAGATTTCGTTTAAAGAGTACCGTACTGTTGTCCCTTGTTGCATATCCTGTATTTGCCTTTGCAACATTTGCATTTGTTGAGTAAGGGATGCCAAAGGTATATTGTCTTGTCGAGGGAAAAGTTCCTCCCGTGTATTTGTTCTCAGCTGAAAAGGTGTGGTAAATGGTATATTTTGCTCTGGTGTTTCTAGCTTAGGTATACGCATTTATAGTATGCGTTGTTCTGGAATGTGTTACTCAGGTATATATTGTTCAAAGTTATGGGTTTGTTCTTCTCTTTGTTGTTCTTGATATGCATATTGTCGAGATCCATTTTTAAAGATGTTTGGGTCTAAATCTTCAGGAAGTTTAACACCTTTACTTGTAAGCATGAGCAGATATTTTTCTTTGTCATTTTCCATGAGCTTTTCTACAAGCTTTTAGAATGAAGGGTTTTCTTGACATTCCCGAAGAAGTGCTTCAGTAATTTCAGGTTCTTCTAAGGGTGGAACTTCAAAAGGATTTAATAATCTTTGATTCATACTTGACTCAGCGGGTGTCTCGCTTTATTTATTTCTTTGTGAGCGAGTAACAGGAATTTTAGTAGAAACTCTTAGTGATGAAAGGGACAAAAGCCTCGTTGATATGTTGTTCGGGGGTGGGTGGTTCTGGTCGAGACGTGTTATAAGTGATACACTCGTCGGGCAAGAATGCTGGATTGATTTTTCTGCTGCGGTTTATGGTTTGATCAAAAAAAGACTTTTGACAGTATGCTCTTGTCTTCAAGGGTTCTTTGTCAAATTCGCTAGATTTGTTTTAGATATAACGTTTAATGTGATGAAGGAATACCCGATGAGATCTGAATAGTTGACGATTGATGTATAAGAACTTGTTTCTTTTGATGAATTTGGAAAAACTAGGTTGTTATTTCTTCAACGTGATGTTACAATAAAGGTTCTTTCTTCTCAGAATATGAGGATTAGTCATGCATGAGTGATCAATAGTTTCCTTTGATTCGTTTGGATTCAGTTTATCTTGTTTGAAAAATTTCAAATCTTACTCTATCAGAGTGAAGGTTTAGATGCCCCTTCACGACAAAGTGTGTCAAATGATATGGATAGAAGCCTTCCGATATGGAAACTTGATTTGACAACTTGAAAATTTTAAACAAGTGGTGTCTGTGAAATAAAATCCATAAGATGGTAAAGGATTCTGTTGATACTGATGATGAGGTTTCCGGATTATGATAAGAGAGACATCGTTTATCGTGCGATTCGTTTAGGATTTTACAACTTTTTTTTTGACACAAATTAGCTTAAGAAATAATCTTAACAGTTTGTTTTTGCTACTCTCGTTTGATGAAAAATAATGTCTGATGGAGAAGGTTTCTAAAAATATTTTTGAAAATTTTAAAATTTCTCTCGGTTTTGTCCTCTATTTTTCTGTTTTTGATCATGCGCTAGAACAGAGACTACATGCGCTACTGAAATGCCTCTATGCGCTAAAATAATAACCACACGCGCTAGGCTGCCCCCAGACACACGTTAAAGTTTTGACTATTTGAAATTGTTTTCTAGCTGTTTGAAAAAAGATATGAGCTATTCTGGGCCTGTCACGCACTAACTGTTGAACTTTATGCGCTAATGTTTGGCTTCCACACTCTGGACTATTTTTCTGATGCGCTAAATGTTTCAACACTGATTTGACCTGAGTTAAAACGCTATTGTTTGAAACCGATGCACTAACTGGATGTTTGGATGCGCTAATATAAGTACCTTAAGCGCTAAAAAGTTGCTCTTATGCACTAATCTACCCTGATTTTTCTTTTGTTTGAGTTTTATTTTGTGAATTTTGAATTTTTGTTTGCACATTTTTCAAGTTTGATGGATGATTTTCTGAAGTAATAAATGCAAGCACGGCACAAAAAATACAACCATTTTGCCTAATCTAAAAAGTGTATGTTCTGCGAGGATGTGTTCAAATCCTCAATATTTTAATAGGTTTTGATACAAGGAATACACTTCAGAAAGACTCTTTAGTCAAGGGTCATAAATAACATCATAGCCCACTAGTCTCGATACTCCTTCAGCTCACACAGCCATGTCACCCCCTAGAGGGTGCCTGTTTTTTTGCCTTTTGCCAGAAATTAACTCAAAGTGAATCGCTCCATAGTAAAGTAGTTATCTTGGGAGATATATGGTGAGTAATCTTGGGGGCGGATTCTTCCCCACCCTTGCACTATGATGTTATAAATGTCTGGTTACTGACTCGGTTCAAAGATTCTATTTCTATGGTTCGTAATCGAGCTTCCTGTTCGGCCGTCAGTGATAAACTCCCTCAGTAGGCTTCCCAACCTTTAGAACAAAGGCTTTACGTATCTCAAGGATATTGGGGGAAGGCTAATCACTGCGCGTAACCATTGAAAAGGACTTTCGTCACTTTCCACGTTTGATTATAGTGGGTTGGAATTCTTGGTGTTAAAGTCATTCCCCACTTAAGTCGTTCCCTTCACACCGGCCATAAACGGCTTTAAGAGTTGATTCCAACTCCTCGGGAAGGCAGGTCTGCTAGAGGATGTAAATGCTTGAAGTACAGAAAGTTGTAAGAGTGGTATGGATTTTTGATCACCTAGCTAAGGGGAGAGCATATTCCTTCCGCTTTTGAGACAAAGCAATCAAGGTTCTTTTTAGCCTTTCAATTCAGTGATTTGCTAAAATCTATGTGGAGATGTTGCTCCATGAAAACATGGTGTTTATTTTATCCTTTTAAGGCAATGATTATCTGATCTATGAAAAATAATTGGTCAACAAAGCCAAATTTTCGATCTTGGTGGTTAACAAAAGAAATCAAGAAAACAAAATGTCATGCTCCACCTGCAAGAAATTGTCAAAATCCTGCAAAATTTCAATCCACTAGTTAGAAAATCTGGATTTCGGTGGACTTCTACAAGTCTAAATTTTTATTTCGATTACAATTGTAATTTTCTTGCTCACTATCTGTGATGCGCTACAAAAGGACTGTACGCGCTACAATATAACTTAGATGCGCTACAATTATGTCTACATGCGCTACACTATTTACTGGATGTGCTATACTATGTGTCGGAAGCGCTGCTCTGTTTTTCTCCCGCGTTGAGATCTATAGGAAAAGTGATGATTTGATGCGCTAAAAGATGGTTTTTACGTGCTGGATGATGGACTTAAAGCGCTAGATGGTAAACTGGATGCGCTATCTAATAGACCTGAAGCGCCAATCTATTTTGCAGATGCGCTACTCTATTTTTCTTCCGTGCTGACACCTACAGGAAAAGTTTAGTCGAGTTATGCGCTAGAGAAAGGACTTTACGCGCTAGAGTAGAGACCCCACGTGCTAAACAGTAGGTGGAACGCGCTAGACTGTTAACCAAATGGGCTAAGGAATGTTTCCCACGTGCTGATTCTTGTTTCCCGCAGACCTGCAAAAGTGGTTAATTTTAAAAACTGATTTGATATATGGGTTTGAGCCCCACGATGGGTGCCAGAAATGTATGTGGGAAAAGCGGGTCAATAGAACTCAATATGTGAAAAATGTTCCAAAATACCTGTCCACACACATACACAAGACTTCTTGATGCAAGCTATGGAGTAATGAAGTATTACTCAGCTTCCCAAGGTTGGTCGCATGGTTCTCTATCTTACAATGTCCCTCAAACCAATGTTTTTGCTCTCAAATCACTAAGCAAAATGGTTTAGTGATGGCAAATGTAAGAACGAGGGATGGTTTGATAGATTTTAGTATGAGATGCATTCTAAGCTATGCATGATTTTAAAATGCAATAAACTAGATGATAAGATGACAAGGTTAGTATGAGTACTATCCTAACATGATATATTAGTCTATGATTGAGCTAAATGATAACAAAAGTATTCTAAACATGCATATTTAGACTAATTCCTGATTTAAAAGAGGCTAAAATGATGAGCATAAAAATGATATGAAAGCTTGAAGGTATTTGAGCATAAGTGTGATACTACAAATTTGAAGGATATTCAAAATGAAGGAATGAGAGCTCTATTTATAGCAAAAACAGGGCAATGGATGGTCAGGATTGAAAGAGTTGATCAAGGGTTGAGTTTGAAAGTTGGGGATCCATGTTTGCAATTTGCACCAATGAAATGGTGACAACTGTCAACATAGGGTTGGGTTGAGAGAAGGGGTTGGAGACATTAAATGTCTGAGAAGACCTTAGGGTTATCTAGAGGGTAAGGGTCAAGCTTAAGTTAGGATTACCCACTAGATTAAGAGTTAATCCAAGGATAAACCTTTGTGCAAATGATTAAGAGATAATCATGGTCAAAGCATTAAATGCTTGATGAGACCCTTGGGTTGGATGAAGGTTGAGTTAAAAGAAATTCTTTAACCATGTAAGAGGGTTTGAGTTAACCATTAATGGTTATTGAAGACTTTGGGGGAATTTAGTGGTTGAAGGTTTGAAGCCTTTAATGGTTATCAAAGACTTTGAGAGTTTGAGAAGTGACCTCCCCTTGCTTAGGGATGTGAAAAAATTTAGAAGATGGGTTAGGCTAATTAGAAGCGATTAGAAGAGTCTAGAAGGGATTAGAAAGAGGTTTAGGAAGGCAAGTGGGAGATGTAGGATTTTGCAAGTGGATGGATGGATAATAGGATTTAATTGAATTAAATGATTTAATTCAATTTGGTTGCAATTAAATAAATTAATTTAATTTTTAGGATAACTATTTAATTAAATTTGAATTCAATTAAAAGTAGATAGGGGGAATTTAATTGAATAAAATGATTTATTCATTAAATGGTATAGTGAATTTAATTGAGTAATTTACTTAATTAAATAGAGGAATGCAGGTATTTTAATTAAATTGGATTTAATTAAATAGAGAAATGAACATAAAATATTCATTTAGGAATATGGTCATTTTTATACGTCTACAACTATAAGATGAGGAAACGAAATCTTGACTATTGTGATTTGTGACTTATTTTGAGACTAATTGTAATTAGACATTTGTTTTGCATAAGAGCCACTCAACATGCCAATGAAACTTTTTTGAAATCACGCCCAAAGAATTGACTTATAAACTTAGATCATGAGATAGAAATGTTTTCAATTAAATAGAAAGCTTTCAGATGATAGATGTTGATGATTAGCTTTCTACCAAAACCACTAAAAAATAAATGTTTAATATCAAGTACTTTATTTTCTCCTACTTATGTTATGGGATGTGTTATTGTTGGTAGAAGACTTCTAATCTACATCACATTCTATTGAGTGTTTCATCTTACAATTACACTACATTCATTTAAACCATACAGATAAAATTAATGTTTGGGTGAAAGATTTAATCCATAAAATTGATCTTTATTCTTAAATAGTTTTAGGAGTAACAAAATGGGAAGCATAGAAATTTGAATAAAATCTTCTAGAATTAGATTTAGGATATTCGTATTTCACAATATATTTTCTAAATCTTTATTGTTTTGTTGGAGGAATAAGTTTATTTTTTTTCTAAAAAAGTCAAATATTAAAAAAGTTGAATTTTATTACTTTCTTATTCATGGTGTGGTTTATATGATATTAATCCTTTCGTGAAATTTTTTGTTTTGCCTAAGCTCAAATTAATTATTTTCATAAAATTGTTAAAGTTTTAGAATCTTTTTATTTTACTTTATAAAATAATTAATATTTTCTTATAATTTTATCATATTTTAAGAATTTTTCTCTTATATCTATTAAACTCCCATGCTCATAGAAATACACGGAAAAATCCCACACAATATTTAGAGTAGAATGTGATAATTTTGGATAATTTATTTGACTTGGATCATTGTTACATCATAGCCTCACTCAAATTGATAAGATAAACCCTCTTCCCAATTGATTATTTAATCTTTATTATATTGATCTAGGAGAAGCTATTTTGTCAATGTTAAAGGAGATGTGTAGGTAAACCCATTGAATATGAAGAAAAATAAAGATATTAGAGACATAAAAAATTATAGATATTCTACATTCTATATTGAACAAAATTTTTGTAGATTACATTCTATATATTTCTATATTTTAGAGTTTTCTAATAGTTTCTAGCTAGAGTTTTTTTGTTTTTTTTTAAAGGGGCAAAAATTTATTAATAAGCAGAAAACTAGCTAGAATTTATTGAAAGTATAAGAAATATTTAATTCCCTATAATTTACTATAATAATAGGGCATTTGAAATCATATTGTAAATAGCCTTGGATGCCACCTTTGTTCATATAAAAAATAATTAGCAAAAGTATAATAATTGACAACACCTCATTATACACCACTATCACTAGTCATGGGATATTTATGATGAATGTTAAAGTAGTAGAGAAGTGAACTAAGTATATTGAAGATAGATGGGTACAAATTAATAACCTCTATAGTAGATGAGAATTATTTTATCTAATGGAACAATACCTCTTTTGATAGAACATCACCATCCATAGCATAAAAATACATGAGAGTATCAAGGATAGAAGAATCACCAATTGCAAATAATATGAGTATCATAATATGTAACGTAAGAATGTGTAAAGACCAAGGAAAATGGGTTATGAGAATCCATGGCACAACATATTAATAGAGCACAAACCAACGTTGGGTGATCATGTTCAAATAATAAAATAGCAATTAGCACAAAACCTAATAGCGATTATGCAAGTCAATTTCTAAATGAAACAAAAACCTACAACTTATTTGTTTCTTCAACCTACAAGAAGTTATACAAACTCAAGGAAAACTAATCATTCAAATAAAATTGACACAATACTAAGAAAGATATGATAGGAACCTTGGTAATTTAAAAAAGAAATGTAGTGAAATAGGGCATCATTCAAACACGATACAAATCCATACACTGGAAAATCAAAATGAAGGTTTAAGTGACTCAAAAGATCCACATCTTGGAAAACAAACACACAAAATAATTATATTTATGAAAAACATATATAGTTGATACAATTTATTGATTAGGACTTTAACACAAACTTCTCAAACCCACTCACCACATCATCTAGATTCTTCCTTCCTATTATTTCTACCTCTATTTTTTTACATGAATCCTTTCAACGATCAACCTTATCTTTTGTTGAGCACCAAGCGAGAATATCCTCTTCTTTCTTCTTTGTCTATGATTCTTCCTATGTGACTTCCCATTATCAATTTTCACACTTCATTCTTCCCCTCTCTCTATTGTCTCTTCTCTCTCTTATTTTTCATGGTTTCATCCTCCTCCAACCATTCCACACCTATTTTTGATTCTCTACATAAAAATTTTCCATTAATGTTAATGACCTTTACATAACTACATCTTAATGGATATATAGAAACAACACTCATTTGCTCCTGCACATAAGGTTATCAATGAAATGACACAATAGCTTCTGTCATGAGAGTCTCTCTCATTGACCCTTGAGGTATGAAAAAGTGACAACCTTTCCGCAACACAAAATCAATCCATTGGCTTCGATCTCTATGGAGAGGAGAGTATTAATATTCATATGCCTCCTTGAAATTAAAAGCACTCACATGTAGATCCATCAAGCACTCAAATCCAATACTATTAGACTGAATATCATGAAAAAACAAAGTTTTTGACTCAAGGAAAATGCAATGATACTTAGTAGCCTACTCAAACAATTAACAAAGCTATCGATGCTAGCAATAGAACATTTATATTAGCTAGCAATTTAAGTATTGTCTTTGGAATATCTACACATTCTCCATTCTCCTATAGCACAAGGGCTAAGATGATCCATTATCAATTATTTTCCAAGTATTTCTTCAACCTCTAACTCTGGTATCTCAAGTGCTTTAGATTCTTCAACCTCTAACTCTGGTATCTCAAGTGCTTTAGTTTCTTCAACCTCCTCCATTGATATAATCTCAATATTTTCTTCTTTGTCATTAGGTACTACTGTAGTTATCTACTCATCCTCATTATTTTATGTTGTATCTGCCAAGTGACATATCATTGCTGCAAATTCATTATCTTTGACTTCTAATCTAGTTCTTGCAATCACATCATTAGTAAAATAGTTCCTTTCCAAGGAATCCATTCTACTTGCAATCATTACCAATTTCACATGAAATTTTATTTTCTCCCCCTCATCTCAATACTTATCCCAAGATGGGATTATCACAGGTCTCCTTATGACCTATCTCATCATTCCCTTATAATTCATATTCTTCTCACAATACCAAGAAATCTTTTGTGCCTCCTTCTATACCCTCTACAGTCACAAGTCTCTTCCTTCCTACAATGAACTCTATACTTGAGACACTTCCAAGATTATTCACTCTCCATATCTTATGGATTTGATACCAAAATGATGCAAGTCGATTTCCAAACCAGAAAAAACACTACAACTTATTTTTATCTTCAAGCCACAGGAAAAATGTTGCTTCATATAAAATTAACACAACACTGAGAAAGATATTATAGGAACCTCAATAATTTAATAGAGCAAAAAAACGTAACAAGGCATCATTCAAACTTGATACAAATGCATACACCAAAAAAACACAATGAATTTTTATGTGAGTGAGAAGATCCACAACTTGGAAAACAAAACATATGTAATAATTTTATTTCTACAAAACATAGAAAGTTGATCAAATTTATTAACTACGACTTTAATGAAAACTTCTCAAACCCATGCACCACATCAAATAAATTCTTCCTTCTTGTTATTTCTACCTCTATCCATCTACTCGAATCCTTTTAGTAATAAACCTTATCAATTCTTGAACACCAAGTGAGAATCTCCTATTATTTCTATTTTGTTTGTGATTCTTCCTAGGTGACTTGCTAATGTCACTTTTCACACTCAATTCTTCCCCTATATTTGGTGCCTCTTCTCTTTTTTCTTTTTCATAATTCCATCCTCCTCCAATCGTTCTACACCTATTTTTGGTTCTTTGCATGCTAATTCTAATGACCTCTGGATAACTGCATCTTAATGGATACATAGAACCAACACCTAGCCAAGCCAAAATAAAGAAAAGATTATAAAACTAGAATAGGAAAACAAGAAAACTAACAATGACTCGATACTTGTGCATCAAAGGATAAGCAAACAAGACATTGTCATGTAAGAATATTGAGTTCACCATAAAATGTAAAGAATAGATACATACATAAAAGTATATGTTAATCACATCAATAAGTAATTAAATGACCATTGTATAAAAAAATTAGTACCTAGGATTGACATCACGCAATCTAATTAACAAGAAAATTTAAAAGCTGCAATAGTATTTAGCTCTATATTTGATGAAGATACAATTATCTTATATGTTAAAAATCAACACATTATGACTTAAAAAACTTAAATTCCATTAGATGACCAATGTAGAATTAGGAATTTGACTATAATATCTTTTTGCTCAATTTTATGAGTGCAAAAGTGATCCTTGCAAGTGCATAAATCAACCTACATATAGAATAGAACATGGAGTAATGGATCTAAAGACTCCTACAACCCATTTGACTTGTTGTCTTTGATATTTATCCTAAAGAATGATCCTTACAAAGTCTACTTGCAAACTTGTTAGGAGAGGATCATGTTATCTTTAAGTGAACCCCTTGGTGGACTCATTCAATGATGATGAAAAAAACATAGAAACATGCAATATTATCTTATGATTTTGATGCTTAAAGATTATTCTTTTTGATACATACGTAAGTTAGATTCTCTCTTTTAAATAATTTATGTCAATTCTCAATTCATAGATTTAATCTAAAATGAAAAATTATTAATAAAGAGAAAATTTAATGAATCCATTGTGTATCATGTGTATGTACAGTTTAGCACAGGTGATTGTTTTTTTTCAAATAAAAATTGAACATAAAAGGGGAGACATCCAAGTGAAACATTCAATCAACGTATTGGAAGCCTCTTTACCTTTCGACCTGTGAAGACTAGATTCAGTTTTAGTCATTTTTGATGAGTCAAGAGTAGGAATAGTAAAGAGAAGATCAGTCAACCTTAGACAAATTTTTTATAAAACAAGAGCTGTGATATACAGCTAGAGTCCCCACCTTATGCTAAATCTAGTGAGGGAAAGGTAGAGATTGTGGGCACTAGGAGAAAATGAAATATGGGAAATGAAGAAATATCAGTACTATGCTATAAAATCATAGTCGAATTGAGATTGCTCAAACTTTCTCATGATTTAGGGCTTAACATCCTGATTATTCAACTCCTTATTTTTTGTGCTTAGGTGGATTAAGATTGACGGGTTAAACTGAAGGCATCAAAATAAGAAAAACCATATGAATATGAGAAGAAAAGATTTTTAATTCTCTTGAAATAGCGTGTAGGTGAACATGGACTGAAATTTATCTTTATAGTCTTTGAGGCATAAATAAATAAATAGGCATAGCACAAAATGCTATTGACTTTAGTTGCAGTGATGTGTCACAGAAAGCTACAGACATGTATTAGTGGACAACAAAAAAAATCATATCCAAATATAAGTTGTCATGAGAACCGTCAAAGGTTAAGAACAATTTTCTAGTATAAAGTTACTTTGAGCATGTAAAAAATGTATAAAAATAAATAATACTACATATGAAAAGGTAACAACTTTTCTCACTTTACTACTTGTAGGAATCTTTCTTAAAAAAAATACATATATAATATGATTTTAAAAACAATTTACAACTGATATTTGGTACAAAACTGATAACTGGTTGTGGTGTTCTAAGAACTAGTTTTCAAAACTAGTATAAAGTGGCAGTTTGGAAAGTGTGGTGTGTAATACCATGCGTGTTCTGAATGCAGCTGAATATTGCAAAAGATTTGGATTTACAAAAACTAAGCATAATATCAAAAGTTTGTTGTGAAAGACAATTAACTAGTTATTTACAAAACAAAAATAAGATAGATGTTGCTTTGAATATTATAGTTATGTGAATAGTATTTCGAGCTGTCTAGTAGTTGAAGCAAGTGGCTTTTGATTGTTTACAAATTCTCTTTTGTTAACTTGCAAAATTAAGCAAATTAAAATGTTAATTAAGAAGTTTGACAGTAGTTGAAATATGAAAACGTACACTTTTGTGAATCGGGTTTTTAGATACGTAAGACAATAACTTGCAAAGATTATAATCTAGATCTATCAACAAACATTCTGAAAAAAAATCATGCATTCTTGAATAAAAAGGTTTGATCTTCAAAAATTGCTCATACGTCTTAATATATTTTCTAAAAAAAAGAAACAAAAACTTTTATTTTGATCCAAAATATAGACTAAATATTACCGAAACTATTTTTTTTTGTATTTCAGCTCCTCAACTCCTTACCACAACAATATTGTTTTCATCCAATATTTTTTTATTGTACATTCTAAGAAGCCTCCCAATTGCAATTTTGTATTATAATAAGCTAATGGATATTATTTATCATCACTTAGCTAGTATTGCATTTATTTCTTAAACACAAATGACTGGAAAACTTTTTCAATCACTTATGTAGTGCATGGAGTATTTTGTCAAACCCCAATGACTTGAAACTATTTTCAATCTCTTCTATAAGGTTCAAATTTTGGCCCACTGCTCAACTTTTCCAGGAAAGCATTGTTTGAACATAGTATATCTGCATGGAATTTAAATGTTGGTGGACAAGTAGAAACTCTTGCTTTTATGCAAATATGAACAAATAGAAATTCCTAACAAGTGAACAGATTAAAGTTTGTTTATGTGCAATGGCCAATGGGCAATGTGATCTACCAGTAAGAGGTGGCATGTCAACAGTCATATATAGTACATCAATGTGGCTGAATGCTAAGTGAAGTAGTGTGCCATGAGATTGTAAGAGTGGTGGTCTGGTGGAACGGTAGACTTCTCCTTTGCAATGTCTATTGTTTCAACCATTTGTTTGTTGGCACTGTCTTGTTTTGGCTTATCTTTATTATGTATTGCAACTTTGTGACATCGCAATGAGCGAGCGGTTTTCAAGTTTGAGATAGATAAAGATGTAGTTCTTTGGGCTGCTGAGCTTGTCATAGGCGAAGTAATTGTATTGTTTGTTGCAACATTCTATGAACCAATCCAATTTCGTTGACCATAATTACTTGGTTCAAAAGTCAGTGCATCTGGTAACAAGTCTAGGTTTCGTTGAAGTGTAGGAGGTAGTGTAGATGCAGATGCAGCTGCATTAACTTGTATCAAAATAGGTTGCCTTGTATGCATATTAGCTATTAGTTGTTGTTTTTGTTAAGTGGTTCTTAACGACAATGACGTGAGTTGTGTTGAAAGAAAATCAAGTCTATATTTTTTTCTGTTATGTGCAATTGCAATATACCTTATCTTTGGGTTGTTCAGTTGCTTGCCATACGTATATAGCTGCATGAAATATGTGCGAAAGCTATAACAAATAAAATTCAGAACCTTCAAGTTTACTTTCTGCATATGGTATTCCAATCTTAGAAATGAGTGATTGCAATTGCAATAGACAATTGTTCTTTGTTATAGTAGGTTTCTCATACATGTCAACACATGCCAATGCAAATTTGTTCTGTACTTTCAATGCATTGGCTAAATATTGGGCCATATACAATCGTAAAGAAATTGCATCAAATCATTCTTCAGATAGTAAAGCAATAATAGCAAACATGCTTTCACCACATGGAGTAACAGATGTAGCAAGTCAGCAAAGTCCAAGTGTATCAAATGCATTTGCAACTGTACTCCAGACATTGTCATATTCGTAACATGCAATAGACAATTGTGATTACATGCTTTGAAGGCAATTGTATGTGCTTATCCTTGAAAAGATAGGTTCATAATATCCAGTAGTTGGATTTGTATCATGGAAAATAATTAATATTGTAGGATGACGTGCATCTCTATTGAAATGCAAATATGTTTTTTTGCATGTCAGAGACCAAATGAATATGGGTATATTTAACCAGCGTGCTAACCATTGCACACAAAATATGTCACCCCAAAGTCCAACTTCACTGTTGGCATTGATTTTTGTTGCTGAAAGTCTCATTCCACGTAAATATATATTTTTATCATGTATATTATGCAAATCATAAAATATTGTTGGATGTAATTCATGTTCAAAAGAGATCAATGCTGCAGGACAACCATTGTGAAGACAATGTAAGAAATGATCTATAAGACCATTACGTAGTTCATTAGGTGTATATTTACAATGGAGCAAACCATGGACTGTATCAAATGAGCAATCACCAACTATGTAGTTGAATGAGTCAATTCGTAAACAATTTACCTTGTCTAGAGCCTCATCAATTGACATCATAAGTGGTTGGTCATGTGATTTGTATGTTTCTACTATAATTGGGTTTTCTGATGTATTTTGTTTGTTTGAACTAGTGTCTACAACCATTTTACTCGATTACTTACTTAGACTAAGAAGATTTTTATCTATTGTGGTGCCGAATTAGAAATATCGAATATAGACAAAGAGGAAAGCAGTTTATGTTTGAAGAACTGAACAAGGAGCAACTTTAAGAATTCATTACTGACCTTGGGCAGCAAGCATGTCGAAGCTAGAAGATTGTCCCGTGCAAAAGATACTCTACAAGACAAAACCACAATCAAATTGTCAATCCATATCAAAATCAGAATTTTTGAAAACAAAAAAAAAAGTGTTTCTAAAAAGCATTTATTTGCCAAACTTTCTATTCTATGGAGGAACATATAGCTATGACAAGTTGTTGTGCTGATTCATATGGCTAACTATGAACTTTTCAAATAATACCATAAGATTTCAATAATCTCATAATCAATACCGTGTGATTTCATTTCAAAAGAAATAGATATATGACAATAACTAGACTATATTATAGGCATGAACATCAATAATACTTACTGCTTAGATTTCATTTGTTCCCCTAAATGTTAAGGATTTTTTACACTAACTTTCAAAGCATTGTTGCTAAGATTAAAAATATGAGCAATAGGTTGTAGACATGAACATTGCATTTATCTTTAAAATCTAAATCAATGATGCAGTTTTTAAACAATGCCATAAGACTTGAATAATCTCATAAATCAATACCACATGGTTTCATTTCAAAAACAATAGAAAAATCGCAATAACTTCTTTTCTATTAAAATTTTTGGTTTTTGGTTAAACTAGTAATAGCAATGGAATGTAGACCATCAAATAGGTACTTTAAATATGTCCCATGAATTTCTCTAAATGGTTGTTGGTCCTATAATAATTAAGAATAGTTACTAGGGAAATCTAGCATGAGAATGTGCACATAGCTGCAAAGAACATTTATACAGGGATCTCATAGATATAAAAAGTATAAGTAATAAGCTGCAATTTTTTGGGACAACATTTATATACAAATGCCATAGAAATAAAAAGTATAACTAATAAATGTATACTACCAACACGTACAACTAGTCAGTGTTCTATTTTGTATGGAACCTTAAGGTGATTTCGATGCTTACAAAGGTGGAAAACCATATTTTCCTAGAAATCTAATTTGGGATACATGGTCTAACAACTATGTAATATCTTATCTTTTATTTGGAAAAGAACATTGAAATTATGCTAGTGCTCTTGATTGAATGAAATCATTCAATTGGTGAAAATCCTAGCAAAATGTAAAAGATAAATAAGAAAATGTTTCTTATCTAAACCAATTAACTTGGCAAAGAAAGCAACATGACATGAAATGAACTAGAGTACACTACAAGATGAGCTATCTGAAGCCTACAGTTGTCTTCAAGCATCTTTAAATGTTGAAGAGTTTCACATTATATTAAACTATCTTTGAGAGAGCAAACCATTGTGTATTGTTATTGTCTTCAAACAACTTTAAATGTTGAAGAGCTTCACATTAATATTGAACTATCTTTGAGGGAGAAAACTATTGTGTACTATTATTGATACCTCAGAAGTGTCACATCACCTATCAAATTAGCATGGAAAGCTACATCTCTCTAACTTATCAACACTGGTAGAAGCAAAGATATGACCTTAAGGTAATTTCAAAAGACATAGAGAAATTTACTATTATTCAGATATCACTTTAAAAACTGTATCTATTTCTTTATTAAAATTAAAAGAATTACACTACACTTGTTCAACAATCTCTCTCTCTTACAAAATACAAGAACTCTAGGATTTACAAATGAATAAACTCCATCTCAGTGAATTATTACCTAGGCTAGATGAAAAAAAAACAAAGCCTAATATTTTGGTCATATATGTTTGAAGAACAAATCAAAAGAAACAACTTTAAGAAATAGTTACTTACCTTGAGCAGTAAGCATGTGAAATTTGTAAGACTGTGTTGTGCAAAGGATACCCTGCCAGACAAAAACACATTTATATTGTCAATTCATATCACAATATTATCCTTTACAAAGAAGAAAAGCTGAGTTTGGGAATCCATTTTTCTCTATTGGGTGTTTCTTACCTAACCCACTTGTCTAATAATAAAGAAAAAAAAATAACACAACTTCAAGGAAAGTGAACCCCAGTTTCCCTATATTCTGCTAAAATTTATATGCCCCCGAATCCATTCAAAAAGCATTGCATAATAAAACTATTAAAATACTGAATATCCCTATCAAACTCCATGAATGGTAAAGCCAGATGTATGCTCACTCAAGTTTTAGCCAACTGAAAAAAGGAAAAAGGAAAAAGAGGAAGGTTCAGGAATCCACTTTACTCCATTGTGATTTTTTTATCAGACCCACTTGCAAAATAATTACACAACTTCAATCTCAATGAGCCCTAGTGTCCTTGTATTCTGCTTAAATTTATAAATTTATAATCCTATGATTCCGTTCAACAAGGATAGCTATTATCCCTATCAAATTCACATGGGTTTCATTTAAAGAATACTTCATTCAATATTCGATACAAGACCTCAAATTCAATTAGAAATGCAAAATGTCAGTACAAAATGAATTTGAAAAATAAACACAGAATGCATAGGATAGGCCTAGTGCACCAGTAGGCAATGTAAGAAGGCTATAGGCCATGCTGATACTGTAATACTATTATGCAAACGGAAAAAATGGAGCATGCCCAGGTTTTGTAACTGCCATGAAATGCAATGGTTGTAATATACACACAAATTTTGTCTTGAGTTATTTGTTGCAACTACACAAACAACCTTGAAGGTGAAACCCCTACCAGTTGCAGGGAAATAAGAATGGAATTGGTATTATGCAGATTTCTATCTACATTTGCAAAAAAGAGTCCCGAGCTTTAACCTATAAGTGCACACCAATGGAAGGGTCAAATTGAATAGGATTATAGAATTTTCCCTACAAATATTTGATAGGCGAATGGCTGACTTGGTGGGAGGATGGTTTGCCCCTCGAAATTGTTTGTTGGGATCAAAGAGTAGTTAATGGGTAACAAGACCAGCCTGTAGTGGTGTGCAGACTAAAAAAATTCCTCTTAATCGCGGCTTTCAAAATTCATAAAGATCCCTAATGCAAGTGGACAACAAAACTGTCCAATCTGATATTGATTTGCTAGATAAAAAAATTCATATGCATTACAGAAACACCTCAAATTCCTGCCATTGTTGTGGTGAATTTTGTGGACAACGGAATATAAAAAAAAAAACATTTCCGCTCTTTTGCTTCGTTTCAAGCGAGAAATCTATGATTTTGTAAGGAGAATTTTTCTCAACACAAGAACGACATTGAGGACAAAGTGTCTGTGCAGAAGGATATCAGTAGCCTTAGCCTATGCATTGGCCATAGAGCCAAAAGTCTTGAAAATGAAAATGAAGCTAAATCAAAATTCTTCAAATTAAGTCACAGTAAACAAAGCTCCTGCAAAAAAGTCTGGATACTGTTCTCTAAAACCCCTGTCAGTGAACAAATAAATGAATGAAAGTCTCAGGCAATAATCAGCGATTCTGGAAAATACCCACACTAGTAATAACAATGAAGTTAAGCAATAAAAAAAATAGGGGTTTTAATTAAAAAACAAATAATGAAATTTTTTACTAACAAAAACAGAGAAACAATGGTAGCGTTCTACAACTAAGAATTGCTGACAAATCATACCTGTATTTATGCAGTCTTCTTAGGAAACTTTTCGCAAACAAAATGGTCTGCTTCCTTAAATCTTTCACCTTGCCAAATGAGAATGCAACAAAATTGTAGAAGCAATGAACGCAGTGTAGTTTTTTTAATGAATGACACACAGATTAAAACTGCCACGAATGCCAATTGGAGTCATTAAAAAACCTGTACAAATGCTTGTTTCAAGTTACAAAATCATTAATGAAATTGTACAGAGCACTTGCAGTAAGCACAGTGCCAACTAATTTCTATATTTTTTGTTATTGAAAACTTATTTAAGCCCCCAGGAAAATTCTATCAGCCAATAATGTTTTTAGGAAAAAATTAAAATAATTTGAAAAATAAAAAAAATCAAAAGAATCATACTTAAAACTTTAGAATTAAATATTTTTGATTTCATTTGACAAACTAATTTAGTTACATGAAAACATTAGTTCCCTGCTTAAGGCAGGGACTAAAAAGTGTATATGCATGCAAAGATGAGGGAAATCGAAGCGTATAAAAAAAAAGACGAATAGCATCAAGTTCTTATTCATAGTTATCATAGGATATGATAGTTTTTAATAGATAAAGAAATTAGTTATTGGGATTGAATATTATAATTGAATTAGCTATAACTATCAAAATTATAGACAAAAATTATGTTATCATTGGAAAAGTTTAATGATAATATAATAATTGCATATTAAAACTATGAAATTACATAACAAACACTTTGAACATTTACAAACCCTTATAGTGTTTCTTAGTGATGGACAATGGCATCTATGACTAGGTAACCTTTCAATTGTTATAAAATCTTGATGAAATGGTTTGAAATATGTTGTATAAGATTAGGATCTTCTTAAACTAGTTAAAATATAAACAAATTCTTTAGAATCAAAATGAAAATGAGAAGATTAACAAAAAAATATTATCCATAATTTGAGAGGATTCTTAGACATAATAAAACCTATTTGAGAGGCTTCCTAGACAAAGTAAAACCTATTGTGTGATGCAAAATAATAGTATGCAACAAAAATAATGCAGATTTGACACTATATTTGATGATGTAAATCTAGAACAATAGAATAAAGTAGTGAACTTTCTAGATAAATTGTCATACAAAATTTAAATCTTTTGAAATTTGGATGAATTTGAAGATTGCAAAAGCAAAATGCACAACTCTATCATAATACACAATTTTTTAACAAAACGTATGCACTCTGAAACCATATTTGATAATATGAATTTGAAAGTTAAGATTTAAACAAATATGAGATTAACTTGAACTGTTACCAACTCAAATTGTTTCTAGGGGTGAATAATACCACTATGCATTGATAGAAGTGTTGTGCAAACTATGTCAGAACTTGCATTAAGAATACAACATAAGAAGGTTTATTGTTTTTCAACTTCATAGGGACCTTTTATTTTTGAATTTAGGAAAATTTCTCTCTTGAATCTGTGCTATAATTTGTCATCCAAATGATGGATAGTATAATAAATAGATTTCTATCCGAGACAGTCATTATCCATGACCTATAAATGTAGTCATGGAGAAGCACTTTCACTGCCATTTCTACGAGACATAATACCCAAAGTTATGCACAAAAGTGAATGAGAGAAGTTATGTGGTAATCATGGAAGATCCTTTCTTTGCAAAATTTAAAATACGCCACTTCATTTTGTTGCACTGCTCCATTCCCTGACGAGTAGAATGAATATGTAACAAGGAATCATTAGTTCAAACTTTTCTTAATTGCAGCAATTGGGTCATCATGTTTAGAGTTTCCTAATTTGGTGGTAGCAATAAGAATCTTCCTTACTGAAAATTACACTCCAAAAGATGAATTAAGAGCTTCTCCTAGTGCATGCTCTGTGTCGAAGTACCTATAGCTCACCTACAAAGAAGAGAGAATAAAAAATATAGATGATCATATTAGGCTCATTAGATAGCTCAAATACATCAGCCTCTAGTGGCAGAATGAAAGGCCCCTTCAGTAGCAGCCTCTATTCGAATTATTACTATCTTCTCAAAAGCAATGCCAAAAGGGAGAGAAAAATATAGCCCAAGAATAAATTGTTCCACTCAAGTCAAATGTTTCCTCTGGAAATTGCCAAAGAATCCTGCCAATGAAAATTTTGCTACAATTTGAACAAGAGTGTCAGAGAAACCCTAAATCAAATAATTTTTTTTACATGTCCCAATAAAGAATTTATGTTTTATCCAATGAAAACCTGAATTTACAACCAATTCGCAAGCCCTTCTTGCCTTTCATTTACTAAAAAACACTTTCAAAATTTCACTGATTCAACTACAAAAACACCCTTCACTCCCACTCAGAAGCATAGTTTTCGCCTCGTTCTCCAAATGTCATGATTTTCCAATTTGGCATACAAAAAAAGAAACAAAATTCACACCAAAAACCATAATTAAATCCCCCCTCTCCTTAATTGGATGGAAAAATTAGAGAAGCTAAGAAACCTCCACCCATAATTTTGTACCCACAACATAGAATAATTAAAGAAGTAACAAAAACATCCACACACAACATATAATCTTTGATAGAGTAATGGATAGCCTCAATTCCTGACATCCATAACTGGTAGAAATGATGAGACCAAATTAAAATAAATAATTATGACATTTTATAGAGTTAAAATTGAAATAAGTACCAAAAATTTGACTACATAGGTTTTTGAAGACTTGTTGGGCAAAAATATGACCAGTGGAATCGTAATTTGATAATATGAGGTTCAATAGAATCCCTAAAGATAGATATTATACAGAACAAAATAATAAGTTTGTTGATTCTAGGCAAATACATCCTATTCAACTTAGATTCATGTAACTAAACATGGGTTTGATAAAGTTGAGAACTATGCATAAATCAACAGAGTAATCGCATACAATCTACAAAGTGTGCAAATTTATTATTTGGCAGACAAAAAACTTAATATTTACTTTTTGGTAAATAAGAATTCTCTAGATTTCTTTATATTTTTATAGTTATTTTGTAGACAAATATTTAATATTTACATATTTACAGTGGATAAGATAAGATTCTCTAGATTTTTATAGATTTCCTGATTTTTATAACTTGTTAAATGAAACATCATATTTAATGTTTATAGTATTGTTTTTGATTAAGATAAACGGGTTTTACAAGGACCCAAAACCCAAATCCATCCAAAAATTAAACACAGTAACCAAAGTCTAACCAGTCGCTAGACATCAATAGAAATGGGGGATTCACCCCAAAACAAAAAACACAAAATACAAACCTAAACAAGATGCACAAGCAAATAAACTAAGAAAGAGATTTCATAGGATCAATCTTCTTTTGGATCACTTTGTTATTCTCTTGGAGTTATTCCATAATGAACCTCAAAGTACCTTTTTCCTCATGTTTGCTCCTGGTCCTAGTAAAAGGTCTCGTGGACCCCTACACCTCCTAGTTAGTCTTAGCTAAGTTGATATCTGGAGATCTCTCAGCTCTGGTCATCTGCTCCTTCTAAATGGAAATTTCCTCATTGACTCTTTAGAGGCCCTCGACACTATTATGCATGGCTTCCTTGCTAACCTCCACCAAACCCTTAAGTTTACTTCACAACTTCTCTATTTCTTTCTCCAGCTTGTCAATTTTAGCCTCATGTTCAGTTTTCATAACCTTTATATCTTTCACAATTGGTTGGGACAACTTTAGGAGTTCGTTAGTCTTATCAGGAGCTGGAATCTTGGTGAAAGTGACAATGAGATCCTTAATCCCCTATTTCAGAATATTAATACCCCAAAAACCCATCAAAAGCACTTCTCCTCATACATCAGTGACTTCCCAAGGAGCTTATCAACATCCATTTCATCATCTTTGGTCTCATTGGGTTCCACAAAGGGGGATGCTAATTTTAATTTCATTATCCTCCTTGTCAAGAATCTCCACCTTTTTTCCAGTCTTTTATTCTTTCTAGATTTTGCAGGCCCAAGATGTTGGTTTGCGAAACAAGGGATTTCATTTTAACAGCCCATCTAGGTAGGTTTTTTCTGCTCCTACTAGTACCAAGAGCGGTCTTGTGCAAGGGGCCCTCATTGATGCAGAGAGTCTTGGAGCTAATCCTATTCACCTTCTTGTCTTACTTGTCTCACTCAACCCTCTAACTCCTCAAGCCCATCCAATGGTACTTGGTAGGGGTTTTTCTATCTATACCTCCAAGGTCTAATCCACTTTGGCTTTCCTCCAAGGTATAGCCACTGATCTTTATCAATCTAACTTCCTATTGAGGTTTCCACCTCAATCTCTAATACCACGCCTAAGGCTCCAATAACCTCTACAAAGGATCACAATACAAAAACTCATTCTAGGTGGGCAAAATGAACTTACATAGGGTCTTTGATGTCTTTTAGGGTTTTGAGAACCTTCAATTCCATCACCATGATTTCCCAGCCTCACTTTGGCTCTACCGGCTCCAAATAGGCCTAATCCAATTAGCCCTCCTATGATGATTTTCAAGACTTAGTTTGAAATTTTCCCACACCATGCCATTAATAAATTGCAGATTTGAGTACCCTTTTCAGAGTTGTAAACAATACTATAGAATTGCATAGGGTTTTTCTGTACACATATGGGAATCAAAACTGTTCTATTTTCAAGGGTTTAGACCTACCTGAGTGTCTCACAAATTTGGTTTGAAAACCCTTCCCCAGTAAAATCATCTGCACAAATAAATTAGGGATTCTTTAATGACATTCATAGGTATTTCCAATCATGTCTCCATTTTGGCCCACCAATCCACATGTGCTCTTTAAACACACATCTCTTGTTGTCCTCGACTCACCAACTCCTAGCTGTGAGCCTACGGTTTCATTGTAGCTCGTCCACAAAGGCCTGCAAAAACACAGAACCTATTCTAAACCTATTTATAGACCCTAACATAGCATTCCACATGATTACAACTAGTGACATCTATGGATGCTCATGTTAGAGCCATTTTGCCCTTAAACCCTACTTTGCAAGGGTTTTACACCTACTCATAGAGAATGGATTTAATCTCTGCAAATAGATACAACCAGTCTTGCTAATCTACCTTGCTGGAAAGTACATTCAACAAAATCTCATGCCTTGCATTGAGATACTTTTGACAAGTCCAAACTAGACCATACAATGAAGCAAAAACAAGGAAAAACTAACAAAACAGTGAAAAGACAAGATTTCTTTACAACACAAAAACTTGCTCTTGCATTTGAGATCCTCCCACCATACAATGAAGTTGTTTTTTGGCTTATATTCTCATGATTTAGTTGTTTGAACCAACTTTACAATGCCAATCAACAAAAATGCAACTTTTGCAAAATGTTGCTCAACAACTTTTATATCTTTTCATCCTGAGAATGCAACTTTGCATTTCAGTGACCTATAAGGCTTAAAAGGCCCTCTATGCACTCTAGGAGGCCTAATAACAATGCATTGCACCCTATTACATGATGACTTTATTCTAGATTACTACATCTGTGACCAATATCAACATTACAGCTTCCTAGGATAGTGACATCCTAAACATATCAAAGCTTGGACAACTCAACCATGGATCCATTGAGTCCCAAATGGTTGGTCCATTATTAAAACTTAAATAAAAAAACTTAAACAAACCAAAATTGCTTTCTTGGATTGATGTGTGCCCTGCACCATACTCCCTTGGGACAAAGAACTCAAGTCCCTTGAGTTAAGAGGTTTGCAATGTCCACACCATGCTTAAGTATATCTGATTCTAACATCCACATAGCATCTAATTCAGGTAACTCTACCCACTTGACAAGATAATGCTTGTATACTCCTTTCCTTGTCTTCTTTACTACCTTGGTGTCTAAGATACTTTCCAACTTGACTGGTTGGGATTGTGGAAAATCTCTCACCCAATCTTCATTAGCCTATGATGAAGTGTCCTACTGATTTGTTTGTAATTCTCCCTTGTATGGATAGAGACCACATACATTAAAGATAGGAGAAATACCCAATGTGGGAGGGAGTTCAACCTCATATGCATTCTGTCCATATTTGTGCACCACCTTGAGAGGTCCAATCTTCTTCATCATTAGCCTGGTAAGCTACTCTTTTGTAAGTCTCTCCTTCCTTAGATATGCTAGGACCAAATCCCCAATCTTAAATTGCACATTCCTTCTTGTTTCATCAGCATTCACCTTATACTTCTTGGACTTGTTTTGTAAGGTCTGCCTTACCTTATCATGTTCTTTGATACCTCCTGCAAAATTTTCACCTTGTGCACTCTTAGGTGCCATAGGACTGAGATCTCTGAGCTCTAGCATGCCCCTAGGATGAAATCCATACACTATCTCAAAGGGACTTTTACCTGTGCTTCAGTTAACTGAGTGATTGTATGCATATTATGCCTGGCCGAGAACCAAATCCCAAGTCTGCCCATGTTGCCCATGTTCTTTAGTGAGGCATCTTAATAGACTACCCAAAAATCTATTGACTTCCTCTATCAGACCATCTAATTGAGGATGGTAGGCTGATGAAAAAGATAATCTTGTGCCCAACTTTCTCCAAAGTGTCCTCTAAAAGTGGCTTAGGAACTTCACATCTCTATCACTAACTATGTTGATTGGAAGGCCATGAATTCTAACTATCTCCTTGAAGAAGATTCCTACTATATATGTGGCATCATTGGTGCTCTTGCATGTTAGGATTCCCAAAGATACTGAGGGCGGGGGGGGGGGGTGAATCAGTATCTTACCGGTTTATGAATTTACTTGATTTAAAACATGAAATGCATATCAATACTGTGTACCGGTAAACAGAAATAGTGCAGTAAACAAGAATAACAACAACCACATGAAAATCACGCCATAACACATTACTTTGATGGGGAAACCCGGTGTGGGAAAAACCTCAGTGGGATTTGTGACCCAAAATATTCGCTTATTGGCCAATAAGTGAATATTACTCTTACAATAGGGGCTTGCACATGCAGGAAGGCCAAGTGCCTAGAGCTCACTGCTCAATTACAAAATGGGAAGTCACACTGACTTACAAAATGGATTATGCAAATCCAATGTCTTATACTACTTCAAATTAGCATCTGCTATGCTAGATCCAGTACTGGTTTTAGCTCTATTTCATACATAAACCCTTAACCTAAAATTCACATATTTGCTCTGCATAATTTTGACTATCTTCTTCTTACAAAATGTTCTACAATGATCTCATACATATATGAGTCATATTACAACTCGCCATGTCGGCTTACAATGATTTTACAATTAATTACAAAATATTTTATTAACAAAATTCCTGTCGGCTTGGGTGCCGGTATCCTTCCTTTTACTGTCGGTGTTCTGTGTGCCGGTATAGAGTTTGTCATTGCTGGTGCTGGTAAATTGTCTTGCTAGTATCATATGATTTTAAGGTTTCCATCAATGACAAAACCTTCAACCACCTACAATATCTCATTGGAGTGTGCATTTGCCAACAATCTCCCCCTTTGGCATTGATGGCAACACTCATGAGAAAAAAGTGTCATCCAAAAAGAATCTGCCAGAATTGTCTTACCAAAAATGTGTTACCAAAAATGTGTGCTCCCCCTGAGCGGATGATCTCTGCTTCTGGATTTTTCTCATCACACTCCTCCCCCTTTGACATCAATGACAAAGGTTGTCAAGGTGTCAACTGAGTGTGTTTTCAGCTTCAACCCTATAATCGGTTGGTTACATTCTGAAAAAGGTCTGCTAATACCAGATTCAGGCTCTCAGTGAACCATTCACTGTCCTTTAATGCAGCCTCTGTCCTTTGAATTGTACCAGTGAGGTGTTGCATTTTCTATTCCGGTGTCTTTTGTCCTTGAACCAATGCCTCAGATATCTCTTTTCTCAAGGAGGCAAGGTAGTCCAATTTTGGACTAAGTCTCCATTTCATATCTTTTGCCTTTCCTTTTATCTTATCCTTCTCTCTTTCAAATTTCTAAAGTTCCTCCTCAAAACCTGTTATTTTCTACTCAAGAACTGATAGTGGTTTGGATGAATTAATGAAATTGTCAACTAATTTATTTATTTCTTCCTGTACCATACTAATCTTCTTGTCTATATCTACTGTCAAAAAGTTTGTTTTACATGTATCTCTATACAAAATTTTAAACTCTTTTAGTGTTTTACATAGTGCCGGTAAAAGAGTGTCAAATTGTCTCATGCACTTCTTTATTTCCTCTTCAAAGAATTTATGTTTTCTTTCTCAATTTTCTCTTTGAATGCTTCCTCATTTATTTGTTCAACTGTCACAATGTTGTCCGTAATATACTTAGACAATGTGTCAAGTTGATTTAAAGAATCTTTATTATCTATATCACACTTGTGTGCTATCATTTTCAAAATTGGGATTGTGTCATCAATAGCTTTGTATGCTTGTGCACTGCACTCTGTTATTTTCTTGATTGAATCTAATAGAACTTCTGTCATATTAGTTGGTCTGAATTCTACCATGGAAGAAATAACAATTTGTATACCGCTGGTGTGAGTAACTTCTTTGCTTGTAGTGACCTCTGGTAGGTCAGTTTGTGTTTGCATTTCTCTAAGCAAAGGTTTGGGTTCCTCATCTTTTGCCGGTGGCACTGTCTCTGCATGAACTTGTTCTTGTGAGGGAGCCTGTTGCTCTACCTGTTTCTCAGTGTTGTTCACTGTCGGTTTCTCTTTTGTGCTGCCTGTTGCCAGTGGCTCAGTAGATGAATCATTATGTACATATATGTTCTTTGGTTTTCCAATGTTTGGGGTCACTGTAGTGTTTTCTACCGGTGGCTCTTTTGCCACATCTGATTTCCCAGTTGATTCCTTATCTACCACAATATTGACTTTCTGAGTGTCAATGTTCATTGTATATAACACCTCAAAGTCAGGATTTGTATCCTCAAGTGGTGTGTCCACACTCTCAGTTCTCAGTTGATTGTCAGTAGTAACTACCGGTGGAGTATTTAGAGGCAGTGGGGATAAGTTGTCTATTATTTTTATACTAGGTGGTCCACCAACCTTACCTTTTCCTTTGTCTCTTTCCTTTTGATATACCTTGATGGGTTTAGGTTTTAGATACTCTTCCTGTTTTTCCTTTTCTACCAGGAATATATCCCATGCATCAGTTGTTTCTTTTGTTACTGTAGCATCGTAAATTGTACGCACTTGCTAGGGTGGTACAATTTCACACGTAGTTTAGCACCCGCCTTAGTGCATTTTACATTTTGCATTGCATTGCTCCTTTAGAACTTAATTAATCAAATTAATTAGGTCTAAGGTCCTATTTCATCATCCTCTACATCATAAAGTTGGGCCCTTTTGTTAAAGCGTGCCCTTTTCATTTTATTCCTCCAATACATCATTCAATCAAAAACCCTAATTAAGTCCTATTTTGAATTTGGGGGCTTGGTTTCGGGGGTCAAAACATCTCGAAATCACCTGTAACTTTGGGATTCTCTCTAAAATCATCATATCCGACGGCCCTGAAAATTTGGTGAAAAGTTGTCGGGACCATGGCGCCCGGAGTGCACATGGTCCTGGACATTTTTCCTGAAATTTTAGGAGCACAATCCAATCACAAAATAAAGCTTAACCCTAAGAAATTGGCGGGAAATTCAATCTCTAGGTCAGCCAAAAGATGAAATTATGATCTAGGGTTTCCTACATAAGAGCTCTCTTTCTTCATTTGAAGGGATCGGATTTTTGTTTTCAGGAACCTCATATGCAGCGAAAGAGAAGATCTTTGAAGGCTTCAACAATATTCAACATCCCTCTATCAAGCATTTATCAATTTCATTCATCCATTTAGGGCTTGGAAGACATTGAAGAACAATAGGAGATTACCGACTGAAGATTGGCTTGTACTCCTCCCTTGAGGGTTGGGTATGATTTCATGTTGTTTTCATGTCTTTGCATAAGCTTCAATATATCCTTTATTCATGCTTTAGATCACTTTGCATCTTGATTTAGAGCATTTACATTATCATTTACAAGCAATTAGGGTTTACTTTCTAGGTTGCTCTAGTTTGCTTTCTTGCATTTTAGGACCTTGCACACACACTAGGTCTGCACACACATTACATTTTACAAAACAACTTGGCTATTCGTGGAGGTGGAAATCACCGAAGCGGGGGTTTGACTAAGGCAAAACCCTATATAGCCGCCCACACCATTTTCAGATATAAGTGCAGGCTTTGGGACTCGAACGACGCCCCAGGTGACAGATTTGGGAAGAGCAGATCGAGACAGCACTCCACACCAAACTGCAGAGCAAAAGACCGAGACAGGGGCGCTGGGCACCCTGGTCTTGCCAGGACAGGGGCGTTGGGCACCCTTGTCCCTGGGACAGAGGCGCTGGGCACCCTGGTCCTCCTGACAGACAGCATTTTTTGACATTTCCGACAGTTTTCCAGAGTGCAAAACAGCAGTTTCAGGTGCCATTTTCAGGACAGAATCAGGACAGTGGCGCCCGCGCCCCCGTCCCGAACATTTTCAATCAGATTTTGACTCCGGGTACGCATCTGCATTCTTGCTTTTTCCTTGTGTTTATAGCTGTTCATTGTTTAATCTCAATTCTACAATCTTGTTATTAGTTCATACTTGCTTTTTGGGATTAGGGCTTGAACTTGCATCATTTGATCTTCCAATTTCAACAAAGGAATAGAAATCCTAATAGGTAGCCCGTGGCTCTCTCTTTTACAAGAAGAAGTAGCCAATTGTGTGATACCTCTAGGCTCTTTCGTATTCCGTAATGTGTGTCAAAAGGCAGGATTAGGGCACGTTAACCTAGTCTCGCTTTTTCCTCTACACATTTTGGTGAACCCGACGTGAATCTATCATTGCTTCCTCTTGCATTGCATTTGTTAGATCTAGATCTAGATTTCGTGTGTTTTCATTTCATTTTTTTCATTAAAAAGAAAAAAAAAAAAAAGAGAGTGTGTCTCTTTGCATTGTGTGTTTAAATTTTATGCAACCTTTATTTCAAAATGTCAGATTTTTATTTGCAAAATGTCCGTGCTTTTGATGATTATTATGAGTATAGCCAAGATGAATTAGATGAAGCTTTAGATGAGTTTTTAAACCCTAAAGATGCCAAACCTTCATTTTACCAAAAAAGTCATAAACCTTGTTACTATGCCATTTAGATGTGATGAGAAAGATAAGTCGAATGGTTCCTCTCAAGGGTACATTCCTATCAACTCTTCCACTGAATCTAGTAACATGGTTGTTTTCAATAATCCCCTCTATGAGGAGATGTCTCCTTTTGAATCAAGAGATAAACCTTTTAATTGATATGATCATGCTTTGTTGGATGATGCTCTTGATGACTTTGTGGCTTTATCAAAATCTTTAAACAAGAACAAGACTTCTAAATTGGTTAACATGATAAACTTGAATGAGCATAACAAGCCTCTCTTTGAAGTCCAAGGTGCTTATCCTTCTCCCACATTTCAAGTTCCTAAATCACCTCTCCTTACTATCCAAGGAGGGTATGATCATGATTCCTTTCGTACCCCGAATAAACCAATTATCACCATGCAAGGAAGAAAACCTATAAGTCCTTATAGTTATGCCAAGCAAATAACTAGAGAGAGTTATCATGCGGTTGCCCATACTTATCACACCAGAAATAATAGGCAGCCTAATCCTCCTCCTGTTATTTTAGTTTCTCTTCCTAATCCTCAACCAATTCTTCCACAAGCTCCTCGTATTTCACAAGTTATGGGTAAGGAATATGATCTCATAGAACAACTTAAAGCTACCCCTGCTAAGATATCCCTTTGGGATTTGATTCAAACTTCTTCCACTCATCATGGAATGTTACAAGATGCCTTGAAAGATTTGAATGTTCCTCCACCGAATACATCTAGTAATATAGCATCTTTGGTTAACTCTGTGATGAATCCTAAAGCTCAAATTGTGTTTACCCAAGATGAGTTGCCTACTAGTGAAATTCAACAACAATATGATCCCTTGATGATTGTGGTTATCACGAAAGATACTGCTATAAGACGAACACTAGTAGATAATGGCTCTGGCCTTAATGTGTGTAGCATCAATCTATTGCATAAAATGAATGTGGATACATCTCTCATTGAGCCTGATTCTCGTCCCATTCAAGGCTTTGATAATGTGGCTAAGACTTCATTAGGTATTATCACCCTACCTCTCACAGTAGGACCTATTACTTTGCCTACTCCCATCCATGTTATGTCGGGAAATTTAACATACAACTTGTTATTAGGGAGGCCTTGGATTCACAGCATGCAAGCTGTCCCCTCTACATTGCATAGACAAGTTAAATTTATCTATAACAATAAGACATATACCTTGATAGGTGACACTAATTTCCAAGCTTGTCTACAAACATCTACTTCTAAAGGGGGTTCTTCTAAGCCATCCTCGTCTAGTGATGACTCTTTAAACAAGATACCTCGCTCTCTGATGATCAAAATTCTTTGGATGAGTCTGGAGCTCCTGAAGAAGATTCTTCTCAACTTGAATCTACACATAAGAAGGATTTTGATCCTGAGAAGGTTCTCGCAGAAGATGATTGGGGATCTCTTGATTTCAATCCCACCTTTGTGGGTGAATATAAGGTTCATTCTAGAGAGCTTAAAGTTGAAAAGAAGGAAGAAGCTAAAAATCAATCAATCTTACCTGAACCTATGAGTAATAATTTTGTGGCTACTTCTCAAACTTCTTCTCCTCATACCTCAAATTATGAAGAGTTTGATTCTTTGTCTTATGAAAAACCACCTTCTCTTTCTGAAATGGTTGATCGTTATGGTCATGGTTTTCCCATTTTTGCTAAGCATGGGTATCATGCAGAAGGTTGTGGTGCTCATGAACAAGGGATAAAAGTTCCTCTAGAGACTAATTTTCACAATTATGCCTTTGGACTTGGCAATAATCCCTGCAAACGTACTAAAGCTTCTAAAAGACCATGCATTAGTGTTAATACTATTTCTACATCTCTATCAATGCAACACCCTGAGTATATTGATGGGGATCCTTCGAGTGACTGTGCTTTGGATGTCTTCCCTACCGATGATGCTTTAGCTGAATTTTTGGGAGCCTATGACACTCTTCCTCATTATCATCACAATAGGGGACTCCCTTATTGTTTGAACACTGAAGCCTGTTTTGGAAAAGAGATCGATAATGATGAGATTGTGAAAGAATTCCCTCAGTTAAAGGATACTCCTCAACAAAGTAATCTTCTCATAAGTGACACCACTGATGTTAAGATGGACCCTTGCAATAAAGAGAACGTTATTAAAATTGGAAAATGTTTGGATGAAGAGGAACAGAAACAATATGAAGAACTATTGCACGAATTCCCTAAGATCTTTGCTTGGACATACTCTGACATGCCTGGTATAGATCCTAAGATTGTCACTCATAACATTGTCTTAGTTCCCGATGCTAAGCCCGTGAAACAAAAGATTCAAAAAATGAATCCTAAGGTGGCTCTGCTTGTTAAGGCTGAGATTGAAAAGTTATTGGAGGCTGGATTTATCTGCCCTATTGACTATTCCCCATGGATTTCAAATATTGTCGCTGTGGCTAAACCAAATAACAAAATAAGGATGTGTACTGACTTTCAAGATTTGAATAAGGCTTCCTTGAAAGATGATTTCCCTCTTCCAAACATTGACATGATAGTTGATTCTATGGCAGGACATGCCTTGTTATCCTTCATGGATGGTTTTTCAGGATACAATCAAATTTTCATTAACCCTCAAGATCAATTTAAAACTGCTTTCACCACTCCTTGGGGTACGTTTTTTTGGATAATGATGCCTTTTGGACTTAAAAATGCCAGTGCAACTTATCAACGAGCGATGACCCTTATCTTTCATGATTATATGCATAAGATTTTAGAGGATTATGTTGATGATATTTTAGCCAAATCTATTCTTCGTATAGATCATATTAAAATCCTTCGTCAAATCTTTGAAAGAGTTTGTAAATATCACATGCGCTTGAATCCCCAAAAATGTGTTTTCGGTGTGGATAGTGGAAAACTATTAGGATTCATAGTTTCGCATCGTGGGATTGAGGTGGACACTAAGAAAATAGATGCTATTGTCAACATGCCACCTCCTAGAAATGTGTCTCAACTTAAAAGCTTACAAGGAAAGATTCAAGCTATTCGTAGCTTCGTATCTCAACTTGCAGATCGTACCTTTCCTTTTACTCAACTTCTTAAAAAAGATATCACTTTTCAATGGAACAAAGATTGTTAGCAAGCATTTGAAGATTTAAAAGTGTATTTGTCTAGTCCTCCTATTCTTCAACCTGCCGAACCTTCTAAACCTTTCCTTCTGTATACAGCTGCTTCCTCTCATTCTCTCGCAGCATTGTTGGCACAACATGATAAAGATGGTAAGGAATGTCTAGTTTATTACATAAGTCATACCTTACTCGATTATGAGACCCGATATTCTGTGATAGAAAGACAATGCTTGGCCTTGGTGTTTGCGACTCAGAAATTGAGACATTATCTTTTAAATTCAGAAGTCCACGTCATGGTAAAGTTTGATCCTTTGAAGCATCTTTTCTCTAAAACTAATTTATCAGGACGCCTAGCTAAGTGGGTTATGATGTTAACTGAATTTGACCTTAAATTTGTTTCACAAAGAGCAATTAAAGGACAAGCATTGACCGATCACTTAGTTGAGGGCCCTTCACCTTTCTCCTTCCCTAATTCTGAGTCTTTCCCTAATGACTTCATTCTTTCTATAGAAAAAGATGAAACTTGGGAATTATACTTTGATGGTTCTAAGTGTCGTACGGGATCGGGGGCAGGTGTTGTTCTGATTTCTCCTACAAGGAAATCTATTCCCTTATCCTATCGTCTAAATTTCCTATGTATCAATAACATTGCTGAGTATGAGGCTCTTATAGCGGGAATAAAAGTAGCCTTAGCTCTGAACATAAAACACATACATATTTATGGAGATTCTCAATTGATTATAAGACAAGTAACAGGATTGTATCAAGCAAAACAAGACAAATTATCACAATATAAAGACCTTGCCATCTCTTTATTACAAAAATTCGATTCTTATACCATGGAACCTGTTCCTCGAAAAGATAATCGACATGCGGATGCAATGGCATGTGTGGCTTCTCTTGTATCTTTAGAAGACCCTGTGGTTGATCTTAAATTTGTTATTCACAACCTTATTTCTCCAGCTATTGTAGACGATTCTAGCTTGGTAACATGTTGTGACTTTGTAGATTCAGATGAATGGTATTTGCATATCGTAAGATATTTGACCGATGGTACCTTTCCTGATTCCGCTAATAGGAACACTAGGGCTAGAATCTGCAAGCTGTCTACTAGGTATATCATTCTTTCTAATGTCCTTTATCGAAGGGGTTATGACAGCCTTCTCCTTCGCTGTCTTAACAAATTGGAAATCCCCGTTGCTCTTGAAGAGGTGCATTCAGGTGCCTGTGGGGGGCATTTCGGAGGAAAATCTTTGGTTCAAAGATTACTTCGTATGGGATACTATTGGCAAACTATGCAGAAGGATTCTTTTTCATTTGTTAAGAAATGTCATCAATGTCAACAACACAATAATCTAATTCATGCTCCTGCCCAAGAACTTCGTTCTCAAGTAGCTTCTTGGCCTTTCTCTGCATGGGGTTTGGATCTCATTGGTAAAATCTCTCCTCCTTCATCTCAAGGACACACCTTCATTATAACCACAACATATTACTTTACGAAGTGGGTCGAAGGTATTCCCCTTCGCTCTACCACTACTGAAGTGATTTGTCAATTTCTTCTAGAAAACATCATTTCTCGATTTGGGATACCTTCCACTATAATCTCAGATAATGGGACATCATTTAAGAACAAGGACGTGAAGAAATTCCTTGAGAAGTATCATATTAAGCATCGATTTTCTACACCATACTATCCTCAATCAAATGGTCAAGCCGAATCATCCAATAAGATAATTGAACAAATTCTTCGCAAAACCATGGATAAGCATGGTAAGGATTGGAGTAATCAGCTAATCTATGCTCTTTGGGCCTACCAAACAAGTGTATGAATTGCTACAGGAACTACTCCTTATAATCTTGTTTATGGTGCTGACGCTATTATGCCTTTAGAGTTAGAGATTCCATCACTTAGGGTTTCTCTCAAGGGTATAATAGATGATGATTCTTATAGAGAACAATGACTTCAACAGCTTGAGACGCTTGATGAACAACATATAAACACTCTTGAGCATATTCAAGCGTATCACAAAACTCTACAACGAATCTATAATGATAAGGTTATTCAACGTTCCTTCTCAGTAGGTGACTTAGTCCTCTATGAGAATCAACGCAATGTGAATGCCTTACCTGCAGAAAAAGAAAAATTTAGTCCTAATTGGCTTGGACCATACATCGTTATTGAAGATTATGGATCAGGTGCTTACAAAATAGCGGATGTAGACGGTACACCTCTTAAAGAACCTATCAATGCTATGCACTTGCGTAGATATTATGCTTAATTCTTCATTCCTTATTTTTTTCTTCTTTTCAGTTCTTCAACATTGGGTAATATGTTAGTATCTCCTAATTATAGCAAAATAGAATTAAATGTCATGGTGTTTAATCTATATTGCTTCGTTCTTGACAAGCGTGCCCTACTTTATAGTTTGTCTTGAATTCATTTTATGTAAATTGTAAAAGATTTACGTTTCCATTATGCTAGCATATTATACAATGTCTTATGTGTTAAGTAGGATCGTATCATGTTGTGTTTAAGTTCAAAATTAAATCACATTAGTTATATGATTCTTAGACTTAATGCATATTTCTTCGCTATCATCAATGTAGTACTTGATTAAATATTTTAATTAAGTCACACATGTATCAATTTAATCATGGAGCATTGAGAAATCAATCACATGGAAATTAAATTCTGAACATACATGTACATCTACCAAATGTATTAGATTTAATCAAAACAAAATATACATTGTTTTAAGCATTAAAGATAACACATTTGAGACAAAAGAGAAGCATGTATATATATATATATATATATCTGTGTGTGTGTGTGTGTGTGGATCGTATACAAATATAGGTCACTATACATCCAAAATGTGACCTATCCTACATCATAAAATCATCTCCTATCCCTAGGGCTGGTGGCTGGAGAGTGTCGACTAGATGCTCCCTCCTGATCCGGCCATGCAGGTGGACCCATAGGTGTGTAGCGCAATATAGACTGCGAGTGACTCTGAGAGGAACTCCTACAATCCCTATCCATAAGGATCGCGCGATAGGAAGAAGCCTCGGCCTGAGCAGCCGCTAGATCTCGTCGTGCCCGCTAAAGGTCCTCTGATAGGACTCTCTCTCTCCCTCCATATATCTACCTGTACTCAGAATGGGGAGAACAAGTCCTCATGCCGACCCGCGTTCCCCTGAGGCCTATAAGCAATCTGGGAGGAACTAGGGATCTGGGCCATCATGGAAATGTCTGTCACTGCTTGCTGAATCAGGGAACGCCACTCCTGCACATTAGCTGTAGCAGTAGAATAGATTTTTTTTAGTACCATTCTATATCATCAAAAACATTAATCAATCAATATAAACCTACTATACCTGGATCTCCCTCACGCCAGTAGGGATCATGATACGGTAGCATCTGTGACTGGGATCTACTAGGCTCCCCTCGCTCGACTAATCTGTTCAGGATGGGTGTAGGCTGGACGGTACTAGGAACAGGTCTCCGTATCGCCTCGTGTTCCCCCTTTTGGGGAATAAGAGGAGGATCCAGAGCTATGGTATCATCTCCTGAATGGTGGGGAGCTGCATCTGACCCCTCCTCATCATCTCTATCCTCCTCCTCGTCATCTTCCTCATCATCCTCATCCTCATCCTCGTCCGCATCCTCACCTGCATCCTCCTCATCCTCATCTCTATCCGTGTCCTCCTCCTCCTCCTCGGCACTAGGCTGATCTCCTGTGGGTGGATCAGGATCTCCTGCCTCCTCATGACCCTCTCCCTCCTCTGGCTCCTCTGACCTGGATCCCTGGTCCTCATCTCGGTCTCTATGTCTCCATGGGCTGGGATGGCCTATCGGGTGATCTGGTGGAAAGATAGGCCCTGGGTATGATCTCATAAACCATGAAACATACCTGCGCTGTGCTCCAGGCTCTGCAGAGTAATTAGTGGCTACATCCTAATCAGATCCCTCTATATCTGTAGACTCCATGTCATCTATCGTCGGTCTTGGTACTGCTCTAGGTCTGGGAAGGACCCGTGAGTGTCGAGTATAGATGGGCACATCGGCTGGAACACACTGCTCTAGCCCAAACTGCCTCCGTACTCGGTCGAAGTAGAATGGGACTATGATGTGTGAATATCATCCCTGTAGTAGGTGGTTCCTCTGTAGGCATGCTAACTGTCTCTCCATCCCATCCCATCTGTGCATCCGTAGATAGGGTCTCCATATGGTCACCTCGGCTGTCAGTCTATCAAAAATCACTCTCCAATATAACAGATCTCCAAATCTCCACTTGCTGGTAAGTGGATAAGAAAACACCCTAGGTCGCTCACTCGCCGTACTCAGCGAAAAGCCGACAGGCCTGTTGCATGTGAAGTGCTCAAATACCCACACCTACAGAAGTGTGCATGTCATCAAGCTGCAACCCTGTCCAAACACATACTCCTCAAGGCCATGATAGAGATGTGCAAGCATACTCTGACCCCAAGCATACACTCTCCTGTGTCTCTCCATCGCTCTGACGCACCATGTGAGACCCCCATGCATATGCGTACCTCGCCCATTAGGGCAGATGGCTAGTGCTATGATGGCGATCATAAGGCATCTCACAAGGGGCACCTCTCCTGTAGGATGTAAGAGCTAGCTGACCATGATGCGACCTCTCGTCTCGCTCGGCATGACTCTCCCTATGTAATATACCTGCTCTCTTTGATGGTCCTCCACTGACCAATCGGTCGTGTATGTAACAGTAGCTCCTCTGATAGGAAGACGAAGTATACGGTACACATCCTCAAGTGTAACCATCAGCTCCCCTACTGGAAGATGAAATGTGCATGTGTCAGGATCCCATCGCTCCATCAGTTCCATCAGCATCGCAGGATGGAACCGAATGGCTAGCATGAGGATCGCATACCATAATCCCACAATCGACAATGTGTCTCTCTCTGCCTGAGTCAGCCGTGGAATCTGATCTCGCAAACTGCGAAGAATATGTCCTGCCGTATGCTCTCTCATGTATGGGAGACCCTGCAACACAAAAACGTAACTATATTCAGTACTCAATCATCAAAATCACTCATGCAAACTATCGAACATCGTATGCTAACCCTGAAATCCCTCGCCAAGCCCTGATTGGGGACCATGGCGCCCTGTAAGGGTCCATGGTGCCCTGAAGGGACCATGGTGCCCTAGCAGGGACCATGGCGCCCTGAGGGGACCAGGGCGCCCCACAACGACCATGGCGCCCTGGGTGGGCCCCGGGTCAGACTTCAGGGCCCGCAAACGATCACAGTAAGTCAAAATGCGAAAAATCAAAATTCAACGCTCAGTCAACTCACCTCGTCTAGTGGCTCGTCGTCGATCACGGCCTGGCACAAGATCTCAATCCTCGTGGGATGCTCCGGTCGTCGTGAAGGCATGATGATGGCTATGTGGGCTCCGCTGCAATGAACAGTATTCTGAAATCAACAAAGTGACAAATGCAAATGTCACTTTCAATGTATATACTTTTATTCCTTTACCTTTACTTTCGAAACCCTAATTTTCCGTTATCATTCATTTCATCATAACTTGAGTTTGGGAGATGCGATTTTCAAGCCGTTTGTTGCATAGGAATTGTATTTTCATTCCCCTACTCCCAGGATGTTCCACAAAGTGCTCTGATGAAGCCTATTCAGTGAACGTCCCTCATCAATACTCTCTTACACAATTTGTCGTAAGTAAACATGCTACCCTGTTTCACCTCCCTAATAAGCAAGTCGAAACAGGGGGGGCATATAGCTACTCACAAATTTCATCACTTTCCTTAGTAAGCATTAGGTGATTTTGTGATCTAACGTGTGTTTTGTAGGGTGCGGTTCCTATCTGTGTACTGCAGATACGGCTAGGGGCTTCGTCCGACAACTTATGGATATATCCTTTTTCAAATGATGTTTACTTTTTTGTACTTTAGCTTGCATATGCACATAGTACTCATATGACCGCTAAAGTGGGGGCTAAATGTAGCGTCATAAATTGTACGCACTTGCTAGGGTGGTACAATTTCACACCTAGTTTAGCACCCGCCTTAGTGCATTTTACATTTTGCATTGCATTGCTCCTTTAGCACTTAATTAATCAAATTAATTAGGTCTAAGGTCCTATTTCATCATCCTCTACATCATAAAGTTGGTCCCTTTTGTTAAAGCTTGCCCTTTTCATTTTATTCCTCCAATACATCATTCAATCAAAAACCCTAATTAAGTCCTATTTTGAATTTGGGGGCTTGGTTTCGGGGGTCAAAACATCTCAAAATCACCTGTAACTTTGGGATTCTCTCTAAAATCATCATATCCGACGGCCTTGAAAATTTGGTGAAAAGTTGTCGGGACCATGGCGCCCGGAGTGCACATGGTCCCGGACATTTTACCCAAAATTTTAGGAGCACAATCCAATCACAAAATAAAGCTTAACCCCAAGAAATTGGTGGGAAATTCAATCTCTAGGTCAGCCAAAAGACGAAATTACGATCTAGGGTTTCCTACATAAGAGCTCTCTTTCTTCATTTGAAGGGATTGGATTTTTGTTTTCAGGAACCTCATATGCAGCGAAAGAGCAGATCTTTGAAGACTTCAACGATATTCAACATCCCTCTATCAAGCATTTATCAATTTCATTCATCCATTTAGGGCTTGGAAGACATTGAAGAACAATAGGAGATTACCGACTGAAGATTGGCTTGTACTCCTCCCTTGAGGGTTGGGTATGATTTCATGTTGTTTTCATGTCTTTGCATAAGCTTCAATATATCCTTTATTCATGCTTTAGATCACTTTGCATCTTGATTTAGAGCATTTACATTATCATTTACAAGCAATTAGGGTTTACTTTCTAGGTTGCTCTAGTTTGCTTTCTTGCATTTTAGGACCTTGCACACACACTAGGTCTGCACACACAATACATTTTACAAAACAACTTGGCTATTTGTGGAGGTGGAAATCACCGAAGCGGGGGTTTGACTAAGGCAAAACCCTATATAGCCGCCCACACCATTTTCAGATATAAGTGCAAGTTTCGGGACTCGGACGACGCCGCAGGTGACAGATCCGGGAAGAGCAGGTCGAGACAGCACTCCACACCAAACTGCAAAGCAAAAGACCAGGACAGGGGCACTGGGCGCCCTGGTCCTACCAGGACAGGGGCACTGGGCGCCCTGGTCCCTGGGATAGAGGCGCTGGGCGCCCTGGTCCTCCTGACAGACAACATTTTTTGACATTTCTGACAGTTTTCCAGAGTGCAAAAGAGCAGTTTCAGGTGCAGTTTTCGGGACAGAATCAGGACAGTGGTGCCCGCGCCCCCGTCCTGAACATTTTCAATCAGATTTTGACTCCGGGTATGCATCTGCATTCTTTCTTTGTCCTTGTGTTTATAGCTGTTCATTGTTTAATCTCAATTCTACAATGTTGTTATTAGTTCATACTTGCATTTTGGGATTAGGGCTTGAACTTGCATCATTTGATCTTCCAATTTCAACAAAGGAATAGAAATCCTAATAGGTAGCCCGTGGCTCTCTCTTTTACAAGAAGAAGTAGCCAATTGTGTGATACCTCTAGGCTCTTTCGTATTTCGTAATGTGTGTCAAAAGGCAGGATTAGGGCATGTTAACCTAGTCTCTCTTTTTCCCCTACACAGTTACCTCATTTACTCTACCTGCCATTAGTGTTATATGCCAGTGAGCAGTTGAAAATACTGACCGGTTAGCCTTAGAGATTAATTGGTCTATCTCATTAGGTGAGTTGACAGGATGTACCACAAGTAGTTTTTCAATCTTTATTTTCTTATCAAGCTTAACAATAGCTAGCCTTCTAGCTTCTAGTCTGTTATACAGACCTGCAGGTATTTCATCAACAACTTGCATCAAAAATTTCTTGTAAATATCTAAGTGTAAGATTACACTGTTTTCTACTTTCTCTTTGTCATCAACGGATAGTGTGTCATATAATTTGTTGATGTTCTTCAACTTTCCATCCTCTATAATTTCACTTAGAAGTTTATCAATTGGAGAAATAGTTTGTTGAGTCTTCTTCTTGGGAGTCATCTTTTTCTTTGGAGTTAATTTTTTTGCTGGGGGCCTCACTGCTTGTTGCTTCTATCTTGTTTTTCTAGGAGAAGGTGAGGGTACCGGTGAAGCTTTTCTCTTTCTTTCCACTCTTTTGAATATAGCCGGTATGTCACTTTCAGAAGAATTTGCAATCAGTGATAGATGGGCTTCTTGTTGAAGTTCTTCCAGTTCACTCTCCTTGATACCGATTTGACTTAATACATCTTCTTTGATAGCTTTTGCCTACCGGGTTCCTTTTCTAACAATTGCCTCAACCTTCTTCAGGTTTTTCTTTGATTGAATTTGGCTTTCTATAGTTTCAGTACTACCAAATACTTTTTCTTTAGGTTCTTTAGGAGCTTCTAGGATGGCTTTTGCATAGGTTTCTATTATGTTGTCATCATTCTCATACCGCATTTCAGTAACCCAGATGGTTCTAGGGATAACTGCCTCCATCCAAATTTCATCTTTCTTTATTACAAAACATATTTACTTTTGGTACTTATTCACAATAGCTTGTGACAATCTAACTCTAGTTTTCATTCGAGTCTTCAATGCCTAAAAATACTCATTTATGTTCTTTTCCCTATTCTCTCTCATGTTGTTCAGTAAATCCAACAATTGTTTGCCTATCGGTATATCAAATCCAAAATCTCTAGGGCTAATACCGAGCACTTGTTTGGTTATATACAACATTAGACAAACAAGTAGGTTTCCAAATCTAAATGTACCTTTCTTATCCTTCTTGATCTTTCCTAAATTGTCTATTAGCTAATCTTTAAGCCATTAACATATGTCTATCCTTGCATTATCATTTACCATGTCATAGGCACTCTTAATACATAGGCTAGAAACTGAGTTTAACCTATTTGCATGAGTAGCTTTGTAACCTAAGATCGTACTAATAAATCTAACATTTATATCCTTTATATCATTTACCCTTAAGGATCTCTTATCAAATGTTGCACCGATTAGGCTTGTTACTAGATCGTTTGAGACCTTCTTAGTTTTGTCAAGTCTATTGCCGGTGGAGGGTAACCCTATGATTGCCTTTACTGCCTCTTTGGTAATTTTATGAACTAAGTCCAACCAGAAAAATTCACCATGTACCCTGCTTAATACAATTTTTATGATATCCTTGGGGAAATCCGGGATACTAAGAATTTTAGTAAAACCTAGGGTTTCAATTATCTTATGTTCAGTTTTGACAGTTCCGGATTCATCACAAATTACAGACTTATACATATTCTTAATTTCCTCATCACCTAGTTCATCAATATGACAATGTATATACATTCTAGGGTCTTTAGCATAAACTACTCCCCTAGGGATTTTAGAGAATGCACCAATGTTATCATCTTTCTAAGCAATTTTGGGAACCAGTTTGAAGACAGGTCTAGGGCATTTAACTACCTCAACAACAGTAGGGTTTGCAATGAATTTAGGAGTAGATGAAGATGCCATAGCTATAAATACCTTTATCTGCCTTAAGGAATGATTGCTTTGATGAATTGTTTCACTTCTTCGCTTCGAATACCTTCGCTCGGGAATTTTTGCGCTCTCAAATATTTGAATGCTTGGTGAAATGAAAATGGAGCCAAAACACTTGTTTTATAATGTTATTTTCTTCACCTACCACATTTAATGCTTGTAGATTAAGTTTAACATATCTGCTAGTATAGAAGTAATTTCAACTTCTCACCATCAACCGAGGGAATAATAGCATGTTTCTCATTTAGTTGCTAAACCCTCAAAGGAATTTTCTTCAGTTAGATGAAGAGTCTCCTGCCGATGGAGTGTTACTATGTTCTGTCGGTGGAGGAGTATTCCTATCAATATTTTGATCTGTCTTTCTGATCCATTGTTTTGATAATTCTTGCTTTACCTCTTCAACCTTTTCTTTACCCTTCAAACTAGGACCTTTGTTATTTGTCAGTGATGACTTGCTTCTACAAAATTTTGCAATATGTCCAATCTTGTTACAAGCATAACAAGTCACATTGTTTTTCTGAATAACTTTCCCATATCCTATGCCGGTTTGTGTTATGCATTGGTTAGATAAATGTCCAAATCTCCCACAAACATAACATCTTACATTCATTCTGCAATTCTATGAATTATGACCAATTTTGTTACATTTAGAGCATTGACCGGTGGGTGCATTAGTGTTTTGATAATTTCTAGATCTACATTAATTTGCTTTGTGACCATACTTGTTACAGTTAAAGCATTTTCCATTAAATTTGTAAGCATTTGGTTGTCTTACCAGTTTGCTATGATCATGTGTGTTTGAAGTACCGGAGCTTTCACCAACTTCAAAGCTAAGGCCATTTGTGTCACCATTAGGTTTCTGATTCTTCAGCATGTCACTAAGTTCTTTTGAGCTTTTCTTGAATTTCTCCTTGTGTTGGTTTGTAGCAGCCAGTTCTCTTTCCAAGATTCCTTTCTGTCTCATGAGTTCATTTGAGTCATTTTGTGTATGCATCAGATTTGTCTTCAACATATCATTTTCATGACTAAGTCTTGTATTTTCATTTTCAGCATCATTCAGTCTTCTAGTCAATTCTTCTTCATTTTTCTTTCTATCTTCAATTTCTTTGCAAAATCTCATGGTCATATCCTGCATTTCATTCTTTGTTGTAGTGTTCTCTTGTTTTAGCTTGTTCACTAGATCACTAAGAGTTTCCTTTTCGTCATTCTCATTTTGCATATTTTCACAAAGTTCTCTTCTCTTGTTTCTTGCAATAGTAATATTTTCTTGAAGTGCTTGAATAATATCCTGTGCAACCTTTAGATCATCTTTAAGTTTGATATTCTTCAATTTCTCTGTATCATAGTCTGAAAGAGTTGTTTCCAATTGCTTCATCAAGTTTTCCATCTCTGTTGGTGTCAAGATCTTCCTTAAGCTGTTAGGCTTTGAAAATAGAGGACCAAGCTCTAATACCAATTGTTAGGATTCCCAAAGATACTGAGAGGGGGGGGGGGTGGGGGGTGAATCAGTATCTTACCAGTTTATGAATTTACTTGATTTAAAACATGAAATGCATATCAATACTGTGTACCGGTAAACAGAAATAGTGCAGTAAACAAGAATAACAACAACCACATAAAAATCACACCATAACACAATAGTTTAATGAGGAAACCTGGTGTGGGAAAAACCTCAGTGGGATTTGTGACCCACAATATTCGCTTACTGGCCAATAAGTGAATATTACTCTTACAATAGGGGCCTGCACATGCAGGAAGGCCAAGTGCTTAGAGCTCATTGCTCAATTATAAAATAGGAAGTCACACTGACTTATAAAATAGATTATGCAAATCCAATGTCTTGTACTACTTCAAATTAGCATCTACTATGCCAGATCCAGTACCAGTTTAGCTCTGCTTGATACATAAACCCTTAACCTAAAATTCGCATATTAGGTCTGCATAATTTTGCCTATCTTCTTCTTTCAAAATGTTCTATAATGATCTCATTCATATATGAGTCATATTACAAGTCGCCATGTCGGCTTACAATGATTTTACAATTAATTAAAAAATATATTATTAACAAAATTCTTGTCGGCCTCGGTTTCGGTATCCTTCCTTTTACTGTCGGTGTTCTGTGTGCTGATATAGAGTTTGTCGTTGCCGGTGCCGATAAATTGTCTTGCCGGTATCATATGATTGCAAGGTTGCCATCAAGGACAAAACCTTCAATCACCTACAATATCTCATTGGAGTGTGCATTTGCCAACATCGCAAGGTATAAAATGTGTCATTTTAGTAAACTAATCAACCACTACATACACACTGTCAAATCCACTTGGAGTTCTTGGTTAGCCTAACACAAAATCCATGCTCAAACATTACCAGGGTCTCTGAGGTATGACCAAAGGTTGGTATAGACCTACATTACTTGATGAACCCTTTCCTCTTTGACATATTGCACATTGTTCTACAAACCTTTTCACTTTTGATTGCAACTTGGGCCAATGGTAAAACCTACTAACTTGCTCCAAAGTCTTATCTATGCCAAAATGACCTCCTAAACCTCCTTGATGCTTCTCTTGTATAATTTTTTGTCTCATAAAACATTGGGGAATGCAAAGAAGGTGTCCTTTGAATAGAAAACCCTCTTGTATCATATACTCTGAATAAGAGACATGTTAGGTGTTAGAAAAATCAGTACAAATAGCATGTATCTCTGTCAAATCTTTATCATCCTTGTAGAGGTCTTTTAGCTCATTTAATCCCACACATTGTAATTGTATCTCCTACATAGTCATGACTCTCCTACTTAGTGCATCAGCTACCTTGTTTTCAGTGCCCTTTTTGTGCTTGATAGTGAAGGTATAGGATTGTAGACCTATTCAGCCCACTTTAGGTGCCTCTGGTTCAACTTCTCTTGCCCATTAAGGAAACTAAGGGCATGGTTGTCAGTGAAAACTACAAACTCTTTAGGCAGCAAGTAATGATGCCACTTCTTCAATGCTTTCACCATGGAATACAACTCCAAATCACATGTGGAGTATCTTTTCTTAGCTTAATTCAATTTATCTGAGAAGAATGCTATAGGATGACCTTTTTGGCTTAAAATTGCCCCTATTACCCTTTGGCTAGCATCACATTCTACTATAAACAACTGACTGAAATCAGATAATCTAAGGGTTGGCAGCTCTGCTATCTTATCCTTCAACAATTCAAATCCCTTTCTTGGCTTCCTCTGTCCACTTAAAGTTACATTTAGTCACTCCTTTAATGGTGTTGAGTATAGGAGCACAAACATGGCTAAATTTTCTCACAAAATTCCTATAAAAAGATGTCATTCCATGAAAAGTCCTAACATCACTTATGCCCCTAGGTATAGGCCAATTAAGTATTGCTTCTACTTTACTCAGATACATCTTTAAACACCCTTGTGAAATAACAAAACCAAGGTAAACTTTCTTTGTTTTCAAGAACTCACATTTTTCAAGATTGATTTTGAGTTGAGCCTCCTCCAACTTCTTCAAGACCATCTCCACATGCTTAAGGTTTTCCTCCTTGGGCCTGCTGAAGACCAAAATGTCATCAAGATACACTATAACAAATTTACCAATAAACTCAACTAAGACTTCATTCATGAACCTTTGAAAGGTACTAGGTGCATTGGTGAGGCCAAATGGTATCACCAACCACTCATGTAGGCCTGCATTGGTTCTAAAGGTTGTCTTCCATTCATCACGAGGTCTGATTCTTATCTGATGATAACCAGATTTCAAGTCCACCTTTGTGAAGTAGCTTTCTCCACCTAGATTGTCCAATAGTTCCTCAATCCTTGGCATGGGAAATCGGTATCTTATAGTGATCTTACTGATTTCTCTTGAGTCAGTTCACATCCTCCATTTTCCTCCTTTTCTAGGCACTAATACAGTAGGCACAACACATTGACTCAAACTCTTTCTGATAAAACCTTTGTCTAAGAGTTCTTGCACTTTTTAGTAAACCTTGCACCTCTTGAGGCACTTCACTCATTGGATCTGCCTTAGCTTCATCTTTAGGCTTTATCACTGTAGCATAGCCCTAATTACCTTCTTGTTTTAATACCTTAAGAAACTCTTTACCTCTCAGCAACATAACACTGGACCCTACTTGCTTTTCCTCTTTTGGATCAGGTAATGGATCCATTTGATACTTGTTTCCATTCTTGGTGATGAGATAGTTGTTCTTTTCTCCATCATGACTGGCTTTCACATCATATTTCCATGGATGGACCAAAAGAAAATGACAAGCATCCATAGTCAATATGTCACATAGAAGTTTGTCTTTGTAGTCACCAATTTCAAATTCCACCCATGCTTGTTCATCAGCTAAGACATGATGACCCAGGTTGAACCATGATACCTTCTAGGGAGTGAGATGAGGCAATCTTTTCAATTTCAGCTTATCCACCATTTCAACTGAGACAATATTCTTTGTGGAACCTGAATCCATAATCACCTTAAAAATTTTCCCATGAGACTTACAAGTGGTCCTAAATAAATGTTTCCTCTATGGTGGCTCTTGAGCTTGGGGTATCTTAAGCATTGTTCTTCTCATCATTAAGTTTTCTCCATCTATCACTGGTCCTGCCTTACTAATTGGAGAGGTCTCACTTTGAGTATCCTCCTCTTGCACTAACTGAGTCCTTCTTTCACCCATGTAGGAGCTTGTTGAACTTAAGGCTCACCTACTCATGGTATGTCCAACTTAATTGCAGTGATAACACCTACCAGTGAAGACTGTATTTTCTCTTCCTAAGTCTCCAAACCTGCCCCTAAAATTGCTTCTTCCTCTAAAGGATCCCCTATATGTTCCTCTTTGAGAGTCCCCACTTCCTTCTTGGTTTTGATGCTCTTCATTTGTTGTAGCATTCTGCCCTCTACCAAAGTTTCCTCTACCTCTGAAATTTTTACCGCCTCTATGCTTTTGATTTTGCTCACTTCTCCTCTTGATCTTTTCCTATGCCCTTAATGCCAACTGAAAACATTTATGAATAGTGTCTGGTTTAAGGATGCTTATTTCATCTTGTGTGTTTTGCATGTCCATTCATGTAACTGGCCAATTTCTCCACTTCATTCTCATGCTTCCTAGCCCTCAAACTTAGTTTATGGAATTCCTCAGTGTATGCATTGACATCTAGTTCCCTTTGTTTCAAATTTTGCAGTCTCTTGTGGATTTGAACCTCATAATCCCCTGGTAGGAATTGAGCCTTAAGCCTTATCTTTGCTCCCATGAAGTTATCCTCTTCTTGCCTACTTGAACCCTTTCTTCTTGCATCATGTTCCACCAAACCAATATTGATCCTCTCAATCTTGACTTGGCCACATTTACTCTTTTCTCCTCTGCTACCTCCTTATAATCAAAATGATTATTTAAAGCTTCTATCCAATCTAGTAACTCCTCTCCATGGAGATTTCCTCCATAGGTGGGTAATCCATCCAAATTATCCTTGGAGATGGATTTGACTGCATCCAAGAATAGATTTTGGTCTTGAAGCATTTCTATTGTTTCTTATTCCTCCCCATCTTCCACTTCTTCATCTATCTCATCTCCCCATTCTGTCTTAACCTTCGCCTTCTCCTTCTTAGCATCTAAGGTTCCTTTACTTCCTTCTTGATCCTTCAATCTTTCTAACATCTCTGCCACCATCTATCGGATGGCTTCTGGAGTCATTGCCTTTAGAGGCATTGAAATTTCTTCTGATTCCTCATAGTTTTACATACACCAGTGTTTCAAAGGGTGTCTCTAATACCACTCTAATGCAAAGAGTCTTGGAGCTAATCTTATACACCTTCTTGTCTTACTTCTCTCACTCAACCCTCTAAATCCTCAAGCCCATCCAATGGTACTTGGTAGGGGTTTTTCTATCTAGACCTCCAAGGTCTAATCCACTTTGGATTTCCTCCAAGGTATAGCCACTGATCTTTATCAATCTAACTGTCTATTGAGGATTCCACCTCAATCTCTAACACCACTCCTAAGGCTCCAACAACCTCTGCAAAGGATCACAATACACCAACTCATTCTAGGTGAGAAAAATGAACTTACATAGGGTCTTTGATGTCTTTTAGGGGTTTGATCGCCATTCTTTCCCAACCTCACTTTGGCTCTACCGGCTCCAAATAGACCTAATCCGATTGGCCCTCCTATGACGGTTTTCAAGACTTAGTTTGAAATTTTCCCACACAAGCCCACAAATAAATTGAAGATTTGGGTACCCTTTTCATAGTTGCAAACAATACTGAATAATTTCATCTGGGTTTTCCGTACACATATGGGAACCAAAACTATCCTATTTTCAAGGGTTTAGGCGTACTCGAGTGTCTCACAAATTTGATCTGAAAACCCTTCACCAATCAAATCACCTGCACAAATAAATTAGGGATTATTTAAGTAAATTCATAGGGATTTCCAACCATGTCTTCATTTTGGCTCCACCAATCCACATGTGTTCTTTAAACGCACATCTCTTGTTGTCCTAGACTCACCAACTCCTAGTTGTGAGCCTAGGGTTTCATTGTAGCTCTTCCACAAAGGCCTACAAAAAATCACAACCTATTCTAAACCTATTGACAGAACCTAACCTATGATTCCACATGATTACAACTGGTGCCTTCTATGGATGCTCAGGTTAGAGCTATTTTGCCCTTAAACCCTACTTTGCAAGGGTTTTACACCTAGTCACAGAGAATGGATTAGATTTCTGCAACTAGATACAACTATCCTTGCTAATATACCTTGCTGGAAAGTACATTCTAAAAACTCTCATGCCTTGCAATGAGATACTTCTGACAAGTCCAACTAGACTGTACAATGAAGCAAAAACAAGGAAAAACTAACAAAATGGTGAAAAGACAAGATTTCTTTACAACACAAAAACTTGCTCTTGCATTCCAGATCCTCCCACCATACAATGAAGTTGTTTTTTGGCTGATATTCTCATGATTTACTTGGTTGAACTATCTTTTCAATGCCAATAAACAAAAATGCAACTTTTACATCTTTTCATCCTGAGAATGCAACTTTGCATTTCAGTGTCCTACAAGGCTTCGAAGGCCCTCTATACACTCTAGGAGGCCTAATAACAACTCATTTGACCCTATTACATGATGACTCTATTCTAGAGTAGTGTGTCTATGACCAATATCAACATTACAACTTCCTATGATAGCGACATCCTGAAAATACCAAAGCTTGGACAACTCAACCATGGCTCCACTAAGTCCCAAATGGTTGGTCCATTATTACAACTTGAAAAACAACACAAAACCTTAAACAAACCAAAATTTCTTTCTTGGAGTGATGTGTGTCCTACACCACTCATCCTCTGAGGGTTTATTTTCTGAGTCGTCCGGCACATGGACATCATTTCAGTCCATAGCCATTCCTCCCTCTACATTATCAAACTCCATGTCTGAAACATCGTCCACCTCATGGCTAGATAAATACTTAGGGATTTTCAAAGCAGGGGAGGGTTTAACCTCATGGGCTTTCACTCTATGATTAGGAGGATTAAACCCTCATGTAGAACTAGATTATCCTCATTCTTACAGTGCTTGCTAATAGATAACTCCAAAGAAGATAACAAATAAAATGGAATGAAAAAAAATTTCTCACTCCTTTCCCTGAAAAATTTCCTCCCCTCCATACTAAGCCTAGAGATCTCAACAATAAAGGATTCATCATTTCTAAACTCTACTCCATACACAATCAGCACCCCATTATCCCAATTGCTCACAAAAAAATTCATGAGCTGATGGTTCTGTGCATGAAGTTTCCGAACAAAGGGCTCCATTCCCCCATCAACGACTTCTCTCTAGACCTCCTCATTTTTCTCCCAAAGCTCACATGAGGACGACCCCATTTTGTTTTTGTCTCCCCCCATTATGTTACTACTTCTGTAATTATTTTTAATGACACCAAAACCAAACTTCAAACTAGCTCAAAATAAACAGAGCCATAGGAAAAATCTGGAAACTTGATTTCACTTCTTTCTATGAAAAGTCCTACACATGTGATCTGTCATCACTAATGTTCAAGCGAAGAGAGATTTTTGGCATCCTTCCTCACCAACTCACACAATTGGAATGGTAAGGAATCCCCTTCATGCCACAACTTTTCATCATCTCTTACCACATCGAGATTAGCCACGTGGTTAGTTGGCCTATTACCATCATTTCAAAGCATTCCTCCATTAAATGGTTAATCGTTCAGCTAGGAGGAGATTTTTTTTTCAAACAATTAATTAAATTTAACGAATCACTCTCCATCTGTACCTTCTTAAATCCTTTGTGGCTAGCCATTTTAAGCCCAATGTAGGTTGCATTTGCCTCGACAAAAATGTTTACCGTATTGTTTATAGTAGATAAGATAAGATTTTTCTAGATTTTTCTACATTTGGAGATGAAAAAAATTAATATTTACTTATTTATAATGGATGAGATAAGATTTCTTTAGATTTATATAGATTTTTTTTTTCTTGTCATGTGAAGCATCACATTTAATGTTTACATTAAATATGAAATAAATGCAAATACTTTTAAAATATTAGTATCATAAGATTTTGATGGTTATTTATCATCTTGAATATTTACTTAATATTGTAACTATTTATTATAAAAAAATGGTGCAAGGTCAGGGATGGATTGCAAAGAATAGATGGTGAGCAAAGTAGATGTGTCAAGATTAGGAGAAAAGGCACATAATCGGCAAAATTTGGGATCACTAGGCTAGCAAGATAGACAGAGAGAACAAAAGAAAAAGACCTTAGAGCGATGGTGGCAGTTGTCTATAGAACAAGAAAAAATTTCACTGGATTCCACTAGGTGATATGGAGGAAAGGGACACAAGAATCCAAAGGAGGAAGGACAAAGACATGGCAAGCCCTAGAATCACTCCATAGAGAAAAATGCAGAGGAGAAAAATGAGAAAGCTCCCATCAACAAAAGATGTAAAGCCTTCTTGATCACTTCAAAAACCCTAACTCCAACCTAGGAACATCGTAGTAGTTGTAGTTTCTTTGTAAAATTGAGTGACATGAGAAACCTAATAGAGAGCATCACAAATTGGTGGATAGAGAGTTATGGTGGATGGGTAAGTGCTAGATCACTCACCAATGGTTTTTTCCTCACAAAATTTTGTATAGAAAAGTTCTATTTTATGAGGATTTCAATTTTATTACATTAATGGGAAACCAAAGGGCAAGTGCAAGGTAATGAGTCACAAATTCACGGAAGTCCACGCATTGGAAAATGCACTCTTATAAATGGGGGCTCGTTTGTGCTTCGGGCTCCCGAGCTGAAAGGTAATGGGGGTTCGAAGCAAAAAAAAAATGGGCCCCCATTTTTTTCTAAAACAGGGGCCCGCTTTTAAACAAAACAAGGGCCCGTTTTTTAGAAACGGGGGCCCGTTTTTAAAAACGGGGGCCCGTTTCTAAAAACAGGCCCCCATTTTGTTTAAAAGCAGGCCCCCGTTTCTAAATGGCATTTTTCTTTTTTTTTCCACAAGCCGCCCTTGTTTGAAAACGAGGGCCCGTTTTGTGGAAGTTGATTCCACAACCCGCCACTTGGCTCGGGATTAGGCTCGGGATAGGCCTGGGATGGCCACACCTAAGACATGGACCTGCAAATTCAAATCTCCATGAATGAAAGCACAAATATGAACTTCAAAAATAGTTTATGCACCTCTAATCAGAGAATTTTTATATGAAATTAAAACCCATTTTAGATTATACTGTCTAGATTCTAAATATGTAAATTTATTTAAAAATTGATTATTTTAACTATTTTTCATTTAATTTATACTAAATCGGGTCCTTAAATTTGAAATATTAACTAATTTTGTTAATTTAATAACTTTTTTATTTTAAAGAATTTTGGAAAAAAAATTATATGTCATCAATCTACACAAAATTCTTTTGTATTTAAAAAAAAAAAAATCAAAACATGTTAAGTTTACATCAAATTATGTCGATCGTACACGTCAAATTTTTAAAAAGATAATTACGGCCATTAAAAAATTAATTAAAAAAAAATATTAGAAAAAAAAATACAAAAAAATATGCTCATCAATCATCAGTGTGTTACAAACCATTTCCCAAAACGATTTGAGAAAATAATTTTAATTGTGTCAAAAAGTGTGGGTCGTACACATGCATGGTATGGTCCTGAAACAGGCATTTTTAAAACATAGTTTTTAGAACTCCATTTAAAAAGTTATTTTATTTATTTGGGTATTAAAATAAATTATATATTTGTAAAGTACACTTAGAGGGCTATCTTTTATATTACTGACTTTTTCCAAGATTCAATCTCTAAGTGTTTCAAAATTTAAGCTCAAATGAGACAAAATCTGAAAATGAAGGAAAACACTTCCACTTTTTGGCCAAAAAGTGGACTCATCTTCTTGCACTGACCCCAAACTTTAATCCATTAAAACACCAAATGAGGTGATTCCTAAGATGGATGAGGCTAAAAAAATTTCCTATCAAATACTAGAATCTAGATGCTCTCTAAAATATTAGGGAAGCCCTAGCATCCTCTATATGAGTTGTAGAGGACTCTTTATTTTAAAAACTAGGAACAAAAGCCAAAATTATTGTAGACTTGGATCAAGATCTGAATTACTTACATAATTTAGAGATCATCACAAAGAAAGGAGTATGGTTTCAAAGAGTGGAAGTAGGTATGAGTCTATCTCAAGGTAAATGTATTTTGGCAAAGGGATTTGCAACTAGCTTGTCCACTAAGGTTGAAAAGTACCATTAAAATTTGGGGAATTCGAGAGCTCCCCTTGCGTCCTCACTAAGCAATAACAAATTTGAAAGAATGCAAAAGAGGGGACAATGGATATGTATACCTAAAATAATTATTGTAGCATCATAAATGTAACCCTACATAATTTACATGACCTTGTGTGCCTCTACTTTAGTGTGCCCCATCTTACCTCTCACTCGAGTCCATTTCCACTCCTTTTTCCTCAAAACTAATGTTAACTTTTTGTACAATTATCTAAACCCTGACATCAGATTATGTGCTCTTCATTTCCCACCAATTTCCCCTTTTCTTGGTAGATAGGAGCACTTCAGGTGCCCTTGTTTCGATAGGGGTTCCGGGGATGTACTTGTCCTCCTTAAACAAGATCTATTCTAAATGTGTTAGTGGACTTCACCTTCTCAGTGATTTATGATCTCAGGGTTTGAATTTGACCTTGGAGGTCGGCCTAATTGGTAAATTACGTTGGGAACCCTTCATAAGAGCATCCTTTCAATTAATTTTACAGCACATCATCCATACCCATCCATTCTACATCCATCCACAAGCAATAAAAAACATCTTCAAACATTCAAGGTAGCATTTCATCCCACAATATCCTTCCAACATTTTCAAGAATCATGGAATAGGAAATTACATCAATATTTATGCAAGCATTTTTTTATGAATGATTCTCTTATGTTCATCATGTTATTGAATCAACACTTGTGATTACATTCAAAGACTATTGCATCATCAATCATTATCAATTGTAGTAGATCTAAGGTATATCATTTAGCATTTACTAAATCATATTTCCATTTAAAATTTAAATTAAACCCAAGGGTTTATTCCAAACCTAGGGTTTGAATTAGGCAAACCCCTATCAACAACACCATTTCCCCTCTTTATATGTGTAGGTGACATATTCATAAGGTACAAATGAATATTACAACAAAGGAGAAGATAGCAATCATATTTAAATTTTGGAGGAGAAAAAATTGGAGGATATGGTCACCCCAACACCACCTCATTTCACAAATTTCCTATGAACTTTTAGGAGAACATTTGAAGTTACATTCTAATTTTGAAAGTTTACTATTTGTTTTCATCTAGTAGCTGGGGGATAAGATCACCCCTAGTCATCTTTTGATATACTTTTAGGGTAGATTTTCTTCAAGTTAGGTTCCTCTCTATGCCCTTAGTGCAGATCTAGGTCCACATCTGCATACCATATTTTTTAGCTCATTGTCTATGTTATTTATAACTAATTTGGCATCATTTACCCTATATCTAGCATTCAATTTAAAACTCCTTAAGAATCTTCAACTCAAATGAAGAGGGGATGAAGTCTAATCAGTATTTCATTATGTTTCTGGTTGAATCTATCGATTTTACTCCCTCTTTCATGTTTGGTGGTCCTTTTGAAAATAAGTCAATTCATATCCAATCTTGCGGATCCCTATTTCACCAATAAATAATTATAAAGGAAAGGCCCTGATGTTAGATGTACAACAGTATAAGGGAGCACAAAAAAGAGAAGGGCATCCTTTATGCGGGTAAGTGCACCAAGATGGTGAACAAAAAGGGGGGTATAAGTGGCCACTTTTCTTTTTTTTTTGTTTCTAAAAATAGGTAAACCTGAACTTCAAAGAGATATTTGAAGGTCATGCACTAAAAAATAGGAGTTGAGAAAAGAATAAGAATTGTAGTGCTCTGAATCTAGTTTCTAAAATACTAAAGTTTTCTAAAATTGGATAAGATTAAGAGGTTCAAACCTCTTGCCCATGAAAAAATATTCCTGATTTTTTCAGAAAAACATAACATAGTTGTTTCCGTGTGCTGCACAAAATATATCTAGTAAAAATTTAGTATTTTAAAAAACCATTTTGTAGGATGATAGGTAAGAGTGAGATCTAGAAGTTTTGTATTTTTTTGTAATTTTTTGTTAAGAATTTTTTTTTAATGATTTTTTGAAGTGACCGCATCCTAAAAATTTGGTACCTATTCATGCGCTGGGCATAACTTGCATCAAAATAATAAAAAATGCAAACTTCTTATTATAAAAGTGTATAGAATCTAGTGTAGAACAATAATATGTAATTAATTTTAAATTTGGTAGACATATGTTTGTGAGGACTGCCAAGGCACTGGTAAAGAAAATTAAAGTTTACTATGCTAATGTTGTCCAAAAATTAAAAAAAATTATATGGTCACAAAACTGAGAAGATATGTGAGATTATGGTGGTGATTTTAGAGATACCCACTTGATCATTTGTAAACTTGATGACGATGAAGTTGAGAAATCATGTTGGAAGATGATAAAATGTGTAAAGGGACAAAAATGGGGGGAAAATGGGCTTGCAAGCCTTAGGGTCATTTTCCAACCCTCTTATCAAGCCGAAACCCACACGGGTTTTGAAAAAACAAAAAGTACTATTCACAGTTATACATAACTTGTACGGCTTATGTAGAACTAAAACCATTATTTTGTGTTTCACAAAACCCGTACGGGTTATGAAGACATAATAATGTATGCTTGTAAACTTAGCATTTACTACACATATGTATAGACATACATATATAATATTTGTTTATGTATGTATATATCCATATCTATGTATACATATATTTATATAGATATATATGTATATATGTTTGTATACATTAATGTCTCTCTTCTTTTCCTCTCTCTCTTGTATTCCTTCCCCCATCACCATCTCTGTGTATTATGAGCCCTAATTATCCTCCTTGATTTCTATCTCATCTCTCTCCCCCTCACACTTCTCTCTCTTTCGAGTCTCTCACCCTTTTCTCCTTCTCATTCTCTCTCTACCTCCTACTCTCATCCTTCTCCTCTCTCTCTCTCTCTCTCTCTCTCTCTCTCTCTCTCTCTCTCTCGTTATCCTATTCTATTCTCACCCTATCTCTCTTTCTCTACCCTTCTCTCTCTCTATCTCTCTTTCTCTCTCTCTCTCTCTCCCCATCCCTCCTATTCTCTCTCTCCCTCTTCCTCTCTTTATCCTATTTTCCCCATCTTCGGCCTCCCTCTCCCTCTCTCCCAATCTCCTCTCTCTCAGCCCCTCTCTCCTTCCCCCTCTCTTCCTATCTCCTATTCTCTCTCTCTCTCTCTCCTTTTCCTAGTCTCCCTCTCTCTCCTTCTCCCCCTCTCCTTTTCCCAATCTCTCTCTCTCTTTCTGCCCATCCCTCCTATTCTCTCCCTCTCCCTCTCTTTATCCTATTTTCCCCATCTCCGCCCTCCCTCTCCCTCTCTCTCACCCCCTCTCTCTCCTTCCCCCTCTCTTTATCCTATTCTCTCACTCTCTTCCTATCTTCTATTCTCTCACTTACCCCCTCTCCCCCTGCTCTCTCTCTCTCTCTCTCTCTCTCTCTCTCCTTTTCCGAATCTACCTCCCTCCCCATCTCCTTATCGTTCTCTCTCTCTCTCTCTCTCCCTCTCCTTTTCCTTATCATACTCTCTCCCTCTCTTCCTATCCCCGATTCTCTCTCTCTCTCTCTCTCTCTCTCTCTCTCTCATTTTCCCAATCTCCTTCTCTCCCTCACCCCCTCTCCGTTTCCCAATCTCCCACTCTCTCCCTCTCCCTCCATCTCTCTCTTCTCTCTCTCTCTCTCTCTCTCTCTCTCTCTCTCTCTGTCTTCCTATCCCATTCTCTCTATCTCTAACTCTCTCTCCCTCTCCCTCTCCTTATCCTATTCCATCCCTCTCTTCCTACCCCCTACTCTCTCTCTCTCTCTCTCCCTATCTTTGTCTTTGTCTTCCTATCTCGTTCTCTCTCTGTCTCTAACTCTCTCTCCCTCCCCCTATCCTTATCCTATTCCATCCCTCTCTTCCTATGCCATACTCTCTCTCTCTCTCTCTCCCTCTCCCGTCTCTTTCTTTCCCTCTGTCTCTCTTTCTCTCCTTCTATTTCTCTCCCCACTTCCTATTTGGCTCCTAGTTTTACATAACCTGTACGGGTTATGCAAAACTAAGGCCAAAACTTCTAGTTCTGCATAACTTGTGGGTTTCTAAAAAATATAATGTTCCTCAAAACCAGTACTCGTTTTAAGGAACTTTTGAGTTTTTTTATTGTTTTTGGCTAGGCTTTGTGTTACCAAGCCAAACACATTTTTGAATTTTCAGAACATGCATAGGTTATGAAAATTTTCATTTTTTTTTGGCATGTGGCCACTTTTCTATTCACCATCTTGGTGCACTTACCCATGCATATTCCACAAATAAAGGAATTAGTTAGTATAAACTTGGGGAAAGGAGATCCCCTCCATAATATGGGGGATGTGGCCATAGTGAATAGAGAAGTGGAGGTAGTCTTCCAATTGGAGACAAGAAAGAGTATAAGGGGAGTACAATTCACCTTATAAAGTTGCCCTAATCAAATATATCCTATAGAGGTATGTCATCTCTATAGTTCTTGAGATAGTATTATTTAAACCATAGTTTTAGTTTTTACGCCGAAGGCGTCTCTTTACATGAGATGGATATGCTAACTTTAAAATTCAAGGGTTTACATTTATTTAGAGGCATGCAAGACGATTGAATCGTTTGCAGCCATAGATTTTTGTCATTGATTTTTTCCTATTTAAGTAGGTGGGCGTCTATACATGGTGGACAAAAATAGTCAATAATTTTAAAAGCTCGGTGCGCAGTGCCGCATTGATGTGAGTTTATGTCCAACCCGTAAGGCAACAACTCAATTCTCTAATAACTGCATTTCGGCCTTCAAGTTGTGCCTCCTTCATTAATACCTAATTATCGTGTCTTGTGCGCCGCCATTTGATTCGCACACAGTGGAATCAAATGAAGAGGGTAATTGTGACTGACTTTTTAACGCTGCCAGCATCATTTTTTACAATTTAAACTTTTGGGTTTGTTTCTTTGACTAGATGTTCCAAAGCTCCGATTTTGGTACAGAGAGGATGCTGGCCAAGATCGCTGAATATTGATTTACTCGTACCAATTACATTTGATTTGAAACTTTCCAAACGCTTTCATTTTGTGAATATCCTGCAATCAGAGCATTGCACTAGACCACATTTCTACTTTTCTTTGAGGCATTCTGTCAAACCGTTTACATGCCTTGTCTATACTTCCACATTTTGGATATATATGTTTACTAGAGCATTTCCAACTATGCTGTTCCCACAATAATCCTTGTCAATGAAACTTTCATTGGCATGGATATTTCCCAGATGTGCAGCCTAAGAATTTCTCGTGCCTATTACTTCCCACTGTTTTGCAAATTATTATACTTGCGCCTGTTTAAAATTAGAGGAAGTTTCGATGAAGAGTAGTTGGCTTGTTTGTATCTTAGGTTTTAGAGCTTTAAATTGTCCAATTCGCTTTAGTGGGTTAGAAAAATGAAGAAAAAATATAAGTAAAACAAAATTAAAAGCGGTATCACCCTAAACAAGTCATATAAATGACAATGTTAAAGAAAACCCTATGCCAAAAACACAACCAATGTGTCCAAGAGTGGGGAACCAATGGAGACAAATGTGGGATGAACCCATTCCCAAAATGTAAAACAATAGCACAACGCCTGCATCTTGATGCTTGACAGTAATCATTGGATTATAAAAAATAAAATAGAAACATTTAGCGATGCCACTTTTATTCTTTTCATGTTTTAGTGTTTTGGTTTGATGGACTGCTAATAATTTGGATCGGATTATTTCAGCTAAGCTTCAAACATAAGAAAACACATAAATTTATTGACAGACTAAAATTGGTAAAGCCGCTACTATGCGTTGCACTTGTTTTTGTTTGTATTGTATATATACTAGCCATACATATAACTCACCTAACATACTAGTGGACTTGTCTACATTCGACGAATTGGGTAAGGCTTTTATGCTAATATATTTTTCTCTAAACAAGAAATACAATACTTTTCTTCTTTGCATTGGAAGATTTTATCTCTACATACCAGCTTGGCTATCAATTTCTTATATTTATTTAGAGTTGTCTTCATATCAATTATTCTGTAGTTTCAATTAATATTAGGTCATAATATTGAAAGGTATTTTATTTTATGATTTAAAAAAAAAAAAATTGTTAATCTTTATAGTTATAGAAAATCAATGTGTATTTTATTTAATAAAACAGTTCAAATTTCTTAGTGTTTATGAAAAATTATTTACTTAAATATATATATGTCTTGTTAATTTTATAGATAGAACATTAATTTTTTATTTTGTCTATATCGTAAATTTGTTTGTCTTCTAATTCTAATTAAACTAATGCTATTTTTCTTTGTTGAAGGCATGCTTGATGTACAGGGAGATTTGTTGTGAATAGTTAGGTCAAATTAAAAAAAAAGAAGTTAGTCATATTTTGATTTCTAAAATGGATAGTGCCATGGTTTTATGGTTAACTTGTGTTATTATTGGATAATTAAATGGGGATGAGGTCCCACTTTTGTGGTCTCATTGGATCATAGCTCTAAGTCAAAAGTGCTTACCCTTTAAAATAAAAGTAAAAAATTGATCTTTAAAATAAAAGTATAAATTTGTTCTCTAAAATCAACACATTAATGTGAACTTGTTTTGATTTCATAATTGATTATTTTAATTTTTTTGGGGATTTGATTATTTTAATGTTGAACATGTTTTCTTTGGTTTGTGTTCATTTGTGTAAATTTTGACAAGTTATAATGTTTCAATATTTTTAGTTTTCATTTGCAGTTATTAGAAAAAGTGTACATTAATGTACTTGAATTTTGAATTTTAAAATATTCACTTCCAATATTATAAAATATTTTATATAAATTACAATTGGTGTAACCATTGCACCTCATTTTGGTGCAAGTACTAGGTGTGGAAGGTCAATTCAATTTTTTTTTGTCTATTTTTTGTATACATATGTGTAATACTTGAGGTCAATTGATAGGACCTTTAGAAAATTATGTTGTTTGTACAACAATGGTCTCAATGGAGAAGTGATAGCTTCAAATTAGCTATCTATCCACTCAAACAAATCCAAATATGATTTAAATAAAATCTTTGAATTAAGAAATAGTAAGATAGAGATAAGGGAAGAGATAAAAGGAGAAATATTGAAGGATGAAAATAGAAGGGCAAAACAAATAAAGGAAGAGATGCTTTACAACTCATCCTAGTGTGAGATGCTTTACAGCTCAACTTGACAGGTGCACACCCTTTCAAGGGAATTTATAGTCGACGGTGTCATCTCATACTACTATTTAAACCATAGTTAAATATTCAAATCTGATGTTGTTGAAATGGACATATCAGTAGTCTTGACAATCTCACCAAACATTGCAAATTGTATCCATCAGAGATTAATTTTTTTTTTTACAATTAATTAAAGTTTAAATTTTATGTTCACTTGAATTTACATTAAAAAAGCTAGCATGCAACATTGAAATATTAACATACATGAATATGAAACATTATTTATGTTTGACAATATAGTAAAATCTCTTTGCGGTAGTAAGGATCATCCAAAGGGGTCAGAGTTCTCTCAATGTGGTGAAATGGAAAGGGTGATTAAATTCTCTTATTTTTTTCTTTGGTCAGCTTGTGAGTATGTGATCTGATTTATGAAAACCAGATTACAATACCTGGTGTGATACCTGCGGTATTGTAGATTTCAACACAAAAATTGACAACAAGAAGATTGCAAACCAAAAACTGTCTCCATTCTATTCAAAATTGGAGTTTATACAAGTCGAATGTATCCCAAGGGTCACACAAATCCCTTGGAATTGAAACGAAGAGTCACCATAATGTTTATTACAATTAAACTACTAAAACTATCAAAATTATCAAAAAACTAAATATAAAATTTTAGTCCACTTTGAGAAGGCATAACTTTCTCATCCTAGCTCCGAATTACAAACCGTTTGATGCTTTGGAAAGGTATGCACCGAAGACCCTCAAAATTGCAATTTACTAAAACATAGAAAATTTTGAAAATTAGATTTCAATATTTTCCCAATTTAATCCTGATCATTCCTCCCCCCTTAAGAGGCAATGGGCCCCATTGCACTAATCTGCTGCAACAGATGAGGAAATCGTTCTTCAATTTGTTCCTTAGTAAGCCACTTGCCTTGATGAGAATGCTGACCAGCTCGAACCACCCAATACAAAGGGATTTTCTGATTTCTCAAAGTCTTTAAAATGGCTTCAGTAACATGGTCACACTGGACTGGAGCAGTAGTAGAGGGGTTTAACTCTACAGCTTGAATGTATTCAGTAGCTTGGGAGATATCCAATAAAGGAGGAAAATAGGGTCTCAACAACTCCACATTGAAAACTGGATGTAGTCCCAAAAAGGATGGCAAATTAAGTTCAAAAGCATTCTCACCAACTTGTTTCACAATAGTGTATGGTCCATAACGAAGAGGTCGAAGCTTCCTATTTGGTCCATGCAGACGCTCTTTCTGAAAATGTAACCATACCTTGTCACCAACCTGAAACTGATGGGGAGTTCTATGTTTATCATGTCTTTCCTTATATTTCTGATTACTCTGCTCCAATATCTCATAAACTTGTTGTTGTAGGTGTCTAATGTTATCAATGAATTTTTCTGCTTTATCTACCTCCTTGTCACCATTCAATGGACTGCTAGACTGTAGAGATGGTATTGCTACATCCATAGGTGCCAATGGCTGGTACCCAAGAGAAACCTCAAATGGACTGTGCCCTGTAGTACTGTGGAGTGCACGGTTGTAGCTGTGTTGCACATAGGGTAAGCTTTCATCCCACGTGCGAGGATGTTTTGAATGATACATCCGTAAAATATGAATAATCATTCGATTCACCACTTCTGTCTGCCCATCTGTTTGAGGATGGAATGCTGTGGACTTTGTCAGTTTCGTGTCCATTTTAGCCCATAGTGCAGACCAAAATTTGCTGATGAACCTGATATCCCTATCAGAAATAATGGTTTTTGGCAAACCAAAATGAACCCACACATGTTCAAAAAATAGCTTGGCAGTATCTTCTGCAGAAATCATCTTTTTACATGCCACCATGATAGCCATTTTAGAAAACCTATCTACCACAACATATACACAATCATGCCCCCGCCTGGTAGTTGGAAGCCCAGACATAAAATCCATTGAAATAGATTGCCATGGCTTATCAGGAATAGGTAATGGTAAGTATAGACCCAACTTACGGTTTGTTGGTTTTGCAATCGCACAGGCTGCACAAGCTTGTATATGTGAAATGACATCTTGCTTCATTTTTGGCCAATAGAAATACTTTTGAAGGATAGCAGTAGTCTTACCAATACCAAAATGTCCTGCAACACGACTGTAGTGAGCTTCCCATATCATTTTCTTCCGTTCTTTAGTGGGTACACATATGTGACCATTATGGCAAAGAAACCCATCCTGCAAGTGAAAATCAGAGACAGATTTTCCTTCTACCAAATTACTATAGATGTTAGCAAAATCAGGGTCAGTACTATATAGTTGTTCCCAAGTGGATGATTGATGACCGCATGAATCCAACACTATTGTCAAACCTGCAATTGGAGGCCTACTCAAACAATCTGCCACCTTGTTACTGCTTCCTTTTTTATGACGAATGTTGAGGTGAAATTGTTGTAAATAGACTGACCACCGTTGATGTCTATCATTCTGTAGCTTTCCTTGTGTTTGCAAGAATTGGAGTGGTTTATGGTCTGTATGTATAACAGTTTCTTTTCCCAGTATATAGTGTTTCCATTGTTTGCAAGCCTGAACAATGGCATACAACTCCTTATCATAGGTGGGATACTTACGTACTGTATCAAAAAAAGTTTCACTGTGATAGGCAACAGGATGCCCATTTTGTGTGAGTACCGCACCAAGAGCATAATCTGATGCATCTGTTTCTATCTCAAATGCTTGGTGTAGATCTGGAAGGACCAATACTGGTGCTGAACATAGTCTTTTCTTTAACTCCTCAAATGCTTGTTGTTGTGCCTCTGTCCATTGAAATTTTGCTTGTGCTCCACCCCTGAGTGATTGATTAAGAGGCCATGATATGTGTGAGAAACCAAACACAAATCTACGATAGAAGTTGGCTAAGCCCAAGAAGCTGCGAAGCTCTGTGAAATTTTTAGGAGATGGCCAATCTTGAATTATTTGAATCTTTGCTGGATCAACATGAACACCCTCAACATCAATGATATACCCTAAGTATTGAATACTCTGCATACCAAAAGAACACTTCTCAATGTTGGCATAAAGTTTGTGTTTTTGCAGAGTTGAAAGAACTTGTTCAACATGCTGCAAATGCTCAGACCAAGTTCTGCTAAAGATGAGTATGTCATCCAAATAAACAGCTACAAAGGAATCAATGAATGGTCTAAGCACATCATTCATCAATCTCATAAATGTGGCTGGGGCATTTGTTAGGCCAAAAGGCATGACCAACCATTCAAACAAACCTTCCTTAGATTTAAATGCAGTCTTCCACACATCTGCTGGATCAATTGGTACTTGGTGGTATCCAGACTTCAAGTCAACTTTTGTAAAGAATTTAGCCCCCCTAAGTTGGTCCAACAAATCATCAATTCGAGGGATTGGATATCTATTTTTAACAGAGATTTTGTTTAATGCTCTATAATCAATACAAAGCCTCCATGTCCCATCTTTCTTTTTAGCAAGGACAATTGGACTTCCACAAGGTGAAGCACTTGGACGAATGTGTCCTTTCTGAATCAACTCTTGAATTTGTCTCTTAATCTCATTATTTTCCAAAACTGACCTCCTATATATTGGCTCATGTGGTAGCGGTGTGCCTGGAATTAAATCAATAGAGTGCTTGACTTGACAGTGTGTTGGTACTCCCACTGGTGGTGTAAACACATTGTGATATTCTTTCAAAATTTTATCTATTTGATTTTGTTGATTCTCTGTTACCTTAGCATGTGTATTAAGAACAACTGACTTTGTTTGTTCAGGGCGAATCATGAGTACAATAAAAGCTCCAGTTTGAGCAATCAAGCGTTTACATTGTTTAGCACTAATTAAAGATGCAGTTTTTGTTGGACATACCTCTGGTATTCGGTACCTCTTCTCACCAAGCTTGATTGTAACACTACGTGGCCTTGACTCATACACCCCATGCCTCTGATACATGTATGTCTGCCCCAGCAAGACATCGCATACATCCAATGGTGCTATATCACATATCACTTCATCCTTGAAAGGCTTGATTGAATATGGCAAACGACATTGTTGATTGATTTGAATATCTTGTCCCTCATTCACCCATCCCATAGAGTATGGTTGTGGGTGTCTTGTCACTTTCAAATTTAATCTTTTGACTGTCTCCCTAGAGATCAAATTCTTTTGACTCCCACTGTCAACAATAAAATGTAGAGGCTTTCCATCAACCCACATCTGTGAATGAAATAGTCTCTCTTCATCTTCACGGGGAAATACTTTAGCAGTTCCAACTACGGCATATGGGTTTGCTTCTATGATGGAATCATTCTCCTCTTTCTTAGAATTATCTATTGGTGGCGATTCAGGTTCAGCTTCCTCCCCTCGTATTTCTATCATCAAATTTTTAATACTTCGACAATCCTTTGTATTATGGGTTGGGGACCTATGCAGCTCACACCACATGCCTGTGTTTGTCTTTTTAGTAGACCACCATGTGTTCTTGGGTGAATTTGAATGAGGTTCCTTGGTCACCTGTTTCCCTGCAAATTTATTGCCACCTTCAGCCCTTGGCTTGTTGTTTGCAAAGTAGTCCCTCTTCCATCTTTGCTTGGATTTTTCTTCAATTTTTGTATCATATTTATAGGCAGTTGCCAATGTCTCAATATTTAAAAAATCCATCTCTGTTTGAATATACCTGTGAAGTCCACTCTGATATTTTAAAATTCTATGCTTCTCTGAATCATTAATACCGAGGTTTGCTGAAAGTGAATGGAATGTGTTGGTGTAATCTTGCACAGACTGATCCCTCCTTTGGCGAAGAAGCTGCCATTCTATGTATTTTTGTTCATATATATCCTCCGGGAGGTAAGCTTCTTTTATATATTCCACAAATTCTCCCCATGTGGGCTTCTTATCAAGAGATAGTATAAAATCATCTTCAGCAACTGATTCTTGTTCTTTGTTTGCTACTTTGGTTTCCCATGCTAATTTCACATGGGTTTCAGCTTTGAGGAGAGCAAATGTTATCTTTTCAGCATCTGAGAAATTATTTACAGAAAAGTACCTATCCAACTTTGATAACCAGTTATCAACAGCTTCAGCATCGACCTTTCCTTCAAAATTTGGGATGTCGAAATTGACCTGCACTTTGAAAGGGGTATTTCCACGAAATGGTGTTTCAGATTCAGAGGGTTTTTGCTTCTGTAGGAGGTTTGAGAATTGACTCATCATCTCCTCTCGTTGCTTATTTAAAGCTTCCTCGACCAACTTCTTAACATCATTGTCTGACATCTTCGATTGTGTACGTCTCAAAGGTGGGTATTTTGACAAATCTTGTGTATCCAATCCTAATCTTTGGTAGGAAGACCTTGTGTAAATTGGCATAAAGGAGCGTTCCCGCTCTGATACCACTGATCTGATTTATGAAAACCAGATTACAATACCTGGTGTGATACCTGCGGTATTGTAGATTTCAACACAAAAATTGACAACAAGAAGATTGCAAACCAAAAACTGTCTCCATTCTATTCAAAATTGGAGTTTATACAAGTCGAATGTATCCCAAGGGTCACACAAATCCCTTGGAATTGAAACGAAGAGTCACCATAATGTTTATTACAATTAAACTACTAAAACTATCAAAATTATCAAAAAAACTAAATATAAAATTTTAGTCCACTTTGAGAAGGCATAACTTTCTCATCCTAGCTCCGAATTACAAACCGTTCGATGCTTTGGAAAGGTATGCACCGAAGACCCTCAAAATTGCAATTTACTAAAACATAGAAAATTTTGAAAATTAGATTTCAATATTTTCCCAATTTAATCCTGATCAGTATGTCTAGACACTCAATGCACAAATCAATAGGAATAGATGAACACAATTATGTCATTATAATTGTACTACTTAGAAGTAATCACGACGTATATGCTAATTCTATCTTATCATAATATTTAATATCAAGGTCAAATTTCAATAAGATTAATTCAACAATATTCATTTGTTTTAATTTCTTATAAATTATTATAACATAAAAAATTGTAGTTTCATATTAAGTAAGAAAAAAAAGTATTTTGCAATTCTTAAGTTTGATGTCTTAATTGATTTTATTGGGGTATGTGATGCTTTGGGTAAATAATATTAGAGTAGTTCTTGTGCAAGAGGGTTAGTCCATCACTTTTAAGAGTTGTTAATTAAAGGTAATAATCAACTAAAACCTATTTATAAGAAGGAGATAATAGCTATTCTTCATGCATTCAAACAATGGAAGAAAGATTACCTTCTAAAGAGAAACAAAAATGGGTCACTAAAATGTTGGAGTATGACTTTGAAATCATTTACAAGAAAGACAAGGAAAATATTATGGTAGATGCATTATCTAGAAAGGATGAAAAGATGAAGCTCTATTGTGTGTCATTTCAATATTAGAAGCAAATTGGGTAGAAGAAGCTAAATAAGAGTGAAAAAGTGATGTTTCTACAAGTAATCACATTCAACAATTATAGAGTGATCCAAGCAGTTTAGATAAGTTTTGTTGAAAAGGAGATGCTTTGTGGTACAAAGAGTGATTATATCTATGAAATAATTCCACTCTCAAACAATATATTCTCATAGAACTTCATGAGTCTCCAATAGGTGGTCATTCAATATTTTTGAAGACATATCATCAAGTCAAGCGAGACTTCTTTTGGGAAGGAATAAAGAGGATGTTCAAAATTTTGTGCCTAAATGTTTGGTTCGTCAAATAAATAAATGGGAGAAAGTTAAGACATAGGGTTTGTTGTAGCCGTTTGTTATTCCAAGCTAGCTTTGAGAAGAGGTCTTTATGGATTTCAACACAACTCTCCCAAAACCTAAAGCTACGAATGTCATCATGGTTGTGCTAGATTACCTCACTAAATATGTCCATTTTATTGATTATGATTTATCCTTTTACATTGAGTATAGTGAAAAAAAGCATTTTTAGAGAATATATAAAAAAGCTACATGGTACACCTAAGGTTATTATTAGTAGTAACTTTTGGACAAATTTATTCTCATGTTTGGGATTTTGATTGGCTCATAGTTCCTCATGTCATCCTCGATTTGATGAACAAACTAAGGTTGCTAATAAGTTTTATGAAAAATATCTATGTTGTTCTACTTTAGATAATCAATCCCAATGGGTAGAGTGGCTACCACTAGGAGAATGATGGTATTAAATTTCCCTCTATAGCTCATAAAAAATGTCTCCTTTTATGGCACTATATGGATATCATCCTCCTTCCAACATGTGATCATTGAGAGTTTCATGCATATGTTTCAATCTATGGAGGACCACTTGCTTCATCAATAGCAACTACTTTAAGGACTCAAGGAGAATTTGGCGATGACATAAAAGTGAATGAAGTAGCAAGTAGATCAATGTCGTAGTGAACAAAGATTTGAATTAGGGGATTGGGTGTTCTTAAAATTGTAACCTTAGAAGCAAATTTCATTGAAGAAACAAATAAAGATAAATTAATTGTCACCAAAATACAATGGCCCATACTAGAACATGTGAAAGATAGGTATCTCATTCAATGGAAGAATATATGAGTTGGAGATGCCACATGGGAAGACAAAGAGTTCATTTAGAAGAATCTACACATTGATAGCATTGAGGATAATGCAAGCAACTTCTCTTAAGATGGAGGGCATATTATGCCCCTAATCCTAGAGTATACATATGGTTATGAGTAGTCGTCTTGTGGCTATCTTATGCCCCTAATCCTAGAGTATACATATGGTTATGAGTAGTCATCTTGTGGTTATGTTTATTATATTGTTTTTTAGGTATTTATGCTGGTCTTAGGCCTATATAGTCATATTTAGGTCAGATTAGGTGATATTCTACGCATAAGTAGGGTATATATAGGAGGTAGTGAGTCTTATTTTATCATCATATTATGAAGTGTGCTCTCATTGGAGATATTTTGAGGTTTCCCCCCTCGAAGTAGCTTATTAATTTCAACTGTTATGCAACATTCTCAACATATTTCATATTATATTCTTCATTTGTGCAGGTTATTTCATTTTGTTTGAGTTCACACAATAATCTTAGGATTCTTGTGTTAATTTGTATGATTGGAAACATGAATTGTATTAACATGACTTAGATTAGGTTCTTTATTCACTAAAGCTTGATCTTTAGGAGGGAGAGCACTAGAAACATTGCTAGTGAAATCATCCTCTTGGACCAAAGTATCTTCATGAGTAGGACAACTTTTGGAGGGGGACAATAATAAATCATCATTGATTCATCTCTTGAAGGGAGGTCATGGAAATAGATAAATGATAGATTATCTCTAGAAAATAAGCAATGATGTCATCTTCTTGCACCAAATTATTCTCATGGGGGAGGTACATTTTAGGGGAAGGGTCAACAACATTCTTCAAATCTTCATCCGTAAGAGGGAGATTATTGAAAAAAGTGTTAATAATTTATTCTTGCATGAAAATGTCCTCATCACTGAGAAACAACTTTAGGAGAGATACTGTCATCGACCTTAAAGGTATAAAATGAAGCATATGCCACAATTTCTAAAGAACTCACTAGGCCATATATCACCAATTTTAAAACATTAACAAAGTTTATAAGAAAATATATGTGAGACATAAGATATGCTTCAAGGCTCTTAAGAAAGTAAATGTGAAATATAAGATCTCTTTCAAATCATTTAAGAATGTGAATGTGAAACATAAGACCTTTTTCAAAGATTTTAAGAAACTAAATGTGAAACATAAGACATTTGTTATGAAAGGTGGTGTAAAAAACAAGACAACCTTCAAAGCCTTTAGGAAAGTGAATGTGAAATATAGCAAAGAAAACCATGATCTAAACATTTTTGAGATGTGATTTAAGTGCATTTAAGTGATTTATTTCGTAAATGATTACAAATATGAATCCATTGAATGCATCCAACTGAAATCTAGAAATTAAAACAAAAATATTTGCATGTGTAAGATATGTTGGGTTCACCAAAATAAACTTTAGGAAAATGAGATTCTAGCCTAGAGATGTAAACTAGCAAATCAATATCAATTTCATTCTAGGGGAAACAGTCACGATGATCTAACTTCTATCCTAATGGAGAGATAGATGTTGTGTATGATATCTTCCTTTTCTTGTGTTTGATATGATTTGATATGGACATAAAATGACTTGGTAAAAAGATGCAAAATTGACAATATTCAACATAAAAAAACATAAATGTAAATGAAAGTCAACTTAGAGGTATAGATCTAGAAATATGATATATAAAGGAACTTGTCACTGAAATTTGGAGCTAAATGTGTTGGTCAAGTGTGTTGGGTGCTCAAGACCCAAAGGTGCTTTTGTTGACTAACACTTTTGTTTTTGGATAAGGATGCTCTATAGATTGTTCCCTCTTAAATTTAGCCAAAAAGCGTTGGTCACATGTACAAATTAGCATAGACCAATGGTTTTCACTTGTTCAAATTTTGTAACTATTTCCCAATCTTCTCTTTGTAGCTTTGTGACTTTTGGCTATTGTATATGTAAATTGCATATTAAAAACAGGGTACATTTTGTTCTATATAGGAGTTTTCCTAACTCAAACCTCTTGGTAGGAATTAACGTCCACTGTAGCTATGATTGATTAGAAACGAAAGCTTACCCCTAATAAGGGAGAGGCTAAATCTAAAGTAAACTACTAAGTTGACAAGATTATACCTTAAGATTGATAATGCTTGTGATGCAATGCTCTCTAGAGAATTCCTTCAAGTATTGATACAATAACATGATAAATCACAACAAAATCCATCATAAAAAAATATTTGAAAATAGCTTGCAATAGTTTTATGGTCCTTGTACTTAGGTTTGCTCTTGAATGTAGATAATTGAGTGCTTGAATGTTACCAGTGGATTTTGGAAGATGATCAAATGAATTAGAAATGATGCCCTTATATAAGGTTACCAAAATATTTTCACATTGAGGTCAAGTTGCAATGGTCATATACAAAAATCAAGGCCATATGTGGAAAGGGAAAAGTTGACACTAACAATGGTTCAAATTTTGGGAATTTCGCATGGACTATGGCACCTAAATAGGTGCATGGTGCCCACAAAGGAGCTATGGCACCCATGATTGATATAGTCTTACCAAAATTGGGTCTTCGAAAGGGCAGTCATGAGTGTTTGGGTTAGTGATGCCAAATTAGATCCCAATTATAGTATTTGACAATAGTATAATGTAATAGAGTCTAAGACTCAATAAGCTCATAAATGGCATAGGATAGGGCACACTAAAGCAAGAACCAAAAAAACAGTGTGAAATTATAAGTCAATTACAATCTACAATGCTACAACATGATATGATATTAATTTATTCTATAGCATATACAATCACAACTACTACACAAATAGGTAAACCCACCTAGATATTGGTCTCTCTTCCCTTTAGAGCATAAAAAATTGAAAGAAATATGAAAAAAAGTGAAGATTCAATTGGAGTGTTGAGCTACATATACCCTATCTAATAATAGAAGAAAAAACAATTAATTCATTTCAATTCAAAAAAATGATAGAGCATAGACATCAATAAAGAGCATTGAAGTTGTTGAAATTTTGATGTCTAATGCAGGAGCATCGAGGAGTCATAAAAGATTTTTTTCAAACATTTAGATTAAAAGATATATGCAGGGACCAATATGGGTGTGGTAATGGGAGGGAGAAGATAAAAGGGGCGTGGAATAGACATAGGGTAGAGGGACCACATGAATGCACTAAGGAAATACACATTTTTCGTACTGCGAGTAAAGGGAAAGTGTTGAGGAAGAATACGTGGCAATTAGGAAGAAAGGAGACGGCAAAATGAATAGCAGAGGAATAGGAAAGAGGCCATGTGAGAAAGTAGCGAATATTGAAAAGATGGTGAGAAGTAATATGCAAGAAAAAAGTGCGCAAGGACAGCCAAGGGCAGAAGAAAAAGATAAGCAATCAAAATTTGTAGATTAAAGGAAAGAATTATAGAAGAACAGACAAAGATTAATGAACAAAGGCACAGTGTGTAGCCAATAGAAAAGATGGGTTGATTGCAGATTAAAACAAAGTGTAGAGTGATAAATAAGAATGAGTAAAAATTGAAAAGAGGAGAGGTGCAAGTATAGAGGCATATGAACAAAGGATAACTTATAAAGTCATTTGGAAATATTCAAGTCATAAATATTTGCAATTGTATACTATTGATTCTGATTTTAAAATACTACTTAATGTCTTTTCGGAAGAGTTTTTGTGTAGGAGTTGAATCCATGCTAATGTGAAATTGAGTTAGAGGAGTTGTTTATTTCGCTGACGAGTTTGTGGCTCGGAGATTATGTTTATCCTGGATCTCCATCTGCATCTATGTCCATATGATTGAAGCATTGACATACATATGACATAAATGTATTATCTATCCAAAACTCTAAATGACCATTTTATTTATGAGTTAATTGAAATTCAATATGTACATCTAATTATGGCTGTAAAAATTTGCGGTTATGTACTTTTTAAACAGTATCTAGATATTAGTCAAATATGCAATTAATTTTATTTTTTTTTTCAATAAAAGTGGATTATTCCACTAAACGTTTTTATTAATATTTATTATTTTTTACACAGGATTCAAACAGCATACCGGAGGAAAGAACCCTGGGAAGAAAACCTCCGATCACAGCTCATAAAATAAACCTATAGTATCTAACGGATCAATTTATGCACCCCACCCAAAACCACATACAAAATGCAGTCACAACTAATGAATACTAAAACGGGGGGGGTGAATTAGTATGCCAAAAATCTTTGTACTTAAACACTTACACAATCTGAAGATAAACCGGCAAATAGTCTAACAAACAGACCGGTTATCACACATGCAAACCAAAATGCAAATAAAGCATTCACCCACAAAAGCAATACAACCATAACACAAGATATTTGACGTGGAAACCCAACTGGGAAAAACCACGGTGAGATGGAACTCACAAGTCACTATTTGCAGAATAGAAACCAGACCGGTTAAGGTCTTACAATGTTCTTCACCAGAACAGATCCTATTAAGAATCTCAATCTCTGTTAAGAGATAAGTGCGATTAAAGACTACCTTGTTAGAGGATTTCAGATTCATAGAAGTGAACCACCTTGTTAGAGGATTTTACAAAGACTTTTGGGCCTACCCGGTTAAGGGCTACAGACTTGTTAAAGATGTGAGTAATCAACAAGTGTTTGATCTATCTAATAGCACAAACTGCTTGGTTAGATCCAGTATAGCTCACTGCTAATGCATTTTAGCATTACTTCAGTCTTCTCAATCTTTTTCTGTTGCAACTTGATCTTCTCAGATAAGATTGCTCTTACAACAACTCAACAACCACCTTAAACCCTAGCCACAACATAAACCCTTTCAGCAACAACAACAACAAGACAAAACCCTAGACATGATGTCCTTTTAAAGGAATCTGATTTCATGTCGGTCCAATAGGATTACATTACAATTTCCTAGGTTCAATGAATCTAGACATACTCAGTAACACGACACAAAAAGCACTATCAATCAATCGGTGGGTTGGTAACTCATCACAAAATGTCGGTTGATAACTCATCACAGAGTATTACCGGTTCATACAAAATACTGATTACCGGTTTGACAAAAATGAAGACTGGTAAGAATGTGTTATGTCGCTTTGCTCCCTTGTACCAGTTGAGATCTATGAACCGCTTGGAATCGACATGTCACTTCAAACTGGGAAACACATTCTGCAAAATCACCAATAGTCTAAAGACTAGAATACAACATACTGGCTGGAACAAATACCGGTTGAGCTCTAGCTCATACATATAAAGGTGATCTCTATACAAGTGTGTGTCCATCAATGGCAATCACAACATAAACATAAAAAATGCCAACAATCTCCCCCTTTGGCATTAATGGCAACACTTAGGAAAATAAAATTTTGACATCTACGTGTTTTACTACAAAAACATGACATTAACAAAATTGCTCCCCCTAAGCATATACACTATCCCTTAATCAACACAATGTATAGCAATTTTGCATACAGAGCATAAACATTGAGATATCAGAGCACATAGCATATATCAAAAACATCTATCAAAATTTTAAAATCAGATACTTCTCCCTATTTGTCTCCAAAATAGATAGAGTACTTCTCGCCCTTTGCCAACAATGAAAAAGTACCGCTGAACAACCCTGTTTCCATTTGATATAAATAAAAAGTTTATGACAACAATGAATAATACTTGTCAAAAACTGATTTATAGTCTTGCAAAAATTGTTTCATGGATAGAGACCAGGACTCAAGTAAGGAGGTGGCTACTTCTTTTTCTATTTGCATCTAGTATACATGTTCCTCCATGGCATCAACTGTGCTCAGCTCCTTGCGTAACTGTCAAGGCATCCAGGTTCAGATAACACTTCTGAAGAATTTGCAGACATGGAAGTAAAACCAGTTGTAGCTCCTGCAAATCTCTAGATCGTGTATTGATCTCTTGCTCCATTTTGGCTGACTGGATCTGGAATCGGTGAATGGTTTGCCCATATGTTGCAAACAAATCATAAGGTGGCTTAAATGTGCTCAAGTAGGACTGTAAGTCTGTTTGAAGCTTTTGCTTCTTATCTAGCACATCATCGTAGAATAGATGAGGTTAACAGATTTTGCTTAGTAGCAAGTTTCCCTCATCCAAAGCATTTCTTATGTCCTTTTGGTCTTTCAGCAGTTCAGACCGAAGCTCATTCAACTTTTTCACCAGAGAAATGTTAAGAGCCTTTTGATGCTCTTTCCTGACATTTGCCTCAGCTACTTCTTCCAGGCTTTGCACCTAATTATCCACTATAGTACATAGTAGTTTGAGCTATGCTAGTGATGATTCAGTGTTAGGAAGATTGGTACCGGGGATTAAATTGGTAGGGGTGTCTACAGCCGCCTGAATTATGTCCTGCTCCTTTTTCCTGCGAAGGATCTCAAGGCACTCTTGAGAAACCTTGATGCTTTTCATATTCTCCAACTCACTTGCAGACTGGAGATCGATAGGACTGGAGATATCAGCCGGTTTGGCTTGACTCCTGGTTGCCTTCAGAATCTCCATCTGTGTGCTCTCCATTGCTTTTGCTGCCTTGTCTACTTCTTCCTTCTTCCTTTTCTCTGCTTCTTTCTTTTGTTCTTGTTGCTTGTTTTACTCTTCTTTCTTTTTCCTATTTGCCTCTTTTCTCTTCTCCTCTTCTTTCTCTTTCTCTTCCTTCTTCTTCTTTTCTTCATCTTCCTTCTTTTTCTTCTCTTCCTCTTCCTTCTTCTTCTTTTCTTCCTTGTCCTCTTCTTCTTTCTTCTTCCTTTCATCTTCTTGCTTCTTCTTCTCTTCATCTTTTCATTTCTCCTCTTCCTCTTTTCTCTTCTCTTCCTCTTTTCTCTTTTTCTCATCTTCATCCCTCTTCTTCTTCTCTTCCTCTTCTTTAGCCGCTTCCTGTGTGTCCTTAGCTTGCTCACCGCCCTGTTCGGTTTGTTGCCCCTATTTTGTTCCCTCAGAAGGTATGTCCTGAGTGACATCTTCTACATCCAGGGCATCGACATCAATAGTGTCGATTGGTTCTTCAACCGGATTTCCTTCTTCATCAAAAACTTCATCCGGTTTGGATATGACCGGTTCTTTTTCTGCTTGTCGGTTGATCATTCATGCTTTGTGAGCTTGAATAGCATGACTCATATATTGATGAGTGTCTTTTTCAACATCATCAACTCTTCCTTCCAACAACCAGAGTCTTCTTCTCCTTGTGAAGAAGAGTCCTTTATTTTGGTCCAACACATCAAATAATTCTGAATTTGAGAGGTCGGGAAAGTACTATGCAAAGACTTTCTCCCTAATCTCCTGTTCTTTTTCAATGGCAATGCACCATTTATTATCCAATGCTTTAAATAAAGAATCTGGTGTCTGAGATTTAATCTCTGATGGCGACCGGTCATTTTTGCACAAATAAATAATGATTTCCTGTAATACTTTTTCCTTCTCCTCATCACTAAAATCATCATTATAATCTACTAAATCATGAAGTAATTTTCTCCTAATATTCCTAACTGTCCTTTGAAAATGTGTCAAAGGTTTGTATGAGGAGATATCAATATTTATCGATGCGGATGCTGCCAGTTTGTTCTTCTTCATTTTCTTTGTCTGTCTGGCCTTCTTTGGCTTTTCATCAAACTCGGTCTCTTCAGAGTCCAGTTCATTTGTCTTAGTCTTCCTTTTTCTTTCAAAGACTTTTGCCGGTGTCACCTCTAGTTTCTTCTTTGCAGGTGACTGCTTGGTCACTCTTGGAGTTGCAGTGGTAGCCGGTGCCAATGCTGCAGGCACTGCCTTGGCTTTCTTTGTTGCCAGTTCTTTTCCTTTCTTAACAGATGGTTCCTCGGCTAGTGCAATCCTCTCCAAGTAGGTTCCGGTCCTTTTAGCCTTAGGATCAAGAGGCGAGGCAATAAGAGTTGAGGCATACCCTTCCAGCATATCATACATAGCCTCATAGCCCATTGGCTCCACTTCCTCCATTCTAGGCTCAACAGCCTCCATTAAGCATTTGTCCACCTGAATGGTGAAATAGATGTCATCTTTGTATTTCTTAACAATATCACCTGAGATCCTTACCCTTTGACTCATCTTTCTTCTAAACTCATCAAAATATTTGTTCAGTACTTCAGGGTAACCGGTTCCAATGGCTTGTATGCTTTCCTTGATCTGCTTGGTTACCAGTTGGTCAGGAGACCACAGGACATCTCCTACTCCAGGAAAGTAGCCTTGGAAATAGAAGAACAACCCTACCAGTAGTTGTCCAAACTTAAACCTCAGTGCATTGTCCTGTTTGATCGCCTTTAGATTCAACAGGAGTTGCCTCTGCATACCAGTGCATAGGTCAAATGATGCATCCTCTTTAATCATCCGGTAAGCGGCATTTACCACTACAGTAGATACAGAATTAATCCTGCTAGCTGAGAATGTTCTGTAGCCTATAACCATGCAGGCGTATTTCACCAAATCATCTGTGATAGGATTAACTATCATACCCCGTGAGTCACTTGTTGAACTGGTGAGCTTGGCCATTTCGGTTTCGCTTACCGTTCTTAGGGCTGGCACTTCCCCTATGTTACAGAAACCGGTTACCGCATGAATTGCCTGAGGCGTGATATCATGCATCCTCTCCAGGTACATCTTGTCACCATGGACTTTGCTCAAAATGATCTTGATATGATCCTTCGTAAAATCTTCCAGAAAGTATACTGCATTATGGAGTTTCTTCTTCTCTAGGATACTAAACTCCGGTTTGATCTTTTTATCCTTGCCGCAAAATAAACCTATCTGGGTGTGAATAGCTAAAGACCCTAGGTCTTCTATTTTGCAATCAATATAATCTAAAATTCCTTCTTCAAGTATGACTCCAGCCAGAACTTGCGGTAAGGCATTATATCTGGACTTCCTTCGAATAAAACTTTCTGACTCAATGGATGTACTAGAACTGGTATGAGATGCGGAAGCCATTGTTGAGTATTTCAAGAACACGAAAAATACCTTTACAACGCGAATTTAGGGCTTCCTAATTCTGCTTCACTCCACTCTCCGTCAGTTGCCAAATCACTGCTTTGTGTTCTCCACGACCGCTTGTAAACTAGATTTGAATCTTCTTCAAGATTTAACAATTTCTGGAAATCTTAGTTCAAATCGCCTTTTCTTCACTCTGCACTTGAAAAATTTTCTTCGCTTGAAAACAGATAGTGAGAAATGATTTGAAATATGATTTTATATATGTCTCTCACCTACCACCATTAATGCTCCTCTATTAGGGCGTAAACCCTAATTTGCCTTTTTTTTTTTTTACCGTTTCTGGTCTTCTGCCAAGCTATAGGTATCACATACCGGTTAAGGTCTTTTACCGGTGTAACCGGGGGTTCACAATCATTTTGTCGTTTTCTCCCCCTAAGCCTCTTTGGATCTTAGTTTGCCGGTTCTGATATTTCCACACTAGGTGCAGAAACTGGTTCCTCTTCCAACATTATTGGTTTCTTCCTCCAGGTTTTGTTCATGTCCGCTTGAACATTTTCAACATCAAATTCTCCTTTCTAAGTGACTGGTATATCATCAGATATACTCTTTCTACTTCTGCAGAATCTTGCAATGTGACCCAATTTGTTGCAGTGATAGAAAACCAATCCAAATGCTCTCCCAGGTCCATTGTTCATATTTCCATTCTTCCTTTTGCATGTAGCAGTAGTCTGACCATGTCCATGACAAGTCCAATAGTTTTCTTTCCATCTGGTTGCCGATTGATAACCACTGTTTCTTGACTGATAATTGTAGGTATCAAACCAGTTAGGGTTCTGGTTTACAAAAGATTTCAGACTAGCTCCTTGGGTCCTCTGAGGATATCTTCTGGCATTGTTCATGACATACCTGCATTCAGATGCTCTATGCCCAAACTTGTTGCATGCATAACAGTGACCATTGAATTTATTGGATCTAGATACATTGTTGATAAAATATGGAAAATTATTGTAGGCTTTGCTCCTACATACATTGGCAGTGTGTCCTTCTTTAAGATAGTTAAAGCAAACAGGTTTGAATTTTTGCTTACCTTTTCATTTGAGTGTTGGTTTCTTCTTTGATGCTTCAACATTTGTTCCTGAGGATTCTCTTTCCTCGTGTCTAGAGAAACCAAAACCATTGTTATTCTTTACTGGTCTAGATGACTCAAGCTTTTCCTCTAGCTTGATAGTACTTTTGCTAAACTTAGTAAGTATTTCCTTTGACTTAGAGAGTTCTTTGGAGATAGCAGTATTGGTCTCCATTAGGCTTACATTTTCAAAGATGGCTATGTTCAGTTCTCCTTGCATGTCTTCCTTTTCCATCCTGCTCTCATGAAGGTGAGCAGTCAGTGCACTAATCTCTTGTTTCATCTTGGAGATCTCAAGATCTCTGTCCTTTACCCGATCTTCAGCTTTCCTCTGGTTCTTGAGCTCTTGAATAAATCGGATGGTCAGTCCTTCCAATTCCTTTCTCAGATTGGAGTTTGAATCATTCAGCTTATTTACTTCTACAATCATGGCTTCCATATTAGCTTCATCTTCAGAACTACTTTCAAATAACTCTATCAGCTTCTCTGCATGTTCTCTCATTTTTGCTTAAGATGCCTTCTATTTGACCATAAGATCATCATAGGCTTGCTCAGACTGAGTGAGCCGTTAAGTAAGTTCCCTTAAGGTGTATTCCCCCATATCTCTTTCCAAGTGGTTAAACTTATAGAAAGATAGGCTCTGATACCAATTGATGAATACTAAGGGGGGGGTGAATTAGTATGCCAAAAAAATTTGTACTTAAACACTTACATAGTCTAAAGATAAACCGGTAAAATAGTCTAACAGATAGACCAGTTATCACACATGCAAACCAAAATACAAATAAAGAATTCACCCACGAAAGCAATACAACCATAACATAAGATATTTGACGTGGAAACTCAATTGGGAAAAACCACGGTTAAGGTCCTACAATGTTCTTCACCAAAACAGATCTTGTTAGGAATCTCAATCTCTATTAGGAGATAAGTCCGATTAAAGACTACCTTGTTAGAGGATTTCAGATTCACAAAAGTGAACCACCTTGTTAGAGGATTTTACAAAGGCTTTTGGGCCTACCCGGTTAAGGGCTACAGACTTGTGAAAGATGTGAGTAATCAACAAGTGTTTGATCTATCTAATAGCACAAACTGCTTGGTTAGATCCAGTATAGCTCACTGCTAATGCATTTCAACATTACTTCAGTCTTCTCAATCTCTTTCTGTTACAACTTGATCTTCTTAGATAAGATCGCTCTTACAACAACTCAACAACCACCTTAAACCCTAGCCACAACATAAACCCTTTCAACAACAACAACAACAACACAAAACCCTAGACATGATGTCCTTTTAAAGGAATCTGATTTCATGTCAGTCCAATAGGATTACATTACAATTTCCTAGGTTCAATGAATCTAGACATACTCAGCAACACGACACAAAAAACACCATCAGTGTGTCGGCACCGTCAATCAATCGGTGGGTTGGTAACTCATCACAGAGTATTACCAGTTCATACAAAATACCGGTTACCGGTTTAACACAAATGAAGACTGGTAAGAATGTGTTATGCCGCTTTGCTCCCTCCTATCGGTTGAGATCTATGAACTGCTTGGGATTGACATGCCGCTTTAGACCGGGAAGCACATTCTGCAAAATCACCAATAGTCTAAAGACTAGAATACAACATACCAGTTGGAAAAAATACCGGTTGAGCTCTAGCTCATACATATAAAGGGGATCTCTATACAAGTGTGTGTCCATCAATGACAATCACAACATAAACATAAAAAATGCCAACAACAACACATATAATATCAGTTTTGCATATAGCCCATATGACAATTTGCCAAAAAAAAAAACCCATCGAATAATTTTCAAATGTAGACTCCACAGCTGCTATCAATGGAAGAAGACAAAATTTTCCAAAGCCCTGTGCCAAATCCCACGAGCCAAAAACCTCCTGCCAAAAGAGAAAGTATCAAAAAACCTTTGGAAAAACACTATTGTATCAAATACCATGAGTTCGAACTCTCCTCCAGACAACGAACATGAATACTTGAAATGAAAGGGGAAAGCGGGAATAATTATCATCATAAAATTTTACATCAACATTACTCAAGAAAATCATATAACTATTGTTGCAAACCTTCCCATACCCTAGAAGGAATTTCCTCAAAACCCACCTCTCGCTGATTAGCATTGCTATCAATGGCTAAATTTGCCAAATAATCAACAATCTTATTAACTTCTCTATAACAATGGGATATCAAGAAAGATTCAAACAATTCTAATTTTTGTAAAATGGGTTGAAGTATATATTGCAAATTCCAACAATTCGATTTCTTTTTCATAACGCATTGAATAATCACTATAGAATCACCTTCAATTATTAAGTCCTTAATTCCCAAAGCGATTGCCATATCCAATCCAAAAGACAAAGCATGAAATTCCACATAATTTTTAGTTTTAAAACAAATAGCATGACACTTAGCTCAAATAAAATTTGCATTGTGATCATAAATTACCATGCCTACCCAAATCGGCCCAGGGTTACCATGAGAGGCCCCATCAAAATTCAATTTAAAGTGCCCCTATGGAGGAGGTTTCCATCTAGCAGAGCATCTCTTACCTATTGCATCATTCTTTTTTAAAATTGAACAATGAGAGGGTAAAACTGACAGCATCTTCCAAACTCTAGTAACTCTACTATTCCAATGTGAAAAAGAAGTAAGATTTTCCAAATTCTTATAAATAAACGACAAAGCAACCTCAGAGATTGAAGACTCAATTTTTAATAGAACCTCAGACACAGGAGACCTTGTTTTTTTAAATATCCTGTTGTTCTCTCTAGCCAAACATTCCAAATCACAATAGATGGAAATATGATCCAAAGGCATGCATAAAAAGATGAGGCAAACATAAAGTGCCAAGATCTAAAATGGGAAATGAGATCCTTACCAATAACAAAGGATATATTTAACTTCTCAAACAACCACTGCCAACATTCATAAGCATAATCACAATGTAGGAATAGGTGTAAAGAAGATTCCAAATTTTTGTTACAAAGGACACAAGGGAAAACAACAGTAATACCAAGCCTGTCTAGTCTCATACCTGTAAGGACTTTGTCCTGAACTGCCAACCAAGCAAAGGCTCTAGCTTTAGGAAGACAAGATGAATGCCAAAACAACTTATAAGGCCAGGATGATAAATCTTTAGCAACCATAAGAGAGTTGTAACCATCTTTAACAGTGTACTTACCAAAAATATTCTTTGTCCAAATAAGTTCATCCTCAGAATCAAAAAGAAATACTATTCTATCCCCCAAAATCTTCTCAAAATCTAATTTCATGCTTTGATCAACATCTAAGAAATCAATTGACTTCCATCTAGCTAGCTTAAGGGGTCCACTAGTCACAACTTCAAAATAATCTACTACAAAAATACCCCAAAGGGAGGAAAGAACAGTGATCAGAGGAGGCCAATCCCTAATATTCACCAAAGGTGTGTGTCCATTCCATACTTCATCCCAAGATTTCACCTTTCTACCATTATGAACAATCCATGAGAGATGAGGCAAAATAATTGATCTACATTTACAAAGGAAATTCCAAATAGCAGAACCCGAAGGCAAATTTGAGACTTTAAAAATGTATTCTCTCGGTCCATTATTTAAATATTTGGCAAACATAATCTGTGCCCATAAGGAGCTAGGCTTGTTAATAATTTCCAAACCAACTTAGCACCTAAGGCTAAATTCTGATTCTCCAGACTCCAAATTCCTGTTCCCCGAAGTTCCTTAGGCAAACATACCTTATCCCATGCAACTAAAGGGAGTTTCTTCTTGCCATCTTTACTAATGCTCAAAAGAAAATCTCTAAGAGTTTCTTGTAAACTAACAATAGCTGCTTTTGGAGACTTCAAAACAGACATGAGATATATAGGAACAACATTCAAAACAGACTTGATGAGAACAATTTTACCCACCAAAGTTAACCATCTATGATTCCATGAGAGAATTCTTTTAGAAATGACTGAAATAATCTTATCCCAAAAACCAATCTTATCTTGTTTAACAAAGAAAGGAATCCCATGGTAAGTACATGGAAGATTTCTAGTCTCAAATCCCCAAGAGGATTGCAACCTATGCTGAACCAGTTGTGATGTATTAAGGAAAAAAATCTTTGATTTATCACCATTCACTTTCTAACCAGAAAACGATGAAAATTTTATATTATTCCTTTAATCACTTTTGCCTCAACTAATGAAGCATGTCCAAATAATAGAGTATCATTTGCAAAGAGACAATGAGAAATACATTAGGGAATATTATGAATCCTTATACCTTTCCAAAGCACCCCCACTTTAGCAGCCCTAATAGCCCAACTAAAGGTTTCAGCTAGGAGAATAAATAAAAAGGGAGAAAGGGGATCTCCCTGTCTCAAACCCCTAGAGGAAGTGAAAAAGCCACAAGGAGAACCATTGATTAAAACTGAGAATCCTGCAGAAGAAATACATGCACGAATTCATTTAACCCAGGCCTTCGAGAAACGTAACTTCTCAAGAACAACACATAAAGCCCCCCACTATACTCTATCATAAGCCTTTATCATGTCTATTTTATGTATCATGGTCGGGGTTCTTTCGGTGAAAATAGAATGCAGCACCTCATGTTCTACAATTACACCCTCTGTCATCTCCCTTCCGGGAACAAAACCACCTTGTTCCAATGAAATGATCCTAGGTAGAATTTTTACCAACCTAAGGGAAATTGCCTTCGTAAATATCTTATACAAAGTGTTACATAAAGCAATGGGGCAGAAGTCAGCAAAAGGCTTAGTATCCTCTTTTTTTGGAATAATTGCAATCATTGTATTATTAAGTTCTATTAAAATAGACCTATTTCTCCTAGCTTCCTCGAGAGCAAATAAAACATCATTTCCCACAAAATCCCAACATTTCTGAAAAAATAAAGGAGTAAAACCATATGGTCCTGGAGCTTTATCCGGATTCATGGCAAAGACAACACTCTTAACTTCTTCTAATGAAAAGGGAGACATCAACATCTTATTTTCTTCCAAAGATACTAAAGGAGGAATATTAGATATAATATCATTGCTGAGATTTCCATTTTCCGAAGATAATAATGACTTAAAAAACCTAACTGCCTATGAAGAAATGTCCTCTAGCTCTGTCAATAAATTCCCATTCTGACTCTGAATACAAGATATCCTATTCTTACATCTTTTAATCTTAGTTGAACAATGAAAAGATTTTGTGTTCCTATCACCATCTGAAAGCCATAACTCTCTAGATTTTTGTCTCCAATAGATTTCCTCTCTAGCTAACACCTCTTCAAGCTATAATTTTAGTGACTTCAATTCATCAAAAACTTGTGGCACCATACTATGTTGAAGTATATGAGTATTAAGACACTCAATCATATCTTGAATCCTTTGTTTCTCGTGAAAAATGTTCTTAAAATGTGAGATATTCCATTCCCTAATATTCAATTTCAAATAACTTAATTTCTTAGCAATCTGAAACATATAGGACCCAGAACAAAAAGGTGCAAAATTCCACCATTTCATAAGCAGAGGCAAAAAGGAAGAATCGCTAAACCACATGGGCTCAAATTTAAATGGAGACTTAAAAGAAGCCCTATCCTCAATAACTGAAAGGGAAATTGGAAAATGATCAAAACCCGAGACCGGTAGAATAGAGGAAAAGAATTCAAAATCTGAATCAATCCAATTCTCAGATAACAAAAACCGATCTAATCTCTCAGCAATCTGAGAAAAATCCCTTCTCATGTTTGTCCATGTGAAAACCCCATTTTGATACTTACAATCAAAAAGGCTCATATCATAAATGAAATCCCCAAAGTCATCCATAATCCTTTTATTAGAGAAAACACCTCCTCTTTTCTCATCTAAATCAGTGATAGCATTAAAATCACCCCCAAAGATAATAAAGGAACCATGTTTTAAGGGAGAAGAATTCCTCTTTACTTCACCCCATAACTTATCTTCCCTTGAATTCTTAACAGAGCATAAATGTTAAAAAGCGAGAATTTAACCTTCAAAATCTTGCTTATAACTAAAGCCAACATCCAATTTGTAGTAGATGCCACTACCGAAGCTCCCCTCTTCCCATTAATTGGAGAATTTTTGGTTTCCCCAAAGCATCCTTGCAAATTACATTTCACAGCCCCTCATCTTGTCACAGGAGGACTACTCACAAATCTTTTACTTCTCTTTCTTTTTACACTTACAAGAGTTAGGCATGTTTTCTTAGGCCTACCAAGAGAGACCGAATGCCCCCCTTGCCCACGAGCAGGAAAAAGGGACAAAGTCTTTTGAATTCCAACATATATTTCCATTTGAGTCTTAACATTATTTGGAGGCCTACCTCTCCTAGGAGAAACCACCGATGGTGAAAAAATCGGAGTTGTTTGGATAATTGGTAAACTCTTGCATGAATTTGGAGAAGCCAGGATAAATAGATTAATAATCAAAACCCAACTCTGTTGTAGCCAAACCGCAAAAGGATTAGCAGATGCAAAAATTGGAAGGGTCAAGTTTATACCCCACAAATCATTCTCAATTGAACAAACAACTCTATCAGTAATACCCTCACCCATTTGATGTGCACGATTGTTAAAATATAATTTACTTGTTGAACCAGATTCTCATCCGGCATAATAACAGGGACAATCTCTGATGGATTACTATTCCCTAAGGAAGATTCATTAGCCATATTAATTTCAACATTCAGAGGGGAATTATTAGACACCAAGTTCTTAATTTCCTGAACTAAAGAAGCATCATTACGAAAACCTATGGCAGGTACCTGTTTAATAGTTTCCATATCAACCACTGCATTTATATCTAAATTCACATTCTTTGAAGAATCCAAAACCTCCTTTTGAGTGCATGAAGACAAATTGTCGTCCTTACCCTTTGTGTGATTATTTGGCATCTTAGGGCAATCTATCATTAATGGATGATCTACTCCATTCATCGGAGGATTACCATCCACTATACCCCCATTATTAGAAAATGTCTTTAGTAAAGACGAAAGTGAGACCGAACCTGAAATGTGATCATTTGGTTTCCCAGAACTATGACACAATGGATTATTTTCAAGATTAATGTGACCTGTTTCTACCAATTTATGCGAAGAGACATTTCCACACCCTTCAACTGAAGGTCCCACCGACAAACTATCTTTATTAAGGGATTTAGGGACAGACCCAATAGCCTGTTGGTTTTTCTTAAAATCCACAAGTAACAGAGCATCCAAAAGTATAGTATCAACTTCAACTAGATAGATTTAAAGCTCCAAATATGTGTTATGTTTGTCAATAATCTTATCTCAGAATCAAAGTATACCACAACTCTGAAGTACCTATATGCAACATATGTCGACAAGAGAGAGGAAATCATATATTTTCATCTTCAAATAATATGGATCCTAGCCCTCAATGAGAAGAACTTTCAAAATTGACTAAGGTAGAAGAGATGTTGATTGCACGTGTCAGCCCAATATTACAAGTTACACACACACATATAATATTAATATATATAAACTAGTTCTTTGTCATTTTGAATATTTACTTAATATTTTAATTATTTATTATAAAAAAATGGTGCAAGGTCAGGGATGGATTGCAAAGAATAGATAGTGAGAAAAGTAGATGTGTCAAGATTAGGAGAAAAGGCACATAATTAGCAAAATTTGGGATTGCTAGGCTAGCAGATAGATAGAGAGAACAAAGGAATAAGAGCTTAGAGCGATGGTGGCACTTGTCTATAGAAATAGAAAACTTTTCAATGGGAGTTAATAGGATTCCACTAGGTGATATGGAGGAAAGGGACACAAGAATCCAAAGGAGGAAGGACAAAGACATGGAAAGCCCTAGAATCGCTCCATAGAGAAAAAGGTAGAGGTGAAAAACTAGAAAGCTCCCATCAAAAAAAGATGTAAAGCCTTTGTGATCATTTCGAAAACCCTAACTCCAACCTAGGAACATCATAGTAGCTGGAGTTTCTTTGTAAATTTGAGTGACGTGAGCAACCTAATAGAGGGCATCAGAAATTGGTGGATAGAGAGTTATGGTGGATGGGTAAGTGCTAGAACACTCACCAATTATTTTTTCCTCACAGAGTGTGTGGATAAATTTCTGAAATAAAAAATTTTGTATAGAAAAGCTCTATTTTATGAGGATTTAAATTTTATTACATTGATGGGAAACCAAACTTTAATCCATTAAAACACCGAATGAGGTGATTCCTACGATGGATAAGGCTAACAAATTTTCCTATCAAATATTGGAATCTAGATGCTCTCTAAAATATTAGGGAAGCCCTAGCATCCTCTATATGAGTTGTAGAGGAATCTTTCTTTTGAAAACTAGGAACAAAAGCCAAAATTATTGTAGACTTGGATCAAGATCTGAATTACTTACATAATTTAGAGATCATCACAAAGAAAGGAGTATAGTTTCAAAGAGTGGAAGTAGGTATGAGTCTATCTTAAGGTAAATGTATTTTGGGAAAGAGATTTGCGACTAGCTTGTCCACTAAGGTTGAAAAGTACCCTTAAATTTGGGGAATTCGAGAGCTCTCCTTGTGTCCTCACTAAACACTAACAAATTTGAAGGAATGCAAAAGATGGGATAATGGATATGTTTGCCTAAAATAATTATTGTAGCATCATGAAATGTAACCCTACATAATTTACATGACCTTTTGTGCCTCTACTTTAGTGTGCCCCATCTTAGCTCTCACTTGAGTCCATTTCCAAATGTTTTTTCCTCCAAACTAATGTTAACTTTTTTTACAGTTATTTAAACCCTGACATCGGATTGTGTGCTCTTCATTTCCCACCAATTTTCCCTTTTCTTGGTGGATAGGAGCGCTTCGGGTGCCCTTGTTTCGACAAGGGTGCCTAGGACATACTTGTTCTCCTTAAATGAGATCTATTTTAAATATGTTAGTGCACTTCACCTTCTCAGTAATTTCTGATCTCAGTGTTTGAATTTGACCCTTGGAGGTTGGCCTAATTGGTAAATTACCTTCGGAACCCTGCATAAGAGCATCCTTTCAATTCATTTCACAACACATCATCCATACCAATTCATTCTACATCCATCCACAAACAATAAAAAACATCTTCAAACATTCAAGGTAGCGTTTCATCCCACAATATCCTTCTAACATTTTCAAGAATCATGGAATAGCAAATTACATCAATATTTATGCAAGCATTTTTTTATGATGTTTCTCTTATGTTCATCATGTTATTGAATCAGCACTTGTGATTGCATTCAAAGACTATTGCATCATCAATAATTATCAATTGTAGTAGATTTGAGGTATATCATTTAGCACTTACTAAATAGTATTTTCATTTAAAATTTCAGTTGAACCCAAGGGTTTATTCCAAACCTGGGGTTTGAATTAGGCAAACCCCTATCAACAACACCATTTTCCCTCTTTCTTTATGTAGGTGACATATTCATAAGGCACAAATGAATATTCCAACAAAGGAGAAGATAGCAATCATATTTGAATTTTGTAGGAGAAAAAATTGGAGGATAGGGTCACCCAACACCACCTCATTTCACAAATTTCCTATAAAATTTTAGGAGAAAATTTTAAGTGACATTCAAATTTTGAAAGTTTAGTATTTGTCTGCATCTAATAGTTGGAGGACAAGGTCACCCCTAGTCACCTTGTGCTATACTTTCAAGGTAGATTTTCTTCAATTTGGGTTCCTCTGTATGCCCTAACTGCAGATCTAGCTCCAAATCTACATACCAAATTTTTTAGCTCATTGTCTATGTTATTTTTAACTAATTTGGCATCATTAACCCTATATCTAGCATTCAATTTCAATTTCTTTAAGAATCTTCAACTCAAACAAAGAGAGGATGAAGTCTAATCTTGTGGATCCCTATTTCACCAATAAATAATTGTAAAGGAAAAGCCCTGGTGTTAGATACAATAGTATAAACGAGCACAAAAAAGAGGAGGGCATCCTTTATGCAGGTAAGTGCACCAAGATGGTGAAAATTAAGGGGTATATACGTGGCCACTTTTTTGCTGAAAACAAGTAAACCTAAACTTCAAAGAGATATTTGAAGGTCATGCACTAAATACTAGGAGTTAAGAAAACAATAAAAATTGTAGTGCTCTGAATCTAGCTTCTAAACTATTAAAGTTTTTAAAAATTGGATAAGATTAAGAGGGTCAAACCTCCCGCGCACAAAAAAATGTTCCTAATTTTTTCTGAAAAACATAACATTGTTGTTTTCGTGCTCTGCACAAAATATATAGTAAAAATTTATTATTTTCCAAAATCCTTTTGTAGAATGATAGGTAAGAGTGAGATCTAGAAGTTTTATATTTTGTTGTAATTTTCCATTGAAATTTTTTTTTTTATGATTTTTTGAAGTGACCGCATCCTGAAAATTTGGTACCTATTCGTGCGCTGGGCATAACTTGCATCAAAATAATAAAAAATGAAAAATTGTTTTTTTGAAAGTGTATAGAATCTAGTGTAGAACAATAATATGTAATTTTTTTTTTAATTTAGTAAAGTATATCAAAAGTTATTAAAATAATGGCAGACATATGTTTGTGAGGACTGTCAAGGCACTAGTAGAGAAAATTAAAGTTTACTATGCTAATGTTGTCCAAAAATAAATAAAAATTATATGGTCAGAAAATTGAGAAGACGTGTGAGGTTATGGTGGTAATTTTAGAGATACCTACTTGATCATTTGTAAACCTGATGACGACGAAGTCGAGAAATCATGTTGGAAGATCAAAAAACATGTAAAGGGACAAAAATGGGGGGAAAATGGGATTGCAAGCCTTAGGGTCATTTTCCAACCCTCTTATCAAGCCAAAACCCGCACGGGTTTTGAAAAACAAAAAATTACTATTCACATTTCTACATAACCCGCACAGGTTTTGAAAAATAAAAAGTACTATTCACAATTCTACATAACCCGTATGAGTTATGTAGAACTAAAACCATTATTTTGTGTTTCACAAAACCCGTACGGGTTATGAAGACATAATAATGTATGCTTGTAAACTTATCATTTACTACACATATGTATAGACATTATAATATGTGTTTATGTATGTATATATGCATATCTATATTTATATAGATATATGTATATATGCATATCTATAGCTATAGATACATATATTTATATAGTTATATGTATATATGTTTGTATACATGCATGTCTCTCTTCTTTTCCTCTCTCTCTCTCTCTCTTCTTCCTTCCCCCATCACTGTCTCTGTCTATTCTGAGCCCTAATTATCCTGCTTGAGTTCTATCTCATCTCTCTCCCCCTCACACTTCTCTTTCTGTTGATTCTCTCACCCTTTTCTCCTTCTCGTTCTCTCTCTACCTCATACTCTCCTCCTTCTCCTTCTCTTTCTCTCTCCCTATACCATTCTCTCTCTCTCTCTCTCTCTCTCTCTCTCTCTCTCTCTCTCTCTCTCTCTCTCTCTCTCCCACATGTATGGGTTATGCAGAGCTAAGGCCAAAACTTCTAGTTCTCAATAACCTGTAGGTTTCTAAAATATATAATGTTCCTCAAAACCAGTATATTTTTTGAGGAACTTTTGGTTTTTTATTATAAAAATATAATGTTCCTCAAAACCTGTACATGTTTTGAGGAACTTTTGATTTTTTTATTATAAAATATAATGTTGAACTTTTTGTTTTTTTAATTGCTTTTGGCTACGCTTTGTGTTACCAAGCCTAGCACATTTTTGAATTTTCAGAACAAGCACGGGTTATGAAAAAATTCTTTTTCTTTTTTGCATGTGGCCACTTTTCTGTTCACCATCTTGGTGCACTTACCCATGCATATTCGACAAATAAAGGAATTAGTTAGTATAAACTTAGGGAAAGGAGATCCCCTCCATAATATGGGGGATGTGGCCATAGTGAATAGAGAAGTGGAGGTAGTCTTCCAATTGGAGAAAAGAAAGAGTATAAGGGGAGTACAATTCACCTTACAAAGTTGCCCTAATCAAATATATCCTATAGAGGTTTGTAGGATATAGCGATAAGAATCAAAGGACCCAATCAATCAAAGAAAGACTTTGGTGAATGGGTCTAAAACAAAATCATTTGGAAATAGAGCTAGGAAATGGCTCCTACACAGGGAATAATAGAAGATAAGGCTTCAATAACATAGAAAAAAGCTTGATCGATTTTTTTCAAGGGAGATCTAACTTCATTTTATTTCTTTATAGAAGGTTCCATCCTCCCATGCTCTAGGTCGGTGCACTACCCTATATACCTTATTTTAATGGGGGATAAGAAATCAATTAGATTTCTCTTCAAGTTCAAGAATATGTGGATGAGAGATGAGAATTTATTAAATTTGATTGATTCTTGGAGGGTAGAAAAGTAGTTTGAAGCCTCTAAATTATTATTATTGTCTCTAAGCTAAATTATGTAAAACATAGACTAATTCAATGGAATAAGGATCACTTTGAGGATATCTTCGAAATAAAAAGGTTTGGAAGAATAATTGGGTAACTAAAATGAAGAATTATTCTTGCAAAAAATGGATTAGAATAACTTTTTGAATGAAAAGGACTTGATGAAGGATTATGAAGAGATTCTTAGAAAGGAGGGGTGTTATGGAATTAGAAATCCATAGAAAGACTTGGATGGTTGAAGGAGACAAGAACACAAATTATTTTCATAACATGACAAAACAATGAAAAGGACTTGAATAGAATTTAAAAACTTAAGAGAATAGATGGTTCCTTATTGAGGATCCCAAGGAGATTGTGAGGGTAAGAATAGAATTCTTTACTAGACTGCTAAGAAATTTAGAGGGATCAGAATAGAAGACGCAATTGGACCTACTTAGTCATATTTCCAAACTGATAACTTCAAATCAAAACAAATATATAAATGCAAGTTTGTCAGTTAATGAAGTAGAAGAGACATTAAAACAACTCCATCTCGATAAAGACCCTATGCTAGATGGTTTTTCGACTAATTTTTTTTCAAAAATGTTGGAGAACTATTGATGTGGAATTAATAGAGGCATTGGAGGCTGCAAGGAATTCAAGAAGATTTTTTAGAAAAATAAACAATACCTTTATAGCTCTCATTCCAAAAAAGGAGAAGGTAATAGCCATAGAGGAATTCAAACCAATCTCCCTCTACAACATAATTTATAAGATACTAGGTAAAGAAATAGAAAATAGATCAAAGAAACTTATGCCTAACATCATCTTTGACGAACAAACTAGGTTTTTCTTGGCTAGATCAAACCTTGGAAGGAGTTAATATTTTGCAAGAAGTGATTCATTCAAGTAAAAGTAATCAAGACCCTGATATGCTCATAAAGTTGGATATAAAGAAGGCATATGACAAGGTCGATTAGTGGTTCCTTTCCAAGGTTTTAGAGGCATTTAGATTTGATAAATAATAGATTTATTGGATTTTCACTTGCATTTTTAGTCCCAAAATTTTAGTTCTAATTAATGGGTCTCTTGAGGGATTCTTTGAAAGTTCCTAAGGATTGAGACACAAGAATGATTCACTGTCACTTTTCTTTTTTTATTATTATGGCAGAGACTCTTGGAAGGGCCTTCAAGGGCTCTCAAGTAGAGTAGGTCAGATAGAAGTTGTACAAGTAATGATCAATATTCATGTGGCCATAACTCACCAACAATTTGTGGATGACTCAATATTATTCAGAAATGCCAAGAAAAAGGAAGCAAGATAGTTCCTTAAGATTTTGAATCAGTATGCTAAGGCATCTAGTCAGGAAGTAAGTGAAGCCAAGTTAGAGGTATTTTTTTGTTGGTACCTCCAAGTAAAGGAGCTAAAATATTAAGGATTATTAACTTCAAGATGAGGAAACTACCCTTTTTCTATTCAGGCTTAACACTGCATAAAGGGTTAAGAACTTCCAAATAATGGGATCCCTTGAAAGGAAAATTGACAAGAGATTATAATCATGGAAGAGTCACTGGCTTTCATAGATAGGGAGGATAGTCATGCTCAAAATTGTTATCTCCTACATGCCCATTTGTCTGCTATCTTGTCTTGTCCTCACATCTAAAACAAATCAATAACTAACTCAGAAGATGAGAAAGTTTTTTTGGAAAGGGCTAGCAAAAAAAGAAAAAGTGGCATTAATTTCTTGTGAAAAATTAAGCAAACCTAAGGATCAAGGGGGCATGGGGCTCATAAATCAAATGTGGTATAAGAAGGCACTAGGGGCAAAATTGGCTTGGAGGATGTATAAAGACCCTAATTAAAATAGGCCAAAATTGTTTAGGAAAAGTACTTGGACAATGATTTGATTGGTATATTTAAGATTTTCAATCCTCCTAAAGGTTCAAGGGTATGGACCTTTATGCCTAACTGTAGATCAATGCTAGCATATTTCTTATCTTGGGATATATATGATGGAAGTTTAGCACTATTTTGGGAAGATTCTTGTGCTGGATATCCTAGTTTAGATAGTATATTAAACATAGAAAAAACTAAGGTATATTTGAAACAAAACTAAGGGTGCTTAGTGAAAGATTATGTAATCTTCTTCAATAATGATCCTCCTTTGGAATGGAGGTGGAAGGATCTACATTCCTTACCATTTCCAATCAAGAAAATCACCCAAGTGATGGACATTATCTCAAACAAAAGGATAGTGTTTAGGAGAAAACAAGACAAACTTATATGGGCGGGTGTAAGGAATGACCTTTTTAATACCAAAGATGGTTACAAAGTAGTGGCTAGGAATGACTCTCAATGTTGTTCAAATATTTCAATTTATCTTTCTTGGAGAAAATTCCACATACCTAAAATTGGGTTATTCACTTGGGTTGTCATTCACAAGAAAATCTTAACTATAAAGTAGTTTACGAGGATGGGTGATGAAGGCCCTTCAAGATGTGTGTTATCATCTAAGTAGGAAAATTTTGTGGATCATCTACTTTTGGGTTGCCCCTTTTCACAAGCATGTTGGTATTGGCTCTGTGTAAAACTTGGTTGGGTCACGACATTACCAAATGACATCATGAGTCTCTTCAAATGCTAGTTGATTAAGATAAGACTAGAACTCCTTGGTTGTTGGTGGATTATTTGCATTTTTATATTGATTTGGGAGATTTGGAAGGAAACAAATTGGGGAATATTTGAAGAAAAAGATATGTCAATCGAGTCCTTTCTAAATAATGTTTAGGCAACAATAGTAGAAGTGGCCAATAGTTGTTCATATTCCCAAAAATGATAAATTCACCTATTAGGATGGAGGAATGAAGTTAAAATGGAATGGTCTAAAGATCCCTCCATTGTTGGGCAATGGAGGCTTTGTGACAAAAGATGTTAGGGCACAAACTAGGTGGAAACCACTAGAATTTGGGTGGTATAAATTAAATTCTGATGCTACCTCTTGAGGGAATCCACACCGTTATGGTGTTGGGTACATCATCAAATTGTGGGATGGGGAGGTTGTCAGAAAGATATCAATACCATTAGAGGAAGACACTAAGAATGTGGTCGATTTAAAAGTACTTACACAAGGACCTTTATTCTACAAGGAATTGGATATCACTAGACTAAAAATTGAAGGTCATTCAACTATAGTTGTTATAATTCTATGAGGAAGGGGTCCACAATAAATTAGAAACATGTTGCTTTGGTAGATAGGATTTTGGAACACCTTAAATATTTTTTAATATATCATAAATCATGTCTATAGAGAGGGAACTTTGGAAGCTCATGAAATGGCCAAATTGGCAGCTAACAAGATGAAGTTTGGGATAATAGGATCAAAATAGCATGTGGATGAAGAGTTAAGGTTGAAATAACCCATATAGGTAGCACACATGCATCAATTGAAGTATTGATGCTTAAACTAAGTAAGGTTTATTGGAGAATTGAGAACATTGGTTCGCACACTTTGGCTTGTCCTCTCAACAACTTGGATCACATATTTTGGGAGGCCAACCGGGAGGCGGATGAGTGCCATATATGATTGTCTATGAGGTGGAACTAGGTGTGATTGGCATCACTTGACATGTAGATGATGATAGTTGATTGATGACCAGAGGCATAGGCATAGGTTGCATTAATTTCAAAATTGATCAAGGACCCTAGTGGACTTTTTGGGAAAGGCTCTTGGCTTTTGGTCTAAAAAATCTATCAATTCGAATTTTGGAAACAAAATTATTGGCTAGATCTCGCATAGAAAGTATAGTGGCATGACATTCTGATATGAGCTAATATGACTTAGCATTTACGGTAATTTTCTCTTCCAATGGTTGTAGCTTGTACAATAAGGCAGAGAAGGTGTTCAAGTTTTTTGTTCGCCTCTCAATCTTCATTTCCTGTTTCAAACATGGAGACGCCTATTCGCCTACAAAGTAGCAAAACTAAAATATCCTTCCTAGGATATATCTCAGGCCAACGTACGGATGATCTAGACAATGCTCCCACTGTCCTAACGATGGAGATAATTAGAAGGGTTTTATGGAAGGATTCATTGACCACAACAAATAGATATGGGTCAATATGGATCACTCTTCCTGGTTTCTTGCATCATTGCTCGACCTTCTCATCTTCAAAGATGAGGTTCTCGTGGATCATATAGACATTGTAGTGGTTGCAAAACTGCAAGTCAGTATCCCCTGGCCGGATGACATCCCCAAAATATATGATTCTAAGATGGCAATGGTGAAACAACCCTACATTCTTGGTCTAGATGCGCATGGTTCTGAGTGTCACTAGAGTTGGGCCATGTTGGGTAGGGAGTTCCTTTGACGGGTGACCGGTATAGAATATGACAACTCACCTTGGCTGGAGGAATTCGCTAAGGTTGTCGAAACAAAGTGTCAAAGGCCTTTTATGAAGGTGATTGATAAGATGTGACAGTGTTTTTTGGCTTTTTGCGTTTTCGTTGCAGATCCTAGTTAGATTACGAGGGTGGTGTAAATGGTGGGTGAACGTGTGGTTAGTCTTTAACTCATCAAATTTCGATTTTCTGGTGAATTTTGATTTGGCTTTTGTTTTTGAGTTTAAATGATGTTACTTGCCTCGCCTTGTTCGACAAAGGATTTACCGTCACTGTTGTCGAGGTCTAGTATAAATGTGTATAATGGTGACCTTGCTAGGCACCCATATCGGGTAAAGGTTTTGGTTTGTGGTCTCTTTGCATCTGTCCTAGAGCATCTAAGCTTGGATAGATAGTAAATACAATGTATATAGTTTTTACATGAATTAAATATTTTTTTTACAACGCATTCCCTATCAAAAATAAATAAATGTTTTATTGAATATTATTTTTATCTATAAATAAAAATGTTCATATTTAAGTAGTTAAAATATTTAATATACACTGTAGATATCAATAGATAAATATAATTTAATGTTTTTCTATATAAGAATATAATAAGAGAATTTTCAACATTTTTGTTTAGTGGGTTCATAACAATAAGTAAAAGATCATTTCTTAATTAGTTCTTATGGCATTTCCATTCTATTTGCTCTCGCTCTCCAATTTGAAATTTCATCTTCTGTTAGGTGACGCTTCATCTGCTCTAGATTTGATTATTGATCTAGGGCTGGTGGGGAAATTTTTGGCTATATCTTCAACACTTGTTCGCTGTAGGGGATTGGTCCTCATTGCTGTGTTCATATCTCCTTCATTGACTTAGACAACTAACTTCCTTGCTCTCACTCTTGCTTCGTCTTCTTCGTCTTCTACATTGCAATTGGAAATTCTCTTGACAGTGTTAAGAGAAACCAATTCATCCAAGTCAATCGACAAGTTCTTTGTCATAATGATGACACTTTCTTAAACAACATTAAAAGTGTTACACAAGATATATGATTTATCTTGTAGATAACTGATAAATAGTTTTTGCATGTGCATGCATACACATTATTTTATATTAAAACTTATTTTATTGATTTTCAGGGAAAGCATATGAATAGTCATTATAGCTAACTTCACTCACCCACATGTCATAAATAGTACATGAGATTTTGACGGTTTTTTTTTCTGTTTCTTGACATGACTTAACTGTTTATAGCTACTTTCATCAGATTTCAACGATTTTTTTTTTGTCTCCATATGCTACTTAACTACTTATAGTTGTTGTTCTAACTTTTGGAATGTAGCGACACATACTGTGAGATCTTTTATGTAAGGACCAAAAAGTGATCATTTCAAACTGTCGTCTTGCACCTACTTATTTTTTTATATCAGTTTTTATATAATCAAAATTTAACTCTCCAAAATATATTTCTAACAATTTTTTTTCTATCCTATAAACATTACATGTAATAGGATGCATAATTTTATAGAATTTTTGATAGAATTGAAAATTTGACTATGAAAAAATTCTCTTCTCTAAATTTATTTTTGAAAGAAAATTTCTGTCAGCCAACCCATTAAACGTATGAAGATTCCCTCTCAAATTACAAGCGACGAAGAAATTAAGTGCTCTAGATATTTTGTAGTGCTTGATTACTTTTAAACTTTGCAATAATTCTCCTCTACTCGTGCGCAACTACCACAAAGATCATTTTCTACGTAAGAAGCAGCTATGGTTAGATATCATCATCTCTTTTCGTCTGTATTCATTATAAATGTGTGTGACACTTAACAGCTCAATTTAACATGTATGTACGTACCCTTTCAAGGGAATTTACAGCAGTCGAAAATGTCATCTCTATAGTTCTTGAGATAGTATTAATTAAACCATAGTTTTAGTTTTAATATTCAATCCTGAAGTTGTGGAAATGGATGTATCAGCAGTCTTGCAGTCATTTCTTCTTTTTAATAATTCTTGTCAGCTTGTGCGCAACTACCGCAAGGGTCATTTTCATCTCTGTTCTTCTCTACCTAGTGTGAGATGCTTTACAGCTCAACTTGACATGTGCGCACCCTTTCAAGGGAATTTATAGTCGAAGGTGTCATCTCATACTACTATTTAAACCATAGTTAAATATTCAAATCTGATGTTGTTGAAATGGACATATCAGTAGTCTTGACAATCTCACCAAACATTGCAAATTGTATCCATCAGAGATTAAATTTTTTTTTTAATTAAAGTTTAAATTTTATGTTCACTCGAATTTACATTAAAAAAGCCAGCATACAACATTGAAAGGAAGTAATGACCACGTGGATGGGAGAACATGTACTTCCCGAAGATGTCAGGCAAATCATTTGTCATGATCGTTATAGAAGTACTCCTAAGATTCTAGATGGATAGGAAAATCATGAAAAGTATTGATTTGAGTACTTCGAGTCACTATAATAATGAGATGTTCATTAATTATATTATCATTGCCATAAGTTCCCACGCTTTCTGGGTGACTCTAATTGTTTTGAAAAGCTATCCGGCTAATTTGCTCTGCAAGTTTCGAAATCTAGTGTTGAACAACGACAAAATGGGTGGCAACAGGAGGTGTTATAAACCAAGTTGCTGTAAAGAATAGAAATAGAAGGAGGAGGTTTGGGTATTGGTCTCATTGGGGTCCAAATATAGGGGAGGGGGGGGTGAACTCACAATAATGGTTCCCACTTTTTTGCCACTTTTGACACTGAGATGAACAATTTTAAAATAATCTTCACCTTCCAACAACTATGACTTTTAAACTATTAAGAATTTGAAGATGATGTAAATTAGTGATTTGTAGCATTTTGTCTGTAGATTCTATATATATTTTTTTCAAACTTTTTTGAAGGATTTTTTTTTTTTTTTTCATCTCCCTTGAAAAGTAGTTTTTCACAACAAACTACATTTTTAAAGAGTGATGTGTCTCCCGAAATGCATAACTTTTTTTCTATAAATGATAAAAACTCAATTCTTTCGAATTTTGCTTTGTAACATCAATGTCCAAGGCTTGCAGTTGGTTTGATAGTGATATGTTCAATATTTTCATTTTATTAAGTTTTGAAGTCCGACTAGTCATAATTAAGACATAGGTTTAAGTTTGAACACATAACTTGTTTTCTATATATCAAAATTCAATTTGTTTTTTTTGTTAGAAAGAAGACATCAATACCCGAGGCTTAGATATTTTTCATAATTTTCTTGAATTAGTTTCCTATTTTTCCCAATGTGTTGCACAAAGAAGTTCATGTTCGGTGAAAAACCTATGTTTGGTAAAATTAAAAAAACAAGTTCATAATAAACTCAATATGTAATAAAATTATAATCATTGGAAAGCTTGCTTCGAGGACTACAATACTATATTTTGGGTTGTCAAGATGATTCCATTTGACCCTTCAACCAGAGGTTTAAAGGCCAAAAATATGCAAAAAAATGTAGAAATCTTCAGAGAAGTGTTAAAAAAGGGGTTCAAACGAAGGGGGGTTCGAATGAAGAGGGGTTCGATCGAGCCCCTGCTATATATTTGAAAAATGACTTAAATAAGAATTAAAGGTGCTTCGCTCGAAAGAGGGGGTTCGAGCGAAGTGGGAGCTTCACTCGAACCCCCAAAGGGTATTCCATTCGAACACCCCCACTTCGCTCGAACCCCCCGTAAATAGAATTCTCCACTTTCGCCAATTTCCTTTGGAAAAAGTGGGAACCATTAATGTGGAATAACCCGGGGGTGTTAATTTTAATTTTAATATCCTCATTGACAAGAATCTCTACCTTTTTTTGAGTCTTTAATTTTATTTCAGATTTTTTTGGCCCAAGATTTAGGTCTGCGAAACAAGGGATTTCTTTTTACCAACCCATCTAGGTGGGTTTTTTCTACTGATACTAGTACCATTAGTGGTCTTCTGCAGGGGGCCCTCATTCTCTAAGGGTTTATATTCTGAGTCATCTGACACATGGACATCATTTCAGTCCATAGCCATTCCTCCCTCAGCATTGTCAAACTCCATGTCTGAAACATCGTGCACCTCTTGGCTGGCTAAAACTTAGGGTTTTTCAAAGTAGGGGAGGGTTTAATCTGATAGAATTTCACATACTCTATGATTACGAGGATTAAACCCTCATGTAGAACCGGATTATCCTCATTCTTGGAGTGCTTGCTAATAGATAACTCCAAAGAAGATAACAAATAAAATTGAATAAAAAATAATTTGTCACTCCTTTCCCTGAAAAATTTCCTCCCCTCCATACTGAGCCTAGAGATCTTAGCAATAAAGGATTCATCATTTCTAAACTCTGCCCCAGACACACACAATACCCTATTATCCCAATTGCTCACAAACAAATTCATGAGCTGATGGTTGTGTCCATGAAGTTTCCGAACAAAGGGCTCCATTCTGCCATCAACAACTTCTCTCTAGACGTCCTCATTTTTTTCCCAAAGCTCACATGAGGATGACTCCATTCTATTTTTGTCTCCCCCCATTATGTTACTGCTTCTGTAATTCTTTCCGACGAAACCAAAACCAAACTTCAAACTCGCTCAAAACAAACAGAGCCACAGGAAAAATCTAGAAACTTGATTTTACTTCTTTCAATGAAAAGTCCGACACATGTGATCTGTCATCACTAATGTTCAAGCGAAGAGAGATTTCTGGCATCCTTCCTTGCCAACTCACACAATTGGAATGGGAAGGAATCCCCTTCATGCCACCACTTTTCATCATCTTGCCACCACTTTTCATCATCTCTAACCACACCGAGATTAGCCACATGGTTAGCTGGCCTATTACCCTCCCTCAAAACATGTGATATTTTAATAGCCTTAAATTTGGTCATCATTTCAAAGAATTCCTGCATTAAATGGTTAGTCATTCACCTAGGACGATATTTTTTGTTCAAAGAATTAATTATATTTAACGATTCACTCTCCATCTGTACCTTCTTAAATCTTTCATGGTTAGCCAGTTTAAGCCCAATGTAGGCTGCATTTGCCTTGAGAAAAATGTTTATAGTATTGTTTATAGTAGATAAGATAAGATTTTTGTATATTTTTCTAGATTTGGAGATGAAAAAAATTAATATTTACTTATTTATAATGGATGAGATAAGATTTGTTTAGATTTATATAGATTTTTTTTTTTTTCTTGTCATGTGAAACATCACATTTAATGTTTACATTAAATATGAAATAAATGCAAATACTTTTAAAATATTAGTATCATAAGATTTTTCTCGTTTCATTCAATGAAATAAGATTTCCAAAGATTTTTTTGGAATGCAATCACCATTTATCATTATGGGGGAGACAATAATTTATTGTCTTTTTGGGTGTTGGTAAATAATATTGCCTAAATAACTAAATAAATTAAAAATAAAAATAAATTTTTTGTATTGACTATTTGGAGTGAAGACCAATAAAATAAGAGATAAATTTTATTTTATAAATTGAAAAAAAATTGTGTCTCAATTTTAACTATAGAACTCCATGCAAATATTTAAAAATACAGCCACATTATTGGAAGGATTCAAAAATCAAATATATTCAATGAATGCATTAGTATACTTGCCTATCGACAGGAAACTAATACATTATGTTTATAAAAAAATGAAAGTATTTATACTCAAAAAAATATATATTCGCGATGAATGGGGATCACAATGCATTTCACGTGCTTGAGCAACACTTGTCTCCCTACAATATTATTAATTATCGACATTCCTGTACTCGATGTATTGTCTCTTTGACTGAAGTAGTTAAACGTGCAAGAAATCTGGATTACATTCAAAAGTATGTCTATCATGGCTATTGTCACAGACCTTATCAGTGAGATCCACGCAACACTGGAATTAGATGTCTCAGGTGCGTAATGGCCTGTAGACAACCAACCCAGACTACACCTTCTCGTACCTGATCAGATCGGAATTCAATGTCACCTTAAAACAATGTTGTGAATGTTGCCAATGCGGAATCCAAATCAATGCAGAATAAAATAACTCGGATGCAAGTCATATGCAATGCAAATCCCAAGATAGACAAGAACACACAAAGTTGGTCGATGAAGACGGATGCTTTTCAATTATGCAAAACCAACATTACAAAACCAAAGCCACGCATAATGTGTTGAGAAACACTAGTCTCCTTAATGTCTAAAGCTAAAAAAGTGCTTAGTCAGACTTATTACAATGAAATCACACAGAGCTCACAGCTCAGTCCTGAGTCCCACAATTAGACCTCCTCGGCTCGCCTTGCTGCCTTTCGCCTAATTGCGCTCCGCTCAAACTTTTGCTCTGATGATCTGATCTGCCTTATGATCAAATGATTAAGGCATCCCGCCTTATATAGCCAAGTCCCCTATGATGCATTAGATGGATAAATATTTTCCTGGTCGTCGATCTTGTAACGGCTCGATCTCACGGCACACAAAAATCATGTTGGATGATCTATGCGCTCCAACGGTCAGCTCAACATGCTAAGAAAGTTGACCCAACATAGGTCTTCCTTAAACATGTGATCGACCCCATAACGTGTGCCAGAAAAGGTCTGCACCCAATCACAAACCCCTCGGTACTCGATCCATGAAATCGGCCCGCCAAGTGCATAATCGGTCAAGCTGCAAAGCACCTCGGTACTTTCCCTAACTCAAGTCAGCCCCAAATACATAAGTGATCCCATGTGGATCCACTTAAACCAAAAAAGTGTCATCCGAACTTGGCTAAGTGTTTAGGTCAGTGAACACACAAAAAGACTTCGTCCCAAAAAGAATGCAAAGTTTGTGTCCATTACATCCTCCCCCACTCAACCTGGTGCAATACCCTCATTGCTGCATCTTTGGACCAAGAAGTCATAGAGGGAATTCTCTCCTGAACTTCAAGACTACAGAGTTGAGTTCCTCTTGAGGAACTCCATGATCTTTTCCTCATAACGCCAAAGAGTCTCGCCAACTTGCCAAGAAGCAGACTCATGTGGCTTGCCATCGAAAACGATAAGGAATTCTCTGTGCACTTTTCTGCTATAGCGTCATATCCGCATAGCCAAGACTTGACCTACTCACTTCTCTGGATGGTCGACCATATTCACAGGCCCCCTCTTAGGAATGTTCCGAACCAAGTCTTCTCCATCTGCATTGTGCGCTCTCAGTTGTGACACATGAAAAATTGGGTGCATTCCCAGATGCTCTGGCAGATCCAACTAATATGCTACAGGATCCAACTTCTTCACAATGTGAAACGGCCCATCCCACTTGCAAACAAGTGTAGTGCTCAACCCCCTTGGAAATTTAAACTGGTAAGGATCCATGCACAACAAAACTCTATCGCCGACCTGAAATTCCACTTGTCTTATCTCTCCATCAGCATTCTTTTTCATTCGCTCCGATGCCTTGGTGAGATGATAACGATCCAGTTCAACTCGCTCATTCCAAGTCTGTACCATGTCTGCCGCATCGACATCACCTCCTTGATATCCATGCATCATAGTATGCGGAGTAAGAGGCTACTGCCCTGTCACCAACTCCAATGGAGAGTACTTCGAAGACTCGCTCTTCTACAAATTATATCTGAATTGGGCTATGTCAAGCAACTTCTGCCAATTGCCTTGATTGGAGTCCACAAAATGCCTCAAGTAGATTTCCAACACAACATTGATCTACTAGTTTGTCCATCCATCTACGAATGATAAGAAGAACTCATCAAAAGGTTGGTGCCCATGAGCTTGAACAACTCGGACCAAAAATTCAATGTAAACCTGGTGTCCCTATCTAAAAGGATTCTCAATGGTATGCCCCAGTACTTGACCACATTCTTGAAAAAGTAGCTCTATTGGACATGGCTACTGGCAAGCAACAAAAATAGCATACTTGCTAAACCGATCCACAACAACCACAATGTTGGAGAAACCTTCCATATTCAGGAGCTGAGTGATGAAGTCCATAGTCACGCTCGTCCATGGCCACATAGGTATTGGCGAAGGTTCGAGCAAACCTCCCGGTCATTCATGAACTGACTTATCCTGCTGGCAAGTGATGCAAGTCCTCACATAGATCTCAACATCGTCTCGCATCTTTGGCCAGTAGAAGCCTCGTTCCATAAGTGCCAAAGTCTGCTTCTACCCAGGGTGGCCCGGCTAGGTAGAATCATGACACTCCCATAACAACTCTCTGCGCAACTCCTTCAATTTCAGAATGTACAAACGGTTCTCTGCATAGTATAGCAATCCATCTTGCAAATAAAATCTTTGAGTCCACCCAACATGAACTTGAAGAACAATCTAATAAGCTTGAGAATCATTCTCAAGTTCTTCATTAACTCGATCCATCACATCTTCAGCCACTGTGACTTGGCTGACCTCTCCTTACAAGTTCTCCAGTATGCCCAACTATTCCTAAAGACTGAGAGCATATGCAACCACATTGTGCCTTCTTGGATTATAAACAAGCACAAAATAGAACTCAACAAGGAACTCCTGCCACCTTGCTTGCTTCGGGGTAAGTTTGGCCTGTGTTTTGAAGTAAGTCAAACTTTATGTTAATAGTCTTCACTACAAAAGGCACTCTTAGAAGATAGTGCTGCTAAACTCTAAGGCAGTACACAATGACTGTCAATTCCTTCTCATGGGATGAATATTTGCGCTCCCTAATGTTAAGTTTCCTCGACTCAAATGCTACTGGGTGCCCATGCTGTATAAGAACCCCTCTGATCGCATAATCAGAAGCATTCGTCTGAACCTCAAATGGTTCATTGTATCTTCGCAACGCAAGCACAGGTTCCACTGTCAGCTTACTCTTCAACTCCTCAAAAGTATGTTGTTGGTGCTCGCCCTAGATCCACCTCGTTTCCTTCTTCAACAAGTCGGTCAAGGGCCCCGCGATCCTGGAGTAGCCCGCAAAAAACTTCTGACAGTAGTTTTCCAGTCCCAAAAATTGTCACACCTCATGGACATTCCGTAGTGGTTCCCAATCCTAAATCGCTACAAGCTTTTCTGGATCAAGTCGGATCTGACAACATCCCACAATGTGCCCTAAGAACTGAACCTCCTCCTGTGCAAATTCACGCTTCTCCCTTTTGGAAAAGAGGTTGTGTGCCCTCAGAAGGCTAAACACCTCCCTAAGGTGCTCCCTATGTTCTGCAAGACTTCAACTATACACCAAGATGTCATCCAAATATACAACAACACATCTATCCAGCAAGGATCTGAACACATCATTCATGAGGGTGTTGAAAGTAGTCGGTGCATTGGTTAGGCCAAACAACATGACCAAAAAATTCATAAGATCCATACCTTGTCGTGATAGTCGTCTTCGCCTCATTGCTCGGTGCGATGTGGATCTGGTAATATCCTTGTCTCAGATCCAACTTGGTGAAGTACTTGGCCTCCACAAGTAGATCAAAGCTATTTGCAATCAAGGGAAGAGGGTATTTGTTCTTAATAGTCAGCGTGTTGAGCACCTGGTAGTCCATGGACAAACGAAGTGATCCATCTTTCTTTCGCTAAAACAAGACTGGAGATGTAAAGGGGGAGCGAGAAGGTCGTAAGCATCCCACCTCCACAAGCTCTGCAAGTTGCTTCCTCAACTCAGCCATCTCAGGTCTAGAGAGGCGACAAGGAGCTCAAGACGGCGGTCTTGCTCCCATCTCCAACTCAATCATGTGATCCACATACCTCTTGAGTGGCAGCGCTGTTGGTAACTTCTCCGGCATAACATCCGTGAACTCCTTCAGGACATCCTCTACTGTAGAAGGATTAGATGATCTAGATTGTTTGCCTTCGTTCCATCCACTAAGTAAGGTCGCCAAAAAGAGCTACTCGGTCGCCTTCCTTCCAACTCGCTTAGCACTCAAAGCACTCAGAATTTGAGCTGAGTCAATTTTCCTCACCGTCAAAATCATACAAGGCTACACCGGATCCAAGATCAAAACGCATCCCAAGTATGGAGCCACCATAGCTGCTACTTGTCTTGGGTAATCCTATCCCAATATTAAATCAAATTCCTCTATTTCAGTCGCCACAAGGTTGACTGGAGCCTAACATGATTCATTCCTCATGATAGTATTTAGGATCTCGCCACTGACCTTCCATGCGGTAGCAGTAATTGCCTTGAAACTAGTCTCAGTCGGATCCATCTTGAGCCTAAGTGACTTCACTCAGCTCATAGAAATGTAATTATGTGTAGCCCCAGAATCAACCATCGCCAAGACCTTCTTTCCTCCAAAGAATACCTCGATGAAGCATAAGTCGTGTCGACTTGATGCGCCTGCATTCAGATTCGTTGTTTCTTGTACAACATTCAGCAACTGCAAAATGCCCATCTCAGGTTGAACTTTCTGGTTCTTGGTCACCAATGAATTGATGCGAGTGTGCTCAGGATACTCTTGAGCCTAATGTCAAGATTGTCCGCAAATAAAATAGTTGTTGTCCGCCTTCTTATCTTTCGTATGTTTGTCATTTTTTGCCTTCTTGGTTGGGTGGTTCCTAGTCGGTTTATTCTTCTTCTTCTCTTCCGCTTTCATTTGTGGACCAGCATTCCACTTATCTTTCCTCCAATAAAGTTTTTTACGCCAATCTGTGGAGTCAGACCATTCTCCATGAATCCCTTTGTCTGCATCACCCTTATAGTCCAACAAGTCGTTGGCCAAAGTAATCAATCGCCTGAGCCAATGTCTGCACCTTCTGCCTTTGCATCTCGTCGGCAGCCCAAGGTTGCAAGTTCCTCATGAACAAGTACAACTTCTCAAAGTCGTTTATCTTGGTGCATTCCAAGTCCAACACTTGGAACTCGCGGACGTAGTCCCAAATCTTCATGGTATGCTTTATCTCATCAAATCAAGCTCAAGCCACCTAGTCCGAGTTGCCTGGATGGAACTGATCCTATAGAGTCACCTTCAATTCAAGCCAATTATTAATCGAATGCACTATTTTTCCAGCTCGCTTGTCTGCCACCAAAGCTTCACACTTCTCATGAAGCATGAGGCCACCTTTCGGACTTGTACCTCATCAGCGAGCTCAAGTGCACTCGACAAGTATTCCTCTACATCCCAGAAGAAGTTATCCAATACTTTGTCATCATGATCGCCATCATATGATGCAATCGATGCTAATGTCTTGGAACTTTGCGTTCCAACCTAGAGTAGTGTACTATAAAGTGACTGTCCTTCCTTCAAGAACTTGATCTCATTGTGGTGCACCTCCATGTTCTGATGGATCTTGTCTAGGACATCCTGCATATGTTCGAGTCTTGATACAATGCTCTCGAACCATCCTTCCGAACCCTCCAAGTTAGAAATCCATTGTTCATGATCCTAGAGCCAATGCTTGGTGTGCAACCCCCAAACATCGTATTCTTATTGTTCCTCGACTTCCTCTTGATGTCCTTCATCCAGAGGTTCCCCCATCTTGTTCCTTTGCAAAGTTCTGCGCTGATACCAGCTGTCACGGACCTTATCAGCGAGATCCGCGCAGCATTGGAATTAGACGTCTCAGGTGCACAATGGTCTGCAGACAACCAACCCAGACTATGCCTTCTCGTACCTGATCGAATTGGAACTCAATGTCTGCTTAAAGTAATGTTGTGAATGTTGCCAATGTGGAATCCAAATCAATACGGAATAAAACAACTCGGATGCAAGTCAGATGCAATGCAAAACTCAAGATACATAATAACACACAAAGTTGGTTGAAGAACACAGATGCTTTTCAATAATGCAAAATGAACATGAAAAAACCAAAGCCAAGCATGTTGTGTTGAGAAACACTAGTCACCTCAAGGTCTAAAGCTAACAAAATGCTTAGCCAGACTTATTACAGTGAAATCACACAGAGCTCACGGCTCAATCCGGAGTCCCACAATTAGAGCTCCTCGACTCACCTAGCTTCGTTTCGCCTAATTGCACTCCGCTCCAAATTTTTTCTCTGATGATCTGATATGTCATATGATCAAATGAGTAAGGCATCCTACCTTATATAGCCAAGTCACCTATGATGCATCAGATGGATAAATATTTCTTGTCATAGATCTTGTAATAGTTTGATCGCATGACACACAAAAATTAAGCTAGATGATCTGTGTGCTCCAACGGTCGGCTCAACATGCTAAGCAAGTCAGCCCAACATAGGTCTTTCTTAAACGTGTGCTAGAATAGGTCCGCACCCAATCGTGAACCCCTCAGTACTCGATCCATGAAATCGGCCCACCAAGTGCATAACCACTCAAGCTGCAAAGCACCTCAATACTTGTCCCAACTCAAGTCGGCCCTAAATACATAAGTGATCCCATGCAAATCCACTTAGATCGAAAAAGTGCCATCTGAACTCGGCTAAGTGTTTAGGTCAATGAACACACAAAATGACCTTGTCCCAAAAAGAATACAAAGTTTGGGTCCGTTACAGCTACGGTCACCATCCTAAAAGGAGGATTAGAATTTCCCTACAATTGGCATAGACAATTATTTGAAAGAAACCTTGTCTTGACTATATAAATTGTGACATCATATGGCACAGGAAGCTAACGACACTGTTGTTCTCTAATTACTATTTTAATTTTTTAAGATATAATTATATTAAGATAGGAAGAAACATTCATACTTTGTCTTTCATCCATAAAATCTCTTATCATCCACCTTCTTGTAAGAGACAGAATCAAAACATGAATATTTCTTTATTTGTTGTGGATAGTGTCAAATTTCGTAAGAAGAAATACTTTTTTTATCATCTAATTCAACTTGGTACAATAATTTGAATAGGGATAATGAGGAGCTGTATTCTTCACATGTAAGTATTCTTTTCTTAAGTAAGTTGTGTTTGACTTTAATATGGATCTTTTTAATTGCAATAAGATATATTTCATTTCTATTTGTTTTTTTTTGTTTTTTTTAGATTTAATAAGGTATTATAGTCATATTTTTTATGACGCATTACACAAAATAACATTCTAGCATTATTAGTTGAGCTTCTTGATTGACTACTTCAATGATGATGAACCATGATTTAAAGACAACATAGAAGTTTGCAATATATGTAAACCACTTATAGAAAGTGGGGATGTGGGCATTATTGTTCTTCAAATACAAGTATTCCTTCCATCGACAAGTTATTCTTGGTTTTGATAGAAATCTTGTTAATTCTGATATGATATATCTCATCTTCCTTTGTTTCTATTTTATTTTATTCCATTTTTATTTTTTTTTGGTTTAATGAGATAGCACAAAGCATCATCTATTTTTTACTATTTTATAATGGTTGATAGGTAATTATTGAATGATGTTTTAAGAAATTTCAATTTTTTTGGTACAATCGTCTTATTATACATATTTTTGTGCAGGATGAAAATGGAATTAAGTAAACTAAGACCTAATCCCACTCGTATGCACACATTGGAATACAAAAGAGCCTAAGGAGATGAGTCACTTTGACTACTTCTTTCAAGAGAGACAGAGAGTCAAGGAATATCTTTAGGGTTTTTATTCCTTTGTTTCTATGAAGAGGAAATGTACAAAATGTAATGAAATGATCAACTAGGCTACGAAGATAAGTAAAAGTGCAAATGTAAACTAAAATACTGAAAATTGCAGATCTAAAACTGAACAAGATCATAAATGAACAAGAAAGTAAATCTAGAGTTCTACTCTACACTTGGAGAGTAAACCCTATATGAGTGTAAATGTAAATGTGCATTCTTCAAATCACAAATGAAATGATGGGTCTAAAGCATGAATGTAAATCTGAAAATAAGTGTATAAAGCTCATACCAAGGTATGAAAATAATATTAAACCATACCAAACCCTCAGGGAGAGGTAGAAGCCAATCAATAGTCAATGATCTCATATTATTCTTAAATATCTTCAAATCTTTAATTGATGATGAAAATGGTTGATGTAGACTTGATAGATGCTTCATTTATTGATCGAATACTCCACTTAACCTGTACTTTCACTTCATGAGTGTCTCCTTCAATTGATTGTAGATGGATCCTTTAAATGAGAAAAGGAAAGGCTATATGTATGAAACCCTAACTTTGTTTTTAATCATATGCTGACTTAGAATCAATATAATTTCGCAATCCTTTGGATTTGAACATAATAATACTACCAAAATATGATCCCAAAATTCAGGGAGATAAAGTAGGGACCAAGAGGCATCACATTATTAGTCCAACCAACTTCTTCCTAAATTTTTAGGGAACCAAGATATTGTAATTCTAAAGTCAATTTCATAAGGATGGGATGATTCAATGTGTTTAGATATGTGAAATTAGGCCTTGAAGATTGAAATATGACATAATTAGAGCTTTTGATGAATTAATTAATTGAAAGAATAAAATAAAAAGGGGCACACTAAGGGTTAAGGGCCAAATTTTATGATGTGTAGAATGATAAAAGAGGAATTTAGATTTAATTAAATGAATTATCTAAATTCTTAAAGCGAAATTAAAATGCAAGATGAAAACACACTAAGGCAGGTGCTAACCTAAGCGTGGAATTGTACCACCCAATTAAGGGTGTACAATTTACGATGCTAATTATGATAATTATGAGTGTATGCAATTTGTAATGTTATATTTTGCCTTCCCTTTAGTAGGTTGTTTAATTAAAGTGATAAGTTACAGTAAATTATGTAAATGAAATAATTAAGGGTTAAATTGTGTGAAAATAATACTATAGGGAATGTAAAATAGCTCTTGAATAGAAAAGGACTATGCACTGGAACTATGATCTTAAAAGATAAGTATGTTAGATAGTAAAAACCTATATAACAATTAATGTAAAAGTAAAAAATGTCATAAAACTTGCAAAATAGAGGGACTAGAAAAATATAATCTTAAAAACAAAATTTTAGTAAATTATACATTGATGACTTAGTGAGGTAGTGGGATGATGGTTTTTGGCTACCTAAGCTTTGAATAGTGCATGCGGTGGCATGAATAGATAACCAATGGTGTCACCTACGTTTGTCTTCAACCAATAATATTTAGCCTTTATAAGCACTCAAGTGTGTGTGTATGTGTGTGTGCATGTTTGTTTGTGTGTATATTATTTACTTTTCAAAAAATATCTTAATATATTTAATATTTAAAAAATTGTAAATAGAAATATGTTTCTATGTAAAAAAATAAAGGCATTATCTATATTATCTATAAGAAACTTAATAATAATAAATATAGGGTAGGTCATTTTTCACTAAAATATAATTTCATGGTACTAAAAAAATGGACAAAAAAAATAATTTTATTAAAAAAAATTGAGAGTATACAAGACACATGTTATAACAAATTTAAGCTTATGGTAGTGATTATTTCAAGTCTTGATTGAAAAATTGGAAAGCTCTTCATCTACTTAAATATCAAGGAAGCAGTGGTTCATTATTTACATTAGAGTTTTAAAACATTCTCAAACTTTGATTGTGTCATAATTTCTTCATATCTCTAAAGATTTATAATTTAGGTATAATATCTAAAATGCTTGATTTTTTCGTTTTCGAAAATATAACATATTACTATATTATTACTTATATTTATGAATTTAAATAAGATTTAAAAAATCCCAATGTTAAAGGATAAACTATTTAAGAATGAGCCTGTTTGATCACTATTGAGATCCTATTAGTATTCATGAATTAAGTGATCTAAAGTACTACTTTAGATGTAAACATTAAGATAGTATTTGTCAATTAAATGATATTAGAACCAAACTAATTTGGGGGTTGAAGAATATTAATCAAGTAAAGCTAGTATTCTGTCTAATTATTATAGATGAAGACCACAACCATATTGACATCGTTGTGCATAGTGTTACATGTAGATTTTTAATTGAATTTGTAAACAACAATGCATCATTCTTTAATGGAGCTCATTCATGGTAGGATTTGTTTCAAAGAATAAGGAAATCATATTTATAGAACTCATAGCCCCTTAAAATAAAATATAACTCTGAGATAAAAATAATAGAGAAAACTATTTAAAGACTTGTTATCGTGCACATTTCCATGCATTTCATGCCTAGTTATCTAAAGTCATAGATACATTTTAACTCTTTATCATGTGCAACATCAATTATATAATATTTATAGACTAATGTAACAAAATCCCCAATTGGTGGGATTTGTCACTTAGTTACACTTATTTAAAATAAAAATATTAATATCCCCAAGCTAGAGAAGAGCCACTATAATGTCGATGAAACTGTTATTAATATGAGTATCAAAGTGTGCAAATATACTAACATGTCAACTTAAAGAATTTCATCCCAAAGAACCGCTTATGTACTCACTATGAATAATGCCTTAAAAACATAACAAGCTCTTAGACTAGATCTTGATTATTAGCTATGATAAAAACATTAAGAAATAATATTTACGACTAAGTACCTTAATTTTCTCTTGCTCGTGTTATGGGATCTATTATCATTGCTAGGAGATTTTCAATATATATCACTTTGTCACGAGTGATTCATCTTAAAATTACACTACATCCATTTGAACTATATAGATAAAATTAATCTTTGGGAAAAAGTTGTAATTCATCAAATTGATCTTTAGTTTTCAATAATTTTAGGATCTATTCCCAGTAAAGTTTAGCTAACAAGATGGAAAGTATAGGAATCTGAATTAAACTTTCTAGAATCACTTTCAAAATATTTGTATTTTATTATATATTTTATAGTATTGGTTTGTTAGATAAATATGTCTAAAAAATTTCTATAAAATAAAATTTCAAATGGGTTTAGTGTACAAGTAAAAAATTTGTGCTAACAAAGATGGATTACTATTTTCTTTGCTTCTATTATAATATACAAGATTAGATAATGATTATTCCATTAGGAAAACCATTAGGAATGCCATAACAATTCCTTATTTGAATCAAAATTCCATATTAGAATAGGACATGCAAAATTTACTTTTGCATAAATCCTTTGACCCTACCCTAGTTGATATAAAAATTAATTAGCTAAAGCACAAGACAAGTCATAACTTCATCATACACAATTATTGCTACTTATTGTAAAGGTTTGGTTGAAGCAAAACTAGTAGACAAGTTAAGTGAGTGTATTGAAAGGAAAAGGCCGGAGATTAAAAATTTCTTTGGTAGAGGAGAAAACACTTATGTTATGTCCAACAATGCCTCTTGTGATAAAACATATTCATCCATAGCTTAATAATACATTAGAGTATCAAGGATGGAAGAACCAATAATTCTAATGCACCATAATATGTAACATAAGAATGCATAGTAGATAGGGAAAATGGGTAATGGAAATCTATTTCGTAACATATTAATAGAGCACAAACTAAGGGTAGGTGATAGGGCTAAGATATAGATCTATCAATAAGGACAAACACTAATAAGGAAAGGCCAACAAGACATAGTCATGTAGGAATACGAGCTCACAATAAAATGTATTGAATAAATACATGCTTACATAAAAGTCTAGTTTAATTACATAAATAAAAAATTAAATAACCATTCTACAAAAGATTAAGGATCTAAGATAGACATAACATAATATAATGAACATGAAAATTGAAAAATTACAATAGTGTTTAGCTCTAGCCTCAATAAATATACCATTGCAATAGATATCAACATAAAACCTCAAAGTCTAGAATCAAGTGATAATTGTAGAATTAGGAATTTGACTATAAATCTTTATGTTTTCTTTTGACAGTGAAAAAACGATCATTGTAGGTCCATAAATAAACCTACACATGAAAAACTATATCTTTGATATCTATCAAGAAAAATGGTGTTCTAATTACTGAAAAGCTGGATAGGCCCGAATCATTAAATGAATGTTAAACAAAAATAGCTAGGGCGCATGAGGAATGCACACCTAGCCAAAGACAAAAAAAACACCAAAACCAGCTAGGAGAAAGACGAGAGACAAACCACAAAAACATCAAGGAAAATGGTGTTTAGAAACATCACATGTAAAGTTTCTAGGCGAGGATCGTGTTATCCTTTGTTGAACCCCTTGGTGAACTCAAATATTGATGATGAAACAAGAGTTAAAGACAACATGCAATAATGCAATATTCTCATATGATGTTGACGCAAGTGTTGATATTAAGATATTCTTCTTTTTGATACACTTGTAAGCTAAATTCTTTCTATTCTTGAATATTTTAAATGAATTGGGATTACTCCTTAAATGCAGCACCCTAATGACAAATTTTAAATAATTTATGTTGCGATTAGCTTAGAACAATGAATGAGAGAATGAAATATAAGATCAACTTCAAATATGAATTTAACAACTCAAATTCATGTCTCCAAACATAAAATTAAGTTAAATTAATTCTCCATTCACAGATTTAAACTAAAATGACAAATAATAAACCATTAATAAATTCACAATCTTAAAATGTCTAAAATTATGACAGAATCATGATACAATCTTAAGTACTGATTGTTATTCATTTTCTTTATTCTTTTTCTTATTTTTTATATCAAAATATAGTTCTCATTTAGTCCTACTAACCTGGTATGGTTGCTAATGTGGCAATTTTCAATTTCAATTTACAATTTTATAAATTAATATCAATTTCAATTTACAATTGTACAGTATAGAACAGGTGATTATTTTCTTTGAGTTGGGTGTATAATGGATTTAATATTTGCTTTCTGCATCTGAGACTTCATGCTCAAATTTCCTCTTATTTGTTTTCTCTGTTGGACATTCATGTCAAAATGATAGACGTTGATCATATAAATACAACTGACGATCTACTAAGGCACAATCATGGATGAAATCAACTAAATAGTGAAACCCTTAAACAAAAATTGAACATACTTGCCTAGATTTGCGTCTTCATGCTAAACTTTCCTCTTGTTTCTTTTCTTTGCCAAACATCCATGTCACAATTATAGGCATTGATCATTTAAATGTACTAAAGATCTGATAAGACAAGCATTGTTGGAATCAAATAATTGGGAGAATGTTTTGGACCCCCAATAATAATAGAATGATGTTCTGAGAGAAGCCCTATTGAAATCATGTATGAAATCAACTAATTGGTGAAACTCTTGAACAAAAATTAAACGCACTTGTCTGGATTTGCATCCTCATGCTAAACTTTCATCTTGTTTCTTTTCTCTGCCATACATCCATGTCACAATGATAGGCACTGATCATTTAATTACTACTAAAGATTTGATAAGACACAGTCATAGTTGAGTTCAAATAATTGGGAGAAAGCCTTGTTTTTGGTCCCTAATAATAACAGAATGATGTTTCGTTGTATATTTGTGTTGAAATCTCTCATCTCTTATAGTGGTCGCTTAATGTAAAATGCCCTATTGTTTATTGTCCACTTGAATAAATGACTCTGAGCAATTCAATCATCTTTATTTTCTCATTATAATGGGTTGTATATTTGTAGTTGGAGCCTAGCTCAACTACTTCTTTCATTCCAGTTACTTACCTTGGCAAGTAATTAAAACTTCATTGTCATTGGGTGTTATCAATGAATATCCATCAGATTATTAACCTTTAAATACTCATACAATAGATCTACATTGAGATATTTAACCAATGTGTCTGTTTATTTTAATTGTGTCCTAAGAACTTATAGTTTTATCACATATTGACGTTACTATCTGATTGATAATTAATGGTACTTAATGATGTCAATTACAATGACGACGACATATCTATAGCATAGTTTTATATCAAACACTGAATTAGAAATAGAACTATAAAAGTAAAGGAGGAAAATGTAGGGAAACCTTATGAACTTGTTGTGAAACTGATTGCACCTCTGAAACAACATCTGTTCTGGTTGAGAAATATTGGAGTCCTAGGAACCCTTTGAGCTGTTGGAGGTTTACAATAGTGGTTGGGAACCCTTTGAGTTGTTGGAGGGTTACACTAGTGGCTGCTTTTGCCACATGAATCCCACTATTGTTGCATGTGAAAGCATGTCTAAGATGAATCCCAGCCCGTAGCACTCAAATGTGTTAACAACATTCAAAACAAGAGAGTGGCCCTTAAGGGATTTTTACACTCAAACAAATATATGGCGGTTTAGATCATTAGTTCCTAAAAGAAAATATGCGAGGATGCTTCAAAAGCTCCAACGAAAAATGTTGCGATCAAAGCCATCTATAAATACAGCTCTAGATTGGCTGTGGGAGAGACCTCATCGCCAAGAATTGAGGCAAGGAGAAGAGATACAACTGCCACTGTGCCCACTGCTATATCCTTGGATGGCCCCACCATTCCATTTACTAGAGGAGGAACAAAACTGGAATTTTGGTAAACATGAAATTCCCAGATTTGTATTAGAGTTGGATTTTTAAATTATCATTTTTCCTAAAATTCCTTTCAATGATATATTGTTGGAGTGCATAAATCAATTGAACAAACAGTTGGGTTTCCAGGCCCGAACATAAATCTATTTATCCTAACATTAGCTTAAACCATGAATAATTCTATGGAAATGAAACATCATTGCTAGCTAAAGCATGGGAAATTAGACATAAAACAACAGGCTTTTGTTTAAACAACTAAAAAATATAAATGTCTATTATAAAACTAATTGTTAGAGCCACTTTTTAAGCATGGCTATAATCTATCTAGGTTTGCATTTAGAGATGATATAGCAGGCATCATCACAATTTGAACTAGGGTAAGTTAATCTATCTAGCTTTAAATTTAGGATTATTGATCCACGATAATTCATTTACTGAAAAGAACATTCAAAAAATTTGAAATAAAAAATTGAAAAATCTACATAAAATCAAAATAGGATTAGAGGCCAAAGTTTTTAAATGGCTTCATCTTACAGAACAAATTCTCCTTTGACATTAGCTTCCTCATGCTGGTCACAATGACTTGCATGTGACCTTGTCTATTCAGTTATCCAAATATGGATTAGAATGCACTTACAAATTGCATTTCAGAGAGAACTGAATACCTCTAATAACTAGGAGAGTCACTGAGACTAATGTAAGAATGTGGGTTTGAAGATTGCAGTAAGGCAAGAGTAAGCATCTCTAGTAATTAGTTTAGTTTAAAGACTAAAGTAAGAATGTGGTTGAGCTCAAGGGAAATGACTGTTTAGTCCCTAGGATGGATTGATATATTGATACCTCTCATATACCATAGCTTATGCATTGCATTTTAGTGGTTGGATAGCCATTTCCAAGCTCAAGTACATTAGTTGTCACATTACAGATAGATGTACTTTTCCTCGCTTGCCACTGAGATATTCATACTCCTATATCTTTTAAAACATTTTCTTGAACCCAATATATATGTATATGTATACATATGTATATATGTACATATATAGATATATGTACACACAGACATATATATATGTCTGTATTTATGTTAATGTATATGTCTATGTATGCTTTGCATAGGGAGGAAAATAGTGTGCAATGAAAAAAGAGTGTGGGGTGGACAATTAATGTGATTTAATACTTTTCACATCCATGTTTGGTGCTTTCCCTGTTTCTGATAAGAGAAAGCTTAATATGGGAGTCGAGTCACATTGTTGTTTCTGTTTTGATTTTCATTTCCCATTTCTGATAACATATATGTATATATATGTATTCCATGCTTTATTCTATGCTTTATTCTAATGTTTACTCTTCCTTTATTCTTTTTATAACTTCACACTATATAATCCATGGCATTGACATTTGTTAATAGTTAATTACTTGCTTGCTTTCATTTGTTTACTTGATGTATCGAAGACATTTTGGATATAATATTTCAGTTGTGGGTGTAGTTCTTCATGTTTTCTTTATAGCCAAACTGCGTGGACTCTATTGTTCCAACATATGCAATGTTCTTCCAACAAGTCCAGAATTTGCAGAAGGAGCAATTCAAATCATTTGAACAGCTGACACTTGAACCTTTTGAAAGAGATCATGCTTCTATTATAGGTGGTTATAAGGTACCATAAATGCAAAATACAACTATCATTCCTTCAAATTATTTTTTTAATGTCTGCATTATATCCCAGCTTTTCTTATTATTTAATTTCATAGTCAATTTTTACTATGATATTCATAAGCTGTCTACAATAGTTCCATTTAAAAATTATGAACAATTTCAAGTTCAATATTCTGTGAAAATACCTTCCTCGATTTGATTATCTTTAAAATAGACCGGATTTTAGTTCTTAATGTTTTGCCTCCACATGCAAGCATGATCCAACTTTCAATCTTGTAATAGTGATCTAGATGAGAAATTGCAAGCTCCTAACTGAATTTTGCCAGAAAAAGGTGTATATGTATAGTAATTGACTCGCGCCATTTTTACCGGGTATTCCTTTTCTATTTTTGTGTCTACACAATGTAATCTATTAGATATATGTTGAAACTGCAATTTTTAGCTATTTCTACTACTTGATTCTAATTTGTAACATGCATGGTCTTCCTCAGTTCAATAAAACTTGCAACATGACAACATGCACACCTAAACACACACGATCATCTAATGGACTGCAACCTCCAGCTCAACAATTAGGTACCATCACACTGCCCTTTTAATTTTATTTCCTATTATGGTACCTTCCATTGCATTCTATGCTTCCACTTTATAGCCATATCTGCATTGATTTTACATTTTCCTTTCTGCAGGTATTTATCACATATCCTAGACTTCAATGCTTATTGTTGTGCATTCAGCCACTCTACTCGAAATTCAAAAGTAAGCATTGCCATGCTTCCATATATACTTCTTTTTTGGTGCACTTTTAACTTTGTCGAAGCCTCAACTAATTGCATTTTATTTTTCTTTTCCCAGGTTCCCATATCTCTCATGCACCATTTCACTTAGTTCACAGAGCTTCTTGTACATAAATTACTTTACCTTTACAATTGCTGAATTTTGGGGTCATCAAACTTCTAAGAAATAATTTTACATAGTTTGCAACTGTTAATATTCTCCTCTGATTACAATAATAATACGACATTTTTTGCTGCTATTATTATCCTCTTTCAGGTTGCCATGCTTCAAATGCTACATTGCAGTCATCAAACCTTTCAAACAAACTATTTCACACAATTTCCAATTGTAAATGTGCTTTTCCAATTACAATAATAATAACAGACCTTTTGGCATAATAACACACTTTCTTGCTTGTATACCTATTGAATTTTGAAATTACCTTACTTAGCTCTAGTAAACTGTGTTTCTTTAATCATAGATTCATAACTATTTGAACATAGCCAGCCTATCGGCACTCTGTTGCGCGCATATAAAAAACGTGCAATTACTAGTATACTTATGTATGGAGTGGCTATATCTTGCAATCAATATTATATTATATTCTTTTCGTAGGAACGGATCCCTTATTCTCAATTTTATTGTCATGGACTCTTTATGAATCTATGATCTTCCTTTTTTATAAAACATGGATATACAATATTACTCATTTTATAACATGGATGGTACGCATTATATTGATTTTTCCAGCTACTTCAATTTAGTGAAAGAATATGAAAATTAATATAAAGGAAAAAATAAATATAATTTATTTATACAAATTTTCAATTAAAAATGTTAATCAAGTTTATCTAAGAGGCGGGCAGGGTCTCTAGTTTTAGATTATTAAATATTTATTCATGAATTTTGGTTTATAGCTTTATTTTGATTTAGAACTTTGATTAAATAAAACTAAGATGTTTTGGATCAATTTGATACTAGCATTATTCTTGTCAATTTTCTCTGTGTAACACAATATTTAGTCTTATGAATATAATAAAAAATGTGTACATTATATCTCACACATAAAAATATACATATTGAGGGCAAGGTTGAGCTTGGATATATGAGAGAGATCCCAACCATTTGGTATAATGTGTCTATGTGTAAAACACTTGCAAAAATTCAGGTCTTCTTCAAGAGACATGATCATTCATATTACTTTATGTGGGAAGTAGGTAGTCAATTATTACCACACTGCACAATAGCAGGATATGGCCCTTTTGTATAGATATTGTAATTCATACATGAGGAGAGATTCCACAATTAGACATTATAGTAGGTACATGCTCCAAGGAATATAAGTACTATTGATACTTTTGGTGCTAATTCTTCTAGATGGTAATGTATTGGTTTTTGGTTTTTATGACTCAATTAAATGAAGTAACATGGTAATATCCACTCATAGGGAGGTAAATACTAGTGCACTCGAGTGATAATTTTCATGGGATTATTAATAATAAGGGAATTTTATGGGGATTTGCTAGACTATGTTGAATTGAAATATACCTATATTTACAAAAAAAAAATTATTATTTTATATTATAGTATTAATATTTTATAATTAGTACCATATATTGAACAATAGAATCATTCAAAGATAGGACATAATGGTCAAGCCATTTCATAAATTTATTATATTAATGAAATAATATTAGATTCGATGAAGAATTCATAAATCATTAAGCTTTTAATTCTCAAAATAAACTTATATCATAGGCAAATTTCATCTCAAAATTGATTTATGATCATTTTTATTTTTATTAATCGCAAATAATAATACTGAATGTATCCACTTCAAAAATATTAATATGGATGGTTACTGTTCTAATTTTAAAGTAGAAAGTTTATTTCATATGTGGAAGGGAATGTCGCCAAATGTAATTTTGAAAATGAATATATAAAAGTACGAGTATTTTAAAATATCTTATTTGAAAGACAATGTTGCCAAATAGATGTAAATAATTTATTTCTTATTTGGAAAGCAATCTCGTCATATGGATGCAGATAATAATTTTTAAATAAATATATTAAAGCAGAATATTTATTATTTCTTATCTAGAAGAAAATGGCACTAGATGGATGTGATTTTAATATTCAAAATAAATAAATTAATTAGTTAATTTTTTAGTTGTTTGGATTTTTCTTAGAATTGTAGTTCATAGCATTTTCTCTAGAATTGTATGCTCTCATCTTGTCGTTCATGGGATCTTGATGATCAGAAAGTGTTAGATAATGAGGAAAGAAACTTTATTTAGTTTGTTAGCTTCAAATTTTCTTCAATACCAACTATAGCACGACCAAGGCTAAATTTTGAATTTGAGGAGCAAAGAAGCCAATATCAAGGAGAATATCAAAGACGTAGATGACAATGAGAACAAATGATAGATGTTCAAATATAAGAACAAAGAAGAAGATGTAGTGAAGCTGGTAGACAAAGCAATGCTAGAATAAGGGTATAAGTAATAGTGGAACAATTAGAATTTGAAAATAGAAATGAAATAAACGTGAATAGAAATATTTTTCAACAAATATTTGAACAAATGTCTCATTCTGAAAGACAAAAAAGGAACCAGTTGATCCCCAATTGATTGAGATATGTAATCATCCATGTAATACAAATATGGAGTTTAATATTGAAAATGAAAATTCAAGATCAATAGTACATGTAGCAAGAAAACCGTATCCTCGAAGTCAAGTAGAGATGAATATAGGTGTACAAAGTATAGTACAAACCACACCAAACCCAAATGGTATGCTTTAGTTAGAGTTTAGAAGATTTAAACTATAGTATCGACTTTAATTAGATAGATTTAAATCTCCAAAGCTATGTTGTGTTTGTCCATAATCTTATCTCAGAATCAAAGTATATCACAACATTGAAGTACTTATATCCAACAGATGTCGACAAGAGAGAGGAAATCATATATTTTCATCTTCAAATAATATGGATCCTAGCTCTCAACTGGAAGAACTTTGAAAATTGACTCAGGTAGAAGAGATGTTGATTGCACATGTCAGCCCAATATTACAAGTTGCACACGCACACACACACACATAATATTAATATTTATAAACTAGTTATTTATCATCTTGAATATTTACTTAATATTTTAACTATTTATTATAAAAAAATGGTGCAAGGTCAAGGATGGATTGCGAAGAATAGATGGTAAGCAAAGTAGATGTGTCAAGATTAGGAGAAAAGGCACATAATTTGCAAAATTTGGGATCACTAGGTTGGTAGGATAGATAAAGAGAACAAAGGAATAAGAACTTAGAGCAATGGTGGCACTTGTCTATAGAACTAGAAAACTTTTCAATGGGCGTTAAAAGGATTCCACTAGGTGATATGGAGGAAAGGGAAACAAGAATCCAAAGAAGGAAGGACAAAGACATGGTAGGCCGTAGAATTGCTCCATAGAGAAAAAGGCAGAGGAGAAAAACTAGAAAGCTCCCATCAACAAAAGATGTAAAGCCTTCGTGATCACTTCAAAAACCCTAACTCCAACCTAGGAACATCGTAGTAATTGCAATTTATTTATAAAATTGAGTGACGTGAGCAACCTAATAGAGAGTATCACAAATTGGTGGATTGAAAGTTATGGTGGATGGGTAAGTTCTAGATCACTCACCAATGGTTTTTCCTCATAGAATGTACAGATAAATTTTTGAAATAAGAAATTTTGTATAGAAAAACTCTATTTTATGAGGGTTACAATTTTATTACATTGATGGCAAACCAAACTTCAATCCATTAAAACACTGAATGAGGTGATTCCTACGATGGATGAGGATAGAAAATTTTCCTATCAAATACCTGAACCTAGATGCTCTCTAAAATATTAGGGAAGCCCTAGCATCCTCTATATGAGTTGTAGAGGACTCTTTCTTTTGAAAACTAGGAACAAAAGCCAAAATTCTTGTAGACTTGGATCAAGATCTAAATTACTTAGATAATTTAGAGATCATCACAAAGAAAAGAGTATGGTAAATGTATTTTGGGAAAGGGATTTATGACTAGCTTGTCCACTAAGGTTGAAAAGTACCCTTAAAATTGTCCACTAAGGTTGAAAAGTACCCTTAAAATTTGGGGAATTCATGAGCTCCCCTTGCGTCCTCACTAAACACTAATGAATTTGAAAGAATGCATAAATATGGGACAATGGATATGTTTTCCTAAAATAATTATTGTAGCATCATAAAATGTAATCCTACATAATTTATATGACCTTTTGTGCCTCTACTTTAGTGTGCCCCATCTTAGCTCTCACCTGAGTTCATTTCCATCCTTTTTTCCTCAAAACTAATATTAAAATTTTGTATAGTTATCTAAACCTCGACATCAGATTGTGTGTTCTTCATTTCCCACCGGTTTGCCCTTTTCTTAGTGGATAGGAGCACTTTGGGTGCCCTTGTTTTGATAGGGGTGCCTGGGACGCACTTATCCTCCTTAAACAAGATCTATTTTAAATATGTTAGTGCACTTAACCTTCTTAGTGATTTCTGATCTCAGTGTTTGAATTTGACCCTTGGAGGTTGGCCTAATTGGTAAATTACCTTGGGAACCCTGCATAAGAGCATCCTTTCAATTCATTTCACAACACATCATCCATACTCATTCATTCTACATCCATCCACAAGAAATAAAAAACATCTTCAAACATTCAAGGTGGCATTTCATCCCACAATATCCTTCCAACATTTTCAAGAATCATGGAATAGAAAACTACATCAATCTTTATGCAATCATTTTTTTATGAATGATTCTCTTATGTTCATCATGTTATTGAATCAACACTGTGATTACATTCAAATACTATTAAATCATCAATCATTATCATTTGTATTAGATCTAAGGTATATCATTTAGCATTTACTAAATACTATTTCAATTTAAAATTTCAATTAAACCCAAGGGTTTCTTCCAAACCTGGGTTTTGAATTAGGCAAACCCCTATCAACAACACCATTTTCCCTCTTTCTATGTGTAGGTGACATATTCATAAGCTACAAATGAATATTCAAAAAAAGGAGAAGATATCAATCATATTTGAATTTTATAGGTGAAAAAATTGGAGGATAGGGTTACCCAACACCACCTCATTTCACAAATTTCCTATGAAATTTTAGGAGAACATTTGAAGTGACATTCTAATTTTGAAAGTTTACTATTTGTCTACATCTAGTAGTTGTAGGACAAGGTCACCTCTAGTCATCTTGTGCTATAATTTCAGGGTAGATTTTCTTCAAGTTGGGTTCCTCTTTATGCCCTTAGTGCAGATCTAGCTCCACATCGATGTACCATATTTTTATCTCATTGTCTATGTCATTTATAACTAATTTTGCATCATTTACCCTATATCTAGCTTTCAATTTCAATTTCCTTAATCATATTCAACTCAAACAGAGAGAGGGTGAAGTCTAATCAGTATTTCATTCTATTTGTGGTTGAATCTATAGATTTTACTCCCTCTTTCATGTTTGGTGGTCCTTTTAAAAATAAGTCAATTCATATCCAATCTTGTGGATCCCTATTTCACCAATAAATAATTATAAAGACAAGGCCCTAATGTTAGATACAATAGTATAAGGGAGCACAAAAAAGAGGAGGGCATCCTTTATGCAAGTAAGTCCATCAAGATGGTGAACAAAAAAGGGGGGTATAAGTGGCCACTTTTTTTTTTTTTTTTCTTTTTCTCTGAAAACAGGTAAATCTGAAATTCAAAGAGATATGTGAAGGTCATGCACTAAAAACTAGGAGTTGAGAAAATAATAAGAATTGTAGTGCTCTGAATCTAGTTTTTAAACTACTAAAGTTATGTAAAATTGGATAAGATTAAGAGGGTCAAACCTCTCGCGCACAAAAAATGTTCGTGTTTTTTTCAAAAAAATATAACATAGCTTTTTTTCGTGTCTTGAACAAAATATTTAGTTAAATTTAGTATTTTTCAAAACCCTTTGGTAGGATGATAGGTAAGAGTTAAATCTAAAAGTTGTGTATTTTTTTGTAATTTTCCATTGAGTATTTTTTTTTATAATTTTTTGAAGTGACCGCATCCTAAAAATTTGGTACCTATTTGTGCGTTGGGCATAAGTTGCATCAAAATAATAAAAAATACAAACTTATTTTTTTTAAAGTGTATAGAATCTAGTGTAGAACAATAATATGTAATTTATTTTGAATTTGGTCAAGTATATCAAAATTTGTTAAAACAATGGTAGACATATGTCTGTGAGGACTGTCAAGGCACTGGTAAAAAAAATTAAAGTTTACTATGCTAATGTTGTTTAAAAATAAAAAAATTTATATGGTCAGAAAATTGAGAAGATGTGTGATATTATGGTGGTAATTTTAGAGATGCCCACTTCATCATTTGTAAACCTGATGTCAACAAAGTCGAGAAATCATGTTGGAAGATGAAAAAATGTTCAAAGGGACAAAAATGGGGGGGAAAATGGGGTTGCAAGCCTTAGGGTCATTGTCCAACCCTCTTACCAAGCCAAAACCCGCACGAGCTTTGAAAAACAAAAAATACTATTCACAATTCTACATAACCCGCACAGGTTTTGAAAAACAAAAAGTACTACTCACAATTCTACATAACCCGTATGGGTTATGTAGAACTAAAACCATTATTTCATGTTTCACAAAACCCGTACGGGTTATGAAGACATAATATTTTATGTTTGTAAACTTAGCATTTACTACACATATGTATAGACATAGATATATAATATGTGTTTATGTATGTATATATGCATATCTATAGTTATATATACATATATTTATATAGATATATGTATATATATTTCTATACATGCATGTCTCTCTTCTCCTCTCTGTCTCTCGTCTTCCTTTCCCCATCACCGTCTTTGTCTATTCTGAGCCCTAATTATCCTCGAGTTCTATCTCATCCCTCTCCCCCTCACACCTCTGTCTGTCGAGTCTCCCACCCTTTTTCTCCTTCTCGTTCTCTCTCTACCTAATGTCTCAAACCCTCTCTCTCTCTCTCTCTCTCTCTCTCTCTCTCTCTCTCTCTCTCTCTCTCTCTCTCTCTCTCTCTCTCTCTCTCTCTCTCTCCTTTTCCCAATTTATTTTTCTCCCTCTCTCCCTATCCTTTTCCCAATCTCCCTCTCTCTCCCTCTCTCTCTCTCCTTTCCCAATTTATTTTTCTCCCTCTCCCCCCTCTCCTTTTCCCAATCTCCCTCTCTCTCTCTCCCTCTCTCCTTCTCCCAATCTCTCTCTCTCTCTCTCTCTCTCTCTCTCTCTCTCTCTCTCTCCCTCTCTCTCCCTCCCTCTCTCCCTCTCCCTATCTATGTCCCTGTCTTCCAATTCTGTTATCTCTCTGTCTCTAACTCTCTCTCCCTCCCCCCCTCCCCTTATCCTATTCTCTCTCTCTCTCTCTCTCTCTCTCTCTCTCTCTCCCTCTCTCTCTCTCTCTCTCTCTCTTTCCCTATCTATGTCCCTATCTTCCAATCCCTTTATCTCTCTGTCTCTAACTCTCTCTCCCTCCCCCCTCTACTTATCCTATTCTATCCCTCTCTTTCTACCCCCCCTCTCTCTCTCTCAATCATATTCTCACCCTCTCTCTCTCTCTCTCTCTCTCTCTCTCTCTCATCTCTCTCTCTCTCTCTCTCTCTCTCTCTCTCTCTCTCTCTCTCTCCCCACTTCCTATTTGGTTCCTAGTTCTACATAACCCATATGGGTTATGCGGAACTAAGGCCAAAACTTCTAGTTCTGCATAACCACCCATGGGTTTCTAAAAAATTATTCAACACTAGTACGGGTTTTAAGGAGATTTTGATTTTTTATTATAAAAAATAATGTTCCTGAAAACCCGTATGGTTTTTGAGGAACTTTTGATTTTTTATTATAAAATATAATGTTCCTCAAAACCAGTATGGGTTTTGAGGAACTTTTGATTTTTTATTATAAATAATAATGTTCCTCAAAACCTGTACTGATTTTGAGGAACTTTATGATTTTTAATAGTTTTTGGCTAGGATTGGTGTTACCAAGCCTAACACGTTTTTGAATTTTTAGAACATGCACGGGTTATGAAAACTTTCATTTTTTTTTTTGCATGTGGCCACTTTTTTGTTCACCATCTTAGTGCACTTACCCATGCATATTCCAAAAATAAAGGAATTAGTTAGTATAAACTTGGGGAAAGGAGCTCCCCTCCATAATATGGGGGATGGGGCCATAGTGAATAGAGAAGTGGAGGTAGTCTTCCAATTGGAGACAAGAAATATTATAAGGGAAGTACAATTCACCTTAGAAAGTTTCCCTAATCAAATATATCCTATAGAGGTATGTAGGATATAGCGATAAGAATCAAAGGACCCAATAAATCAAAGAAAGACTTTGGTGAATGGGTCTAAAAAAAAATCATTTGCAAATAGAGCTAGGAAATGGCTCCTACACATGGAATAATAGAAAATTAGGCTTCAATAACATAGAAAAAATCTTGATAGGTTTTTTTGCCAAGGGAGATCTAAATTTATTTTCTTTCTTTATGCAAGGTTCCATCCTCCCATGCTCTAGGTCAGTGCACTACCCTATATACCTTATTTTAATGGGGGATAAGAAATCCATTAGATTTCTCTTCAAGTTCAAAAATATGTGGATGAGAGATGAGAATTTATTAAATTTGATTGATTCTTGGAGGGTAGAAAAGTAGTTTGAAGCCTCTAAATTATTATTTTTGTCTCTAAGGTAAATTATGTAAAACATAGACTAATTCAATGGAATAAGGATCACTTCAAGGATATCTTCGAAATAAAAAGGTATGGAAGATGCATTGGGAAACTAAAATGAATAAGTCTTATTACACGAAATGGATTACAATAAATTTTTGAAGGAAAAGGACCTGATGAAGGATTCTGAAGAGATTCTTAGAAAATGAGAGGTATTTTGGAAATAGAAATCCATAGAAAGACTTGGATGGTTGAAGGAGACAAGAACACAAATTATTTTCATAACATGACAAAACAATGCAAGGACTTGAATATAAATTAAAAACTTAAGAGAATAGATGGTTCTTTATTGAGGATCTCAAGGATATTGTGACGGTAAGAATGAAATTCTTTACCAGACTGTTGAGAAATTTAGAGGGATCAGAATACATGACATAATTGGAACTACTTAGTCATGTTTCCAAAGTGATAACTTCAAATCAAAACAAAGATATCAATGTGAGTTTTTGAGTCAATGAAGTAGAAGAGACATTAAAAAGAACTCCATCTTGATAAAGCCGCTACGCTAGATGGTTTTTTGATTGATTTTTTTGAAAAATGTTTGAGAACTATTGCTGTGGAATTAATAGAGGCATTGGAGGCTACAAGGAACTCAAGAAGATTTTTTAGAAAAATAAACAATACCTTTACAGCTCTCATTCCAAAAAGGAGAAGGTAACAACCATAGAGGAATTCAAACCAATCTCCCTCTACAACATAATTTATAAGATACCAGGTAAAGAAAATAGAAAATAGATCAAAGAAACTTCTACCTAGCATCATCTTTGATGAACAAAATTGGATTTTTTATAGGCTAGATCAAATCTTGGATAGATTTAATATTGTGCAAGAAGTGATCCATTCAATTAAAAGTAAACAAGACCCTGATATGCTCATAAAGTTGGATATAAAGAAGGCATATGACAAGGTCGATTAGAGGTTCCTTTGCAAGGTTTTAGAGGAATTTAGATTTGATAAAAAATAAATTTATTGGATTTTCACTTACATTTTAGTCCCAAAATTTTAGTTCTAATTAATGGGTCTCTTGAGGGCTTCTTTGAAACTTCCTAAGGATTGACACAGAAGAATGATTCACTATCACTTTTCTTTTTTTATTATTATGGTAGAGACTTTTGGAAGGGCCTTCAAAGGCTCTCAAGCAAAGTAGGTCATATAGAAGGTGTACAAGTAATGATCAATATTTATGCCATAACTCACCAACAATTTGTGGATGACACAATGTTAGTCAGAAAGGCCAAGCAAAAGGAAGCAAGATAGTTCCTTAAGATTTTGAATCAATATGCTAAGGAATCTAGGCAGGAAGTAAGTAAGGCCAAGTTAAAGGTATTTTTTTTATTGGTACCCTCCAAGTAAAGGAGCTAAAATCTTAAGGATTATTAACTTCAAGATAAGAAAACTACCCTTCTTCTATTCAGGCTTAACACTACATAAAGGGTTAAGAACTTCCAAATTATGGGATCCCTTGAAAAGAAAATTGACAAGAGCTTATAATCATGGAAGAGTCGTTGGCTTTCATGGATAGGGAGGACAGATGTGCTCAAAAATTTTTATCTCCTACATGTCCATTTGTCTGCTATCTTGTCTTGCCCTCGCATCTAAAACAAATCAATAACTAACTCAGAAGATGAGAAAGTTTTTTTGGAAAAGGCCTAGCAAAAAAAGAAAAAGTTGCATTAATTTCTTGTGAAAAATTAAGCAAACCTAGGGATCAGGGGGGCATAGGGCTCATAAATCAAATGTGGTAGAACAAGGCACTGGGGTCAAAATTGGCTTGGAGGATGTATAAAGACCTTAATTAAAATAGGCCAAACTTATTTAGGAAAATTAATCAAGGACAATAATGATTTGATTCGTATATTTAAGATTTTCAATCCTTCTAAAGGTTCAAGGGTATGGAACTTTATGCCTAACTGTAGATCAATGCTAGGATATTTCTTATCTTGGGATATATATGATGGAAGTTTAGCACTATTTTGGGAAGATTCTTGGAGTGGATATCCTAGTGTAGATAATATATTAGACATAGAAAAAACTAAGCTATATTTGAAACAACACTAAGGGTGCTTAGCGAAAGATTATGTAATCTTCTTCAATAATGATCCTTCTTTGGAATGGAGGTGGAAGGATCTACATTCCTTACCATTTCCAATCAAGAAAATCACCCAAGTGATGGACATTATCTCAAACAAAAGGATAGTGTTTAGGAGAAAACAAGACAAAATTATATGGGCGGGTGCAAGGAATGACATTTTTAATACCAAAGATGGTTACAAAGTAGTGGCTAGGAATGACTCTCAACGTTGTTCAAATATTTCAATTTATCTTTCTTGGAGAAAATTCCACATACCTAAAATTGGGGTATTCACTTGGGTTGTCATTCAAAAGAAAATCTTAGTTATAAAGTAGTTTAGGAGGATGGGCGATGAAGACCCTTCAAGATGTGTGTTATCAAAGAAAGAGGAAAAGTTTGTGGATCATCTACTTTTGGGTTGCCCCTTTTCACAAGAATGTTGGCATTGGCTCTATGCAAAACTTGGTTGGGTTACGACATTACCAAATGACATCATAAGTCTCTTCAAATGCTATTTGATTAAGATAAGACTAGAATTCCTTGGTTGTTTGTGGATTATTTGTCTTTTTATATTGATTTGGGAGATTGGGAAGGAAAGAAATTGGAGAATATTTGAAGAAAAAGATATGTCAATTGAGTCCTTTCTAAATAATGTTAAGGCAGCAACACTAGAAGTGGCCAATAGTTGTTCATATTCCCAAAAATGGTAAATTCGCCTATTAGGATGGAAGAATGAGGTTAAAATGGAATGGTCTAAAGATCCCTCCATCATTGGGCAATGGAGGCTTTGTGACAAAAGATGTTAGGGCACAAACTAAGTGGAAACCACTAGAATTTAGATGGTATAAATTAAATTTTGATGCTGCCTCTTGAGGGAATCCTCACCGTTATGGTGTTGGGTACATCATCAAATTGTGGGATGGGGAGGTTGTCAGAAAGCTATCAATACCATTAGAGGAAGTCACTAAGAATGTGGTCGATTTAAAAGCACTTACACAAGGACCTTTATTCTACAAGGAATTGGATATCACTAGACTAGAAATTGAAGGTGATTCAACTCTAGTTGTTTTAATTCCATGAGGAAGGGGTCCACGATAAATTGGAAACACAATGCTTTGGTGGATAGGATTTTGGAACACCTTAAATATTTTTTAATATATCATAAATCATGACTATAGAGAAGCAACTTTGGAAGCTCGTGAAATGGCCAACTTGGCAGCTGACGAGACGAAGTTTGGGAAGATAGGATCAAAATAGCATGTGGATGAAGAGTTAAGGTTGAATTAACCCATATAGGTAGCACACATGCATTAATTAAAGTATTGATGCTTAAACTAAGTAAGATTTTTTGGGGAATTGAGAGCATTGGTTCTCACACTTTTGCTTGTCCTCTCAACAACTTGGATCACATATTTTGGGAGGCCAATCGGGAGGCAGATGAGTGCTAAATATGATTGTCTATGAGGTGGAACTAGGCGTGATTGGCATCACTTGACATGTAGATGGCGATAGTTGATTGATGACCAGAGGCATAGGCATAGGTTGCATTAATTTCAAAATTGATCAAGGACACTAGTGGACTTTTTGGGAAAGGCTCTTGGCTTTTGCTCTAAAAAATATATCAATTCGAATTTTGGAAACAAAATTATTGGCTAGATCTCGCATAGAAAGTATAGTGGCATGACATTCTCATATGACCTAATATGACTAAGCATTTACGCTAATTTTCTCTTCCAGCGGTTGTAGCTTGTACAATAAGGCAGAGAAGGTGTTCAAGGTTTTTATTCACCTCTCAATCTTCATTGCCTGTTTCAAACATGGAGACGCTTATTCACCTCTCAATCTTCATTCCATGTTTCAAACATGGAGACGCTTATCCGCCTACAAAGTAGCAAAACTAAAATATCCTTCCTAGGATATATCTCAGACCAACACCTACAGATGATCTAGACAATGATCCCACTGTCCTAACAATGGAGATAATTAGGAGGGTTTTGTGGAAGGATTCCTTGACCACAACAAATAGATATGGGTCAATATGGATCACTCTTCCTGGTTTCTTGCATCATTGCTCGACCTTCTCATCTTCAAAGATGAGGTTCTCGTGGATCATATAGACATTGTAGTGGTTGCAAAACTGCAAGTCAGTATCCCCTGGCCGGATGACATCCCCAAAATATATAATTCTAAGATGGGAATGGTGAAAAAACCCTAAATTCTTGGTCTAGATGCGCATGGTTCTGGTCACTAGAGTTGAGGCATGATGGGTAGGGAGTTCCTTTGACGGGTGGTCGGTATAGAATATGACAACTCACCTTGGTTGCAGGAATTCGCTAAGGTTGTCAAAACAAAGTGTCAGAGGCCTTTTATGAAGGTGATTGATAACTAGATGTGACAGTGTTTTTGGCTTTTTGCTTTTTCGTTGCAGATCCTAGTTAGATTACGAGGATGGTCTAAATGGTGGGTGAACGTGTGGTTAGTCTTTAACTCCTCAAATTTCGATTTTCTGGGTTTTAGTTTAAATGATGTTACTTGCTCGATGCCTCGCCTTGTTCGGCAAAGGATTTACAGTCACTGTTGTCGAGGTCTAGTATAAAAGTGTATAATGGTGACCTTGCTAGGCACCCATATCGGGTAAAGGTTCTGGTTTGTGGTCTCTTTGCATCTGTCCTAGAGCATCTAGTCTCTAGGCTTGGATAGATAGTAAATACAATGTATATAGTTTTTACATTAATAATTTATTTTTTTACAACGCATTCCCTACCAAAAATAAATAAATGTTTTATTGAATATTATTTTTAAATTTTAAATTTTTATCTATAAATAAAAATGTTCATATTCAAGTAGTTAAAATATTTAATATATACTATAGATGATAGATAAATATAATTTAATGTTTTTCTATATAAGAATATGATAAGAGAAGTTTCAACTTTTTTTTTTCAATAAAAGTGGATTATTCCACTAAACTTTTTTATTAATATTTTTTATTTTTTACACAAGATTCAGAGAGCATACCAGAGGAGAACCCTGGGAAGAAAACCTCCGGTCATAGCTCATAAAATAAACCTATAGTATCTAACAGATCAGTTTATACACCCCGTCCAAAACCACATACAAAATGCAATCACAACACATATAATATAAGTTTTACATAAAGCCCATATAATTTTCAAATGTAGACTCCACAGTTGCTATCAATGGAAGAAGACAAAATTTTCCAAAGCCCTGTGCCAAATCCCATGAGCCAAAAACCTTCCTACCAAAAAGAAAGTATCAAAAAACCTTTGGAAAAACACTATTGTATCAGATACCATGAGCTCGAACTCTCCTCCAGACAACAAACATGAATACTTGAAATGAAAGGGGAAAGCGGGAATAATTATCATCATAAAATTTTACATCAACATTACTGAAGAAAATCACATAACTATTGCTGCAAACCTTCCCATACCCTAGAAGGAATTTCCTCAAAACCCACCTCTCACTGATTAGCATTGCTATCAATGGCTAAATTTGCCAAATAATCTGCAATCTTATTAACTTCTCTGTAACAATGGAATAACAAGAAAGATTCAAAAAATTCTAATTTTTGTAAAATTAGATCAAGTATATACTGCAAATTCCAACAATTCAATTTCTTTTTCATAACACATTGAATAATCACCATAGAATCACCTTCAATTATTAAGTCCTTAATTCCCAAAGAGATTGCCATATCCAAATCAAAAGACAAAGCATTAAATTCCACATAATTGTTAGTTTTAAAACCAATAGCATGACACTTAGCTCGAATAAATTTTTTATTGTGATCATAAATTACCATGCCTACCCCAGCCGACCCAAGGTTACCACAAGAGGCCCCATTAAAATTCAATTTAAAGTGCCCTTGCGGAGGAGGTTTCCATCTAGCAGAGCATCTCTTACCTATTGCAGCATCATTATTTTTTAAAATTGAAACATGAGAGGGTAAAACCGACAACATCTTCCAAACTCTAGTAACTCTACTATCCCAGTGTGAAAAAGAAGTAAGATTGTCCAAATTCTTATAAATAAATGACAAAGCAACCTCGGAGATTGAAGACTCAATTTTTAATAGAACCTCAGACATAGGAGAACTTGTTTTTTTAAATATCCTATTGTTTTGCTCTAGCCAAATATTCCAAATCACAATAGATGGAGATATGATGCAAAGGCATGCATAAAAAGATGAGGCAAACATAAAGGGCCAAGATCTAAAATGGGAAATGAGATCCTTACCAATAACAAATGATATATTTAACTTCTCAAATAACCACTACCAACATTCATAAGCATAATCGCAATGTAGGAACAAGTGTGAAGAAGATTCCAAATTTTTGTTACAAAGGACACAAGGGAAAACATCAGTAATACCAAGCCTATCGAGTCTCATACCTATAAGGACTTTGTCCATAACTACCAACCAAGCAAAGGCTCCAGCTTTAGGAAGACAAGCCGAATGCCAAAATAACTTATAAGGCTAGAATGATAAATCTTTAGCAACCATAAGAAAGTTGTAACCATCTTTAACAGTGTACTTACCAGAAATATTCTTTGTCCAAATAAGTTCATCCTCAAAATCAGAAAGAAATAAAATTCTACCCCGAAAAATAGTCTCAAAATCTAATTTCATACTTTGATCAACATCTAAGAAATCAATCGACTTCCATTTAGCTAGATTAAGGGGTCCACCAGTGACAATTTCAAATTAATCTACTACAAAAACACCCCAAAAGGAGGAAAGAATAGTGATCAGAGGAGACCAATCCCTAATATTCACCAGAGGTGTGTGTCAATTCCATACTTCATCCCAAAATCTGACCTTTCTACCATTGTGAACAATCCATGAGAGATGACGCAAAATAACTGATCCACATTTACAAAGGAAATTCCAAGTAGCAGAACCCAAAGGCAAATTTGAGACTTTAAAAATGTACTCTCTTGGTCTATTATTTAAATATTTGGCAAACATAATCTGTGCCCATAAGGATCTAGGCTTGTCATATAGTTTCCAAACCAACTTAGAACCTAAGGCTAAATTCTGATTCTCCAGACTCCGAATTACCATTCCCCCAAGTTCCTTAGGCAAACATACCTTATCCCATGGAACTAAAGGGAATTTTTTCTTGCCATCTTTATTATTATTCCAAAGAAAATCTCTAAGAGTATCCTGTAAACTAACAATAACAGCTTTTGGAGACTTCAAAACAAACATGAGATATATGGGAACAACATTCAAAATAGACTTGATGAGAACAATTTTACCCACCAAAGTTAACCATCTATGATTCCATGAGAGAATTCTTTTAGAACTGACCGAAATAATCTTATCCCAAAAACCAAACTTATCCTGTTTAACAAAGAAAGGAATTCCAAGGTAAGTACATGGAAGATTTCCAGTTTCAAATCCCCAAAATAATTGCAACCTATGTTGAACCAGTTGTGATGTATTAAGGAAGAAAATCTTTGATTTATCACAATTCACTTTCTGACCAAAAAATGATGCATAATTTTGTATTATTCCTTTAATCACTTTTGCCTCAACTAACAAAGCATGTCTAAATAACAGAGTATCATCTGCAAAGAGACAATGAGAAATACTTTGGGAAATATACTGAATCCTTATACCTTTCCAAAACCCCCCCATTTTAGCAGCCCTAATAGCCCAACTAAAGGTTTCAACTAGGAGAATAAACAAAAAGAGAGAAAGGGAATCTCCCTGTCTCAAACTGCTAGAGGAAGTGAAAAAACCACTAGGAGAACCATTAAATAAAACTGAGAATCTTGCAGAAGAAATACATGCATGAATCCATTTGACACAGGCTTTGGTAAAACCTAACTTCTGAAGAACAACACATAAAGCACCCCACTCTACTCTATCATAAGCCTTCATCATGTCTAGTTTAAGTATCATGGTCGGGGTTCTTTGGGTGGAAATAGAATGCAGCACCTCATGTGCTACAATTGCACCCTCTGCCATCTCCCTTCAAGGAACAAACCCACCTTGCTCCAATGAAATGATCCTAGGTAGAATTTTTGCCAACCGAAGGGAAATTGCCTTCGTAAATATCTTATACAAAGTGTTACATAAAGCAATGGGGTGGAAGTCAGCAAAAGTCTTAGTATCCTCTTTTTTAGGAATAATTGCAATCATTATAGTATTAAGTTCTTTTAAAATAGACCTATTCCTCCTAGCTTCCTCGAGACCCAATAAAACATCATTTCCCACAAAATCTCAGCATTTCTGAAAAAATAAAGGAGTAAAACCATCTAGTCTCGGAGCTTTATTCAGATTCATGGCAAAGACAACACTCTTAACTTATTCTAAGGAAAAGAGAGACATCAACATTTTATTGTCTTCCAAAAATACTAAAGGAGGAATATTAGATATAATATCATTGCTGAGATTTCTATTTTCCGAAGATAATAATGACTTAAAAAACCTAACTACCTCTGAAGCAATATCCTTCGGCTCTGTCAATAAATTCTCATTTTGACACTGGATACAAGATATCCTATTCTTACATCTTTTAATCTTAGTTGAAGAATGAAAAAAATTTGTGTTCCTATCACCATCTAAAAGCCATAACTCTCTAGATTTTTGTCTCCAATAGATTTCCTCTCTAGCTAACACGTCCTCAAGCTGTAATTTTAGTGACTTCAATTCATCAAAAACTTGTGGCAGCATACCATGTTGAAGCACATGAGTATTAAGACACTCAATCATATCTTGAATCCTTTATTTCTCTTGAAAAATGTTCTTAAAATGCGAGATATTCCATTCCCTAATATTCAATTGCAAATAACAACTTCTTAGAAATTTGAAACATACGGGACCCAAAACAGAAAGGAGTAGAATTCCACCATTTCATAAGTAGAGGCAAAAAGGAAGAATCCCTAAACCACATGGGCTCAAATTTAAATGGAGACTTAAAAGAAGCCCTATCCTCAATAACTAAAATGAAAATTAGAAAATGACTAGAACCCGAGACCAGTAGAATAGAGGAAAAGAATTCAAAATCTGAATCAATCTAATTCTCAGATAAAAAAAACCAATCTAATCTCTTAGCAATCTGAGAAAAATCCCTTCTCATGTTTGTCCATGTGAAAACCCCATTCTGAGACTTACAATAAAAAAGGCTCATATCATAAATGAAATTCCCAAAGTCATCCATAATCTTTTTATTAGGGAAAACACCTCCACTTTTCTCATCTAAATCAGTGATAGCATTAAAATCACCGCTGAAGATAATAAAGGAACCATGTCTTAAGGGAGAAGAAATCCTCTTTAATTCACCCCATAACTTACTCTTCCCTTGAATTCCTGACGGAGCAAAAATGTTAAAAAGCCAGAATTTAACATTCAAAATCTTACTTATAACTAAAGTCAACATCCAATTTGTAGCAGATGCCACTAACTGTACCTCAATATTATAATTATTCCAAAGCAGTGCCAAACCTCCTGAAGCACCACAAGAAGGAGAAGAAAGAAAACACCATCTCCAAGATGAAAAAACCAAATCAGCAAATTCCTTTGACAACTTTGTTTCTTGCAACATAAAAATATCACAATTAATTAAGTCCCTAATCGTCTCTTGTTAGGGCATTTAAGCCCCTAACATTCCAAGAAATATTCCTCATTGTCCTTGAGGGGAGGTCGAAGCTTTCCTCTTCCCATTAATCGGAGAATATTTGCTTTCCCCAAAGTAACTTTGCAAATTACATTTCACAGTCCTTGATCTTGTCATAGGAGGACTAGTCACAGATCTTTTACTCCTCTTTCTTTCTACACTTTCATGAGTTAGGCATGTTTTCTTCGGCCTACCAAGAGAGACTGAAAACCTCCCTTTCCCACTAGTAGGAGAAAGGGACAAAGTCTTTTGAATTCCAGCATAAATTTCCATTTGAGTCTTAAGATTATTTGGAGGCCTACCTCTCCCAGGAGAAACCACTGATGGTGAAAAAATCAGAGTTGTTTGGACAATTGGTAAACTCTTGCATGACTTTGGAGAAGTGAGGATAATTGGATTATCTTCAAAACCAAGCTCTATTGCAACCAAAACTGCAAAAGGATTAGTAGATGCAGAAATCAGAAGGGCCAAGTTTATACCTCCCAAATCATTCTCAATTGAACAAACAACTCTATGAGCAATACCCTCATCCATCTGATGTGCATGATTGTTAAAAATATCATTTACTTGCTGAACCAAACTCTCATCTGGCATAATAACAGGTACAACCTCTAACGGATTACTATTCCCTAAGGAAGATTCATTAGCCATATTAATTTCAATACTCAAAGGGGAATTATTAGACATCGAATTCTTAATTTCTTGAACTAAAGAAGCATCATTAGGGAAACCTGTGGTACCCCTCCTCGTTTGAACTTATTAGACTCATATTTTTCTATTGCTTACTTTTAGTGGATACATTACTATGATGTGTTATTCAAACTTATATGATGTTGTTTCATACTTTATCTAGATCTGAGATGCATAATTTGATTACAATATTTCAGTACTTGTGATTAATGGCATTTTATGGATTATTGCTATGTACTGACACTTTACTTTATCTATGCAATATGAAATTATATGTTGCGTGTCTGTGAGTGTATTGGGTGCAAGGGGATGATTTTCCTTCACTTACTTTGGTGAGACAGGGAACGTTGCGATTCTCCTTCATCGGTGTGCATGTTGTGTTTTCTATATTGTATATATGCATGTGTGGTTCGGTGATACAGGATATTGCAAGTACAAGTATCGAGTAGGTATGGGGTATCGTCTCCACTTGGCTCCACAGGTATAAGCATGCCTTATAATTGTCTGATGGAAGTGGCGGAGGTAGTAGTTGACCCTATTTTACCCTGTTACACTCTTGTGAGTATCGTCAGTTGGTCGTCCTGTCAGTTTGTTCAGCCTTAGTATTTTTTCTGTTGACTTTTTCTGACTCCTTGCTTGGGGTTTGCTCAGATTGTGTGTTAGTGGATTTAATTAAATAATTAAATTTATAGAGTTATCTCATAGTTGGTATTTTTGAATTATGTATTTTTATGCATAGAGATTTTAAATTGAATTAATTAAAATAAATTATTAAATTAGGTTGCAAGTTGCATTGTATTAGAAATATATCTTATTTAAATTTTAGTGAAAAATAAATTAGATTAATTTCATTTATTGTTTCCTAGAATTTTAAATAATAAAGGAATAAAAAAAAAAATATGAATAAAAAAATAAATTAGAATTAAAGTGTTGCTTTATTTTCTTTTTTAGAAAATTAATTATTTAGCATGAGAAAAGAAAAAAACAAATTAAAAAAAAGAAAAAAAAGAAAGGGATTATAATTTCTGCATATTCCTTTTAATCATCTTTTGGTGGGAATTAGAAAAGAAAAGAAAAGAAAATTTCTTTTTATTACTAAAATTAAATATTAGGTTTTTTTGGGGAAAAATATGTGCAACCTAAAAGTTTAGGTTAAAGGGAATACATCTTTTTCTTTTTGGGAGTTCACGGGAAGAGGCGGCTGTGCATCAAAGGAATTTTTTAAATTTTCTGGAGGGCTTGTTCTGGAGAAGGTGAAGATTTTGGAGTTGTTGGGAAGGAGGCTTGGGTTTCAGAATTGGAAGCTTGTTGAAGGATAAAATCTCTCCAACAAATTTCTTCCAGGAAAGATATACAGGTTGGGTGGCCTCTTCTGGTTGTTTTTAAAGAAAATATTTTATTTCTTCCCTCATTCTTGAATGATGTGTGTTTTAAAAACAAAATTATAGATGTTTAGAATGCGTGTAGTAGTTTTGGAATGAATATTATGAAAGTTATTGAAAAATTTCAGTCTCTGTGTTAAAAATTAATTTTCAAATCTAAAACCTCTTTCTAGTTGTTTCCTGTTCTCAGCTAAAATCCTTTCTTGAAATTTTTTTTTTGGTTTTTGGGAAGAAGTTATTTCCTTGGGTGTTTGTAGATTTTTTTTTTTAAAATTGAGGAATTTGGAAAAGTTATTCTGGCAAAATTTTGCCAGATTTACCCTCCTTTGTTCCATAAAAGTTTCTTTGTGTGTTATGCAATTTTTGTGTTCTTCATGGTTGTAGAAATTTATTAAAAATTGGGTTAAGAAAAATATTGGATTATAGAAGATATTTGTGCAAGTAAAAGTGGAGTAGAGTGGGGATGCATTGATTTTTATCTCTGTTGAAATTTGTTTTTTTTTTTCCTGTGAAAATTAATTTTTAATCCCTGTGAAAATTGATTTTTAAATCTCTGTGAATATTGATCTTTATATTCTGTGAATATTGACTTTTTTTATATTCTTTGTGTAAATTTTCCAAAAAAACTAAAATAAAGGGGGCCTTGTGAAATTTTTACCTATGTATTTAATTTGGGCATTTATGAAAGGTTAATTTTTAAATAAAATAAAGGGGGCCTTGTGAAATTTTTACCTATGTATTTAATCTAGGCATTTATGAAAGGTTAAGTTTTAAATTTTTTTTTTAAAAATATATAAAAAAAAAAATGGGGTTTTTGGAGAGGAAGTCAGTAGTTACTACCAATGGTAGCAATGCTACCATACGGTAGCATTACTACCGACGATAGTAGCTGCTACCGTACGGTAGCAGTGCTAGCGATGGTAGTACCTGCTACCGTGCGGTAGCACTTGCTAGCGTAATGTAGTAGTGCTACTGACGGTAGTATCTACTACCGTAGGGTAGAAAATAAAGCTACCAGGACACATTTAATTCACCCCCTAGTTTGCGTGCCTTCAGCATTAATAATAAAATTTGGTTTTTATTAATTCTGTGTTATGTAATATATATATATATATATACACACACACACATATATATATGTGTGTGTGTGTGTGTGTGTGTGTATGTGTGTGTGTGTGTATATACATATATATACATATATATGTATATATATATACACATATATATGTGTGTATATATATATATATACACCTATATATATATGTGTGTATATATATATATATATATATATTTATGTATATGTTTTTTTAAACTTGGGCATTTTATTAACTAAGTTTTATTAATACTATGCAGATTTATTTATCTTTTAGTTTTTATATATATTTTTTAATATGAATTTATGTATATGATATATATTCAGTGAATATATATATTAATATACTTATATTATATTATCACATATATATAATTAATTCATAATTTGGCTATTTCCAGAAAAGCTTATATTTTTTAGATTTTATATTTATTCTTGGAAATGCATTAGGAGGTAAATTTTTCTATGGATAATTTAGCCTTATTGATAAAATGACAATTCTGCTTTTCTTTTATCAATGAGATGTATTTTCTGCTTTTCTAAAATATCTGCATTTACAAGTAGTTAATTTTTTTTACTGTTTTAAAAAGATTGTCTGTTATAGGATCTTTAGAAGAAAGGTTATTCTTTGGTAAAAGCATATTTCGTTGTAAATCTGATTTGAGTTATTGTCTTGTTACTGAGGTTATTTTTACCCCTTAGTCAGGTGTCATTATATAACCCTGTGATGTGAGCCATTGTGTCTTATGTTTCCAAATGGTCAATCCTGGGTAAGTGATTGTGTATCCTTCAAATGTGGTTTGCCAGGATTAGATATGGCTGTCAGTTTTGCCATAGAGTTCTCATAGAGAGACCTTTCCTGTTAGTGTCCTATGAGAGAGAGTGTCTTTCAGGCGGGGGCCATGCCCAAAGTGGATGGCAGGATAACCCCTCGAAAGTCAATTAAGAAGTGATAACCTAATAATTGATTAGGGGGTGGGTAGATAAAATATTAAACTAAGATAATGTGCCTCGCACATAGTTGAGTGCTTCTATAGGATCAGGATGTGGTCAAAAGGCCTGGAATGGCAAACCTACCACCTTTTCTTTACAAAAGGATTGGTAGGGTCCACATGATGCTTAGATGGAGCCAAGGTTTCGGTGGAGGTTACCATGATAACCTAGGATGGGGGTCGGGACCTATGGAGGCCCACCTAGGCTAACCACCTTAAGCCATGCGATGACACTCTCTCCTTAGAGTCACTAGTGTTTATGAGTTGATTCACATGGATGTTTGCGAAGTCTTGTAGTTCTGTTGTACTTCTCTTATTTTTCTTTCTTGAGGGTCTTCTACTATCTCTCAGCACGGTGGGGTGGTTCCATTTCAGAAACACATGGTCGGGTGGTAGTGCCACTTCCCATCAGATGTTCTAGATTATATCTTCAGGTGAGGAAAGGCTTCGTTGGTGTTTCCTTGTTCGTAGTTCATGTACTAGCTCTTGTTCGTGATCATTGTTCAGTTGAGACCATGTGATCATTGTATCAAATAATTATGTAACCTTGACATTACAACTTTGTAATCCGTGGTATTATTGGAAACCACGTACTTATGGATATTGTAATATTTGATCATTGGAATGTTTGTTAATTTGATTGGTTTAAATCTTATGTATAAATGAATTATGGATAAATAAATGCAGTTGATTACTTTAAATCTTTCATTACGGAATTTAGATGTATGTGTAGGTTTTATCTTAAACATTTTATTTTCCTAATTAGATGAACAATTGGATTAACCATGGTGTTATTATAATTTGCGAAGTAATCTTCGTTGGTAATCCTTACGAAATATTGTGTTAGACTTCCACTATGTTATTAAATGTGCAATTGTTATAATTAATGCACTGATCTCTTTAAAAAAAAATATTTCACCCTTTAGTTGGCTAGTTGTGTTGCTTTCCTTTAAGGTTTCTGGCGAGGCATTACATTTGGTATCAGAGCCCAAGTTTCAACACTGGGTACTCTGGGTTTGTAGTGAGCCCATTCAACTTGACCTTTTTACTTAGGTCTTAATGTTTGTGTTTCCCTTGTTTTATCCTTACCGTAGCTCTGAACCATTTTCTCTTTTGTAGTGCTAGGTCATGGCTAGGAAAGCTAGGGGAGGTGGTCGTACAAGTGGTCACAATAGAGACAGAGATGGAGGATGGGGCCAAGGTTCTAATTGTCAGAGTCCTTCACCACCACCCACGCATGTGAGTGTCGAGCCAGAATAGTCTATTCATCAAGATTCACAACATGCAAAAGAGCAGGTTCCCGAAAGGGAAGAGCTGAGACAGATGTTTCAGGAGGTTCTTTCTAGGTTAGGCCCCAGGCTTGAGGTTGATACATCTAATCATGTTCAGGCTGAGGAGTCGCATCAGCCAGTTTCAGTGGAGAGAGAGAGAGAGAGAGAGAGAGAGAGAGAGAGAGAGAGAGAGAGAGAGAGAGAGAGAGAGAGATCACCCAGGAGGAGGGAGATCCCAGCTAACCGAGATCCAGCTTCCTTGGGTCACATAAAGGACTTGATGAGGTCCAACCCTCCCTTTTTTGATGGTAAGGGTATCGGTCTCAAGGTAGAGACTTGGCTTATTAGTCTGGATCAGTGTTTCGCTATATTCCCATACACTAGCAACACCAAGACGAGATGTGCTATCATGCATCTCAATAGTTTTTCTTTGATCTGGTGGAGATTAGTGGAGGAGAAGATCGGTGTGTGCATTAACACCGTAATATGGGAGCTATTCCTAGAGAGATTTAGGGCACAATTTCTCTCACCCCAGTGGAGGCAGACTCAGGCAGATGAGTTCTAAGATCTGCATCAGTATGGTATGTTAGTAGACAGGTCTAAGCATAGGTTATATGAGCTCAAACAGTATGCTGGGATTGGTAACAATGAGGCTATGATTGTTCAATACTTCTTGAGGGGTTTGAATGATCGCATCAGTTGAGATAGCCATGGTGAAAGCTAGATTGGTTGAGAAGAACCTTAGCCATGCAGTTGGCGGTCAGTCTGGAGTGCAGATAGAGAGTACACCTTTCAGTGGAAACAGAGCTTGTGGGAATCAGTCCCAGACAGCTACACCATTTAGGACTCCTCAATCACCCGCTAAGGGTGGATAGCAGCAATAGCAACAACCATCAAAACTGAAACAGTTCTAGGGCCAACCGGGTGGCAACTCTTAGTATAGGAAGAACATGAACTAGCAGAGAAGTAGATAGGGTCCTTCAGGGCAATCCTTACAAAGTGCATCTCATGCCCCTAGATGGGGAAGTTTCTAGTAGTCTAGTGGGTCGTTAGGTAGTAGAGGACCAGGTAGGGGAGTTTGCTTCTAGTGTGGACAGTTTGGTCACATAGCCGAGCAGTGCCCTCAGCGTTCCCACCATACATGTAGTCAGAGGCCAGCAGCATCAGAGCCTACTGTGGGAGATGTAGTTAGATCCCATAGGGTGTTCACAGTTGTGGATAACCGCCAGGCTTATCATCAGGGTATAGTTATTGAGGCGGCAGGTCTGTTATGCGGAATTCCTATCTCTGTACTTTTTGATTCCGTTGCTTCAGATTCTTTCATTTCTTCATCCATTGTGGAGTGGCGCGAACTTGCATCTACTAAGCAGGCGGATAGGTGGCAAGTAGAGCTGGCTATAGGTGTTCATGTTTCTGTAGATTCCTTTATTCCCTGTTGTGAGTTGGACCTAGGATCCCTTGTTACTTTAGTTGACCTTCGAGTCATTCCTTTGGGTTCTTATGGAGTTGTGTTGGGGATGGATTGGCTATCATCTCATAGTGCTCATGTAGACTATTTCAAGAAGATAGTGGAGTGTTTAGATGTCCTTGGTAGAGAAGTGGAGATTGTTGGCGTTCAGAGACCGATATCTTTATGTATGATCTCCACTATGCAACTTAAGCGGTGCATGCATAGAGGGTGTCATCTTTTTGCAATTACTCTTGAGGATGTGGATGAGTCAAAGAGTCAAGAAATCGCTCTTGATGGTCACCCTATTCTTCGAGAGTATGTGGATGTGTTTTCATTGGATATTCCCGGTATGCCTCCAAAATGAGACATAGACTTTCACATTGACTTGGTTCTTAATGCAGAACCTATTTCGAGATCTCCATATCAGATGACTACTCAGGAGTTGAGTGAGTTGAAGTTGCATATAGAGGAATTGTTGGCCAAGGGATTCATTCGTCCTAGTGTTTCCCCTTGGGGTGTGCCTGTTATCTTCGTTAAGAAGAAGAATGGTTATCTTTCGTTATGCATTGATTACCGACAGCTGAATAAGGTAACCATCTGGAATTGATATCCATTGCCTCGTATAGATGATCTTTTCGATCAAGTTAAAGGAGCCAAGGTGTTCTCAAAGATTGACCTAAAATTTGGATACCATCAGTTCCGCATTCAGGATGCAAATATTCATAAGATGACATTTTGTACTCGTTATGGTCACTATGAGTTCATAGTGGTGCCATTTGGGTTGACGAATGCACCTTCAGTTTTCATGAGCCTCATGAATGGGATTTTTTGCACCTACCTTGATCATTTTGTCATTGTATTCTTGGATGACATTCTGATTTATTCTAGATCTATGGAGGAGCATGAAGGACACTTACGTCAGGTATTGCAATTCTTGAGGGAGAATCAACTTTATGCCAATTTGGCGAAGTGTGACTTCTTCCAGTTAGAGGTGAATTACCTTGGTCATGTGGTTTTGGGAGAAGGTGTATCTATGGATCCTTCAAATATCTAGGCCATTGTTGATTGGCTAGTGCCGAACAACATTTCAAAAGTTTGGAGCTTTATGTGTTTGGCTAGATACTACCATCACTTTGTTCAGGGCTTTTCCTAGATAGGACACATAATTACTTCTCTTTAGAGGAAAGGGAAGAAGTTTGTTTGGTCAGAGCAGTGTGAGTCATCTTTATATACCTTGAAGGAACTCCTTGTCAGTGCTCTGATTTTGGCAATTCCTCATCCATCTATAGATTTTATGGTATGCATAGATGCCTCCTTGGAAGGTATAGTTGCAATGCTTATGTAGGATGGATGTGTGGTTACCTTTGAGTTTTGCAAACTCAAGAACCATGAGTTGAACTATCCAATTCACGATTTAGAGTTGGTAGTTGTATTTCATGCTTTGGTTAGATGGTGGCATTTCCTGTTAGGGTGTCAATTTGAGCTGCATAGTGATCACCGCAGTCTGTAGTATATATTCATGCAACCGGACTTGAATTCCTCTGCGAGTATGATTTTGAGGTTCGTTATATTTAGGGGAAAGAGAACGTGGTGGCAGATGCTTTGAGTTGTAGGCAGCATGAAGTTTCAACATTGTCCCTTGGAGTAGACTTGAGAGGGAGGATTCTTGGAGTTCTTCCTTAGGATTCTTGGTATCAGGATGTTAGAGCCATGATAGAGTCCGGAAGGCCTTTAGAGGGTAGATTTTTTGGATATAACCTTGAGGCAGATGGACTTCTTCATCAACTTGGATGGATATATGTACCTCCTCTGGAGGGTCTTCACATTTTGATCATGATTGAGGCCCATTGTGCACCTTATTCGACACATATAGGTGTCAAGAAGATGCACGCAGATCTTAGAAAGATTTATCATTGGACTAGTATGAACCATGACATTGCTGATTTTGTGTCGAAGTGCTTAGAGTGTCAGTGGGTGAAGGCGGAGCATCAGCACCCGAAAGGGCTTTTATAGCCTAATTTGGTACCAGATTGGAAATGGGATATCATTTCTATGGATTTCATTATTGGTTTGCTTATCTCTTCGTGATGGCATGATGTTATCATGGTCATTGTTGACAGATTGATGACGGTTGCTCATATTGTTCCTATTCAAGCTTCCTATATAGCAACAGTAGTGGCACGAGTCTTCTTGGAAGATGTGGTGAGCTTGCATGGGATTTCGAGGCGGATCATCTCTGATAGAGATCCTGTCTTTACCTCAGTATTGTGGACCTCACTTCAACATGCTTTGGGGACTCAATTGAACTTTAGTTCCACTTATCACCCAAAGACAGATGGTCAAACAGAGCAAGTGAATCAAGTTTTGGAGGACATGCTTCACATGTATGTTATGGACTAGTAGTCACACTAGGAGGATTATATCTATCTAGTGGAGTTTTCTTATAACAATGGATATCATAGCTCCATAGGTATGTCCCCCTTCCAGGCATTGTTTGGTCGTCCTTGCCGTACTCCTTTGAGTTGGGATTGACTAAAGCATAGTGTGCTTATAGGACTGGATATTCTTTGAGAGATGGAGCAGTAGGTTGAGTGGATTCATGAGCATTTGGTAGTTGCACATGATAGGCAGAAGAAGTATGCAAATGCTCATAGGGTAGATCATCAGTTTTCTATTGGTGACCGTGTGTTCTTGAGAGTGTGTCTGCGGAAGAGTCTGATCCGTTATGGAAAAGGTTCTAAGTTGGCGCCTCGGTTTGTTGGCCCTTTAGAGATCCTTGAGAGGATAGGACCTGTTGCCTACCATCTTGCCTTGCCACCGAGTCTATCCCGCATCCACAATGTCTTTCATGTTTCAGTTCTTCGACCTTATCATCCTGATGTGACACATGTTCTTGATTGGAACTCTTTGCAGGTCAACAACGGGCAACTTTCCATGGAGCCCATGCGCATTCTTCAGCATCGGGATTTGACCCTCAAGGATCCCACTATCGACCAGGTAAGGGTCCTATGGGACCCAAATGATGAGACCTCGGCAACTTGGGAGGATGTAGCAAAGATGAGAGAGCTTTATTATTATCTATTTTAGGCTTCCAGGAGTAAGCCTAGTTTTGGGGGGGAGATTGTAGTACCCCTCCTCATTTGAACTTATTCGACTCATATTTTTCTATTTCTTACTTTCAGTGGATACATTACTATGATGTGTTATTCAGACTTATATGACATTATTTTATACTTTATCTGGATATGAGATGCATAATTTAATTGTAGTATTTCAGTACTTGTGATTTATGGCATTTTATGGATTATTGCTATGTACTGACACTTTACTTTATCTATGCAATGTGAAATTATATGTTGTGTCTCTGCGAGTGTATTGGATGCAAGGGGACGATTTTCCTTCACTCACTCTGGTGAGACATGGAACATCGTGATTCTCCTTCATTGGTGTGCACGTCATGTTTTCTATATTGTATATATGCATGTGTGGTTCAGTGATGCGGGATATTGCATGTATAAGTATCAGGTAGGTATGGGGTATCGTCTTCACCTGGCTCCATAGGTCTGAGCATGCCTTATAATTGTCTGATGGAAGTGGAGGAGGTAGTAGTTGACCCTATTTTACCCTTTTACCTTCTTGTGAGTGTCATCAGTTGGTCGTCCTGTTAGTTTGTTCGGCCTTAGTATTTTGTTGGTTGACTTTTTCTGAGTCCTTACTTGGGGTTTGCTCAGTTTTTGTGTTAGTGGATTTAATTAATTAATTAAAAGAAATTATTAAATTAGGTTGCAAGTTGCATTTTACTAGAAATATATCTTACTTAAATTTTAGTGAAAAATAAATTAGATTAATTTCATTTTATGTTTCCTAGAATTTTAAATAATAAAAGAATAAAAGAATAAATATGAATAAAAGAATAAATTAGAATTAAAGTATTGCTTTATTTTTATTTTTAGAAAATTAATTATTTAGCATGAGAAAAGAAAAAAAAAGAAAAAAGAAAGGGATTATTATTTTTGCATATTACTTTTAATCATCTTTTGGTGGGAATTAGAAAAGAAAAGAAAAGAAAATTCCTTTTTATTACTAAAATTAAATATTAGATTTTTTTGTGGAAAAATATGTGCAACCTAAAAGTTTAGGTTAAAGGGAATATATCTTTTTCTTTTTAAGAGTTCATGGGAAGAGGCGGTTGTGCATGAAAGGAATTTTTGAAATTTTCTAGAGGGCTTGTTCTAGAGAAGGTGAAGATTTTGGAGTTGTTGGGAAGGAGGCTTGGGTTTCAGAATTGGAAGCTTGTTGAAGGATAGAATCTCTCCAACAAAGTTCTTCTAGGAAAGCTATACAGGTTGGGTGGCCTCTTCTGGTTGTTTTTAAAGAAAATATTTTATTTCTTCCCTCATTCTTGAATGATGTGTGTTTTAAAAACCAAATTATATATGTTTAGAATGTGTGCAATAGTTTTGTAATGAATATTATGAAAGTTATTGAAAAATTTCAGTCTTTGTGTGTTAAAAATAGATTTTCAAATCTAAAACCCCTTTCTGGTTATTTCTTGTTCTTGGCTAAAATCCTTTCTTGAAATTTATTTTTTCATTTTTGGGATGAAGTTATTTCCTTGGGTGTTTTTAGATTTAAATTTACTTTTTTGAGGAATTTGGAAAAGTTATTCTGGCAAAATTTTGCCAGATTTACCCTCCTTTGTTCCATAAAAGTTTCTCTGTGTGTTATGCAATTTTTGTGTTCTTCCTGGTTGTAGAAATTTTTTTAAAATTGGATTAAGAAAAATTTTGGATTATGGAAGATATTTGTGCAAATAAAAGTGGAGTAGAGTGGAGATGCATTGATTTTTATCTCCTGTTGAAAAAAAAAAAATTTCCCTGTGAAAATTAATTTTTAATCCCTGTGAAAATTGATTTTGAAATCTCTGTCAATATTGATCTTTATATTCTGTGAATATATTTTTTTTTATATTATCTATGTAAATTTTCCAAAAAACTAAAATAAAGCGGGCCTTGTGAAATTTTTACCTATGTATGTAATCTAGGCATTTATGAAAGGTTAATTTTTAAATTTTTTTTTTAAAATGGTGTTTTTGGGGAGGGAGTCGGTAGTTACTACTGACGGTAGCATTGCTACCATAAGGTAGCAGTGCTACCGCACAGTAGCATCTTCTACTGATGGCAGTACCTGCTACCCTAAGGTAGCAGTGCTACTTTGCGGTAGCAATACTACTTGCAGTACTACATGCTACCATAGGGTAGAAAATAAAGCTACCAAGACAAATTTAATTCACCCCCTGGTTTGCGTGCCTTCGCCATTAATGAAAAAATTTGGTTTTTGTTAATATATATATATATATCTTTTTTTAAACTTGGGCATTTTATTAATTAAGTTTTATTAATACTATGAAGATTTGTTTATGTTTTAATTTATATATATATATATATATATATATATATATTGTCATATGAATTTATGTATATGATATATATTCGGTGAATATATATATTAATATACTTATATTATATTATCATATATATATATAATTAATTCAGAATTTGGTTATTTCCATAAAAGCTTATATTTTTAGATTCTATATTTATTCTTGGAACTGCATTAGGAGGTTAATTTTTATGTGTTTAATTTAGCCTTATTGATCAAATGACAATTCTACTTTTATTTTATCAATGAGATGTATTTTCTACTTTTCTGAAATATCTGCATTTGTAAGTAATTAATGCTTTTTACTATTTTAAAAAGATTGTCTGTTATAGGATCTTTAGAAGAAAGGGTATTCTCTGGTAAAAGCATATTTCATTGTAAATCTGATTTGAGTTATTGTATTGTTACTAAGGTTGTTTTTACCCCTTAGTCAGGTGTCGTATAAACCTGTGATGTGAGCCATTGTGTGTTATGATTCCAAATGGTCAATCCTGGGTTAGTGATTGTGTATCCTTCACCTATGGTTTGTCAAGATTAGATATGGTTGTTAGTTTTGCCATAGAGTTCTCATGGAGAGACCTTTCATGTTAGTGTCCTATGAGAGAGAGTGGCTTTCAGGCGGGGGCCACGCCCAAAGTGGATGATAGGATAACCCCCCAAAAGTCAGTTAAGAAGTGATAATCTAATAATTGATTACGGGGTGGGTAGCTAAAATATTAAACTATGATAATGTGCCTCGCACATGGTTGAGTGCTTCTATAGGCTCAGGATGTGGTCAGAAGGCCTAGAATGGAAAACCTACCACCTTGTCTTCATGAAAGGATTGGTAGGGTCCGCATGATGCTTAGATGGAGTTGGGGGTTCAAGAGAGGTTACCAGGATAACCCAAGATGGGGGTCGAGACCTATGGAGGCCTACCTAAGGTAACCACCTTAAGTGGTGTGATGACACTCTCTCCTTAGAGTCACTAGTGTTTATGAGTTGAGTCACATGGATGTTTGCGGAGTCATGTAGTTCTATCGTACTTGTCTCATTTTGCTTGCTTGAGGGTCTTCTACTATCTCCTAGCACGGTGAGGTGGTTCCATTTCGAAAATACATGGTCAGTTGGTAGTGCCACTTCCCATTGGATGTTCTGGATTGTATCTTTAGGCGAGGAAAGGCTTCGCTAGTGCTTCTTGGGCCATGGTTCATGTACCAACTCTTGTTCGTGATCATTGTTCAGTTGAGACCATGTTGTCATTGTATCAAACAATTATGTAACCTTGACATTGTAACTTTGTAATCCGTGGTATTATTGGAAACCATGTACTTATGGATATTTTAATATTTGATTATTGAAATGTATGTTAATTCGATTGGTTTAAATCTTATGTATAATGAATTATGGATAAATAAATGTATTTGATTACTGTAATTCTTTCATTATTGAATTTAGATGTATGTGTAGGTTTTATCTTAAACATTTAATTTTCCTAATTAGATAAACAATTGGATTAATCATGGTGTTAATATAATTTGAGAAGTAATCTTCATTGGTAACCCTTAGGAAATCTTGTGTTAGACTTCCACTATGTTATTAAATGTGCAATTGTTATAATTAATGCACCGATCTCTTAAAAAATAAATATTTCACCCTTTAGTTGGCTAGTTGTGTTGTTTTCCTTTAGGGTTTCTGGCGGGGCATTACAAAACCTATGGCATGTACCTGTTTAATAATTTCCATATCAACCACTGCATTTTTATCTAAATTCACATTCTTTGAAGAATCCAAAGCCTCCTTATGAGTGCATGAAGAGAAATTTTTGTCCTTACCCTTTATGTGATTATTTGGCATGTTAGGGCAATCTATTGTTAATGAATGATCTACTCAATTTATCAGGGGATTACCATCCATCACTATACCCCTGTTACTAGAAAATGTCTTTATTAAAGATGAAAGTGAGACCGAACCCAAAGTGTGATCATTTGGTTTCCCAGAACTATGACACAATGGATTATTTTCAGGATTAATGTGACCCATTTCTACCAATTTATGCAAAGAGACATTTCCACATCCTTCAACCGAAGGTCCTGCTGACAAACTATCTTTATTAACGGATTTAGGGACAAAGCCAACAACCTGCTGGTTTTTCTTAAAATCCATAAGTAACAGAGCATCCAAAAGTAAAGGAGACTTAAGAAGCTCAATATCTAATTTCTCAATTGACTGGCACCAAATACCATCATGAGACTTGATATTACAAGTATGGGGGTAAACATTGTTAGGGTTAATAAGAACACTAATTTTTACCAGAACCTCCCCCTCCACAAAGTCCATTTTAGATGTTAAAAAAGTTCCAATAGTATTTCCAATTTTCTCAAGAATATCTGTATCCATAAATTCAAAAGGAATATTTGGTAATCCAAACCAGAAAGGAATAAGTTTTGAACTAGACCAAGTAGGAACAAAAAAAGGTTTCTGAGTCGCAACTGAAATTAAATGTTTTCCAAACCAATGATGCGAAGTTCTTAATACCTCATCTCTAAAAGAAGGAGAATCAAAGACAATAATAAAAGAATTCGAAGACAATAATTAAAAATAATGTATATCCCCCCATCTTTTCTGCAATTTATGAGAAAGATTTAACAAACTAATTTGATCACCCCAAATTTCCCTAGAAATAGCATTCAAATGCAAACAATTCACTTTCTTATTGACATAGGAAACCAAAATATCGATACAAGGGATAGGAGCCCAAACCTGTGATGAAGAAACCCCTGACATAATAGGATCAGTGGGTATCTTACTTACCTTTTCCAGACTAGCTTCCTTGAGTTTCACATTTACCTTATTTCCCACCTACTGTGAAGAAATAGAAGTCCTATCCGCGGTCTCCTTATTTGCCAAGCCAACAACCCTAGCAAATTTTCATTGATTTCCTAGATCCAAAGACCATTTCCCCAAAAATCCCTTCAATTGCTTCTTAGAATTCTCTTGATTCTCACCATTATTAGAACGCCCTTGAGTGAATCTCCTTCCATTGTTATTCTGCCTCCATGCCACATTGCGTCTGTTCCGAAAGAAGCCTTGAAAGTGTTTTGAAACTGACTGAAAACCCTTGTTATTTCCACTCCGGTTTACCTATATCACCATGTTCTTCCATCTATCATTCATATAGACCCACTGCAAAACATGAGGCAGGTCTTCCCAGCCCACATCTACCCATTAACACAAATGCCTTCTATCGGCCATGAATTTGAACACTGTTTTTCTTTTTAGAAAGCTGCGGAGCCTCGTCAATTTTATTCTAAGATATCTTCGTAGTTTTTCTCTCAAAATTTGATAGTTTTCTTCTATATTTTGGATTTTTTTCTTTAATTGCAAATGAACACAGCGTATGTGCTTCATGAAGCCATCAGATACATAAAATTTTGAACAGGTTCTAAGCACGTCATACCTCAAAGGATTCACCTCCCGCCAAACTCAAATAATATTTCTTTCAAACCCTAATGATTGCCCCTATTTTCATTTACTAAAATTTGAAACCCTAAATATTTGTTAGAAGTTGTTGCCAGAAGGAAACGCAAGAGATTCAAAAATAAGTGAGCTGAGAAGGCGAGGGCTATCGCCAAGTCTCCGCGCAATCTACTATTCCTCTTTTTATTACAAGGAGCAGGAAAGGAATCACAATTCCACTACAATAGAAAAGATATTGTGACTTCCATCCACTTTTTTCTTTCCCATGTCGGGCAAATTATCATCTCACCCTTGGATCAAAAAAATAAAAATCGCTCTACCAATTCGCACAACTTTGCAGAATCTAGGGCACCGTGAAGTTGGATCACAAAAGGAAAATCAACAAAAGTAAATCCCCATGCTCTGATCCGCGACCAAGCTGTAAGGAAATCATCGCCATAGATGTCACCAGTGGGTTTCAAAACTGTTCAGGTGCCAAACCCTATCTGTCAAAAAAAATGATGAAGAAATGACATGGTTGTTTAGTGGGTTCATAACAATAAGTAAAGAATCATTTCTTAATTAGTTCTTATGGCATTTCCATTCTATTTGCTCTCGCTCTCCAATTTGAAATTCCATCTTCCGTTAGGTGGCGCTTCATCTGCTCTAGATTTGATTATTGATCTAGGGCTGGTGGGGAAACTTTTGGCTATATCTTCAAGACTTGTTGGCTGTAGGGGATTGGTCCTCATAGATGTGTTCATATCTCCTTCATTTACTTAGACAACTAACTTCCTTGCTCTCACTCTTGCTTCGCCTTCTTCATCTTCTACATTGCAATTGGAAATTCTCTTGACAATGTTAAGAGAAACCAATTCATCCAAGTCAATTGACAAGTTCTTTGTCATAATGATGACACTTTCTTAAACAACATTAAAAGTGTTACACAAGATATATGATTTATCTTGTAGATAATTCATAAATAGTTTTTGCATGTGCATGCACGCACATTATTTTATATTAAAACTTATTTTATTGATTTTCAGGGAAAGCATATGAGTAGTCATTATAGCTAACTTCACTCACCCACATGTCCTAAATAGTACATGAGATTTTGACGGTTTTTTTTTTTCTGTTTCTAGACATGATTTAACTGTTTATAGCTACTTTCATCAGATTTCAACGATTCTTTTTTTTTGTGTCTCCATATGCTACTTAACTATTTATAGTTGTTGTTCTAACTTTTGGAATGTCGCGACACATACTGTGAGATCTTTTATGTAAGGACCAAAAAGTCATCATTTCAAAGTGTCATCTTGTACCTACTTAAAGATGTCCTAATAACCGTGCACTACAACTACTTCAAGAATGGTCCAATTTTGTTGACTATGGATACCAATAAACTTGCACAACTCTTCAATTAAAGTCCAAAAATTCTATCTATTGCAAGTAAAGGGAGTGGCTATTGTTAGATGTAAAATTTATAAATGGACTTTTAGATATCATTTTTTAAATTTCTTTAAAGTTAGTAATGGAGGAGTTGGATGAGCAAAGAATGAAAGACTATTGAAACATAGACAATAAACGATGCTATTCCCATACATTATGAATATTACATTTAATAAATTACATATTTTTTTATATAATCAAAATTTTAACTCTCCAAAATATATTTCTATCAATTTTTTTTCATCCTATAAACATTACATGCAATAGGATGCATAATTTTATATAATTTTTTATAGAATTGAAAATTTGACTATGAAAATTTTCTCTCCACTGAATTTGTTTTTGAAAGAAAATTTCTGTCAGCCAACCCATTAAACGTATGAAGAGCCCCTCTCAAATTACAAGCGACGAAGAAATTAAGTACTCTAGATATTTTGTAGTGCTTGATTACTTTTAGACTTTGCAATAATTCTCCTCTGCTCGTGCGCAACTACCACAAGGGTCATTTTCTACGGAAGAAGCAGCTATGGTTAGATATCATCATCTCTGTTTGTCTGTATCCATTCTAAATGTGTATGACACTTTACAGCTCAATTTAACAGGTATAGTACTTGAGATAGTATTATTTAAACCATAGTTAAAAAATTCAATCCTGAAGTTGTTGAAATGGATGTATCAGCAGTCTTGCAGTCAATTAATTCTTAACTTTCTAATAATTCTCGTCAGCTCGTGCGCAACTACCACAAGGGTCATCTTCATCTCTGTTTTTCTTTATCATGTTTTACAGTTCAATTTGATGGCTATTCTGTTTTCAAAATAGACCTTTCGTACAGTATGATAGCGATGTGTTAGTCAATCGCAATCATTTATTGCAAAATCCGTACTCTCGTTTTGAAACCAAAATAGACGTATCCCAACTTGAATGCACACTTTTTAAAGATAATTTATAATCGAAAGTGTCATCTCATACTTTTATATAAACCATAGTTAAATATTAAAATCCGAAGTTGTTGAAATGGACATATCAGTAGTCTTGACAATCTTACCAAACATTGCAAATTGTATCCATTGAGACACTTCTTTAAGTGGCATTTTCCTACATTAAAAAGATTAAAAAAAATTTAGAATTAATTAAAGTTTAAATTTTGTGTTCACTCGAATTTACATTAAAAAAGCCAGCATGCAACATTGAAATATTAACATACATGAATATGAAACATAATTTATGTTTGACAGTAAAGTAAAATCTCTTTGCGGTAGTAAGGATCATCCAAAGGGGTCAGAGTTCTCTCAATGTCGTGAAATGGAAAGGGTGATTAAATTCTCTTAGTTTTTTTCTTTGGTCAGCTTGTGAGTATGTCTATATACTCAACGCACCAATCAATAGGAATAGATGAACAAAATGATGTGATTATAATTGTACTAATTAGAAGTAATCACCTATATGCTAATTATATCTTATCATAATATTTAATATCAAGGTCCATAAGATTAATTCAACAATATTCATTTATTTTAATTTCTTATAAATTATTATTTACATAAAAAATTGTAGTTTCATATTAAGTAAAAAAAAGTATTTTGCAACTCTTAAGTTTGATGCCTTAAGGGATTTTATTGTGGTATGTGATGTTTTGGGTAAATGATAGTGGAGTAGTTCTCGTGCAAGAGGGTTAGTCCATCACTTTTAAGAGTTGCTAATTAAAGGTAATAATCAGCTAAAACCTATTTATAAGAAGGAGATTATAGCTATTCTTCATGCATTCAAAAAATGGAAGAAATATTATCTTCTAAAGAGAAACAAAAAGAAAGACAAGGAAAATATAATGGTAGATGCATTATCTAAAAAGGATGAAAAGATGAAGCTATGTTGTGTGCCATTTCAGTATTAGAAGCAAATTGCAGAGTGACCCAAGTAGTTCAGATAAATTTTGTTGGAAAGGAGATGCTTTGTGGTACAAAAAGTGATTATATATATGTAATAATTCCACTCTCAAACAATATATTCTCATAGAACTTCATGAGTCTCCAATAGGTGGTCATTCAAGATTTTCGAAGACATATCATCAAGTCAAGTGAGATTTCTTTTGGGAAGGAATAAAGAGGATGTTCAAAATTTTGTGCCTAAATGTTTGGTTCGTCAAAGAAATAAATGGGAAAAAGTTAAGACATAGGGTTTGTTATAGCCATTTGTTATTCCTAGCTAGCTTTTAGAAGAGGTCTTTATGGATTTCAACACAGCTCTTCCATAACCTAAAGCTAAGAATGTCATCATGGTTGTGCTAGATTACCTCACTAAATATGTCCATTTTATTGATTATGTTTTATCCTTTTACATTGAGCATAGCGAAAAAAAACATTTTTAGAGAATATATAAAAAAGCTACATCGTACACTAAGGTTATTATTAGTAGTAACTTTTGGACAAATTTATTCTCATGTTTGGGATTTTGATTTTCTCATAGTTCCTCATGTCAACCTCAATTTTATGAACAAACTAAGGTTGTTAATAAGTTTTATGAAAAATATCTATGTTGTTCTACTTTAGATAAGCAATCCCAATGGGTAGACTAGCTACCACTAGGATAATGATGGTATAACACTTCCCTCTATAGCTCATAAAAAATGTCTCCTTTTATGGCACTTTATGGATATCATCCTCCTTCCAACATGTGATCATTGAGAGTTTCATGCATATGTTTCAATCTATGGAGGACCACTTACTTCATCAATAGCAACTACTTTAATGACTCAAGGAGAATTTGGCCATGACATAAAATTGAATGAAGTAGCAAGTAGATCAATGTCGTAGTGAACAAAGATTTGAATTAGGGGATTGGGTGTTCTTAAAATTGTAACCTTAGAAGCAAATTTCATTGAAGAAACAAATAAAGATAAATAAGTTGTCACCAAAATACAATGGCCCATACCAGAACATGTGAAAGATAGGTATCTCATTCAATGGAAGAATATATGAGTTGGAGATGCCACATGGGAAGACAAAGAGTTCATTTAGAAGAATCTACACTTTGATAGCATTGAGGATAATGCAAGCAACTTCTCTTAAGATGGAGAGCATATTATGCCCCTAATCCTAGAGTATACATATGGTTATGAGTAGTCATCTTGTGGCTATCTTATGCCCCTAATCCTAGAGTATACATATGGTTATGAGTATTCGTCTTGTGGTTATGCTTATTATATTGTTTTTTAGGTATTTATGCTGGTGTTAGGCCTATATAGTCATATTTAGGTCAGATTAGGTGATATTCTATGCATAAGTAGGGTATATATAGGAGGTAGTGAGTCTTATTTTATTATCATATTATGAAGTGTTCTCTCATTGGAGATATTTTGAGGTTTCCCCCCTCAAAGTAGCTTATTAATTTCAACTATTATGCAACATTCTCAACATATTTCATATTATATTCTTCATTTGTACAAGTTATTTCATTTTGTTTGAGTACGCACAATAATCTTAGGATTCTCATGTCCATTTGTATGATTAGAAACATGAATTGTATTAACATGACCTAGATTAACGTGACTTGGATTAGGTTCTTTATTCACTAAAGCTTGATCTTTAGAAGGGAGAGCACTAGAAACATTGCTAGTGAAATCATCCTCTTGGACTAAAGTATCTCCATGAGTAGGACAACTTTTTGAGGAGGACAATAATAAATCATCATTGATTCATCTCTTGAAGGGAGGTCATGGAAATAGATAAATGATAAATTATCTCTAGAAAATAAGCAATGATGTCATCTTCTTGCACCAAATTATTCTCATGGGGGAGGTACATTTTAGGGGAAGGGTCAACAACATTCTTCAAATCTTCATCCGTAAGAGGGATATTATTGAAAGAAGTGTTAATAATTTATTCTTGCATTAAAATGTCCTCATCACTGAGAAAAAACTTTAAGAGAGGGACTATCATTGACCTTAAAGGTATAAAATGAAGCATATGCCACAATTTGTAAAGAACTCACTAGGCCATATATCACCAATTTTCAAACATTAACAAAGTTTTTAAGAAAATGTATGTGAGACATAAGATATGCTTCAAGGCTCTTAGGAAAGTAAATGTGAAATATAAGGTTTCCTTCAAAACTTTTAAGAATGTGAATGTGAAACATAAGACCTTTTTCAGAGATTTTAAGAAAGTGAATGTGAAAGATAAGACATTTGTTATGAAAGGTGGTGTAAGAAACAAGACAACCTTCAAAGCCTTTAGGAAAGTGAATGTGAAATATAGAAAATAAAACCATGATTAAAACATTTTTTGGATGTGATTTAAGTGCATTTAAGTGATTTATTTCGTAAATGATTACAAATATGAATCCATTGAATGCATGCAACTTAAATCTAGAAATTAAAATAAAAAGATTTGCATGTGTAAGATATGTTGGGTTCACCAAAATAAACTTTAGAAAAATGAGATTCTAGCCTAGAGATGTAAACTAGCAAACCAATATCAATTTCATTCTAGGGGAAATAGTCATGATGATCTAACTACTATCCTAATGGAGAGATAGATGTTGTGTCTGATATTTTCCTTTTTTCTTTGTTTGATATGATTTGATATGGACATAAAATGACTTGGTAAAAAGATGAAAAATTGACAATATTCAACATAAAAAATCATAAATGTAAATGAAAGTCAACTTAGAGGTATAGATCTGGAAATGTGATATATAAAGGAACTTGTCACTGAAATTTGGAGCTAAATGTGTTGGTCAAGTGTGTTGGGTGCTTGAGACCCAAAGGTTCTTATGTTGACTAACACTTTAGTTTTGGGATAAGGATGCTCTATAGATTGTTCCCTCTTAAATTTAGCTTTGTTACTTTTGGCTATTTTATATGTAAATTGCATATTAAAAAGAGGGTAAATTTTTTTCTATATAGGAGTTTTCCTAGGTCAAACCTCTTGGTGGGAATTAACGTCCATTGTAGCTATGATTGATTAGAAATGAAAGCTTACCCCTAATAAGGGAGAGGTTAAATCTAAAGTAAACAACTAAGTTGACAAGATTATACCTTAAGATTCATAATGCTTGCGATGCAATTCTCTCTAGATAATTCCCCCAAGTATTGATGCAATAACATGATAAATCATAACAAAATCCATCATAAAAAAATATTTGAAAATAGCTTGTAATAGTTTTATGGTCCTTATACTTAGGTTTTCTCTTGAATGTAGAGAATTGAGTGCTTGAATGGTACTTGTGGATTTTGGAAGATGATCAAGTGAATTAGAAATGATTCCCTTATATCAGGCTACCAAAATATTTTCACATTTAGGTCAAGTTGCAATGGTCATATACAAAAATCAAGCCCATATGTGGAAACGAAAAAGTTGACACAAACAATGGTACAAATTTTGGAAATTTCGCATGGACTATGGCACCTAAATAGGTGCATGGTGCCCACAAAGGAGCTATGGAACCCATGATTGGTATAGTCTTACCAAAATTGGGTCTTCGAAAGGGCAGTCACAAGTGTTGGGGTTAGTGACGCCAAATTAGATCCCAATTTAAGTATTTGACAATAGTATGATGTAATAGAGACTAAGACTAAATAAGCTTGTAAATGGCATAGGATAGGGCACACTAAAGCAAGAGCCCAAAAAAGAGTGTGAAATTATAAGACAATTACAATCTACAATTCTACAACATTATATGATATTAATTTATTCTATAACATATACAATCACAACTACTACACAAATAGGTAAACCCACCTAGATATTGGTCTCTCTTCCCTTTAGAACATAAAAAATTGAAAGAAATATGAAAAAATGTGAAGATTCTATTGGAGTGTTGAGCTACATATACCCTATCTAATAACAGAAGAAAAAATAATTAATTCATTTCAATTCAAAATAATGATAGAGCATAGACATCAATAAAGAACATTGAAGTTGTTGAAATTTTGATGTCTAATGCAGGAGCATCGAGGAGTCATAAAATATTTTTTTCAAACATTTAGATTAAAAGATATATGTAGGGACCAATATGGGTGTGGTAATGGGAGGGAGAAGATAAAAGGGGCGTGGAATAGACATAGGGTTGTGGGAGATGTTTATCCTAGATCGCCATCTGCATCTATGTCCATATGATTAAAGCATTGACATACATATGAAATAAATGTATTATCTATCCAAAACTCTAAATGAGCATTTTATTTATGAGTTAATTGAAATTCAATATGTACATCTAATTATGGCTGTAAAAATTTGTGGTTATGTACTTTTTAAACAGTATCTAGATATTAGTCAAATATGCAATTAATTTTTTATTTTTTTTCAATAAAAGTGGATTACTCCACTAAACGTTTTTATTAATATTTTTTATTTTTTACACAAGATTCAAAGAGCATACCGGAGGAAAGAACCCTGGGAAGAAAACCTCCGGTCACAGCTCATAAAATAAACCTATAGTATATAACGGATCAATTTATGCACCCCGCCCAAAACCACATACAAAATGCAGTCACAACTGATGAATACTAAAAGGGGGGGTGAATTAGTATGCCAAAAATCTCTGTACTTAAACACTTACATAGTCTGAAGATAAACCGGTAAATAGTCTGACAGACAGACCGGTTATCACACATGCAAACCAAAATGCAAATAAAGCATTCACCCACAAAAGCAATACAACCATAACACAAGATATTTGACATGGAAACCCAACTGGGAAAAACCACGGTGAGATGGAACTCACAAGTCACTATCTGCAGAATAGAAACCAGACCGGTTAAGGTCTTACAATGTTCTTCACTAGAACAGATCTTGTTAGGAATCTCAATCTCTGTTAAGAGATAAGTTTGATTAAAGACTACCTTGTTAGAGGATTTCAGATTCACAGAAGTGAACCACCTTGTTAGAGTATTTTACAAAGGCTTTTGGGCCTACCCGGTTAAGGGCTAGAGACTTGTCAAAGATGTGAGTAATCAACAAGTGTTTGATCTATCTAATAGCACAAACTGCTTGGTTAGATCTAGTATAGCTCACTGCTAATGCATTTCAACATTGCTTCAGTCTTCTCAATCTCTTTCTGTTACAACTTGATCTTCTCAGATAAGATTGCTCTTACAACAACTCAACAACCACCTTAAACCCTAGCCACAAAATAAATCCTTTCAGCAACAACAACAACAACACAAAACCCTAGACATGATGTCCTTTTAAAGGAATCTGATTTCATGTCAGTCCAATAGGATTACATTACAATTTCCTAGGCTCAATGAATCTAGACATACTCAGTAACACGACACAAAAAGAACCGTCAATCAATCGGTGGGTTGGTAACTCATCACAAAATGCTGGTTGGTAACTCATCACAGAGTATTACCGGTTCATACAAAATACCAGTTGCTGGTTTGACAAAAATGAAGACTGGTAAGAATGTGTTATGCCGCTTTGCTCCCTCCTATCGATTGAGATCTATGAACTGCTTGGGATTGACATGCCGCTTTAGAAAGGGAAACACATTCTGCAAAATCACCAATAGTCTAAAGACTAGAATACAACATACTGATTGGAACAAATATTGGTTGAGCTCTAGCTCATACATATAAAGGGGATCTCTATACAAGTGTGTGTCCATCAATGGCAATCACAACATAAACATCAAAAATGCCAACAATCTCCCCCTTTGGCATTAATGGCAACACTTCGAAAAATAAAATTTTGACATCTAAGTGTTTTACAACAAAAACATGCCATTAAAAAAATTGCTCCCCCTAAGCATATACACTATCCCTTAATCAACACAATGTATAGCAATTTTGCATACAGAGCATAAACATTGAGATATCAGAGCACATACCATATATCAAAAACATATATCAAAATTTTAAAATCAGATACTTCTCCCTATTTGTCTCCAAAATAGATAGAGTACTTCTCGCCCTTTGCCAACAATGACAAAGTACCGCTGAACAACCCTGTTTCCATTTGATATAAATAAAAAGTTTATGACAACAATGAATAATACTTGTCAACCATCGATTTATAGTCCTACAAAAATTGTTTCATGGATAGAGACCAGGACTCAAGTAAGGAGGTGGCTACTTCTTTTTCTGTTTGCATCTGGTATACCTGTTTCTCCATGGCATCAATTGTGCTCAGCTCCTGCGTAACTGTCAAGGCATCCAGGTTCAAATAACACTTCTGAAGAATTTGTAGACATGGAAGTAAAACCAGTTGTAGCTCCTGCAAATCTCTAGATTGTGTATTGATCTCTTGCTCCATTTTGGCTGATTGGATCTAGAACCGATGAACGGTTTGCCCATATGTTGCAAACAAATCATAAGGTGGCTTAAATGTGCTCAAGTAGGACTGTAAGTCCATTTGAAGCTTTTTGCTTCTTAGCTAGCACATCATCGCAGAATAGATGAGGTTAACAGATTTTGCTTAGTAGCAAGTTTCCCTTATCCAAAGCATTCCTTATGTCCTTTTGGTGTTTCAGCAGTTCAGACCGAAGCTCATTCAACTTTTTCACCAGAGCAATGTTAAGAGCCTTTTGATGCTCTTTCTTGACATTTGCCTCAGCTGCTTCTTCCAGGCTCTGCACCTGATCATCCACTATAGTACATAGTAGTTTGAGCTATGCTAGTGATGATTCAGTGTTAGGAAGATTGGTATAGGGGATTAAACTGGTAACGGTGTCTATAGCCGCCTAAATTATGTCCTGCTCTTTTTTCCTGCGAATGATCTCAAGGCGCTCTTGAGCAACGCTGATGCTTTGCATAAGCTCCAACTCACTTGCAGACTGGAGATCGATAGGATTGGAGATATCAGCCGGTTTGGCTTGACTCTCGGTTGCCTTTGGAATCTCCATTTGTGTGCTCTCCATTGCTTTCGTTGCCTTGTCTACTTCTTCCTTCTTCCTTCTTCCTTTTCTCTGCTTCTTTCTTTTGATCTTGTTCCTTGTCTTACTCTTCTTTCTTTTTCCTATCTGCTTCTTTCCTCTTATCCTCTTCTTTCTCTTTCTCTTCCTTCTTCTTCTTTTCTTCCTCTTCCTTCTTTTTCTTCTCTTCCTCTTCCTTCTTCTTCTTTTCTTCCTCTTCGTTCTTCTTCTTTTCTTCCTCTTCTTTCTTATTCTTTTCTTCCTTGTCCTCTTCTTCTTTCTTCTTCCTTTCATCTTCTTGCTTCTTCTTCTCTTCATCTTTTCGTTTCTCCTCTTCCTCTTTTCTCTTCTCTTCCTCTTTTCTCTTTTTCTCATCTTCATCCCTCTTTTTCTTCTCTTCCTCTTCTTTAGCCGCTTCCTGTGTGTCCTTAGCTTGCTCACTGCCCTGTTCGGCTTGTTGCCCCTGTTCTGTTCCCTCAGAATGTATGTCCTGAGTGACATCTTCTACATCTAGGGCATTGACATCAATAGTGTCAATTGGTTCTTCAATTGGGTTTCCTTCTTCATCAAAAACTTCATCCAGTTTGGATATGACTAGTTCTTTTTCTTCTTGTCGGTTGATCATTCATGCTTTGTGAGATTGAATAGCATGATTCATATATTGATGAGTGTCTTTTTCAACATCATCAACTCTTCCTTCCAACAGCCAAAGTCTTCTTCTCCTTGTGAAGAAGAGTCCTTTATTTTGGTCCAACACATCAAATAATTCTGAATTTGAGAGGTCGGGAAAGTACTGTGCAAAGACTTTCTAACCTAATCTCCTGTTAGTTTTCAATGGCAATGCGCCATTTATTATCTAATGCTTTAAATAAAGAATCCGGTGTCTGAGATTTAATCTTTGATGGCGACCGGACATTTTTGCACAAATAAATAATGATTTCCTATAATACTTCTTCCTTCTCCTCATCACTAAAATCATCATAATAATCTACTAAATCATGAAGTAATTTTCTCCTAATATTCCTAACTGTCCTTTGAAAATGTGTCAAAGGTTTGTATGAGGAGATATCAATATTTATCGGTGCGGATGTTGCCGGTTCATTCTTCTTCATTTTCTTTGTCTGTCTAGCCTTCTTTGGCTTTTCATCAAACTCGGTCTCTTCAGAGTCCGGTTCATTTGTCTTAGTCTTCCTTTTTCTTTCAAAGACTTTTGCCGGTGTCACCTCTGGTTTCTTCTTTGCAGGTGACCGCTTGGTCACTCTTGGAGTTGCAATGGTAGCCGGTGTCGATGCTGTAGGCACTGCCTTGGCTTTCTTTGTTGTTGGTTCTTTTCCTTTCTTAACAGACGGTTCCTCGGCCGGTGCAATCCTCTCCAAGTAGGTTCCAGTCCTTTTAGCCTTAGGATCAAGAAGCGAGGCAATAAGGGTTGAGGCATACCCTTCCAGCATATCATACATAACCTCATAGCCCATTGGCTCCACTTCCTCCATTCTAGGCTTAACAGCCTCCATTAAACATTTGTCCACCTGAATGGTGAAACAGATGTCATCTTCGTATTTCTTAACGATATCGCCTGAGATCCTTACCCTTTGACTCATCTTTCTTCTAAACTCATCAAAATATTTGTTCAGTACTTCAGGGTAACCGGTTCCAATGGCTTGTATGCTTTCCTTGATCTGCTTGGTTACCGGTTGGTCAGGAGACCACTAGACATCTCCTACTCCAGGAAAGTAGCCTTGGAAATAGAAGAACAACCCTACCAGTAGTTGTCCAAACTTAAACCTCAGTGCATTGTCTTGTTTGATCGCCTTTAGATTCAATAGGAGTTGCCTCTGCATACCGGTGCATAGGTCAAATGATGCATCCTCTTTAATCATCTGGTAAGTGGCATTTACTGCTGCAGCAGATACAAAATTAATCCTACTAGCTGAGAATTTTCTATAGCCTATCACCATGCAGGCGTATTTCACTAGATCATCCTTGATAGGATTAACTATCATACCCCGTGAGTCACTTGTTGAACCCGTGAGCTTGGCCATTTCAGTTTCGCTTACCGTTCTTAGGGTTGGCACTTCCCCTGTGTTACAGAAACCAGTGACTGCATGAATTGCTTGAGGCATGATATCATGCGTCCTCTCTAGGTACATCTTGTCACCATGGACTCTGCTCCAAATAATCCTGATATGATCCTTCGTAAAATCTTCCAGAAAGTATACTGCATTATGGAGTTTCTTCTTCTCTAGGATACTAAACTCCGATTTGATCTTTTTGTCCTTGCCGCAAAATAAACCTATCTGGGTGTGAATAGCTAAAGACCCTAGGTCTTCTATTTTGCAATCAATATAATCTAAAATTCCTTCTTCAACTATGACTCAAGCCGGAACTTGCGATAAGGCATTATATCTGGACTTCCTTTGAATAAAACTTTCCGACTCAATGGATGTACTAGAACTGGTATGAGATGTGGAAGCCATTGTTGAGTATTTCGAGAACACAAAAAATACCTTTACAACATGAATTTAGGGCTTCCTAATTCTGCTTTACTCCACTCTCTGTCGGTTGGCAAATCACCGCTTTGTGTTCTCCATGACCGCTTGCAAACTAGATTTGAATATTCTTCAAGATTTAACAATTTCTTGAAATCTTAGTTCAAATCGCCTTTTCTTCGCTCGAAAACAGATAGTGAGAAATAATTTGAAATATGATTTTATACATGTCTCTCACCTACCGCCATTAATGCTCCTCTATTAGGGCGTAAACCCTAATTTGCCTTTTTTTTTTTTTTGTTTACCGTTTCTGGTCTTCTGCCAAGCGATAGGTATCACATACCAGTTAAGGTCTTTTACCGGTGTAATCGGGGGTTCACAATCATTTCGTCATTTTTTCCCCCTAAGCCTCTTTGGAGCTTAGTTTGTCGGTTCCGATATTTCCACACTAGGTGCAGAAACCGGTTCCTCTTCCAACATTGTTGGTTTCTTCCTCTAGGTTTTGTTCATGTCCGCTTGAACTTTTTCAACATCAACTTCTCCTTTCTGAGTGACTGGTATACCATCAGATATACTCTTTTTGCTTCTGCAGAATCTTGCAATGTGACTCGGTTTGTTGCAGTGATAGCAAACAAATCCAGGTGCTCTCCAAAGTCCATTGTTCATATTTGCATTCTTCCTTCTGCATGTAGCAGCAGTGTGACCATGTCCATGACAAGTCCAACAGTTTTCTCTCCATCTGGTTACTGATTGATAATCACTATTGCCTGACTGATAATTGTAGGTATCAAACCGGTTAGGGTTTCGGTTTACAAAGGATTCTGGACTAGCTCCTTGGGTCCTCTAAGGATATCTTCTAGCATTGTTCATGACAGACCTGCATTCAAATGCTCTATGCCCAAACTTGTTGCATGCATAACAATGACCATTGAACTTATTGGATCTAGATACGTTGTTGATAAAATATGGAAAATTATTGTAGGCTTTGCTCCTACATACATTGGCAGTGTGTCCTTCTTTAACATAGTTAAAGCAAACAAGTTTGAATTTTTGCTTACCTTTTCATTTGAGTGTCGGTTGCTTCTTTGATGCTTCAGCATTTGTTCCTAAGGATTCTCCTTCCTCATGTCCAGAGAAACCAAGACCATTGGTATTCTTTACTGGTCTAGATGACTCAAGCTTTTCCTCTAGCTTGACAGTACTTTTGCTAAACTTAGCAATTATTTCCTTTGACTTAGAGAGTTCTTTGGAGATAGTGGTATTGGTCTCCATTAGGCTTGCATTTTTAGAGATGTCTTCCTTTTCCATCCTACTCTCATGAAGGCGAGCAGTCAGTGCACTAATCTCTTGTTTCAACTTGGAGATCTCATGATCTCTATCCTTTACTCGATCTTCAGCTTTCCTCTGGTTCTCGAGCTCTTGAATAAACCGGATGGTCAGTCCTTCCAATTCCTTTCTCAGATTGGAGTTTGAATCATTCAACTTATTTACTTCTTCAATCATGGCTTCCATATTAGCTTCATCTTCAGAACTACTTTCAGATAGCTCCATCAGCTTCTCTGCATGTTCTCTCATTTTTGCTTGAGATGCCTTGTATTTGACCATAATATCATCATAGGCTTGCTCAGACTGAGTGAGCCGTTGAGTAAGTTCCCTCAGGGTGTATTCCCCCATATCTCTTTCCAAGTGGTTAAACTTATAGAAAGGTAGGCTTTGATACCAATTGATGAATACTAAGAGGGGGGATGAATTAGTATGCCAAAAATATTTGTACTTAAACACTTACACAGTTTGAAGATAAACCGGTAAAACAGTCTAACAGATAGACTGGTTATCACACATGCAAACCAAAATACAAATAAAGCATTCACCCACAAAAGCAATACAACCATAACACAAAATATTTGACGTGGAAACTCAACTAGGAAAAACCACGGTGAGATGGAACTCACAAGTCACTATCTGCATAATAGAAACCAGACCGGTTAAGCTCTTACAATGTTCTTCCACTAGAACAGATCTTGTTAGGAATCTCAATCTCTGTTAGGAGATAAGTCTAATTAAAGACTACCTTGTTAGAGGATTTCAGATTCACAGAAGTGAACCACCTTGTTAGAGGATTTTACAAAGGCTTTTGGGCCTACCCAGTTAAGGGCTACAAACTTGTCAAAGATGTGAGTAATCAACAAGTGTTTGATCTATCTAATAGCACAAACTGCTTGGTTAGATCCAGTATAGCTCACTGCTAATGCATTTCAACATTACTTTAGTCTTCTCAATCTCTTTCTGTTACAACTTGATCTTCTCAGATAAGATCGCTCTTACAACAACTCAACAACCACCTTAAACCCTAGCCACAACATAAACCCTTTCAGCAACAACAACAACAACACAAAACCCTAGACATGATGTCCTTTTAAAGGAATCTGATTTCATGTCAGTCCAATAGGATTACATTACAATTTCCTAGGTTCAATTAATCTAGACATACTCAATAACATGACACAAAAAGCATCGTCAGTGTGTCAGCACCGTCAATCAATCGGTGGGTTAGTAACTCATCACAAAATGCCGGTTGGTAACTCATCACAGAGTATTACCAGTTCATACAAAATACCGGTTCCCGGTTTAACAAAAATGAAGACTGGTAAGAATGTGTTATGTCACTTTGCTCCCTTGTACCAGTTGAGATCTACGAACTGCTTGGGATCGACATGCCGCTTCAGACCGAGAAACACATTCTGCAAAATCACCAATAGTCTAAAGACTAGAATACAACATACCAGTTGGAACAAATACCGGTTGAGCTCTAGCTCATACATATAAAGGGGATCTCTATACAAGTGTGTGTCCATCAGTGACAATCACAACATAAACATAAAAAATGCCAACAACAACACATATAATATCAGTTTTGCATATAGCCCATATGACAATTTGCCAAAAAAAAAAACCCATCGAATAATTTTCAAATGTAGACTCCATAGCTGCTATCAATGGAAGAAGACAAAATTTTCCAAAGCCTTGTGCCAAATCCCATGAGCCAAAAATCTTCCTGCCAAAAAAGAAAGTATCAAAAAACCTTTGGAAAAACACTATTTTATCAAATACCATGAGCTCGAACTCTCCTCCAGACAACGAACATGAATACTTGAAATGAAAGGGGAAAGCGAGAATAATTATCATCATAAAATTTTACATCAACATTACTCAAGAAAATCATATAACTATTGCTGCAAACCTTCCCATACCCTAGAAGGAATTTCCTCAAAACCCACCTCTCGCTAATTAGCATTGCTATCAATGGCTAAATTTGCCAAATAATCAACAATCTTATTAACTTCTCTATAACAATGGGATACCAAGAAAGATTTAAACAATTCTAATTTTTGTAAAATGGGTTCAAGTATATATTGCAAATTCCAAGAATTTGATTTCTTTTTCATAACGCATTGAATAATCACTATAGAATCACCTTCAATTATTAAGTCCTTAATTCCCAAAGAGATTGCCATATCCAATCCAAAAGACAAAGCATGAAATTCCGCATAATTTTTAGTTTTAAAACCAATAGCATGACACTTAGCTCAAATAAAATTTGCATTGTGATCATAAATTACCATGCCTACCCCAATCGGCCCAAGGTTACCACGAGAGGCCCCATCAAAATTCAGTTTAAAGTGCCCCTACAGAGGAGGTTTCCATCTAGCAGAGCATCTCTTACCTATTGCATCATTCTTTTTTAAAATTGAACAATGAGAGGGTAAAACTTACAGCATCTTCCAAACTCTAGTAACTCTACAATCCCAATGCGAAAAAGAAGTAAGATTTTCCAAATTCTTATAAATAAATGACAAAGCAACCTCAGAGATGGAAGACTCAATTTTTAATAGAACCTCAGACACAAGAGACCTTGTTTTTTTAAATATCCTGTTGTTTCTCTCTAGCCAAACATTCCAAATCACAATAGATGGAGATATGATCCAAAGGCATGCATAAAAAGATGAGGCAAACATAAAGGGCCAAGATCTAAAATGGGAAAGGAGATCGTTTCCAATAACAAAGGATATATTTAACTTCTCAAACAACCACTGCCAACATTCATAAGCATAATCACAATGTTGGAACAGGTGTGAAGAAGATTCCAAATTTTTGTTACAAAGGACACAAGGGAAAACAACAGTAATACCAAGCCTATCTAGTCTCATACCTGTAAGGACTCTGTCCTGAACTGCCAACCAAGCAAAGGCTCTAGCTTTAGGAAGACAAGACGAATGCCGAAACAACTTATAAGGCCAAGATGACAAATCTTTAGCAACCATAAGAGAGTTGTAACCATCTTTAACAGTGTACTTACCAAAAATATTCTTTGTCCAAATAAGTTCATCCTCAAAATCAGAAAGAAATACAATTCTATCCCCCAAAATCTTCTCAAAATCTAATTTCATGCTTTGATCAACATCTAAGAAATCAATCGACTTCCATCTAGCTAGCTTAAGGGGTCCACTAGTCACAATTTCAAAATAATCTGCTACAAAAATACCCCAAAGGGAGGAAAGAATAGTGATCAGAGGAGGCCAATCCCTAAGATTCACCAAAGGTGTGTGTCCATTCCATACTTCATCCCAAGATCTGACCTTTCTACCATTATGAACAATCCATGAGAGATGAGGCAAAATAATTGATCTACATTTACAAAGGAAATTCCAAATAGCAGAACCCGAAGGTAAATTTGACACTTTAAAAATGTACTCTCTTGGTCCATTATTTAAAAATTTGGCAAACATAATATGTGCCCATAAGGAGCTAGGCTTGTCATATAATTTCCAAACCAACTTAGCACCTAAGGCTAAATTCTGATTCTCCAGACTCCAAATTCCTGTTCCCCCAAGTTCCTTAGGCAAACATACCTTATCCCATGCAACTAAAGGGAGTTTCTTCTTGCTATCTTTATTAATGTTCCAAAGAAAATCTCGAAGAGTGTCCTGTAAACTAACAATAGCTGCTTTTGGAGACTTCAAAACAGACATGAGAACAATTTTACCCACCAAAGTTCACCATCTATGATTCCATGAGAGAATTCTTTTAGAAATGATTGAAATAATCTTATCCCAAAAACCAATCTTATCTTGTTTAACAAAGAAAGGAATCCCAAGGTAAGTACATGGAAGATTTCTAGTCTGAAATCCCCAAAAGGATTGCAACCTATGCTAAACCAGTTGTGATGTATGAAGGAGAAAAATCTTTGATTTATCACCATTCACTTTCTAACCAGAAAATGATGCATAATTTAATATTATTCCTTTAATCACTTTTGCCTCAACTAATGAAGCATATCCAAATAATAGAGTATCATTTGCAAAGAGACAATGAGAAATACTTTGGGGAATATTATGAATCCTTATACCTTTCCAAAGCCCCCCCATTTTAGCAGCCCTAATAGCCCAACTAAAGGTTTCAGCTAGGAGAATAAACAAAAAGGGAGAAAGGGGATCTCCCTATCTCAAACCCCTAGAGGAAGTGAAATAACCACAAGGAGAACCATTGATTAAAACTGAGAATCCTGCAAAAGAAATACATGCACGAATCCATTTAACCCAGGCCTTGGAAAAACATAACTTCTCAAGAACAACACATAAAGCCCCCCACTCTACTCTATCATAAGCCTTCATCATGTCTAGTTTATGTATCATGGCCGGGGTTCTGTCGATGAAAATTGAATGCAGCACCTCATGTGCTACAATTGCACCCTTTGTCATCTCCCTTCTGGGAACAAAACCACCTTGCTCCAATGAAATGATCCTAGGTAGAATTTTTGCCAACCTAAGGGAAATTGCCTTCGTAAATATCTTATACAAAGTGTTACATAAAGCAATGGGGCGGAAGTCAGCAAAAGTCTTAGTATCCTCTTTTTTAGGAATAATTGCAATCATTGTAGTATTAAGTTCTTTTAAAATAGACCTATTTCTCCTAGCTTCCTCGAGAGCAAATACAACATCATTTCCCACAAAATCCCAACATTTCTGAAAAAATAAAGGAGTAAAACCATCTGGTCCCGGAGCTTTATCCGGATTCATGGCAAAGACAACACTCTTAACTTATTCTAAGGAAAAGGGAGACATCAACATCTTGTTTTCTTCCAAAGATACTAAAGGAGGAATATTAGATATAATATCATTGCTGAGATTTCCATTTTCCGAAGATAATAATGACTTAAAAAACCTAACTGCCTATGAAGAAATGTCATCTGGCTCTGTCAATAAATTCCCATTCTGACTCTGAATACAAGATATCCTATTCTTAATTCTTTTAATCTTAGTTGAACAATGAAAAAAATTTGTGTTCCTGTCACCATCTGAAAGCCATAACTCTCTAGATTTTTGTCTCCAATAGATTTCCTCTCTAGCTAACACCTCTTCAGGCTATAATTTGAGTGACTTCAATTCATCAAAAACTTGTGGCACCATACCATGTTGAAGTACATGAGTATTAAGACACTCAATCATATCTTGAATCCTTTGTTTCTCGTGAAAAATGTTCTTAAAATGTGAGATATTCCATTCCCTAATATTCAATTTCAAATAACTTAATTTCTTAGCAATCTGAAACATACGGGACCCAGAACAAAAAGGTGCAAAATTCCACCATTTCATAAGCAGAGGCAAAAAGGAAGAATCCCTAAACCACATGGGCTCAAATTTAAATGGAGACTTAAAAGAAGCCCTATCCTCAATAACTGAAATGGAAATTGGAAAATGATCAGAACCCGAGACCGGTACAATAGAGGAAAAGAATTCAAAATCTAAATCAATCCAATTCTCAGATAACAAAAACTGATCTAATCTCTCAACAATCTGAGAAAAATCCCTTCTCATGTTTGTCCATGTGAAAACCCCATTCTGATACTTACAATAAAAAAGGCTCATATCATAAATGAAATCCCCAAAGTCATCCATAATCCTTTTATTAGAGAAAACACCTCCTCTTTTCTCATCTAAATCAGTGATAGCATTAAAATCACCCCTGAAGATAATAAAGGAACCATGTTTTAAGGGAGAAGAAATCCTCTTTAATTCACCCCATAACTTATCTTCCCTTGAATTCTTAACGGAGCATAAATGTTAAAAAGCCAGAATTTAACCTTTGAAATCTTGCTTATAACTAAAGCCAACATCCAATTTGTAGCAGATGTCACTAACTGTACCTCAATATTATAATTATTCCAAAGCAGTGCCAAACCTCCTCAAGCACCACAAGCTGGAGAAGAAAGAAAATTCCACCTTCTCCAAGATGAAAAAACCAAATCAGCAGACTCCTTTGACAACTTTGTTTCTTGCAACATAAAAATATCACACCTAATTAAGTCCATTTGGGACTTAATTAAGCGTCTCTTAATAGGGGCATTTAAGCCCCTAACATTCCAAGAAATAATTCTCATTGTCCTCGAGGGGAGGCCTAAGCTCCCCTCTTCCCATTAATTGGAGAATTTTGTCTTTCCCCAAAGCAACCTTGCAAATTACGTTTCACAGCCCCTCATCTTGTCACAGGAGGACTAGTCACAAATCTTTTACTCCTCTTTCTTTTTACACTTACAAGAGTTAGGCATGCTTTCTTAGGCCTACCAAGAGAGACCGAATGCCTCCCTTGCCCACGAGTAGGAGAAAGGGAAAAAGTCTTTTGAATTCCAGCATCAATTTCCATTTGAGTCTTAACATTATTTGGAGGCCTACCTCTCCTAGGAGAAACCGCCGATGGTGAAAAAATCGGAGTTGTTCGGACAATTGGTAAACTCTTGCATGACTTTGGAGAAGCAAGGATAAATGGATTATCTTCAAAACCCAACTCTGTTGTAGCCAAACAGCAAAAGGATTAGCAGATGCAAAAATTGGAAGGGTCGAGTTTATACCCCACAAATCATTCTCAATTGAACAAACAACTCTATCGGTAATACCCTCATCCATTTGATGTGCACAATTGTTAAAAATATCATTTACTTGCTGAACCAGATTCTCATCTGGCATAATAAAAGGGACAATCTCTGACGGATTACTATTCCCTAAGGAAGATTCATTAGCCATATTAATTTCAACATTCAGAGGGGAATTATTAGACACCAAATTCTTAATTTCCTGAACTAAAGAAGCATCATTAGGAAAACCTATGGCAGGTACCTGTTTAATAGTTTCCATATCAACCACTGCATTTATATCTAAATTCACATTCTTTGAAGGATCCAAAACCTCCTTTTGAGTGCATGAAGACAAATTGTCGTCCTTACCCTTTGTGTGATTATTTGGCATCTTAGGGCAATCTATCATTAATGGATGATCTACTCCATTGATCGGGGGATTACCATCCACTATACCCCCTTTATTAGAAAATGTCTTCAGTAAAGACGAAAGTGAGACCGAACCCGAAGTGTGATCATTTGGTTTCCCAAAACTATGACACAATGGATTATTTTCAAGATTAATGTGACCTGTTTCTACCAATTTATGTGAAGAGACATTTCCACATCCTTCAACCGAAGGTCCCACCAACAAACTATCTTTATTAAGGGATTTAGGTACAGAGCCAACAGCTTGTTGGTTTTTCTTAAAATCTACAAGTAACAGAGCATCCAAAAGTAAAGGAGACTTATGAAGCTTTGTATCCAAAAGTATAGTATCGACTTCAATTAGATAGATTTAAAGCTCCAAATATGTGTTATGTTTGTCAATAATCTTATCTCGAAATCAAAGTATACCACAACTCTGAAGTACCTATATGCAACATATGTCGACAAGAGAGAGGAAATCATATATTTTCATCTTCAAATAATATGGATCCTAGCCCTCAATGAGAAGAACTTTCAAAATTGACTAAGGTAGAAGAGATGTTGATTGCACATGTCAGCCCAATATTACAAGTTACACACACACACACATAATATTAATATATATAAACTAGTTATTTGTCAATTTGAATATTTACTTAATATTTTAATTATTTATTATAAAAAAATGGTGCAAGGTCAGGGATGGATTGCAAAGAATAGATAGTGAGCAAAGTAGATGTGTCAAGATTAGGAGAAAAGGCACATAATTGGCAAAATTTGGGATCGCTAGGCTAGCAAGATAGATAGAGAGAACAAAGGAATAAGAGCTTAGAGTGATGGTGGCACTTGTCTATAGAAATAGAAAACTTTTCAATGGGAGTTAATAGGATTCCACTAGGTGATATGGAGGAAAGGGACACAAGAATCCAAAGGAGGAAGGACAAAGACATGGCAGGCCCTAGAATCCCTCCATAGAGAAAAAGGTAGAGGTGAAAAACTAGAAAGCTCCCATCAACAAAAGATGTAAAGCCTTCGTGATCATTTCAAAAACCTTAACTCTAACCTAGGAACATCATAGTAGCTGCAGTTTCTTTGTAAATTTGAGTGACGTGAGCAACCTAATAGAGGGCATCAAAAATTGGTGGATAGAGAGTTATGGTGGATGGGTAAGTGCTAGAACACTCACCAATTATTTTTTCCTCACAGAGTGTGTGGATAAATTTCTGAAATAAAAAATTTTGTATAGAAAAGCTCTATTTTATGAGGATTTAAATTTTATTACATTGATGGGAAACCAAACTTTAATCCATTAAAACACCGAATGAGGTGATTCCTACGATGGATAAGGCTAACAAAATTTCCTATCAAATATTGGAATCTAGATGCTCTCTAAAATATTAGGGAAGCCCTAGCATCCTCTATATGAGTTGTAGAGGAATCTTTCTTTTGAAAACTAGGAACAAAAGACAAAATTATTGTAGACTTGGATCAAGATCTGAATTACTTACATAATTTAGAGATCATCACAAAGAAAGGAGTATATTTTCAAAGAGTGGAAGTAGGTATGAGTCTATCTTAAGGTAAATGTATTTTGGGAAAGAGATTTGCGACTAGCTTGTCCACTAAGGTTGAGAAGTACCCTTAAATTTGGGGAATTCGAGAGCTCCCCTTGTGTCCTCACTAAACACTAACAAATTTGAAAGAATGCAAAAGATGGGATAATGGATATGTTTGCCAAAAAAATTATTGTTGTAGCATCATAAAATGTAGCCCTACAGAATTTAAATGACCTTTTGTGCCTCTACTTTAGTGTGCCCCATCTTAGCTCTCACTCAAGTCCATTTCCAACCGTTTTTTCCTCCAAACTAATGTTAACTTTTTTTATAGTTATTTAAACCCTGACATCGAATTGTGTGCTCTTCATTTCCCACCAATTTTCCCTTTTCTTGGTGGATAGGAGTGCTTTGGGTGCCCTTGTTTTGACAAGGGTGCCTAGGACGTACTTGTTCTCCTTAAACAAGATCTATTTTAAATATGTTAGTGCACTTCACCTTCTCAGTAATTTCTTATCTCAGTGTTTGAATTTGACCCTTGGAGGTCGGCCTAATTGGTAAATTACCTTCGGAACCCTGCATAAGAGCATCCTTTCAATTCATTTCACAACACATCATCCATACCAATCCATTCTACATCCATCCACAAACAATAAAAAACATCTTCAAACATTCAAGTTAGCATTTCATCCCACAATATCCTTCCAACATTTTCAAGAATCATGGAATAGCAAATTACATCAATATTTATGCAAGCATTTTTTTATGATGTTTCTCTTATGTTCATCATGTTATTGAATCAACACTTGTGATTACATTCAAAGACTATTGCATCATCAATAATTATCAATTGTAGTAGATTTGAGGTATATCATTTAGCATTTACTAAATAGTATTTTCATTTAAAATTCCAGTTGAACCCAAGGGTTTATTCCAAACTTGGGGTTTGAATTAGGCAAACCCCTATCAACAACACCATTTTCCCTCTTTCTTTATGTAGGTGACATATTCATAAGGCACAAATGAATATTCCAACAAAGGAGAAGATAGCAATCATATTTGAATTTTGTAGGAGAAAAAATTGGAGGATAGGGTCACCCAACACCACCTCATTTCACAAATTTCCTATAAACTTTTAGGAGAAAATTTTAAGTGACATTCTAATTTTGAAAGTTTACGATTTGTCTGCATCTAATAGTTGGAGGAAAAGGTCACCCTTAGTCACCTTGTGCTATACTTTCAAGGTAGATTTTCTTCAAGTTGGGTTCCTCTGTATGCCCTAAGTGCAGATCTAGCTTCACATCTGCATACCAAATTTTTTAGCTCATTGTCTATGTTATTTTTAACTAATTTGGCATCATTAACCCTATATCTAGCATTCAATTTCAATTTCTTTAAGAATCTTCAACTCAAACAAAGAGAGGATGAAGTCTAATCTTGTGGATCCCTATTTCACCAATAAATAATTATAAAGGAAAAGCCCTAGTGTTAGATACAATAGTATAAACGAGCACAAAAGAGAGGAGGGCATCCTTTATGCAAGTAAGTGCACCAAGATGGTGAAAATTAAGGGGTATATAAGTGGCCACTTTTTTGCTGAAAATAGGTAAACCTAAACTTCAAAGAGATATTTGAAGGTCATGCACTAAAAACTAGGAGTTAAAAAAACAATAAAAAATGTAGTGCTCTGAATCTAGCTTCTAAACTATTAAAGTTTTTAAAAATTGGATAAGATTAAGAGGGTCAAACCTCCTGTGCACAAAAAAATGTTCCTAATTTTTTCTGAAAAACATAGCATAGCTGTTTTCGTGCTCTGCACAAAATATATAGTAAAAATTTATTATTTTGCAAAATCCTTTTGTAGAATGATAGGTAAGAGTGAGATCTAGAAGTTTTATATTTTTTTGTAATTTTCCATTGAAATTTTTTTTTTTATGATTTTTTGAAGCGACCGCATCTTAAAAATTTGGTACCTATTCGTGCACTGGGCATAACTTGCATCAAAATAATAAAAAATGAAAACTTGTTTTTTTGAAAGTGTATAGAATCTAGTGTAGAACAATAATATGTAATTTTTTTTTAATTTGGTAAAGTATATCAAAAGTTATTAAAATAATGGCAGACATATGTCTGTGAGGACTGTCAAGGCACTAGTAGAGAAAATTAAAGTTTACTATGCTAATGTTGTCCAAAAATAAAAAAAAATTATATGGTCAGAAAATTGAGAAGACGTGTGAGATTATGGTGGTAATTTTAGAGGTACCTACTTGATCATTTATAAACCTGATGACGACGAAGTCGAGAATTCATGTTGGAAGATCAAAAAACGTGTAAAGGGACAAAAATGGGGGGGAAATGGGATTGCAAGCCTTAGGGTCATTTTCCAACCCTCTTATCAAGCCAAAACCCGCACGGGTTTTGAAAAACAAAAAATTACTATTCACATTTCTACATAACCCACACAGGTTTTGAAAAACAAAAAGTACTATTGACAATTCTACATAACCCGTACGGGTTATGTAGAACTAGTACGGGTTATGTAGAACTAGTACGGGTTATGTAGAACTAAAACCATTATTTTGTGTTTCACAAAACCCATATGGGTTATGAAGACATAATAATGTATGCTTGTAAACTTATCATTTACTACACATATGTATAGACATTATAATATGTGTTTATGTATGTATATATGCATATCTATATTTATATAGATATATGTATGTATATATGCATATCTATATTTATATAGATATATGTATATATGCATATCTAAAGTTATAGATACATATATTTATATAGTTATATGTATATATGTTTGTATACATGGATGTCTCTCTCTCTCTCTCTCTCTCTCTCTCTCTCTCTCTCTCTCTCTCTCTCTCTTCTTCCTTCCCCCATCACTGTCTCTGTCTATTCTAGGCCCTAATTATCCTCCTTGAGTTCTATCTTATCTCTCTCCCCCTCACACTTCTCTTTCTATCGATTCTCTCACCCTTTTCTCCTTCTCGTTCTCTCTCTGCCTCATACTCTCCTCTCTCTCTCTCTCTCTCTCTCTCTCTCTCTCTCTCTCTCTCTCTCTCTCTCTCTCTCTCTCTCCCATATGGGTTATGCAGAGCTAAGGCCAAAACTTCTAGTTCTCAATAACCTGTGGGTTTCTGAAATATATAATGTTCCTCAAAACTAGTACAGGTTTTGAAAAACTTTTGGTTTTTTATTATAAAAATATAATGTTCCTCAAAACCTATACATGTTTTGAGGAACTTTTGATTTTTTTATTATAAAATATAATGTTGAACTTTTTGTTTTTTTAATTGCTTTTGGCTACACTTTGTGTTACCAAGCCTAGCACATTTTTTAATTTTCAGAACAAGCATGGGTTACGAAAAATTTCTTTTTTTTTTTTTGCATGTGGCCACTTTTCTGTTCACCATCTTGGTGCACTTACCCGTGCATATTCCACAAATAAAGGAATTAGTTAGTATAAATTTGGGGAAAGGAGATCCCCTCCATAATATGGGGGATGTGGCCATAGTGAATAGAGAAGTGGAGGTAGTCTTCCAATTGGAGACAAGAAAGAGTATAAGGGGAGTACAATTCACCTTATAAAGTTGCCCTAATCAAATATATCCTATAGAGGTATGTAGGATATAGCGATAAGAATCAAAGGACCCAATCAATCAAAGAAAGACTTTGGTGAATGGGTCTAAAACAAAATCATTTGGAAATAGAGCTAGGAAATGGCTCCTACACATGGAATAATAGAAGATAAGGCTTCAATAACATAGAAAAAAGCTTGATAGATTTTTTTCAAGGGAGATCTAACTTCATTTTATTTCTTTACGGAAGGTTCCATCCTCCCATGCTCTAGGTCGGTGCACTACCCTATATACCTTATTTTAATGGGGGATAAGAAATCAATTAGATTTATCTTCAAGTTCAAGAATATGTGGATGAGAGATGAGAATTTATTAAATTTGATTGATTCTTGGAGGGTAGAAAAGTAGTTTGAAGCCTCTAAATTATTATTATTGTCTCTAAGCTAAATTGTGTAAAACATAGACTAATTCAATAGAATAAGGATCGCTTCAAGGATATCTTCGAAATAAAAAGGTATTGAAGAATAATTGGGTAACTAAAATGAAGAATTCTTCTTACAGAAAATTGATTAGAATAACTTTTTGAACAAAAAGGACCTGATGAAGGATTATGAAGAGATTCTTAGAAAGGAGGGGTATTATGGAATTAGAAATCCATAGAAAGACTTGGATGATTGAAGGAGACAAGAACACAAATTATTTTCATAACATGACAAAACAATGTAAAGGACTTGAATAGAATTTAAAAACTTAAGAGAATAGATGGTTCCTTATTGAGGATCCCAAGAAGATTGTGAGGGTAAGAATAGAATTCTTTACTAGACTGCTGAGAAATTTAGAGGGATCAGAATACAAGACGCAATTGGACCTACTTAGTCATATTTCCAAACTGATAACTTCAAATCAAAACAAATATATCAATGGAGTTTGTCAGTTAATGAAGCAGAAGAGACATTAAAACAACTCCATCTTGATAAAGACCCTATGCTAGATGGTTTTTCGACTGATTTTTTTTCAAAAATGTTGGAGAACTATTGATGTGGAATTAATAGAGGCATTGGAGGCTGCAAGGAATTCAAGAAGATTTTTTAGAAAAATAAACAATACCTTTATAGCTCTCATTCCAAAAAAGGAGAAGGTAACAGCCAAAGAGGAATTCAAACCAATCTCCCTCTACAACATAATTTATAAGATCCTAGGTAAATAAATAGAAAATAGATCAAAGAAACTTATGCCTAACATCATCTTTGACGAACAAACTGGGTTTTTCTTGGCTAGATCAAACCTTGGAAGGAGTTAATATTTTGCAAGAAGTGATTCATTCTTGTAAAAGTAATCAAGACCCTGATATGCTCATAAAGTTGGATATAAAGAAGGCATATGACAAGGTCGATTAGTGGTTCCTTTCCAAGGTTTTAGAGGCATTTAGATTTGATAAATAATAGATTTATTGGATTTTCACTTGCATTTTTAGTCCCAAAATTTTAGTTCTAATTAATGGGTCTCTTGAGGGATTCTTTGAAACTTCCTAAGGATTGAGACACAAGAATGATTCACTGTCACTTTTCTTTTTTTATTATTACGGCAGAGACTCTTGGAAGGGCCTTCAAGGGCTCTCAAGTAGAGTAGGTCAGATAGAAGTTGTACAAGTAATGATCAATATTCATGTGGCCATAACTCACCAACAATTTGTGGATGACACAATGTTGTTCGAAAATGCCAAGAAAAAGGAAGCAAGATAGTTCCTTAAGATTTTGAATCAGTATGCTAAGGCATCTAGTCAAGAAGTAAGTGAAGCCAAGTTAGAGGTATTTTTTTGTTGGTACCTCCAAGTAAAGGAGCTAAAATATTAAGGATTATTAATTTCAAGATGAGGAAACTACCCTTTTTCTATTCAGGCTTAACACTGTATAGAGGGTTAAGAACTTCCAAATAATGGGATCCCTTGAAAGGAAAATTGACAAGAGATTATAATCATGGAAGAGTCACTGGCTTTCATGGATAGGGAGGATAGTCGTGCTCAAAATTGTTGTCTCCTACATGCCCATTTGTCTGCTATCTTGTCTTTCCCTCACATCTAAAACAAATCAATAACTAACTCAGAAGATGAGAAAGTTTTTTTGGAAAGAGCTAGCAAAAAAAGAAAAAGTGGCATTAATTTTGTGTGAAAAATTAAGCAAACCTAAGGATCAAGGGGGCATGGCGCTCATAAATCAAATGTGGTATAACAAGGCACTAGGGGTAAAATTGGCTTGGAGGATGTATAAAGACCCTAATTAAAATAGGCCAAAATTATTTAGGAAAAGTACTTGGACAATAATGATTTCATTGGTATATTTAAGATTTTCAATCCTCCTAAAGGTTCAAGGGTATGGACCTTTATGCCTAACTATAGATCAATGCTAGCATATTTCTTATCTTGGGATATATATGATGGAAGTTTAGCACTATTTTGGGAAGATTCTTGGGGTGGATATCCTAGTTTAGATAGTATATTAAACATAGAAAAAACTAAGGTATATTTGAAACAAAACTAAGGGTGCTTAGTGAAAGATTATGTAATCTTCTTCAATAATGATCCTCCTTTGGAATGGAGGGGGAAGGATCTACATTCCTTACCATTTCCAATCAAGAAAATCACCCAAGTGATGGACATTATCTCAAACAAAAGGATAGTGTTTAGGAGAAAACAAGACAAACTTATATGGGTGGGTGTAAGGAATGACCTTTTTAATACCAAAGATGGTTACAAAGTAGTGGCTAGGAATGACTCTCAATGTTGTTCAAATATTTCAATTTATCTTTCTTGGAGAAAATTCCACATACCTAAAATTGGGGTATTCACTTGGGTTGTCATTCACAAGAAAATCTTAACTATAAAGTAGATTAGGAGGATGGGTGATGAAGGCCCTTCAAGATGTGTGTTATCAACTAAGGAGGAAAAGTTTGTGGATCATCTACTTTTGGGTTGCCCCTTTTCACAAGCATGTTGGTATTGGCTCTGTGTAAAACTTGGTTGGGTCACGACATTACCAAATGACATCATGAGTCTCTTCAAATGCTAGTTGATTAAGATAAGACTAGAACTCCTTGGTTGTTGGTGGATTATTTGGCTTTTTAAATTGATTTGGGAGATTTGGAAGGAAACAAATTGGGGAATATTTGAAGAAAAAGATATGTCAATCGTTCTAAATAATGTTTAGGCAACAATAGTAGAAGTGGCCGATAGTTGTTCATATTCCCAAAAATGATAAATTCACCTATTAGGATGGAGGAATGAAGTTAAAATGGAATGGTCTAAAGATCCCTCCATTGTTGGGCAATGGAGGCAATGGAGGCTTTGTGACAAAAGATGTTAGGGCACAAACTAAGTGGAAACCACTAGAATTTGGATGGTATAAATTAAATTTTGATGCTACCTCTTGAGGGAATCCACACCGTTATGGTGTCGGGTACATCATCAAATTGTGGGATGGGGAGGTTGTCAGAAAGATATCAATACCATTAGAGGAAGACACTAAGAATGTGGTCGATTTAAAAGCACTTACACGAGGACCTTTATTCTACAAGGAATTGGATATCACTAGACTAAAAATTGAAGGTCATTCAACTCTAGTTGTTATAATTCTATGAGGAAGGGGTCCACAATAAATTAGAAACATGCTGCTTTGGTGGATAGGATTTTGGAACACCTTAAATATTTTTTAATATATCATAAATCATGTCTATAGAGAGGGAACTTTGGAAGCTCATGAAATGGCCAACTTGGCAGCTGACGAGATGAAGTTTGGGATAATAGGATCAAAATAGCATGTGGATGAAGAGTTAAGGTTGAAATAACCCATATAGGTAGCACACATGCATCAATTGAATTATTGATGCTTAAACTAAGTAAGGTTTATTGGAGAATTGAGAACATTGGTTCGCACACTTTGGCTTGTCCTCTCAACAACTTGGATCACATATTTTGGGAGGCCAATCGGGAGGCAGATGAGTGCCAGATATGATTGTCTATGAGGTGGAACTAGGTGTGATTGGCATCACTTGACATGTAGATGACGATAGTTGATTGATGACCAGAGGCATAGGCATAGGTTGCATTAATTTCAAAATTGATCAAAGGACCCTAGTGGACTTTTTGGGAAAGGCTCTTGGCTTTTGGTCTAAAAAATCTATCAATTCGAATTTTGGAAACAAAATTATTGGCTAGATCTCGCATAGAAAGTATAGTGGCATGACATTCTGATATGAGCTAATATGACTTATCATTTACGGTAATTTTCTCTTCCAGTGTTTGTAGCTTGTACAATAAGGCAGAGAAGGTGTTCAAGTTTTTTGTTCGCCTCTCAATCTTCATTGCCTGTTTCAAACATGGAGACGCCTATTCGCCTACAAAGTAGCAAAACTAAAATATCCTTCCTAGGATATATCTCAGGCCAACGTACGGATGATCTAGACAATGCTCCCACTGTCCTAACGATGGAGATAATTAGAAGGGTTTTATGGAAGGATTCATTGACCACAACAAATAGATATGGGTCAATATGGATCACTCTTACTGGTTTCTTGCATCATTGCTCGACCTTCTCATCTTCAAAGATGAGGTTCTCGTGGATCATATAGACATTGTAGTGGTTGCAAAACTGCAAGTCAGTATCCCCTGGCCGGATGACATCCCCAAAATATATGATTCTAAGATGGCAATGGTGAAACAACCCTACATTCTTGGTCTAGATGCGCATGGTTCTGAGTGTCACTAGAGTTGGGCCATGTTGGGTAGGGAGTTCCTTTGACGGGTGACCGGTATAGAATATGACAACTCACCTTGGCTGGAGGAATTCGCTAAGGTTGTCGAAACAAAGTGTCAAAGGCCTTTTATGAAGGTGATTGATAAGATGTGACAGTGTTTTTTGGCTTTTTGCGTTTTCGTTGCAGATCCTAGTTAGATTACGAGGGTGGTGTAAATGGTGGGTGAACGTGTGGTTAGTCTTTAACTCATCAAATTTCGATTTTCTGGTGAATTTTGATTTGGCTTTTGTTTTTGAGTTTAAATGATGTTACTTGCCTCGCCTTGTTCGACAAAGGATTTACCGTCACTGTTGTCGAGGTCTAGTATAAATGTGTATAATGGTGACCTTGCTAGGCACCCATATCGGGTAAAGGTTCTGGTTTGTGGTCTCTTTGCATCTGTCCTAGAGCATCTAGGCTCTAGGCTTGGATAGATAATAAATATAATGTATATAGTTTTTACATTAATAATTTATTTTTTTACAACGCATTCCCTATCAAAAATAAATAAATGTTTTATTGAATATTATTTTTATCTATAAATAAAAATGTTCATATTTAAGTAGTTAAAATATTTAATATATACTGTAGATATCAATAGATAAATATAATTTAATGTTTTTCTATATAAGAATATAATAAGAGAATTTTCAACTTTTTTGTTTAGTGGGTTCATAACAATAAGTAAAAGATCATTTCTTAATTAGTTCTTATGGCATTTCCATTCTATTTGCTCTCGCTCTCCAATTTGAAATTTCATCTTCCGTTAGGTGACGCTTCATCTGCTCTAGATTTGATTATTGATCTAGGGCTAGTGGGGAAATTTTTGGCTATATCTTCAAGACTTGTTGGCTGTAGGGGATTGGTCCTCACTGATGTGTTCATATCTCCTTCATTGACTTAGACAACTAACTTCCTTGCTCTCACTCTTGCTTCGTCTTCTTCGTCTTCTACATTGCAATTGGAAATTCTCTTGACAGTGTTAAGATAAACCAATTCATCCAAGTCAATCGACAAGTTCTTTGTCATAATGATGACACTTTCTTAAACAACATTAAAAGTGTTACACAAGATATATGATTTATCTTGTAGATAACTGATATATAGTTTTTGCATGTGCATGCATACACGTTATTTTATATTAAAACTTATTTTATTGATTTTCAGGGAAAGCATATCAGTAGTCATTATAGCTAACTTCACTCACCCACATGTCATAAATAGTACATGAGATTTTGATGGTTTTTTTTTTGTTTCTTGACATGACTTAACTGTTTATAGCTACTTTCATCAGATTTCAATGATTTTTTTTTTTGTCTCCATATGCTACTTAACTACTTATAGTTGTTGTTCTAACTTTTGGAATGTAGCAACACATACTGTGAGATCTTTTATGTAAGGACCAAAAAGTGATCATTTCAAAGTGTCGTCTTGTACCTACTTAAAGATGTCCTAATAACCGTGCACTACAACTACTTCAAAAATGGTCCAGTTTTGTTGACTATGGATACCAATAAACTTGCACAACTCTTCAATTGAAGTCCAAAAATTCTACCTATTGCAAGTAAAGAGAGTGGCTATTGTTAGATGTAAAATTTATAAATGAACTTTTAGTTATCATTTTTTAAATTTCTTTAAAGTTAGCAATTGAGGAATTGGATGAGCAAAGAATGAAAGACTATTGAAACATAGACAATAAACGATGCTCTTCCCCTACATTATGAATATTACATTTAATAAATTACATGTTTTTTTATATAATTGTTTATATAATCAAAATTTTAACTCTCCAAAATGTATTTCTATCAAATTTTTTTCTATCCTATAAACATTACATGTAATAGGATGCATAATTTTATATAATTTTTGATAGAATTGAAAATTTGACTATGAAAATTTTCTCTCCACTAAATTTGTTTTTGAAAGAAAATTTCTATCAGCCAACCCATTAAACGTATGAAGATTCCCTCTCAAATTACAAGCGACGAAGAAATTAAGTGCTCTAGATATTTTGTAGTGCTTGATTACTTTTAAACTTTGCAATAATTCTCCTCTGCTCGTGCGCAACTACCACAAGGGTCATTTTCTACGGAAGAAGCAGCTATGGTTAGATATCATCATCTCTGTTCGTCTGTATTCATTATAAATGTGTGTGACACTTTACAGCTCAATTTAACATGTATGTACGTACCCTTTCAAGGGAATTTACAGTCGAAAATGTCATCTCTATAGTACTTGAGATAGTATTATTTAAACCATAGTTAAAATATTCAATCCTGAAGTTGAAATGGATGTATTATTTAAACATGCATGAATATGAAGCATAATTTATGTTTGACAATAAAGTAAGATCTCTTTGCGGTAGTAAGGATCATCTAAAGGGGTCAGAGTTCTCTCAATGTGGTGAAATGGAAAGGGTGATTAAATTCTCTTATTTTTTTCTTTGGTCAGCTTGTGAGTATGTCTAGACACTCAACGCACAAATCAATAGTAATAGATGAACAAAATGATGTGATTATAATTGTACTAATTAGAAGTAATCACCTATATGCTAATTATATCAAATCATAATATTTAATATCAAGGTCAAATTTCAATAAGATTAATTCATCAATATTCATTTATTTTAATTTCTTATAAATTATTATTTACATAAAAAATTGTAGTTTCATATTAAGTAAAAAAAAAAGCATTTTGCAATTCTTAAGTTTGATGCCTTCAAGTGATTTTATTGTGGTATGTGATGCTTTGGGTAAATGGTATTGGAGTAGTTCTCGTGCAAGAGGGTTAGTTCATCACTTTTAAGAGTTGTTAATTAAAAGTAATAATTGTCATGCTCTGTGAAGTGTACCTGTTTCTACAACCACAATGCACTCAATAAATCATTACATGCATGGTTAGAAGATATAATCAATGAAATGTAAAACCATAGCTAATCGACTTATTGCCTCCTAGTAAATGCGAGTATGAATTTTGCTCTCAGATATGATTAGGCAAATTTCAGTGACTTGACTGCACTTAGATTGAGGATTTGAATGATTAAGATGCATGATCTAGCAAGAATAGCATGATTAAGCTACATGAATGATTGATCTAGCATGATTAAGCTAAGATTTAAGCTAAATTGAGCATGATAACATTCCTAAAACTGATAAACTATAAGCTAGATGCCTATAATAACAATGCAAATGAAATGATCAAAATTGATATGAATTGGGACCCTTTGTGCTCCAAAATGGGGTCTATTTATAGAATTTTCCAAGGCTAAGGGTGATGTGGCAAGAATCGACGGTTAAGATTGATCTGAAGATATCGATGCTTAAATTGGAAGAGGTTGGCAAAGGGGGTTGGATTAAAGGGAACATCTGTCATCTCTATGGTGACAAGTGTCAAGAGGCTTCTAGAAGAGGTTAGATGAAAGGGAACACTTAATGACAAGTGTCACAAGGTTCTAGAAGATGTTAGATGAAAGGGGACATGGTGGTAGGTAGAATGGGTTAGGTTTAGGAGTGGTAGAAGTTAGGAGAATTTGAATTTAGAAATTCAATTAATAGAAAAAGGCTAATTAATCTCAACTCATTGATTTGATATGTTTTAATTAATTAAGGGATTTAGAAGAATGATTTTGATGGGGAGAATTAATTAATTTGAATTAATTAATCAAAGAGGATTATTGAGATGAACATATTTAATAAATCTTTAGATTTATTAATAAGTAGATGAAAATGGAGGATTTAATCAAATTGTTGATGAATTCAATTAAATTGGGGAGGGAGATTAATTAAATAATTGCTTGTTCAATTAATTATCTTCAAACCATTTTTAGGTGTATACAATAATCAACAAAAACCTATTTATAAGAAGGAGATGATAGCTATCCTTCTTCATGCATTCAAACAATGGAAGAAATATTATCTTCTAAAGAAAAACAAAAATGGGTCACTAAAATGTTGGAGTATGACTTTGAGATCATATTCAAGAAAGACAAGGAAATTATTATGGTAGATGCATTATCTAGAAAGGATGAAAAGATGAAGCTCTATTGTGTGTCATTTCAATATTAGAAGCAAATTGGGTAGAAGAAGCTAAATAAGAGTGAAAAAGTGATGTTTCTACAAGTAATCACATTCAACAATTACAAAGTGATCCAAGTAGTTCAGATAAGTTTTGTTGGAAAGGAAATGTTTTGTGGTACAAAGAGTGATTATATCTATGAAATAAGTCCACTCTCAAACAACATATTCTCATAGAACTTCATGATTCTCCAATAGGTGGTCATTCAATATTTTTGAAGACATATCATCAAGTCAAGCGATACTTCTTTTGGGAAGGAATAAAGAGGATGTTCAAAATTTTGTGCCAAAATGTTTGGTTCGTCAAAGAAAAAAATGGGAGAAAGTTAAGACATAGGGTTTTTTTGTAGCCATTTGTTATTCCTAGCTAGCTTTGAGAAAAGGTCTTTATGGATTTCAACACAGCTCTCCCAAAACCAAAAGCTAAGAATGTCTTCATGGATGTACTAGATTACCTCACTAAATATGTCCATTTTATTGATTATGATTTGTCCTTTTACATTGAGTATAGTGAAAAAAAAACATTTTTAGAGAATACATAAAAATGCTACATGGTACACCTAAGGTTATTATTAGTAGTAACTTTTGGACAAATTTATTCTCATGTTTGGGATTTTGATTGGCTCATAGTTCCTCATGTCATCCTCAATTTGATTAGCAAACTAAGGTTGTTAATAAGTTTTATGAAAAATATCTATGTTGTTCTACTTTAGAAAAGCAATCCCAATGGGTAGATTGGCTACCACTAGGAGAATGATGGAATAACACTTCCCTCTATAGTTCATAAAAAATGTCTTCTTTTATGGCACTATATGGATATCATCCTCCTTCCAACATGTGATCATTGAGAGTTTCATACATATGTTTCAATCTATGGAGGACCACTTGCTTCATCAATATCAACTACTTTAAGGACTCAAGGAGAATTTGGCCATGACATAAAATTAAATGAATTAGCAAGTAGATCAATGTCATAGTGAACAAAGATTTGAATTAGGAGATTGGGTGTTCTTAAAATTGTAACCTTAGAAGAAAATTTCATTGAAGAAACAAATAAAGATAAATAAGTTCTCACCAAAATACAATGGCCCATACTGGAACATGTGAAAGATAGGTATCTCATTCAATGGAAGAATATATGATTTGGAGATGCCACATGGGAAGACAAAGAGTTCATTTAGAAGAATCTACACTTTGATAGCATTGAGGATAATGCAAGAAACTTTTGTTAAGATGGAGGGCATATTATGCCCCTAATCCTAGAGTATACATATGGTTATGAGTAGTCATCTTGTGGCTATCTTATGCCCCTAATCCTAGAGTATACATATGGTTATGAGTAGTCATCTTGTGGTTATATTTATTATATTTTTTTTTAGGTATTTATGCTAGTCTTAAGCCTATATAGTCATATTTAGGTCAGATAAGGTGATATCTTACGCATAAGTAGGGTATATATAGGAGGTAGTGAGTCTTATTTTATCATCATATTATGAAGTGTGCTCTCATTGGAGATATTTTGAGGTTTCCCCCATCGAAGTATCTTATTAATTTCAACTATTATGCAAAATTCTCAACATATTTCATATTATATTCTTCATTTGTGCAAGTTATTTCATTTTGTTTGAGTTCGCACAATAATATTAGGATTCTCGTGTTCATTTGTATGATTAGAAACATGAATTGTATTAATATGACTTGGATTAACATGACTTGGATTAGGTTCTTTATTCACTAAAGGTTGATCTTTAGGAGGGAGAGCACTAGAAACATTGCTAGTGAAATCATCCTATTGGACCAAAGTATCTTCATGAGTAGGACAACTTTTGGAGGGGGAAAATAATAAATCATCATTGATTCATCTCTTGAAGGGAGGTCATGGAAATAGATAAATCATAAATTATCTCTAGAAAATAAGCAATGATGTCATCTTCTTGCACCAAATTATTCTCACGGGGGAGGTACATTTTAGGGGAAGGGTAAAAAATATTCTTCAAATCTTCATACGTAAGAGGGAGATTATTGAAAGAAGTGTTAATAATTTATTCTTGCATGAAAATGTCCTCATCACTGAGGAAAAACTTTAGGAGAGGGACTGTCATTGACCTTAAAGGTATAAAATGAAGCATATGCCACAATTTGTAAAGAACTCACTAGGCCATATATCACCAATTTAAAACATTAACAATTTTTTTAAGAAAATATATGTGAGACATAAGATATGCTTCAAGGCTCTTAAGAAAGTAAAAATGTGAAATATAAGATCTCTTTCAAAACTTTTAAGAATGTGAATGTGAAACATAAGACCCTTTTCAAAGATTTTAAGAAAGTGAATGTGAAACATAAGACATTTGTTATGAAAGGTGGTGTAAAAAACAAGACAATCTTCAAAGCCTTTAGGAAAGTGAATGTGAAATATAGCAAAGAAAACCATGATTTAAACATTTTTGAGATGTGATTTAAGTGCATTTAAGTGATTTATTTTGTCAATGATTACAAATATGAATCCATGTGCATTTAAGTGCATTTAATGTGATTTATGTGCATTTAAGTGCTTTTAAGTGCATTTAATGTGATTTATGTGCATTTAAGTGCTTTTAAGTGCATTTAAGTGCATTTAATGTGATTTATGTGCATTAAAGTGCTTTTGTTGACTAACACTTCAGTTTTTGAATAAAGATGCTCTATAGATTGTTCCCTCTTAAATTTAGCCAAAAAGTGTTGGTCACATGTACAAATTAGCATAGACCACTGGTTTTCACTTGTTCAAATTTTGTAACTATTTCCCAATCTTCTCTTTGTAGCTTTGTGACTTTTGGCTATTGTATATATAAATTGCATATTAAAAAGAGGGTACATTTTGTTCTATATAGGAGTTTTCCTAGGTCAAACCTCTTGGTAGGAATTAACGTCCATTGTAGCTATGATTGATTAGAAATGAAAGCTTACCCCTAATAAGGGAGAGGCTAAATCTAAAGTAAACTACTAAGTTGACAAGATTATACCTTAAAATTGATAATGCTTGTGATGCAATGCTCTCTAGATAATTCCTCCAAGTATTGATGCAATAACATGATAAATCATAACAAAATCCATCATAAAAAATATTTGAAAATAGCTTGCAATAGTTTTATGGTCCTTGTACTTAGGTTTGCTCTTGAATGTAGAGAATTGAGTGCTTGAATGGTACTTGTGGATTTTGGAAGATGATCAAATGAATTAAAAATGATGTCCTTATATAAGGTTATCAAAATAGTTTCACATTTAGGTCAAGTTGCAATGGTCATATACAAAAATCAAGGTCATATGTGGAAAGGGAAAAGTTGACACTAACAATGGTTCAAATTTTGGGAATTTCGCATGGACTATAGCACGTAAATAGATGCATGGTGCCCAAAAAGGAACTATGGCACCCATGAATGATATAATCTTACCAAAATTGGGTCTTCGAAAGGGCAGTCATGAGTGTTGGGGTTAGTGATGCCAAATTACATCCCAATTTAAGTATTTGACAATAGTACGATGTAATAGAGACTAAGACTAAATAAGCTTGTAAATGGCATAGGATAGGACACACTAAAGCAAGAGCACAAAAAAGAGTGTGAAATTATAAGACAGTTACAATCAACAATGCTACAACATGATATGATATTAATTTATTCTATAGCATATACAATCACAACTACTACACAAATAGGTAAACCCACCTAGATATTGGTCTCTCTTTCCTTTAGAACATAAAAAAATTGAAAGAAATATGAAAAAAAGTGAAGATTCAATTGGAGTGTTGAGCTACATATACCCTATCTAATAACAGAAGAAAAAATAATTAATTCATTTCAATTCAAAAAAATGATAGAGCATAGACATCAATAAAGAACATTGCAGTTGTTGAAATTTTGATGTCTAATGCAGGAGCATCGAGGAGTCATAAAAGATTTTTTTCAAACATTTAGATTAAAAGATATATGCAGGGACCAATATGGGTGTGGTAATGGGAGGGAGAAGATAAAAGGGGCGTGGAATAGACATAGGGTAGAGGGACCACATGAATGCACTAAGGAAATACAAATTTTTCGTACTGCGAATAAAGGGAAAGTGTTGAGGAAGAATACGTGGCAATTCGGAAGAAAGGAGACTGCAAAATGAATAGCAGAGGAATAGGAAAGAGGCCATGCGAGAAAGTAGAGAAGATTGAAAAGATGGTGAGAAGTAATGCAAGAAAAAAGTGCCCAAGGACAGCCAAGGGCATAAGAAAAAGATAAGCAATCAAAATTTGTAGATTAAAGGAAAGAATTATAGAAGAACAGACAAAGATTAATGAACAAAGGCACAGTATGTAGCCAATAGAAAAGATGGGTTGATTGCAGATTAAAACAAAGTGTAGAGTGATAAATAAGAATGAGTAAAAATTGAAAAGAGGAGAGGTGCAAGTATAGAGGCATTGAGGTGGAGAAAGATTCAGAGATGGAATTATAGGAGCATATGAACAAAGGATAACTTATAAGGTCGCTGGAAATATTCAAGTCATAAATATTTACAATTGTATACTATTGATTCTGATTTTAAAATATTAATTAATGTCTTTTCGGAAGAGTTTTTGTGTAGGAGTTGAATCCATGCTAATGTGAAATTGAGTTAGAGGAGTTGTTTTATTTCGCTGACGTGTTTGTGGCTCGGAGATTACGTTTATCCTGGATCTCCATCTGCATCTATGTCCATATGATTGAAGCATTCACATACATATGACATAAATATATTATCTATCCAAAACTCTAAATGACCATTTTATTTACGAGTTAATTGAAATTCAATATGTACATCTAATTATGGCTGTCAAAATTTGCGGTTATGTACTTTTTAAACAGTATCTAGATATTAGTCCAATATGCAATTAATTTTTTGTTGGTACGTCAGATGGATTATTTATTTATTTTTTCTGTCTTTTACACGCTTATCAGAGGGCAATTGCTACGCAGTGGACAAAACGGCTCCCCCATGCCATGCCTTCCCATCCCCATCCCCCCATGCCATCACCGTCCAGTCAAGCGGTCCCATCAAAATGTTTTTATTTTTATTTTACTCTGGAACGGAGATGCCTCCTATTGCCTCGATTGTTGTGCAGGCTACTCCATGCGTTGATAAAGGAGGGTTTTTTTTTATGTTTTTTTTAATTTGTTCATTTTTATATGAAGTTTTTTTTTATGTTTATATTTATATTTTATTTGTTTTTAATATGAATTTTTAAATGTGTATATAATGTATTATTTAATATTTTTTTGATAAATATGATATAGAATTTTTTTGTTATTTTATTATTGCTACATAAATATGCACATTTTTTTATTGTTATAATATTATTTATTTAATAGATTTATTAAATTCTAATGTTTAAATTTTAAGGAAACTTATTAAAGAAATAATTTTAAAATTTACTTTATCTAATAATATTACTACAAAAATTTACTTAAAATTATAATGCTTAAATTTTAAGTAAATTTATAAAATTAATTTTAAGTAAATTTTTAATAGTAATTTTTTTCATAATTGTTTATTTTTAAAACATCTTTGAAATTTAATAAACAATCATGAAAAAAAATATTACTATATACAATAGATAAAGTCTACTAGAGTTATATTTTAATTAAAGTTGGAGTTCAGGTAGGGTTAAATTTTAATTAAAATGAGAGTTCAATTAGGGTTTACTTATGATTCAAGTCAGGATTAGAGTTACCATAAAAATTAGAGTTAGGATTAAAGTTAGAGATATTTTTATAGATTTACTTAAAACTTAAACATTATTATTTTTATGGTAGCTCTAATTCTATTTGAACCCTAAAATTGACTCTAACCCTAAGATTTATCAAATAATGATAGTCCTAACTTGAATCATAATGAAACCCTAATTGAACTCTTACTTTAATTAAAATATAAGCCTAGTTGAACTCTAACTCTAATTAAAATATAACCATAGTGACTTTATCTATTTTATATAGTAATATTTTTTTCCATAATTGTTTTTAAAATTTCAAATATGTTTTAAAAATAAACAATTCTAAAAAAAATTACTTATAAAAATTTACTTAAAATTAGTTTTATAATGATACTTAAAATTTAAACATTATAATTTTATAGATTTACTTAAAATTTAAGCATTATAATTTTAAATAAATTTTTTAGTTATATTTTAAGTTGAAGTAAATTCTAAAATTATTTATTTTATAGATTTTCTTAAAACTTAAACATTATAATTTAATAAATCTATTAAATAAATAATATTATAACAATAAAAAATTATATATAATTAAATAAAAAAATAGCATATAAATTTTTTTTATATAATATTTATTAAAAAAATATTAAACAATACATTATATAAACATATTAAAAAAATCATATAAAAAAAACAAATAAAAAATATTAAGATAATGAACAAATAAAAAAAAACCGCTCCTTTCTTTTCACAGTTTGATGGGACCGTTTGAGTTAACCGTGAAGACATGGGGGATGGGATGGGGATGGGGATGGACGGGCCGTTTTGTCCGCTCCGTAGCCATTGTCTTTTCAGAGACCCATAGATAAAGCTCTTTATCGTTAAGTTTTTACCACTAGAGAAGTCCACAGATAAGTTCTTCACCGAATAAGACAAATAAAAAATTGGGAATCTCAGGCTGCATTTTCTCCCATACTCGGATCAAACTGGACATATAGTAAAATGGAGTTTTGGAGACAGAATAAGGGAATCTTAGGCTGCCTTTTCCCGAGCACAACTTAGAACTCTTGCTACCCAGCAAAAAGTTTTCGCAGGGTTATTCTCTGAGGTATGGATGCATGGTTCATAGCAGCTGAAGAAAGCTTACGAGCTGATCGGCGCTCATCAAAACCAAACAATGGTCTCATTCACTGTGTTCCAAAGAGTCTGTCGAATAGAAAAACAGGGGTCTTCTATGTTCCTCAAGTCATGTCTATTGGTCCTTACCATTTCAAGCCAGGATCAAATGTCCGACGTGACGAGGTGGAAAGTCTCAAGGCACAAGTCTCAAGAAAAATGAATCAGAAAATGTCAAATGGAGGCTTAAATTTCGTAATTGAACAGTTTAAGCGCGACGAGGAACTCAATGCAATAAAAAACAGTTACGTTAAAGAATTTCCGATTGCCAAGAATGTTTGGGGGTTGATGATTGCAAGGGATGCTTGCTTCCTGTTAGAAGTCCTCTATAGGTTCTCAGGAGACTATGAAATAAATGACAGCAAAGGTCGTATTGAAAGTGATGAGAGCAAAGGCCGTACTGAAAGTGATGAGAGAAAAGGCCGCATTGTTATCTCTATCTGCAGGTTCTCAGAAAACCATAAAAGTAATGAGAGCAAAGGCCGCATTGTTAGCTCTCTCAGTAGAATCGACAGTTTCTCAGAAAACCATGAAAGTGATGAGAGGAACCCTCTGCCTCGCATTGACAGCATTCTCAGCAGAAATAGACATCATCCTCTCCTCAATGACATTGTCAAAGATATGTTTAAGATGGAGAATCAGATACCATTTGGGAATCTGGACAAAATCAGGGAATCTTTAGGGGTACCCGCGGAGGATGAGGGATTCATTTGGTTTGAGTCATCACTGAAAAATTTATCCCCGGTTGAAGTAGGTCCCTTGCAGCATCGAATATACACAAAAACACATATCTTGCAGTTGCTTCATGATTTTATTGTGGATAGACCGACCTTGGGTCACAGTCAACCCATAAGGACAAAGCCCAATACACTGCTTAGTGGAGTGTCTTCAATGTCCTTAATATGGAAGGCAGTAATCTGCATATTAATCTTGTTTCTGTTCCCCTTCTTTACTATATGGTTGTTGTGGCACTGGTTAATGTTGTACTGTCGCAGAAGCGACATATTGATAGAGCGCGAGGGTAGCGTCCCCACAGCCGAAGAATTAAAAAGTGTCGGAGTTAGGTTTAAGAGTTTGAAGGGCAGAGGAATCCACCACATTTATTTTAACAGCAACAGTTCCACTCTGTATCTGCCCAAGTTCAATGTAGATGACAGATGCGAGGGTATACTCAGAAACCTGATGGCCCTGGAGATCTGCTCGGAACAGGAGGAGAAACCAATAACCAGGTACGTCATTCTAATGAACGATCTCATCAATACTAGTAGAGATGTTGCTATCTTGAGACGAGAGGACATCATCAGCCACAAGCTTGGAAGTGATGAAGAGGTCGCTCAGCTTTGGAATTCTATTATTGTATCTAGCTGCACTGAAGTCCGCTATGCCCGTATCAATGATGCGTCATCTCAGATAAATGGATACGTCAAGAAGTGGTGGAAAGTTCTATGGGCTCAATTCCGGATGGCACACTGTTCAAAGCCATGGTTGGTCCTCTCTCTTTTCGCTGGAATTTCGCTTCTCATCTTAACCCTTATGCAAGTCGTTTGTCTATTTCGTGCATGTCTCGTCAAATAGCGTAAACACTATTTACAGTTGTTTTTGCGTTAATACATGGTCTGGAACATCATCTTATCTTGCAAGACATATGCTCGTTTGCCTTCACTACATTAAAGGTATGCTCACAGGATTTTAACATGACATTGAAGGGAAAATATTGAAGAGCTATACTTACAAATATGATCGCCCTTTATTAGGTAGTACCTGATTTTTACGAAGATATAATTGTGTTCAAAACACTTTTACTGTTATTTTTTTTTCACTTGTTCAACCAATTAAAAGTACTAATTTGTTTTTCTATTTTTTATTTTTATATCAAATCAAAGTAATACAAGAGGCAACCAAACAGATGTTCATAAGAACCAGCAGAAATAACTATACAACAGCTCATAACTTCCAAGAACAAGACTGAAACAAGTACGGTCCTAAAAGAGCATAAATGTATTACAACATTTAGTGTCGTTATTTTGAACAGAGTATAATGAGGTAATATGCTTTTAGAAGGGTTTTTTGAAGAAGCTTTTCTGTGTGAATGTCAGTTTCTCATTCAGGCTTTCAACGTTGCAAAAAAGTGTCTCTGTTGAGGTAATCTGCTTTGGGTTTCAAGGGTTTTGGTAAAATCAGGAAACAACATTAAGGTTTTGTTGGGAAAGGATATAAACATTTGTTGGGAAAGGATATAAACATAGACTTCTATTTCTTTGTTTTCTGTGATTTTGAATAAAGTGACACAATCAATCATCACAAAGCAAACTGCAATTAGATCTGTATGTGCGACTGATGGTCTGTTTTCAACAATATAAGGTGATTGCCAGTATTTTTACTCTAGAATCCTTTTACAATTATTAAACCTTAGATACATAACAATAAAGAAATAGACACACACTACCTTCCCAATGTTTAAAGCTATTAAAAAGGACACATATCCATAGCTTTTGCTTTTAGAGCGATCAGGACTTGTTATAAGCACTTGGGGATGAATCTCCACTGTCTATAACTAATTATTTGCTACCGTGTTATACTCCTATTATTTTTCCTTCCAAAGGACGTGGAAACTCTATTTATGTTTTATATCATATACCTTACATTTTGTCTTGATAGCACTTCTACTGGGAAAAAGCCATAACATGGACACAATAGTCCCGTTAAGATTTGCAGTAGAGGAAACTGAGACATGACAGCTTGAATGCTGTTTGCTGTTCGATCTGAGATCTAAGCCTTCAATAATGACCAGACATCACAAATCCAAACTTGTTTGAACAAGTTAGTTTAAGTATGCATTTTGAAATTGTTTATTGTACCATTTATCACTAATTGTGTAATTCATCTTATTGGTCTAACTTATTCTCACCTTCCTCTTTTACTCTGATCCATATTTAGTTCGTCTTCAGTCTGCTTCTCCTTCCTAACATTTCTTAAAGTCAATTCTGCTTCTCCTTCCTAACATTTCTTAAAGTCAATTCTGCAATCTAATTCACAACTCTTCTCATTCTGATGGATCACGAAGTGTAATTTGAAACATGGATTAGAAAAGTAGACACTGTTGAATTCAAAAAGCTATCATACTATTCTTTACGAACTGTGGGAAAAATTATGACAAAAGTAACCAACAACAGAATGAAGCAGCAAAAGAGCTGACGTCTCATGCTGCTTTTCATATGACAGAAATGAGTTAGGAAGTTAAGGACACCGAATAGCTCAGATGCGTAGTATCCACATCTATTGTAAATTTCTATGTAAATGCACAATACCCCTGTTTTGGAGAATCCGTTATAAGCTTTCCATTTGATTCTTCTTAAATGAATCAGACCTTTTTCTAAGACTGCATCATATGAACTAAAATGTGATCTTTCATCAGTGTCCTTGGGAGAAATAGTAGTGTGACTTTACTCATGAGCCGTAGGTATAAGGAAACAGGGGCAAGCAATTCTGTTGAAAATGTAATCTGTAGCCAGTTACTACATTAATGGCCAATCCAGAGATTATGTAGCAAAGGTGTTGCGACAATAATGAATGCATAATTGTAGATTCTGAAACAGACCTATCTTCTTAACCAGCCTATCACTATTAGTAGAGGCAAAATAAATGACAGCAGATGCCTACAGATCATCTCCAGCTCTTTAATAACAATAGATATTAAACAACATTCAATACAAATTTAAAAAACCATATACTGAACTGAAAATCAGAGTACCCTGTTCTGTTCTGTTTAAGATCTGTATATCAAGAACAAATTCTTATTGCAACTTACATAGAAAATACAGAGGGCTGCATATATATAGTTTTCTGCACCTCTAAAACTACAATTCGTAGCATGTAAAACTGAGCATACACCGCCAGAAACAGAGCACGAATAGGACATGCATACATGCATTATTCGATGGAAAATAGATAGCCACTAATTAAATGTAAACTAAAACTGAAATAGAAACAAACTACAGTTGCAAACTAAATAGACTACTCTAGGCATGTATATGGACATGCATTATTTGGATGCATACTCCTAAAACAAAACTAATGCAGTTTATATTACTGCCGTGTAGAAATAGGGAACTGAAGATGATCTTTGCGGTAACGAATTGCATTGTAGAACTAGGTGGTGGCTCGATCAATGCCATGATAGAAATGAGTGTTGAAGTAGTTGAAGTATCAGTTGTCCATGATGCTGAGAGGTCTCATAATCTTGTCTTAAAGAGTCGAAAAAAAAAGAATTTTTGTTACTGTCTTGGTGAAGATATATGTAAGCGGTCCTGATTGTTTATGTGTTTTACTTCTATTTCTTTTTTCTACACCAAATCTCGGGTGAACTGATATTTCAAATCAAAATGTTTTGTTCTACAGTGATAGACAATCGTATTCTTTGTCATAGACACAACTGTGACCGCTCTATTTCTCTAATTCTTATCATAGATTATACATTTTTCATTTTCAAAGACAACTTTATAGGTCTTCTCACATACCTGTCCCACACTAAACAAATTATTCTTAAATTGTGGAGTGTAATAAATGTCTATGACACTCTTCATGCCTTCTTTTTGTAAAACTGAGCATTCATCGCCAAAAACAGAGCATGAATAGAGCATACATACATACATTATTCGATGGAAAATATAAAGCCTCTAATTAAGTGTAAACTAAAATTGAAATAGAAACAAACTATAGTTGCAAACTAAATAGACTACTCTAGGCATGTATATGGACAGGCATTATTTTGATGCATACTCCTAAAACAAAACTAAAGCAGTTTATATAACTGCTGTTTAGAAATAGCAAACTGAAGATGACTTTTATGCTAACGAATTGCATTGTAGAACTGGAAGGTGGCTCAATCCATTAATGGCATGTTAGAGCTGAGTGTTGAAGCAGTTGAAGCATCAGTTGTCTACAATTATATTGGTTCCGGTAAGAAATTTTTTTAAACTCTCTGATGTTTCCATCTGTTGAAATGTACATGAGAAGGTGCTGCAATACGATTAGGTAGATTTCTGATGGAGGTTACAAATTTTCGCTAAACCATAAACCCCCCAAAAAAATTAATATCTGGTTGGAAACGCCCTCAAAAAGAAGGCTACAGAAATAATTTTTAAGAAGATTTACAATCAGGAATCTGGTATAGGCTAGCTTGGAAAATCATTCGAATCTTATACCAATGATTGGCCTTTTATGATTCCTAAATGAATATGAGGAATGGGTATTTAGACCATCGCCTCTGTTTCGTTTTACACACGAAATTATTTTATTTTATTTTAATTTACTAATTGTTTATTTTGTTTAGCCTTCTCTTTTTTTTTTAATCAGTAAAGGTAGAGTCGAGATTTATATTAATTTGAGAGACATAGCATAAAAACCATTCTCAGCTATCCCAGCAAAAAAATGGTTTCCAAAACAGGCAGGAAACCATTATCATTATGATTTATCCTCTTTTTTTAAAAAAAAAAAAACCCACGAAATTATGCAGTCTTGAGATAATAGAACTAAAAAGTTTATATGGCAGATTTCCAACTGCCTAGACAACAAAGAGTTTATTTATGATACAAGAGACATTCCAGATTATGATACAAGAGAAGGCCTATATTCCGAAGCGCTTTCTACAAATTTGCAGAACTAGACATTCCTTAAATTTTTTTATTTATTTTTATTTAATAAGCAACATCTGTGGGCACAGCCGCACGCACATCTGGATCATCGATTGGAGGCAATTTAAGGTGGCATTTTGTAAAATAGGCTTTGGTTTCAAGGTGCAGAGTTGTGCGATGTTCCAAAGAAAAAGAGATGAAAAAAATCCATGACAGACACAAGGAACAAAGTCTGTAGAATCGTAGACAGATGGCATGCAGGCTAGATGACTGGTTGCTGCACAAGTGCACATTGACAGTGTAAAAATATATTAATAAAGGCATCATACAGTATTTCTCCTAACATCCAACGGTTCTGAAGCACAACCTAACCTTATTTTTACCTTCAAAGTCTGCAACGAAATCTACCCTGTTCTGGTGGAGGTTTGTTGTTTTGTTCTTTAACCATGACCTTTTAGGGAACGTCGTTGAGCAAAATGTATGTGTGCATCATTTTAGTCTTTGCAGGAATCGATTTCATTGTTTAATCTATTCTTGGGTTATTGTTCCTATGTAGGATATGAGGTCCATGTATTATTTCTTTATCTTGAAACAATTCTGCAATTGTTTTTACTTCTTGTGGTGACAATTAAGCTTCATACTATTATTTCATATTTTGGTGACATTTGAACTTCTTATTACCGTTCTTTCAATCTTGGCTGCAACACTTGATTATAGTAGCAAAGGGTTTCTCATCTAAACCGTTCTCCTCCTTTTATAACAATTGTCTCATCTGTTATGCAAAACATTAAAAACAAATCTTTAAATAGGCCCACCGAATGCAACAGTCCATCTAAAGTGAACCAGGGTCTAGTTTAACTAACCCATAACAATGGAATCAATTCTGATGAAAGAATAACTGGCCCCTTTTCTTTCAAATCTGCTGAGAAGCACCCTGCATGTGCAACAATCATGGCTGAATATAATATCTATTGATTTACAAAATTTTAGCCAAGAGGATCATTTTTGTTTTGTTTTTCTGTACATCCTAATAGATGTCTGGTAATTATGTTGCCAGATCTTTGATCTGTGAAAGTTTAGATAAATCCTTAATGTAGTGATGATATGCGTCACTTATGGATTGAATTTTATTTATTAATACCCTAATTTATGTGTAGGGAGATTTCCAAAAATATGTAGACAGTCATTTCTGCATGGACATGTTTCTTTACAATATACTTGTTTTATTCTAGTTATCATTACATGTCAATCAATTTATGTTTCTATCTGAGAACCCTATTGTTATACAAACTTTGGATCCCTAATTCAATTTGTCTCCCTTGGCATTGTCAATGACCTTTGCTCTTACTATTTACTATCATTATAGATTGCTAATAACTCTTTGTTTTTCTCTTTGACAATGACACATGTATGTTCCTTGCATTCACTTCATGGCTATGATCAAGTGAAAATCAACTATATTTGCATATAAGTTTTGAAGGTTGTGACCACACTCTTAAAATTGTTTCCAAAATAGTTAGTAAACTCCTTTATATCTATATCAACTTGATATGCACCTTAAGGGCTGTGACTATCTTTCCCAAACTTATCCTCTCATTGCTTGTCTTGCTCTTCACTACCTTCGTGCTTTTGTGACTACAATATCTCAAACATCCATCAAACGAGTACTATCTTCACATCCTCTGTCATCACTGTTGCAGATAACTCTTGATTCTTCCATCAAATATGATGCAGTTGGAGAGAATGTGGAAATCAAATCTGGTTATTGGCAAATAAATTTTTGTTTCAATCACAAGGATCTAAATCTATGGGCATATTGCAACCATTAATCCTTTCCATCCTTATGGAGAACATCAAAGTTGTCTTTTAAATTCAAATACAATAAGGTAGAATGAAAAAAAATGTTTTTACATGAAATCTAATTTAACAATTGCAACTCAATCCTACTAGTTCACATTACATATCCAGGTAAAGCTTTACTTTGGTACTATTTCTTTTGACTTTACCATCCCTATGCCCTTCCTCCCCATTTTGGCTCTACTTTTCGTAGCATTCCCATCACATCTAGTCAACCAGGGATAGCAGGGTACGCCGCTACAAGGTGCAAGTCTTCTCCATAAGCATTTCAATTGAACAGGCACTGGGCAGGAACTACGCTGCCCTGCAGCACTTGTCTGAATATGTCGACAGGAGATTGTTGATATACAAAGAGCTAGTTGGCAAAGTACTAAAGCACAAAGGATCCCACGTCAGAAGGACATTAGAAAACCATACGCACTAACGTGTGACTGATGCAGATCCACATGTGGACGTACTAGTGACAACCATAATATTCCACAACTGGCAGTGGATATAGCACTAAATGATGAGACACTAAATTGAAAGGCTTGTTCCCACATATAGCAACCATTATTACCCATGCCACCAAAAATAGATGAATTATGCTACATTCCTTGAACATAAAGCTGCGTGACATGATTCCCTAATTAAACATTTTCGTTCAAGGCCTCAAGCAATACCAAAGTTTGTCCCTTGTAAAATTTAGCAAACTGCACTTCTGATTAATTGCCCAATTTGTTAATTGATCATCTATGCCACTGACCTCTCTATAACAATGCATCATTTCAAAATTAGAGAATTTCCCCAAGAGTAATTAACTCGTTCAAAGCGATAACTAAGCAACCAATTGGGAGAGTCTCTCTTGGACAAAATATTGATTACTACTATAGAGTCTCCCTCTACCATAGTTTTAGAGATACCTTTTTAACAGCCAACTGCAACCCAAATTAAGAGCACAAATCTCTACAAGATTATTTGAACCCCTACTTAAAATAGATGAACTTGATGCCACAAATTCACCATTCTGATTTCTCAGGACACTCTTGGATTCCTTCTAGATGCACCATCGAAATTAAGTTTGTAATAAAAAGATAAGGATGGCACACACTAGACAATCCCTTAGCCTTCTGGTCAATGGAGGACAATCCACCTACATTTGGCAAGTTAGAGAGAAAAGTCCAATTCTTAAGAATAAAATTATCCCAAGAGGAGAAAAATTTCTTGATTAGATTTGAATACAAATATGCCATTTCTACTTCCGAGATAGCTAGCTCAATCTTCTGAATCAGTTTATTGATAGGGAAAGGGAAAGATCTTGTTATTCATTTCCAACCACGCTAAATTAAAATGGAACGAGTAACTAGCCAAAGACAAGAAAAAGTAGAATTGGCAAATAAAGCTGACCAAGTTTGTGAAAAATACGAAAGCTTATTAAATGTTGACCCACTCCATCCTAGCTTGCCTTGCAACCAAGACCAGCAAAGGGAAGTGACCAAGCGATTCAAAAGCAAGTGATATGTATCTCCGTATGCTTTACCACATAGCACACAATGATGCCCAGCCGATCAAGCCTCATTGAACTAAGGATATGGTCATGTAGGGCCAGCCATAAGGCAAGGTGAGGCCCAACACAATTTTGAAGGCCAGTTTGAGTACGTAGAGGTCTGCATCAAACTTTGGTAACCAATTTTAATGGAATATGATCCTGATTCTAATTTTGTCCAAATGATTTTATATGGTTTATCCAAAAAACAAATAGACTTCATCCTCATAGACTAACTTTTGAAATGCTGAGAAAGGAAGGTCTGAAATGTGCTTCCATACCAACCTAGGAGGAAAGGTTGTTGACTCGAAACAAAATTAATTTGACACCATGGGGCTCCAATGGTTCTTAATAAAAGTTTTAAATTCATCTAACTATAACGGATTATAGCCATTCCAAACTTATTCCCAAAACAAAACACTTCTACCATTGCTAATAACCCAAGATAGGTGTGGGAGAAGAACATCTCTAGAAGATCTGATGAAATTCCATACCTTAGATCCTTTGAGTAAAGTCCTTAATGTGAAGATAATTTCCCTTTCCAAGCTGTCCAAATATTGATGCCTGATAATCTTACACTAATCAGCTTTGGGATTGGAGTATATCATCCAACCCAGTGCCAAGGGCTTTGTTGTGAGGTTCAAGATTTCTGATTCCTGTTCCTCCCCCACTTTTATCTGAACACAATTTCTCCCAAGCCAAAAGTGGAAGCTTCCTTTTAGAAGTGATATTCTCTGTCCATACAAAATAATCTTTGGAGAGCTCAACATAGACATAATGTAAATTGGAATGACATTTAACACCAACTTGATTAGGTTTATTTCACAAATGAAGGATAACCATTTCACTTTCTATGAAGTGATTCTATTCGTGACTACTGTTACAATGAACTCCCAGAGCTTGGTTTTGTTACTCCTAGAAAATAATGAAATTCCCAAATACTTAAATTATACATAATTACGATTTTTTCAAACATCTTGAAATTCTTCATTATGAATTGTACTATTAAAGTTAATTCTGCTTCAAAACATTGAAAGATTTTAATCCAATAGCTAATATGTGCTATATAAATACTAGCACAAGTAACATAGATCACATAGAAACAAATAGCACAACAACACTCATTATATTACTATTTCAAGTACTCAATACACCACCAAATTTGATTTTAAAAATATAGGTAATTATGATTTTGTATTCACACATAATGCATGACCATTCCTAATAGAAAATAGCAACTCAATTAACCATAAGCCTTATCTTTACAAAAGAACAAGGCTTTATAGAGCCTCAATTATTTGAGTCATGGATCATTTATCTTACCAAAAGCCAGCATTTATCTAACCATAATAGCACTAACCAATTACTCTACTCTTAGACATACATAGTAACAACTAGGTTAAGCCACTAGAAGTGGGTTGGAGAGTAGATATTGATCCAAGACCTTGAAGATGTGTATGGTAGTATATTTGGAATTGTCTAGTGTACAATGTACAATGTTGCCTTCATTAGTTGACTTATACTCAATAACCCACTTCACAATGCAATTGCCTAAAGTGGCTCTAGGGCTTACCTTCAAACTTAGCTTGTATGTCTTGTACTTGTTAGATATCTATGCATTTTGTATGGTATCAATTGCAGTCATGTTGATGTAGGAGCATCAGAGTAGTTCATCTAGTTCATGTAGGAGCACCAAAGTGGTTCAATTGGTTGGAGTAGTTAAAAGTGGAGTTGCTTTTAGATCATTGCATTTCTTCATGGTTTTGGATTCTGAGTTGTGGATTTGAATTCATCACCTGAAGGCCTTTTTCTTGATCATATTCGAGATTCATGGCATTTGAATTTGATTCCGATGAGATGTCGATTCCGGTATTGTCCTTGTATTGGTGTGTTCTTACCGGTTGGTCTAGCAGTAAGTAAAGCGAAGCTAAATTGGGTTGCAGATGGTTTACGTAGCTTGCAGTTCATTAAGGGATGTTGTTTTGGGCTTGATTGATGTTCTTGGAGGTCCATGCGAAGTTGTAAGCATTATTGGAGATGTTCTTAGTGACTTGGGCCGACATATTATTGTTTGCATGTTTCATCATGAATCGGTTGATTTTTGGCCAACTTGATTTAGTTATTGTTGCTTGTAGATGGTATAAAGAGGAAGTTTGGAGATTCATTTTGGAGGATAGAAGTCAGAGGAAGAAGAGATCGAGAGAAGATGTATTTTCTAGAGTGATTCTGGTCAGGGGGGGATTGAAGTCCAGAGGGATTGAGGTCTGGATCAGTACAAAACAATGCAAACTGTTACTGAAGTCTGAATTATTGAGTAGATGGTCTGCGGATCATAGATTTGAGTTGTAAGAATTTTTTTGTAATCTTGGGCTACAGTCCAACATGTGTAAAGCGTGAGGGCATATATAATTTATTAAACTGTTATAAAGATTGCTCTTTCTATTTTTCCAGTTATATCTTGTACTATGTGGACTTGTTGTCAGTATCTTTCATGGTGTTTGTGTTATAGGAGGCAAGGCAGGGCTGTCCTTCATTGGATCTCCCTACCATGTCTGCACCAAGTGGTATCAAATCTAGTTATGAACCTATTAATGGAGGAAGACCAGGTTATGAATGTGTTGATGGAGGAAGAATTGCTTAGAAACCTATTGCGAATCAATTGGTTGAAAATAACTTGAGGAAGCTTGAAGACTTGAATAGACTGCCAAACATAGGAGCTTAAGCTTGAGGTAGTTGGTGGGTGGAGACTTGAATAGATCGCCGAACCGAGGTAGGCTGTAGGGTGGTCTGGTAGATTTGCCAAGGAGAGGCAATCAAAACCTGTAGTCAGAACTTCGAACCCTTGAGGTAGTTGCAAGTACCTACAGACATATCGCCGAACCAAATCAAGTGATGAGACTCACTTCTCAATTAACCCAGAGAGTTTGATGGAGGAGCACCAGAGTAGTTCATTCAATTGATGTAGGAGCACCGTGTTGGCAATATGAAGGAATTGATTATGTGTTGCATTGATGTTTTGTCATTGATGTCAACAATAGTTGTTATGGTTGGTTATCGACATACATGTTTTGGTTACCGACAGAAGAACTAGTGTTACCGACGGAAGGGACTATCAGTTGGATACTATCAACATGTTTGGATCAATGAAATATGTTTGGTTTGATGTGTTACATGTTTCTAGAGTATCTTTTGGTCAGTTGGTATCGACTTGGTGATCGGATGTTGTCATACACTCTAGTAAGCCTATACCAGTAAGGGTTTAAGGTTTTGTCGGTAGAGCTTTTACTGAGAATCTTTGACAAGATGCATAAGTGGTGTTGGTGAGGCTTCTAGTGGAGGTTCAGGATGTTGATGGTGATCGTGTTCGAGATTTGGTTGATTGGGATGACTGTTTTATTGTGTGTGGACCTAAATTGGGTCCTAGTTTATCTAGGTTATCCATCAGTATCTGTAACGTGTTGGAGGATGTTCCTGATACGTTATCGATAGGATTTATGGATTTGTTACTGTTATTTTGGCCTAAAGCTGACATGGCATATCATTGTAATATGGATGTATGTATTGATCTTATTGTAATACCTTTTAGGTGGCTGACCTAATTGGTTTAGGTCTTAAAGTTGGTATGAATATGATGTAAGATCTTATTGTAGATGATGATGTAAGGGATATGGATATGTAAGGAGCAAACAATGTAATATTCATTGAGCAGAGGATTTGGTCGATCATTGGAGGTTGAGTTGGGTTTGCGGAAGAGGTTTAAGGCCTTCGGTATTGAGCTTAACTGGGACTATAATCAGGCATGGTAGATGCTATCATTGGCAGTTCATTCTTCTGGATTGTTGTCCAGTTATATTGAGGTGGTTATAACCTCTCTGTAGTCAATGAGACTCCTTTGTGATGAGCAGTGTGCTCTAGGCTGTTGGCCTTCCTGCATGTGTAGGCCCCTTATTGTAATATTTATTCATCTGATCAGTAGATAGATATTGTGGGTCTCCAATCCCACCATGGTTTTTCCTCTTTGACGGTTTCCACATATAAATCTATGGTGTTATGGTGTTCATCTTTTGTGGTTTCATTGTTTCTTATTGTTATATGCTTTTATGTTTACTGGTTAATAAGTTGTTGTATTAATAAGATTAAATTTCTCCATTCTAGTAGAACACTGATTCACCCCCCCTCTCGGTGTTTTTGGTTTCCAACAATTGGTATCAGAGCCTAATGCCTTGAAGGAAGTTTAATAGCTTGAGGAAGATCTCATTTCCGGAATCTATGGAGATCAGTTTAAGGAATGAACTTCAAGTAGGTCTTGAGGACTATGATGCTGAAAGATTGAGAAACATGAAGTTGCAAGATGAGTTGAGATCTACAAAGGAATTCATTTTTACTCTGCAGGAGAGGTTGTCAACTACACAAGCTAGAAGGAAGGAACTTTTACAAAATCAAGATGATGAAGAGAAGGATGCCTTTAAGGAACAATGTTAGAAGATTAGTCAGGAGAATATGGTCATGAGGAATGAAATGTAAGCCTTAACTATGAGGATGTCAAAGGAGATTGAAGACCAGAAGAAGGAATAAAATCTTGCTATATCTCTGAAAGACAGATCTGAGGAATGTATTAGGTTGGTTCATGAGAATAATATGTTGAAAACTGATTTGGTACAATCCCAGAATAATGAACAAGAGTTGGAGAGACAAATAATAACTCTGAGAAATGATCTGACTACTGCAAGTGAGTATAAAGAAAAAATTAAGATTAGTTTTGCTAAGCTTGATGAATTATTAAAGGATCAAAGGGACACCAGAGACACTAATAGTCTTGGATTTGAGCATGGAGAAAGCTCCAGTACTACAAATGGAGATCATACATCTAGAATGCATGATGATCAGAAGGTCAACCAGAATCAGAGCTCACTGGTAAGGCACCCTAATGCATATAAATTTAATGGTAGATGCTTTGTTTGTAATAAATTTGGTCATATGGCAAGACATTGTAGAAATAGAGCAAATCAGAATAATAATGTAGTTCTCAGTCAGTGTTCAAATTGTAAGAAGTATGGTCATAGGACATAAGATTGTAGAATGAATGTGAAATGTCATGCATGTGGAAAGTTTGGACATATGGCTAATCAATGCAGGTCAAGGAATGGTCAAGGTTACAGTAAGGCAATTCAAAAGAACAATGTGACTTGTTATGTATGCAACAAAGTGGGACATATTGCTAAATTTTACAGAAGCAAGGATCCACCAATAGGAACTGATAAATCTAATGAGAAGGGAAAGCAGAAGGTTGATGACATTCGGAAGGAGCATGAGAACAAGTGGGTTATGAAGTTTGAAGCTCAACTGACAAAATCAAATGTCCCAGATATTCTTTTGGTTGAAGGATATTACCTGGTTACTCAACCGACAAAGCAGAATGTTTCTGTACCCACGGGAAACTCATTCGGTAACTAAGGCATTCACCTTAGGGGGAGGCAAATTGATGGCAGATCTTGCATTTCCCCTGGTAGTGGTCTGAAAGCCTATTTCAGATCTTTGGAAGTCAATTTGGAGGATAACCGACAAAGACTTGTTGGATCTTGGATCTTTGATCTTAGTTTGGTTCACCAATGTTATAACAAGAGATCACAGAGAATTGTGGAGAGTACTAATGTCGATGGATGAGCGGTATTGAGGTCAAATCAGAATTTATGAGTAGGAACCAATAGTGGAAATGGTTTTAACTGAACCGGTAACACCTTTACTAGAACAAAATGTTGAATCAGTTACTCCGGCAATATCAAAAAATTCATCGGTAACTGAAGACCAGGGAAGTGGAATAGAGAGTCAAAAGACTCATAGGCTGAATCATTCAGGAGATCAGATATTTGGACAAGGAAAAGATTGGAAGCTGATGAGGTATGCTTAATTTCTTTAATTGTACTGAAATCAGTTATTGAAGTTTGTAAGGATGAATGTTGGATGAAAGTTGTGGAAGAGGAATTGGATCAAATACATGGACTTGGATGTTATTGGAATAAAGTTTGCAATGGATATTCTCAGAAAGAAGGAATTGATTATGATAGCTTGGATTTTCAGATGTTTTCAAGGATTATCTGGTATGACTTTTGTTTAATGATGAATTTACACTTTGAGCATGTTGAGATGCGAATTGGGTTAGAGATACAGGTTACCAGATAGGTTCATTTGGTGAAGCTTTCTTTCTTGGAAAGAAACTTGGTTTATGGATTAGCAAAAGCAGTCATGTACTTCTTTATCTACTGCTAAAGTTGAGTATGTTGCTGCTACTAATAATTGTACATAGGGTCTATGGGTGAAGCATATGTTGAAGGATATTGTAGGGTAAGTGCACCGAGATGGTGAACAAAAAGGGGGGTATAAGTGGCCACCTTTTTTCTGAAAACAGGTAAACCTGAACTTCAAAGAGCTATTTGAAGGTCATGCACTCAAAACTAGGAGTTGAAAAAAGAATAAGAATTGTAGTACTTTGAATCTAGTTTCTAAACTACCATTTTTTAAAAAATTGGATAATATTAAGAGGGTCAAACCTTTCACGCACGAAAAATTGTTACTGATTTTTTCAAAAAAATATAACATAGCTGTTTTCGTGCACTGCACAAAATCTATAGTTAGATTTAGTATTTTGCAAAACCCTTTGGTAGGATGATAGGTAAGAGTGAGATCTAGAAGTTGTGTATTTGTTTGTAATTTTTCGTCAAGTATTTTATTTTTTATGTTATTTGGAAGTGACCGCATCCTGAAAATTTGGTACTTGTTCATGCCCTGGGCATAACTTGCATCAAAATAATCAAAAATGCAATTTTTTTAAAAAAGTGTATAGAATCTAGTGTAGAACAATAATATATAGTTTATTTTGAATTTGGTCAATTATATCAAAAGTTATTAAAAAAATGGTAGACATATGTCTGTGAGGTCTGTCAAGGCATTGATAAAGAAAATTAAAGTTTACTATGCTAATGTTGTCCAAAAAATTAAAAATTTATATGGTCAGAAAACTAAGAAGATGTGTGAGATTATGGTGGTAATTTTAGAGATACCCAATTCATCATTTCTAAACCTGATGATGATGAAGTCAAGAAATTATGGTGGAGGATGAAAAAATGTGTAAAGGAACAAAAAAGGGGGGAAAATGGGCTTGCAAGCCTTAGGGTCATTTTCCAACCCTCTTACCAAGGAAAAACCCGCACGGGTTATGAAGAACTAGAAACATTTTTTGGGTTTCACAAAACCCATACAGGTTATGAAGAACTAGAAACATTATTTTGGTTTCACAAAACCCATACGGGTTATGAAGACATAATAATGTATGCTTGCAAACTTAGCATTTACTACACATGTTTTAGACATACCTAGATAATATGTGTTTATGTATGTATATATGCATATTTATAGTTATATATACATATATTTATATATTTATATGTATATATGTTTGTATACATGCATGTACCTCTTCTTTTCCTCTCTCTCTCATCTTATTTCCCCCATCATTGTCTTTCTCTCCCCTCTCCCCCCCTTTCATTATCTTAAATCTCCCTCTCTCTCCCTCTCTCTCTTCCCCTCTCCTTTTCCCAATCTCCCTTTCTCTCCCCACCCTCCCTCTCTCCCTCTCCCCATCTCCTTTTACCAATCTCCCTCTCTCTCCCTCTCCCCCTCTCCTTTCCCCAATCTCCCTCTCTCCCTCCCCCCCTCCTCTCCCTCTCTCCCTCTCCTTTTCCCAATCTCCCTCTCTCTCCCTCTCTCTCTCTCCCCCTCCCCCTCTCCTTCTCTCCTTCTCTCCATCTCCCTCTCTCCTTTCCCAAATCTCTCTTTTTCCCAATGTCCCTCTCTCTCCCTCTCTCTCCCTCTCCCTCCCCCTCTCCTTTTCCCAATCTTGCTCTCTCCCTCTCCCTCTCTCCCTCCCCCTCTCCTTCTCTCCCTGCCTCCCTATCTCCCTCTCCCCCTCTCCTTTTCCCAATCTCCCTCTCTCTACCTCTCCCCCTCCGCTTTCCCCAATCTCCCTCTCTCCCTCTCCCCCTCTCCTTTTCCCAATCTCCCTCTCTCTCCCTCTCCCCCTCTCCTTTCCACAATCTCCCTCTCTCTCCCTCTCCCTCTCCCTTCCTCTCTCCCTCCCCTTCTCCTTCTCTCCCTCTCCCCCTCTCCTTTCCCAAATCTCTCTTTTTCCCAATGTCCCTCTCTCTCCCTCTCCCTCCGTCTCTCCTTTTCCCAATCTCACTCTCTCCCTCTCCCTCTCTCCATCCCCCTCTCCTTCTCTTCCTCTCTCCTTCTCTCTCTCTCCCCCTCTCCTTTTCCCAGTCTCCCTCTCTCTCCCTCTACGCCTCTCCTTTCCCCAATCTCCCTCTCTCCCTCCCCCTCTCCTTCTCTCCCTCTCTCCCTCTCCTTTTCCCAATCTCTCTCCCTCTCTCTCTCTCCCTCCTTCTCTCCCTCTCCCCCTATCCTTTCCCAAGTCTCTCTTTTTCCCAATGTCCCTCTCTCTCCCTCTCCCTCCCCCTCTCCTTTTCCCAATCTTTCTCTCTCGCTCTCCCTCTCTGCCTCACCCTCTCCTTCTCTCCCTCTGTCCCTCTCCTATTCCCAATCTCCCTTTCTCTCCATCTCCCCCTCTTCCTCCCCCTCTCCCTCTCTCCCTCTCTCCATCTCCTTTTCCCAATCTCCCTCTCTCTCCCTCTCCCCCTCTCCTTTCCCCAATCTCCCTCTCTCTCCCTCTCCCTCTCCCTTCCTCTCTCCCTCCCCCTCTCCTTCTCTCCCTCTCCCCCTCTCCTTTCCCAAATCTCTCTTTTTCCATATGTCCCTCTCTCTCACACTCCCTCCCCCTCTCCTTTTCCCAATCTCGCAATCTCCCTCTCCCTCTCTCCCTCCCCCTCTCCTTCTCTCTCTCTCTCCTTCTCTCCCTCTCCCCCTCTCCTTTTCCCAATCTCCCTCTCTCTCCCTCTATCCCTCTCCTTTCCCCAATCTCCCTCTCTCTCTCCCCCTCCCCTTCTCTCCCTCTCTCCCTCTCCTTTTCCCATTCTCTCTCCCTCTCTCTCTCTCCCTCCTTCTCTCCCTCTCCCCCTCTCCTTTCCCAAATCTCTCTTTTTCCCAATGTCCCTCTCTCTCTCTCTCTCTCCCTCCCCCTCTACTTTTCACAATCTTGCTCTCTCCCTCTCTCCCTCTCCCTCTCTCCCCCCCCCTCTCCTTCTCTCCCTCTCTCCCTCTCTCCCTCTCCTTTTCCTAATCTCCCTCTCTCTCCCTCTCCCACTCTCCTTTCCCTAAATCTCGCTCTCTCTCCCTCTCCCTCTCCCTTCCTCTCTCCCTCCCCCTCTCCTTCTCTCCCTCCCACCCTCTCCTTTCCCAAATCTCTCTTTTTCCCAATGTCCCTCTCTCTCCCTCTCCCTCCCCCTCTCCTTTTCCCAATCTCACTCTCTTCCTCTCCCTCTCTCCCTCCCCCTCCTTCTCTCCCTCTCTCCCTCTCTCCCTCTCCCCCTCTCCTTTTCCCAATCTCCCTCTCTCTCCCTCTCCCCCTCCACTTTCCCCAATCTCCCTCTCTCCCTCCCCCTCTCCTTCCCTCCCTCTCTCCCTCTCCTTTTTCCAATCTCCCTCTCTCCCTCTCCCTCTCCCTTCCTCTCTCCCTCCCTCTCTCCTTCTCTCCCTCCCTCTCCCTCCCTCTCTTCATCTCCCCCTCTCCTTTTCCCAATCTCTCTTTCTCTCCCTCTCCCCCTCCCCTTTCCCCAATCTCCCTCTCTCCCTCCCCCTCCTTCTCTCCCTCTCTCCCTCTCTCCCTCTCCCCCTCTCCCCCTCTCCTTTTCCCAATCTCGCTCTCTCTCCCTCTCCCCCTCCCCTTTCCCCAATCTCCCTCTCTCCATCCCCCTCTCCTTCTCTCCCTCTCTCCCTCTCCTTTTCCCAATCTCCCTCTCTCCCTCTCCCTCTCGCTTCCTCTCTCCCTCCCTCTCTCCTTCTCTCCCTCCCTCTCCCTCCCTCTCTTCATCTCCCCCTCTCCTTTTCCCAATCTCTCTTTCTCTCCCTCTCCCCCTCTCCTTTCCCCAATCTCCCTCTCTCCCTCCCCCTCTCCTTCTCTCCCTCTCTCCCTCTCCTTTTCCAAGTCTCTCTCCCCCTCTCTCTCTCTCTCCCTCCTCCTCTCCCTCTCCCCCTATCCTTTCCCAACTCTCTCTTTTTCCCAATGTCCCTCTCTCTCCCTCTCCCTCCCCCTCTCCTTTTCCCAATCTTTCTCTCTCGCTCTCCCTCTGTCCCTCCCCCTCTCCTTCTCTCCCTCTCTCCCTCTCCCCCTCTCCTTTTCCGATTCTCCTTCTCTCTCCATCTCCCCCTCTCACTCCCCCTCTCCCTCTCTCCCTCTCTCCCTCTTTTTTTCCCAATCTCCCTCTCTCTCCCTCTCCCCCTCTCCTTTCCCCAATCTCCCTCTCTCTCCCTCTCACTCTACCTTCCTCTCTCCCTCCCCCTCTCCTTCTCTCCCTCTCCCCCTCTCCTTTCCCAAATCTCTCTTTTTCCATATGTCCCTCTCTCTCCCTCTCCCTCCCCCTCTCCTTTTCCCAATCTTGCAATCTCCCTCTCCCTGTCTCCCTCCCCCTCTTCTTCTCTCTCTCTCTCTCTCCTTCTCTCCTTCTCCCCCTCTCCTTTTCCCAATCTCCCTCTCTCTCCCTCTACCTCTCTCCTTTTCCCAATCTCCCTCTCTCTCTCCCCCTCTCCTTCTCTCCCTCTCTCCCTCTCCTTTTCCCATTCTCTCTCTCTCTCTCTCTCTCTCTCTCTCCCTCCTTCTCTCCCTCGCCCCCTCTCCTTTCCAAAATCTCTCTTTTTCCCAATGTCCCTCTCTCTCTCTCTCCCTCCCCCTCTCCTTTTCCCAATCTTGCTCTCTCCCTCTCTCCCTCTCCCTCTCTCCCCCCCCTCTCCTTCTCTCCCTCTCTCCCTCTCTCCCTCTCCTTTTCCTAATCTCCCTCTCTCTCCCTCTCCCTCTCTCCTTTCCCCAATCTCGCTCTCTCTCCCTCTTCCTCTCCCTTACTCTCTCCCTTCCCCTCTCCTTCTCTCCCGCCCCCCCTCTCCTTTCCCAAATCTCTCTTTTTCCCAATGTCCCTCTCTCTCCCTCTCCCTCCCCCTCTCCTTTTCCCAATCTCTCTCTCTCCCTCTCCCTCTCTCCCTCCCCCTCCTTCTCTCCCTCTCCCCCTCTCTCCCTCTCCCCCTCTCCTTTTCCCTATCTCCCTCTCTCTCCCTCCCCTTTCCCCAATCTCCCTCTCTCCCTCCCCCTCTCCTTCTCTCCCTCTCTCTCTCTCCTTTTCCCAATCTCCCTCTCTCCCTCTCCCTCTCCCTTCCTCTCTCCCTCCCTCTCTCCTTCTCTCCCTCCCTCTCTCCTTCTCTCCCTCCCTCTCCCTCGCTCTCTTCATCTCCCCCTCTCCTTTTCTGAATCTCTCTTTCTCTCCCTCTCCCCCTCTCCTTTCCCCAATCTCTCCTTTTCCCAATCTCCCTCTCTCTCCCTCTCCCTCTCCCCCTCTCCTTTTCCCAATCTCCCTCTCTCTCCCTCTCCCCCTCTCCTTTCCCCAATCTCCCTCTCTCCCTCCCCCTCTCCTTCTCTCCCTCTCTCCCTCTCCCCCTCTCCTTTTCCCAATCTCGGTTTCTCTCCCTCTCCCCCTCTCCTTTCCCCAATCTCTTCTTTTCCCTATCTCCCACTCTCTCCCTCTCCCTCTCCCTCACCCTCTCCTTCTCTCCCTCTCTCCCTCTCCCTCTCCCCCTCTCAAGCTCCCTCTCTCTCCCTCCCCCTCCCTCTCCTTTCCCCAATCTCCCTTTTCCCAATCTCCCTCTCTCTCCCTCTCCCCCTCTCCTTTCCCCAATCTCACTCTCTCTCTCCCCCTCTCCCTCTCTCCCTCTCTCCCTCTCCCCCTCTCCTTTCCCCAATCTCCCTCTCTCCCTCTCCCTCTGCTTCTCTCCATCTCTCCCTCTCTCCCTCTCCCCCTCTCCTTTTCCCAATCTCCCTCTCTCTCCCTCTCCCACTCTCCTTTCCCCAATCCCCCTCTCTCTCCCTCTCCCTCCACCTATCCTTCTCTCCCTCCACCTCTCCTTCTCTCCCTCTCCCCCTCTCATTTCCCAAATCTCTGTTTTTCCCAATGTCCCTCTCTCTCCCTCTCCCTCCCCCTCTTATTTTCCCAATCTCTCTCTCTCCCTCTCCCTCTCTCCCTCCCCCTCTCCTTCTCTCCCTCTCTCCCTCTCTCCTTCTCTCCCTCTCCCCCTCTCCTTTTTGCAATCTCCCTCTCTCTCCCTCTACTCCTCTTCTTTCCCCAATCTCCCTCTCTCCCTCCCCCTCTCCTTCTCTCCCTCTCTCCCTCTCCTTTTCACAATCTCCCTCTCTCTCCCTCTCCCTCTCTCTCCCTCCTCCTCTCCCTCTCCCACTCTCCTTTACCAAATCTCTCTTTTTCCCAGTGTCCCTCTCTCCCCCTCTCCCTCCCCCTCTCCTTTTCCCAATCTTGCTCTCTCCCTCTTCCTCTCTCCCTCCCCCTCTCCCTCTCTCCTTCTCTCCCCTTCTCCTTCTCTCCCTCTCTCCCTCTCCTTTTCCCAATCTCCCTCTCTCTGCCTCTCCCCCTCTCCTTTCCCCAATCTCCCTCTCTCCCTCCCCCTCTCCTTCTCTCCCTCTCTCCCTCTCCTCCTCTCCTTTTCCAAATCTCCCTCTCTCTCCCTCTCCCCCTCTCCTTTCCCCAATCTCCCTCTCTCTACCTCTCCCTCTCCCTTCCTCTCTCCCTCCTCCTCTCCTTCTCTCTCTCCCCCCCTCTCCTTTCCCAAATCTCTCTTTTTCCCAATGTCCCTCTCTCTCCCTCTCCGTCCCTCTCTCCTTTTCCCAATCTTGCTCTCTCCCTCTCCCTCTCTCCCTCCCCCTCTCCTTCTCTCCCTCTCTCCTTCTCCTTTTCCCAATCTCCCTCTCTCTCCCTCTCCCCCTCTCCTTTCCCCAATCTCCCTCTCTCCCTCCCCCTCTCCTTCTCTCCCTCTCTCCCTCTCTCTCCCTCTCCCCCCAACTCTCCTTCTCTCCCTCTCTCCCTTTCCCCCTCTCCTTTCCCCAATCTCCCTCTCTCCCTCACCCTCTCCTTCTCTGCCTCTCTCCCTCTCCCCCTCTCTTTTTCCCAATCTCTCTCTCTCTTTCTCCCCCCCTCTCCTTTCCCCAATCTCCCTCCCCCTCTCCCTCTCTCCCTCCCTCCCTCTCCCCCTCTCCTTTTCCCAATCTCCCTCTCTCTCCCTCTCACTCCCTCTCCCTCCCCCTCTCCCTTCCTCTCTCCCTATCCTGCTCCCCTTTTCCTAGTTCTACATAGCCTGTACGGGTAGAACTAAGGCCAAAACTTCTAGTTTTACATAACCCGTACGGGTTATGAGAAATTGTGAATGTTGACATATGGTTTTGCATAACTCGTACGGGTTATGGGAAAATTGTTATATATTTTAGTCCCAACTGCCTAAACAATAGTATTGCAAGTTGTTTGAAGGCCCCACTACTTTTACACATGATTTTTTGGGATAGTAACAGTCAGGTTTTCATATTCTTTTGTCACTTTTTCTTTGGAATGATTGATTTTTAAGTTATTTTATAATTGTTACTTTAGATAATAACAAAATCATGATCATTTGTTGTTTTTTTTTACTTTGATTATGATTTATTTGTCTTGTATTTTGGTTTTTTTTTATGTTATTTTATTATTGTTACTTTAGATTATAACAAAATGATGATCATTTCTTGTTTTTTTGCTATTTGATTGTGGATTGTATGTTATGTGTAGGACAATGGGAAAGAATAAGAGAGGAACAAATGAACAAAGAGAGGCATCAAAGGAAAGACAAAGGGAGCGTATGAAGAGATTACGTGAAGGTACGTCATCTAATGCACCTAATGAAAGTGATGGACATTCAACAATTGAAATTGATATGATTAATGCACCAAATCAAAATGATCAACATACACCAATTCAAATACATATGATGAATGCAGCTAATGAATGCAATGAACATACACCATTTGAAAATGATTCGGTGAATGCACATGTTAATGAAATTGAAGAAGATATACCATTTGAATTTGATGTGATCAATGCACATAATGCACCTAATGAAAACAAAGAGCATGCACCAATCTTAACATCTCTTAGAATAATTTGTAGAAAACCAAAGTTCCTAATAGATATTGATGAAAATATTGTGAAGCCAATGCATGATAAAATTTCTGAAAGAACTTGTAGAAGAACAATTAGAAGAATTTGGAATAACTATTTTGAAAACTTAAATCAAAGTGGAAGATGCCAATTATTTGTTGAAATGATCAAAAATGTGAAATTTAGAGAGACAATGAAAATTTTGGGGTTAAGAACATCTGAAAATAATAGTGAAAGAACCATTGTGAGAAATCTTTTTGATGCATACAAAGCCATCCGTTCAAAATCACACACTAAAGATGCTAATGTTACTCATCATGTCCCCACATCAACCATAATGGGAAAGGAAATGAAAAAATCTCATTTAATAAGCAAAACAAGCAAGTCATTAAGGCTCGTAATGATCGGATGCCTTGGGGAGCAAGACAAGGGAACACCTAGCGTAATCCCGACCACCTAGACATGCTCATGCTGACAGTTCATTCCCCCGACAAGAAGATCGAAATATGCACTATTTTGCCACCTCTCATTGACAGCTTTTGATGGTTTTTGATGCAACAGAAAAAATCTCACCATTACAAAATGGAATTAAGTTGCCCGAAACCGAGATAGGATTTTGTAGGCAGCGATAACATGACCCCATAGGTTCAAATGGATCATCCATAAGTGCCACGGTCCCCGAGTTACGCTATGTCAAAGTTTGACCTTTTTTTCGCTTTGAGTGCTCAAGGGAAAACATCGCTACGAGGTGGTTCGTAATGATCGAACGCCTTGGGGAGTGAGACAAGGGCACACCTAGCCTAAACCTAACCACCTGGATGCGCTCGTGCTAACGGTTCGTTCCCACGACAAGCAGAGCAAAAGATGCACTATTTTGCCACCTCTCACTAACAACTTTTGACGGTTTTTGATGCAACAGAAAAAATCTCACCATTAAAAAACGGAATCGAGTTGCCTAAAACTGAGATAAGATTTTGTAGGCAGAAATAACATGACCCCATAGGTTCAAACGGATTGTCCATAAATGCCACGGTCTCCGAGTTACGCTACATCAAAGTTTGACCCTTTTTTTCGCTTTGAGTGCTCAAGGGAAAACGTTGCTATGAGGTGGCTCGTAACAATCAAACACCTTGGGGAGTGAGACAAGGGCACACCTAGCATAAACCTGACCACCTGGATGTGCTCGCGCTGACGGTTCATTCCCATGACAAGCAGAACGAAAGATGCACTATTTTGCTACCTCTCACTAATAGCTTTTGACGGTTTTTGATGCAATAGAAAAAATCTCACCATTAAAAAATGGAATCGAGTTGTGCGAAACTAAGATAGGATTTTGTAGGCAGTGATAACATGACCCCATAGGTTCAAACGAATCATCCATAAGTGCCACGGTCTTCTAGTTACGCTACGTCAAAGTTTGACCATTTTTTTCGCTTTGAGTGCTCAAGGGAAAACGTCGTTACGAGGTGGCTCGTAATGATTGGACACCTTGGGGAGAAAGACAAGGGCACACCTAGTGTAAACCTGACCACCTGGATGCATTCGCACTGATGGTTCGTTCCCACGACAAGCAAAATGAAAGATGCACTATTTTGCCACCTCTCATTGACAGCTTTTGACAGTTTTTGATGCAACAGAAAAAATCTCACCACAAGAAATGAAATGGAGTTGCCCAAAACTGAGATAGGATTTTGTAGGTAGCGATAACATGACCCCATAGGTTCAAACAGATCATCCATAAGTGCCACGGTCTCTGAGTTACGCTATGTCAAAGTTTGACTATTTTTTTCGCTTTAGGTGCTCAAGGGAAAATGTCCCTACGAGGTGGCTCGTAACAATCAGATGCCTTGGGAGTGAGACAAGGGCACACCTAGCATAAACCTGACCACCCGGATGTTCTCATGTTGATAGTTCGTTCCCACGACAAGCAGAATGAAAGATGCACTATTTTGCCACCTCTCACTGACAACTTTTGACGATTTTTGATGCAACAAAAAAAATCTCACCATAAGAAAAAAGAATCAAGTTGCCCGAATCCAAGATAGGATTTTGTAGGAAGCGACAACATGACCCCATAGGTTCAAACAGATCATCCATAAGTGCCACCTGGATGTGCTCGCGCTGACGGTTCGTTCAACTCTTCTTTTATAGGTGATGAAATGATGAACTTCACTCCATAAGCATGAAATGTCTTAATTGGTTCTTGAAATGATGAACTTCACTCCATAAGCACGAGTTTATGAAATAATAACTTCACTCTAGTCTCTTCATGCACGAAGGACTCAAAGCAAATTCACTCAATCAAAATACAGAATATCAACATTACTGGTATCAGTACTTGGGTATACACAATATGAACAATAGATAGTTTAAAAGTATATGCCATATGAGTTACAAGTAATGAACAAATTGGATCACATTTCAAGACATATACACAACTAACAAGTTTGATCACATTTCAATAGCAAATAACTAAGTTTCAGGAATATCATGTTTCATATATATCAATGAACAAATTGGATCGAATATCAAGTTTCATATATATCAAAATGAACAATAATCATGTACATATATCAAAAAATGGCATAGATGCCAAATCAATAATAGTTACAAAAATGTGGCATGTGCCATGTCTATCAAAGTTGATATATACATATACAAATGTCGAATATATAAAAAATTGGCCCTTCAATGACCACAACTATAACTATATGTCTCTATCTGTATCTATGACTATGGCAGATCATCAAAATCGAGCCTCTTCGAAGCAGTACGTGGCTACAAAAGGACAATTCAAATGTCTAATCAGATATGTTTTCTCAATATAAAACCAAAATAACTAAATATTGAACTCTAAATTGTTTGAAGTTGAAATGTTGATTACCTCATCTTTGTCTTCTACAATTCGGTGAGGCTGAGGATCCATGGGATGTCTTGCAGGAGGCTGTAACTGGTAAAACAACATTAATACATGTTAATGACATATATGTCAAATAAAACATAATAACTAAAAATTAATAGACTAAAAAACTAAAGCATACCGGAGCCTTAGATGGATGTGTTGTGGTCGTAGAAGGCAAAGTCATAGATGAATCAGTTATGACCATTTCCTATATCCATGGTAAGTGATCCAAAAGGAGTTAACTAGATGGTTTCAACTCCGTTGTGCACTTAGTGAAAAGGAGTTGATCTAAGACAGACATAGCTTTTGCCTTGGTCGTGTTGGATCCCATAATATACGTGTAGGACTTCTACTGAAATGGAATGGTAGAATAACAGTAGGAAGTTTGCAAGGGGCCTGCAATAGTTTAAAGACAATCATACAAGTTAATAGCCCAAAGTTGTTGACAAACTAGATAAAACAAATATTTTTAACATATGTAGAAAAAATGCTCACCAAAGCCTCGTATAGTTTTCCTGTAACCTTAGGAGGCCTTGTCAAATTTGATGCAACTATTACCATTTCCTGTATGAAAAATGATAACATATGATATAGACATAAAATGATTTAGTTATTTTGAACAAGCAAGAATGCATTCCAAAGTGAATATGAAGATATCACCTCTTCCCTCTGCTGAACCTCATCGACATTAGGTGCATTCATTAATTCCATAAACCCCATATGTTTCTGTATATAGAACAAAAAAATTAAGTGCATTTATCAATATCTACATATACATGTTTAATCATAATACATTTCAACAATTGAATTTAAATTGTAGTGAATTACCTTCTATCGTTTGGGTGTCCGAGAGGATATCTTTTTCTGCCTCGGAGTGCTAGAGGATGGCTTTCTCACACAAGATGTCCTCGAGGCAAGTGGGGTAAACTAATGGAAAAAAATTAACATAAGGGAAAAGAGCATGTATTTAATATATCACTTAAGTTAAAAATATATAAATCTAAATGGTACCGCATAGCTATCTTGGCCAAAGTCAATGGTTGAAAGCGTAATATCATCAAATTGGGACATCTCAGCCATTGATAAGACCTACAAAATATCAAGTAATGATACATATAATTAACAAAATATATTTTGAATCCAATGTATTATTATATTTTTAACAAATTTACAAATCTTTACCTCTGGTGGCGAAACTACTCGTGACCATGGAGTCGACTGAACAGTATGTGGTGTACTCCCACCACCTGTTGCACCCTGCAATGCATTTTATTTATATGTCACTTTAAATTGTTCTAAAAATAAAAATTCATTTCTTTTTATAAGATTTAGTCACTTAATTGATAACATGTCATAAATAAAATTAAACGCACCTGTGTCTGACAGAGAGGGTACAACATATTGAACAGTTCGTCGGTGAGGGCCACATCCTCTGCAGTGGAAGCATGGCATCTACTCCCGCAACATGTACACGAATGAGATGTCCCACCATCCTCGTCTGTGTCAGTGTCTACACCAGAACATACACCCTGGCAGGTGGGGAACATATGCTGAAAGGGCTAGCTCGTGCCAAATGTTGCATGAGGTGCTGCTAATGAAGGAGGTGCCGCCGAGGAAGGAGGTGCTGCTGATGAAGGAGGTGTCACTGATGAAGGAGGTGTTGTAGGTGCTGGTACATCCTCTGCTCTGACCAGCTGTGTCCCATGCTGAACAATGACATCAATCAATGATGCAGCTACTTGAAGAGTCTGTAATTCCATAAACTCCTTCAAGGATATAGGGACAGTGACATGAACCATGGGTTTAGGAGCTATATGCCTCCTATGTTATGGATCTACCACCCTATGGGCCCCAGGTCTATCATGCGCAGAGCCTCTCCCTCTACCCTAAAATTGTCGGATGTCAAAGTAATTCGGCTTCTCACCGAGGATAAACTCACAATACAACTTTCTCAAAAAATATAGAGGCACCTCCCAATTATTACAAGGTGGTTGGTCAAATACTATATACCACCTATCCCAAAAAGCATCTTTCAACCTAGCATGAACACACCAATGTATAGGAAACCAAGTCGTATTTAGTTCTAGGTTGTTACTGGTAACAAGATCAGTGAAAAGAGCACATATGTCAGCTTTAACTATGCCCTTTTTCTTCACTTGATCATATGACAACCCATTCACATAAAATGCTCGACATCTATCCCTCCATGAACCCCATTTCGTAACCTCCCTAGATACCTCATTTGCATTATTAGCCATTGTTTCTAGTGTTCTGGCAAGGGTTGAGTGGTGCTCAAGCTTAGAGGTCCTCGACCTATTCAACAAAATAGAAATTTGGGTAGTATTTTGCATAAGCTAATTGATGAGATCCTCTTGTGTGGCATCTACATGATCTAATGGAGGACGTGGAGGGTTTCGGGGTGGTGGTGGTTGTTGAGGAGCAGCATTTTTAGGATTTTGAGGGTTTTCTTGTTTCTCTTGTGCAATGTTAACAAGGTTTTCTTGTGTTGCTTGTGCAGGAGGAGGTCTTTGTTGTCTATTTCATTTTTGGGGATTGCTTGAAGAATCTGACATCAAATTAATAAAAACAAAACTTAAATAATTAAAAAACCCTAATTTAATTAAAATGCAAAGAAAAATAATCAAACAAATCAAATCTTACCTGTTCGACAGGGTGCCATTGTTGAAAATTTCTTTTGATGACGGGAAAATGAAAAATTGTTGCAAACCCATGCGAGTTTGATGCTCTTTTTTGCTTTTCCTTGATGTTGTTCCACGGGTTTTGGCATTGAAAATGGCCAAAACCCATGGCCTAACAAAAAGAAATATGTTTCTCAAAACTCGTACGGGTTTTGAGAAACTTTAAATTATTTTATTTTAAAAAAATGTTCCTCAAAACCCATACGGGTTTTGAGGAACTTTTGGTTTTTTTAATTGTTTTTTATCTAGGCTTGGTAAGGCTTGGTGTTACCAAGCCTAACACATTTTTGACATTTTAGAACCCATACGGTTTATGAAATTTTTTATTTTTTTTTGGCATGTGGCCACTTTTCTGTTCACCATCTTGGTGCACTTACCTTGTAATGTACTGGTAATTATTCACTATGATGACTCTGCTGCTACAAGCATATCAAGAATCTGGTATTTCTATCAAGTATAACCTTTCGAAGGAGTTGGTGGAAGCAAATGAAGTTAGATTGGTTTGGGGAATCTTTTTGAGCATTTGAGAGACATGTTGAGTTTTTTTGCCCCTTCGGTAGAGACCTGAGTGATTCTATTTGACATCAGTCTAGTATGCATTATCAAAGCTATTATTCATTCCAGATTGATGGGTAAGTGCATAAAGATGGTGGTCAAAAAGGGGGTATAAGTGGACACTTCTTTTCTGAAATCAGTTGAACCTGAACTTGGAGGCAAAATTTGAAAGTCATCCACTCAAGGTATGAAGATAGTCAAAGAACAAATATTGTAGTACTCTGAATCTAGTTTCTAAACTACTATTTTTTTTTCAAAATAGGATAAGATTAAGGGGGTCAAATCTTTCGCACATGAAAAACATACCCTAATTTTTTTGAAATACATAATAGTGTCTGATGTGCGCATCAAAAAAGTCATAGTTAGATTTAGTATTTTGACAAATCCTTTGGCAGAAAGATAGTTAAGAGTGAGCACTAGAAGATGTGTATTATTTTGTTATTTTTTGTTGAGTATTTTTTTTTTTATGATTTTTCCAATCGAGCACATCCTGAAAATTAGGTACCTAGTCATGCGCGAAGCATAAGTTGCACTAAACAAATTGAAAATATAATTTTTTTTTAAATTGTAAAGAATTAAGTGCACTATAATAATATATAATTTTTTTAAAATTTAGATAAGTATATCAAAAGTTATTAAAAAAATGGTGCACTTATGTCTATGAGAACTATGGAGACACTGGTAAAAGAAATTCAATAATAATGTTATTGTTGTTCAAATTGAAAAAAAAACATATGGCTAGAAATCTCAGAAGATGGGTGAAAATATGGTGGCAATTTTAGAAATACCCACTTGATGAAGTGTAAACTTGATGATGAAAAAGTTGATAAACTAAGTTGATAAAATAAAACACATCAAAAATGAGAGAAATGGAGGGAAATCAAACTTCCAAACCATAGCTTTGTCATCCAGGCCTATTTCCAAGCCTAAACAGTCAAAAGCGCATATGGGGTACTTATGGTGTAAGAAGCGCATACACGCCCTTTTTACTATAAACAACACGTACACGCTATTGTATAATATGATATTGTATATATAATGTGTATATACATATAATATATGTAATATATAATATGTGTATAATATGATATTATATATATAATATCTATATATACATATAATATATAATATTTATTTATATATATGTATATAATAATATATAATATATTAAGTATATATATACACATATAAGTGTATTGTCTCCCCCTCTCAAACACATACAAGGTGCATCTCTTTCTCTCTCTCTCCCTCTCTCCCTCTCCGTCTCTCACCTTCTCCCTTCCTCCATAGCCCATCCCTCTCTCTCTCCCTCCCTCTCTCCCCTTCTCCCTTCTTCCATACCCCATCCCTCCCTCTCCCCCCTTATCCCTTCCTCCATACCCCATCCCTCTCTCTCGCTCTCTCCCCTTCACCCTCCCTCCATACCTCATTGCAACTGTGTCTGCACTTCTATAGAAGTAAGTGAATTTATTTTTTGTCTACAACTTCCTCTTTGATTTTTATCATGTATGCTCTCCTAGGAAAATTGACTGATGGATTTGTGTGTGTATGTTTAATAGGAGGATTAGGGTTTGAAATTGAACCACGGGAGCATTATCATGACAAACAAGGAAACCTGCAACAATATTCTTCTTGAATGTGTTTTTAATGAGTAGAGCAGATGTGGAAAATAGTGTCAATAAAGCAACATGATGAGTTAGAGTACCTAAAATATTTTTTTCAGAAGGAAAGAACTGGTAGGAAGAGAAAGAGGGAGAGTAACACATATGATGTCCTGGAGAATGATAGTGGTGGGTATGCAAGAGTTCCCATGTTGTTACACAATGCCTGTCACCTAAAGAAATTAAAGTTTGTTGTATGCATGGTAGTGGTAGTATATGATGATCATCACTTGTCAAATGGCTTGGAAAGGTACATACCCATGAAAGAAATCAAGTGTGTAATTCCTATAGTCACAATTGAGATCAATCCTATAACCTTGCAAATTAAATAGCATCATATGTTTTAGAACATAGGCAGTAGTCTTAGGGTTAGGTCAAGCTCTTACACTTGCTTTTTAGTGAAGCCTCGTTGTTTGCTCACTTGGAGTCTCTCTTATGCTTACAATGGTCTAACTTAGCTATATCAAAACTAAACTACTAATGTTCTATTGTATGATGTTCTATTCATAACTTTAAATTTAATATATTATTTTATTAGCCCACCATATGACCCCTTAGGTGTTATTAGAGGTCGTATTGTTTCCTAAGAGGTCATATGGTGTCCTATGACCCCTTAGGACACCATATGACCCCTTAAGACACCATACGACCCATAACAACAACATATGGTATCCTAAGGGGTCATAGGATGCCATATGACCCCTCGGGACACCAATGACCCATAACAACACCATATGGTGTTCTAAAGGGTCACATGGTATTGTATGACCCCTCAGAACACTATTTGGTGTCGTTATAGGTTCTATGGTGTGCTAAGGTATAATATAGTGTCATATGACCCCTTAGGACACCCTATGACCCCATAGATGTTGTTAGGGGTCATATTGTGTCCTGGATTCGATCTCTCTCTCTCTCTCTCTCTCCATACCCATCCCTATCTCTCTCGCTCTCTCCCCTTCTCCCTTCCTCCATACCCCATCCCTCTTTCTCTTCTTCTCTCTATCCCTCTTTCTCTTCTTCTGTAATTCCTATAGTCACAATCAATATCAATCATGTAACCTTGCAAATTTAATACCATCATGTGTTTTAGAACCTAGGCAGTACTCTTAGGGTTAGGTCAAGCTCTTACACTTGCTTTTTAGTGAAGCCTTCTTGTTTGTTAGCTTGGAGTCTCTCTTATGCTGACAATGGTCTAACCTAGCTATATCAAAACTAAACTACTAATGTTCTATTGTATGATGTTCTATTTCTAACTTTAAATTTAATATATCATTTTATTAGCCTACCATATGACCCTTTAGGTGTCATTAGAGGTTGTATTATTTCCTAAGAGGTCATATGGTGTCTTGTGACCCCTTAGGACACCATATGACCCCTTAAGACACCATACGACACATAACAACACCATATGGTGTCCTAAGGGGTCATAGGATGCCATATGACCCCTCCAGACACCAATGACCCGTAACAACACCATATGGTGTTCTAAAGGGTCATATGGTGTTCTATGACCCCTTAGAACACTATTTTGTGTCGTTATAGGTCCTATGGTCTGATAAGGGATAATATAATGTCATATGACCCCTTAGGACACCCTATGACCCCTTAGATGTTGTTAGGGGTGATATTGTGTTCTAAGGCTCCTATTGTGTCCTGGATTCAATCGCTCATCCTCTCGCTCCCCCCTCCTCTCCTCTCTCTCTCTCTCTCTCTCTCTCCCCTTCTCCCTTCCTCCATACCCCATCCCTCTTTCTCTTCTTGTCTCCCTCCCTCTTTCTCTTCTTCTGTAATTCCTATAGTCACAATCGAGATCAATCCTATAACCTTGCAAATTTAATAGCATCATATGTTTTAGAACTTAGGCAATACTCTTGGGGTTAGGTCAAGCTCTTACACTTGCTTTTTAGTGAAGCCTCATTATTTGTTTGCTTGGACTCTAACTTATACTAACAATGATCTAACTTAGCTATATCAAAACTAAACTACTGATGTTATATTGTATGATGTTCTATTCATAACTTTAAATTTAATGTATCATTTTATTAGCCCACCATATGACCCCTTAGGTGTCATTAGAGGTCGTATTGTTTCTTAAGAGGTCATATGGTGTCTTGTGACCCCTTAGTACACCATATGACCCCTCAGGACACCAATGACGCATAACAACACCATATGGTGTTCTAAAGGGTCATTTGGTGTTCTATGACCCCTTAGGACACTATTTGGTGTCATTATAGGTCTGATGGTGTGCTATTTGGTGTCGTTATAGGTCCCTCCCTTCTTCTCTCCCTCTCTCCCTCCCTCTACCTTCCCTCCCCCCTCTCTCCATCTCTCTCCCTTTCCCCTCTTCTCTCTCTCTCTCTCTCCTTCCCTCCTCTCTCCCTCCTCCCTCTCCCCCCTTCCTTGCCTCCCCCCCTCTCTCTCTCCCTCCCTCCCTCCCCCTACCCTCCCTCCACACCCCTTCTCTCCCACTCTCCCCCCTCTTCTCTCCCTTTCTCCCTCCCTCTACCTCTCTCCCTCTCTCTACCTTCCCCTTGCCCCCCCCCCCTCTCTCTCTCTCTCTCTCCCTCCTTCCCTCTCTCTGTCTTCCTCTCCCTCCTCTCCTTTCTGTCTCCCTCTCCCTCCTTCCCCCTCTCTCTCTCTCTCTTCCTCTCCCTCCCTCCCCTTCCTCTCCCTCTCTCCCTCTCTCCCTCCTTCCCTTCCACCCCCCTCCTCTCTCCCTCCCCTACTTTCCATCCTCTCTCTCTCTCTCTCTCTCTCTCTCTCTCTCTCCCTCCCTTTTCATTCACATTTGTCTACTACCAATAGTGCATACGAGGTACTGAACCTATTAGTTCACTTCCCTGCTATAACTTTTTAAAGGTGTAGGAGTGCGTATGTGGTACTTATTACTTGTACGCACGTACAGGGTACTAAACCCATTATTTGCTACTCTGTTATAACATTTTTTAGGCTTAGGAGCACGTATGCTCTACTTAGTAGTATAAAATGGGAAAAAAAATACCATTGGTCTTGCCAATATTTTATGGACTAACAACACATAAGTAGTTATTAATGTAGTTCGTACGCAGTACATAGACATAGTTTTAGTTGCCCAAGAGCCTCAACGGCCTCAAAACAAGTTTTTTAGGTCGTTGAAGGCCCCACTAGAATTGTGTCTGCACTTCTATCACTGTTTTATACATAGAAGTAAGTGAATTTTTTGTTTCTGCATGATTTCAAATAATTGATTTGTTGTTCTTATTAGTTTTGTCAATAGTATTGTGATTGTTTAATAGTTTGATTCCAAAAAATAGTGATAAGATGCATATTTATGGTTATTTGTTTGTTTATGAACTTTTGTTTACATATATATGTAATATGATTCTATTTAGGACAACCGATATCAACCATGGGAAAGAACAAGTAAGGAATGATGGAACAACGAGAGGTTGAAAATGAAAGACAAAGGAAGCGTATGAAGAAATTATGTGACATAAGAACAATGGGATAAGAAGGTATGTCATCCTCAGCATCTCAATTCGATTTACCAAAAGAACATAATGCACCTAATGCGATTGAAGAAGATACCGCATTGAATAATCAATTAAATGATGAACATACACCTTCTCTATTTGATGAATTGAATGTACATAATGCACTGATGTTAACATCTCCTAGAATCATTCACATGAAACCAAATTATCTCATTGACATTGATGAGAATATATTGAAGCCAATCCCCAATAAAATGAATGAATGAACTTGTAGCAAAATGGTTAAAAGATTATGGAAAAATTATTTTGAAAACTTAAATCAAACCGCAAGATGTCAATTAATTGTTCAAATGATTAAAAATTTGAATTTTAGAGAGAATGAAAATTCTAGGCCTAAGATCATCTAAAAGTAACAATGAAAGAATTATTGTGAGAAATCTATTTGATGCATATCAAGCTATTGGTTCAAAATCACGTACTAAAGATTTTAATCCTACTCTACGTGTCATTACATCAACCATAATGAGAAAGAAAATAAAAAAAGATTGTTTGATAAGCAAAACAAGTAATTCATTAAACGTTAGTAGAACAACATTAAGTAAAACATTAAAGAGGCAGGAAAAAATAGAGGAACCTAACAATAATTCTCTTTGGGCATTCTCGGGTAGACTACCACGCAAAGACAAGGTTGTTGTTGATGCACTAAGAACAATAATTGAAATTTTTTGGCATGACAACACAAGAGTTTCGCCCGACCAAAGAGATGTTGTTAGAAGGCGAATTGGGTCTAAAACTTATGAGCCACATGCCAAACACTATTTGGATATGACTCAAACTAAATTTTATGAAAGATTCCCTCAAAAGTTTCCTCAAATAAGAATTTCTCAAAGATTTTTTTAAATGACAAAACCTTTTTATATTAAGATTAATCATGTATGCACCACGTGTTGTTGTAGGATGCATATTGAATTTTCCATGCACTATGATATTTTTCATCATATTTGTTCTACTTTTCACACTAACGATGTTTTGTAGAATGCAATATACAAGCACCTCCTAAGTCGGTAAGAGAATTTATTTCAAGTGTGCTATGTAATAGACATGATGGTTGCATTTATTATAAGATGCCTTGTTTGGAAGGTTCTTGTGCTATATGTGGTGGTTTGGAACGTTTACCAAGATGCGTACATTTGGAGAGAACACATGAAATTGGTATGAAACTAGTTTCTTTGGGAAAATACAAGACAATCACATATGGAGTTAAAGATGGAAAAGATTTGAAGAGATGTGAGCTAGTGAAAAATGATATATGTGTAGCTAAATTCATGAAAATGTTTCAAGAGAAACTAGTTTATGAGTACATAATCCATACACATAGAGTTCAATGGTTAGATGAGTAATTCAAGTTACATAAGGACACATTTCCTCTTGGGACCATTGTCTCTATCGTTAATTTCACTAAAAATTATACACTAAAACCTCAAAAATAAGTGCAATCTTTGTATTATCACTCTACACAAGTTTCTATTTTTGGAAACATAAGTTATGATCGTACTCATAAGTTATGATTGTACTCATTCATTGGAGTTTGTACAATGATGCTTTAAAATTTTCTATGATAGTTTAAGGGAAAGGAACATACGATACAACTGACACTTAATATGGTCAGAAAATTGAACCACACAATTCAAGAATGCAAATATGTTTTATTGGTTGACAAGGATGCATATGACAAGCGATGCACAACATTTTTGGAATTTCATTGAGGCTTGACATGGTAAGGGAGAGCACAATGGTGTAGGAGCATGTGTGAAAAGAGCCCTAGCTAGAGAAGAATTGAAGTACGAAGGTGGTGCTGAGTTGATAGATGCAGAAACAATTGTGCGATGGCATGTCTACAATGAGTCTAGGTAATCCAGGTACGTCAATGGTTCATAGATATTTTTGGCTGATCACTAGATCTAACATTGAAAAATATCTAGATTATTGTACAGTTGCAGGATCGAGTGACATGCACTCATTTATGAGTTCAAATTTAAGTTCAATAGTAATTTATACGAGACAGATGGTGTGTTTTTTCTCTTCATGCATGTATTGTTTGTGGGAAGAATGTGAATCACAAAAGTGGGTTGACAAATAGTCTTGTAGACCATTGGTTCCCATTGATTCATATCAAATTCTCAAAGCACTACAATTGACCCAGATGGAGACATCAGTGGATTTTGACCATGTATCTGACCTAGTGGATTCAGGTGATTTTTTGAGTTAATTTTTTTGCAAGTATTCTTTTTGGTTCATTTTGTTGTACATCATACTTTATTTTTGGTATTAATTAACACTTTATAAAATGCAGGTCATGTGTATGCAGTTGTTGCAGAAGAGAACAATGAAGAAAGAACATATTACTATTTGTGTCATTGTGTTGAGCCAAAAAGAAAATTGACAACCACGATCATTGATGGAGAGGGTATTGAGTACCCAATAGGGTCTGTTATTATGACAGAAACATGGCTTTGAAGATACCCTATCAAGAATTCTTATATTTGGTTGTTCAAGGACTTTGAAACACACAAACATATTCTTCATTTCTTTAACCTTGTTGTTGCAACAAATATTCATTTGATGAAGTATCGTGGTAGACTTCATAAAAAGATTTTATGGAAAGTTCATGAATCTGACCACGAGACAATACTTGACATAATATGGGTTAGAGCTGATCCTGAAGGCTCACTAGATTGATTCTATGGTTCAGAGTAGAATGATTTTGAGAATTTTGTATAAATCGTCGACAAATTGTTCTATATTCATTTTTTGTATATATATGCCCATGATATGATTTTTACATGTTTAGGGGCATAATTTTGTATATTTAAATGGCAATGATCTAATTTGTACATATGTACATGCTAAATTTTGTATATTAAAATGGCGTTGAGTTGAATCGCACATATTGTAATGCTAAATTTTGTACAGAAGCCCATGAGATGATTTGTATATTATAATGGCGATGAGCTAAATCACACATATTGTAATGCCAAATTTTGTATAAAAGCCCATGAGATGATTTGTAAGATATTTTTTTGTATAATCAAATAGACAAGAGCTGATTTGACCATATTTAGAGGCAAATTTTTGAATAATATGTGACAATGTTTTGTGACTATTTTGTGTGTTAATGTTTTGTGACTATGTTTTCAATACATGTGATGTGTCCCTAGTCAATCATGAGAATTCTTGATTCTTGTATAATCATGGAGAATTATTTAAGTCATTATCGGGTCATAGGGGTCATAGATTGAGATTAGATACAATTTGAGCAAAAATTGTCATTGTTGTCAAAAAAATTGTCAAAAAAGTTGTCAAGCAACTTCTACATTGCATCGGTAGGGTATGAATCTCGACGTTCCGGTGCTTTGGGATACATGATAGTAGCATGCCTAGCATAAAACTATGCATCCAGATGCGCTCATGATGCCGATTTGTGTACACGATGAACCAAATTAATTCTAGCCAATCGTGTAACTTTGAATTGCATACAACTAACGACTTTTGTAGTAGGAAAAAAAATGCTACCAATTGAAAATAGCTTCGAGTCATCAAAAAATGAGATAGGACATTGTAGAGGAGTCTCACGCGACCCCACAGGTTCAAACAGATCTACCATATGTGTCCTGGATTTGAAGAAGCAATCCATTAAATTTTGATAATTTTGTGGACTCAGGGCACTTGAGAGATCGCATCGGTATGGTATGACTCTCAACGTTCTGACACTTTGGGGTGCATGATAGAGGCATGCTTAGTGTAAAATTTCCCATCTAGATGTGCTTGCGACGTTGGTTTGTGCACATGATGAACCGAATCAATTGTAGTCAATCTTGCAACTTTGCATTGCATGCAACTGATAATTTTTGTAGCAGACGAAAAATACTACCAATTGAAAATGGCTTTGAGTCATCAAAAACTGAGAGAGATCATTGTAGAGGAGCCTCACACAAGCCCACAAGTTCAAACAGATTGAATATATGTGTCTTGGATTTGAAGAAACAATCCGTCAAATTTTGACAATTTTTTGGACTCAGGGCACTTGAGAGATAGCACTGGTATGGTATGACTCTTGACGTTCCAATGCTTTGAGATGCATGATAGGGCATGCCTAACTTAGACCTAGCCACCCAGATGCACTCGCGACATTGGTTTGTGCACACGATGAACCGAATAAATTATAGCCAATCCCGCAACTTTGCATTGCATGCAACTAATAGTTTCTGCAGCAGGCGAAAAAATGCTACCAATTGAAAATGGCTCTGAGTCATCAAAAATAGAGATAGACCATTGTAGAGGAGCCTCACATGACCCCACAGGTTCAAATGGGTTGACCATATGTGTCCTAGATTTGATGAAACAATCTGTCAAATTTTGATAATTTTTTGGACTCATGGCACTTGAGAGATCGCCCTGGTACAGTATGACTGTCGATGTTCTGACGCTTTGGGATGAATGACAGGGGCATGCCTAGCATAAAAATACCCACCCAGACATGCTCGTGATGTTGGTTTGTCGACACAACAAACCAAATCAATTCTTGCCAATCTTGCAACTTTGCATTGCATACAACTGACAATTTTTGGAGCAAGCGAAAAAATGCTACCAATTGCAAATGGCTTCGAGTTGTCAAAAAATGAGATAATCCATTGTAGAGGAGGCTCATGTGACCCCATTGGTTCAAACAGATCGACTATATGTGTCCTGGATTGGAAGAAATAGTCCGTCAAATTTTGATAATTTTTTGGACTCATGGCACTTGAGAGATCGCCCTGGTATGGTATGACTCTTGACATTCTGGCACTTTGGGATGCACAAGAGTGGCATGCCTAGTGTAAACCCACCCACCCAGATGTGCTCATGATGTCAATTTGTGCACATGACGAACCGAACCAATTCTAGCCAATCTTGCAACTTTGCATTGCATGCACCTGATGGTTTTTGTAGTAGGCGAAAAAATTCTACCAATTTAAAATGGCTTCGAGTCGTCAAAAATCAAGATAGATAATTTTAGAGGAGCCTTACATGACTCCATGAGTTCAAACAGATCGACCATATGTGTCCTAGATTTGAAGATACAGTCCGTCAAATTTTGACAATTTTTTGGACTCAGAGCACCTAAGAGATCGCACTGGTATGGTATGATTATCGATGTTCCAACACTTTGGGATGCACAAAAGGGGCATTCCTAGTGTAAACCTACCCACCCAAACACGCTCGTGATGTCATTTTGTGCACACAACGAACCAAATCAATTCTAGCCAATCTTGCAACTTTGCATTGCATGCAACTAACGGTTTTTGCAGCAGGCAAAAAAAATGCTACCAATTGAAAATGGCTCCAAGTCATCAAAAGCTAAGATAGATGATTGTAGAGGAGCCTCACATGACCCCATAAGTTCAAACAGATTGACCATATGTGTCCAGGATTTGAAAAAAGAGTCCATCAAATTTTGATAATTTTTTGGACTTGGGGCACTTGAGAGATCGCACCGGTATGGTATGACTCTCGACATTCCATCACTTTGGGATGCATGAGAGGGGAATGCCTAGTGTAAACCTACCCACCTGGACACGCTCGTAATGTCAGTTTGTGCACACGACAAACCGAATCAATTCTAGCCAATCTTGCAACTTTGCATTGCATGCAACTGAAGATTTTTGCAGCAGGCGAAAAAATGCTACCAATTGAAAATGGCTCTGAGTCCTCAAAATTCAAGATAGTCCATTGTAGAGGAGCCTAACATGACCCCACAAGTTCAAATGGATTGACCATATGTGTCCTGGATTTGAAGAAAGAGTCCTTGAAATTTTGACAATTTTTTGGACTTAGGGCACTTGAGAGATCGCACCAGTATGGTATGACTCTCGACGTTTCCACCTGAACGTGCTCACGATGTTGGTTTGTACACAAGATTAACAAAATTTGACATTGCGAGCATGAGGGTGCTCTCACACCAAACACATATTGTTGTTTATATTCATATTGTCATTTTTTATTGTTTATATTCATATTGTTGATTACATATGCAAATATTCATTTAAATTTATATAAGGGCAACCACCAAATACAAAAAATACACAATGATGAACTGAATAGAAGGAGTTTTGTAGGGTTAATTCAACATTTTCAAAATTTTATCAAATTATATCCCACGATTGCAATGTTTTATATCATATATTATTGTTGTTTATATTCATATTGTTGATTACATAGGCAAATGATCAATTAAATTTATAAAAGGCAACCACAAAATACAACGAATACAAAATAATGAACTCAGTACACATTTATTGGATCAAATATGGACATATATATATAAGGCATGTTTACTAAGTCAATACAAGTATTACAAAAATGTGGCATATGCCATGTCCAAATTGATATACAATAAAAATGTAGAATATATCTACATGTATTGGTCACTCTATGACCAAAAATAACACTATATGATCCTAAACTTGTGGTGGATCATCAAAATCAAGCCTCTTCGATGCAGTACGCGGCTCTATAGATGGCTACAAAACCACAATTCAAAAGCCAAGTTAGAATTCTTTTGTAGAAAATAGTTCACAATTAACAACATAACTATGCATTTAACTATAATTACTTTGGAATTGAAATGTAGATTATCTAATCGACTGATCTAGGAGCTAATGTCTTTGCTCTCCTTTCCTTGTCACTCTTAGGATTTTTCTTGAAGATATACTTGAATGGATCCACATTATGGTCATACCTCGAAGGGATCTATTGTAGATTAAATGTATAATTAATACAATGTAATAACATAAATATATAAAAAGCACTTAAAAGCTATAATATAGAGAACAATGATGTACCCGTGCCCGAGATGCTTCTCCAATGGACTGAGGATGGCTCACCATCGATGGAGAAATTGTCGCTATTACCTATACAAAAAAGGTTCAAAGATTAAATACAATTAATATAATGATAAGTATTGTAGGTTAAAAACAATTAATTTTACATATCAAATAAAAGTGTACCAGATCCTGAGATGCTTCTTCAGCGCATGGAGGAGGGTTCGCAATTGATGAAATAGGTATGGATATTTTCTGCATGAAAAAATTATAAGATTATAATACATCACAAGTTCACATGTATGCGTGCATATAATCATGAAATCAAGAAAATAAAGTAGAGATACATACCTCTGCCCTCTCTTGATCCACGGGTGAATCGGCTGCATTCAACAAATCCACATAGCTCAATGGCCATTGTACATGTAAAATAGACAAAAAACACTAATCAATCTGCAAACCCCAACTAATACTTGATTTCAACATTTTCAAACAATTGTACAACTAAAAATGTGTTCAATTACCTTCTTCCCACATTTTGGCGTCTTCAAGGAATTCTTTTTCTTAGGATGAACCCTAGATGCAGAGGGGGTACCCTAAAAAAACAAAATTAACATGAGATATTAGTACATATAATAAACTAAACATAATTTTAAAAATCTAAAATGAAATGACTTGCATATTTCATCAAAACAATACATAAAAAAGGGTTGTACAAAATATGATACCGTATAGCCTTGTAGGCCAAAATCGATCGCTGAGAGCATGATGTCATCAATTTGGGACATTTGGTCCCCTATCAACACCTAAAAACCAAAAATTAGACCAGGCATTAAAGATATTTAGTATATCTTATATTTTTTTGAATTCAAAGTGTACTATTCTATTTTAACATGTCACAAAATTTATACCTCAAACATCGAAGTTGTAGCTATAGTAACTGGGGGAGGAGTATGGGATAGTGCTGCCGCATCCTAGAATGCTTATTATTTGTCTCAATTTAAATCGATGTATAAATGAAAAATCATCTATGTCATTACAAATTTAAAGTGACTAATAAATAAAATTCTATGAATTCAAATCAACACACTTGTGTCTGTCACTCATGGGCCAACACCATGTCCATCAAATCATTTGTCAGTGTGAAATCCTCAGTCATGCAGGCCTAACATCTACTCCCACAAATCTTGCACAGATGAGATGAGGATCCATCTGCACTGGTAGTATCATCTATCCCTGAGCATATCCCCCAACAACTGACACACATATGCTGGATGGGCTCTTTCTCGCCACTTGGAGCAACTAATGGCTCATCATCCAATACAATAGGGTGTGCTAACAATGTCCCATATTGGATGATGGAACTAGTCAACACTATGACCGCCTGAAGAGTCTGTAGCTCCATTGACTCTTTCAACTCTACTGGGACAACCTGATGCACCTTGGGTTTGGGTGCTAGGGGGCAGCGACTCTCCATGGGTAATTGTGTACGGGCTCCAAGTCTATCTTGGGTAGAGCCACCACCTCTACCATGGAACTCTCTCATGTCAAAATAGTTTGGGCATAGATTGAGCACAAACTCACAATATACTTTTCTCAAAAATATTCTTCATCTGCACATTGGTACACCAATGTATGGGAAACCTCTTTGCATTAAGAGGTAATGACTGACTAGTTTTGGGATCAACGAAAATGGCACATATTTGTTGTTTACTAATATTTTTGTTATTTACTCCCTTGTATGATAGGCCATCAACATAGAATTGACGACACCTATCCCTAAAGGTACCCCATTTGGTAATTTGTGTGGAAACAACTATGACACCACTAGCTAATGTTTCTAGGCTAGTGGCAAGGGATTGATGCTGCTTAAGTTCAAATGTTTTCAATTTAACAATCAGTCTATTGATTTTAGACATATTTTGTCCTAACTTATTAATTAATTGCTCCTGTGTTTCGGGTGTGCAGTCAAAAGCAAAAATTGGGGGCATATCTTGTGGGTTTTCAGGAGGTGCATTTGGTTGTTCTTGTTGTGGATTAGAAAAAACTGGTTTTTGAAACAAAAAAAAAAATAAAAAAATCAAAATTAATGAAATTAAATTCAAAATGTAAAACAAATTGAACAAACTGGAAAGAAAGACAAAAATAAACAAAAACTAACCTTGATCAATAGTCTGGAGGAGAAATCTAGCACCTCATTCATGGTTTAGGAGAGAAAATGAATAAAAAAACAAAGTAAAAACGTGCTATTCACGGGAAAATAAGACCCATTTTTTTTAAAAACTTTTTTTGATAGGCACTGCGTACATGGTTTTCTTGGGATTATTAGCACGTACACGCTCATTTTCCTATAGGTAGCGCGTATGCGCTACCTTCTCTAGGATCGAGAACAACAAACCTAAGCTCATACATAGTCAATTCAAATTTTAGAACCACGTACGCACTGCTTGTTTTTTCATGTTTTTTTTTGGTGGTGTCCACTTTTCTGACCACCATCTTTGTGCACATACCCTAATGTGGAGATGCTACTACTCTGGGGGAGTAATTAGCCATGTGATTCAGTGGTTTATGTTTTTGCTTTGATATTTATGCAAGATTTCTAGCATTGATGTCAAAGGGGGAGAGATATTGATGTGAAAAACATAATGAGTTATTAAGGAGTTGTATACATTAAGGGGAAAGATATTTATGTGTAATATAGAGCTTAATAGAGATATTAGTCTAAGGGGGAGATTATTGGCACAAAGAGGAGGAACAAAATTTTGGATTGGATGTATCCCATTGGGGGAGCTTGGTGCAGGTCTATGGATGGTTAATTGGTTCAAAATCTCATTGTCATATCATTTTGTGGGAGAGTTGTTTGCCATTTCTTACAACTTGGATGTTTTTCACATCTAGTCTTGCCATCAATGCCAAAGGGGGAGATTGTTGGCAACATGAAGGAATTGATTCTATGTTGCATTGATGTTTTGTCATTGATGTCAACACTAGCTGTTCTGGTTGGTTACCAGCAGAGAGGCTTTGGTTACTAGTAGAAGAACTAGTGTTACCGATAAAAGGGACTATTAGTTGGACACTATCAACATGTTTGGATCAATGGAATATGTTTGGTTTGATTTGTTACATGTTTCTGGAGTATGTTTTGGTCAGTTGGTATTGACTTGGTGATCGGATGTTGTCATACACTCTAGTAAGCCTATACCGGTAAGAATTTAACGTTTTATCGATAGAGCTTTTACTAAGAATCTTTGAAAAAATGCATAAGTGGTGCTGGTGTGGCTTCTAGTGGAGGTTCAAGATGCTGATGGTGATTGTGTTCGAGATTTGGTTGATTGGGATCACTACTTTAGCGTGTGTGGATCTAAGTTGGGTCCGGTTTTTCTAGGTTATGGACTGATATCTGTAACATGTTGGAGGATGTTCCCGATATGTTATCGACGGGATTTATGGATTGGTTAATGTTTTTTTGGTCTAAAGCCGACATGGCATATCATTGTAATATGGATGTATGTATTGATCTTATTATACTATCTTTTAGGTGGCTGACCTAATTGGTTTAGGCCTTAGGTTTGGTATAGATATGATGTAAGATCTCATTGTAGATGATGATGTAAGGGATATGGATATGTAAAGAGTGAACAATGTAATATTCATTGAGTAGAGGATTTGGTCAATCATTGGAGATTGAGTTGGGTTTGCGAAAGAGGTTTAAGACCTCTGGTATTGAGCTTAATTGGGACTGTAATAAGGCACGGTAGATACTATCATGGTAGTTCATTCTTCTAGATTGTTTTCAAGTTATATTGAGGTGGTTATAACCTCTCTATAGTCAGTGAGACTCCTTTTGTGATGAGAAGTGTGCTCTAGGTTGTTGGCCTTCTTGCATGTGCAGGCCCCTTATTGTAATATTTATTCATCTGATCAGTGGATAGATATTGTGCGTCTTCAATCCCACCATGGTTTTTTCCTCTTTGAGGTTTTCCACGTATAAATCTATTGTGTTATGGTGTTCATCTTTTGTGGTTTAATTGTTGCTTATTGTTATATGCTTTTATGTTTACTAGTGTTAGGATTAATGACAACCCCAAAGATACTGAGAGGGGGGTTAATTCCGTATCTAACTGCTTTACAAAATATTTGACCTTATTAAGTATTTTGCATTCCAAAATAGTGTATTGGTAAATGAGAGTTAATGCAGTAAATAGGAACAATAAAGACAACATAGAAAACACACCATCCAAAACAGTGTACTGGTAAATGAGAGTTAATGCAGTAAATAGGAACAATAATGACAACATAGAAAACACACTATAACACAAGATGTTTAATGAGGAAACCCAGTGTGGAAAAAACCTTGGTGGGATTTGTGACCCACAATATTCACTCACTGGCCAATGAATAGATATTACTTACAATGTGGTGCCTGCACATGCAGGAAGGCCAACTGCCTAGAGCTCACTACTCAATTTACAAAATGGAAGTCTCAGTGACTTAGAAAATGGATTATGAGAATCCAATATAATGTACTGCTACAATTCAGCATCTGCTATGCCAGGTTCAATACCAGTTTAAGCTCATACTATAACCATAAATCTTATACAAAATCTGCCTTATGCATTCGCATATATCTTCCTTAATATTTGCTCATTCTATCTATCTATCCTCTCTTCTATTACAAAATGATTTACAAGATCTCATACATATATGAGTCTATTATAATATTCCATGTCGACTTTACAAAAGATATTTACAATTAAATACAATAAACAAAAGTTTGTTCTTGTTGGCTGAGGTGTCAGTATGCATTGTTGCCACTCCCGGTGAAGTGTATGCTGGTGGTTTACCAGATGAATTCCAAAAGGTTTTCTAAAGGTTTCCATAGGGTTTCCATGTCGGCTTTACAAAAGATATTTACAATTAAATACAATAAACAAAAGTTTGTTCCTGTCGGCTGAGGTGTCATTATGCATTGTTGCCACTCCCAGTGAAGTGTATGCTGGTGGTTTACCAAATGAATTCCATAAGGTTTCTTGAAGGTTTCCATAGGGTTTCCATCAATGAAAACACCTTCAATTCTCATTAGAGTTTATAATGCCAACAATCTCCTCCTTTGGCATTGATGGCAACACTCATGAGAAAAATCCAAAATCTGTTCTAAAAAGTGAAGTCCAAAATTTTACCAAAAATTTGTGCTTCCACTGAGCAAATGACCTCCTCTGATTTACCATTTTTCTCTATCCACTACTCCCACTTTGACATCAAAGACAAAGGTTGTCAAAAATTGTCAAATGAGTGCAAAATTTCACCTTGAAGTTTGTAACTAGTTGGTTACAATCTGAAATATATCAGCCAAAACCAACTTTAAACTCTGTATGATTCTATTGTTGTCATTCATGGTTGCCTCTGTTCTTTGGATTGTGCCAGCAAGATGATGCATATGCTCCTCCTGTGACCTTTCCCCTTGAATTAAGTCCTTAGAGATCTCATATCTTAGAGAGATAAGGTTATCCAATTTAGGACTAAGTTTATACTCAAGCTATTTGGCATTTGCCTTGATCCTTTCTTTTTCTTTCTCTAATTTCTCCAACTTTTCCTCAAATCTTGCTATTTCTTTCTCAATAACTGATATAGGTTTAGATGAACCAATTATGTTATCAACTATATCATCTATCTCCTTTTGTACTCTGCTTATTTCTTTTACAATCTCCTGTGTCAACATATGTGGCTTGTATGTATCCCTATACAATTTCTTATACTCCAAAATTGTTGTATTCAGTGCCAGTAAATGTGTGTCAATGTGTTCAGTGCACTTCTTTATTGTGTTCTCAAAGAATTTTTCTTTTTCTTTTTTCATTTTCTCTTTGAATGTTTCCTCATTTACTTGATCAACTATTATTACATTTCTAGCAAAGAATTTAGACAATGTGTCTAACTGACTTAAAGAACCCTTTACATGATCTATATTGTATTTTGGTGCAATCATCTTAAGAATAGGTATAGTATCATCAATTTCCTTATAGGCCAATGCACTGCAATTAGTTATCTTCTTATTTGAGTCCAGAAGTACCTCTGTCACATTTGTATGTCTGAATTCACTTAGTGAAGTACCTGATGTCTGACCAACTACCTTTACTATTTCAGTTCTTGCAGTATTAGTAACCAATTTGTTTGTATCGACCTCCGGTGGATTAGTCTGAGTTTGCATTTCAACTAGCAATGGTTTAGGTTTCTCAGTGATTACCAGTTGCACTATCTCAATATGTACCTATGTATCTGTCGGTTTCTCTATTGGTTTCTCTGTGTTATCTACTACTGGTATCTCTGTCATTGTCTCTGTAGGTTTTTCAGTGCTAGCATCAATACTACCAATATTCATTCCATTGTCCAAAGGTTGCTTTGAATGCTCTATTTGCTCTGTTTGTGTTTCAACCTCAACATTTTTTGTCGGTTGCTTAGCAATGTTTCTAGTAATATTATTCTTCACCTCTGTGTTGTCCTTGTCCATAACAATGTTCACTTCCTGAGTGTCAATATTCATGGTGAATAGAATTTCTAATTCAAGGTTAGTGTCATCATGTGTTGTGTCTACATTTTTTAGTAGTTGGTATGTCCTCAATATTTTCTAGTGTAGTAACCAAGGGTGGTGGTAGGTTGTCAGTTATTTTTATGTTTGGTATTCCACCAACTTTACCTTTTCCTTTTTCTTTGTCCTTCTGGTATACCTTCAAATTTTTCTTGGGTCTATTCAATTCTTCCTATTTTTCTTTTTCTACAAAATAGATATCCCATTTATCAGTTGTTTCCTCTATAATTTCATTAACTCTTCCAACCATTAAGCTTACTTGTCGGTGACCACTGGAAAAAACTAATCTGTTGGCCTCACAAATTAGTTCATCAATCTCTTCTTTAGAGCCAACTAGATGTACAACTAGAATTTTTTCAATCTTAAGTTTCTTATCTAACTCCATAATTGAAATCCTCTTTGCATGTAGCCTTCTATACAATTCATTTGGCAAATCATCTACAACTTCAATTAATACTTTCTTGTATATGTCCAGATGTAGAATTATGCTATTCTCAATACTTTCCTTCTCAGAATGAGTGAATGTATTATACAATTTTCTCACATGTGTTAAGTTGTCGTCATCAGTGATTTCACTCAGTAAGTTATCTAGAGGTGGTATAACCTTTTTTTGTTTCTTCTTGGGTGTTAACTTCTTTGCCAATTGTCTTACTGCTTGTTGCTTCTTTCTTGTTTTCTTGGGTGAAGGAGAGGGTACTAATGAGGGTTTTCTCTTCCTATCAACTCTCTTGAATTAAACAACAATCTCATTGTTGGATGTTGTACCAATCGGTGAGATATGTGCCTCAAGTTGTAATCCTTCCAGTTCACTTTCCTTTATTCCAGTAATGTTCATGATGTTTTCTTTGATTTCCTTTACTTGTTTTGTTGCACTCCTTATGTACTTTTCTCTTTTCTTTCTTTGTTTCATTGTCTGTACACTGCTCTCAATTATTTTTGCATTACCAAAGACCTTTTATGTGGGTTCTCTAGGTGCTTCTAATGGGGCTTTAGCATAAGTTTCAATAATATTTACATATGCCTCATAGCCCATTTCAGTTACCCATATAGTTCTAGGAAGAACTCCTTCCATCCATATTTCATCCTTTTTAATCACAAAACATATTTCTTTGTTATATTTGTCTACTATACTCTATGGTAGTCTCTCTCTGGTTTTCATTTTTGCTTAGAAATCTTTGAAATACTCAGTTATATTGTTTTCTTTAGTAGTACCCATGCCGATGAAAGCTTCTTGCAATTGTTTTCCTACCAGTATGTCATATCCAAAATATTTCTGTCCAATACCGGGAACTTCTTTTGAGAAATACAACATAAGACATACCAAAAGATTACCAAAATGAAATGTCCCTTTCTTATCACCTTTTATCTTTCTCAAGTTGTCTATTAGTTCATCCTTTCACCATTCACACACATCTATTTTTGCATCATTATTTACCATATCATAAGCACTTTTGATGCAAAGACTAGAAACTGAATTAAGTCAGTTTGCATGTGTAGTCTTGTAACCTAAGATCATACTTATGAATCTCACATTTATATCCTTGATATCATTTACTCTCAGAGATCTACTATCAGATGTTGCTCTAGTTAAGGTTATCATTGTCTTGTTAGGTACCTTCTTTGTCTTGCCTGGCCTACTACTGGTTGAGGGTAAACCTGTCACTGCCCTAATTTCTTCCTTGGTAAGTTTGCAGATTGAATCTAACCAAATAAATTCTCCATGTAGCCTGCTAAGGACAATTCTTACTACTTCCTTCAGAAATTCAGGGATGTCCAAGATTTCCATAAAACCTAAAGTCTCAATAATCTTGTGCTCGGGTTTGACATTTCCATATTCATCACAAATTATGGTTCTAAACATCTTTAATACTTCCTTAGAGCCTAATTCCTCAATATTGTAGTGAATATAAATTCTACGGTCTTCAGCATAAGCTACACCTTTAGGAATTTTTGAAAATGCGCCTATGGAATCATCTTGCTTAGATATTTTGGGAATGATTTTGAAAATAGGCCTAGGGTGTTTTACAACTTCCACAACAATAGGGTTTGCAATAAATTTGGGAGCAGAAGAGGAAGCCATTTGAAAAATACCTTAAGGTGCCTAATAAAGGTTTGAGTGCTTGAAAAAAATCGCTTCACTTCTTCGCCTTGAATGCCTTCACTCAGATTTCGTACTCTCTGCAAGTTTGAATGCTCGGTGAATCAAAAAAGAGGGAAAACCGATGATTTATAATGTCTTTTCTTCCAACAACCGCATTAAATGCTCGTTGGTTAAGTGAAACTTAACACATCTTCCGGTAAAGAAGAAGTCTATCTTCTCACCATTAACCGAGGGCAAACTACATGATATTCAATTTGTTGCACTACCCCCAAAGGGTTACTTTTCAGTTGGATGAAGAATCTCTTGCTGGTGGAGTAATACTTTGTTCTACCGGTGAAGGAATAGTCTCATCAACATTCTGATCTCTCTTTTTAATCCACTGTTTTGAAAATTCTTGCATTACTTCATCTACCTTCTCTTTGCCTTTCAAACTGGGTCTTTTATTATTTGTCGGTGAAGTCTTACTTCTACAAAATTTTGCAATATGTCCAATCTTGTTACAAGCATAACAAGTCACATTATTCTTCTGAATAGCCTTTCCATATCCTATGCTGGTTGTATTCTGCATTAATTAGATAAGTGCCCAAATCTTCCACAAACATAACATCTCACATTCACTCTGCAGTTTTCTCAATTATGGCCAATTTTGTTGCATTTGGAACATTCACCGATGGGTGCATTAATGTTCTGATTGTTTCTAGATCTACACTGATTTTCTCTATGACCATACTTGTTACAGTTAAAGTATTTCCCATTAAATTTGTAAGGATTAGGTTGTCTTACTAGTTTACTGTGATCATAATTGTTTGTAGTACCAAAACTTTCTCCAACTTCAAATCCAAGTCCATTAGTATCTCCATTAGGTTTTTGACATTTTAGCATATCATCAAGTTCTTCTGAACTTTTCTTGAATTTCTCTTTATGTTGATTTGCAGTAGCCAACTCATTTTCCAGAATTCCCATCTGTCTCATAAGTTCAGTTTTATCTTGTTGCATGTGGATAAGATCTATCTTCAACATATCATTTTCATGACTGAGTCTTAGATTTTAATTTCTAGCATCATTGAGTCTCCTAGTCAATTCATCTTCATTCTTCTTCATGTCTTCAATGTCTTTACAAAATCTCATAGTCATGTCTTACATTTCATTTCTCATAGTACTGTTTTCTTGCCTCAATTTGTTCACAAGATCATTAAGAGTTTCCGTTTCATCATCATCACTCTGCATCTTCTCATGAAGTTCTTTTCTTTTATTTCTAGCAATAGTAAGATTCTTTTGAAGTCTTTGAATGAATTCCTATGTAGTCCTCATATCATCTTCAAGTTTGATATTATTCAACCTCTCTGCATCATAGTCTAAAAGAGCTCCTTCTAATTGTTTTCTTAAGTTCTCCACCTGTACCGGTGTCAGAATCTTCCTCAAGCTATTAGGCTTTTGAAAATAGAGGACCAGGCTCTGATACCAATTGTTAGGATTAATGATAGTCCCAAAGATACTAGGGGGGGGGGGGTGAATCGGTATCTAACCGGTTTACAGAATATTTGACCTTATTAAGTATTTTGCATGCCAAAACAGTGTACTGGTAAATGAGAGTTAATGCAGTAAATAGGAACAATAAAGACAACATAGAAAACACACCATAACACAAGATGTTTAATGAGGAAACCCAGTGTAGGAAAAACCTTGGTGGGATTTGTGACCCATAATATTCACTCACTGGCCAATGAATGGATATTACTTACAATGTGGTGCCTACACATGCAGGAAGACCAATTGCTTAGAGCTCACTAGTAAATTTACAAAATGGAAGTCTCACTAACTTAGAAAATGGATTATGAGAATCCAATACAATGTGCTGCTACAATTTAGCATCTACTATGCCAAGTTTAGTACCAGTTTAAGACCACACTATAGCCATAAACCTTATACAAAATCTGCCTTATGCATTCACATATATCTTCCTTAATATTCGCTCATTCCATCTATCTATCCTCTCTTCTATTACAAAATAATTTACAAGATCTCATACATATTTGAGTCTATTACAATATGCCATGTCAGCGTTACAAAAGATATTTACAATTAAATACAATAAACAAAAGTTTGTTCTTGTCGGCTAAGGTGCCAGTATGCATTGTTGTTGTTGCTAGTGAAGTGCCTATCAGTGCCGGTGCCTACCGCTAGTTTACCAGATGAATACCACAAGTTTGCCTAAAGGTTTCCACAAGGTTGCAATCAATGACAACACCTTCAATTCTCATTAGAGTGTATAATGCCAACAACCAGTTGATAAGTTTTTGTATTAATAAGATTAAATTTCTTTATTCTGATAGAACATTGATTCAATCCCCCTTCTCAGTGTTCTTGGTTTCCAACACACCAGAATGGTTGAACCGGTTGGAGAAGTTAACAGTGGAGTTGCTCGGAGATCGTTGCATTTTTTCATGTTTTTGAATTTTGAGTTGTGAATTTGGATTTATCACTTGGAGGTATTTGTCTTGATCATATTCAAGATTCATGGCATTTGGATTTGATTCTCGTATTGTCCTGGTATTGGTGTGTTCTTACCTATTGGTCTAGCAATAAGTAAAGTGAAGCTGAATTGGGTTGCGGATGGTTTCCGTAACTTGTGGATCATTAAGAGATGTTATTTTGGTCTTGACTGATGTTCTTGGAGGTCCATGCAAAGTTAAAAGCCTTATTGGAGTTGTTCTTGGTGATTTGGTCGGACATATTATTGTTTACACTTTTCATCATGAACTAGGTGACCTTTGGTCGACTTGATTTAGTTATTGTTACTTGCAGATGGTATATAGAGGAACTTTGGAGATTCATTTTGGAGGAGAGAGGTCGGGAGAAGAAGAGATCGAGAGCAGATCGAGAGAAGAATAGTGCAGAGTGTTACTGAAGGCTGAATTGTTGAGCAAATGATCTATGCATCATAGATTTGAGTTGGAAGAATTATTTTGTAATCCTGGGCTTTGATCCAGCATGTATAAAGCCTGAGGACATATGTAATTCATTAAACTATTATAAGGATTTCTCTTTCTATTTTTCTGGTTATATCTTGTGTTGTGTGAACCAGTTACCGATATCTTTTGTGGTGTTTGTGTTATAGGCTGCAAGGCGGGGTTGTCCTTCATTGGATTTCCCTACCTTGTTTGCACCACATGTTCAAGTTGTCCAAAGATTCTATTTTCTCCAAGTTGTATGTTGCCAATTGAAATGTTGTCAAATAAACAACAGTCAGAGAACATACTAGAGATTTGTTTGAACAAGTAACTATCACATTTTATACTACGAACATTAAATGATTTAAATTTTTTTTTGTGTGAAGTGGGGGGACACTCGACTTCATAATCGCATGTCTATCATACAAAGCTCTCATCAATCACATCAAACCTAGTCCCATTTAAAGATTTATATTCTAAATACCATATTAGATTTTTTTTGTTCTTTTAGCTTAAATTGTTTAATGTTTAAAAATAATCATAATTAAGCATATAAATTTTTTGAGTAAAGAGAGTTTTTGAATATAATTATGTTTAAGTTTTTATATTCAAAATCCAAACACAATTGTTTCAAAAAGCACTCTCAAGACATTATAATAGTATTTTTTTTTATGAATAACACTATAAAAAACATGACTATAAAAGATTTTAAAAGATCATATCTATAATATAACCTTTATTTATGTTTATAAAAATAATAAATATTCACAATTATTCCTGAGAAATAATATTTTAAGGAACATCCCAATAATAAATGATGAATATAGCTGCAATCACCAATCTTTAAAGCACTTACATGATTCACAATAAAAGAATAACAAACTATAACAAATATTTATTTCGAAGCAAATAGTGTGGAACATTATAAATGGCAAAGGACTAGGATGCTTTCATAGACCACCTCCATATTTGATGATTCTAACACTGTCATGGTTAATGCCAACTCCCTCAATTACATCCGTGCTTTTGAAATGCGTGGGCATCAGCATAGGAAAAATAGTTGCAGAATTCTCAAAGAGCTTCCATATTTGATCTTCTGGAACACTCAACTCAGCCTCCCAACTTATCGTATGGGCCATCTTTCTTTCTCAGTAAAGCCTTTGCAATAATAAAAACCAATTGATGTAATTAACGTTGGGCTTAAACTGTCTTAAAAGGGTATGAAATCTAAATAAGAGGGCTACCAACCATTCACATGGCTTTAGTAAGAATTCCCTCTCCAATTGAAATTGTGCTTCAATAATTCATCATAAAGTTCTTTGAATATGACATTTGTAATACAACATTAAAGGATTGAAGGGATGCTAATGTGGGATCCAAAAGCATTTTGATCATCGTAAGTGTAATTTGGGACCTAAAAGCATTTTGGCTATTTAACGTTGGTTATTTTTGGAAGAAATAGTTGTGCGACACTTCTCATGAGTTGTAGGTATAGGGAAACAGTGGATGGTTTAAATCACACACATTAATTTTTGATTTATAGGTTTTAAAGTGTTAAACATTCAGAATTGATTGACATTCTCTAGGCTTAATATGTTGCTTAGTGTTTGTAGTTTAAGACTGGTCCACAAATAAGAACAAATAATTATATCGAAAATGTAATTTCTAATAAATTACTACGTTACTGGTCAACCCAGAGATTATGTAACAAAGGTGTTGTGACATGATGAATGCATAGCAATGGATATGGTGAGAAATTTCTTAAACACTATAATGTTTCCATCTCTTAAAATGTACATGAAAAGGTGTTGGAATCAAATTAGATAGATTTATGGTGGAGATTACAATTTTTTGTTAAACTAAAGACACTCAAATGTTTTTTATCTGGCTGAAAATGCTCTCCATAAAGAGGTCACATAAATATTATTTAAAAAGATTTACAATCATGAAACTAGTGTAGGCTAGCTTGGAAAATCATTCAAATCTCATATTGATTGGTCTTTTATCTTTCCTGTGAAGATGAGTAATGGGTATTGAGATCAACATCTATGTTTCCTTTTACACACAAAATTAATTTATTTTATTTTATTTAAATTTACTAGGGTTGAAATCATATGAGGAGGTCTCCATGATCTATTTTTATGAATTAAAAAAAAATTGCTGCGGGATTAATTAGAATCTTTTCACTAAAATAGAAACCCATACTTTTTAGGACTTTAGATTTGAGTGGGTGGAAGAGGTGCGGGGCTGGATATTGTCCCACTAGCTTAAGCTCTTTTCCTACTACTTTTCTATTCTCTCAAATTTTTAATTTTTTTTGAGCTAATTTTTTTCATATTTAATATTTATTTATGAGGTGAATTGAATATGCTAAAATAAAAAATTTCATGAGACCACAAACTTCCATAAAATTTAGAGCTTAAATTGTTATACCTAAAGTAGACTAGCTTAAACTTTATACCTAAACTAGACTACAAAATTCATGGGATTATTAGCCTTAAAATAATTCTAAAAACCCTCAGCATCACCCACTTAATTTTTTTATGAAACTCCATCTCTAAAAAATGCAATAATTAAGAATATTAACCACATGAGTTTTAGTCTCTCCTAGTTTTGCCTAAGTATGACTATCTTTTGCATGCATATCAGTTGTATGGTTGGATTTTTTATACTTCTATTTTGTCACTATTGTATAACTGAAAACATTGTTCTGTGTATGGTTGTTATAGTTGATCTTCAAACTTGGTAGTTTTTGTATTGCCCATCCTCTTTGTAATTTTTTTCAAGATTAATTCAATATAAAAAAATCACATGAGTTTGGGATCATTATCTATTACAATGTAGGATCCATGTAGAACTAAAACCATTGAATAGATGTTGAATCTCATATGATTAAATAAACAATTTGCATACTCAATGCATTTTTGACTGGTTATGACTTGACTTTATACCTGTAATGGTGAAAATCATATATTGATAGTTTTATTTTTTTATTTAATTATTATATATATATTTTTTTGATAAAAGTGGAGAGTCCACTGAACTTATATTAATTAAAAGCAAATTTTACATCGGGTTCAAACATGGCATACCAATAGGAAAGAACCCGCAAGAAAACCTCTGGTTGTAGCCATTTTTGAATTTACAATAGATATATACAACCCTTACAACCAGTATGTTTCGATTAAAAACCCCACCCTCCTCTCACTACCTAATTTTACAAAAAGTTTGATCTGACAATTTTAAAGAAGAATAACTCCAACCAAAGAAGAGATGGGTGTGAAGAGAGAGTTGCATGAGAGAGAGTTCACTTTCAAGACCAATGCAAACCATTTCGAACAAAATAAAAGCCAAGCTGCCTCCCACCCTACAAAAAAACCAAAAAACCACCAGCTACAACATAGACAATATGTTAGATATCCAAGAACCAGGAACTAGTGCTCTCTTCCAGTGGCAGCTGAGAAGAGAACGGAGGTGAAACCACCCTTAAAGGGAAGGCCACACAAGCCGGAGCAGAACATAGAAAGCCCAATGAGATCAGTGAATGCAGAGCCTGAAAAACAACCCATGCTTTATCCACAAAATGGTCAGGAGCCAAATATAACAAAAAATCCATAGAGGCTCTAGTAGTTTCCAAGGAGTCACATATCAATCCAATTCGTAACTGATGAAGCAAATGACTAGACCAACCATTAGCCAAAAGCTCATGGTGAGGAAGAAAACCCCCGTAAGGAAAAGAGCCCATATCAAACTAATAACTATCCAATGCAGCAGAGACCAATTCCCAATTACAAACTGTTAGAAAGAGAAACGAGGATACCAAGAGGTGAACTAAATCCAAATCAAGCAGAACATCATAACAAACAATAATAAAATGAGAGAGAAGCTCATCATAAGAAATTTGACGAGCAACGTGTAACCACCTACATCCCAAAAGTCTGCAAAGCTCAAAATCCACTATGGGAGTAAATAAATTGAAAACCTTACCAAGTTTAACAGAATTATCCTTAGTTGCATCACCATCCCCCAGTGAACGAGCTTCTAAAACCACTCTATATACTCTCCATGAAAAAAGGACAACATTTGCAGAAAGAAGGGCACCGACAACCAAACAGAAAAAACACAAAAAACTGTTTTTGACATTGACAGAAGAGAAATGTATTTGAAGGAAAGAAATGGCCTGAATTTCCCACAAAGGTACTAAAACAACCACTATAATCACACTTGTACCAATTCGCACACATTTAAAATCCTTCCATTAAAAATCATAAGTGACTCTCCCACAAGTAGGATACTAACATGCAAAAATAAACTAACCGTACTCCAAACTGACAGACCCAGACAAGCACAAAGCGGCCAGCAAGTAGATATTAATCATCGGATAATAAAACCTTACAAATGTACCGGCGGCTAGAGGAGATGAAGCATGCAGAAAAGAATGTAGTCCTAAAGGATAATGATTACACAAATGACACATGCCATAGCCATAACCCGATATAAATGAGGATAATATTTACAAGACATAAAAACACATAAGAATTGCAAAGTAAAACCAAAGGAAATCTGACTCCAAACTGAGATAGAAAAGCTTATGAAACTTTAGAGCAAATTCCCATACATTACCAAATAAACCATTTAACTCGAAGTGGCCAAGATAAAGATCCCAAACTGCAGCTTTAACATGATGTGCACCAAATGTGATGATATTCATATGTGAGAAAGAAAAATAACTTGAACCTCATAAAGGAAATAAATTTCTTGCCCCCATATGTATGCCGAATGGAAAATGAGTACCCCATATTAAAAAATAAGCTGATAAAATATAATGTCATCCAAGCCTAAATCTCCAATTCTTAAGTAATACACACATTGCCATCTAACTCAAATACAGAGATGTATAACTACTCCAAATGCAGATAGATATAAGGCCTTCTATCAACACATGAAGCAATGATACAAACTGTATTGAGAAGAAGGAAATATGAATACTTCAGTAAGAAATGGAGAAAAAAACCAAAGATTTTAACATGTAGTGCAACTTAGAAAAAATAATCCCTCCAATCATCTAGAAATACATGCATTAACATCTAACCCAATTGCAGAAGTGTAAAGAACTCCATATGCAGATAGGAATAAAACTCCTCCTACTGCCACATGATGACCAGATACATACTGAACTAAGAAGAGGATAATACATATATTTCAACAAGAATGTCCAGAGTAATAACTCAAAAATAGATAACTTAATCTGAGGGACAAGGAGGAGTTCTTAAGGAATGTTGCCTACTACTATATTCTTATGAATAGCAGCTGAGTCAATAGCCAAATTAGCTAGGAAATCTGCCACTTTGTTTAACTCACAAAAGAAATGAGATAATACATAAGTATCAAAAAATGATAACTTCTCCAAAATGTGATCAATTAAATACTTCAAATGCCAACAATTACTTCTACAGTTCAACACACTTTGGATAACTACCATTGAATCCCCCTGAATAGAAAGGTGTTTGATCCCAAGAGAGATAGCCAAGTCAACCCCAAGTGACAAAGCTTGACATTCAGTGAAATTGTTTGATTGAGACCCAAGGGCATGGCATTGAGCAGCAATTAGGATAGCATTATGATAAAAAATGGCCATACCAGCCCCAGCCAGACCTAGATTCCCCCTAGAAGCACCATCAAAATGAAGTTTGAAATGACCCGGAGGAGGAGGAGCCCATTTTGCCACAATTCTCTTGGACTTAAGAACCAAACTCTTTGCAACAGACCCATGAGAAGGGATACAAGCCAAAAATTTCCAAGTCCTAGTGATCATGCCATCCCAATGGGAAAAAGATGTCCAATATCTAAATTTTTTATGAATGTAAGACAAGGCCACCTCCGAGATAGAGGCCTCTATCTTGACTAAGATATTAGAGAGTGAAGAGGATGTCTTTTTAAATATCCTATTATTTCTCTCTAACCAAATGTTCCAAATAATAATCGATGGGGCTATGATCCAAATAGAGGCATAAAAGGAAGAGGAAAACAAAAGAGGCCAAGCTCTAAAGTGAGAGAGATGATCCCCACTAGTGGCAAAAGACAAGCCTAACTTCTCAAAAAACCAATTCCAACATCCTAAAGCAAAATCACAATGGAGGAAAAGATGAGATGACGATTCCAATTTTTGTTTACACAACACACAAGGGAAAATAACCGATAAGCCCATTCTATCCAATCTCATGCCGGTGAGAACCCTATCTTGAACTACAAGCCAAGCAAAAGCTCCGGCCTTCGGTAGACATGTAGGATGCCAGAATAATTTATAAGGCCAAGAGGGGAGAACCATAGCCAGCATAAGAGAAATGTAACCATCTTTCACTGTGTATTTTCCAGAAGAATTTTTAGTCCAAATGAGCTCATCATCCTTCTTAGAGAAGATGATGGTTCTATCTTTAAGGATCGAAGAAAATTTTGCCTTCAAGCAAGGGCTAACAGGAAGGAACTCAATCGATTTCCATTTAGCCAACACCAAATTTCCACATTGAACTACATTAAAGTAGTCTGATAGAAAAACCCCCTATTTATCAAGAAGTATTGATTTCAAGGGAGACCAATCTCTAATAGAATCCATAGGACAATAACCATTCCAAGCATCATCCCAAAATCTAACTTTTGAACCATTGTGCATGACCCAAGAAAGATACGGTAGCAGGACATTTCTACATTTACCCATGAAGCTCCAAATAGCCGACCCATTGGGCAAAGTTATGGCCCTAAAAATAGACTCCCTAGATCCATTAGATAGATACTTAGCGAACATGATTCTAGCCCAAAGGGAAAGCTGATTTTCATACAGTTTCCATACTAATTTGGCCCCAAGAGCCAAATTTTGAGTCTCCAAACTACAAATGCTAGCCCCTCCTAGTTCTTTTGGAAGACAGACCTTGTCCCAAGCTAACAAGGGGATCCTAGACTTCCCATCCCTATTATTATTCCAAAGAAAATACCTCAGAGTATCCTTTAAACTAACAATAACAACCTTAGGAGCTTTTAGAATTGACATTAAGTAATTTGGCACCACATTCAAAACAGACTTAATCAGCACAATTTTCCCAGCCATGGTGAGCCATTTATGATTCCATGCCAAAATTTTCTTCGACACCCCTGAAACAACTTTATCCCAAAAACTAACCTTAACCTTATTAGAGAAGAAGGGAACTCCTAAATAGGTACAAGGTAGAACCCCCTATTGGAAACCCCAAAACCTTTGAAGCTTATCCTGAAGCATAGAGTGAGTATTTAAGAAAAAGATCTTAGATTTCTCCTTATTAACCATATGGCCTAAGAAAGCTACATAATTACTGATCACTTGATCTATAACTCGAGCCTCCTTCAAGGATGCACAACCAAATAAGAGGTTGGCATCAGCAAAAAGACAATAGGAAATCCTCTGATCAAAATTCTGAATTTTGATACCCTTCCATAAACCATTCTCCCAGGCTGAGCCAATTGCCCGACTTAGAGCTTCAGCTAATAAGATAAATAAAAAAGGTGAGAGCGGGTCCCCTTGCCTTAAACCCCTAGAAGAGTGGAAGAAACCACAAGGTGACCCATTAATGAGAACCGAGAACCTTGTTGAAGAGATACAAGCCATAATCCATTTTATCCAAGCCAAGGAAAAACCCAACCCAACCAGAACTATTTTTAATGCCTTCCATTCGACCCTATCATAGGCTTTCATCATATCTAAATTAAGGATCATGGCAAGATATTTTTGGGTAGAAATCGAATGTAAAACCTCATGAGCAACAATAGCCCCTTCAGGAGTTTCCTTATGTGGAACAAATCCTCCTTGTTCTAGGGAGATGATTTTTGGTAAAAGAATAGCCAGCCTTATAGCAATCACCTTGGAAAATATCTTATAAATAGTGTTACATAAAGCTATAGGACGATAATCTACAAAGGTTTTAGTGTCCTCCTTCTTAGGTAAAATGACTACTAGGGTAGTGTTTAAATCTTTAAGAATAGACCTACTACTCCTAGCTTTCTCTAAAGCCAAAAGAACATCCTGGCCCACAAAATCCCAGCATTTCTGGAAAAACAAAGGAGTAAAACCATCAGGCCCAGGAGCCTTATCTAGATTCATAGCAAAAACCACCCTCTGAACCTCATCTAAAGAAAAAGGAGACATTAACATTTTATTATCCTCAGGAGACTAAGGAGAGACAAGAGAGGGAATGAAGGATGGAATATTGTTAGAAACATCAATATTTTCAGATGAAAGAAGATTCTTAAAAAGCTTAACTGCTTCCCTAGAAATATCCCCATCATTTGAGAGAATATTCTCCTCATCTGAGAGAATATTCCCCTGACTATCCTGGATGCAAGAAATCCTACTCCTAACCCTTTTCATTTTAGTGCTTGCATGAATTTTTTTTGTATTCTTATCCCTATCAACTAGCCATAACTCCCGAGATTTTTGTCTCCAATAGACCTTTCTCTAGCCAAAATTTCATCGAGTTCACTCCTAAGGGACCTGATTTCATCTAATACCTTACAACCCAAACCATGCTGCAAAATGTTCCTATTCAGGACTTCTAACATATCTAAAATCTTTTGTTTTTCTTCAAAAATATTCTTAAAGTGAAGAGAGTTCCAACTCCTAATATTTTTTTTAAGAAAATCGATCTTCTTGACCAATTGAAACATTCTAGACCCTCTTAAAATGGAGCCTCTCCCCACCATTGATGTAGGAGGGGAAGAAAAGAGGTATCCCTGAACCACATTGGCTCAAACTTAAATGGAATTTTGAAGGAAGATCTATCCTTGATGACAGTCAGCAAAACTAGAAAATGATCCAACCGAGACAGGGGAAGGATGGAAGAAAAAAACTCAATGTTAGAATCAAACCCATAATAAGAGAGTAAAAATTTGTCCAAATGTTCTACTATCTGAGAGAAATTTTTCCTCATATTAGTCCATGTAAAAAGACCATTATTAGGTTTGCAATCAAAAAGAGACATGTCAGAAATGAATGCATTAAAATCCTCCATTGACTTCTTGTTTGGAATAATCCCCCCCGATTTTTTAGAAACATCCAAGATAGCATTAAAATATCCCTCTAAAATGACAAAAGAATGATCCCTAAGGGGGGCTGACACCCTAATGAGTACTTGCCAAAGATCATATTTGGCCAAGATACCTAGGGGGGCATAAATGTTAAACACCCATACTTTAAACTAGAAGCTCTGTGGGAAACTAAATACAACATCCAATTTGGCTCGGATGCTACCATCTTTACATCAACTACAAAATCATTCCATAACAAAGCAAGGCCTCCCGATGCCCCAGCAGTCGGACATGAGAAAAACTTTCACTTTTTCCAAGATGAAAAAACTAAATCCGAATTTTGTAGCAAGAGTTTGGTCTCCTAGAACAAACCTATATCCCACTTAACCAAGTCTAACTGAGAATTGATCAAGTGTCTCTTGTTAGGGGCCCCTAACATTCCATGAAATGAACCTCATTGTTCTCGAGGGGAGGTCGAAGCTCCCCTCTTTTCTAAAATGGGAGATGAATTCTCCCCAAAGCTTTTATGCAAGCTTTGCTTGACCGCAACAAATCTAGTCACGGGAGGACTAATAACACACATTTTCTTCTCTTTAAGAGAACCACCACTTATTCCGTTTCCCAATGACAACTTGGAATACTTCTTGAATGAAGATGACAAAACTTGTTGAATGCCCGCATCTATTTCTAGCTGAGTTTTACGATTCTTTGGAGGTCTACCCCTGCCCGGGGACACTAGAACATTAGGGGAATTCAGCTGAACCTGAGAAATTGATGATCTAATGGGTGTTTTGATTGGGGATGAATGACAAGGCTGATCCACTTCCTAAAGAACCACTCAATTTGAAACATCTTGGGGGGAATTGATAGGGACCTCAGAAGGATTTAACCTAGGAGAAAAAGCCAGGCTGCTATGAATTAAATCCAGGTCATTTCCCAAAGAGCACAAAACCTTTTCAGAGATCTCCTCTTCCACAAGATCCATATTAGTTTTAAGCAATAGCTCAACTTGCTGAGCTGTGAGTTTATCAGGAGAAATATGCAGAGACTGAGGCATGTCACATTCCCTAAAAGGCTCATTATGAAGTAACTCTTTCACTTGTTGAATTAAAACCTCCTCTTCATGAAATCAAGGAGTTGACACAACCAGAGAAATGACCCCGAAATCTAAAGGAGGACCAGACGATCATAGTAAAGATTTAGGAACCTCATCCCCTAACATAGCACCCAGTCCCTCCATCGAAACAGGTGGAGCAGGGCAAACAATTGAATCATGTATTGAAGGAGAGCCATCTTTACCATGACCACTGGACTAGAAAACTTCTAAAATAACCTAAGATAAATTGATGTTGTCCCTATCTAGCTCAGCTGTAGCAGAATTATGATTAAGAGGAGCAAAATTGTTACGCTCCAACTTAGGTTGATGAACAGACCCAACCAAGTCCTGAAAAAATTCATTAACCGTAGTATTCTGCTTAATTTGAGCTGTATTATTAATAACGTCCTTGGGGTGACGAACCGATCCTACCAAGACCTGAGAGGAATCTTTAGTAGTGGTAGGGTTTAAAGGGGCATTCCGATCCTCCTTATAGTTCATACCCAATTTTCCTTTTCGAAAATCAAAAAACAAGGGAGCATCCAAAATAATCAGATTTGTACACAAATAATCATCCAACTTCACAATGGGTTGTCTCCAAATGCCATCATTAGATTTAATATTACATGAGATTGGACAAACTAATGAAGGAGAAACCAAAACACAAATTTTTACCAAAACCTTCCCTTCCTTAAAAACAAATTTAGAAGTCAAAAATTTCCCCAAATTATCCCCTATGCATTTTAGCACTTCTGGATCCATGAATTCAAAGGGGAGTTGTGGCAAGCCAAACCAAACCGAAAGTGATTTAGGTTTGGCCCATTCCGGAACAAAAAAGGTTGCCAAGCAGAAACCCTAACTAAAACATTACCAAACCAATGAAAAGAATTTTCCAGTACATCATCCTTACTATGAGGGGATTCAAAGACCAAAACATAAGAGTTAGAAGATAACAGTTGAAGACAATCCAATGTTGACCACCGTTTATAAAATTTAGAGTGCAATTTAGATAAATTGGTCGGAGGACCCCAAATTTCTCCTAAAATAGCCATAGAGTGTAACTTGGTAGCCCTATCAGCCATAATAGAACCACAGAAATCAAAAAAGGGTCGCAGAAACCAAACCTTCTTCGAAGGACCAGATTGAAACATTTTACCATTTGCATCCTGAGCTTTACTACTCGAGCTTCCTGCATCTTTATCAACTATATCCATGACATTCACCTTTTTAATAGACCCGGATGCCGTAGAACCAGCCTAACCAGCAACCGACAATAGTTTTTCATGCCTGGATGCCCTAGGAGCAATATTGGTTCCCTCAGCTACTACTTCAGCAAATGACTTATTTGCAGAAACAAAAACATGCGACTACTTTCCCGCGATGATCTTTCTCTGATTTTTATTTGGACCATGCCAAACATAACTCCCCATCCTATGCCATGGAAGACCTTTAAAAAAACCCTGAAAGTATTTGGAAACCAAGCGAAGATCCCTGCATTGCCTTCCTAGACGTGGAGCCCTATCTTCCCATCTACCCTTGGAAAACACCCAATGTGGCACATGTGGCGGATCATCCCAGCCAACATCTGCCCAAGCATTGAGTTGTCTATCACCACCAAATCGTAGAGCCATTTTTTTTTTGAATGCTTTAATCTTATTCTGATAAATCTTATATATATATATATATATATATTTGTTTATATATAATTATATATTTATATATACTCTTATATATAAATATATTGAATATTTAATCATTATATTATAAGTATTATATTTTTCTATAAAACTAGTTAAAACTAAATATTCTAGACTTCCTTATACTAATCATAGTGAGTTGTCTAGATCACTGATATGGATTTGTTTAATACGTTTCTTTTAAAGAATCTAATTTATTCATACATTAGGTTGAATATATGAATTATACAAGGACAATCTATGAATCAACAAATAATATTTCTCATGCAAAAATTATCAAAGCATTAAATCAAAGTATATCATCATAAGTGCATTGCCTGTCCATTTCTTTGTGATATATCTTTGCTCCAAAACCTTTGAATTATTCTAATAAATGGGCATTTATAGTCATAACTTACTGATTATAATTCTTGAATTTGTTCCAGGATTGTGTATAATTATATAGATATTTTTATGCTTGCTATGGCACATGAAATCTTCATATTATTATAAGATTGGGCACAACTAAATAAATATTTGAGTAACAATCAATGAAATCATAATTTTCATTATACCATATAAAATTAAATTGGCATTTATAGTCATCCTAGTGTAGGAATTTAATTGTTATTTTTATTGTTGCACACAATTACATAGGTAGTTTTTGTTTGCAATCATAGAACTATAAATATATTCAAGGTTTTTTATGATTAAATTTAATTAAGAGTCTTATAAAATTTTATAGTTCTTTTTATTTAGATTTTTGTTTTGTAAAAATTATACATAATTTCACTTTTTTCAATCATGTTGAAGTGCTTCATATATATATATATATGATAGGTAATGGGCCAAAGCCAATAAGGTGTACATACCCTACCCCCTTGTGGGATTTCAACTTGTGATCTCTCTTTCAAGAGCACAAGTTATCCACCACTAGGCCAACTCAGGTTGTACTTCATTATTAATTATATTACGAGTGTTAGTTCTAATTTTTAACCTAATGCAAAAGACTCCACATGAGTTTCTCCTGATGCAAAGTGAGAGAAAATAAATGTTGTGACAAAACTTACTTTTATTACACTCCAATCTTACCAAATTATTCTCCAACATTCAAAATGTATTTATTAAGAAGAAAATCTTCTAAATTACTTATTCTTAAGGTAGTAAATTTTTTTCTTACTATGACACATAATAACTATTAGATACATATTTTGTTCATTTTTTTAGATCTCATATATAGTTATCATATGTTAAAATCTCTAAAATCATATCATAAATGTCTTGAAGGTACAAAAATAGTATTTGGTAAGGAGAACCTTCAACTTGAGTATTGATCATAAAGGACACCAATATCTTTTCACAACCTAATTTTAATGCACAACATAGAAGGTGGTTGGAATTCCTAAGAAACTATAAAAATAAATATTGATTTTTGGGTTGCAAATGACTCGAGCCAAAGGGATAAACTAGTTGTAATCACTTAGTTAAGAGTTGAATTTCCAAAAAAGATCAAGCAAATGTAGGGTCAAGATCCCTTTTACCAACAAATGAAGTTGTAATTACAAGGAGTTAATCTAGAAAGTATCATGTGGGGAATGATGGTATTCTCTATTATTGACACCAAATTTATGTACCTGTAGCGGAAGGTTTAAGATTAAAAATTCTTGTAGAGGGACATAATATGCTCTATCAAGCACATCTTGATGTGACTAAAATTTATGTAGATTTAAGAATTGAATACTTTTGGCTGATAATAATGAAGGAAATAGATGGTAATTTCACCAAATATCTTGAATGTTAGTGTGTTAAAGAAAAAATATTATCCTCCATATTTCCATGTACTTTATAATAGGTTTGTCTAGAACTCACAATTGGCACATGATATTATTTAGGTATTGATTGATAAAGTAACAAGGTAGTACACTTCAAACTAGAAAATGTGAAGGATTATGCCCCATATTTAGCTAGAATACTTATAAAGGAAGTCCTTAAACTACATGGTTTGCTTGGGGTAATTATTTTTTATAGAGATAAGCTATTTACTTGTTGGTTTTGGACCTCTCTTATAGCCATCTTGGGTAGAAATATCAATTCTAGCATGACTTAATATACTGAAGTGGATGGTCAAACAAACTTAAATATAACCAAATTATGGAAGATATTCTCTATATGTATGTAATGGATCAACTGATTAAGTGGGAGGAGTATTTTCCTTTTGTCAAGTTTGTCTATAATAACTCATTCAATTATTCCAATCAAATGGAATTGTTTGAAGCATTGTGTGATATGAAGTCAAAAAAAAAAATATTGTGGTATGATTTAGAAAATTGTGTAGCTACTAGGCCTAGACTGAAGAAGGATGTAATGAAATTTGTGGATAAATTCTTGAATGCCAATGAGTGAAGTATGTGTATGTGCTTTCACCAAGGAATGTATACCAACTGATATCTCTAAATATAAATACTAATTTCTAAGTATAAATTTTATTCATAGGCTACCAATATCTCAATCCAAACATGATTTTATTTTAGTGGTGATACATAACCTCACCAAGGTAGTACACATTATACTTGGGAATGTAATAGATGGATCTAGGACTTCAACAAAGAAATTTGTTCAAAACTATTAAGACTTTATAGAGTACCTAACAGTATCATATCGAATCATTATGATTGTTTGATATCAGGATATTGGTGGATGTTAATTGCTTCCCTATAAACATAGTTAAATTTTAGTACTACATATCATCCTCAAACTCATGGGCAGATAGAGGGAGTCAACAAAACTATTGAAGACTTTCTTACTTTGTATTGCATGTATAATCAATACAAGTGGGAAGAATAATTACCTTTAGTTTCTATTTCTTATAATAACTCCTTCTAGTCTTATCTAGGAATGTTACCTTTTGAGGCTCTCTATGGATAAATGTCATACTTCTATTAGCTAGGACAAAATTGAAGAGATAATAATTGTTAGCCCTTAAATTTTAAACAAGAAGAAAGAGAAAATGAGAATTATTAAGAGAATACTAAAGGAAGATTAAGATAGATGAAAAAGATATGCAAACAAAAATGAAAGCTTTAGGGAATTTTCTATAGGAGTTAAAATATTCTTAACAATAAAACCTCAAAAAAGCTCACTCTCTTTCGATAAATAATCTAAACTTGCTCCTAGATATGCGGATATTTTGATGCCTTAGAAGTGATAAACCAAATTTCCTACATATTTTCTCAACCTTTATCTCTCTCTCAAATTTATATGTGTTTCATGTTTATTATCTTAAACTTTATCATCTATTTGCCTCTCAAATTCTTTATTGGTAGGCCTTTCAAAGTTTGGGTTTTGGAGTTTCGTTTGTTATAATCCCTATGATCCATGAAGAGTAGAAAATTTAATTACATAATAGAGTATTGGTCGAGTGAAAAGTACAATGGGACCAATATTTAGACAACAATGTTGCATGGGAGGATGTTGTAGAAATACAACGACTAGATATCCTCATTTATTTTAGTATGTTTTTGGCCTACATGCCTTGGCCATGAAACTGATGACTATATTTAGTGGGGAGGGCTATCAAAACACAATCTATGACTTGACCCTAAATTTTTTAGTGACATGCTTGCATATATTCCTATTTTGACTGTGAAAACTAATATTCATAATAGTTGGCATTAATTTTTTGTAATAATATCCTTGTATGTTTTCTTATTTGTATATTTATCTAGTTGTTAAAAGTAAACATTTAGTGATATGGAGAATGTGGTAGTTACGGTAGTTACAAATAAGTGTTGAACTATTGTATAGATAAATTATGTGACTGAATTGTTTATAGAAATGTTAATATTGTCAATAAATATACTCTATCTTTATATGAAATAAACTAATTTTATTCTTTTTATTAGAGTATGCTAGGACAATTATTCACTCTCTCCAAAGAGAGAGAGAGTGTCATTGGCAAGTGGAGTTTATTCATTGACAGAATTGTTTTTGAGAATCTAAACACACAAGCATGTAGTAGTAGATCCTAGATTGCATTTCACATTAGAAAAGATAAATTAAAGAGTGTTTAAATTATTAATTTATTTATCAAATATAAGAAACTAAAATTTATATTACTAATAACTCCATGTTCACTATAATTTATAATGCTATTTGTAATAGAAAAAGAATAGAAGTAATGTACACACACACACACACACACACACATATACATACATACATATATATGTATATACATGTATATACATACACATATATATAAATGTATATGCATACATATCTATATATATGTGTGTGTGTGTCTATATATGTATGTATATATACATACATATATAGACACACACACACACACACAGATATATGTGTGTGTGTGTGTGTCTATATATACATATATATACATACATATATGTACACATACATATATGTACACACACACACACACACACACACACACACACACACACACACATATATATATATGCATACATATACATACATACATATATGTGTGTGTGTACATATATATACATACGTATATATACACATACATATATGTACACACACACATATATATATACTTACATATATATATATATATATACAAATGTATATACATATACATATATATATACATGTATATACATACATATATATACACATACATGTGTGTGTATGTACATGTGTATATGTGTGTGTGTGTGTGTACATACATACATGTGTATATATGTGTGTGTTATATATATGTACAATTATATATACATCTATATAAGTATATATACATGTATATGTATATATATACACATACACAGACATATATACATATACACACACATATAAATACATATATATACATTTATATATACATTTATATATACATTTATATATGTATGTATGCATGCATGCATGTATGTATATATAGAGAGATATACATATACATATGCATATGCATATGCATGTACACATATATGTACATACACATACACATACACATACACATACACATACACATACACACCTACATATATATATGCATATGCGTATCCGTATGCATGTACATGTGCACATACATATACATATACATATACATATACATATAAAATTATTTATCACATAGTAATAATATTCGTATCATTATAAAAAAGAGATACAATGAAAAATTGGTGCATGGATAGATTAGGAAGATGTGAGCTTATTTTTTCTAGCGTGGATATAAGGAGCCTAGGAGGAGACTAGAAAATTACAACATGTTTAGAGTGGGGAGGACTGGAGATGCTTTGAAAGACACAAAAGATACAAGTATGGAAAAAATTGCAAAGGGATGGGTCTACCAAAAAAAAAAAGAGAGATAACAACATGGGTGGCTGACAATATTTTGAAAGGAAATGTGGAAAGGTTAGCTAAAGTGTAGAGTGAAGAGAAAAAAAATGGACATCATGAATGGTACAATCCCATAAATCACACAAGAGGCAAAGTAAAGGAAATCCTAGCTCTCAAATGGATAGTATGGGTAGTATTTTCAATAGGATAGGTATTTGTAGGGACACTCGAAGGACACAAGAGAATCATGCAGATAGAGGAAATACAGAGGGTGATGGATGTAGGTCTTTACATCCAATCGAAGAGCTAGTCCACGGGACATCCTCCACAACTAAGAGATAATAAACATATGAGATTGTATTGAGTTAATACATGAATACAAATGTATAGGGAGCCTTTATTAAATAGAAAAGAATAGGTGATGAGAGTACACAAGATTTGGACAAGTGTCTCAACTTGGAGAAGTTAGAGTCCAAATATAACTCTACAACTATCTATATACCTAATAAATGTTGTTACCTAGGTTAAACTTAAGTAAACCGTAAATAGTTAAAACTATTTACTCCAACACCACCTTAAGTACAACTTAGGGAGAAATATACAAGAGATGCAATAAGTGAACAAAAATAAAATATGGAATAAGAGATACATTATGGGTCTTGACAACATTGCCATATTAGGTAACCATGTAGAAATATAATGCAATGAAATGGAATATCCTACAATTGGAGAAATGAAGATAACCCAATGGGAGAAAACTCCTCTCCAAAGGAGAGAAAAGAAGACAATATGCATGGATGGAGGACTTAATCACACCCCCAAGGACTACATACATCACATGTATATGCAATCAAATATCCTATAATAGGAAGGAAGAAAGGAAGCATCATAGCTGCCCCTTAAGGAAGAAGCTCCAATGTCAGTGAAGGATACTTAGAAACAAAAGATGACCCAATGTCTACGAGCAACAAATCTCCCCTTAGGAAGAAAAAGTCTACAAAATAATGAAGAAGCCACTTTAAATCCAATGGAATTAAGGAGGAAGGAAGTCTCCATATAGGAACCTCTAAAAACTGAGTAGGAGTTGCCAAGCTCAAATATGCCTCCACATACTCATGATAAAATTTAACCAATGAATGTGACAAAGAAAATGAATGAGGAAACCCATAAATATCAATCTCCAAAGATGAATTAACAATAGCACTCAAACTATTATCAAAGAGGAGAGAAATACCTAGCCCAAACCTGTAAGATGAGAGTCCACAAACAAAACTTTGAATACCTACCAAATAATCAACCCACATAGAAAAATATGGAACATTATGATCAACTTGTTGAATAGTAACACTCTCCAAATAGAAAGAAGAAAATGTAGGAGGAGGAGGAAGTTCAACACTAAGCTGAAGAACACCAAGGTTCAAATGACCAAACTTCTCATCACAAACATGATTAACCCTTGGTGGAAGGATGTGAACATCATCCAAAGGAAGATCATCAAGAACAAAATAAGAGAATGAATACAATCTAGATGCATGATCCACCAGACCTATAACAATGATTTCTCTAGTCTCCACATCTCTAATCAATACATGATCAAGAGTAAACTCCACTATCTTACCTTGTCCAACATGAGTAATTCGATAAATTGGAAGTAGAATAGTGGTTAAGGAGGCTACACAAAGACATCATTAAATGATCCCTCACCCATATCAATATAACCTTTCCAATAAACATTCATGTATTTATTGTTACTCATCAAAATGTTAGGTGAACTACAAGCCTCAAATTGCAGAAAACATATCCATAGAAGATGCCATATGATGTGATGCACTTGAATGAAGAAGTCATCTACCATTATTAGGAATAGTGGAAGCCAAGAGTGCATTACCTTTTTGAATATACATAGTTCTTGACTTTGTGGATGAAGATGGAGAAGTTGGGCAACTTAATGTTGATCTTTTGAATAATGTGAGTTAGTTCATCCATTCTTTTATCACAATGCTTATGTTGATCATGTCCTAGTGTTTTAAAATAAGAACATTTGATCTTCTTCTTTTAAAATTATTCCTCTTGAAAAGAGGTATTGGAATCAAGAGTAGGCTATGATGGATGATCCTTAGCTCTCTCATTAGACTTAGAATATTTATCATGTTTCTTTCCCTTGCGACTAGATGCCTTTAGATGTGTGTCCTTGGCAAGAAGAGCTTGAGACTATGTAGGTGTCAATGTGCCCATCCATTCCATCTTTTCTTGTTCCCTTGTGAATTGTGTTGTAAAAACATCAAAAGAAGGCATTTTGTGTGCACTACCTAGAGAATCCATAGTAGCATAAAATGAAGAAACAAATACTAAATAATCGGGACCAATCATAGAGAGAATAGAAAGTATCAATTTCTCATAATCTATTCTAACTCCACCTTCAGATAACTACTTATGAAGAGAATTGAACTTGGTGAAGAAGTCCTGGATACGATCAAAATGTCTACGATTAATGCTTGTTAGTTCATTCTCTAAATGAAATTTCCTCATCTTGTCTAGTTTGCCAAAGATATCTACCAAGGTAGTCTAAATTTTATTAGGATGTGTAAAAGATGTAACATGATAATGAAGATCAGGAGAAATTGACAAATGAAGAGTAGTAAGAGCTTCATCTCTTTTATCAAGCCATAATATCATTTTTATAGCACCCCGTGGAGGTTTTGGATCATGACCAAATGTAATTCTATGCAACTTCAATGTTAGCAAAAATAACTTCATTTGTGGTTTCTGTATGTGGGAAAATTGGGTGAATAAAACTTAAAACGTGAACATTTTGAGAAATACCAATCCACACACATACACACAGGACTTCTTAATGCAAGCTATGGAGTAACGTAGTGTTACTCAGCTTCCCAAGGAGGGTCCCATGGTTCTCTATCTCACAATGTCCCTCAAACCAATGTTTTGCTCTCAGATTACTGAGCAAAATGGCTTAGGGATGGCAAATATGAGAACGAGAGAGATTTTTAATTGATTTTAGTATGAGATGTGTTATAAGCTAGGTATGATGCTAGAGATGCAATAAACTAAATGATAAGATGACAGGGTTAGTATGAATACTATCCTAGCATACTATATTTAATCTATGATTGAACTAAAATGATAAAGAACTTATTCTAAACATGCATATTCATGATTAATTCTGATCTAAAGAGAGGCTAAATGATGAGCATAAAATGATATGAAAGCTTGAAACAATTTGAGCATAAGTGTGATGCTTCAAATTTGAAAGATGATTGTTTAGAATGGAGGAATGAGAGATCTATTTATAGCACAAATAGGGCAATGGATGGTCAAGATTGAAAGGTTTAATCAAGGGCCAAGTTTGAAAGTTGGGAATCCATGTGCACAATTGGCACCAATGAAATGATGACAAATGTCAACACAGGATTGGGTTGAAAGAAGAGGTTGGAGGCATTAAAGGCCTGAGAAGACCTCATGGTTATCTAAAGGCTAAGGGTCAAGTCTAAGTTAGGATTACCCAATGAATTAAGATCTAATCCAAAGATAAACCTTTGTGCAAGTGATTAAGAGATAATCATGGTCAAAGCATTAATGACCTGATGAGACCCTTGGGTTGGGTAGAGGTTGAGTCAAAACAAATGTTTTAACCATGTGGGAGGGTTTGAAATAACCATTAATGGTTATTGGAGACTTTGTGGATTAAGTGGTTGAAGGTTGGAAGCCTTCAATGGTTTTCAAAGACTTTGGGGGTTTTGGTGGTTGAAGGTTGAAAACCTTCAATGGTTATCCAAGACTTTGGGCCATTTGAGAAGTGACCTCCCTTTGTTTAGGGATGTGACAAAGTTTAGAGGGGGTTTATGTTAATTAGAATCGATTAGAAGATTCTAGAAGGGGTTAGGAAGGGGTTTGGGATTTTGCAAGTGGATGGGGGGATAATAGGATTTAATTGAAATAATTTAATTCATTCAATTTGGTTGTAATTAAATAAATTTGATTTATTCAATTTAGGATAACTATTTAATTAAATTTGAATTTAATTAAAAGTGGATAGGGGGGATTTAATTGAATAAAATGATTTATTCATTAAATGGTATAGTGAATTTTATTTAAATAAATTGAGTAATTTACTTAATAAAATAGAAGAATGTGGATAATTTAATTAAATTGAGTAATTGATTTTAGTATGAGATGTGTTATAAGCTAGGTATGATGCTAGAGATGCAATAAACTAAATGATAAGATGACAGGGTTAGTATGAATACTATCCTAGCATACTATATTTAATCTATGATTGAACTAAAATGATAAAGAACTTATTCTAAACATGCATATTCATGATTAATTCTAATCTAAAGAGAGGCTAAATGATGAGCATAAAATGATATGAAAGCTTGAAACAATTTGAGCATAAGTGTGATGCTTCAAATTTGAAAGATGATTGTTTAGAATGGAGGAATGAGAGCTCTATTTATAGCACAAACAGGGCAATGGATAGTCAAGATTGAAAGGTTTAATCAAGGGCTAAGTTTGAAAGTTGGGAATCCATGTGCACAATTGGCACCAATGAAATGATGACAAATTTCAACACAAGATTGGGTTGAAAGAAGAGGTTGGAGGCATTAAAGGCCTGAGAAGACCTCATGGTTATCTAAAGGCTAAGGGTCAAGTCTAAGTTAGGATTACCCAATGAATTAAGATCTAATCCAAAGATAAACCTTTGTGCAAATGATTAAGAGATAATCATGGTCAAAGCATTAATGACCTGATGAGACCCTTGGGTTGGGTAGAGGTTGAGTCAAAACAAATGTTTTAACCATGTGGGAGGGTTTGAAATAACCATTAATGGTTATTGGAGACTTTGTGGATTAAGTGGTTGAAGGTTGGAAGCCTTCAATGGTTTTCAAAGACTTTGGGGGTTTTGGTGGTTGAAGGTTGAAAACCTTCAATGGTTATCCAAGACTTTGGGCCATTTGAGAAGTGACCTCCCTTTGCTTAGGGATGTGACAAAGTTTAGAGGGGGTTTATGTTAATTAGAATCGATTAGAAGATTCTAGAAGAGGTTAGGAAGGGGTTTGGGATTTTGCAAGTGGATGGGGGGATAATAGGATTTAATTGAAATAATTTAATTCATTCAATTTGGTTGTAATTAAATAAATTTGATTTATTCAATTTAGGATAACTATTTAATTAAATTTGAATTTAATTAAAAGTGGATAGGGGGGATTTGATTGAATAAAATGATTTATTCATTAAATGGTATAGTGAATTTTATTTAAATAAATTGAGTAATTTACTTAATAAAATAGAAGAATGTGGATAATTTAATTAAATTGGATTTAATCAAATAGGGAAATTAACATAAAATATTCATTTAGGAATATGGTCATTTTTATACGTCTACATTTTGCCCCTCTTTGAAGTGACATGTGTGCACATGTTATTTCAAAGAAAAATGATTGTTTTTGTGTTTTTATGATCAAATGCAATTTTTGCTGTGTTGTTCTTTTGATTTGCCAGTCGTGTCTCAGATTCGATGTGATGCCCGAGATTCGATATTTGATGTGATGCCCCCTCGGTAGATGAATCAATATTTTTTGGAAAATTTTTGATTTAAATTGATGAAGTTGGTATGATGTGTAGGATTCTGTGCTTGGAGAAAGTGTGTAAATTGATTCATCTCCCGATAAATTACAAATGTTTTGGTATAGGGGAGACCGCGACCATATGACAGGTCCAGTTGGCTAACCCTAATCTCATTTTCCTCCTATAAAAGAGGAAAAGGGCTTTGATTTAAAGTCATTTGTGCTTGTTTGACTTTGAAAGAAAAGAGAATTTGCTCTGGAGAGAAAATGCCTATTCTCTATCACAGACGCTATTTTGAGCGCGTTCGGAGGTACCGGAGACCAGTAGCGCATGGTCCACCAGTAAGTCAACATCTTTGACCCCTTTTGGATTTTTTGTTTTGTCATTTTTAGCTGTTTTTTGAATTTTAAAGTTTGGACAAATCGTTTTAGCGCATCTAAGGTCTAATGTAGCGCATACGAAGTATAGAGTAGCGCATAGAGGTCAATTTTAGGGGTTGCGTCCGAAATTATTTTGCTAGCGCATAGGTCATTTAGGTTAGCGCGTGCATGTGGAATAGCACAGGTGTTGTGTTTAGTAGCGCGTAGGACTAATAGGGTAGCGCGTAGGACTAACCTAGCGCATAGGAGTCGCAGAAGTTCGCATGGAGCAAGGGGTTTAGCGCGTAGGTATAACCTAGCGCATAGGGCTGAAAGGGTAGCGCTTAGGAAGAGTAGATTAGTGCGTAGACAGATTCTAGCGCATAGAATGAAAAGGGGAGTGCTTAGGGAGGGTAGATTAGCGCGTAGACAGAGTCTAGCGCATAGATTAGATTGGGTAGCGCAATGGAGGAAAAGATTAGCGCGTAGACATAATCTAGCGCATAGGGAAAATTAGGTAGCGCAGAGGAAGAAAAGAATAGTGCTTAGATATAATCTAGCGCATAGGGCAGATAAGCTAGTGCGTAGGACAAGCAGTCTAGCGCATGGGATTGTTTTAGCGCATTGGAGGTCTGTTTTAGCGCATCCATGAAAAATTTGTAGTTTTGGCAGATTTTGAAAAGTTGTGTTTTTGCGTGTCTGTCGTGTTTTTGATGCATTTATCCAAGATGAGTATTTGTATAACTTGTTTTGATGTGCAATTTTCCAAGTTATGTATAGATATCAAGTTATTTGTGTTGATCAGAATATGATTATTTGCGTTATTTGTTTTAAGTTCAAATGTGTATGAAACCCTGAGTTGTTTTACAAGCCGATATGGGTTGGAAACTTGAGTTGTTTTACAAGCTGATATGGGTGGGAAACTTGAGTTGTTTTACAAGTTTATGTGATTGTGGTACTTGAGTTGTTTTACAAGTTTTGATATGGTTTTTGAGAACTTGAGTTGTTTTACAAGTTGATATGAAATGATAGGATTTTGAACTTTGATTGTAGATGAGCAAATTTTTTTCATGTTTTTGATGTAAGTTTTATTTTGATATCTTTGTGTTGATGTGGAAACTGATATTGGATATGTTTTGTTTATTGAGAGGAGCGATTGGGTATCGTGCAGTCGAGGGAGAGATTCCCGAAACCATGGACGTTGATACCACGTCTATCACAGGCAGACTTGGATATTATTGAGAGATGCGGATTGACCTCGCTTCTGGATATGCCTCGGTTCACTGTGAATCGGGGACTGTTGACAGCATTGGCAGAGAGGTGGCATAGCGATACGAACACCTTCCACTTTGCCACTGGAGAGATGACTGTGACACCAGAGGACTGCTATTGCATTCTACGCATTCCTGTGGTAGGAGCCATATTACCGTATGAGCAGACAGAGGAGGGCGGTACAGAGGCACTGCGTCGCATATTTCATGATGAGAGTGTCTGCGGCTATGAGATCCTTTGGCAGGAGTTTTTGGATTTAGATTATGCACCACTGCCATCTGTACTGGCAGGATTTATTGGGGGATTCCTTTGTCTTGATCGCAGGTCATAGGGATTTTCAGTGGGATGGGGGCTGGTTCTGGAGCAGATGGTCACATAGGGCCAGAGATTTGCATGGGGGTCAGCGATGTTGGCCCACCTTTACAGGAGCCTGCATGAGGTAGTATACCTCGGTTATGGGAGTTTATTAGTAGGTGTGACCCTTTTACAGGTATGGTGCTTTGAGCACATTCCAGCAGCTAGGCCACTGGCAGACAGGGATAGGCTCGTAGGGGCTGCTTATGCTAATGGATATAAAGGCCTAGTTGTCCAGCGTAAGCTGGGCAAACTAGAGCACTAGAGGAGGGTGTTCGATGATATAGATACGGTCACATGGAGACCGTATACAAGCTGCGAGGTATGGGCCGAGGATGGGATGGAGATGCCTTTCGTTTTCATGACGAGGTATCTGATCGGGAGGACTCCGTTCGTTATTGAGCGGTTTGTGGTTACCCGAGTTTTGCGACAGTTCGAGAGGCAGCAGGGGATTCCACAGGGGGCATGTTTGTATGCACGACGGCAACAGGATGTGGCTGATTGGGGGCCGACCATTGATAGTGTTATGGCCATTGAGGAGTTCACAGGGCTAGCCGGACAGATCTGGGATTATGCCCCAGAGATATAGGATGCTGGGATGACTGACGAGTTCGCTCATTTGTTTGCTGCTCAGGCCGTGGCGAGGATCTCAGATCTAGAGGAGATGAGGCCGACATTTGATTCAGATGGAGAGGAGGGAGACGGGGGAGATGATGGGGATGATGGGGATGATGGAGGAGGTAGAGGGAGGAGGGGAGGTAGAGGTGTGCAGAGAGCGGTACGACAGGGCAGGATTGAGAGGGGGAGAGGAGGATTGGCCATTGGAGCCGGGAGAGAGGGTAGAGTGACAGAGGTGTTAGCTGCAGTGGGAGGAGAGGAGGAGGTGGGGAGACCAGCACAGAGGAGGAGGGTAGATATACTCCCACCTCTCGCACCTAGGACAGGCCGAGTGGCAGGAGTGGCGCTAGCACAGGTACCACTGCAGGTTCGAGTGCCGGGTTACGTAGAGGATGCTCAGATCCGGACTCTACAGATCACTGTGTAGCAGCTGCAGGCACAGATTTTGACTTATCAGTGGCAGATTTCTTAGTTGACTACTGAGAGAGACACGGAGATAGAGCGATGGGGTCGAGCAGAGCAGGCCTTAGCGACCGTGCAGAGAGCAGCGACGGGTGGTCCCTTGAGAGACACCCTGAGAGAGCTGACACGAAGTGTCCAGGAGGCTGAGTATTACAGGCGGCACTATGAGGCTGCAGTACCTAGAGAGCGGCATGTTGAGAGCTTTGCACAGTCGAGATCGAGTCGATCTCGAACTGCCGGGACACGATCTGAGAGCCGAGGAGTGACAGGGCCAGCGAGACAGGATCCTCCTGTAGATCCGGGGGCGAGTGTATCGGGAGCTAGACAGGATCCTCCTGGAGATCCAGGGGTAGGTGCATCCGGAGCGAGACCATCTCCATCAAGGGATAGTCACACTTGAGACATGATCTCCATTGTATTTTTGGATCTTTTGCATACTTTGTACTGGACATAGTGTTGAGACACATTTTGTAGATTTCGATCATTTTTTGAGAGAGATATATATACGGAGCACCATTTTTGATCGATGTGATGTGTTTATGGATGCATTTTTATGTGTGCTACTTCCTTTTATATGATGATGTAATGTTTACATATATGATGGAATGTGTGATGCAGGATGTATGTTTTTATATGCTGTGAGATGTATCTTGAAAATGAGATGTATGATTTTAATATGCAACTAGATGTATCTTGAAAATGAGATGTATGATTTTAATATGCAACTAGATGTATCTTAAAAATGAGATGTATGATTTAATATGCTGCTAGATGTATCTTGAAAATGAGATGTATGATTTAATATGCTGCTACATGTAAGATGAAATGATGTAAAATGATGTAATGATGTTGCAAAATGATATGATGTGCGACTAATTTGTAAAATGATATGTAACTAATTGTAAAATGATATGCAACTAATTGTAACATGATATGCAACTATATGTAAAATGATATGCAACTAATTGTTTTTGGAGCATCTCTCATTCTGTATTTGCCATCCGATATAACCATTTATTTGCTTTCTTTGTAAATGTCATCATGGAGCATTTATTGATTTTTGGATATGTTGAAAATTTATACAAGCATAATGGTATAATTGAACCATAATGACCTGAGTAAAATTTACATATTTTTGATTTTGCAAGATAGCACAAGCGTCAAGGTATAATTGAACCAGGACGACCTGAGTGTGTATTGCGTAAACATACAAGAGTTAACTTTTTTCCCATACAAATTCGAAATGTCCTCAGTGATATGCCACCGGATTTCTTCATAGGAAAAATTTGCATGGTAAAAGACTTCACTCACAGATAGAAGACAAATAAAACATCACATTCCTTCCTTGCTTCTCTAGTCGTAAGACATCCTGGAGGTGCTCAGGAGATATGATAAGCAAAAATTAACAACCATAAGTAATCATGCATGCTATTGGAAATGTATTCTTGTCAATTAAAACATCTTGCAAAATAGATCTTTGTTTAGTTGAAATCAATTCAAGTTCATGCTGTTTAGCCTTTTCGCATTGTCGTTTGGCATTTGTTGGTTGTTTTGATCCTTGTTGTCTTGCTACGTTTTTGGTCTGATGTTGAAAATCTTGAAGGCGAAATGCCCCTAGCGAGGTCAGGATTTTCCCCCTTATTGTTGATACTACTTTGATATGGATATGTACACTGATCACCAAGCCATGGTGGGATATTATTTGGATAATTGTTTCAGATAAACCAAGGACAGTGACTACACTAAGTATGTCCAAGATTGATAAGCATTTGTGAATTTCTGGTGATGTCTCAGATGGGTGGATATGATATGTACAATATGATTTGTGAACCCTGTACTACCATCAATTGATAAAGATAAGGCTAACTAGAATAAAATCCAGCAGTCATACTGATTGATGTCATTGTTATGATTTGATGATTGATGTATAAAAATTTATTTCTCTTGATGAATTTGGAAAAATTAAGTTGTTGTTTCTTCAACGTGATGTTACGATAGAGGTTCTTTCTTCTCAGAATAAGGGGATTAGTTATGCATGAGTGATCAATGGATTCTTTTGATTGGTTTGGATTCAGTTGATTCTTGTTTTGAAAAATTTCAAATCTTACTTTATCAGAGTGAAGGTTTAGTTGTCCCTTCACGACAAAGTGTGTCAAATGATATGGATAAAAGCCTCCCGGTCTGGAAACTAGATTTGACAATTTGAAAATTCTAAACAAGTGTTTTTGAGATAAAATCCATAAGATGGTAAAGGATTTGATTGATACTGATGATGAAAATTTTTCGGATTATGATAGGAGAGACATCCTCTATTGCTCGATTCATGTAGGATTCAGACAACTTTGTTTGACACAAATTTTGCTTAAGAAAAAGTTTTATGGCTTGTTTTTGTTACTCTGCTTTGATGAAAAATGATGTTGATGGATGGATTGATTATCAAGACTTGATGATTGATAGGAATGTCTAGATTCAAAGAGTGAGTACCCTGTATAAGACCGATCTGTCTGGTTTCGAGTGTACCTATCCCTGTATAAGACATGTTTGGTGTTGATGTTGATTTCAAGTAATAAATTGATTAACAAGACATGTGATAAGTTTGATTGCAGACTTTGAGAGTTTTCCTATTGTTGATCTAATTTGATGGATGGTCCATGTGTTCATGCTTTGATTTTTTGGATATTTTGATTTTTTTGAGTTTTTGGATATTTTGATTTTTTTTTTTTTTTTTTTGAGTTTTTTTTTTTTTTTTTTTTTTTGAGTTTTTGGATGTTTTGATTTTTTTGAGTTTTTGGATATTTTGATTTTTTTGAGTTTTTGGATTAGAAGAAAGATGTATTTGGTTGCCCCAATGTATATCAACACAAGGAATGGATGAATGAATGACTGAACCATTGAGGTGGAAATAGATTTGTTGTCCATAGTTTTGATCAAGATCAAGGATGAAAAAGGGGATATGGATAGAGATAGGATATAGATAGCACTGGATGATGGAAGCAATGAATAGATATGATAGATAAATATGGATTAGAGTGAAGAAAGATTGTAGAAAGAATTGGATGATAGAAGAAATGAATAGATAGGATAAGGGATATGGATTAGAGTGAAGCAAAATTGTAGAAAGAATTGGATGATAGAAGAAATGAATAGATAGGATAAGGGATATGGATTAGAGTGAAACAAGATTGTAGAAAGAATTGGATGATAGAAGAAATGAATAGATAGGATAAGGGATATGGATTAGAGTATATGGGAGATATGGTAGGAAGAATAGAGTAGATGAACTTTGCCCCCAAGCATAGAGGTTTCCATTTGCAAAAAGGTGATATGTAAGATTGTCATAGTATTTAGCACCCTCTGAATAAGTGTTCTCGAACTTTTCAAAGATAGAGACCCAACCCACACTTAGAACCTCTGGAAATTCAACTAAATATTTCTAGCAACTAGGAAGCAGACTCAAAAGGGAATAAGAATCCCAAACTGGATCAAGGTACTTAGTCTTTGATTACCCATGTGTGTGCAAGTGGGTTCATTCTGGCTCATATGATCATTGTAATCTTCAGAATCCAACATGGCTAGCTACATGAGTTACCTTAACTTCAAAAGCATCCTGGATAGAGCCTCGCTGCAAGCGAGCGTCTATAGCCCCGACGAGGTTATCGCTGTAATCTCACAAATATTGCTCCATTGCCAGCCAGGCGTCCATAGCCCCGATGGAGTTATTTGCATGTTCCCATAGCCAATCATTTTGATATTGCATTTCATTGCATTTTGCTTTTCTTGATATTCATTTTCTTGCTCACGCTTTTGATATTTCTTTTTTTTTTTTTTTTTTTTTTTTTTTTGCATTGGCTTGTAAGTGATAAAACTTACATGGGTCTGATAATTACAATGGCGCTGAAGCAAGATTTTAGATTTTTCATGAGCCATGTCTTCAATTTAAGAGATCATAATGATTTAGAGCAATCAATTAAGTGTATGAGATATAGTAATCAAAAGATGTTGGTACCAAGATACGATAAGTGGTTCTTTTCTGGATTGAGTGTGTATCCCAACCAAAAGAAAATGTTAAAGAGGAACAACCTCAGATTCTGAAGCATTTCATGAATAGATATCTAGGAAAAGGACTGAATGTTAGATTCAAGCATGGGAAAGTATGTGACAAAATGACACAAATGCCTATTTCACAGATGAAGGATTTTATGCGAAGGATTGAATGAAAGGGATGGAAGGATAGAAAAGAGATGTTGGATAATAGATAGAATGTTTGAATATTTGTGCGAGGATAGATATAAATGTTTTTGGGATGAGTGTTGGTACTTGAGAAGTGATGAAGAGATGGAGGAAAATTGAATTTTGGGACAGAAGGACCCAAAATAGATAGAGGAAATGATAGAAGAATAGTTGTGGAAAGATGTTTAGATAGAGGGTTGAAAGAATTTCAAAGATGTGCTCCTCATTGATCTTTCTTATGGATCATTTGAGGTGATGGATTGGTGGATGGAGGGAAGTAAGGACCCAAGATGGATGAATGGGATGGAGAGTTTGATTGTGGAATGAAAGGACCTAAGATAGATTTGGAAGATGAAGAGATTCCTTGATCTTGATCTTTGACTTGGAGTAGGATCATTTGATTTTGTGCTTTTCTCTTGATTTTGAATTAGAATAGTGGAGGATATGGAAGGGATATCATGATTTTGCTTAGGAGGTGAATGTTGAATGGGACTCTGCTCTTGAGATGAAAGGGGATCATCGGGGATGGAATACCAAAATTTTAGGGGATCATCATAAGATTCTTGATAGGTGGGATCTTGATCAAAAATGGGATGAAAGTCTTTCCTAAAGATAGTTGAAATGTTGATAACCATTTCAAAAGATGTTTTGTTGGATATGGAATTCTTCTCCACTTTATGATTTTTCTTTGTTTGAACTGATTTTTGAGTTTGATTGTTAGATACTTTGCAAGATATTTTAGCATTTGTGACAAGAATACATAGCACACATGAAGACAATGATCATCCTAATGCTAAACATTGAGTGTACATTCTTTTGAGGATGTGTTCAAATCCTTGATGTTATCACTGGTTTGATTTACAACAAAAGACACATCAGATAGACTCTTTATTCAAAGGTCATTGACAATATCATAGCCCACTAGTCTCGATACTTCGTCAGCTCAAACAGCCTTGTCACCCCCTAGGGGGCGCCCATTTTTTTGCCTTTTACCAGAAATTAACTCAAAGTGAATTGCTTCATAGTTGAGTAGTTATCTTGGGAGATATATGGTGAGTAATCTTGGGGGCGGATTCTTCCCCACCCTTGCACTATGATATTACCAATGTTTGGCGACTGACTCAGCTCAAAGTTTCTAATGCTAAGGTTCATAATCAGGCTTCTTGTTCGGCCGTCAGTGATAAACTCCCTCAGGAGGCTTCCCAACCTTTATAACAAAGGCTTTACATATCTCAAGGATACTGGGGGAAGGCTACTCACTGCGCGCAACCGTTGAAAAGGACTTTCATCACTTTTCACTTTTGATTATAGTGGGTTGGAATACTTGGCATCAAAGTCATTCCCCACTTAGGTTGTTCCCTTCACACCGGCCATAAATGGCTTTAAGAGTTGATTGCAACTCTTCGGGAAGGCAGGCCTGCTAAAGGTTTTAATGCTTGAAGTACAGAAAGCTTAAGAGTGGTTTGGGTTTTTGGTCACCCAGTTATGGGGAGAGCATATACCTTCCACTTTCGAGACAAGGCAATCAAGTTGTTCTTTTTAGCCTTCAAGACAATGATTTGCTAACTTCTATTTGGAGATGTTGCTCCAACAAGCATGATGTTCTTTTTAACCCTTCATAGCAAAGTGTGTATTTCCAAAACTTTTGTAAAACAAGCCTAGTCAACAAAAGTAAATTGTGATTTTTGGTCAACAAAATTAAAGTCGATAGGGGAAAACTTTCCCTCTTTGCCTTGTACAAAATGAAGATGAGGTTCTTTTACTTTGCAAAATGAAGTGAATCCTTTTAAACACCAAAGGATGGTGAGGTTCTTTTTAAAACTTTTGCCAAAGTAAAGATTGTTTGTTCTTTTTACAGCTTCCAAAATGAAGTGTTTTTCCTAACTTGCAGGAATGAAAGGTTTGCTTTGTTGTTCTTTTTACCATGCAATAAAGAAAGATGAATTTTCTTTTAAAACACCAAAAAGGAAGGCATGAAGTTCATTTTATGTATCCAAATAAAATGATGAGGTTTATTTTAACTTGTGCAAAAAGGGAGAGTGAGTTCTTTTTAACCAACTTTTGTTGAAAGAAAGTAAAAAAAAGAAACTTGAAGCTTCTAAACTAACTCCTTCCCCTGTACAAAAAATATTAGAACCTGCACACAGTCAGTGATCAAATGTTAGTGTGAGCTTACACAAGCCTAAATTCTGATCTTGGTTACAAATTTTACAATTCTGATCCTGAAATGCCCTGAAATTTGACTAAGTCTGAAATTTAGAAGATCTTCCAAAAACTAGATTTTGCATTACAACTCCTAGAGGTCTGAAACCCCTCTCAAACATCCTGAAAGTATATATGGAATATAACTTAAAGTATAAGAAAGAGAAAAGAGAAGAGGAAATGTCACTTATATTCCATATATACTATGCCTCTCGCAAGCTTAATTTTTGACTCTGTCATAAATTTTTGGCTCTGCCAACTCTATGCGCTAAACTATTGCACGGATGCGCTAAGAAAAAGCACCCACGCGCTATTATGTGCCCCCAATGTGCTAAGCTGTTTTCCCAATGCGCTATTCTATTTTTCTCCCGCGTCGAGACCTATAGGAAAATATTAGTGAAAGTCACGTGCTAAAGAAAGGTCTCCACGTGCTAGAGTATAGACCCCACACGCTAAACAGTGAGCGGGATGCGCTAGACTGTTAATCAGATGCACTACTCTGTTTTTCTCCCGCGTTGATACCTACAGAAAAAAAAATTTAACGGAGGTCACGCGCTAATGTTTGAACTGCACGTGCTAGAAGATGGTCTCCACGCGCTGAAAAGTGGATTGGATGCGCTACTCTGTTTACTGGATGCGCTAAACAGTGTTTTGCCCGTGTCGATACCTATAGGAAAATTTGTTAATACAGATCATGCGCTAAGAAAAGGTCTTCACGCGCTAAAGCAGAGAGCCCACGCGCTAAACAGTAGGCTAGAAGCGCTAAACTGTTAAGCGGATGCGCTAATACATGCTTTCGACGCGCTGATTCTTGTTTCCTGCGGACCTGCAAAAGTGATCAATTTTAAAAACCAATTTGTTATTTGGGGTCGAGCCCCATGGTGGGCACCAGAAATGTATGTGGGAAAAGTGGGTGAATAAAACTTAAAACGTGAAAATTTTGAGAAATACCAATCCACACACACACACAGGACTTCTTGATGCAAGCTATGGAGTAACGTAGTGTTACTCAGCTTCCCAAGGAGGGTCCCATGGTTCTCTATCTCACAATGTCCCTCAAACCAATGTTTTGCTCTCAGATTACTGAGCAAAATGGCTTAGGGATGGCAAATATGAGAACGAGAGAGATTTTTAATTGATTTTAGTATGAGATGTGTTATAAGCTAGGTATGATGCTAGAGATGCAATAAACTAAATGATAAGATGATAGGGTTAGTATGAATACTATCCTAGCATACTATATTTAATCTATGATTGAACTAAAATGATAAAGAACTTATTCTAAACATGCATATTCATGATTAATTCTGATCTAAAGAGAGGCTAAATGATGAGCATAAAATGATATGAAATCTTGAAACAATTTAAGCATAAGTGTGATGCTTCAAATTTGAAAGATGATTGTTTAGAATGGAGGAATGAGAGCTCTATTTATAGCACAAACAGGGCAATGGATGGTCAAGATTGAAAGGTTTAATCAAGGGCTAAGTTTGAAAGTTGGGAATCCATGTGCACAATTGGCACCAATGAAATGATGACAAATGTCAACACAGGATTGGGTTGAAAGAAGAGGTTGGAGGCATTAAAGGCCTGAGAAGACCTCATGGTTATCTAAAGGCTAAGGGTCAAGTCTAAGTTAGGATTACCCAATGAATTAAGATCTAATCCAAAGATAAACCTTTGTGCAAATGATTAAGAGATAATCATGGTCAAAGCATTAATGACCTGATGAGACCCTTGGGTTGGGTAGAGGTTGAGTCAAAACAAATGTTTTAACCATGTGGAAGGGTTTGAAATAACCATTAATGGTTATTGGAGACTTTGTGGATTAAGTGGTTGAAGGTTGGAAGCCTTCAATGGTTTTCAAAGACTTTGGGGGTTTTGGTGGTTGAAGATTGAAAACCTTCAATGGTTATCCAAGACTTTGGGCCATTTGAGAAGTGACCTCCCTTTGCTTAGGGATGTGACAAAGTTTAGAGGGGGTTTATGTTAATTAGAATCGATTAGAAGATTCTAGAAGGGGTTAGGAAGGGGTTTGGGATTTTGCAAGTGGATGGGGGGATAATAGGATTTAATTGAAATAATTTAATTCATTCAATTTGGTTGTAATTAAATAAATTTGATTTATTCAATTTAGGATAACTATTTAATTAAATTTGAATTTAATTAAAAGTGGATAGGGGGGATTTAATTGAATAAAATGATTTATTCATTAAATGGTATAGTGAATTTTATTTAAATAAATTGAGTAATTTACTTAATAAAATAGAAGAATGTGGATAATTTAATTAAATTGGATTTAATCAAATAGGGAAATGAACATAAAATATTTATTTAGGAATATGGTCATTTTTATACGTCTACAGTTTCCACTCATCATAATTATATAGGATTAAAAGTACAACTTTGAACCAATCCATTATTAAACAAGAGAATGCAACAACCATTCTTTACAATATAGCTAATCAGCTCCTTATGTGCACAAGAAAAAGCATGCAACTTTGGAATAGTATTGGTAAACAGATTTGTCTTCCCTTATTTGTTTAATCTTTAAGCACCGCGGGTCATGGAAAGAAAGACAAATTTTCTACCAAACAGTTGGAAAATCATTATATTGATTAACCTCTGAATTAAGGTATAGCTCCCTCTAGTAAATATTCAATCAGCTCCAAATTATAGTCAATCAATAGAATGCTTTTCACTAGAAAGCACTTAAAGGTAATTGCATACACCAATCAATACAAAATGAATGCAAGCACTGATTCATACATAACTCTTTATATAAAGCTGACAGACTTCATATGTTCCCTAAAACAAAATGAAAAGCTTAAAAAGATGAAATTTACCAATAGTTTTTTGCACACATAGAAAGTATAACAGCCCCTTCTTTGAAACAGATTTTTACAAAAATCAAACTTCAAATATCAAACACAGATTTGAAACCGAAGATAGCTGTTAACAAGATTTTCATTCATCGATGGTCATCCACTTTTTACATACACAAAATGTTTTTAGCCAATCTTAAAGATAGTCTTTTCAAAAACTTAGTGAACCTGTTCAAAGTCATTACAAAACATATTTATAGGTCACCAGACCAATAGTTCTTTTAACGAAAGTAAAATTAACTCGCAAGAGTTAATAGAAAGCAACCCTAACTGTATAACTGAAACTAAGGAAAATAACTAGACTCACTGGCAAACAACTGCCAGCAGTGCTAGTCATGTCATCTGCTTAGTTTTTGTGTGATCGCTCAGGTTGGTGTTTTGGACAAACACCATCACTGCCTTCCCCGCACTCCACTCTTGATGCACTTTTGAAAAATCCTAGATTACAGTTATGTGTGGCAAACTAATGTGAATTACTCTCTGCTTCCAAAGCTCCTTCTTTCTCTTCACCATCTGCACTTTATCTCTATGGGAATCCAAGTGATCAAGACAAACAGTGAGCATCGATTCCACTTTATAAATCCTCGTAAAGTCTTCCATGGACAAGGATTTCTCCACCTTGATTTGTTTGATGTGGCTGCTAAACTGGTTAATCATCTCCATAGTATCTTCCAGGGTTTCGCTATCTTCTTTAAGTAATTGAACATATACGCAGTGTAAGTCCTTCTGCATGGTCGCCCTTAAGGTCGTTAATTTTCCACACAGACTGACCGACTCATTATAACCCTGTTCAATAGTCTGGTTGTGCCACTTGATACTCTTTATGCAAATAAACATTACATCTTCATTTAGTCCTGACACTTGATTTTCAGCAATAAAATTCATTAGACCATAACGCTGAATATCACTCATCTGTTTCGAAATCACTGCCCACTTAGATTTCTCTTTTTACCACGAGACCAAGTCGGAGTCCAATGCTTTGGTGACCTCATTGGAATCTTTGAAAATTTGGACCAAAACCGTTATTTAATTGCTTGCTTGATGCATGATCGAGGTGAGCCATTCTGAGAAAACCTCGGCAATCATCCTATTTCGTTGAACTTCATCAAAGAATTTTTGATTTCCAGGTGACTTTGGACTGAATGGTCATAAATTTTGAGACAATGTTAATGGGCTGTTCTATAGAGCATGAATATACTGGGCCATTTGTGTTAGACTTTGTTTTAACTCAGCCTTGTCTCTCTCGTCCTTCCAAGTACTAGAGATAATTCGTTTAGTCGAAGTCTCCAGATGCTTCACATCTACAGCTCTGGTTCCAACCCCCAAATCAATTCATTCAACAACATAGTCTGCTTCTGAAGTCATAACAACATCTTTATCGGACTAGGGTCTAGCAATGTCTGTAGTCCAATGCTTCGTGCTATCATCAAAATCAATCATGGCCTTTGTTTTTAGCTTTTTGGGCTTTGTAGACCTTCCCAGACATTTACTCACAACATCCTCCATTGATACCGAAATAGGAACCACATTCCTTTTCCTGGTGATTGAATCACTTAACCATTTTGGTGCTAGAGTCAGTTCATTAGATGGCACGGGTGGAAATCTTATTGTGGATGGTGGTGTGGCACAATC